>NC_141697.1:590985444-592427814 GCF_964263255.1 Lissotriton vulgaris
AAGGACATAATTATATATGTAGAATTTACAATTTCCATGTTGTTTTAACCAATTTCATATATAATACTGGAATATGGGCCCAGATAATATCCAATATCAAACCCAAAATAATTGTGATTAGTATTCTTTCTTAGCTACGAATCAAGAGTTAAGAAATAAGACTCAATAGATAGAAGATATTAAAAATAAAAAGTAGTGTTTATATTTATAGATATAACTTAGTAATAATGGTGACAATTTTGTTTCAGACAATTATCAGAATCGAGTTTGATCAACCAACGAGTTGCAGTTTCTTACCCTTAGGCTATGACCGTAATCGCATAGCACTTGTGAGTTATCTCTGAATATTTTTTATATTTTCCATCTCCTTCTTATTAAATCACTGACTGTATCAACTTTTTCTTTCTTTTCTTATATATTAAGAGCCTTGGATCCCGGGGAAACAAGTTGGTGGTGATGAGGTTATCCAAACCTGGTGCTGGGCTGCCTGGATTGCCAGTGTAGTCCCCGCCGCAAGTACCCCCTGGAATCCGAGGCTGAGGCAGTATGGGGGAGCTGAGGAGGACATTTGATGAACTGCAAAGCTGAGGAAATCAAACCGTCACACTTTGGTTTTTTTTCGTTTTTTTGGGCACACTTTGCTGAAACTGCTACAAGCACATGGGATTTTGTCATTGATCCCTCCCCCCGAGCAACACCCCCTAGGACCTACCACACTGGACTCTGGGACTTGCAGTTTCCTGCAACGCACGGGACGCTGCACAGGTGTGCTACATCTTGAAGGGGGCGGTGCGGACTCACTACAACGAGTTCTTATGAGGCGGTGTTCACCAGCAGAGTGTATCCCTTCTGTGGAGGCTTTGGGCGCTGACGACGGCCAATACCGGCTAGAAATGCATCCGCCACTTTGTTCATTAAAGAGCCTCCAAATGTTCCCCTGGGTCTCTGCTCTTCTTTGCTGGGAGGAGTTCTGTGGCAATCTATTATGCGTCAGCCAGAGACGCATTACAGGGATCCCTGCTTCGTTTGGGCTTGGACGTCACTGGCACGAACGGTGGCATTTTCCTGCCATAAAAACGTATCTTCAACGTGATTTGAATGGTCCAAAAGTCCGCCTTGGAGCCCGGGGAAACAAGTTGGTGGTGGCGAGGTTATTCAAACCTTGTGCTGGGCTGCCTGGATTGCCAGTGTAGTCCCCGCCGCAAGTACCCCCTGGAATCCGAGGCTGAGGCAGTATGGGGGAGCTGAGGAGGACATTTGATGAACTGCAAAGCTGAGGAAATCAAACCGTCACACTTTGGTTTTTTTTCGGTTTTTTTGGGCACACTTTGCTGAAACTCTGCTACAAGCACATGGGATTTTGTCATCGATCCCTCCCCCCGAGCAACACCCCCTAGGACCTACCACACATGACTCTGGGACTTGCAGTTTCCTGCAACGCACGGGACGCTGCACAGGTGTGCTACATCTTGAAGGGGGCGGTGCGGACTCACTACAACGAGTTCTTATGAGGCGGTGTTCACCAGCAGAGTGTATCCGTTCTGTGGAGGCTTTGGGCGCTGACGACGGCCAAAACCGGCTAGAAATGCATCCGCAACTGTTCATTAAAGAGCCTCCAAATGTTCCCCTGGGTCTCTGCTCTTCTTTGCTGGGAGGAGTTCTGTGGCAATATATATATATATATATATATATATATATATATATATATATATATATATATATATATTACGCTCAAAGAACTTCTCCGTAGTATAAAAAGAAGAGAGCAGCACTCCGGGGAATTACTAGGCAGCGTGCAGTTTATTTAGCACAAACAAACGTTTCGGCAAAAAGCCTTCGTCGGTGTCACAACCCATAATCCAAAAACACACCTTAAATGAAATCATGTGATGATTCATGGACATCAACAAGGGACTGAACCCTCAGCAGTACCATAAGCGCCATCTTAGAGTGGTTTTCTAAGAATCAAAACCATACAGATATAAACCATGGATTGGTTAAATCAAATAGGCAGAGGGCAAAATTCGATAATGCATTCCAATGATTATACAAAAGAAATGTAGCCGTGGATATATATAGCACCTTATACAGAAAAACAACGGCAGGAAATAGTCTGCTACATGCACGCAGTTGCCATCAGAGCTCATTAATACAGAGCATTCCAATAGGAGAACTATTAAGAGCGAAAAGGAACTGCAGCACACTTGCAAGCTTTAAGGAAGAAGAAAATACAATGATTGAAAGATTTAGAGCAAGAGGATACACTGACAAAATAATCAACAGGGCCAAAAGGATCGTGGATGAAAGAAGCAGGGAAAGTCTGCTAAGGGAAAAAGACAAAACACTGGAAGATACTGAAAATCTAAAAACACGCTTCATCACGACATACAGCAGCCAAGCGTTTATGATTAAACGAGGTTTAAAGAAATTTTGGCCTGTATTGCAAACAGATCCCGAGATTGCAGGATATGTAGAATCATATCCACAGATAACTTTCAAAAAATCGAAGTCCTTAAAGGATGAACTATGTAGTGCTATAATTCCAGTAAAAGAAAAACCAATGGGGATACAAGGATTTTTTCCTTGCAGAAACTGCAAAGCGTGCAAGCATAGCAGGAATTGTAAGGAAGTTAAACTCTCACCACACACAGAACCCTTTGTGATACAAGATCATACATCATGCAACACGGAGTTTGCAGTTTATGCTTTGTTCTGTCCTTGTGACAAGGCCTACATCGGCAGTACGATACACAAAGCCAAAATCAGGATTTTGGAGCATTTAAGGGCCATAAAGAACTGTGATAAGGCTTACCCTATCGCAAGGCATTTTCAAACAGAACATAACCAGAATACAAACTTACTGAGATTCTGTGTGTTAGACATGGTTAAACATGATGATAGAGGGGGAAATAAGATCCAAAAACTACGGAGACTAGAATCCAGGCTGATTATTAAATATCAAACAACAGTACCGATTGGACATAATTGCGATGAGGAATTGGATGAGGAATTGGAAACTCATCTAGGCTAAGAACTGATGAATACAGATATAGGAATTTGAGTCCAGGACTGTTAACTGTGAACTTTATGTTTAATAACATGAGACATTGGAGTTGTGAGAAGTTGATTTGTAACAAACACAGAGATGACATTGCTGTAGTTATGAGTAATGGCGATATGACACAAAGTAGCATTAAGAAATATTGTGTTATGTCACTTTGAATATGCAATCCCAATGTTTGATCCACTCCAGTCTATAGGACAGAAAAATGAGTTTGTTTGTCTCAGACCAGTATAATAACTATGATTGGTATTTTAATTCACAGGGGAAGCTGGAAAATATGTGGTTAATATAATTTTTGTCTATGTATTTTCATAGAAACTAATGAAGAATGGAAGAGGAATGAATTGGAATATATGTCAGCCGAGTACTAAGAGGACGATAGAATTGAAAATGGGGACTTGAAACTGACCGCGTGGAAATTATAATTTGTTGCCCAGAAGAACAAAATGTATGCCCACTGGGGCAAAAGGATTCTCTATGGTTCAAAAAAACTGAAACCAATCAAAGAGTTGGCAGAATTATACACTATAAAAAATACAGGGATATTATTGTAATTATGAGTTTGGTTACAAGAGTATAGAAAAGCAACTGTTAAATAATGAAGGAATCATACATCTGAAGAGGGTATGGATATAAGCCCACTAGGGCAAAATATCTCTATGGCACTTGATGAAAATCTGCCACGAGGGCAAGTAAAGTAGCAAGTATACAAAATATGATTTATGTTAAACATTTCATCCTAGGGGAGAATAGAGCATAGAATATGTATATGCAAATGTTATTATTTAGGTCAAGAAGCCCCAAAGAAAAATATATAAACTTAAAAGCACTGTCAGGTCTTTACTCGGCACCACCATTAGTATCTTCACATTTTTATTTAATTTTGCAGCGTTAGTCTGCTTTTCATGTTCATGCACTGAAATGTCACATGTCTGTTTAAAACCCTATCGTAAACACAATACTGTCACTCGTGAACAAGGGAGGTGAGCTCCTGAAACGCGTAGAGTTTATTGCCAGAAACCTGCATTAAAGCGTTTCTTGAAAGAAAAAGGTGTTCGTGTGTTTTTTGACGGAGAGGAAGTGTCAAAAAATTCGACTTTATATATATATATATATATATATATATATATATATATATATATATATATATATATAAGAATTTGGTGTTGTTATAATCACTTAGGAGATTATGACTTGTTATGTTTTTTACGTAGGAAGATCTCAGGATTAAATTGAGTACTGTTGTTACTGTACATGTAAAAAAATGATGTTAATGTTTTAAAATAGGGAATATGTTGTAATATAAGCTGATCTATCAATAACATGAATTGGAAATTGAGTATGTTCTTTTCTTTTTATTATTATTTTTCAGATAACATGTGTGGCTTTTCCTGAAGAAGGCGTTGTGAACGCCGAAACGCTTGTCGAATTAATAAAGATATTGCCACTTTTTAACCATTCTTCTAAATATTAATTAAATGTATGATGTTATGTGATGTATTTACATGTATTTTATGAATATAATTTCTGTATAAGATAAGGAATCATTAAAATAGTAACAACTTTTTATATATTTTCCTAGTTTTTTCCTTTGTTTCTTCCTACGTTACTTGGATTATTACCTTTGTTGATTTTATTTAGATTGCCCAGGAGTTATGGTCACTACTAATAATACTTTTTAATTCCCGAAAAGCAAGACTCAATAAGGGTCATCCAACAGAAACCCATCTCAGGACTACTACTCAACTGTCTCTCAGCAAAGGAACATGACGCAGACATAGCAGACCTCATCTTAAAGCAGGAAATCGACATAGCTATCCTAACAGAATCATGGCTTTCGGAATCATCCTCCCCATGCCTTGATCTATTAGTCCCCCCGAACTATAGCATTGTGAGACCCGAC
The DNA here is from genome assembly GCF_964263255.1 of Lissotriton vulgaris. Classification (NCBI taxonomy): domain Eukaryota; kingdom Metazoa; phylum Chordata; class Amphibia; order Caudata; family Salamandridae; genus Lissotriton; species Lissotriton vulgaris. The sequence goes on from NC_141697.1 coordinate 590,990,412, forward strand.
AGGCTAAACAAAACGGGGGGAGGCATTGCCTGTATACATAGAACTGACATTACCATTATGAAAGTACAATCGGACCCCCTCGAGTCATGTGAATACCTCGGTTTGTCCTTAAGATTCATAGATAACCAACTTTGCAAACTTCACACGTTTTACCACCCACCAGGCAAAAACACCAAGTTCATAGACCAGCTGATAGAAATCATCACCGGAAACTCTACTCCTCAATACAACGATATTTTCTTAGGAGACTTCAATCTTCACTGGGAAGATCAAAACGATAATCAGATCAATCGGCTCAAAGTCTTCCTTAAAGATCAATCTTTGGTGCAAGAATGCCAGCTACCAACCCACACAAAAGGCTCTACATCAGATTGGATCATCTCTAAGGAAAAAGCGGTTGACACAATCGAGATCATTTCTTGTGACTGGTCAGGTAACCACATCATTACCTTCTAAATACCCTACATGAACAGGAAAACAGCTGCACAATCAATCAAACCCAGAAAATGGGTTTGTGACACCAAAGGGCTCAATATGGAGAATCTGGTAGCATGATGTGAGAAGGATCTGCAACCTCCTAATGACCTGACAAAAGTCAGCGAACTAACGGAATACTATAACACCACAATGTCGAAAGTAATTGAGGACATAGCCCGTTTAAAACTCAAAAGAATGCCAGACAAAGATAAAAACCCTTGGTTAAACCGATCCCTCAATGAAGAAAGACAATCAATCAGATTATCTGAACGAAAATGGAGACAACACTCTTCCGCACCCCGTCTGAAACAACTAAGACAGTCCCAAAACGCCTACAATAAAATTATTTTAAAATAAAAAAAGGACTTCTTTAGAAGAGAATTAGATAATGCAAAAAACAAACTAAGGAAACTCTTCGAACTGCTAAAAGAGCAATCCAATAAAACGGCCAAATCTGCGCTAAAATCACTAAAACCGAACATCGGTTGAGAAGAATTCTCTTCCTTTTTTAGAACCAAAGCCAAATCCCTGGAGGTGGAGCTCAAAAATGCTGCGCAGTTCCTGTTGACTCCTAACAGCCCTGCAGATAAGCTTTATTCTCAACCAGTTTTGTTAATGCCTAAAAACAATGCATTATGGTCAGATTTTAAGCTATATGACGACAAAGATATTAACAAAATTATCTCAACGATAAAATCAAAGAACCATTTCAATGACCCCCTACCAGCAAAATGCTGGCCTACAATAAACCATTTGCTCATCCCTGCTTGGACAAAGATTATTAATGCCTCGCTTTCGCAAAGCTAATTACCAGACTGCCTAAAAACAGGGCAAGTCATTACAATCTTTAAAAAACCTACAGAGAACCCCTCAGACCCCAACAACTTTCATCCAGTCACAAACATCCCCATGCTTGTTAAAGTTATAGAAAAATTTGCTCAACAACAATTAAGCCAACGCATTTCGGAATTCAAACGTCTGAATGACTACCAATCAGGGTTCAGACCTAATCACAGTATTGAAACAGCAATTCTTCACATAGTAGATGATGCTCTACTTGCTCTAGACCACAACGAAACCTACCTTCTAATTCTGCTCGATTTTTTATCTGCATTCAACACAGTAAACTATGCCAAAATTCTAGAACGAAGGGAGGAAAGCATGGGGTTAGCGGGCACAGTCCTAGAGTAGTTTAGATCCTTCTTAGAAAACAGATCACAAAGATTCAGGGTGAACCAAACCCTATCAGCATCATCCCCGAATCTTATTGGTGTACTACAGGGATCAACACTATCCCCCGCTCTCTTCAATCTATATGTAGAAACACTAACAGAAATCTTACAGCAGGCAAACATCTCCTTCCATATGTATGCAGATATGACACAGTTATATATCAAGATTTCTTCGGTGGAAGAGATCAACATCATGAACCAGGCCTTAAAAAGGACCGTTCATTGGCTTACTAATAATCATCTCAAGCTTAACCTGCATAAAACAGAATTTCTTCTGATTTCCTCCCAAAAAGCGCAACAAGTATAATGGAATGGACCAAGCTGATCACTGCGCTAAACTGTACCCCGGATCTAGTAGACTCAACCAAGTCTCTTGGAATTGTGCTAGACAAGAACCTAAACATGCGATTCCACATTGACACAATGGCAAAAAAGTGCCTGCTTCTATTTAAGTTATCTTAGAAAACTGAAATCTTTCGTAGATACTTCAGACCTCAAAATGGCAGTACAGGCATTAGTAATCTCGAGGATAGAACACGGATGCACAACTCTAGCAGGACTAACCAGGATTTCAACAGCCCCACTAAAAGCATGTCTTAATGTGGCCACAAGACTTATTACAGACTCCAGAAAATGTGACCACATCACCCCACATCTGAAAGCGCTTAATTTGCTACCATACGAAGCAAGAATCCAACTAAAGATGGCATGTATCACACACAAATCGATTCACTACAAAACATCATTATACCTAGCCCAGAAGATCACTTTATCAGGAGGCAGCAGAGTCTCGCGGAGCCATAGAGATCTCTAACTGAAACCTGCCCTCTTCCGTAAGAAGAGAACTCATGACAGAGCTTTCTCTGGATTGGCACCAAGAATTTGGAACTCACTCCCTTCGAGCATTAGAAAAATCGCGTCCACTTCAGCTTTCAAAAAAGAAGCCAAGACATTTTTTATGCGCAAATTCCTACCATAATAACAATTGGCTAGACTCTATTGGTTGCTTTCCTTATCCCACACCTTGTTAATACTAATTGATCACTTGTAATCGTCAGGACTTTATATATGATGATGAAAATGATGATGAAAGTACACATTTTCTCTCTAAAATCGGTGTATACATACAGATGATCTTGTAAGCACAATTGTTTCTCTCAGTGTTGTACGCCTATTTGCTTATGTTATGATCGTGTCAAACTTACTGTACTAAGATTAAGAATATGTAAATGCGAAGCGCTCTGATACCCTCTTGGGTCATATGACAACCACGCTATATAAAACACTGAGTAAATAAAATAAATAAGAATATTCATGAAGACCCACAGTGCTTTCAACCCAAAACAAGCACTTGTAACTGGTACTGTCCTTTTGGCACTCTAAAACAAGGGAACTTGTGATGAAGTTCCATCAGTGGGACATTAAAAAATAAGCATCCTCCAGGTTGATTGAAGACAAAAAGTAACTTGGTGCCAGCATCAGTATGATGTCCTATAGGTACTCCCTCCTGAGAGAGATGTAACAAACCAATTTGAAGATATTATTTAAGTCGATAACGGAGTGGATGATTGAGACCCAGGTAACTGGCATTGTTGCCCACTTACCTGAATAATCATCAATTTCAGCATACCATGTCATCTTTATGTACCTCAAACTAGAAATATGTATATTGTAATGCAAATAAACGTAATTATGTTCTTTTAAAGTTAATCCTGTAGACTCTGGTTTGGACTATGGAATGGTGTTGCAGAGATGGTTAGACGGTTTCACCTTGTATAGCGGCACTAGTAGATATGCCTCTAATAATGGGGCGAAAAGGACCTAAGCTGGAGTACCTTGCAAGATAGCTTCTCCTTGGCTATATTGTTAAGGTTGACTGAAAGAGAGATGTTAATTAATGTCTTTAACTTTTCTGATAAAAAAATCCATAAAGTTGTTGCATGGGACCTTTGATCATTTAGATGGGTGGTTAGGTTGTTGGCTTGTTTGATTACCTCTAATGCCATTTCGGTCCGTTTTTGCCTGTGTCTAGAAGGGATTTAGTAAGTAATGCAGTGGCTCTGAAAATGTGACTTTTGAGATAATCCTCACGGTCGTAATTTTGTTAGAATAAGTAGTTAGGGTGCTTGTCTCCATTCTTTTTCCATATTTCTGATATACTTTCTTTCTCCAAAGAGGTCTTTCGAGTAACATGCGTGAGAAGGTTTGGTTCTGCTAGATTTGCTCTTTAGGAGTGCAAATTTCCCAATCAGGGATTCCATGGGGTATTGAGTCTGTCAGTGGCCTCATTCATTTCGAGTTCAGGAACTCTTGCTGTGTGGTTTGTGAGGGCTAAGTTAGCCATGGTTTAAGTGTCGATGTTATTAGTGTCTCTGAACTCTAGTTTTTTCTTCTTCTGGTGTCCATGAGTTTCTGTGTTAAAGGACACTGTGAAGATGATCTGCAGGTGATTAGACCAATCGATCGGGATGGGGTCACTGGTCCATAAACGTGGCTATCTGGAGATGATTGGGTCCAGAGTGGAGTCTTTGCACAATGTTGGTTTTGGGCAGTGATGGCAGAGATCATGGTCATCCAGAATTGCAGAAAAGTTGTCCAAAGTATTATTACCTTCAGAACCCCAGTGAAGGATGAAGTCTCTGAGAAAGATAATGTTTGTGCTGATAAACTGAGTTGTGAAGAATTCAATGCACTCTTCAATGAAGGTAAGGCTTTGTCCTGCTGCGTGGTAGATCCACTTCATCCTAATGTTCGTGTCAGCACTTGAGGAGATTTCCAGCAACAAACACTTGAAGGATTGAAAGCGGGTATAGGGACGTAGCATGCAGTTTAGGAGGTTTCTGTAAATGACAGCTAGACCCCCACCTTGTCTGCCTTCCTGGTATTATCTCAAAATGTAATAGAAGGGAGGTAGGGGAAGAGGCAGTGCATTGCTTGCGGTTTCATTGAGCCATGGTAAGGACCATGATGTCGATATTATGGTCGTTGGTCGTATCTGAGATCTCAAGACAGTGTTTAACTGCAGAGCAGCAATTGTGCAGCATGCAGATGAGGGAGGACCTAGAGAGTTTTGGCACCGGTTGTCCAAGTGGAAGAGTGCAAATTTGGATCAGATTGGGGGATGCGTTGTAATTTTGGATGGACGTACAGTATGTATCTCGGATGCAGGTCGAGATAATAGTGGGAATAGGTAGTCTGTTTTGAGTTTGGCTGGAGTTGAGAGTGACGGATGATTTGGTTTTTTCGGACCTTTCAACAAGATAGCAATGATCATTAACTGTGAGTGTAGAGTAAGCCTGTTTGGGTCTCAGGAGCGATTGTCTCTTGGAAAAGAGTTTGGAGAAGAGCTGCTGTTCTGCGAAAGATGTTAGAGGGAAGCAGTTGTGGGAAATTAGTGAGTTGCTGAGGTGTATGAAGGTATGGGTAAGGCTGTCTATTTTCTTCTGTACGATGCTTGATAGTGGACATGGCAGAGGCTTGTGTTGTTTTTTTGTGCATACTTCGTGAAGAGCTTGTGTTTCAGAACAATTGGGTGAGGGAGTAGAGATGCAGAGTTGAGGAGAAAATGTTTTGAATGGTAAGGGCTCACTGTGGAGGAAGCATCAGGGGAAGATGTTTTATTGGGATGGGGAGTTGTCAGAATGAATTGTGGGACGGATGGAGAGAGAGTTGATGGGTGAGGTTGATTTTTACATGGCGGGAAGGAGGGTGTGCGGTGTTGAGGCGATGGTCCAGATGGCGGGGTTGTTGTCTTGATACTACTGTGGAGTTCAGTAAATGGTTGTGTAAAATGGGAGATTGATGGGAGGATGATGGCAGGGGTATAGGAGGTGTTGTAGTTGGAAGCTGGTGTGAAGTGTGATGGAAAAGCCAGGGGTGTGATGTGTTGGAAGTTCGGGGCGTTGAGGAGGAGTAGGGGAAAGAGTAGGAGAGGGAGAGTCCAGTTGTAGTGGACTGCAAATTGGCAGTGATGGGGCTAAGAGTGGGGATGAGATTTTCAACCAGGTCCAGGATCTTATTGTAAGCTTGGAACATGATATTCCCATTTCCAAGATGGAGATTGCAAGTTACCTGGGAGACCAAAAGGAGAACTACTCTTCAGCTTTCATCCAAAGGGAATGCTTGCCGGTGAAGAGCCATGGAGTTTATTTTGTAGGGCGATGCATCATAGGTCAGCTGACATGTGTGGGAAGGAGGAGTTTGGTTTTGATGGTTTCTTCCCACGAGTAGTGGTATTGGGTTTAGAGAAATGCCTCTCAGGTTTTTATGTTTTACGTTTTTGAGTATTTAGAGAGATTTGGGGGAGAGGCGGGGGTATGCGATCTTGTAAGCACTGGCACCTGATTTGGAAAATGGGTTTGAGGGCAATGCAGAGCCAGGAAGTGCCATTGCCATGGTTAGAGGCAGAAAGGATTGTGTGGGAGACACTGTAAAGAGACTGGACCCAGGCACACAGTTTCCAGCAGTGAGGGCGGAGATCCGCCTAAGAGATTGAGGTGGGGGGGTTACAGTGCAGCTTGGCCCTGCTCTGTGCGTGCTATCCAATCTGGACTTGACCTGTTCGTGTGAGCCCTTGATTTATTTCAGCTATTGGACAGGAAGTGGGTAGTGTGTGTAAATTCTGTGAGTGGTTTCAATATATTTAAGATCAATCCTGGTAGACTACATTTATTTTCTTTCTCTGGCAGTTATTGTGGTGTTTACAATGGGGTGGGGTTAATGTTTAAATTGAAGAATTATCTGGTCTGTGAGGAAAATGGCGGCAGTTCTGGGAGGATTTTGTACCAGGCCTTGCTGGGCTTTATTAGAAGAGAAAGAGGTGTGTCCTACTCCTGAGGTGGTTGTTCTTGAGGAGAAGAAGGTGACCAGCAATAGAGAATCAGTCTAAAATGATGCAAGGGGATCCTTACATTAAATAAATTGGCATTCCTAGAAGACAATAATAACCATTTAAAAGTCTCTTATTCAGACGTTGCAGTTGGCTTGAGGTTTCGGGCTTCATTTGATGGGGTATTGTTGGCTTTTCTCTCGGCTAATGCAGGATTGGGCTTGTTTTGGTGTGAAAATTATTCTTTCAGCGCAAGGTTGTGCTTGTTTTCTATTGGGCTTGTTTTGGTAGGAGAATGGTTTGATTTGAGCTTCCCGTGAAAGCGCCAGCGGGAAGAGGCTGTTTAAGAGAAATTCGATCAGGCCGTCGATTTATTTTGGTTTGTTTTTGGTAGAAGGACAACGAAGAAATCCGTCTGTCTGATATAAAGACACATATGGAAAATGCCATAGAATGAATAGTTAACGATGTCAAGCTGACATAAATTGCAGCACAAAAGTGGAAGTAGGGAACTATATATGTTATATTTAACATATTGCAAAATAGAACCTACATCTGCAAATAATCCTTATGTCTCCTATCATTGCGATAAGGGCGTGTAGATCTAGTTTCTCTCTTTGCCGGGACGTATGAAAGCTAAACGCAGAGTACTGTTTTTCGAACGGCCACGAGATGGCGATGGTGTACAACAGGAGGTATAGGATTGCCATGAATAAATCGCGCCAATAAAAACAAAGCGTAACCCCCCCCCCCCCCCCCCCCCCCCCCCCCCCGAGCTGAGTCTGGATGTCTGTAGGACTTTTAGAGTAACCGGCATACATACGAGTGAGGAAATGTCGCGCCTTTGTTTATACGTGTATAGATATAGGATTTTACAATCTTTGATAAATACATTGATTCTCAGTATGCTAAGACGTGGAAATATCCCATTATCACAGAAACTCATATCCAAGTCAAGCGAACTACAGAGACGATAAAAACAAAAAACCACACACCCGCCTAATTCGTGAACAAGCACACAGTGCTCAAACCATGGTATCAAACAGGTAGGCATGTCCAACCGCAAAATTAATCTTCTAAATGTATGCTAAAAACTGGGACAGTATAAACTGCAGTAAAAGAAGGTCCTAATTAGAGTACACAGATATAGAAAATGGAGGAGGCGAGACAAGATGTGGCCTAACGACCGACTGTCTACTTTGGAACTGTAGAAGGTGACTCAAATCCTGGCCTCAGCTCAACATTCTGTGATTCTGAGCAAACCAGGTAACTTACTCATACTAAATGAAGACGTGTCCAATTCTCGCTTAAAGCGCCCCTGGGCCAATACCCACAATATAAAACTGCAATATAAATAACTACATAACGAGGGCGGAGGTGTGGCCTAAATGCCAGAGCCCAAAGCCAGAACAAATCTCCCAATTTATTAGTCTTAAATGTTGGCATGCATAGGTCAACATCCTGTGATTATGGGCAAATCGTTGAAATACCCTGTACTTAAAATAAAAATAGAAAATCTGACCTTGTGTAACATAGTCTGATGCTCATGTAAAGCGCTCTAATGCCCTTCGGCCAAGTTCGTCCTATATAAAGGTAGAAGTGGATGAGCCAACAAATTAACTGAGAGGCGAGCCGAAGGTCTGGCTCGGCTCTGAGCCCGAAAATGTTTAGCACATAAACTGTGTAACAAACACTGTAAAAAAATATGATAAGAAAAGACACCTCAAAATTCAAAAAAGTAAACTTCTTTACCTTGCAGAAGCCTTTCAAATACAAACAGATTATATTACTGTATTGAGAAGCATTCATTAAAAGGGAATTTTTTTAAACATGAATTTAAACTATTAATTTTCACCCAACCTCGCTATGCCACTAGGGAATTCAGAGGTAAGTTGCTTGTCATGTGCACCCTGTATGTGGCCTAGATTCTTACATGGCGCAACATGATAGTCTGTTTAAATCAGACACAAGATAGGTGCTTGATTAGAACACACCCTGAATTCATGTGTGTCAAAGTGCTCTCAAATGCAATAAGGAAAAAAAGGAAGCATGCTGAAATAAAATATTTGCCAAGAATCACATAGTTTGGTCAAATAAAGAAGCTGGGAAAATTCCTTGGTTTTCTGATCTCACATTGTCCCAGTCAGCCTGTAGAGAGGTATATATTTCCCTCTCCTGTTTTACACCAAAGGTTACTTTTTTCAGCTTACCAGACAGCGCAGCAGTCACAGAGAAGCTATCTGGTTAGAAAGACATATTTGGGATAGGCTGAAATGTACCTAGGCATGCATTCTGCCCATTGAGTACCATTAGCTTTGTGTTTTGTAAATCATTTTTGCTTGATTTCTATTTGCTGGCTTCATTTGTTTTAGGCTGTCCAGCTTGCCTTTGACCCTCTCGTGGAGCATAGCCTGTTTATCACAACTCTGACTGGCTCCTTGCCTTCTTCTACAAGTGCTCTCTTTATGGGAACTCTTTTTTTCTTTTTCGTGAGGCATTCCACGAGTGTACGTGTTTTCAGTTGTCCTTTCTACACTAGTTCACAGCAGTAAGTGTGCTGTATTTTCTTGAAAAGATTTCAGTACTCAGTGTTAACACACAAATACCGAAAAACAAGCTCTTATTCATGAAGCATGTATACTGTGTCATTTGTAATTCACATCTGACCAAAATATGATAACATATATTAATAGGATCAGTGCAGGGACACATTTAGAGGGTTTTTCACAAGTATCTAAAACTACACAGTGACATTATCAAGAGCAATAAAGGAAGTATGTGCACACACATTAAAAAAACTACCAGAAGACCTACTAATATGCTCCTTTTATCAGCAACACTTATAGTGCATGTTTTGACAAAGAGTGGGGTCTTTGTCGAAGAGTTTTTATAGCACTTGCTACCTTAGTGGGGCCTGTTTCTAAGCATTCCTAATTTCCTAATGTTTATAGATGAGAGACCAAAGGGATAAGGAGATTGTGAGGCCTAAGATTCTATTTCGGTACAAAAGGGGGTGGTGATGGATGGAGCATCTGAATCAATCAAACACTCACACCCAGTCAAAAGATCTGGGTTTAATCCATCACCGTTCTTTAGTCCACTCTGCCACCCCAGTTCAGACATGGCTATATTCAAGTTTCAATACTTTATTTGTTTGTATTTGTATTTGTATTTTCGACTTGTAGAGCGCCTTATCACCCCGGGGTCTCTAAGCGCTTAAGGTCTTTATTCGACAGCATTGTCATAAAAGCATTTTCCCCTATCCTAAACAAATATAAATACTATGCTAAACTTAAGATCGACCTAAAATACACATTAAATACAATCAAATATGAAAAATGCTGGCGAATACTTACAGTTTAAAAAATACATGCATTTAAAAAGAAAAATCAGAGTCACAGTACCTAGTTCATGAGAAATGGGGTTGATCCTAAAATAAATATTATCCATCATAATTAATCAATTGCAGTTAAAGTGCGCATTCAAATTATCCAGGCCCATCCCAAGTATTTGGCTAAAGCGATTGCAAGATTGGGAGCACAATTTGATCTTAATATTCTCAGTGCTTCTAGGTACTTTCTTATACCCAGGTTCCTGCAAACCGATTTTAGCCATCTACTTCTTGGGGCAGCATATAATGGGCAAACAAACAGAAAATGTGGGATGTCTTCAACATGTACCTTGCAGTAACAACATGTATTTACATTGCCTGGTGACCATTTAAAAGTAAAAGCATTTAAAGGTAGGGAACCAACTCTAAACTGGAAATACAGCTTTCTGCCCATGGGTTTTGTAATCAAATCCCAGTACTGTTCACATTTTGGGGTTATTTTGGTCTCCAGGTACAGGGATACCATCATAGACGGATGATTGGAAATTAAAACAGAATGACATACCTTGTCCCAATACATTTTTTTCAGTATCGCCTTAGATGGAAAGGCGGAGGGGTCAGTGGCAGTCCATAAGTGGTCTAGGTGCAACTTTTGAAGCAAGTTCCTAATTTCATTGAGCCAGGCTATTTTATGGAACCGGTCAGAGTTAATAATGTCCATAAGAGCTGTTGCATAATGACTCAGTTCTGGCGTAGTCTTTATGCGCCTCCAGTATAAAAGTGGGCGCAATCGAGCCATATCCTCGATCTTTTTCCTCCCAAGATCGTATAGGAGCAGGATCGATGGAGTACTCTGTGGGACACCAACCAACCGGTGAAGAAATTTGTTCTCTGCAATAGTCAAAGCGCTCAGATTGGTGAAGCCCCATAGCTCTGATCCATAAAGACAGGCGCCCAGCACTTTCATACTATAAATCCCCATTATGGGCTGAATAGGTTTTGTTAATGAGGATTTATATTTTTGTGCTATGGCCCCGGCCAGCTGGTGGAACTTTAAGACCACAAGATCCATGTGAGATTTCCAATTCATGTTGCCCTGCAGAGAAATACCAAGGTAGGTAAAAGCGTTCACTTCTTCCAAAGAACACCCATTAAAATATATTTTTCCCTTGAATTGCTTAGCGGGATTCAAATTCATAAACTTGGTCTTTGTAGTATTTAGCTCCAAACCCCGAATCCGACAGAATTCTCCAAATGCATCAATTGTCTTTTGTAGACCGCTAGGGGTCCGTGAGACCAGTAAAGTGTCATATGCAAACATTAATACTGGAACCCGCTCCCCATCTAGCAATGGAGCATCTGTTGGAGATTTCTTTAAAAAGTCTACTACGCCATTAATATAGAGAGAGAATAGGGCTGGGGCCAGGACACATCCCTGCCTTACCCCTCGCTCCACGGGGAAGGAATCTGTGACGTCTCCCTGTGCTCCCCACCTAATTCTTGCGTAGTTATTTTCGTGCATACGCACGAGCAGGGTCAATAGCTCGGGGCTAATTCCAAGATCACTCAAAACAATCCATAGTTTTTGTCTGGGTACTAAATCAAATGCTGCCTTCAGGTCTACGAAAACAGCATATAATGGGCCATTTGTCAAAGACAGGTTTTTCCAGTAAAGAGTTAAAAAATGGAATACCTGGTCAACGGAGCTGGTTAGGGGTCGGAAGCCAGCTTGGTACGGGGAAAGGATATCCTTATCATCTATCCAGGCTTGTATTTTATTCTGTATCATTCTACCCATCAGTTTTTGTGCTGAATCGATAAGGCTGATGGGCCTATAATTACTTGGTAAAGCCTTGTCCCCTTTTTTAAAAACAGGAATAATCTCCGCACCCTTCCATGAAGATGGTATCATGGCTCCTTGTGCGATAGAATTCGCAAGCCATACAAAGTATTGGCACCAGTTAGCCCGGTCAGATAAAAATACATCTGCCGGTATTCCATCGATACCTGGAGCCCTGCCTCTAGTCACCCCATCCAATGCTACATTTACATCTTTCAAAGAGAATATTTCATGGCTATAAAAGACCATTTTGGGGAGCGGATGGGGTATCGAGGTCAAATTATCAGCATATTGTGGTTTAAAAAAATCCACCCATGCTTCCTTTGCGACATGATTTTTCGGACACTCTGCCATTCCCCCCCTACCCCATTTTAAAATGGCCCAAAACTCTTTCTGATGTTTAGCTGCACAGGCTTTTTTAAGATCTAACCATTGGTTCTCATCCCACAACCTTTATGCCCTAGCTTGAGCTTTCCTATAATCATTCCTGGCCTTCAACACACCTTCTTTGGTCCTCAGCGCTAGGCTAAGGTTCTGCTGTGCCTTTCTACAAGAATGGTCATACCATCCTCGATGTCTCTGGGGGCCAGCACTGTAGGAAGGTACATCCTGACTATGGTTGCCCCCAACTTTTTGCCCTGTGTTTTAGCTGGTTTTGGACATAGTCGACCTGGGACCCTGCCAATCAGGACCCCAGGCCTACTGCTCTCTCTTTAAAATGGATTCCATGTACCCTAGGTACATTTCCAATTGGTACTGGGCCACCTTATCAGACCCTGTAACTCAGGGCACAGGTGTACCCAGGGCTGCCAGGGGCTGCAGCATGTATTATGCCACCCCTGGCTGGCCTCCTAAATTTGACACAACTGGCTGCATGACAGCTGGGGCAAAGTCGTGTAAACACCCTTTGCTGTAGGTGTAGTATACCTATACCTAACCCTAAAATGGACACACAGATTCCTATCGGTCACTCCTATGGCAGGCCTTGACAATCCTGAAGGCAGAGTGCTTGGAATCGTGTGAGATGGTGCTCTGGCATGAGCTGAGCCTGTCTGCAGCTTGCGGAACCAAGTCCTAATAGCTGTTCCATGATATCGCATACCATATACTCTTAAGTGCATTATAATCCTCGTGGTTAAATGCTATCTTTGGTATTGCTTTATCAAAACATGTCGAGTAAGGTGTCATACGAATTGGAATACTAACCCCTCGCCAATTCTGGCGACGGGGTTAGCATTCCACCCTTCTAGAGGGACACGACATGTATGTAACTGTGAACCCCGGTTAAAGTTAACTGAAGCCTCAGCTCCACAAAATGGATGCTGCCACCACAGACACGAGTCTGACCTCCTGCTGCTGGGAGTCCTTCCAGCGAGGGAGGCTTGGACAAAGGGTTTCCTGTCCGGGGCGGTGCTAGCACCGTCCCAGACATGGTTTTGTGTATCCTGGGTAGGCAGGGCTTTTCAGGAAGGTGACTGCTGAGTGGCACCCCGGTGCTCACTACGCATAGGCCGGTCAGAACCAGTTCCAGGGGCACACCAGCCCCTGACCTGGGGGAAGTCCGGCATGGCAGAGGGGAGTAACCAGCCCCCTCCTAGTCCCACCCATAGGCAGGACCTAGTCACCGGGTCAGCCCCCTTTTTTAGTATAAAGATGGGAGCGGGCCCCCTGTTCAAATTAGATCATCTTTGGAATCAAGACACGACTTTCTGCGAAAGGACTTCAAGATTTCTTCCTCAAGATTCTCCCTTGTGGCTAAGGAGTAGTCACCCTGCATCCGCAGGCACCATCCTAAGAACACTGCGGTCTGCTGCAAGTCCTTCATCACGAATCCGACGACCCAGCTCGACGAGACCCGGCTTCCCTGGCACCTCTGACCTCTACTCACCTCTACAGCAAAGCTGAGAACCGTGAGTGCGACGAGACCTCGAGGGACCGACGATCGCCAAGACTGCACGACTTCTTTGTAACAAGCCCACCGAGTCTCCCACTGGTGAGTGCTTTGGGGTCCGAGAAGCCCCAACCCTGAGCAGCTACAGCACTGAAGATCAGCCCTCCAGCATCTCCACGATCTGCGTGGGGCCCTTCTGCTTTTGCGTGCTCACCGCGCTGTGTGGCTACTAGCCGGCTGGCTTGTGGCCTTCTTCACGATGCCCGACGACATCACTGCTGCTGGTCTGGTTGCTCCAGACTGGCCCTTGCTTCCTTCTTCAAGAGAGGCACCCCGGACCCTCCTGGTCTACTCCAGACGCCATTTTAGGTCCACCGCGTGGGCTTGAATTTGCCAAGGCTTTGTTGCCCAATCCTGGGTCCAGCGACGCCGACAGCTTCATCCATCGTGGGACAGATCGCTCCTCCATCCTGGTCGCCGACAACGCCTCCCGGTCCGTGAGATCTGCGGTCACAGCGTCACCCACTCACCTAGTCGAGGTGGCTACCATCCGGTGCCCTCCTGGTGCCCACTGACTACTGGCTAGTAGTCTCGAACTTGGTCCCCTCTGCTTTCAGGTGTCATCTTCCTTCGATCCAGGCTTGGATCCATCGAACTTTCTTCACTGGTCGCCTGCCAGCAACTTCTTTCTTCCAGGCTCCTGGTCCGTCTACGAGGATTCCCGACGTCCTTTGAGTCCTATGCAGCTGCAGCCCCTGGGCTAGGTAACTTCGGCATTTCGGTGCCCCAGCATAGCCTCACTATCCAAGGGTCAGAATCCACTTTCGTTTTCCTCCTACCAGGTCGGGTTCGCCCGAGAACACTAACTTTGTCATTACTAGCTACCATAGACTTTGTCCCGCATCTCGCGCGAGAGTGCACACACTGCACCCGAGTCCCCTGGGTCTCCTATAAGTAATCTGAAGGTTCTATAGTCAAGTCCTAGCGATTCCTAAGCCTATTAGTACTGTACTTACCTGATAGTAATTTCGCATTCCACTTTTCAAGTATATGGTTTTCCGTGCCCCTCGGGCATTTGTATATACTGTGCTAACTTAAGTATTTTTGTAAGAGTTTTGGTTTGTGCTTAGTACCCTGTCCTCATAAAGAGTACAGGGCTGTTGTGATTCTTAATAAATAACTGTTTATTTTCATAACACTTGTGTGGTGTCCTTTCACTTGGTATTCAAGGGGTATATGTGTGGTAAACAGCTGGCTTAACACGCCCTCTCGAGTCTTTAGCCTTAGACTGCTCGTATCCACGCTACTAGGATAGCTGGTCTATAAGGTTGACTTACAACCAATCATCAATAAGGGTTGCTGGACTGATACATAGTGTTCACTAGAATAGTGAGCACTGCATATCAGGCCATCTTCTCACATTGGTGAGCAGCGGTTGGGATTTGAGCTTGCTGTTGTTTTACCACACGTATCCTAAGAATATCTTGATGAAAGATCACATAAGTACTGTTAGTACATATAACTAAGCTTAGAATACTCTGAGTTCTACTGAACCAGCTGTTGCAGCTCCTCAAGGCTTAGCACACCTTGGCTGCAACTCTTAGCAAGGGATCAGTAGGTAAACACATAGTGTAGGTAGGTGCATCACTTACACCACACTAGAATCAGCATGTCAGACAAAGGAGGAAACTCTGAGTATCCCCTTGTGTCAGTGGACCCTCCACAGGTCCTTACTTCAAAATATGCTGCTCTTAGCTTCCATGAGATGAGACAAGTGTGTACCCTCAGGAAGCTAAAACAGGGGTCTAACCCCACAACTTCCTTTCTGATTGGTCTCTTAGAGGCTTATGATGCCAGTAGGGCTGGTAACCCAGACCCTTCTAATCCAGAGGGGAGTTTGCCCTCCTTACAGGGACCCTTTGATAGCACTGACCATCCCCTCCGGAAGCAGATGATGCTGAGGATGAGGATCAGTTGTCAGGGGATGAGGCAGATAAGGGACAGGTAGAAGTCAGTAGACTAACCAGGTCCAACTTAAGCAGACATGAGCTTGGTACTAGGGGACCCCTGGGCCCACTCTCAGGTCAGCTTAACATTGGGAATGGACGAGTTAGGTCTCTATCAAGAGGCTCTAACAGATCCCTTTGAACCAATGGCTCTCTCAACTCTTCTCACAGGGGGATGCCTTCCCCTAAGAGGAGAGTGTATGAAGCTGAAGAAAGGGCAATCAAACTGAGGATTGAAAGGGAAGAACTTGCCCTGGCCAAAGAGAGACTTGCCCTTGCTAGAGAGCAAGAATTATGTGGGCTACAGCCCACTGGTGGCAGCAATAAACCTAGCAATAGGGAAAGGAGTTTTGATACAAAGCACCTGAATAAGATAGTGCCCCCCTTTAAAGAAGGGGATGACATCCACAAATGGATTACTGCTTTGGAGAGAGCCTGCACTGTGCAGGGTGTTCCCCAAAGGCAGTGGGCAGCTATCTTGTGGCTCTCCTTTGATGGTAAAGGTAGAGATAAGCTCCTCACTACTAGAGTTGAGGATGCTAACAATTACCAAATCTTGAAGAATACACTGGTTGATGGGTTTGGTTTAACCACTGAACAATACAGGATGCTGTTCAGAGACACCCAGAAAACTCAGTCTCAAGATTGGACTGACTTTGTTGATTGTGCCACTAAGGCTTTTGAAGGCTGGCTACTGGGTAGTAAGGTTACTGATTTTAAAGGATTGTACAATCTAATTATGAGAGAGCAAATCTTAAATAATTGTCAGAACCAGTTATTACATCAGCACCTGGTAGACTCTGATCTGACCTCTCCACAGGAATTGGGTAAGAGGGCAGACAAATGGGTCAGAACCAGGGTCAGGCCTAAAAACCAGGTTGGTGACCAGAAAAAGGAATCAACCAAGCCTCAAGAGAAGGGTGGGGATAAATCCACAGAGAAGACTTCCCAAGGGCCCCAAAACTCCAACAAGGGTGGTGGGTCCCAGAACACTCCTTCAGAACAGAAGAAACCTTATTGCCATACCTGTAAACAGGTGGGTCATTACAAAAGTGATGCCAGTTGCCCTAAAAATGGTAATAAGGGAAATATACCCCCAGGTAATACTCCTAAACCTCCTGTTACCACTAGTGGTAATCCCCCAGGTGGTGGGAGTGCCCCCAAGAATGTGGTGGGCATTACTTTGGGCAATCAGGAGGACTATGGCCTAGCCAGGTTCCCTGACCACACTCTTGTCTGTGAGACTGGCATGGGGTTTGCCAACTTCACTACTGGACCCCACCTTTTGGGGAAGTATAGACAAGAGGTTTTAGTGAATGGTCAGAAAGTTGAGGCATTCAGAGACACAGGGGCCAGCATCACCATGGTGATAGACCATCTGGTCCCCTCTGCTCAACTGACCCCTGGTTTTACTTATCAGGTGACAGACATTAATGGAGTGAAGAGAAGGCATCCCATGGCAGTAGTCAAGCTCAGCTGGGGTAATGTCACAGGGCCCATGAGAGTGGCAGTGACAGATAACCTACCTGTAGATTGCTTACTGGGGAATGACCTGGAACTCTCAGCATGGGCTGAGGTGGAACACGAAACTCACTCCAGAATGATAGGCCTATCCAGACAGGTTAGTGGGGCAGTAATAGCTACAGCCCCAGTCCAAGCACCATTCCTCCCTGAAAAGGTTGGAAGGGCAGTGGTAGCCACTGCCCAGGCTCAGACAGACTTTCCAGAACAGGATAGGAGGACTGTGACAGTCACAGCCCAAACACAGACTGAGTGCCCTCCTGAAAAGGTTGGCAAGGTTGAAATGGTCTCAGCCTCTACTCAAACAGATAGTGAGGTTGTGAAGCCTGAAACAATGGATCACTCCACTCAAACAGAGAGCATTGAGGAGGAAGAAGAGTCTTCCCCCTCCCAGACACTAGGTGAGAGCCAGCCTCCTCAGGGAACTGACTCTACCCCTGTTGAAGGAACTGCCCCAGAGGTAGTCAGGCCTAGCTTGGCAGAGCCCCTGATGGCAGTGGACCCTTCCCAGGTGGGACCCAGTCTGGAGCAGGTAACCTGCACCTCTCTACCCTGCCTCAGTCAGCCCAGGGCTGTGGAGGTCAGGGAGGCCAGTGGTGGACCCCAAAGGCCCCCCTGTCCAAAAGAACCCCTTAATCAACAGATTAGGATCACTGAAGCTGGTAAACCTAGCCAAGTGAAAATAAGTCAGACTCCTGAGGGATCCCACTTAAAAGTAGTTAGGGACCTCCCACAGCTGGACACTGTTGGGCACAGCCAAACATGGGGCCTAAAAACCCCAGACCTGACCTGTCCCTCCAGTAAGCCAAACAGAGGGACTCAGCCTCCAGCTTTAGGTAGCCAGAGGCTGACCCTGAGAGCTCAGTGCATCTCAGCTAAAGAAAGAAAGGCACACATGATGGATGGTGATTGGAGGAAGTTGAGCCCAAAGGTAGAGGAGCCTCACTTCAGTACTCCATCCCAGCATCAGCCTTTTACTTTCCCAAGACACACCAGAGACAGAGATTCCCTATGGTGGAGACCCTCAGATACCCTTAGGGTGAGGGGTTGCCTAGTGGACCATGACACAGGGGGAAACCAAGCCAGAGCTGGTCCTTCCTTATATGGCCACTTAGGTAATAGAGGCTTACCTGGACAAGGATAGCCTTATCTCCTTTCGTTTGGGGGGGGGGGGGGGTTGTGTAGGAAGGTACATCCTGACTATGGTTGCCCCCAACTTTTTGCCTTGTGTTTTAGCTGGTTTTGGACATAGTCGACCTGGGACCCTGCCAATCAGGACCCCAGGCCTACTGCTCTCTCTTTAAAATGGATTCCATGTACCCTAGGTACATTTCCAATTGGTACTGGGCCACCTTATCAGACCCTGTAACTCAGGGCATAGGTGTACCCAGGGCTGCCAGGGGCTGCAGCATGTATTATGCCACCCCTGGCTGGCCTCCTAAATTTGACACAACTGGCTGCATGACAGCTGGGGCAAAGTCGTGTAAACACCCTTTGCTGTAGGTGTAGTATACCTATACCTAACCCTAAAATGGACACACAGATTCCTATCGGTCACTCCTATGGCAGGCCTTGACAATCCTGAAGGCAGAGTGCTTGGAATCGTGTGAGATGGTGCTCTGGCATGAGCTGAGCCTGTCTGCAGCTTGCGGAACCAAGTCCTAATAGCTGTTCCATGATATCGCATACCATATACTCTTAAGTGCATTATAATCCTCGCGGTTAAATGCTATCTTTGGTATTGCTTTATCAAAACATGTCGAGTAAGGTGTCATACGAATTGGAATACTAACCCCTCGCCAATTCTGGCGACGGGGTTAGCATTCCACCCTTCTAGAGGGACACGACATGTATGTAACTGTGAACCCCGGTTAAAGTTAACTGAAGCCTCAGCTCCACAAAATGGATGCTGCCACCACAGACACGAGTCTGACCTACTGCTGCTGGGAGTCCTTCCAGCGAGGGAGGCTTGGACAAAGGGTTTCCTGTCCGGGGCGGTGCTAGCACCGTCCCAGACATGGTTTTGTGTATCCTGGGTAGGCAGGGCTTTTCAGGAAGGTGACTGCTGAGTGGCACCCCGGTGCTCACTACGCATAGGCCGGTCAGAACCAGTTCCAGGGGCACACCAGCCCCTGACCTGGGGGAGGTCCGGCATGGCAGAGGGGTGTAACCACCCCCCTCCTAGTCCCACCCATAGGCAGGACCTAGTCACCGGGTCAGCCCCCTTTTTTAGTATAAAGATGGGAGCGGGCCCCCTGTTCAAATTAGATCATCTTTGGAATCAAGACACGACTTTCTGCGAAAGGACTTCAAGATTTCTTCCTCAAGATTCTCCCTTGTGGCTAAGGAGTAGTCACCCTGCATCCGCAGGCACCATCCTAAGAACACTGCGGTCTGCTGCAAGTCCTTCATCACGAATCCGACGACCCAGCTCGACGAGACCCGGCTTCCCTGGCACCTCTGACCTCTACAGCAAAGCTGAGAACCGTGAGTGCGACGAGACCTCGAGGGACCGACGATCGCCAAGACTGCACGACTTCTTTGTAACAAGCCCACCGAGTCTTCCACTGGTGAGTGCTTTGGGGTCCGAGAAGCCCCAACCCTGAGCAGCTCCAGCACCGAAGATCAGCCCTCCAGCATCTCCACGATCTGCGTGGGGCCCTTCTGCTTTTGCGTGCTCACCGCGCTGTGTGGCTACTAGTCGGCTGGCTTGTGGCCTTCTTCACGACGCCCGACGACATCACTGCTGCTGGTCTGGTTGCTCCAGACTGGCCCTTGCTTCCTTCTTCAAGAGAGGCACCCCGGACCCTCCTGGTCCACTCCAGACGCCATTTTAGGTCCACCGCGTGGGCTTGAATTTGCCAAGGCTTTGTTGCCCAATCCTGGGTCCAGCGACGCCGACAGCTTCATCCATCGTGGGACAGATCGCTCCTCCATCCTGGTCGCCGACAACGCCTCCTGGTCCGTGAGATCTGCGGTCACAGCGTCACCCACTCACCTAGTCGAGGTGGCTACCATCCGGTGCCCTCCTGGTGCCCACTGACTACTGGCTAGTAGTCTCGAACTTGGTCCCCTCTGCTTTCAGGTGTCATCTTCCTTCGATCCAGGCTTGGATCCATCGAACTTTCTTCACTGGTCGCCTGCCAGCAACTTCTTTCTTCCAGGCTCCTGGTCCGTCTACGAGGATTCCCGACGTCCTTTGAGTCCTATGCAGCTGCAGCCCCTGGGCTAGGTAACTTCGGCATTTCGGTGCCCCAGCATAGCCTCACTATCCAAGGGTCAGAATCCACTTTCGTTTTCCTCCTACCAGGTCGGGTTCGCCCGAGAACACTAACTTTGTCATTACTAGCTACCATAGACTTTGTCCCGCATCTCGCGTGAGAGTGCACACACTGCACCCGAGTCCCCTGGGTCTCCTATAAGTAATCTGAAGGTTCTATAGTCAAGTCCTAGCGATTCCTAAGCCTATTAGTACTGTACTTACCTGCTAGTAATTTCGCATTCCACTTTTCAAGTATATGGTTTTCCGTGCCCCTCGGGCATTTGTATATACTGTGCTAACTTAAGTATTTTTGTAAGAGTTTTGGTTTGTGCTTAGTACCCTGTCCTCATAAAGAGTACAGGGCTGTTGTGATTCTTAATAAATAACTGTTTATTTTCATAACACTTGTGTGGTGTCCTTTCACTTGGTATTCAAGGGGTATATGTGTGGTAAACAGCTGGCTTAACACGCCCTCTCGAGTCTTTAGCCTTAGACTGCTCGTATCCACGCTACTAGGATAGCTGGTCTATAAGGTTGACTTACAACCAATCATCAATAAGGGTTGCTGGACTGATACATAGTGTTCACTAGAATAGTGAGCACTACATATCAGGCCACCTTCTCACAAGCACCCTTCCCCTTATGTGCCTTTTTTAAGAAAAACCCCTGTAACTTAACAAAAAACTTAGGATGTGACTCTTCAATTAATTTGTTAAAATTTAGTTCATTACAGTAAACCTGCAATCTGCTGACCTCTTTTCCGACAGCCTCCAATAAGTCCTGCATATCCCTTGGCTTATCCATCAGTGTTGCCCATTTAATATGTCGGAGGTTGTTGGTTGAGATGACATCTAGCGGCATGGCACCCCCTTCCTGATTAGGTGAGCTTTTACTTTGGTCCAGTTTAAAGAGCAAGCACAATGGATTGTGGTCGCTCTCCAATCTAGACGTCACTTTCATATCTATTATCTTGTGCCAGACTCTGACATCTACAAGGATGTAGTCTATCCGACTACTTGACCTTGTATTGTCAAAGGTGTGCACACGCTGTAGGTCTGAGGGGGTGCGGCCGTTTGCTGCCCTCAACCCCCTAGCCAAGCACATGCTCTTGACTTGTATAGCCACCTCAGTCCATTTCTTTATCACAGGTAAATCCAATTGAGGGACGCCCCATTTAATATCTTCCTCTAGGGACATTTTATTATCCTGATTGCCTAGTGGTTCAAATGTGGTATTCATGTCTCCCCCCACTAGGATGGTGATGTGTGGTGGAAGATTCTCTAGGTCATTATCTAATACTACTATCACCTCAGCAGCTTTACCCCCTTGAGTTCCCCTGGCGTAGATGTTATAGAGGACCATGTCTTGACCATCGGCCCATGTTATCACGATTGGGAGTAAATCATAGTTGTTAACTGGCCTCGCTTTAATGGAACATTGTAATGATTGGCGTACCCATGTAATTAAACCCCCTGAGGGCCGCCCTTTTGGGTTCTTTTTTGCAGGGACAAGAAAATTTAAAAAGCCCTGCCGATAAACGGGGGTCACTGCCCAAGTCTCCTGAAACATGATTACATCATGGCTATCTATGAATTCACACAATTCGGGGGACTCTAGTTTATGATGGATTTCCGCCAGATTCCACGAAAGAAATTTAAGACCTGCATTTACCTGCCTATCCCTCCCATGTAATGGTGTTACATGCGGGGTATTGATCAGATTGGGTGGGGGGCTAGTTTCCCCGCTGCATTCAATGCTGCGGTGAATCGGTGTCAGATGCCCCACAGTACTAGAATGATCCCCACTGAGGCTAAGTGTCCCCTCATTACTAGATTTTGTTACAATAGACTTCATAGCAACACCTATTCCCCTTTCTTGGGTCCCTGTAGTATTATCCTTAGCTATACTCATCCGCCCTTTCAGTCAATCACACTCATTGAGACCAGAAAGGGCAGAGAATCTGTTCTCTATCGGTACACCCCAGTTATTTCTTATAACGAGCGGTTTACCTTTTTTTGCTACAGGGTTCCATTTTGTTTTAAGGACTGTGGGGTTTAATAAGTTCCCTTTTTTTGCATAGAAGAAGTCTAGTGTAAATGGAACTATTTCTGTGGATCTATGCTGAGGGGGATATATATTTGCAAGGATGTTCGGGAGCAGTTCAGGATCAGTAAGGTGTAAC
Source organism: Lissotriton vulgaris (assembly GCF_964263255.1). NCBI lineage: Eukaryota > Metazoa > Chordata > Amphibia > Caudata > Salamandridae > Lissotriton > Lissotriton vulgaris. The sequence continues at coordinate 591,012,982 of NC_141697.1, forward strand.
ACCACGCAGTCCCCTTTGAATTTTTTAATACCACCCCCAATCCATTCTACTCTTCTAGCTTTTACTACTTCTTGTGCCAGCTGGTCCATACCTCCCGGGGTGAAGGCCATATTCCTTGATAACCAGTGGAGTGATTTATTTATCAGGGAAGGTGTGTTCTCTACTTGCCCAGGTTCTAAGAGGGGAACATTTGCCAGGACGAGTATCAGGGGAGATGCCTCCACAATTAGTTCTACATGCCCCTTCTCTATATTTGACTCTGCCTGTTTATCCCTTTGACCTGGCCCTTCAGAATCACCTATATTAATGTCTGGACCCCTAGCAACCCCCCCGTATCAATAGTCAACATAGGGATAAGGGGAGTATTTTCCAATAATTCTATCCTTGGAGCTGTCTGTGTAATTTTAGATTCAACTCTAAGTGTTTTCTGCTTGGCAATGTTTGTAGTTTCTTCTAGAGATTTTTGCAGAAGACCCCCCAGCCTATTCACCTCTTCCGTGAGATGGTCTATTTTACTTAGGAGAGGTTTAGTGATAGTTTTAATTTTACTATCTAGGGCGTTTAACAATTTCTTGAATTGGTCTTCGTCCAAAAGTAGCTTCCCTCCAGAGATTCCCCTTGTTTCTTCTCCAATGTTTTCTAATGGGGATGCATCGTGGCGTTTTTTACTTGAGCGAAGCCCACCCCGTTTTGAAAGACTCTTCCCCCCCCCCCCCTTAACAGCTCTAGGAGCTGGTACCGGGGCTGGGGGATCCTCTTCTAGCAGTATTATTTCTTCCTCGGGTATGCTCTCAGAGGCTGAGTCTACACTAGCTACCAATAGCTGGGTTAAGGGATTAGTCTCAGGTGTCTGGAATACCTCATTGCTAATATCGAAAGCAGGAGTGGGTAGAGGCGTGTCATCAAATGGCAGTTCAGGAGAAAGACTCAACCCCAATGAGGATCTCCTGTCACTATTTATCTTTGCAACCTTCTGGACCATGTAATTATCAATAGTATTGACTGCTGGGATCGATTTTGCCTTTGACATGATGGAGGGCAACGTGGAGGATGGCTCCAGAATAATGCTGTTGGTAACAGAACTCGAGGAGGCTTTACAGCAAATGCAGAGACGATATAGGTATGAATGTCTTACTAGAAAAGATTTGGGCAGAGTTCAGGGCCTGTCCCTGTCTCTTCCTGCCGATGAGGGCCGTAGAGGGCCCGCCCTTTGCCCGGGCTTCGCCTGGGCGTCCAGCTCGCGTCCCGCGATGCGGGGTCGCCCGCTGTTTATTGCGCCTGGTGTCGCTCTGCCCCCGTGTCACAGACGCGCCGCCGCTATGCCTGCCGGGTAGTGTAGTTCCCGGGGCGGCGGCGCGAGGCTGGTAGCTGTGTGACTCCTGGCGGTGGCGGCTAGTGTTCCGGTGCTTTGTCCTGACTCCTGGCGGTGGCGGTGCTTCAAGAACAAGGTAAGGTCTCCCAAAATCAGTCTGACCCTGTGCCTCATGGGAACAGTCCAGCCCGAACTGCCAAGCCACGTCTTCCCTGGACCGGAAACAAGCTTCCGAGGACCGGTTTCTGGCATTCCAGCCGTCTTCAGCCCAGCTTGTTTGAATCCAGTGGCAAAGTGAGTAAGGGACTCACGTCTGAGCATACCCTGCTACACTTATGGTGGCCAAAAGCGGTACAAAAGGGGGTGGTGATGGACGGAGCATCTGAATCAATCAAACACTCACACCCAGTCAAAAGATCTGCAAAGGAGTTGTGGCAGAGGTGGGAGCAAAAAGGAACCAACACTAACAAAGGTTTACAAGTGCATAAACCTTGTGAACTACAATTCCCATAAGGCCAAGTAAACGTCTTTCGCAAGCCTCCAGCTAGCCCAATGGTAAAAGGAACAGGCGGGCTATAAGAAGCACTTCTGCAAGGGCACAATGCAGATTATTCACGACAATCAAAATAATACTAAGCTAAACTCTGCAAGCTGGGTTGGTGGCGTAAGGGTGCTCCGTCATCATCTTTTCTCTTCTGATGGTAACTCCTTCTGCACAAGGGTGGTGAGCATGGTTTGGCCATTCCTTTGGCCTCACAGCTCTCCTGTATTTTGACACTGTAATCCTCCTCAAAGGCAGCTTCAGTGTTTCCCTGGGCAGCATTGGCGTATCGGCTGAGACATGAGTAGTAATTAACTGTCCTGTTGTTGTCAGGTAAAGAAACAATTTCTGCTCGAAGGTAACTGTGGGCTTTGTATTTTGTCAAGAACAGCATGGCTACCTTCTGAGAGAGATATATATATATATATATATATATATATATATATATATATATATATATATATATATATATATATATATATATATATATATATCCAACAAAGATACCAGTATCTTGTACGCTCTCAGGAACCACAAAACAATCCAGTAGTATTAACTCTTCGGTTTATTCACACAACGCGTTTCGGCGACTTGCCTTGATCACGTGTGGTAAGTTTGTGTGCGTGAATGTGCTTATTTGAATAAAGTTACGTACATCAAAATCAAGGTAGGACTTGCAACAGTATAGCAAGACGTGTCGGCCATCTTATAGCGATACTTCATACAAATTGCAATATGAGCTTTCCCACATTGTATAAATATGGCCACACAAATGTGTAAATTAATACAATACTATAAGTCCAAACATATAGAAATCTTACATGTAGGAAACAAAGTATATACATGTTATCAGCAGTACATTTTTATATATCTTCTGTTGAAAGTAAACAAACTTGACGGTAATCAAAGTCCCACAACTCATGAACAGTCAAAAGTCCTGCTGAGTTGCACGTCAAGTCAATGAATATAATAGGACCCCCAGGCCCCCCTCACCATTAGGGAGAGCCTGCACACGGATTCGCCGTATATGCATGTACAAGCGAAAACCGCACCTAAGGATTATTGACAAGTGTCCGTAAAATCAAATGGATAAATAAACCAATGATCCGCATGATACAATAATGGGGTATTTCATACATTCAGCAAATATAAAGTAAGCGTTAAAATTCATTAAATAAATAATAAACGCTGTGCTACACCTTATTGGCAAGTGTCAGAAATCTAGATCATATGTATGAGACCACATAGGTGACCGCCTGGAAAGCTCCAAAGAAGAAATGTCTTTGTATATCTTGCCGACAGTACTTAAGGCTCTACCATTTAGATTAAAGTAACTTCTTTTGTGCCTACGAAAGAATAAAAACAAGGATAAAGTGCCTGTGAAGATAAATGGATGAGACAAGGTGGGGTGCCCAAGTTGGTGAATCAATTCATGCTGGGAAACCCTGACTGTTCACCTGTAAAAGAAAATACACAAAAGACCAAATATCAATATAAATAAATCGAATAAATTCTAGCACAGATTTTGCACATGTACAAAGAGGCACAGTTATCTTCAATATTAATTCATACATCTAAAGCAGTCACAGTTTATTAAGGTAGGGGTTACTACCTAGTGACCACAGTGCTCAGAATGTAGACGGCACAATCAAATATACGGCAGGACTGGATGAAAGATAAATCACTACGAACCCTCTTTGAGATGTACTGCTAATTCTTCATCCCAGTTAAGACCACCCGGGTATTTACTTTGAAAGTTGATAATATGCCTGGATTCATGCTGTCTGAGGGATAGTAATCTATCACCACCTCTCGGACTAACATGAATTTGTTCAATCAGCATATAACTCAACAAGTTAGCATCCGAGTAATGTTTGTCCTTGAAATGACGTGCCACCGGGTACTTGGGGTCCTGGTTGACAATCGCCCTATGATGTTCAAGTACTCTTTTTTTGGCACTACATTTAGTACTGCCCATGTACCATAAGTGGCAGGGACATTCTATAATTTATACAACGTAGCTGGTGCTACAAGTGAGAAATTGTGTAATCTTTCTCTTTACTCCATTGTATATAAGTTCACTTTTGTATGTGCTGTTGCTGCAGGCTTTGCAGTGACTGCAGGGGTAGAATCCCTGTAGACCATGTTCAGTATTGTCTTGATACTGCGTAACATCATTTCTCGCAACCAGATCCCTGATATTGAGGTTACGTCTATACGTGATACTAGGTCGTTGTTGTACTTGACTGCCTATGATATTATCTTGTTTTAAGATATCCCAATGTTTGGCAATTACTCTTTTAACACCTTCAGATTTCCCATTGTAAGTTAGTATCACTCTAGTGGTGTCCTCCATCTCATCAGTTTTGGTCTCTTGATTTACTAGAGTATCTTTTCTGTCCACTTTTTCTGCCCTTTCTATTGCACGTTTGATGACCCAGTAAGGGTATCCCCTTTCCTTGAACCTGTCTGCTATAATATCCCTCTCTGTATTATAAGCTTCAGTAGTGTTGCAGTTTCTTTTTGCCCTCAGCAGTTCTCCATAAGGTATGCTCCATTTGAGCACCTCTGGGTGACTGCTGAGGGCATGCAACACACTGTTTCCTGCTGTCTCTTTGCGGAAAAGGGAAGTACAGATATGGTTGTTTTTAATCTCGAGTCTCACATCCAGGTACTCAACATTGGTGTTACTTATGGCTCCTGATAATTTGATATTATATTTGTTGATATTGAGGTTATCAACAAATAATTCGGCCTGTTTTGTGCTTTCCTTATAGACAATAAATAAATCGTCCAAACGGTACTCAAATTATTCATTAGACTAGAGCATCACCATAGTATGCCTTCACAACTTAAAAGTCTTAATTGTATCTAATAGCCATCAACACACATGGTCGCCAGCGAAAGTAGGCGAGACCCACAATCCAGAGATGGATTCCCATCAAAATCTTGGAAGTGATCGTTTTATCATGTGCTCATCCCAAGGTGAGGGTAGGACATCTCTAGGGTATCGAGACAGAGCCAGCACTCACCAAGTAGGACGGGGTATTTGCCCACGATCACAAGTAAACCATATGTATGATCACTCAAATGGGAACGTGCAGTGCAAAGTGAAGTGATTACGTGGAAGTGATTAAAAAGGAATGGAGAACCAACAACAAACAAACTTTAATAAATGTTGGTCTCTTTCGAGTTAAAAACCGGAACAGTGCAAGAATATGCAGTTCAAACAAATATCTGCAAAGGGGCCAACATGTTTCTACCATAACGGGGGAATAACCTCCCTAGGTATTCTTCAGGGCCTCTGTTCTCTTAAGTCAATGCTACTGCAGCAAAGTGTTACTCTCAAAAAAGCATAAATAATAAATGTGCCTAACTCAAAAACAAAAAGGATATGCGTATCTATTCCTCCATGTCAGATGGCGTGTTGCTCACCTACAATACATAAAACATGGTTGGTGTCAGTGTGTTGATACTTATTTGTAAAATGAACAGTACTCATAACAATTAAAATATTGACTCACCCATAGTGACAGGGGATAGAGCCTCACCTCACCTGGACCTGTCTCAGGAGAAAGGAGGCCACGCACTGTGAAGACAAGTGTCGAATGCTTAATGTAGAGGCGGGAATAAGACTATATGCCCTGCACCTACAATCTGTCACCCTCTAATCTACTTGGCTTACAGCCCTCATTAATTCCCTACACACACCTACTCCCCAACAACAGCTCAAACACCTGACAACTCGGTGGTCAAACTTATATTGCCGCAATGTTTATTTAACAGCATTCAAATGTTACTTGACTACGGCAGTGTTCTAAACCATTAATCTTGGCAAAAGAACACATAACCCATCATTAATCTGAGTACATAAATCTAAATGCAATGCTTCGACCCGGCCCCTTACCTGTCCGTCGTTGCCTCGTATCTTTCCTGGTTCAGGGGAAGGCAAGAGGCAAAAATGAGGAGCACTTAAATATGCTCCCACCAGGTAAACCCTCTCAACAGAGCACTGGCGTATTCTCGCGAGATCGCTAACAGGACTAGCGTCTTCTCGCGAGCTAGCTATCAAAAACTACTGCAATGCCCCGTGATGGCCGGTGTTGTAGTTCAATCAATACTCGACATAGCCTTAAGAATAATATTCAATAAAAGGTGCCGATAATCGTTGTAACCAACCCCGCTAGATCTTTGTTGGGTTCCGAATGTACTCATTAAAGGGAATATCTCGCTTACGTACTCTCGTTATAAAACTACAAAATTACGTCACGGAGGCCGGAGTTGTAGTCCCGGGCCCGCGTCATCTCTCGAGAGCCTATTCTCATTCATTGAACTCCATAGTGACAGTACTCGGACCGGAATGGTGGTTACCGGTCTGTTGTCATCTCATATTGTGATTCCCAAGGGCCAATGATGTTAAATTCATAACCCCCTATGTGTAAATAGTCTCAATGCTACAATATAGGGGTACCTAAAAGAAAACTATCTCCCGAGACTGTAAGCAGTCAATGTCTGCAAGTGATATCTATCCTTTTAAGTGGTTTCTTTTAAACCATACTCAAGTGTACTCGCTAAGCCTGCAGACAGCTACCTCAGGGTCGAGGCCAAACAGTCAATCATCCAACTAAGGGGCTAAAGGTACATATGAGACTCCCCTGAGCAGGCATCCTTGCCTTATTGTTCGCTGAACCACTGCTGAAAACCCTCCTATGGACTCCCCACCTAGGTTCACAGAGTGGACTACGGAATGTCGTCGTTAAGACCACAAACATCTGTGGACATCTTATAGATCCATTTTTGTTCAATGGTGAAAAGAAATTTAGAGGGATCACTTATATGTGGTGGTATGTGCGGTTTGTCCAGGACCGTCCAATGGAAATCGGACTCATTGTGATTGTGTTCAATGTTGTGCTTGGTCAGCTTAGAGACGTTCTTCTTGCAACGGAAGGAACTCTTATGCTCTTGCATTCTTATTCGTACTTTCCTGGTCGTCATACCTATGTATTTTTCGGAACAGGGGCAGGTCAGTAAATATATGACATGGGAGCTGTTACAGTTTGAGAACTGTCTCAAGATCCATGGACGATTTGTTCCCATGTCAATCTGTGTGTGTATGTGACTGCTCCAGTGTGTGTGTGTGTGTGTGACTGACCAGAGTGTGTGTGTGTGTGACTGCTCCAGAGTGTATGTGTGTGTGACTGCTCAAGTGTGTGTGTGTGTGTGTGACTGCTCCAGAGTGTGTGTGTGTGACTGCCCCAATGTGTGTGTATGTGACTGCTCCAGAGTGTGTGTATGTGACTGCTCCAGAGTGTGTATGTGACTGCTCCAGTGTGTGTGTGTGTCTATGTGACTGCTCCAGAGAGTGTGTGTGTGTGTGTGTGTGTGTGTGTGTGTATGTGACTGCTCAAGTGTGTGTGTGTGTGTGTGTGTGACTGCTCCAGGGTGTGTGTATGTGACTGCTCCAGAGTGTGTATGTGACTGCTCCAGAGTGTGTATGTGACTGGTCCAGTGTGTGTATGTGACTGCTCCAGTGTGTGTATGTGACTGCTCCAGTGTTTGTGTGTGTGTATGTATGTGACTGCTCCAGGGTGTGTGTGTGACTGCTCCAGTGTGTGTGTGACTGCTCCAGTGTGTGTGTGTGTGTGTGTGTGTGTGTGACTGCTCCAGAGTGTGTGTGTATGTGACTGCTCCAGTGTGTGTGTATGTGACTGCTCCAGGGTGTGTGTGTATGTGACTGCTCCAGGGTGTGTGTGTATGTGACTGCTCCAGGGTGTGTGTGTATGTGACTGCTCCAGGGTGTGTGTGTATGTGACTGCTCCAGAGTGTGTGTGTATGTGACTGCTCCAGTGTGTGTGTGCATGTGTGACTGCTCCAGAGTGTGTGTGTGACTGCTCCAGAGTGTGTGTGTATGTGACTGCTCCAGAGTGTGTGTGTGACTGCTCCAGAGTGTGTGACTGCTCCAGGGTGTGTGTGTGTGTGTGACTGCTCCAGGGTGTGTGTGTGTGTGTGACTGCTCCAGGTTGTGTGTGTATGTGACTGCTCCAGGGTGTGTGTGTATGTGACTGCTCCAGAGTGTGTGTGTATGTGACTGCTCCAGTGTGTGTGTATGTGTGTATGTGACTGCTCCAGTGTGTGTGTGTGTGTGTATGTGACTGCTCCAGAGTGTGTGTGTGTGTGACTGCTCCAGTGTGTGTGTGTATGTGTGTGTGACTGCTCCAGAGTGTATGTGTGTGTGACTGCTCCAAAGTGTGTGTGTGTGTGTGACTGCTCCAGTGTGTGTGTGTGATTGCTCCAGTGGGTGTGTGTGTGGGGCTCTGTGTGTGTGTGTGTGTGGGGGGGGGGGCTCTGGGTGTGTGTGTGTGTGGGGCTCTGGGTGTGTGTGTGTGTGGGGGGGGCTGTGTGTGTGTGTGGGGCTGTGGGTGTGTGTGTGTGGGGCTCTGGGTGTGTGTGTGGGGCTCTGGGTGTGTGTGGGGCTCTTGGGTGTGTGGCTGGCTCTGGGTGTGTGTGGCTGGCTCTGGGTGTGTGTGTGTGTGTGTGTGGCTCTGGGTGTGTGTGTATGTGGTAGTAATTGCTGTCTGCTGAGCTCGTCCGTAGGGTACAGAGAGATTAAGCTATTGGCAATTCAAATGACAATGCCATTTATTTATCTGTTTTCAAAACCAACACATAATTACAAATTTTGTCATTTACAATGCCAATAGCTCTAACTTTTCCAAAGGCGAAACCGTTGCATTGTAAATGCTTGTTTCTATTTATTTTTAACCCCTTCGCAACACTACTACGGTCGGTAGCAGCTGCTACTTAATTATAAAGTCTGCAAAGTTAAGCCAGACCTCTAATGTGTCACCCAGAGATTTCAGGTGCTATTGGTAACCACAGGAGAGAATGAGGAATTACCAGTGGAATCAGACCTGAAATTTACAGTACCTATTGTAATTTCTTATTTCTCAGAAGAAGCCCGGGATTCCACCCATAACACTCCGGAGGGCAGATTTAAGGGCTCAAATCCAGGCACCGCATAATGATGACATGAACCATCCAAATATACTCAAAAGCACCTTCTGTACACAAATGGCCATACAGCAAGGTCCTCCATAAGGAACCCTCAATAGCAATACAGTAGACTCCTCAAAATACACTTTATGCTTAAAATTGTACTTGGGAAGCACTACTGAAGCTCTCAGCTTTCCAGTCTCCAGGCATGAGTAGCTCATACAGACTAGAGTTTTTTTATATTTTGCTACTTAGAGCGAAGAATTTAGAATGAATGAACAGAGTCAAAAATACCAGAAAGCAAAGAAAACACATGGACTTGGGAATGGAAGCAAGAAACTTGAGGACGTTATACCATCCACACAGATGCAGCTGACATTACAGAGGAAATGCCAGCTGATAACAATTAGACATGAGAACAGTTCTTAAAGTATTTGCAAGCTAGTGGCGGCTCCTTTGCTAAGGCGGAGGAGCATTGCCCCACTTTTTTGCAGTAGCGAAATAAAGGAAACATAAAATGATAACTTGAGGTTATTATCATGTTATGTTTTCCTGCTGCTGCTGTTTTGCGGGCGGGCTGCTCCGATGACAGAGGAGCAGGGCAAGGAGTGGTTTGCCCACTCCAAGTGCGCATGAATGTGTAGCTGGCCCTGTTTGGCAGGCCCTCTCAGTGCCGGCCGCCACTGTAGCAAGCACCAATAGCTCTCAGTGATATAAAAGACAATTTGCCAAGGCCTATTGTATAGGTGAAGGGGAGACACATGGACGTCAAGTAGGGCAAGCCATGGGTAGCAGTTGCTACCCTGGCCTACCCCTAATTGACATCCATGTCACCTGCTAAAGCAGCACCGCCCTTGCTACCCCTGTCTCAGAGGCCTTCAAGGCAGCATAAAGACAGAGAGGTAACAGTGTCATAAGAGTCCTATTTACTTTCTCTGTTTCCATCCCTAGCTTTTTATCGCAGCTACTCAGCAAATAGAAGGCTGCCGAGACACCAAGGCTGGGACCAATTGTCAACTCTGGGATGGAATTGTTGATCAAAGGTTTCTTGATCTACCCATGTCATTTCAGGTTATCAGCGTCCATGGAGGAACAAGGCCAGTTTACATTTTGGCTGACAAATGGCGGGGGCATTTTCTGTCTTACCACTGCAGAATGCATGCAACATGGTGCAACTTAACACCGACATGCCCTTTCTCTCTCTCTCTTTCCCCAACCCCCATGTCCTTAAATAGAGGCTGCTTACAGCTGGTGGAATTAGAAAATGCTCCCAATGTTGCCAGGTATCCCCACACCGAAATACTTTTGACTCAGCGCAGAAGGGGGGCTGTTCCTAGAACGTCTTCAAAGGTACAAGGAGAAGATAAGTGACGTAATTAAAGAATTGTATTCACGGACCAAATTATCTGTCAAAGTAAATGTCATAAACACAGAGTCATTCTCACAGGTGAGTGGAGTGACACTGCAGGTGCTTGCTGGGGTCCACTCTAATCACTACGTGAAATCTCTGCCTACTGACTTGAGCAGCTTTCAGCCCTTCATCTATTTCTAGACAATAGAAAGATAAAGAGCCCCGTTTAGAGACAGACTTCCCACAGAGGCATTGTATACTCCAGAATATAAATTGAACAAAAAAAGAAAGTAATAATATATGTACAAAACCTCCCACGAAAAATCAAATACACATCACAGATCTACTTTCTAAGCCTCCACACCATGACCTATAACTACGGGGGACCATCATTTTAGAGCCCCCGGAATCTCCATTCACACACGTCATGAAACCCCTACATTAAAGGCCCTGCACGATATTGACCATATTCACGACAGTATCCAAGTCATGTTTATGGAAGTGTAGACCAACCTCTTGCTCAGAACCAACATGTTCACCAACAGTGGGCACATCTCTCACGGAAAATATTCGTCTGCTTGTCTGTAAGCATGTAAAGCCGACCATAACTCAGAGACAATCCTGCCTGCTGGATTTCAGAATTGATTCAGAAAGCAAGTTAGTTGAAGTGACATAAAGATGTATCATATCATTTTAAAAGGCACAATACTCTTTTTTTTTTTTACATTTTTTTATTGAGCAGAGCAGATGGCAATAAAACATTTATACAGTGAACAATGATCAAGAGATCGTTATAAAACGTCAAGCAAAATAAAATAAAATCCGATAATTCATGACATTTAGCAATAATCATTAATCTATGGTTTGATACAAGGCAAGAAATACATAACAAGAAAGTGCAGAGTGCGATCATTTCCCAGTCATAGTTTCAATAAAGTGCAGGTAGTGCAAAGTACAATAATCTAGCTAAAGCAGACACCCTTATATTGCTATTATAGCATTTACCTTTACCCACACAACAAGATGTATTTTATCTATACTACTATAATAAAGGAAGAACTTTGCACCTTTGAGGCGGGTAAACTCGGGAACCACAGCGCCAATCCACACACCAGATACATCATTGTAATCGTCAGGGTGTGCATATAGACATAGGCTATATAAAGAAATAAAAAATCCGTTATTTAAAAAATTGATAATAAAAAAAAGTAGTCCCTTGCAAGTAGCGCCAGCCGCGACCTGCGTGGTGACATCAGGAGCTCGGGGAGGAGCGGCGTGCAGAAGCAGAAGAGGAGCGGCAGACATGGCGCGGGGGAGGAGCAGTGACGAACGGCGGAATGGCGGTGAGGACCGGCGGAAAGGCGGGAGGAGCGGTAAGCGGCGAGGAGCGGTGAAATGAGGAGCGGCGGCTGAGGTAAGGCTCCGGGCAGACGGGGGTTGGGGCAGGCGGGGGACGGGGCGGGAAGGGGCCCGAGCTGCTTAACAATGTCAGGGCGGGCGGGAGGCTGGGCTGCTGCACAATGTCGGGGCGGGCGGGGGTCCGGGAAGCCTGATTGCTTGCGGGGGTCGGGCGGGCAGGGGCCCGAGCTGCTTGACAATGTCAGGGCGGGCGGGGGGCCGGGCTGCTGCACAATGTCGGGGCGGGCGGGGGTCCGGGAAGCCTGATTGCTCCCGGACAAGGTAGGGACGGGCTGCTAGTTAATTGATAAACCTTCTACTTATGCAAGAACCCTGCCCAAGAGAAGTGTTAGCGTGCCTGGCCTAGACTTCTTATATTAATAAAGTGTCATGTGCTAAAGTGTTAAATATCCGAGATGTATTTACTTAATTTGAAAACCTTCTACTCGGGCAAGGAACCTGCCGCAAAGAAGTGCTACCATACCTGACCTGCACTTCTTATATTAATAAAGTGTCGCATGTTAAAGTGCTATGTGACGGTAGTGGGTTGATTACTATCAAAGAATTTCCAATTCTTGGTGAACTTTTTCATTGCCCCAACTCTTTTGGTGTAAGCCTCTTCAAACTTTTTTGTCCGTCTCATTTTATTTACCCATTTAAAATAAGATGGTACCTCCTCTGATTTCCAGTTTTGGAGGATTAGGGAACGGGCAACTAAAGTGCATATCGCCATATAGGTTTCTTCAGCACTGGACAAATCAGTTATCTTTGTAGGGATGCCAAAAAGGGCAACCTCGGCTTCGGATTCAAATACCTTATTAATAGTCTGGCTTATTGAAAGAAAAGATTTTGCGCCAAAATATCTTGAGTTTCGGGCATGTGTAAAAAATATGAAGCCAGTCGCTCCTCTCCTGAAGCTGACATCTAAAGCATTTGTTTTCTACTCCCGGAAAGCGTTTATTTAGAGCTTTAGGAGTAATGTAGGCCAGCCAACGGGAAAGAAAAGACATCCTTTTAAAATTGGCTGCTCTAAGAGCCTTACCTCCTAGCTGGGCGATCTGCTCCTATTCCTGCCTCGAGAAGGAGCAATTGGTTTCATGAGATATTTTAGCCAGAATTTCATCTACCAAAGGAGATTCTTCACCCTTTCTCAGTGAGGTGTACCAATTCCCCACTCCTTTTAATTTCACATTTTAATAAGTGCAACCCGGTCAATCAAAGTTAATGGTAAAAGAGTCCATCTAGCCAGCAAAGTTTTAATTTTATTTTGCATTGTTAAATAATTCATGCTAAATAATTGTTCGAACTGATTGGAGACATGAATACCCAGGTATCTAATCCGTTCTTTTTTTGAAGGCTCGTGATTTTAAATTTAAAGGTAGAAAATTACAATCCGAATTCAGTACCAATACCTCAGTTTTATTTTGATTCGTTTTATATCCACCAATCAGTTCGAATTGACTAAATTCATATAAAGCTTGATCAAGATTTAATTTATCGGGTCGTAGATATAAAATAATATCATCGGCGAATAATTTTATTTTTGCCATTCCTGCTGTAGGTGGTTTAATTTCAGGATTCCTACGAATTCTTATAGCTAGCAGCTCAATGAAAAAGGTAAACTGGATGGGGAACATCGGGCAACCTTGCCTGGTACCTTGATTAATATTAATTGCCCCTATTGAATTGGCATTAAATGCCACTCCTGCTTGAGCGCCCTGATGAATATCAAAAGGCACAACACTCACCCATATTAAAAACATGCTGGACAGAAAGGTATTGCTGAAAATGAAATGAATGTATCACTGGTGTAGAAATATTGGACAGCGTTATACTGATACCACCCGCCATCACTCGTGGAGTGCATAAGCTGATAGGCCCTCAGACATAGATCTTTTTTGTTTGTCTTGCAAAATAATAATTATTATTGTTATTTTTTTTAATCCCGCTGCTATACGGAACTATGTACACAGACGGACAATCTTATTAAGGATTTTGGATTTCAATTCAATTGTACACTTTTTGTGGGGCACCTGCCACTACATAGTATACACTATTGGAGATAATCCCTCCCTTTTTAATATTAAGGAAATTGGATTATTGTCCTATTGGCCGTTGTTCTGTCGTTTGATCCTGAACCAGTTTCTAGTAAATAGGGTGATGCTATCCCTTATGTTGCAAACCCAGCCCTGATGAAGTTCCGTCACTGGAACGAAACGCGTTGGCTGAAGGCCATTTTGAGATTTTGAATTTCGATTAAGAAGACAATTGGACTCATTTCGATGTATGGGACTCTTTCTGTGGTGCACCTTCCTTTTCGCAAAAATGTAATTTTCTGGAATTCAGAAGAGCCTGACTGCGGCAAAGAACACTAATTTTCTCAAAACAGTTTTTGAGGTGCTGAGCCTTGGTCAGCCGCCGTTCGGTTTACGTTTGTGTTACAATAATACCTATGTTTATGTATGAAACTGTGGTACTGGTGTTATTTTTTTTCTTTTCTTTTGTTTTATTTTACTCATATCCCCAAATGCACTCTTCACATTTATTGTTTATATGAAGATATTTGAATGTTAATCATTGTTTACGTAATTTTGAAATGAACAAAAAAAGTTAATAAGTAATTGAGATATGAAAAAAATTGCAGCCGAGGCACAGGCATGACCTGACACTGCCCACTGATACCGTGGGCCTCGTTTCATGTGGTCGCATGTTCAGAGGTAGTTTGCTATGCTCTTTCACTTTCTGGAAACCGCATAACAATTCTTATTATTTTTCGGCTCTTGTGGCCCTAAATGATCTCGACTTCTCTGCAACCTGGCATCCCCTGATTTAAGCCTTTCCTTAAAGCCGAGCCTTCTTTCGTCCTCTTTCTAGGTGTGTTTAATTGTCTTTTATGAGCACAAGTGAATGAATGAATGAAAAGTTTATTTTTCGATTAATAGAAACTTACAATAAGACACATTTATACACCTCTTTCTAGGCTAATCTTGTGCGTATTAACAGGCTTTTTTTCACCATCCTTTCGAACCATCTGCCTTTTGGGCCCAAATTCCAATACCCCGTTTCACTGATGCCCATAGGCCTCCGTTGTGCAATCGTCAGTAACACGCAGTGGTAAAGTACACCACCTTCGCCTAGAGTTGGCCTTAGGCCCCCGCAGTTACTAGAGATAAAGGTAAGGGGGCGCTTTCGCTGTGTCTGGAAAGCGCAGCTGTGAATTCCTTCCCGATACAGGCTAGTAAACTGATGTTAACTTTGTCAACGGCAGTATTTACAACATGTTTCCGTTGCTGCTTATAACTCGTTGATGGTAGGGGCCAAAGAAAGGCTGAGTATTACGTGGGCAGTGTATTTACAAATAGCAGAATTGCGCAATAAACAGACTACGCAGCGTGAAAGGCCATTTATTAGACCAGGCTGCGTAATCTTACAAAACAGTAAACATCAACAATAAATAACTTCAAACCCCCAGAACACTTCACTTCTCACACGCTTCACCCGTTCTACATCCTCAGAACAACTCCATGCCCCATACCGTACCTCATTCATATCCACCAATCACCTGTCATCCTGCCCGATCCTTGTGACCTTCCAGTCATGCCTCTAGCTGCCATTCAAACTCCCCCCCCAATGGATGGGTGTGCCCGCTCTTGACCCCCCTCTCCCTTCAAAGTACCACCAACCAGGGAACCCCCTGTAGGGCGGTTTCCTGCCCCCCCACAGGCCCGCTGTCCCACGCCACTCGTGCCCATCCGTGCTCACTCTCTCATACCATATCGCCTCATTCCACAACTTGCTCACCACATCCCGCATCTACATCATATAGTACGCATCCCCCAAACGCGATAAGTGCACTCCGTCGTCCCTGAACACTAAAGGCTCCTCCAGTCGAATGCCTCCATGTGAGATCACTTTAATGTCCTTGTCCCCGCAAAAAAGTCTCATGGCCCTATTGAGTTTTCTCCTTGCTTTTTCAATAGCCCCGTGTTTCATTGCCCCCTCCAGATAATCCTGGGTACCAATTCCGTCCAGGCAATGCAAGTCCCTGCAAACCTTGACTTCAATACCTCCAGATCCCTCTGCATCAGCTGTAGAAGCGCCAAACCTGACAGCTGCACCAAATCGTTTTCTCCCAGATGAATAATCAACAAGTCCGGGCATCCTTTTTGCGGGACCATCTTAGCGAGCCAAGGCAATAGTGCCCCATTCGCATACCCCCTTTTCCCCACCAGTGCACCTCATGTAAGTGTCCTTTCAGTCCCAGGTAATGGCCATACACCTCCTGTTCTGCGTACTTAGACGCCCAGTGCACGAAGGAGTGCCCCACAATCCAAGTTACCGTCTTGCTCCTGGTCCGCCCACGCAACCTACGAAAGAAACATATGTTAGCACAAATCTACAGCCCCCAAAACCTCCCCCACCAGGTTCCACACATGCCAACTCACTTCCTCACATACCTCTCACAACAGCGAGACTTCCATCTGCCAATCCGCCTATTCCTATCCCAGGACCACCCCAATCGGGCCGCAGCTGTTGCAGCCCCGATACGAAAGGTGTGAGTACCAAAACCAGAAGCCTCCAAACCGAGCACGCGCAAAGCCATGCGCAATACCGCCAACAACTGGCCAGCTGTCACTCGTGCCCCTGAGTCATGACAGAAAACTTCGCCATGCGTCACTCGTGCGGCATCACAAACCTCCGCCATTCAGCCACTGGGCACACTCCACCCCCACTCACCTCATTCAACCACACCCACGTACCCCTACCCAACTGATCCGTCTTAGAGTACCCCAACCAAATCCCCAAGCGCCCCATATCCACCCGAATCTCCTCGTACACCCTACCCGCTCGCGCCATCGTGCCCAACAATTCAGACACCCGAAACGCACCAAAAAACATCCACACCATACACAACCTGAAAATCCGCGCCTCCGAGAGATCATAGCAACAATCTGGCAACACCCCAACCAGCCGAACCAACAGTTCAAACGTAACTGCCTCCCGCAGTCGACCCCCCCCAAGCCTACGCTCCCTACCCCAACCTCGGAGCATTCTGTTCACAATCACATCCTTTGTAGGATCAAACCCCAGAAACAAAACATAATAAAAAGAGATCTCTGCCAGTTTTCCAGATACCGTAGCCGCAGTCAATCCCTTATCGATACAACATAGCACAAAACGCCTCACGCCCTGCTCCACCTCGGCCCGGTCACACAGACTCGACTCCTGACTCCATTCCATGAATGCCCCAAACTCTGACCATGCCAGCCGATACGACTTTCTCTTGGTGTCAGCAACAGAACGCTCGACCAGGCCAATCATCCTTACTCCCCCAAGGCCCAGATGCCATCCGGCAGCTCGGTCTTGCACATATCCGCTCCCGGTGCCAGGTGCCAGAACCGCTGCCACTGCGAACTAGACAAAGCATCTGCAATGTCATTATTCGCCCCAGGGACATGCTTAGCCCTAAACACCACATTCAGGCGCAGGCAAGCCAACATGAACCTCCGCAACAACCGCAGCACTCTCAGGTCCCTACCTCTCTGGCGATTCACCAGTTCCACCACCGTCATGTTGTCGACGTGGAAAAGCACGGATCTATTCTGAAACTCACTCCCCCAGACCTCCAGCGCCACCAGCAGAGGAAAGAATTCCAGAAAAGCAATGCTCCTCCCTTGTTTCAACCAGTGCTCAGGCCAACTCTCCGCACACCACCTCCCATCCTAGAAAATGCCAAACCCCGCTGACCCAGCTGCATCAGAAAAAGTTTTACATTGCCAAACCACTCTTTCCTCGTCAAAGTCCAGAGAAACACCGTTGAAGTCCGTCAAGAATGATATCCAGGTCGTCAGGTCTGCCCGCAACCCCATGGAAATCCTGACTCTGTGGTGTGGAAGCACCGCCCCCGACATGGCCATGCCGAACCGCCTACAGAAAGTCCGTCCTGCCCTGACCACCCTACATGCAAAGTTCAAGAAACCCAACAGCTTCTGCACCGCTCTCAAACCAATTCGCTTTTTCCCGATCGCCCACCGCAGACACAACAGTATTTCAGTCACCTTGGCACCTGGAAGGCACGCCCCCACTGCACAGAGTCCAACTCAATTCCCAGGAACGTCAAACAACAGCTGGGGCCAGCTGTCTTTTCGGGAGCCAAAGGAACACCGAAGTGGAAAGCCATCTCCTGAAACCGCGACAGGGCCCTGCCGCAGTCTCCCGAGCCCGCCTTTCCTAGGGAGAGGAAATCATCCAAATAGTGTGTGACCTCACGGCACCCACTAAGCCTCACCACCGCCCACTGCAGGAAAGTACTAAAGAGTTCAAACAGGGCACATGACATGGCACACCCCATGGGCAAAACCTTGTCCACGTAGATGGCCCCCCCAAACTGCATCCCCAGATGAGAAAAATCCACCAGATGGATGGGCAGCAGACGGAAGGCCGACTTGATGTCACATTTCGCCAATTCGGCCCCCAGCCCACAGACTCTCACCAAACGGATCGCATCATCCATGGACGCATAAAGCACCCTGGAGTCCTCCTCTGCAATAAAGTTGTTAACTGACTGGCCCTCCGGCCACGAGAGGTGATGAATCATCCGAAACTCCCCCTCCTCTTTCTTAGGCACCACCCCAGGGGAGAAATGATCAGATCCTCCAAAGGCCAATCAGTAAACGGGCCGGCTACCCTTCCTTCCTTAACCTCCTTCAGCAACTTAGCAGACACCACGCCAGGCAATTCCTTCGCAGACCGTAAATTGTCAGCCAACCTCTGCAACCTGGGACCCTGATAGCCTACCCGAAATCCCTCCGTGAAACCCCAGAAAAGCCGTGCCGCCGCCTCCTGGTCCGGGTAACACGAGACCCACGGAGCCATCGCCTCCACCCTAACCGGTGTAGGCGCCCTTTTGCCCAGGGTGGCCCCGTCCCTTGGCGTTCCGCCACTGCTCTGAGGGGGTGACAAGTGTAAGGCATTGGGTGAGGGCATGCTTCCCGCCGTACTTGGAGCACTCGTGTTTAAACTTACAGGGGTATCTGGAGCAGTACCCCCTGTTGTAGCCCCAACAGGCCCCCGTCGTGTATCCCCCTGGCTTACTGGGCTGACCAGCTGTAATGGTACTGGGCACCGCACCTCCCCCCACCCCGCCGTGGGCGGGACACGGCGGAAAAGACCAGTATGCCACCGGCAAACCGCTGGCCGTATGTGTCGATGCGGTAGAATGCGTGGACGCCATTCATTGCACCCAGAGCTCCTGGTCCACTTTCCCCCAATTCTTCTTAGGGTTCGAACTGACTCTGGCCCTGAATTCTTCGTCATAGCTCAACCATGCAAACCCCCCAAACTGGATTTGAGCCTTGCGAATGATGTCCATATACTTCAACAAAGCGATAGCACTATCCAAGTACTTCTCACAATAAATACTGGCATATATCACACCTCGGGCCGGCCTGTGGGCGTCAACACCTTAGCCACCACCGCCTTGTCCTTGCCTTTTGTCATCGTCGGCGCCTGTAAAACACCAAGCTCGCTGATGTCCACCCTTCCGGCTGCGTCATCCCGCACCTCCCCCTTCTCAAACTCATCACTCTCGTCACCATAATCCAACTCCAACACTGGCTCCACTTCCACAGTCGCACTAAACACGTCCTTCACTGCCCTCTTCACACCTTTCTGCACACCAACTGACACACGCGACACATTCGACACACGCGCCGCCGGTGCCCGGGCCCGCGTAGGAGGGACAGCCGCCGCGGACTGCCCCACTGCTTCAGGCCTGCGTCTCAGGGCCGTTTTGCGCCCCGCTAGACACCCCCGGGCTCTGCCGACAGCCGCCGGCTTGAATCCCCTCCCACCCCTCAGGTCGCTCCAGCCTGAGTGGACCCCAGCACCATCAGGCCTCAAAGCCGTCAAGGCCATCCCTGCTCCTGGCATCTTGCTCACAGGTCTCTCAACCGTCGCTTTCCTGGCGTTAGTGCGCCTTTGCGCCTCCTCTAACTCCGCCGCCTGTTCCTCCTTTGAGGTCGGGGTAGGTGGCCCTTCCAACTCAGTCCCCCACACTGCTCCTACCCTGGCCATAGTCTGCTCCGCCCACCTTGCCTCCTGAATCTGCTCCATTAGCCTCTGTTCCCTGACCCTGTCCTCCCACGACATGGCCCCCCCAAATCTGGGAAGGCGGGGGCGGGCAGTAGCCCAGAAACCCCCCCCTTGTTGATATGAACCCCCCCCGATCCCCAGGAGCCCAGGCCCACCTAGCTCCCCGTGACCCTCAGGCCTCCCTGCCGCCTCCCGCCCCTCAGGGGCAGGGGTAGGTCTCCTAGAACTGGTGGACAAATCAATGGGGGCATCATCCCATTGCCCCTCGCCCTCCAAAGCAGGTCCCCCTACCAAGCCCTGCCCAGCAGCCTGAACCACTGCCTGGTCCCACCCCACCGTCCCCTGCAGTGCCCTCAGCCGAGCTAGCAGGCATATCACCAAGGCCCGCCCCCTCTGCCGAGCGCACCGGCCCCCGGGCGTCCACAGGCCGCGTCCGGGAGGCTCCATGCCCCCAGACACAGCCCCAGAGGCCCCAGGCAGGAACTGGAGTGGAGGGAAGACTTGCGGGGCAGGCTCTTGCGCTTCCCGCCCCGCGCTGATTCTCTGGGCGCTCCGCCCCCCCTTCGCTCGGTCACCTGCCCCTGAATAAGAGGGGCGTCGTCCTGGCACGCCAGGACCGCCGCCGCGACCCTGGCCGAGGCCGCGCCAAGGGGCCCTCACGGCCCCCACCCAAGCCTGGCCTAAGACGCCGGCTGCAGCAGGTCCTCCCTGCCCGCGCGGGCCAACAGCAGCAAGGCCGCGCGCACCTCCTCGGACGACACTCCCGACATGGCCGGGTGACGACCTAGCTGCCAGCAAGCAGCTCCCGACGCCCAAAAAACAACAATACACCCCCCGGCCTACACTAAACTAACCTTGATGACTGTACGCCGCTATCCTTCGCTAAACCCTCCCGATGGTGCCAGGCAACAGGAAGAGGAAGTCCCCTTCCTCCCCTGTGCCTTATACCCCCCACCTAAACTCCTCCCCTTCCCCTGCCTGTCCTATCCCTGCGCGAATGACCCCGGGGAAGACTAGTCTGGGACTCTGCTTCCCCCGGGACCCGGCAGAAGCGAGCAGCAGTTGCATACAAACAATGCTTATTTCTTCTTTAGGTTAAAACGATTCAAATGAATTTGCTGTGTAGACAGATGTCAAGGATCGTTACCAGTTTTGGTGCATAACCCATACATAGGTTGACCAAGTGTCCCGGATTTGCCGGGACAGCCCGGATTTCCCACCAGCTGTCCGGTAGATTTTGGGAAATTTAGCTCCTGTCCCGCTTTTTAGAGAGGTTCGACTGAAAACGGTGGGAGGTGCCTTTTTGTGTTTTCCGAGCAGGGATATTTATCAGCTGTTACAAGAAAGCAATTTAGTTAACAGGCATGCTACTAACTTTAAAAATTGCATTTTATTCATGTTTTTACTACCTCTTCTGTATTTCTCGACTGAGGAGCACTGTCATTCTGTGCGCTCAGTTGAAATACAATTGTAGTCCTTCTATTTTTGTGAGATGTTCCGGGGTTTGGCTTAAAATTCTGGTCTCCCTACCCATACACCCTGTGGCTAACAAGTGCATTTACTGAGACCCTGCCCTGGCTGGTTCCTACATTCATATTTAACAGTAGAGCTGCACACACCTCATCTGAATCAAGTTTCTTGATATGTTTAATTTCATAAATGTCAAGGTAGCATTCAGTTCTTTGTGGGGTTTTCATTTTCCAAATTCAGGAAAGAATTGAAAGTTGGCACACAATTTGTCCTGATTACAAAAGAGTTGGGGGGGTAAGTTTATACATAGTATACTTTAGTTGTTTTTTTTTCAAATGGCATGCATTAAACAGATTTATCTCCTAAAATATGTGTTGATAAAACGTGATTTGCAGTGAATGATTTTCAATAGTGAGGTATTGATATGCTTAAAGTGCAGAGTCGCATAGATACTTCCCTGAAGATACACCTGGTAGTGTAGGCCCAGGAAGTATCTAGTGCACGGTACTGGGTCACCGGTGTTAATAGTACACAAATCAAATCTTTATTTGTGCAGTTAATCAAAACCATTGCAAATCTAAAATAGAAGAAAAGGATAACAACTTTACATCAATTCACCCAGACGATGTTGCAGCTATAAAACCAATTAAAAACTAGAATTGTAAAGTGCATGACATCAGCGGACAAATTATTACGCAGCTAAAGACTAAAAGACATTCAACAGCGGTTTCAGAGCGCCAAGCTAAACGTAGATTGCTTTAATCTGTTTTACCCTCCCTAATTAAAAATAAACTTAAACAGAGACAATCCAGACTAGTGCAGCATAACATTAGATCTGAAAACATCCCCGGCTTGAATTGCAGCAGCTAAAACTATTAAAAAATGTAAAAAGGGAAAAGTGCTCATCAATACAGAAGATTAAATCAACCTCACTTATCGTAGGGTTACTTGGCTAAGACTTGGCGATTCGTGCAAATTCGCAAGATTGACTTCAACAAAGCCAGTCCAGACTAGTGCAACCCACACATTCAATTTGAAAACATCCCACCCATTAGTCACAACAACTAAAAACTATGCAAAAATGTGGCAGTAAGAGAGTACTTATCAGAACAGAAGGTTAGGTGGTCTTCTCTTGTCATGGGGCCAATCGGCAGTGGTTAACCAGCTTGTGCAAATTTGCTTCATGCAAATCATTCAGTGGTCCTATTCACTCAATTCACTCCTTGTGCCCCCAACTAGGTAAGACAACAGTACCCCTTTATTAGCCAATTTGGATGAAGGGGCTTTCCCAATAGTCAGTCATTGAGGATTTACATGGTAACAACCCGAATCTTGATTTTCACTATTTCTTGGATGAATAGGTAACAAAACAATCATTACTGAGAGTGTACAGGTTCCATGCTCAAAATGTTGCCCATGACGAATTCAACTGGCATCTACTCTCAAACAATGTGATTATAACAACAGCAATTATTGCAGAAGCTGCTTTGATAAGCATTTGTATAATTTAGATTCAGAGACTTTTTGACCAATTATCAACCATGGTTACGCTTTGTCCTTCTGTATAACATTGCTGGTTAGTGGACCCCTAATAACTGGCATTCGAGACCCATATATCACTCCTTTATTTTATTTTAAAAGTAGAAGCAAATTATACTTTAAAAATATCCCAAGTCTTCTTATTCATGGAGTGAGTTATCTTTATATCATGTGCTGGGTATTTGAATCTCTCATAGCGTTCCTTTTTTGAGGTCCGGGTGGTCACGATTGGAGCATACAAAGTTTGGAAAATGGCAAATAATTCTGCGTTTGGTTGGAACTAACACAGTTTTACGGAAAAAGAAATGTTGAGAAACTGGTTAAAAAAGATTAAGGGATGAAAAAGGACTGTAAACAAAACTGCCATGATGGCGCTTCTAGCAGTGCAACTTGCAGGAGCGTAGATGACGCCTCATCTCTACAATAGAAGAAATCATTATGCCAGCCTTCTCAAACCATATTCCTATTCATAAAAAATACGCCTATGCCAGAAAATGGGCTGTGGCCCAGGCTCCAGCATTATATAAAAATCATGTGGGATGGGATGAGGACTCTCCTCCCCATAAAATCCAGTTAAAAAAATCAACCTACTGCTCAGAGGCAGTGCCCAGTAAATCAGGCAGCTAAAAAACACGTCAGGGAGATCTTAGATCAACTTGAATACCAGGGGGTGATTGAAACATGCACCTCGTCCATGAACAATCCTTTGTTTCCTGTCCCCAAACCAGAGAAATCATATCGTCTAGTTTTGGATTAAAGACATTTAAACTCTTGTTGCAAAACTTTTGCAGTACAAAATGCACACAGTGCAGCACTGATGAATAACATTGTTCGCAAAAAATACAAAATGACATTAGACATTTCAAACGGTTTCTTCTGTCAAAATATTGCACCAGAAAGCAGGTATTTGACCGCTTTCTCAATAATGGGGACACAGAGTCAATTTTGCCGCCTCCTCCAAGGATTCAAGAATAGTCCAGGGTTATTTT
Organism: Lissotriton vulgaris; assembly: GCF_964263255.1. Lineage (NCBI taxonomy): Eukaryota > Metazoa > Chordata > Amphibia > Caudata > Salamandridae > Lissotriton > Lissotriton vulgaris. The sequence continues at coordinate 591,036,669 of NC_141697.1, forward strand.
CAGACAGAGTAACAGAGTTACTACAAACATATGATGATGAGGCATTATCTTATGTCGATGACATCTATCTTACAGATGATGATTTGGACAGGCACTTGAACAGGGTGAACACCATATTACTTGGATTCGCCTCTGAAGGGTATTAATTCAACTTTAAAAAATCAAGAATTGCCCACCTCAACATCCTATACTTGGGATACAAACTTTCAAGTGAAGGCAAAAGCCTAGCAGCCAACTTTTTTTTTGAAAAATGTGCGCTGCTCCAACCTCCAAAAACGCTGAAAAACTTACAGTCAATTCTAGGATTCCTAAACTTTGGAAGAACTTACATTCTGAATTATGCAGAAAGGGTTAAACCTCTCTTCGAACTAATCAAACCTGATTTCAAACCTACTAATTGGACTCTAAAACACACAGAAATTTTGCGTTAAGTACAAACAAACATGTTGGCAACAACACACTTACAAACATGCAACAATGTATGCAACCTTGTAATCCGAATCATCCCAGGGAGATGCGGATTCACATACCTAACCTTTAATGAAGGTGAAAAGGTACCAATAGCTTACAAGTCACACTTGTACACACAAGCTGAAATAAAATTCACTTCAACAGAAAAATTTCTGACAGCGGTTCAAACTGCGGTAGCAAAGGAGAGAGCCCTCGCACAGGGTAAACACATTAAAGTTGTTACACCTGTACCTGCCTTAGAGGCAGTTACGAAGGCAAGCATTTCAAATGCAAAAGCTCTACATCCAAGATGGATACAATGGGTTAATTCTCTTGCTGCAACAGACGTTGAATACGTTTTTGACCATTACTTGAAAACACAAGAATTTCTCCAATATGAACAAGAATGTCCTCTGCCTACTTGAAATTCTATCTCTAGAACATTACTGCTGTATAATATATACAGACGGATCAGCAGAGCCCGCAATTGGGGGTAAACAAGCTTATAGTGCAGCGTGCGCGGTTGTTAAAGGTCGCTGGTGCAATGGTAAATTCCGACCCATGGTCACAAAAACTCAATATCTAGGAGACTGTACAGCTCAGCGAGCTGAACTACAGGCTTTCAAGATGGTGCTTGAAAATACTGATCGCCAATTCCCCACACTCATAGGGGCCTATTAGGATGAAGGCTGGACTTTGTCCGCCCGTCATCCTAGCGGGGATTGGGAACGCCCGACATAAGGGCGGGGGTCCCGTGGGGGGTATTAGGATGTGCCCACCACAGTGGCTGGCACAAACGGCATTTTTAGCATTTTTAGCACCGCCCGCCACAATGCTAAAAATGCATTACAGCATTTGCATAAACAAAGCGGCAGGCACAGCGCGGTGCCTGCCGCTTTGTTTATGCAAATGAAGCGGGGTACCGCAGGTACCCCCCCCCCCTGTGTGCACCCCCACATCTCCTTCACTCTGGGGGCCCGCAAGGGTCTTTCCGTCTGCCGCGTTCCCCCCCCGCCATTCTAATATGGCGGGGGGTAATTCAGGACAGGATGTCGGGCGGATTCGGTTACTGCCAGCCTGGCGGGGGCAATCCGCCCGACATCCTTATGGGCCCCATAGTGTGCGATTCGTATTACTGCATCCAGTCTTAGAATGAATATCAGCAGAACTGGGTTCAAAATGGTTTTAAAAACGCAAAAGGTGGCACAATCAAGCATAAAATGCTTTGGGAACAAGTAGTTCTTTTGCAGAAAGAATTACAAAAGACTCACGTGATCCATACACTGAATCATCAGCGTGATGGCGTTTACGTTGAAGGGAATTCATTGGCTGATGAAGCCACGAAGGCAGCTGTGCAAACGGCTTCCGTAGCTACAATCAATCGTTAGAAAACAACAATAGATGGGAAAATGCCACGAGCAAAGGCAGCGGAGCCGCGTTACCTCGAAATTATCCACTCAAATATACATACATAATTGATGCAAAAACTGTTCCTTTTGCTCGAATCCCTGGAGTGGGGGATAGGGTAATTCCAAACAGGAACCGGAGAGGTTCTCTGATTTATGAAGCACATATGGGAGAGGGTCTGATACATCAAGGGATCTCTGAATCTCTATTAGAATTAGAAGAGATGTACTGGTGGCCAGGGATGAAAGCTCACACGTATACGAATTCGGAATTAATTGCGATGACTGTTACAAATACCACAGCTTTGAACACCACCAGATTCCTGACTACAGTGTAGCCAGCCCAGTACGGACACCATTGTTAGATAGCATTACACTATCCACGCTCAAACGTTTCAATGGACAAAAGCGGTCCCACAAATACTAGGACAAGATTCATTTAGATGTGGCCTCAGCGCTCGGCTGATGCCTGAACTGTTATAAAAGATTTGCGAGTTTTTATCGGCACATACGCAATCAGTACGCTACATTCTGACCAGGGTCCTGCTTTTAGCTCTAGGACTTACAAGGAGGCCATGGCCAGCTTGGGCGTTGCATTGCGATTTTCGAGCCCATTCCATCCTGAGGGAAATTCGGTTGTGGAGAGAAAAAAACGTGACATAAAGCAATCTATAACAGCTAGGGTATTAGGTTCGGGTGATGGGTGGGTCAAACATCTAATAAATGTCCAACGTAGTCTTAATAACCTGCCAAGAAATTCTCTGGGTGGAATCACTCCATATGAAATCCTTTGGTACTAGAATGTTGGTTGAAGATCTCGATCGTCACACTTCAGTGGTGGAACAAAAACCATTTGATATCAAAGATCGTTTGGCTGTTTTACAGGACTTAAATGAAATAAGAAGAAGTCTACGTAACACCAGTGAAAAGCCAACGGCCACTGAAGAAAAACCACCGGTCCCAGCAAGACCTGTCTGGATTCTAAAGATTGGGGATCTGGTCAGGGAGAAAATAGCGGACAAGAGGGCATTTGGGCCTTCTTACAGAAAACCAGTACCTGTACTAGCAATCCACTGATCAAGAACAGTGCTACTGCCGCCCCTTGCTGGAAGAAAGGAGAACTGGTGTGTATCAATTGACCTAGTAAAACCACACCATGTGGCTGATAATAAGTAGTAGGCCCAGTGGGCTCCCAAGATGTAGCAGACGACCAAATCTTGCTACCATCCAAGAGGTTCAAACTGAAAGACTCATCACCTTTGAAGATTCTAAAGTAAGAAAATAAGGACTATGCAACAAAGGCATGGAACTTGTGCCTCTTGAAACCCAAATAACAGTTTGTCAAGAAACTCCTGTCTACAATGAAGTAGCATCTGACTATACAAACATGTCAAGGGAACAAGCAACTCCAGCGATTTCAAAGAATCCGGATGCAATTCCCACTATTAACAGAATTGCCTCTGGCTATTTTATCAACTTTGATAACTTTTCTAAGGATCCCAGTGAACCTGAAACTACGCCAGCAAATGAAACTTTCAAGGAAAAATTAACAGAACTTGGTCAAGAGCTTGCAAAAACATATCTGGTTTCACCATGGGTTGAATTTTGGATTGGATTCGGTGTATTCTATCTCCTGCTATGGCTCATTCTTGTTTTAAGTTTGGGAAAGCTGATAGATGGAAAACACATTAAAATGGACACAGCAAGTAAGAACATCAACTTGCTTCTGAAGCCACACAAATCATCTCATCGTGAACAACGAGACCTGTCATCAGTGAACAACACAGCGGTTCCTCTACCTGGTGGAATAGCTTGGGATACAACTGATTATGACATTTATGGTCCTGTCGAGCTGCTGAAAATTCCACACCAGTTTAAGGTTTCCTTGAGTGATTTCGTTTCACCCAGCACATTCTCTGATGATTGGGACTTTGAAACTGTTAATAACATGATGGCAGACTTAGAAATGTCAGCAACATTTACAAAACATGAATACTTAGAGAAGGTTCATCAAATTATGAAGAAATGTATTGTTTTAATCCTTTTGGTCATCATTACTTGCATAAATCTGCAAACCCTAGAAATGTTTTACCTTATAATCCATGGGAACATTGCCCAACACCTCCAAAAGTTAGTTCTAAAACATTTATTAGAAAATGTCCATATTTTACAGGTTTAATGTTACAAACCCAGAAAGTTTTTACTTTAAAAATATTAATAAAACAGGCATGAAAAGTATGTTGACAAATACTAAACAAATGTATTCTGCGGCCTTTTATGATCAATTGTCCACCTTAGGCTTTGACTTTTGGAAAGACAACATTGAGACAATAACTGTTTGGGGCACAAAAGACTGGCAGGTACAAGGTTTAGAAGCATTGTTCAGAGCCTGCATCATCCCAGAACAAATACTGTTCTTAAATGAAACTGTTCAACAGACATCTTGTCTTGGCCTGGCTAAGATAAAAGATTTAAACAAACCGTCCATACCTAAGGCCACACCTGATAGTAATTTATCTTCAGGTGAGGAGGTAGACGTAAATTATATTTTTCTACAAAACAGAACACATCCTGAATTGAAAAAATGTTTAATCTGGCCCACAGACACAAATAACTGTCAAGATAGATTCCTGAACAAGACACATGGGCTCACAGTAACTCGGCCAGATCCAAGATATATCCAAAGACAACATCCAGGGATAATAACAACGTATAGTGTAGGAAAACTATGCCTTGAGTGGCTGCAGAGATCCACACTTCCAGAAATAAAACAACACTTATCTTTGCTTAAAGATGGCGTTGATTTGCGAGAATTCTTACTGGGACCTCATAAACCACGTCATAAACGTTTCATACACGCCGGTATATACGCTGGATACAATGAAGCATGGATAGTCACGCAAATGGAAACAGCTGAAAGAATACGAGAAATTGATCGTATTAATTTAGAGAAATCACTCCTGTAGTTGAAAATGGGTTAACAACTCTGTCGTCCAGAATATATTCTTTGGACAGCATTGTATCCTCTGCCATTGACATAATGGAACAGGACTTGCTAATGTTACAACATGGCCAGTCTCAATTACGTTCTATAATGCTGTTAGGATGGACGTTGCAAAACCTTTGTTCTGGCTATGTGCATTGGCGTTTAATCAACATTACGTCATTGTTTACTGTGTTTAACCTTACAGATAAACAAATCTCGTTGGCACAGAAGGGAGCAGACTATACGGTGCACAACCGTAGAAAAACTGGAGAGATTACCCTTGACCGTTTCTGAGAAACCATCTGTTGAATGGATAATACATGGTACGATCACGATACCAGTGACGACCTTCCAGTTTCAGTATTGCTTAAAACACATACCAGCAGGCCTGTATGAAAGGTTGGGTAAAGAATACATTAAGTCGGCCGGGGATTTACCATACACACACAAATGTTGGAGTGGGGGAAAGAAGGTATTTCTTAGTGGTAAAAATTGTAAAAACTCACTAAGCGGTACACTGTTATGTCAAGTATTAATTTACAATAACCTTTCTTGATACCTGCAAGGTTCGCCCACAGCGGTGATAGATCCAATTTTTAGGCAGCTTTCCAATGGTAGCTACATTATGTTAAATGATCACAGCTGTTGTGGAATGATGCCAGGAATAGGCTATCTCCTTAATGTGTCAGCCAGGGTCACTTGTTGTATGAAAGTATTGTTTCCTAAAACCAAGACAGATGGGGAGTCTCCACTATGGCCTTCACTGAACATCTCTTCTATACGAATTGATACTTTAAGCAGAATGAAAGCCATTCTTTTGCAAAAAACTGTGCCACTGACCTTGTCCAGAGAGACGTATGATCTGCAAGTTGCAAGGTCCTCTGCAGAGATACATGCATTATTATCAACAATCTGCCCAATACATTTCGCAGAAATGTTAGATCGTATCTTTAATATGTCTGATACCAGCGGTATTGCACATGTATTTAAGACGATTTTTTCAGGACTGTTAGCACCCTTTGAAGCAGTCCTGGTTATTTTTCCTAACTTCGTACACTCTGTGTTCGGCAGCCTGCCTCTCATTTTGGGACTCGTAGCAGAGATTCTATTTCTATTCCTCCTGCTCCGTTATGGCAAATCCGGGCCACTAGCGATACCCAAGTCAGCATGGAGATGCGCTCCAGGCCATGAGGTATCGTGACAGAATAACACAGATCCTTGGCTTGGCTCGTTTGAGAAATCTGAATACCACATGGTTCCTGTCATTCAGACCAATCTGGCAAGATTACATCTTACCTGTTCTACGATGCCTGCTTTGTGGAGAGGAATGCGTGTTAGATATCTGTCTAACACTATCATCGGCTATGCCAACGGATGTTGGCGCATTAGTGGGTCCGGTAACGGCTCATGTGTTGTGTTGCCCCCAACGGCTACCAATCCTGATGACAGCATTCATTGAGATCTCACCGGTAAATCCAACTGGAGGTGAGATACGCTGACCGACTGGCACACAGGTACCATCTGCTATGAACATTGCTAATGCGGCTGACGCTGACTGCGATGCTTCACATCTGTGTACAATTGACCTTCTTAATGAAGTAGTTGAACTTTCATCTACTGTGGTAGACGATTTATTTGCCAGCCTGGATGACTTAATGTTTTCTCCGACACCGAGAATAACTTTTGAAATTTTCACACAGCGTTCTTTGAAACTCTGAAATTCGACCTTCACTTTTTTTCAAAACAAAAGCTTCCAAGTTTGAAACTTTATTTCACTACAATTTAATGTGACTTTTTTCCAAAACTGACTGAAGGTTGGCACAAAGCAATCTGCTTAAAGTAGAACTATTCTTAAAGAACAAGAATTCTTTGACTACTTCCTAAAAACAATATTGACCTAATGCACAAATCGAACTAGCTTGTATATTCTGCTATGGGATGGTCTCGACCTTTTTTCTGTATCTAGAGCCATTTCATAAATGTAAATTTCGTGATTCATTTGGTTAGCATTGCTAATATCATATCATGTCCTTACAATGAAATCATTGCCCTTAGATGCATATTGTACAAATGTTCATTTTGTGTACAACCATTTTTTTTAATACATTTCATGTATTTTTAGGGTGGGATTGTAAAAACACATGTTCTAGCTTTTATGTTTAGTACTTAATCTTAGATGAACATGATAACGTGCAGAAGGTGTTGTGAACCATTTTAGGACACTATTATAAATTTCCCGATTCATGCCCTTATATGGGTATAAATCCCTATGTCCTTTTTTTTTTTTCTTTTTTTTTTGTCCTCATAACCACCATGTAGACAAAGTACCGAAAGGATTTTACAGAGAGCAGCTGTCTCAGTTTATCTGAAAAACTGGAAGGGACACAAATCTAGTGGGGGCCATCTATCCTGCTGTCAACTGTATTCCAAGAAGGCACAGAGGCCATGATTTACCAATCTGCGGCAAACCTTGGGGTAGTTTGGCAGCCAATTGGGGCCAGGCATGAACCGAATAACGGCTGTTCCACAGGTGCAAGCTTTAGAAGCACCATAGGAGATCAATCATTGGACCCGGGAAAAAAAAAAAAACCTGGGATGAATCAATGAAGCCAAGATAGTAAATACCAGAACGCCCTTTTAATTCTGATTACCAGTGTGAGAAGGTGGCCTGATATGCAGTGCTCACTATTCTAGTGAACACTATGTATCAGTCCAGCAACCCTTATTGATGATTGGTTGTAAGTCAACCTTATAGACCAGCTATCCTAGTAGCATGGATACGAGCAGTCTAAGGCTAAAGACTCGAGAGGGCGTGTTAAGCCAGCCGTTTACCACACATATACCCCTTGAACACCAAGTGAAAGGACACCACACAAGTGTTATGAAAATAAACAAGATATTTATTAAGAATCACAACAGCCCTGTACTCTTTATGAGGACAGGGTACTAAGCACAAAACAAAACTCTTACGAAAATACTTAAGTTAGCACAGTATATACAAATGCCCGAGGGGCACGGAAAACCATATACTCTGAAAGTGGAATGCGAAATTACTAGCAGGTAAGTACAGTACTAATAGGCTTAGGAATCGCTAGGACTTGACTATAGAATCTTCAGATTACTTCTAGGAGGCCTAGGGGACTCGGGTGCAGAGTGTGCACTCTCACGCGTGATGCGGGACAAAGTCTATGGTAGCTAGTAATGACAAAGTTAGTGTTCTCGGGCGAACCCGACCTGGTAGGAGGAAAACGAAAGTGGATTCTGACCCTTGGATAGTGAGGCTATGCTGGGGCACCGAAATGCCGAAGTTACCTAGCCCAGGGGCTGCAGCTGCATAGGTCTCAAAAGACGTCGGGAATCCTCGTAGACGGACCAGGAGCCTGGAAGAAAGAAGTTGCTGGCAGGCGACCAGGGAAGAAAGTTCGATGGATCCAAGCCTGGATCGAAGGAAGATGACACCTGAAAGCAGAGGGGACCAAGTTCGAGACTACTAGCCAGTAGTCAGGTGGCACCAGGAGGGCACCGGATGGTAGTCACCTCGACTAGGTGAGTGGGTGACGCTGTGCTCGCAGATCTCACGGACCAGGAGGCGTTGTCGGCGACCAGGATGGAGGAGCGAGCTGTCCCACGATGGATGAAGCTGTCGGCGTCGCTGGACCCAGGATTGGGCAACAAAGCCTTGGCAAATTCAAGCCCACGCGGTGGACTCAAAATGGCGTCTGGAGTGGACCAGGAGGGTCCGGGGTGCCTCTCTTGAAGAAGGAAGCAAGGGCCAGTCTGGAGCAACCAGACCAGCAGCAGTGATGTCGTCGGGCGTCGTGAAGAAGGCCACAAGCCAGCCGGCTAGTAGCCACACAGCGCGGTGAGCACGCAAAAGCAGAAGGGCCCCACGCAGATCGTGGAGATGCTGGAGGGCTGATCTTCGGTGCTGGAGCTGCTCAGGGTTGGGGCTTCTCGGACCCCAAAGCACTTACCAGTGGAGCACACGGTGGGCTTGTTGCAAAGAAGTCGTGCAGTCTTGGCGATCGTCGGTCCCTCGAGGTCTCGTCGCACTCACAGTTCTCAGCTTTGCTGTAGAGGTGAGTAGAGGTCAGAGGTGCCAGGGAAGCCGGGTCTCGTCGAGCTGGGTCGTCGGATTCGTGAAGAAGGACTTGCAGCAGACCGCAGTGTTCTTAGGATGGTGCCCGCTTGATGCAGGGTGACTACTCCTTAGCCACAAGGGAGAATCTTGAAGAAGGAAATCTTGATGCCTTTCGCAGAAAGTCGTGTCTTGATTCCAAAGATGATCTAATTTGAACAGGGGGCCCGCTCCCATCTTTATACTAAAAAAGGGGGCTGACCCGGTGACTAGGTCCTGCCTATGGGTGGGACTAGGAGGGGGGTGGTTACACCCCTCTGCCATGCCGGACTTCCCCAGGCCGGGGCTGGTGTGCCCCTGGAACTGGTTCAGACCGGCCTATGCGTAGTGAGCACCGGGGTGCCACTCAGCAGTCACCTTCCTGTAAAGCCCTGCCTACCCAGGATACACAAAACCATGTCTGGGACGGTGCTAGCACCGCCCCTGACAGGAAACCCTTTGTCCAGGCTCCCCTCGCTGGAAGGACTCCCAGCTGCAGGGGGTCAGACTCGTGTCTGTGGTGGCAGCATCCATTTTGTGGAGCTGAGGCTTCGTTTAACTTTAACCGGGGTTCACAGTTACATACATGTCGTGTCCCTCTAGAAGGGTGGAATGCTAACCCCGTCGCCAGAATTGGCGAGGGGTTAGTATTCCAATTCGTATGACACCTTACTCAACATCTTTTGATAAAGCAATACCAAAGTTAGCATTTAACCGCGAGGATTATAATGCACTTAAGAGTATATGGTATGCGATATCATGGAACAGCTATTAGGACTTGGTTCCGCAAGCTGCAGACAGGCTCAGCTCATGCCAGAGCACCATCTCACACGATTCCAAGCACTCTGCCTTCAGGATTGTCAAGGCCTGCCATAGGAGTGACTGATAGGAATCTGTGTGTCCATTTTAGGGTTAGGTATAGGTATACTACACCTACAGCAAAGGGTGATTACACGACTTTGCCCCAGCTGTCATGCAGCCAGTTGTGTCAAATTTAGGAGGCCAGCCAGGGGTGGCATAATACATGCTTCAGCCCCTGGTAGGCCCTGGGTACACCTATGCCCTGAGTTACAGGGTCTGATAGGTGGCCCAGTCCCAATTGGAAATGTACCTAGGGTACATGGAATCCATTTTAAAGAGAGAGCAGTAGGCCTGGGGTCCTGATTGGCAGGATCCCAGGTCGACTATGTCAAAAACCAGCTAAAACACAGGGCAAAAAAGTTGGGGGCAACCATAGTCAGGATGTACCTTCCTACAACCAGTTCTAGCCAGATCAGTACATGAGGTCTGCAAGACTGAAGTTTGCCAATCTCTAAAGGTAGGAGGTGAAGAGTCTATCCATTTCCTGTAGATCTCCCTTCTTGCAAGCAGGATTGCATAAAAAACTAGGCACCTAGCTGGACTTTGTACGCCTTCTAGAACACCAAATACCACTAGGGGCAGATCTATAGCGACAAGTCTTCCCAATGACCCTGTGAGGGAATTACTGATATCCTCCCAAAAAGTGGCTAACTGAGGGCATTCAAAAAACATATGTGTATCTGATGCAGCAATCAACCCGCATTTCGCGCAAGACACTGACTCTCCTCCTGAAAATTTAGATAACCTGAGAGGGGAGTAGTATGCCCTATGCAGGGTAAAAATATGATTTCTGCGTAGCCAGGAAGGCTTGACAATGCTCCACAGAAGTTCAAAACAAGTCATCCAAAGTTCTTGTAGATTCTGGTCCATCAAAACAGATCCCCATAACGACTCCGGCAGAACAAAGTCCCCATCCGACTCCTCCAGAATGAGATTATACCACTTGGACACTTCTTTTTTAACTGGACCCAGGTTTACTAAATCAGACACCAATGGGCTGTGCCCTCCAAGTTTGAATTTATTCCTGTTAGCGGGAGAGGTTTTATAGGCTGCAGTCCAGCTAAGAATCTGTAAGTATTTAAATCGTGAAAGATTGGGGCCAACCTTAGCTTGCAGATGTTCCCACGAGAGTAAACCCCCCTCATAAAAAAGGTCTCCCCAAACTTCCAGCCTGCCCTGCCCCTCTCAAAGTGATAGCTAGACTGTCTTCAAGCCAAGCAGGATTTTCAGGCAACCCCCACAGAGGAGTTTTTTCACAAAAGTAATTTAGTTTTATAGATTTCATGACTTCAGACCATGTTCTAGCAAGACCTTGTAGAGTCTTCAGTTTAACTTTTTTTTAAAACTTAGGATTGCCAAATTTAAAAAGAAAACCCGAACGATTAATTCTTTCCCCATCCAACATAGCTGCAAACATAGGACCCACCCCAGAGGCTGAGGGACCTTTCAACAGCATTCGCAAGTGGGATAATTGAAAGGCCCAGGCATAGATCTTTAGGTCAGGAACCTCCAGGCCGCCTTTATCCCGTCGCCGTCTTAGTTTTTCCCAGGCGATCCGTGGAAGATGGTTATTCCAGATAAAGGATGAGATGTTGAACTGGAACTTGGCTAAAATAGTTTGATCAAAGTATAAAGGAATGGTATTAAATAAAAAAGAGATTATAGGCAGGATCGACATTTTAATGAGATTGGCTCTACCTAGTAATGAAAGGGGCAGATGTGACCATGATTGGAGAAGCTTACGACAATCTTTGACGACAGTTGATAAGTTGACTTGGACAAGTTTATTAATGTCCTTCACTATCGTCAAGCCTAGGTATCGCATTGAAATGCCTGCTTGAAATTCTGTTACGGAGTCCTCATCATTCCACACCAGCATTTCAGTCTTCGCTGCAATAATCTCATATGCCGACACTTGTCCGAAGGCATGGGCCAATTTCAAGATAGCCGGGAGTGCAGTGGTGACCTCTGATGTTAAAATAAGCACATCATCGGCATATAATGCTACCTTCCTCATCCAACCTTGATAGGAAAAAGGTTTGATGGTCACCTCCTCCCTTAGATGTTGCGCGAAGGGCTCAATGTAAAAATCAAAAAGCAAGGGAGAGAGCGGGCAACCCTGCCGGGTTCCCCTAGAGATGGAAAAAGGGTTCGAAAGGTCACCATTAACAAGGAGGCATGCAGATGGATTATTGAATAACAGGCCTATCACCCTACGGAACCTCTCCCCCACACCAAACTTGGCCAAGGCCTCCGACAGGTACACCCAGTTGACCCTGTCGAAAGCCTTGGTTGCATCCAGCGTGAGGGCGGCCAATGGGAGATTGTTGGTTATTGCCATATCAATGGCGCCAATTAAATCATAAGTTAGTTCATAAAGTTGTCTCCCTTTCAGGAATCCCTTCTGATCCGAATGAAGAACAGAGGGCGCAATAGAGGCTAATCTAGTAGATAGAACTGTGGTGAAGATTTTATAGTCCACATTCAAAATTGAGATCGGCCTATACGATCCACAGGCCTCCTTAGGTTTACCCGGTTTTAAAATAAGGGTGATAAAGGCATTATCCCATGATAGCGGAGGAAGCATTCCTTCTAAAAGGATTTGATTGAACAGAATAGTGAGGAAGGGAACGATTTCTGACTCCAGGAGTTTATATAACTCACCTCATCCTCTGTAATGGGACTGTCCAAATATTGCGACTGTTCAAAGGAAAAGGAGGGTAAAGTGATGTTACTCAACCAGCTCTTGATAGCCTCAGCTGTAATTACCTTATCTCCTTGATAAATATCTTGGAAGAATTCCCTAAAAACCCTCCTAATTTCCTCATCTGAAGAAAAGTTGTTATTTCCTACTTTTATAGATGCTATATTATTACGGACCTGATCTACTTTGGTCTTCCAAACTAGTAATTTACCAGCGCCTTCACTATATTCGAAATGTGCCAATTTACTGGCTTCCAATCTTTGTTGAACCCTCAGATTTAGAATCGAAGCCAGGCTTCCTTTTAGAATCAACAGTTGATTCTGAAGAGGATCTAAAATAGATCCTGAAGCTGTACAATTAATATCAATGTCGTGTTGGATACAAGCCATTTCTGCTTCAATGGAGGAAATCTTTTCGTTATATTGCTTCCTACGATAGGCAATTTTACCTGTAATAAGCCCACTCAAGGTAGCCTTAAACGAGTCCCAGATAATTCTATTTAAGGCGGAGCCGTTGTTTAATAGAAAGAAGTTCTGAGTCTCCAACTTTAGGTATAGGATATCCTCATCATTAGAAAGGAGAAAGCGATCAAAGGACCACGTACTCGGGGGTTTCTTAATGCGGAGACCTAATTCCAATTCAACCGCAGAATGGTCTGAAAGGTGAGACGGGAGATAGTCTATTGTTTTAACAGAATCAACCAGTCTTTGAAATCCCTATGTCCTTATATAGGCAGAAGAATCATACCCATATTTAGTCATAGCTAATGCAGTCCAAATACAGCAGGGCTACGTCCACTAGTTCTGAAAATCTACAACGATTTCTTGGAAAACTCGGCTTCAGCAGCTAGGGACTTTCCCTTGCTCGAGAACTGACTTGTTCAAGAACTCATGTAGTTTTCAACGAACTGAGAGTCTTTAATGACGTTATGTCCACCTTTAGGTAAAACTCTGCAACTTCAAGGTATAAATATGCCCACACTTGCCTTAGCAAACACACTGTGGTTTGGAGAAGTTCGACTATCTACTTGCCCGACGCATCCTGCTACAGCAAGTGCCAAAGGAAGCCGACCCTCCAACAGACGCACTGAGAGAGACGCTTTCTTTTTTACCCTGCCGAGAAATCCAGCTCCAGTGTTTCCAAGCTACCCTTGCGGGTTGCTGGAAAATCGATTCCTGAGCCTGACCTTCTTCATTCCAAACTAAGGTACGGAGCTGACTAGACCCTAAGAGAAATCTTGGACAGATTCTTGCCAAAAGAATACTATATTTATGCTACACCTCACTTACTTCTTCCCTCGTACTAAGCTTAGATTAGGTACATCGGGGTAGGCGTATTTTAGAAGCACCAGTTGAGTACTTTTAGCCTCTGCTATTTATGTATGTATTTATATATGGTTTAGGAACCATACAATGCTCTTACAGTATTATTTTATTCTACTCTTTAAACTGTATGCATTATATTTTACAACCAGTTTTACGATTGTAGCAGTTCATTTCTTATGCTTGAGAAAGAAGACTGTTCAATAAAACTTTTTATTGAAAACACCCGTCTATCTATTTTTCTGCACCTCTGGTGAAACACAGCATGCACGATTGACTGAGTGAAATATCTATCTATTGTTTCCACGACTCTGATGATCAGTTTTATCTTGGGGAAACAAAGTTGTCATGTTTATGCGGTTGTCAGAAACTAATCCCTTCTTGTGAATTGGAGAAAGTTTCTAGTGACCTTTTGAGCTAGCTGACACTCACAATTAAGTCTAATATATATGATAGCGACCTAGTAGACCTCAGTCCTACGTCTAACCTATAGGATATATTATTCCAATGCGCAGAGCCTATTGGGAATATAGGAACTACACTACACCACACCGCTTGACTCAGACAATTACAGACCAATTACAAATGGACATTTCTTGGGAAAACTGATAACAAGTGAAATATTCACCCAGATGTCACAATTCATTGATGATAACTCAAGACTTTCTGACTTCCAAATAGGATTTCATCCAGGAAACAGGAGAGAATCTGCCCTCATCACCATCTAGGATGGCCTAAAAAACACGGTAGACTGGAACGGGGCTGCTGCACTACTACTCTTGCACCTCTCAGGTGCCTTCGACACAGTTGACCATGACCAGAACGCTCTATTAAAAAGACTCTACAAAGCCGGCATAGAGGGGATTGCACTCTACTGGATCACATCCTACCTTTAAAAGAGAACAAATGTCATCCATTCTCGCCCTTTCTCATCTAAATCGTACTTCACAAAATCAGGGGTCCTTCAAGGCTCTATCATCTCACCCATGCTTTTCAACATCTACATGAAGTCACTACAAGCAATGATCAATGAATTTCAGCTCTATAAATATGCAGATGGCACACAAATACTCCTAAAACTGGAAAGCCCCAAAGACATTGGAAACTCACTAATTTTTAGTTGCCTCAGAGCCGTACATCAGTCGATGACATGTAGCCATCAGAAATTGAATACTTTCATAATGGAAATGCTCTCATGTGGCGATTGGAAAAATTATGACCCACTCACCACCTGGCCTAACGATCTGGGACCACCTCCTAAAGTATCTACGGAAGCAATAAACCTTAGAATTACCATTGACTCCAAGCTATCAATGAATGCCCAAGTGGAAAAATTAGCAAGATCAAGCCTCATTACTATGAAAAGTCTGCACCGCATTGCCCCCCTATCTGGATTTCCACTTATGGCCCAGGATACAAGCTCACTTGTACTGTCTAAGCTTGATTACCCCAATGGTCTCTACCACGGATAATCTTTATCAACTATGAAATGACTACAACAATTCAGAACTCTGCTGCCAAATTGCTCCTACATTTAAAGCCACGAGTCCATATCTCCCCTGCCTTGAGTGCCCTAAATTGGTTACTGGTTGGCTGAAGATACACATTGAAGCTGCTTTGTGTAGCCCAAAAGCTATACATGGGACAGGACCCTTTACATCAGTAACAAAATCACCAAATACATTTAACTAAAGAACCTTAACACCAAATTTGCACCTCGCCTCTAAATCCCACCATACAAAAAAAAATAGGTAGTCAATCCTTCTCTGTTCAAGCAACGAAACTATGGAACTCATTACCCCCAAACATAAAATCCACAGAAAACTATCTTATCTTCAGAAGTCTATTCAAGAGTTCTTACCTACTTAACCACCATATTCAAACACAAACGTACAGCATTTCCCTGTGTAAGTAAGCATTTAATTTGATTATAGGTATGTAATCAGATGTGTATTTCAATCATAAATATGTATAATAATTATGTTTTTAAATATGTATATTTTCTTTAGGTCTGCTTAAAGAATGCACTTCTTACTTATGGATTATATATATATATATATATATATATATATATATATATATATATATATATATATATATATATATATATATTATTATGCTTAACATATATAGGTCACTGAATAGTTTTCATATAAGTTATTTGATTGGATGCTTATGTTTCCTTTATTTATTTATCACAATATGTACATTTTATCTAACTATCTACAATTGTTTAACTATTAAATTGCTGGAAAAAAATTAATTAAAAAAATGAAACAAACAAATAAAATACAAATTTTAAAACACCCATAAATTAACTTAAAGTACAACAACACTTGAAAGTAGAGTTTATTAAACACAACTTACATATTGATATACTTACCTTCCTTATACACTGATACCACCCATGTACTTATGCATCTATATATTTATTACTTTACTCCCTCTGTAAAAATAAAAATGAGTCTCTCCAATGCACTACCATATGTTTCCCCATATATCCGCCAAAGTCGTTTCCAGGCCACAGCGGGACTTGTGGATTGTTTCTGCCACAGGATTGCAGCAAGTGAAAGTGCATTGGACACCGGGAGCCGGCGTGCTCCATTCCGGGATTTCCAGAACCCGTCCTCAGGCAGAGGACTACCCCAGCGCGAGCGGGACTGCGAGGCCCACAGGTGATTGCGCCGGACCATCGCGCACACCTGCTGCCTCTTCCCGCTCGCTCCTCCCTGAAGGCGTTTAAATACGACTCGCGGCCCCCGCTCCGCGGGAGCCGCTCGAAGTCGTTTCCAGGCCACAGCGGGACTTGTGGATTGTTTCTGCCACAGGATTGCAGCAAGTGAAAGTGCATTGGACACCGGGAGCCGGCGTGCTCCATTCCGGGATTTCCAGAACCCGTCCTCAGGCAGAGGACTACCCCAGCGCGAGCGGGACTGCGAGGCCCACAGGTGATTGCGCCGGACCATCGCGCACACCTGCTGCCTCTTCCCGCTCGCTCCTCCCTGAAGGCGTTTAAATACGACCCGCGGCCCCCGCTCCGCGGGAGCCGCTCGAAGTCGTTTCCAGGCCACAGCGGGACTTGTGGATTGTTTCTGCCACAGGATTGCAGCAAGTGAAAGTGCATTGGACACCGGGAGCCGGCGTGCTCCATTCCGGGATTTCCAGAACCCGTCCTCAGGCAGAGGACTACCCCAGAGCGAGCAGGACTGCGAGGCCCACAGGTGATTGCGCCGGACCATCGCGCACACCTGCTGCCTCTTCCCGCTTGCTCCTCCTTGAAGGCATTTAAATACGACTTGCGGCCCCCGCTCCGCGGGTGCCGCTCGAAGTCGTTTCCAGGCCACAGCGGGACTTGTGGATTCTTTCTGCCACAGGATTGCAGCAACTGAAAGTGCATCGGGCACCGGGAGCCGGCGTGCTCCATTCCGGGATTTCCAGAACCCGTCCTCAGGCAGAGGACTACCCCAGCGCGAGCGGGACTGCGAGGCCCACAGGTGATTGCGCCGGACGATCGCGGACACCTGCTGCCTCTTCCCGCTCACTCCTCCTCCTACTTGACCCCGCCCATCAGCGCGAACGCGGGACGCGCGCGGGTGAAGCGCGGGCGAAGACCGGGCAAAGAGCGGGCCGTTTGAGGCCGTTCGAGAACGTTAGAGACCGGACCGGGCCACCCCTTTTACACTTTGACTGTCCCCCTTATTACTCGGCCTCTTCCTCCATCTTCAAGACATACCGCTCAATATGAGTAAAATGGAGACGAGGAGCAAAGCTAATCTGGCAGTCGCTGGTCCTACGTCAACCGCTCCTACCCAAGGTAAAATAGATAATTACTTTCTCAAGGCGGGATCTCTGCTGATCGATGACATCACCCACCTAGAAAGACGCATTTCGCAAGAAATAGAGTGGGTCCGGAGGTCCTCGATGGGAATTTTAGCGATGGCAAAAACTCCAGAGGACAGGCGGAATATAGACAATTCCCAGCTTGGAGCTTGTGGAGGGGTTCACCCGCCTACTAGCAAAGATCTCTCAGAGGAAACCTTAAGTGACCTTGAAGACATGAGTCTTCTCTCATTGCCGCTGACACAAATCACGCAACCTCCAAACATATCAAACATGGGGGAAGACACTCAAGTAGCTACACAAACCCCCATTCCACCGAGGGAAGAACCTCCGCTTATAACTAATACCCTAAATCTTACAGGGCCACCAAACACAGATCGGGGTCTAAGGGAGGGTGCAATCCAAAAAAGGAAAATTGGGAAACAGAGCAGCAAGGAAAGGAAGGCTAAAAAACGAAAGACAGGGGTAATACACAATGCACCCACCACTGGCAATACTACACAGGATAGACCGCCAACTGCGACATCAGATGGCCCTCCCTCAGAACTAGCCAGTAACACTACCAATGATTTGCCGGTCCCTCCATCAGAACACAATACCGAGTCAGCTGAAGAGGATATAACATTAGCAGATATAGGAAACCTTCTTAAGTCAATTCTGAGTCCCTTAGAAGCCCGCCTGATAAAAATGGAAGCGAGATTAATTACAATTGAGAAAACTGCATCACAGTTCATGGATTCTTGTAAACCTGGGGTTCTCTGTCCTACAGCTCCTAATATTGATCCGAAACCCAAAAATAATACTGACCCTCCGAAACCTGCTAAAAGCAACGAGGCCGTAATAACATCAACCGGCACCAAAAACTCTAAACCACCCAGCCACCAACCACCGAGTTCAAGAGCCAAACCATCTATGCCACCGACCCCAGCAGGAGCCCCTAACAAGCAACCTCTTAATGCACAACAAACATCTTCAGTCACTGATACCACGCATTCTCACTTACAACATAAAAGTCCACCTAAATCTTCATTAACTATAAACCAAAATTCACAGGACTTCAATAACATAGCGCAAAAAACAGTCACTGTTAATCTCCCACCAGAGGTGGCCCCATATACCGCCATTCTAGCTGGGGTACCTGAGCTAAAATCGGCTACATCCGAGACAGGGGCATCTCTAAAAAACAAAGTAATCAACATCTCTAAAAAACAAAGTAATCAACTGGCTATCCACACATAGACCACTTCCTAGAGGCATGAACAGCGAAATCCGCATGGTAAGAAGAGTCTCGTGGGTAGGAAAGAGCCCTAAAACAATTAGTGGTGACTGTATACTGGTGAGCTTTAAAGAACCAGGAACAGTCTCATACATTTGCGGCTCCTTTCTAGAGGACGAGGGAAACAACATCCACCCACTCCCTCTTTCGTTCTTCTACCCAGCAAACACCCACATAACCAATAATCAGAGACGAGGGTACCATCAGAACACACAGGGAAATTGGGGGGGTAACCAGGGAGGGAGGAGAATCCCCTACAATCAAATGCGAACACCTCTTGACTACCAGCCAATCTATGATGATCTCCAAGGGTGGGAGACTGTAAACAGAAGAGGAATGGGCATGGGTGGATTTGAAAGAGAAGTACCTTGGCCCCCTAGACATTATCAGCCACCGTCTCTACCACTTTTTAACCGATAGGACTGTCTCGAAATGGTAGACTGACAATTGGCCTCTGAAGAAAGGGCATATAGGCGAATAATATGGCAGGATGAAGGCACTCATAAAACCCCCAACCCCACCTATGGGGCGGTGAACTCTCCCGCTAGAAACTTAGGTCCTTTCCAACAGAGAGAAGAAAGGGGAACTAACCTGGAGGGTCCACCTAGGAGCCAAGAGCATACACAGAGGTTAGCCCGACCAGTCCATACATCACAAATGCTCAACCAAACCACGATGCGGACTGGGCACCATGATCCTCAACCACTAAAATTGATTTCATGGAATTTGGCAGGCCTGGCCAATAAAATAGACTCGGTCTCGTGGGGCAAACTAATAAATTCAAAAAGTATCTGTCTCTTCCAAGAGACAAGGGCAAGGGAGGAGACTATGTATAGGGGTTTCCAGACATTCTCAATACAAGCTAGCTGGGGAGGGAGAGGCCGACCGTCTGGCGGTTTGGCAACCTGGGTGGCTTCTGATTTAGGCTGCTCAGCTTCACGATATATTGTGGAGTCGGAGGACATACTGGCTGTTCTACTCGAATGGCCGGCACTTTACAAATTACTTGTAATAAATATTTACTCCAGGCCAGTCCCAATAGCTGCCACCTCCAAAACCATCGAGGCACTGTCTCCTAGACACCATCCCAGAGGGTATACCATACCTAATAGGAGGGGATTTTAATTTGCATTTCGAACCGTTACCTGGATTACTTGATGGACCCTCCCTAGAGGAGGATTCAAGTTGGCAGGTTCCCCCAACAGAGGCCCCCCCGCCTAGAGCATGGACACCGCTGGCCGTTCAAATAAACACACTTAAACTCACCTACGGCCTGAGAGCTTGTAACGGCCGCACTAGGTCGGATATTCCGAGCAAATGTACGTTCAACAGGGCCAGAAGGGAATCTAGACTAGATTACTTCCTGGTACAATTGAATGCGTGGAAAAGGGTTCTGGACTTCAGAGTAATGACTAGACAGGATAGCGATCATAATGCTTTAGAACTAGACTTTGCCATCCCTTGGTTGGAGGAGAGTGTGCCAAGTGAGCAAAAGCTGAGAGAGGGACATCTCCTGGAAAACAATAGGAAGAGGATTAAATGGGAAAATCTTGCCTCCAGCGAAGATAAAATAGCCTCCCTATACGCTGGAATCATTCCAACCTTAGAGGAGGTCTTCAATTTATGGATCTTAGGCTCTACAAAGGAAATTAGTGAGGAGCTTGCACAGGCACATGAACATTTAATCGGGAAGCTTGAAGCTGTTCTCTTCAGCACCAAAGCACCTAGATCCCAGGGACTGAATAAATGCACTTGGTTCAATAGAGCTTGCCGAGATGCAAAACGTGACCTCCTATCTAGCATAAAAGCAGGAGACCCGAGGGAAGAGATCTCCTCTAGAAGGAAGGCCTACAAAACACTTATAGCTAATGCTAAAATAGAGTGGGATGTACAGCACTGGGAGAATCTATCGGAGTCTTTAGCAATAAGAGACTCCCGTAGATTCTGGAGAATAATTAATCATGGATGTGGGGATCTTCCTACCGCAATTGAACCCAACATTGCTGCAAATGTCTGGCAGAAACATTTCCAGCAGCTATACTCCCTAGAGAATGAGGGGACAGAAGTAGCATTGCCAATTATCAGACCTCTGATCCCTTCACTATAAAAGATATTAGGAAGGCAATAGCAGGGCTCTCCTCTGGAAAGGCACCGGGCCTGGCTTGGATGGGGTGCCGGGCGACCTATTTAAACACGAACCTGGAATCTGGGCACCCTACCTTATGGTTCTATTCAATGCAGTGCTGGGGGGAATGAAAATACCAGATACTTGGCTGGGAGCGGAGGTGGTCCCGATATTCAAAAAGGGGTCGCCCCTGCTCCCAGCCAACTATCGCCCAATCAGCCTCATTGATGTATCCCAAAAGCTGTTTGGCAGACTAGTTCTCAATAGGCTGTTAAGCTGGGTGGAGGAGACTGACATCTTAAGCCCTCTCCAGGCGGGTTTTAGAAAAGGAGTTTCAACAGTCGACCAAATACTAAGACTGAATATTATATATTGGAAGACGGTGCTTTTAGAAGGTGGGACATTGTATGCGGTCTTTGTGGACCTCCGCGCCGCCTTCGATTTAGTTCCCAGGGCTAAATTGTGGGCGGTGCTGGCTGATCTGGGCATCCCAGGAGACATTCTCCACATCTTAATCAGGCTGCACACTGACAACTATGCCCGAGTGAGATATGGGAAGGGAGGCAGACTGACAGACAGATTCCCCGTTTGCAGAGGGGTAAGGCAGGGCTGCGTATTGGCGCCGACCCTGTTTTGCCTATTTGTAAACGGGGTGATAGAGCACTTGAATAGGATCCCTAATATTGATGCGCCACAACTGAACAGCAGCAGGGTGCCAGCGATTATGTTCGCGGATGACACCCTGCTGCTGTCAAAAACACCAATGGGGCTTCAGAGGGTTCTGAATGGGTTTCTGGGGTTCTGTAATGAAAGGGGCCTAGAAATAAACCCATCCAAGACTAAATTTATGATTCTTAATCCCAGACCCAAAAGCTGCCCAAATCCCCGTCTAGGATCCACAACCCTAGAGAGAGTATATGTAATAGAATATCTCGGCATAACCCTCAACCAGAACCTGACTTGGCTGCCAGATAAAACAAAAGCAACCACAAAACTAGTCCAGAGGGCAGGTGCCATTACAAGAATTGCCAAAAAATCACCACTCTGTCCACTGGCACCCGCCATCCAAATTTACAAAGCCCAAGCCCGGGGGGGGCATCATCTATGGGGGTGAGTTATCGGGACACATACCGCTACACACCGTACAGGTTGCAGAAAACAATTTCATAAGACAACTGGCCGCACTCCCCCTGAGTACTCCGCTACTCCCCCTAAGAATGGACCTGGCATTACGACCAATTACTGAGGAATTGGGCCTTAAACCCCTGACTTATTGGAGGCGCTTGTGGAGCAGTCAGGACCTGGTACACTACAGAAATGAACTGCAGGAACTCCTTAGATCAACCTATGCCACCAAAATCCTGTGGATAAAGTACATTAGGGACAAGTGCATGTTCCTCGGAGTCCCAGAGTTATGGTCCAACCCGGAAGAAGTGGCCGTAAGGCTTTCCAGAAAGGAACTCTCAAATTTATATTATACCGCTATAGCTTAGAAAACCATCAATTACATACGGGATGGATCCCTAACGGACACATTTATAAAGACAAAAGACTCCTATAGTCCCGAATATGTATTAGACGCTATGTCGCCTGTGTTTGCAAGGAAGATCTTCATGCAATGGAGATATGGTTCTCTCCCCCTGAGGTCCCTTACTAAATCCTGGGAAGGCAACCTGGACTCGGGGGTGTGTCCTGCATGCAACTATAAACTGGAAAGTGATCTTCATGTGGTCCTGTTCTGCAGAGCATACAGCAGAATTAGGAGATATTGGTTGGTCCCTCTTTCGAGGAATCTGGGCTTCCGAACTTATGCTCCGGCATACAGAGTCCTCAAAACAGACTTATCGGCTCCAACAGTGTTCACAATGGCAAAATTCCTGACGGCAATGTGGCGATTACGTGCAATAATTATTAGGGACACTAAAGCTGCATGAATATCTGCTTCTCTTTTTTAAAACCAAATTACATTTTCCAGCAAACAGATTGTAATCATGACTCTGGGGAACTTTTTTAAAACTTATAGCATATTTTTATAATGTTTTTAATGATGAAAATTATTTGTACATCTTTTATGATCGAAATAAAGATTATTTGAATTGAATTGAATTGAATAGTTTTCATGTAAGTTATTTGATTAGATGCTTATGTTTCCTTTATTTATTTATCACAATATGTACATTGTATCTAACTATCTGCAATTGTTTAACTATTAAATTGCTGAAAAGAAATTAATCAAATAACATATAAGTTATTTGATTAGATGCTTATGTTTCCTTTATTTATTTATCACAATATGTACATTGTATCTAACTATCTACAATTGTTTAACTATTAAATTGCTGAAAAAAAATTATTAAAAAAATGAAACAAACAAATAAATAAAATACAAATTTTAAAACACCCATAAATTAACTTAAAGTACAACAACACTTGAAAGTAGAGTTTATTAAACACAACTTACATATTGATATACTTACCTTCCTTATACACTGATACCACCCATGTACTTATGCATCTATATATTTATTACTTTACTCCCACTGTACAAATAAAAATGAGTCTCTCCAATGCACTACCATATGTTTCCCCATATATCACTCACAATATGTCTTCTATCTCCACTCTCTGACTCATCTCAATCTTCATTCTACCACTTTGATCTCCAAAATAACCCTTTCTGGACTCGTCCTTCCTCTATCCCTCCTTTCATCACCCTGTGATCTCCCTAATCCATTTCTAGAGACTCTTCTCTCCTCCATCTCTCCTTTACTCATCCCAAACCTCATGCTACTAACATGATCCCCCAATAAATACATTTCTAGACTCTACCCTCTTCTATCCCTCCATTATCCTTTCACTCCAACTAACAGACTCACATGTTCACTGCTCAAATACAATCATCTCTCCCTATACTAATTCACAACTAATCCTTTTGGTTTTCGTAGTAGCGTGCTGTAAGAAAGTGGCTCTGTATATACTGGACCAAAGTAAGGTACAGTGTGCACAGAGTCCACAGTCTCCAGAGGTATGGCAGAAGCTAAAACTAGATATAGCCTTACTCTCCAAAGTGGTAGCAGTAAGGCAGTACCAGAGGACAGTGTAAAGCATTTGTTGTACACACTCAGTCAGCAAAAGGTTTCACACACTCAAGAACTGAACTCCAGGCCAATTGTTTTGTATCAAAAGATATAGGTATTTATTTTTAGAACCAATAAGGTATCAAAATATACTTTTTCAGCATAGATTACTTCAGTTAAATACTTTTCAAATAGGCAATAGTCTTGTTGAGTACAATAGTTATAGTTTGTTGCAATAGGCAACACAATTTCAAACAGAATTTAACATTGAGCTCAATGGGTTTTTCTAGGTAAATGCAATTGATTACTTTTTGGATTACTTCTCTAACTAACCACAGGACTGGATCCTAGATTCAGTCCCGGGACATAAGCTGTAAACAGTTAAGTAAAAGCGTTTTGGTTACAGTAGTGATTTTTAAGGAATATTATTGTACTTTAAAAGTTGACACATAGAAACTGTTTCAGATGAAATTACCAATGTTATCCTATGGAAGGAAATTCAACTTGCAGGTAAAGTATGTTCACGTTACTTTGGTAATCCAGTACTGGACTCCTAGATTCAGCACTGGGACTTCTATCTAAGACAGGTAAGTAATTACGTTTTGGTAGTTGGTCCGATTTTTAAAGAATATCTGTAGTTTGCAAAAATCAACACTTAGAAGAAATTTCCCAGAAAAACAGTCAATGGTTTCCTATGGAAGAAAATTCAGGTTACTGGTAAGTACGGTAAAGATTAATTTGCAGGGTTTGTGCTGGGCTAAACGATGCAGCACTGAGGTCTCTTCTGATAACAGGTGAGTAAATCGGAATTTGTTGTTCGGCTGATTTTAGGCGAATATTTTAAAGTTCCAAAACTCCACAGAAGAATTTCTAGGTGAAAACCAGTCAATGTTAGCCTATGGAAGAAAAGTGAGTTATCGGCTTTTAGATAAGTACTCGACTGGCAGAGTTAAGGTTCGGAAATAGACTCAGGGGTCTCCCAGGGTCAGGTAGGTACAGTTGGTACACCCTCAACTGCACAGGGGAAGCCGGGTGCAGAGGTAGTTAGGCCCAATGTTATCCAATTAGACGCAGGGGGCCTTCGGTTGGTGGCTGCTGGCTAGCAGGCTACGCGGCTGTGGGAGCTGCGCTCCTGGTCACTTGCTCAGGGCAAATGGGGAAGTAGAATAGGGCAAAGGTTGCACTGCCAGGGGCACTCGGGCG
Source organism: Lissotriton vulgaris (assembly GCF_964263255.1). Lineage (NCBI taxonomy): Eukaryota > Metazoa > Chordata > Amphibia > Caudata > Salamandridae > Lissotriton > Lissotriton vulgaris. The sequence goes on from NC_141697.1 coordinate 591,062,036, forward strand.
GCTGGGTGCAGGGTGCCTTTTAGCCGTCGGGCGCTCAATGTTAATCAATAGAGATCTTGGAAAGTGGAAAAAGGCTGCAGGCTCGTGGACGGAGATTCTTCAGGAGCGAACAGCACTTCGAGAGGTATGTTGGGGCCTTGGAGGATAGGTAAGCACCCAGGAGTTGGGCACAGGGGGCCGTGGGGCGCCAGGTGCAGGGTTATGTTATGTTGTGTTAAAATGCGTTTGTATAGCGCTCGGCTACTCTAAAAGAGTGTCCCGGCGCTTCCCACGGGCTGAGGCAGGGTGGTCTTTTGACATCGGGAAATCTTACTCTCAGCTGGTCGCGGTTGGAGGGGTCCATTTGAGTCTAGAGAAAAAGAGAGAATAAAATACCTAGATAGGAGAACCTTTGGTCTTCTGTTAATTTATAATCCCTCACAAAGTGAGACTTTTTCTTAGCCCTGCCTTGACTGCAGACCATCACAAACGTTTTGGTGAGATTTAATTTTAGGTCTTTCTGCTCCATGTATGAGATGAAGGCTTCGACCAGTTCTTGCAGTCCGTTAGCAGTTCTAGATATTAGGACTGCATTGTCTGCCTACTGGAGTAGCGGGGTTGGTCGTGAGCCTATTTTCGGGGCATCAGTTTTCAGATTTTGGAGAGTTTCATCTATCCTATTATTGCATAGTGAGAAGAGAAGGGGTGCAATGATTCAGTCCTGTCCTATTCCCCTGGACACTTTGAAATTTGGGGTGCACTCTCCTTCCCTCCCATACCTTACTCTCAATGTCAATCTTGCATATAATTGTGATAGGAATGAGAAAATATCATCAGGGGCACCCATATCAATCATTGCTTCCCACAATTTAGCATGGTTTACACAGTCAAAGGCCGAGCTTAGGTCTGCAAAACATAAGTGAATGTGTTCTTCCTTAGCCACCGTACATTTGTCAATATAGATTCAAATGTATGCACTACTCTACCATCCCCATCTCCCCCCTAAAACCATATTGGGTTTCAGTCAAGATGTTACTATCGTTGACCCGAGTGTGCAGGTCATATGGAGAATAAGCCTCAAGTGGCAAGATGGCCGCTGGGTGTAGAGGAGCTTGAAAAAAGAGCTCCGGGCTGGATATCTCTTTTCTAGTTAAAATCCCCGCTAAGCTGCACACACAACCAAGCATCCCTACCAGTCTGCCAGAAGCAGAAACCTAAGACTAAAAATGACTCCCCGCAACTAACACCGTGACCGCTTTCGAGCCAGAAGGGGTCCGCCCGCATTGTTACATCTAAAGGAGACGAAGTGAGCTCCGGATGTGGTTTTGGAGGAGGGAGGCTCGGGATGTGGAGCGAATACACAGCGAGATCGGTGCTCTCACACTACAGGGCTAACAGACAGGAATAAAGTAATGGTGGTCTGGACCCACCGCAGCTAACACCGCGACTGCCCTTGGGTCCGACGGGGTCTGCCCGCATCGCTACAGCCAAAGGAGACGAGGTGAGCTCCGGTTGCAGTTTTGGTTGAGGGAGGCTCGGGATGTGGAGCAAACTCATGGCGAGAGAGGATCTCTCCCACTACGGGGCTGTAATGGCTGCCCTTTTCTGGCTCCTTTAAGGGGAAGAATGATGGAGAGTGACTCCAGCCTATCATCCCCATAGCATAGGGATTAGGACTATAGACAGGGCCCCTGCCTTTCATATATTAGAGTATTTTCGTGTCACTTTCCTTAATATAGGGCTTATGAATTTAAGTTAGGGGATAGATATATAAGTATTAGTCATGATTTGCCCATTTGCTAACATGTTAGGATATTTTCCATGGAGTTACGCATATTGTGGGCCCCGTAGGCCTTAAACGAGACAGACTCCATTTTGCTTTCTGCCCGGTAGCTCGAGAAGGCTTTCTAGGTCAAGTGTAGTGTTTTAGTTTCAAGCTGTTGTTCGCTTGGAGAGAACCGGCTCAGGCTGGCCCTTATCGAAGGAATGTATTTTTCTCTACACCGAAGACACAACTTCAGGCCGGCCGGCTGGGAACGTGTCCTTGGTACGGGGAGGTACAAGAATTTGGTGGGCGGCAGGTTACTGGCCGTAGCTTTCCATGAAGGAACGGGCTTTGATATTAGCGAAGGTGTTAGTCAGTTTTGTCAGTTAGTCCGTAGGCGGCATCTAGCCGTTAGCATCTCTGCCATTAATTATCTCATGGCGGACAGTCGCCATCTTTGAAGTCCGAGAAAGATTTAAGACCGAAACTCTCTGAGAAAGACTGAAGGAGAATTAGCGCGGAGCGCACTGATACAGAGAGAGAGACGGTAGCTTATAACCAGCAAGGTTCCGGTGCCCTGGAGGGAAGCAGACGAGGTTGAGCCTAGCGGTGGCGACGTGTACTTGTGACGGCTGGGGTGTGACTGCAAGGCGAGCCAGGACACAGAGACGAGAAGGGAACCTAGATGACTGCCGAGTCCAGACTTCATATTGACCAGGTGACCTCCGTCCTTTTCCCAATTAGCACGCGTTCTAATCTTTACCTTTTCTTTGCAGAAATTATGTTGCATAGTAATGTGATTTGCGTTTATTGTCAATAAATATCCTAATTCTTATAGAATTACAGTGTGCCTCGTGTTCCTGTTCAATCTCGGTAAATGCATCTCCTAGTTGAGAGTTGTTTATGTGAACGGATGTGAAATCCCGATCAGGTAAATGGTGATCGAACAAAGAGGGAGTGAGTGGACCTTTGATGCCAAGAATAGGAGGTACATCATATAATTTGGGAACCGTATTAAAAGTCATTATTATAGTTTTATCCCGAGTAGATAACTGAGACATTGTCCTGATGACTGTTCATAGGAATGTGGTCGTCGTTGATATGCGGCGTTAGTGAGAACGTTGGGTAGGAGACCAGCGTGTATACCCACAAGATTGTGGCTTGAATAAGTGAGAGCGTCAGGGGGGAGACTGGCGTGGAGGTTTGCCGGATTGCGAACCGTTTGGAAAAGGGAGCATTGGGTTCTGCAGGCCCATGTGTAGACGCACTGGATTGTGTGTCAGATCTGCCCCAGGGTAGACCGGTCTGGGTCGGGGTGGCCGCGAGACCAACTGATGTGAATAAGATATTGTAGAAAATCTATGCATGTGTATTGTTATTCCCCATCCTTAGGTGCGACCTGTATATATATCTGTATCTCTATCCATTGTGAATACATTCTAAGGAGGGAAGGTGAGTACGTTTTGGCTGGGTCATAGGGGCCCCTGGGGGCTGATCCCATCTAAGCGGAAAATCCAGCCATTACATCTGGCGTCACGAACTGTTTACGAAGCCTGTGTGCATTGTGTTGTTTTAATCTTGTTGGTTTGCGCTCGGCTTGTACGTATAAAATTTTGTTTATAGTTGTGTATATAATTTTTTGTGTCAATAGGTTTGCGAAAAAATCATCGTCGGTTTTCAAGTTACCGATTCAGATTCCCGGCTGGGAATGTACCCCTTACGAGGCCTTGGCCCGCGAGTGGGCTGATTCTACTGGTTTGAGTGAAAATTGGTCTTCATGCTTGGAGCAGGCGGAGCCTGCCGATGTGGTATCGTGCTTACAGAAAGCGCCAGTAGTGAAGGGTGATGAGCTTCCTATTTTAGGACGCAGAGGTTGGATTGTTCTTAATGCATACAGAATACTGCATGAGAGGTTTGTTCAGCTACAAAAGCAGTTTAAGGACATGGAAGGACAGTGTGTTGAGTTGCAAAATGCGCATACTCTTTTGCGTTGTCAAAATAAATTGCTTGCCGACAAACTTGAAACATATCAGACCATTGCCGAAAGAGCTGCGGTCCGTATTGCACGATATAAGTATAAACATCGTCGTGGTCGTGTATCTACACGCAAAGTGCGTATGGTTGTAGCAAAAGCCGGAATGGATTGGAACCCCGATGAGTGGGACGGTAATATCTGGGATTCTCATACTTCTGACTCCTCGGCGGAGGAGGGTGACAAGCGCGAGTCTTCTCGCTCCGGACGTGATTGTAAATCTGTTTCATGTACTGATATAGGTCCTCACAGCAACCGTGCTCGTTCTTCCCGTTCGGATGACGTAGCTTGCCCTGATTGTTCTACTAAATCTAAGATGCGGGCTTCCTCGGAAGCTCTTCCTGAAGTTTCTGCTCACCCTGTTTTTCAACGTAAACTACAACAAGCCCCTGGTAACCCGGCTGGTATAGCTTTAGACTGTATTGAAGATTTTACTCAGCAGGAGGTTAGTGACATTTTACAACGATTTCGACAACGGCCTGGTGAGGCCTTGCTTACCTGGATGGTGCGTCTTTATGAACTTGGCGCTGCCGGTATTATGCTCGATGCGGTTGATTGCTTACGATTTTGCTCTTTAAGTTCTGATTCTACGATTCAGGATCATTTTCGAAACTATAATGGTGCTGGTCAAATTACTTTGCTCCAGCTTGCGTCTGACGGCTGTAATCATAAATATCCAACTGAATCTGATTGGCCCACTGATGAGAAACCATGGTACACTTTGCGCGATGCGTCGCAACGTTTAAAGGAGGAAGTCATGAAAACGGCTATCTTTCTTAGTACTGCTGATAGGTTATTGGATGGTCTTTTAACATCTTCTGTGCGCAATCGCATTATCCGTTCTTCTCCTGTTGCTTACAAGCAGGTCATGATGACATTATTGATTAACCAAACTGGCAATCCTTTGTCTGCTGTGCTTGAGTCTGTTCATCAGCTTGGTGAGCTGGGTGAGTGGTTTAAACCTGAAAGACAATCTCGACCTGAGGGTCGTACTGGTGGGGACTATAAGTTCTCTAGACGTGACATGTTTCTTGCTCTCATTGCTGATGGTGTTAAAAGGGAGGACATTGACGGTGAGCCTAATAATCGCTTATGGGACATGTTTCGTAAGCGTGGTTTGGATCGAAAGGAGGGTGCCCGTCGTGTGCGAAAGAATGAGTATGACCGTGGTTCGGATGACAGTGGTGATGAGAGGCGACGTGTGAATTCGGATCGCCGTGATGATAGGCGTTATGAACGTGATGGATCCCCTCATCGTAATGACGGGAGGGGGAGAGAGGATGACCGTGAGAGGGGGAGAGATGATCGTGTTTCCGACAGACGAAAAGATGAAAGAAGTTATTCCCCTGATATGAGAAAAAGAGAGGATCGTAACAGACTTTCTGATCGTAATTCACAACTTTTTGAACATGACACTAATCCGTTTCGTACTGGAGACGGATATGAACAAGATATTTTGATACCAAAGAAAACTGAGAGCATTTACCCTGATTTGTCCTGGTTGACGGAACGCAGGAAAAATGACTAGGAAATAGGTCAAGCTCAGGTACACAAGTGGGCTCACAGAGACAACAGACCCTATGTAGATATTGAGATTTTTTGGAAACATCGTAATATCCAAAGGGCCCGAGCATTAGTTGATACTGGGGCGGAGGCCACTTTAATTCATGGTAAGTCGAAGAAATTTCATGGACAGCCTTTCACGATTACTGGTTTGGGTGGTAAAGAAACACCCGCAGTTCAAACTGCACTCGAAATTAAAATTGGTAGGATTCCTCGTAGAGAATACTCTGTGTTGGTTGTACCACTTTTGGAATTTATAATTGGAATTGACATTTTGAAAGGAATGACTTTGCATTTGGATGATGGTTGTTATCAATTTGGAACTAGACAGTACATTTCGACCAGACCCGTACGGGTTGGCCGTTTACGAATGCCACCTATTAAAATCCCTTTGGCCACGAAGGTGATTTCTCAGAAGCAATATCGTATCCCAGGTGGTCATGAAGAGATTACTGCTACGATTCAGGATTTGGTTGACGCGGGAGTCATAACTCCGGTCACGTCTGCTTGGAATAATCCCGTTTGGCCCGTGCGCAAAAGTGACAATTCTTGGCGCATGACTGTTGATTATCGAGAATTGAATAAAAACACACCTAAATTGACTGTTGCAGTGCCTGACATTGTCACGCTAATTCAGAGAATTCAAAAGCATCCAGGTACGTGGTATGCTTCTATTGATATTGCTAATGCTTTCTTTTCAATACCGATTGCCCCCGAATGTCAGGAACAGTTCAGTTTTACATGGAATGGACGTCAAATGACGTTCCGAAGTCTTCCTCAAGGCTATGTACACAGTCCTACGATCTGTCACCGGCTGGTGGCAGAGCATTTGTCTGAAGTGCCCACGAATCCACGAGTTCAGGTCTGTCATTATATTGACGACATTTTGATTCAAGGTGAAACGCAAGACCAGGTACAGTCCCATTTAGATCAGATCCTTGATTGTTTGCGAGCGAAAGGTTGGGAAATTAATCCTGACAAATTACAAACTCCATCCCAGAATGTGAAATTTTTAGGAATTAATTGGCATGAAGGTCACAGAGAAGTGATCCCACAGGTAAAGCGAAAAATACTTGATTTTGCAGTTCCCAGGAACAGGAAAGAGGCTCAATGCTTCATTGGTTTGTTTGGATTTTGGCGTCAGCATATTCCCCATCTAAGTCAGATTTTGGCTCCATTGTATCGAGTCACTCGTAAAAAGAATGCGTTTGAATGGGGTGAGTCTCAACAGACTGCTTTTAATTTGGCTAAATAAGCTATTCAGTATGCCTTGGATTTGTGGCCCGTGAGTGAAGGTGATGTGGATCTGAATGTGTCCGTGGAAGGCCTGTATGCCAATTGGAGCCTGTGGCAAAAGCAGGGCAGACAAAAAGTGCCATTAGGTTTTTGGACTAAAAAGTTACCTGAGGCTGGTGAGCGTTACTCACCCTTTGAGAAACAGTTACTTGCTTGTTATTGGGCTCTGGTGGATACCGAGCAACTGACCCTAGGCCATGCTGTGATTTTGAGGCCCGAAATTCCCATTATGCAGTGGGTTTTGAGTTCACCGAAGTCCCATCGAATTGGACATGCTCAGGAGGCTAGTGTGATTAAATGGAAATGGTACATTCAGGACAGGGCACGTGTGGGTCCGAAAGGTGTGGCGGTTTTACATGAGCGAGTGGCGCAGGCGCCCTCCAATGAGACTGACAGTGAGTGTTCGGTTCCCGTGGTGCAAGAGTCTCCCGTTCAGTGGGGTAAATCATTTGATGATCTGTCCGTGGAGGATAGAAAACATGTGTGGTTTACGGATGGTTCAGCGAAGTTCATTGGTGACAAAAGGCATTGGAAAGCTGTTTCGTATAACCCGATCACGCAGAAATTATTGAGTACAACTGGAGATGGTAAGAGTAGTCAGTATGCTGAACTCTATGCAGTTTACCAAGTTTTGAAACAGGAACTACCTGGCACATGTCATATTTTCACTGATTCCTGGTCCACTGCGAATGGACTGGCGGTATGGTTACCAACATGGCATTCTCATAATTGGGAATTGCATTCAAAAGAATTGTGGGGAAAGGAATTGTGGCAAGAAATTTGGGAGCTGCTCCCGCAGAGTACTGTAACAATCTTTCACGTGGATGCTCACACTCCAATTGACTCCCTTGATAAATTTTTCCATAACATTGCAGATGAAAAATCTAAAATTGCTGAGGCAGTGGTGGACATGCAAGATTCTGATTTGGCGGGATTGGCGAAGTGGGCCCACCAGAAAGCAGGACATTTTGGAGAGAAAGCCACTAGCAGGTGGGCTGCCGATAGAGGAATTCATATTCCTTTTTCTTTAATCAAGGATGTCATTCTACATTGTCCCATTTGTCAGCATTCTAGGAAAAAGGAGGTGCCTCAGATTGTTCGAGGCCACTTGCATCGAGGTAAATTGCCCGCTCAAATTTGGCAGATTGACTATATCGGTCCGCTCCCTATGAGCAGGAATTGTCAATATATTTGTACAGTTGTTGACACTTATAGTGGCCTTTTGGTCGCTTTCCCTTGCAAGAACGCTACCCAAGTGAATACCATTAAAACCCTGGAGCTACTTATTCTATACTATGGTGTCCCATTCCAAATTCAATCAGATAACGCATCCCACTTTCGTGGAAGATTGGTGCAGGAATTCTGTGCGGAAAATAATATTGATTGGGTGTTTCACATTCCATATTACCCACAAGCTTCAGGTCTGATTGAGAGAAAGAATGGTTTGTTGAAAGAACAGTTGCGCAAATTGACTGATGACCGATACAGCCAGTGGAGGGATGTCTTGTTTCAAGCTTTATTGATCCTGAATAATCGCCCTTTGTTACATGCTGAATCCCCTTTAATGCGTTTGTTTCCTCCAAATGTTGATGTGAAGCCTAATTCTTTATCAAACACTATCATGTATTGGGAAATTACCCCCGGTGCTTTGGCTCCATGTAGAGCGACCCCAGGCTCCGCAGGCCTCGACCTGCATGCTTTAAATGATGCAAAATTTCCAGGAAAAGATCGAATCATTGTTGAAACTGGCATTGGTGTCTGTATACCTGCCGGTAGTTTTGGATTAATTGCCCCTAGATCTGGCCTGGCCCTGAAAGGTGTACAAGTGCTCGGAGGAGTAATTGACAGTGATTATCAGGGAGAGATTAAGGTTCTCCTGCTTAATAGCAGTGAGACTGATTTGTTCATTAAAAAGTCTGACCGTGTTGCTCAGTTACTGATTGTGCCTGTCTTCAGTGGTGAGATCAAAAAAGGCTCTGCCCCAACGTTGCTAACTGTGCGAGGACAAAAAGGCTTCGGATCATCTGATCTTCCTGGAGCTAAGATATGGGTGCAATCGCCTAAAAATCCTCCTGAACAGGCTGATATTATTGCGACCGGTCATGACAACACCGTTTTGGTGATGAAGCCAGGGAAAGATGGCTGGGAAGCTGTCCCAGCTGATAAATGTTACTTACGAGAATGATTAAGGCCTGTGTTTGTATTCTTTTATATCATTCTCTGGACTGCTGCTGCAGGATGTGTCGGCGCTGGACTCCTTTTGGCCTGCTACGCCGGGAGAGGAGAGGATCCACCGACGCCGGTTGATGGGATAATCCGAGCTCCGCGGTCCGCGTGGACCTCCTTGTCCAACTTCTGGATTACACTCGCAAAGCGGGTGACGAACTCTCCGCATTTCTGTCTTACCCCAATGAAATCTGTCACTGACATTTTAGCGACCGGTTTGGTTGCCGTCCCTGCATCTACCGAGACTTTGCGACATATTTTTAATATCTCGAATGCCCGACCCAATGTTATTCTGGGCGACTTTGCGGCCCACGAGTTTTGTCCCTCATGTACTGTTCTTCCAGACCTTGATATCGCTATTAATTCCCGAATTACTACTTTTAATATTACCCCTGGAGACCTATGTTTTATAATGACATGTGACCCTAAGGCTATCACCGAATGCTTAAAACTAAAGATACAGGCTGCTACTTCTTTTTCAGCTCATCAACGATTGCTGTGTTTAAAGAGACTTCCGAATTCGTGTCTTTCTGTAAAAAACAATATGACATGTCAACGTTTATTAGTAGCCCCTAGTTATTATCGTTCAATGTTATTGCCAGCTGGATGGCTGTTCTCCTGCGGGAATTCATCTTGGCCCTATATTCCTGCGAATATTTCTGGTGGCCCATGTGCCATCACTAGATTGAGCCTATTAATGTTTTCCTCACATCCTAATTCACATTCCCGTATTGTACGTGATTCAATGTCATTGCATGAGGATTGCGATTCCTCTGTTCACCTTTATTCTAAATCAGAATACCTTGGTTTAGCTTTTTCTATTATTGGAGTGCCTGCATTGGCCGTTTATAATGCCAAGACGATCGGCAAAATGGCCTGTTGGATGGTTAAGTCCATCAATCAGACATCTACTGTTTTATCTGACCTTTTATTAGACGCCCAAGGCGAACGTAGAGCTATTTTACAGAATCGCGCTGCTATTGACTATCTTTTGTTAAAACATGGACATGAATGTTCTGATTTTGAAGGCCTATGCTGTTTTAATTTGTCTGACCATTCTAAATCTATCCAATCCCATATTGACAAACTCCACGACTTGACTGCAGAAATTAGACAACACATAGATCAGGGTTTCTTTGACTGGCTCTTTAATTGGCTGCCTGACTTACATTCTTTACGACAGATTTTAGGGGGAGTTATTGTTGCTATTTGTGTCCTGATAGCTATTTGTTGCTTTATTCAGTGCATCCTTTCCCTGCTTCAATTTTTTAGACTTGGTAAGAGACATAGATCAGTTAGTTTTGTTTCCTATTATTCTTTTACTGATGTTAGTTCTATTTAGTTTGTGGTTAATAGACTGGAGTCAAGGGGTGTAATGTAATGGCTGCCCTTTTCTGGCTCCTTTAAGGGGAAGAATGATGGAGAGTGACTCCAGCCTATCATCCCCATAGCATAGGGATTAGGACTATAGACAGGGCCCCTGCCTTTCATATATTAGAGTATTTTCGTGTCACTTTCCTTAATATAGGGCTTATGAATTTAAGTTAGGGGATAGATATATAAGTATTAGTCATGATTTGCCCATTTGCTAACATGTTAGGATATTTTCCATGGAGTTACGCATATTGTGGGCCCCGTAGGCCTTAAACGAGACAGACTCCATTTTGCTTTCTGCCCGGTAGCTCGAGAAGGCTTTCTAGGTCAAGTGTAGTGTTTTAGTTTCAAGCTGTTGTTCGCTTGGAGAGAACCGGCTCAGGCTGGCCCTTATCGAAGGAATGTATTTTTCTCTACACCGAAGACACAACTTCAGGCCGGCCGGCTGGGAACGTGTCCTTGGTACGGGGAGGTACAAGAATTTGGTGGGCGGCAGGTTACTGGCCGTAGCTTTCCATGAAGGAACGGGCTTTGATATTAGCGAAGGTGTTAGTCAGTTTTGTCAGTTAGTCCGTAGGCGGCATCTAGCCGTTAGCATCTCTGCCATTAATTATCTCATGGCGGACAGTCGCCATCTTTGAAGTCCGAGAAAGATTTAAGACCGAAACTCTCTGAGAAAGACTGAAGGAGAATTAGCGCGGAGCGCACTGATACAGAGAGAGAGAGAGACGGTAGCTTATAACCAGCAAGGTTCCGGTGCCCTGGAGGGAAGCAGACGAGGTTGAGCCTAGCGGTGCAGACGTGTACTTGTGACGGCTGGGGTGTGACTGCAAGGCGAGCCAGGACACAGAGACGAGAAGGGAACCTAGATGACTGCCGAGTCCAGACTTCATATTAACCAGGTGACCTCCGTCCTTTTCCCAATTAGCACGCGTTCTAATCTTTACCTTTTCTTTGCAGAAATTGTGTTGCATAGTAATGTGATTTGCGTTTATTGTCAATAAATATCCTAATTCTTATAGAATTACAGTGTGCCTCGTGTTCCTGTTCAATCTCGGTAAATGCATCTCCTAGTTGAGAGTTGTTTATGTGAACGGATGTGAAATCCCGATCAGGTAAATGGTGATCGAACAAAGAGGGAGTGAGTGGACCTTTGATGCCAAGAATAGGAGGTACATCATATAATTTGGGAACCGTATTAAAAGTCATTATTATAGTTTTATCCCGAGTAGATAACTGAGACATTGTCCTGATGACTGTTCATGGGAATGTGGTCGTCGTTGATATGCGGCGTTAGTGAGAACGTTGGGTAGGAGACCAGCGTGTATACCCACAAGATTGTGGCTTGAATAAGTGAGAGCGTCAGGGGGGAGACTGGCGTGGAGGTTTGCCGGATTGCGAACCGTTTGGAAAAGGGAGCATTGGGTTCTGCAGGCCCATGTGTAGACGCACCGGATTGTGTGTCAGATCTGCCCCAGGGTAGACCGGTCTGGGTCGGGGTGGCCGCGAGACCAACTGATGTGAATAAGATATTGTAGAAAATCTATGCATGTGTATTGTTATTCCCCATCCTTAGGTGCGACCTGTATATATATATGTATCTCTATCCATTGTGAATACATTCTAAGGAGGGAAGGTGAGTACGTTTTGGCTGGGTCATAGGGGCCCCTGGGGGCTGATCCCATCTAAGCGGAAAATCCAGCCATTACATCTGGCGTCACGAACTGTTTACGAAGCCTGTGTGCATTGTGTTGTTTTAATCTTGTTGGTTTGCGCTCGGCTTGTACGTATAAAATTTTGTTTATAGTTGTGTATATAATTTTTTGTGTCAATATGTTTGCGAAAAAATCATCGTCGGTTTTCAAGTTACCGATTCAGATTCCCGGCTGGGAATGTACCCCTTACGAGGCCTTGGCCCGCGAGTGGGCTGATTCTACTGGTTTGAGTGAAAATTGGTCTTCATGCTTGGAGCAGGCGGAGCCTGCCGATGTGGTATCGTGCTTACAGAAAGCGCCAGTAGTGAAGGGTGATGAGCTTCCTATTTTAGGACGCAGAGGTTGGATTGTTCTTAATGCATACAGAATTCTGCATGAGAGGTTTGTTCAGCTACAAAAGCAGTTTAAGGACATGGAAGGACAGTGTGTTGAGTTGCAAAATGCGCATACTCTTTTGCGTTGTCAAAATAAATTGCTTGCCGACAAACTTGAAACATATCAGACCATTGCCGAAAGAGCTGCGGTCCGTATTGCACGATATAAGTATAAACATCGTCGTGGTCGTGTATCTACACGCAAAGTGCGTATGGTTGTAGCAAAAGCCGGAATGGATTGGAACCCCGATGAGTGGGACGGTAATATCTGGGATTCTCATACTTCTGACTCCTCGGCGGAGGAGGGTGACAAGCGCGAGTCTTCTCGCTCCGGACGTGATTGTAAATCTGTTTCATGTACTGATATAGGTCCTCACAGCGACCGTGCTCGTTCTTCCCGTTCGGATGACGTAGCTTGCCCTGATTGTTCTACTAAATCTAAGATGCGGGCTTCCTCGGAAGCTCTTCCTGAAGTTTCTGCTCACCCTGTTTTTCGACGTAAACTACAACAAGCCCCTGGTAACCCGGCTGGTATAGCTTTAGACTGTATTGAAGATTTTACTCAGCAGGAGGTTAGTGACATTTTACAACGATTTCGACAACGGCCTGGTGAGGCCTTGCTTACCTGGATGGTGCGTCTTTATGAACTTGGCGCTGCCGGTATTATGCTCGATGCGGTTGATTGCTTACGATTTTGCTCTTTAAGTTCTGATTCTACGATTCAGGATCATTTTCGAAACTATAATGGTGCTGGTCAAATTACTTTGCTCCAGCTTGCGTCTGACGGCTGTAATCATAAATATCCAACTGAATCTGATTGGCCCACTGATGAGAAACCATGGTACACTTTGCGCGATGCGTCGCAACGTTTAAAGGAGGAAGTCATGAAAACGGCTATCTTTCTTAGTACTGCTGATAGGTTATTGGATGGTCTTTTAACATCTTCTGTGCGCAATCGCATTATCCGTTCTTCTCCTGTTGCTTACAAGCAGGTCATGATGACATTATTGATTAACCAAACTGGCAATCCTTTGTCTGCTGTGCTTGAGTCTGTTCATCAGCTTGGTGAGCTGGGTGAGTGGTTTAAACCTGAAAGACAATCTCGACCTGAGGGTCGTACTGGTGGGGACTATAAGTTCTCTAGACGTGACATGTTTCTTGCTCTCATTGCTGATGGTGTTAAAAGGGAGGACATTGACGGTGAGCCTAATAATCGCTTATGGGACATGTTTCGTAAGCGTGGTTTGGATCGAAAGGAGGGTGCCCGTCGTGTGCGAAAGAATGAGTATGACCGTGGTTCGGATGACAGTGGTGATGAGAGGCGACGTGTGAATTCGGATCGCCGTGATGATAGGCGTTATGAACGTGATGGATCCCCTCATCGTAATGACGGGAGGGGGAGAGAGGATGACCGTGAGAGGGGGAGAGATGATCGTGTTTCCGACAGACGAAAAGATGAAAGAAGTTATTCCCCTGATATGAGAAAAAGAGAGGATCGTAACAGACTTTCTGATCGTAATTCACAACTTTTTGAACATGACACTAATCCGTTTCGTACTGGAGACGGATATGAACAAGATATTTTGATACCAAAGAAAACTGAGAGCATTTACCCTGATTTGTCTTGGTTGACGGAACGCAGGAAAAATGACTAGGAAATAGGTCAAGCTCCGGTACACAAGTGGGCTCACAGAGACAACAGACCCTATGTAGATATTGAGATTTTTTGGAAACATCGTAATATCCAAAGGGCCCGAGCATTAGTTGATACTGGGGCGGAGGCCACTTTAATTCATGGTAAGTCGAAGAAATTTCATGGACAGCCTTTCACGATTACTGGTTTGGGTGGTAAAGAAACACCCGCAGTTCAAACTGCACTCGAAATTAAAATTGGTAGGATTCCTCGTAGAGAATACTCTGTGTTGGTTGTACCACTTTTGGAATTTATAATTGGAATTGACATTTTGAAAGGAATGACTTTGCATTTGGATGATGGTTGTTATCAATTTGGAACTAGACAGTACATTTCGACCAGACCCGTACGGGTTGGCCGTTTACGAATGCCACCTATTAAAATCCCTTTGGCCACGAAGGTGATTTCTCAGAAGCAATATCGTATCCCAGGTGGTCATGAAGAGATTACTGCTACGATTCAGGATTTGGTTGACGCGGGAATAAACACACCTAAATTGACTGTTGCAGTGCCTGACATTGTCACGCTAATTCAGAGAATTCAAAAGCATCCAGGTACGTGGTATGCTTCTATTGATATTGCTAATGCTTTCTTTTCAATACCGATTGCCCCCGAATGTCAGGAACAGTTCAGTTTTACATGGAATGGACGTCAAATGACGTTCCGAAGTCTTCCTCAAGGCTATGTACACAGTCCTACGATCTGTCACCGGCTGGTGGCAGAGCATTTGTCTGAAGTGCCCACGAATCCACGAGTTCAGGTCTGTCATTATATTGACGACATTTTGATTCAAGGTGAAACGCAAGACCAGGTACAGTCCCATTTAGATCAGATCCTTGATTGTTTGCGAGCGAAAGGTTGGGAAATTAATCCTGACAAATTACAAACTCCATCCCAGAATGTGAAATTTTTAGGAATTAATTGGCATGAAGGTCACAGAGAAGTGATCCCACAGGTAAAGCGAAAAATACTTGATTTTGCAGTTCCCAGGAACAGGAAAGAGGCTCAATGCTTCATTGGTTTGTTTGGATTTTGGCGTCAGCATATTCCCCATCTAAGTCAGATTTTGGCTCCATTGTATCGAGTCACTCGTAAAAAGAATGCGTTTGAATGGGGTGAGTCTCAACAGACTGCTTTTAATTTGGCTAAATAAGCTATTCAGTATGCCTTGGATTTGTGGCCCGTGAGTGAAGGTGATGTGGATCTGAATGTGTCCGTGGAAGGCCTGTATGCCAATTGGAGCCTGTGGCAAAAGCAGGGCAGACAAAAAGTGCCATTAGGTTTTTGGACTAAAAAGTTACCTGAGGCTGGTGAGCGTTACTCACCCTTTGAGAAACAGTTACTTGCTTGTTATTGGGCTCTGGTGGATACCGAGCAACTGACCCTAGGCCATGCTGTGATTTTGAGGCCCGAAATTCCCATTATGCAGTGGGTTTTGAGTTCACCGAAGTCCCATCGAATTGGACATGCTCAGGAGGCTAGTGTGATTAAATGGAAATGGTACATTCAGGACAGGGCACGTGTGGGTCCGAAAGGTGTGGCGGTTTTACATGAGCGAGTGGCGCAGGCGCCCTCCAATGAGACTGACAGTGAGTGTTCGGTTCCCGTGGTGCAAGAGTCTCCCGTTCAGTGGGGTAAATCATTTGATGATCTGTCCGTGGAGGATAGAAAACATGTGTGGTTTACGGATGGTTCAGCGAAGTTCATTGGTGACAAAAGGCATTGGAAAGCTGTTTCGTATAACCCGATCACGCAGAAATTATTGAGTACAACTGGAGATGGTAAGAGTAGTCAGTATGCTGAACTCTATGCAGTTTACCAAGTTTTGAAACAGGAACTACCTGGCACATGTCATATTTTCACTGATTCCTGGTCCACTGCGAATGGACTGGCGGTATGGTTACCAACATGGCATTCTCATAATTGGGAATTGCATTCAAAAGAATTGTGGGGAAAGGAATTGTGGCAAGAAATTTGGGAGCTGCTCCCGCAGAGTACTGTAACAATCTTTCACGTGGATGCTCACACTCCAATTGACTCCCTTGATAAATTTTTCCATAACATTGCAGATGAAAAATCTAAAATTGCTGAGGCAGTGGTGGACATGCAAGATTCTGATTTGGCGGGATTGGCGAAGTGGGCCCACCAGAAAGCAGGACATTTTGGAGAGAAAGCCACTAGCAGGTGGGCTGCCGATAGAGGAATTCATATTCCTTTTTCTTTAATCAAGGATGTCATTCTACATTGTCCCATTTGTCAGCATTCTAGGAAAAAGGAGGTGCCTCAGATTGTTCGAGGCCACTTGCATCGAGGTAAATTGCCCGCTCAAATTTGGCAGATTGACTATATCGGTCCGCTCCCTATGAGCAGGAATTGTCAATATAATTGTACAGTTGTTGACACTTATAGTGGCCTTTTGGTCGCTTTCCCTTGCAAGAACGCTACCCAAGTGAATACCATTAAAACCCTGGAGCTACTTATTCTATACTATGGTGTCCCATTCCAAATTCAATCAGATAACGCATCCCACTTTCGTGGAAGATTGGTGCAGGAATTCTGTGCGGAAAATAATATTGATTGGGTGTTTCACATTCCATATTACCCACAAGCTTCAGGTCTGATTGAGAGAAAGAATGGTTTGTTGAAAGAACAGTTGCGCAAATTGACTGATGACCGATACAGCCAGTGGAGGGATGTCTTG
Source organism: Lissotriton vulgaris (assembly GCF_964263255.1). Taxonomy (NCBI): domain Eukaryota; kingdom Metazoa; phylum Chordata; class Amphibia; order Caudata; family Salamandridae; genus Lissotriton; species Lissotriton vulgaris. Next base: position 591,078,754 of record NC_141697.1, read on the forward strand.
TTTCAAGCTTTATTGATCCTGAATAATCGCCCTTTGTTACATGCTGAATCCCCTTTAATGCGTTTGTTTCCTCCAAATGTTGATGTGAAGCCTAATTCTTTATCAAACACTATCATGTATTGGGAAATTACCCCCGGTGCTTTGGCTCCATGTAGAGCGACCCCAGGCTCCGCAGGCCTCGACCTGCATGCTTTAAATGATGCAAAATTTCCAGGAAAAGATCGAATCATTGTTGAAACTGGCATTGGTGTCTGTATACCTGCCGGTAGTTTTGGATTAATTGCCCCTAGATCTGGCCTGGCCCTGAAAGGTGTACAAGTGCTCGGAGGAGTAATTGACAGTGATTATCAGGGAGAGATTAAGGTTCTCCTGCTTAATAGCAGTGAGACTGATTTGTTCATTAAAAAGTCTGACCGTGTTGCTCAGTTACTGATTGTGCCTGTCTTCAGTGGTGAGATCAAAAAAGGCTCTGCCCCAACGTTGCTAACTGTGCGAGGACAAAAAGGCTTCGGATCATCTGATCTTCCTGGAGCTAAGATATGGGTGCAATCGCCTAAAAATCCTCCTGAACAGGCTGATATTATTGCGACCGGTCATGACAACACCGTTTTGGTGATGAAGCCAGGGAAAGATGGCTGGGAAGCTGTCCCAGCTGATAAATGTTACTTACGAGAATGATTAAGGCCTGTGTTTGTATTCTTTTATATCATTCTCTGGACTGCTGCTGCAGGATGTGTCGGCGCTGGACTCCTTTTGGCCTGCTACGCCGGGAGAGGAGAGGATCCACCGACGCCGGTTGATGGGATAATCCGAGCTCCGCGGTCCGCGTGGACCTCCTTGTCCAACTTCTGGATTACACTCGCAAAGCGGGTGACGAACTCTCCGCATTTCTGTCTTACCCCAATGAAATCTGTCACTGACATTTTAGCGACCGGTTTGGTTGCCGTCCCTGCATCTACCGAGACTTTGCGACATATTTTTAATATCTCGAATGCCCGACCCACGAGTTTTGTCCCTCATGTACTGTTCTTCCAGACCTTGATATCGCTATTAATTCCCGAATTACTACTTTTAATATTACCCCTGGAGACCTATGTTTTATAATGACATGTGACCCTAAGGCTATCACCGAATGCTTAAAACTAAAGATACAGGCTGCTACTTCTTTTTCAGCTCATCAACGATTGCTGTGTTTAAAGAGACTTCCGAATTCGTGTCTTTCTGTAAAAAACAATATGACATGTCAACGTTTATTAGTAGCCCCTAGTTATTATCGTTCAATGTTATTGCCAGCTGGATGGCTGTTCTCCTGCGGGAATTCATCTTGGCCCTATATTCCTGCGAATATTTCTGGTGGCCCATGTGCCATCACTAGATTGAGCCTATTAATGTTTTCCTCACATCCTAATTCACATTCCCGTATTGTACGTGATTCAATGTCATTGCATGAGGATTGCGATTCCTCTGTTCACCTTTATTCTAAATCAGAATACCTTGGTTTAGCTTTTTCTATTATTGGAGTGCCTGCATTGGCCGTTTATAATGCCAAGACGATCGGCAAAATGGCCTGTTGGATGGTTAAGTCCATCAATCAGACATCTACTGTTTTATCTGACCTTTTATTAGACGCCCAAGGCGAACGTAGAGCTATTTTACAGAATCGCGCTGCTATTGACTATCTTTTGTTAAAACATGGACATGAATGTTCTGATTTTGAAGGCCTATGCTGTTTTAATTTGTCTGACCATTCTAAATCTATCCAATCCCATATTGACAAACTCCACGACTTGACTGCAGAAATTAGACAACACATAGATCAGGGTTTCTTTGACTGGCTCTTTAATTGGCTGCCTGACTTACATTCTTTACGACAGATTTTAGGGGGAGTTATTGTTGCTATTTGTGTCCTGATAGCTATTTGTTGCTTTATTCAGTGCATCCTTTCCCTGCTTCAATTTTTTAGACTTGGTAAGAGACATAGATCAGTTAGTTTTGTTTCCTATTATTCTTCTACTGATGTTAGTTCTATTTAGTTTGTGGTTAATAGACTGGAGTCAAGGGGTGTAATGTAATGGCTGCCCTTTTCTGGCTCCTTTAAGGGGAAGAATGATGGAGAGTGACTCCAGCCTATCATCCCCATAGCATAGGGATTAGGACTATAGACAGGGCCCCTGCCTTTCATATATTAGAGTATTTTCGTGTCACTTTCCTTAATATAGGGTTTATGAATTTAAGTTAGGGGATAGATATATAAGTATTAGTCATGATTTGCCCATTTGCTAACATGTTAGGATATTTTCCATGGAGTTACGCATATTGTGGGCCCCGTAGGCCTTAAACGAGACAGACTCCATTTTGCTTTCTGCCCGGTAGCTCGAGAAGGCTTTCTAGGTCAAGTGTAGTGTTTTAGTTTCAAGCTGTTGTTCGCTTGGAGAGAACCGGCTCAGGCTGGCCCTTATCGAAGGAATGTATTTTTCTCTACACCGAAGACACAACTTCAGGCCGGCCGGCTGGGAACGTGTCCTTGGTACGGGGAGGTACAAGAATTTGGTGGGCGGCAGGTTACTGGCCGTAGCTTTCCATGAAGGAACGGGCTTTGATATTAGCGAAGGTGTTAGTCAGTTTTGTCAGTTAGTCCGTAGGCGGCATCTAGCCGTTAGCATCTCTGCCATTAATTATCTCATGGCGGACAGTCGCCATCTTTGAAGTCCAAGAAAGATTTAAGACCGAAACTCTCTGAGAAAGACTGAAGGAGAATTAGCGCGGAGCGCACTGATACAGAGAGAGAGAGAGACAGTAGCTTATAACCAGCAAGGTTCCGGTGCCCTGGAGGGAAGCAGACGAGGTTGAGCCTAGCGGTGCAGACGTGTACTTGTGACGGCTGGGGTGTGACTGCAAGGCGAGCCAGGACACAGAGACGAGAAGGGAACCTAGATGACTGCCGAGTCCAGACTTCATATTAACCAGGTGACCTCCGTCCTTTTCCCAATTAGCACGCGTTCTAATCTTTACCTTTTCTTTGCAGAAATTATGTTGCATAGTAATGTGATTTGCGTTTATTGTCAATAAATATCCTAATTCTTATAGAATTACAGTGTGCCTCGTGTTCCTGTTCAATCTCGGTAAATGCATCTCCTAGTTGAGAGTTGTTTATGTGAACGGATGTGAAATCCCGATCAGGTAAATGGTGATCGAACAAAGAGGGAGTGAGTGGACCTTTGATGCCAAGAATAGGAGGTACATCATATAATTTGGGAACCGTATTAAAAGTCATTATTATAGTTTTATCCCGAGTAGATAACTGAGACATTGTCCTGATGACTGTTCATAGGAATGTGGTCGTCGTTGATATGCGGCGTTAGTGAGAACGTTGGGTAGGAGACCAGCGTGTATACCCACAAGATTGTGGCTTGAATAAGTGAGAGCGTCAGGGGGGAGACTGGCGTGGAGGTTTGCCGGATTGCGAACCGTTTGGAAAAGGGAGCATTGGGTTCTGCAGGCCCATGTGTAGACGCACCGGATTGTGTGTCAGATCTGCCCCAGGGTAGACCGGTCTGGGTCGGGGTGGCCGCGAGACCAACTGATGTGAATAAGATATTGTAGAAAATCTATGCATGTGTATTGTTATTCCCCATCCTTAGGTGCGACCTGTATATATATCTGTATCTCTATCCATTGTGAATACATTCTAAGGAGGGAAGGTGAGTACGTTTTGGCTGGGTCATAGGGGCCCCTGGGGGCTGATCCCATCTAAGCGGAAAATCCAGCCATTACAGGGGCTAACAGATAGGAAGGAATAAAGTAATGGTGGTCAGTATCCTCCCACTATCCCCACATGCAGTCGAGGAAAGAGGAGAGAGACTGCTGACCGCCCCTAGCTTGCAGCAGAAAGAGACGGTCGCTCCTGCTGCATCAGCGTAGGCATAAGCATAAGCGGCAGCTACATCCACGTAGGCATAGGCGGCAGAATCAACTTCGGGCACTCCAGCCAGGATCGGGGGAGGAGACACTCTATATGTGGAGGAAAGATGCCAGGCAGAGGAGCAGCATCGGCTGCTCCTCCCACATACTGAGAGAAGAGCCAAAGCTCAGAGGATCTCAAAGCATTAAATTAAAACGCTGCTGACAAACCTATTAAGGGCATACCGAGGAAGCATAAAAAAAAGGCAGGATCTAGAATTAGTTGGACACCAGAGAAGGAACGTTGGGGAAAAGAAAAAAAAGTCAGGCATACATGAAGGGGGGCATAAAGCGCCAGATATGAACCTGTCTAGTCTAACATAACGTAATCAACATTTACTGCCTAGATTTTTTCGGTCATTTTACTACGGTATGCTCTACACAAGCTCTCTCCACCTAAAAACAACAATCTAATCTAACCCCTCCCACATATTAGTAACAAAAAGAGGACTAGGAGAAGGAAGCAAGATTACACTGACACAAATGTAGGACTGGCAACAACTAAAGAAAAAGGACAGCCATCAAGGGAACCAGGAAACTGAAAAGGGACAATGATCTAGTAAACCAGGAAGAAGATTGTTAGCAACTGTCCCTTGTCTAGGAAGAGTACTAAAATAAAACAGCATAAATTAGTATATAATGAGGAATTAAATAATGAGGAAAACCCATCATTCCCTGAATAAACAAGAGTGCATTTAATTAATTAAATAACCTCAACAAACCAGCGCTCCCAGAACTAATAAAATTCATAAACTCATTTTTACTTAGGAAGGTCTAACATCCACATTAAAAAGAGAAAGTGGATTCAATAAAGAAAGATCATGTGGAACACAATGAATACTAAGAACAATGGACAAGGTCAGGATATTTAAAGGAAATATTAGGCCTTGCTAATAGGTCAACGCAAAGCTTTGGTTCAAGAACATAGATAACATCATTCATTGCAGGACACTCTCAGCTAGAATTACCCGTATACCACCTGCATAAAAACATAAATGAAGAATAGTCAGTGGAAGAAACTCCTCAAGAGGAATTATACGCACCAGTTACAAAATGAAAGGTGCAAATCTCATCCCTGCAGGTAATAATACCCAAGCAATAGCATACCCTGCCAATCTCTCTAAAAATGCAGCCCAAACCTTTAAATTCAACCTGCTTAGGAACAACCCTGATACACTTATCTCAGATCTCTCCTTCAACTCAGAAAAGGGAGTGATTATCAACAACTTAATTTTCTACACCCGATCACTAGCTAAATGGCGCAATACGATGTCAAAATTGCTAAACATCAAAGAAACAAGAAATATCCCTCACTGAACAAAGTTGCTGATAGAACCGTCGAAATATCTAAAGGCCACACTAAATATAACCTACTACAAAAATGGCACAGTACTCATCCAAGCAGCCAACAAATACCTGAAGCTATTTGAGGAATACTTTACCACGCTAAAATATCAGGTCCATAACATCCCTCTCCCAGCTCTCCAGCAAAGAGACATCTTAGACAACACCACCCTTACACCATTGAGGGTAAAAGCAATGAGAGATATCAGAACAGATCAGGAGATCCAACAATCTAGATCATCTAGCACTAGATAAAAAACAAGACACAAGGTACTACAAACAACCCAAGAGTAGACGTACGAAAAAAATCAGTAATAACCCCATAGAAGCAATCCAAATAAAACTCAACAATCCGCTCAATCGGCACACATCAGATGCCAACACCTCCTCAATCTTATAAATCTCTGATCTAGTGGTCACAGCACCAAACAATCAATTCCCTGAGACAACATATCACACAACCGATATTAATAAAGAACCTGCCCTTCAGAGCAAAATAACTAATGAAAGAGCTAAAAATACAAACATAAGGCCAGAAGATAAACCTTCCATTTTATTGATCCACCTGCCTGCAGTCGCAACATAGATTCAAAAACTATCACCATCAAGAAAAGAACTAGAATTGCTCACGGCCCAAATAGATAAGATAGCTTCAGACATGAGAAACGCTATTAGGAACATGATGAACACTCTATTGCTCTCAGAAAGTTCTCTCCAAAATTATCCAGAGTAAAAAATCGGTACACAACCTCCACAATAAGCTCAACTCAACCCCACTACCTCTTTCCAATAGGATTTACCATCAACATAGCTTCCTTAGATATTTGTTGGACACAGAAACACAAAATCTACTACTTTCTTACGTTATGACTTCCAACCTACCCGGAAAGGTAAGCAACCAGAAGATTCAGGAGGTCCCAATTAATGTCAACAGAATATCACATACAAATCAAATAAAACGAAACTCTAATAACCTGAAAGAAATAAGGCTAAGCCCAGAGGGGCCCAACTCTGCCCTAGAAAACCCTTCAAAAAAGATCTCACGCCTACTTATCAACTGCTGCTCAGCAATAAAACATGCCGCTGACATTGTCGACCTAATAATAAATTATCAGTCTGACGTGGCTATTCTAACGGAAACATGGCTATCTAAAGCATCCTCTCCATGCCTAGACTTGCTGGTACCACCTAACTATAACATTGTAAGTCTAGATAGGCTAATCAAATCGGGAGGAGGAGTGGCCTGCATCCACAGATCAAACATCACCATCTCCAAAGTTATATCAGACCCGATAGACTCATGTGAATACCTGGGTCTTTCAGCAAGAGTCATAGACAACCAAGTGTACAAAATGCATGCATTCTATCACCCCCTAGGCAAAAACCTAATTTTCATAGATCACCTAATGGAAATTATTACAACTAACTCAGATCCTCACTCCAACAATAATTTCCTAGGAGACTTCAATCTTCACTGGAACGACATTCAAGATAATCAGGTCAACAATTTCAAAGAATTCCTAGACAACCACTAACTAACACAAGCCTGTGCACTACCAACACACTCCAAAGGAGCCTCTTTAGACTGGATCATTGCCAAAGGAAATATGATCCAAGCAATCTCAATCGTACCCTGTGACTGACTGGTCCGATCACCATGTCATCACTTTCCAAATACCAGCCAAAAATAAGATAGCAATCTCGCAACCTATCAAACCCAAACATTGGGTGAGAGACACCAGAGAGCTGAACTCGGAGACTCTTACACTGCAATGGGAGAAAGAGCTTCATCCCACTTCTGAACTAACGGACGTTAGCGAGCTTACAGACCACTACAATCGTACGATGTCTAAAATAATTGATGACATTGCACCCCTAAAACTTAAAAGAATGCAGATCAAAGATAAAAACCCATGGTTCAATGGTTCACTTAATGAAGAAAGACGTAAACACAGAATAACAGAATGAAGATGGAGACAAACTCCATCATCCTCCCACTTAAAACAACTAAGAATGACCAGAAAAACCTACAATAAAAGCATACTTAAATCAAAAAAATAATTTTTTTTGAAATGAACTTGAAAACTCAAAGAACAAACCAAGGAAACTCTTCAATCTACTAAAAGAACAATCAAACAAATTAGCCAAATCCTCCATATTAACATCTAAATCAGATTTGAAATGTGAAGATTTTTCAACATTATTTACGGAGAAAGCCGATTCATTGGAGAGAGAACTCAAGAATAACGCAGAAAAAGCATCAATCCTAAGGAGTGAACAAGGGAGGAACCCGACACTACCGACTCAAGCAATGACCAAAAACAATGCCCATAGGTCAACCTTCAAACTATATGATCAACATGACATCAACAAAATATTACTATTGCTAAAACCCGATAGTCACTATAATGACCCTCTGCCATAAAAATGCTGGCCCTCATGCAATCTCATAGTCACCCCCCTCTGGATTAAGATGATTAACAAATCACTTGCCCAAGGATCAATGCCGGACTGCCTAAAAACAGGCCAGGTTACCCCTCTCCTAAAGAAACCTACAGAGAACTCATTGTAGGAAGGTAGATACCTGACTATGGTAACCCCCGACTTTTTGCCTGGTGTTTTGCTGGTTTTCCGACTTAGTTGACCTGGGGCCCTGCCAATCCGGACCCCAGACCTACTGCTCTCTCTCTAAAATGGATTCCATGTACCTTAGGTACATTTCCAATTGCGACTGGGCCATCTTATCAGACCCTGTAACTCAGGGCATCGGTGTACCCAGGGCCTACCAGGGGCTGAAGCATGTATTATGCCACCCCTGGACGGCCATCTAAATCTGACACAACTGGCTGCGCGACAGCTGGGGCAACGTGGCGTACTCGCCCTTTGCTTTAGATATAGTATACCTATATCTAACCCTCAAATGGACACCCGAATTCCTATCAGCCACTCCTATGGCAGGCCTTGACAATCCTGAAGGCAGAGTGCGTGGAATCCTGTGAATTGGGCTCTGGCACGAGCCGAGCCCGGTTGCAGCTTGCGGAACCAAGACCCAATGGCTGTTCCATAATAACGCGTACCATATTGGTAACTTCGGTATCGCGTTATCAAGACATGTCGAGTAAGGTGTCATACGAATCGGGATACTGACCCCTCACCAATGCTGGCGACGGGGTTAGCATTCCACCCTTCTAGAGGGACACGACATGTACGTAACTGTGAACCCCGGTTAAAGTTACCTGAAGCCTCAGCTCCACAAAATGGATGCTGCCACCACAGACACGAGTCTGACCTCCTGCTGCTGGGAGTCCTTCCAGCGAGGAGAGCTTGGACAAAGGGTTTCCTGTCCGGGGCGGTGTTCGCACCATCCCAGACAGGGTTTTGTGTATCCTGGGTAGGCAGGGCTTTACAAGAAGGTGACTGCGGAGTGGCACCCCGGTGCTCACTACACATCTGCCGGCTAGAACCAGTTCCAGGGGCGCCCAGCCCCTGACCTGGGGAAAGTCTGGCAGGGGAGAGGGGTGTAACTACCCCCCTTCCTGGTCCCACCCCTAGGGCAGGACCTAGTCATGTACCCACCCCTTTCTTTAGGATAAAGGCAGGAGCGGGGACCCTTCCAAATTAGATCATCTTTGAATCAAGAATACTTTCTACGAAAGGAACTCTCAACTCTTCTCAAGATTTCTCCCTTGTGGCTAAGGAGTAGTCACCCTGCATCCGCAGGCACCATCTAAGAACTCTGCGGTTTGCTGCAAGTCCTTCCTCAGGAATCCGACTGCCCAGCTCGACGAGAACCGGCTTCCCTGGCACCTCTGACCTCTACCCACATCGTCAGCTCAGCTGAGATCTGTGGGTGCGACGAGACCTCGAGGGACCGGCCATCATCAAGACCTGCACGATTTCTTAACCAGCACGACCACCGAGGGATCCTCTGGTGAGTGCTCTGGGGTCCGAGAAACCCCGACCCTGAGCAGCTCCAGCATCAAAGTGCAGCCTCCCAGCATCTCCACGATCTGCGCGGGGTCCTTCTGCTCCCTGCTGTTCAGCACGTTGTCTGGTCACTAGCCGCTGGCTTGTGACCTTCTTGACGACACCCGACAACCAACGCTGCTGGTATGGTTGCTCCAGACTGGCCTTTGCTCCCTTCTGCGAGAGGAGCACCCCGGACCCTCCTGGTCCACTCAAGACGCCATTTTAGGCCCACCACGTGGCCCTGAAATTTGCCAAGGCTTGTTGCCCCAATCCTGGGCCCAGCGACGCCGACAGCATCAAACTTCGTGGGACAGTTCGCACCTCCATCCTGGTCGCTGACAACGCCTCCTGGTCCGTGAGACTGCAGAGCCTAGCGTCGCCCACTCACCTAGTCGAGGTGACGATCATCCGGTGCCCTCCTGGTACCCTCTGACTACTGGCTAGTAGTACGAATTTGGTCCCCTCTGCTTTCAGGTGTCATCCATCTCTGATCCAGGCTTGGATCTCTACGAACTATTTCCACTGGTCGCCGGCCAGCAACTCCTTCCTTCCGGCTCCTGGCTCGTCAGCGAAGACTCCCGACGTCTGTAAAGACTTGTGCAGCCGCAGCCCTTGGGGCTAGGTAACTTCGGCATTTCGGTGCCCGCATAGCCTCCTTATTTAAGGGTCCCGAGTCCCTATCGCTTCCGACTTGCCTTATCGGGTCCGCCCGAGACCACTAAACTTCCCGTGCCCTCGGGCACTTGTATTGATTGTGCACTTGAAGTATTTTCCTAAGAGTTTCGTTGTGTTCTTAGTACCCTGTCCTCATAAAGAGTACAGGGCTGTTGTGATTCTAATAAATACACTGTTTATTTTCATAACACTTGTGTGGTGTTCAAGGGGTATGTGATGGTATAACAGCTGGCTTAACACGCCCTCTAGAGTTTAGCCCGAAGACTGCTCGTATCCACGCTACTAGGATAGCTGGTCTAAGGTTGACTTACAACCAATCACCATAAGGGTCGTTTGGACCGATGCATAGTGATCGCTAGAATAGTGAACACTGCATATCGGGCCAACTTCTCACACTCATCAGATGCAAATAACTTTTGTCCAGTAACAACCATTCCCCTACTTACCAAAGTACTAGAAAAATGTGTTCACAATCAATTAAATCAACACATTGCTGAATTTGAATTACTAAATGACAGCCAATCAGGGTTCAGACCAAACCACAGTACAGAGACAGCAATCCTACACATAGTAGATGACGCGCTACTAGCGCTCGACCGTAATGAAACCTGTCTCCTGATCCTTCTGGACCTCTCATCGGCATTTGACACAGTAAACCATCCCAAAATACTAGAGAACCGATCACAAAGATTCCTGGTGGACAACAAGCTATTCCCACTGTCTCCAATCCAAATTGGGGTTCCATAAGGATCAACACTATCCCCGTCACTATTTAACCTATACCTAGAACCATTAACTGAAGTACTACATAGGGCAAACATTTCCTTTCACATGTATGCTGACGACACCCAGCTATATATGAAGATAGCATCGCCATAAGAAATCAACACTATGAACCAAGAACTCAAGGAAACAGTTGAATGGCTAGCTGACAATCACCTTAAGCTAAACTCACAAAAATCAGAATTCCTTCTGATCTCCCCTCCTGAAAGTTCAGCTAGATCAAATAATGGACCAAGATGATCACAGCACTAAACGGTATCCCAACGATAATGGACTCAACAAAATCACTGGGTAGCACACTGGATAAAGATCTAAACATTCAAACACACATCAACGCAATGGCAAAAAACGCTTGTTTTCATCTGAACTACCCAGTGGCGTAAAAAAACCTTAGGGGGCCCCCCTGCAAGATGCGATGAAGGGGCCCTGCTCACCTACATGCAATCTATGTCCCTCACCTTCCACCTTTGCAAGGACTTTCAGAACTGCACAACATATAGACACTTTCGGCAGAACTATTCCCAGGTTACACATATTTTCAGGCTGTGGATTGAGACTATGTTGTATTTCAAGTGAAAAAAAGGTCTACCCGCTGCACACACTACATGGCATGAACCAAACTGGGACTTAAACTGGGGAGTAGGTATGTTACTGATACAAGAAAGAGATGCATCTTAACCTCTTCCATGCTCATGACGAGCTCAGCTCGTCATAAGGCACACTGGAGCTGTGCTTATGACAAGGTGAGCTCGTCATGAAATAATGCCTTTCAAGCTTTTCCAGCACAGGATGGGAAAAGCCATAGCAGCCAAGGTGTTAAACAAATTACTATTGTTCTTAGTGTATACAATGCTGGGGCTGGCAGAGAGGAAATCAGAAGATCTAAAAATATATTTTATTTAAGTGAGGAAATGGCAGACCTGGAAGGCAAACAACTGTACACAAGAATGAAAATCAATCAATCAGAAGGCTTATGTAATGCAAATGCAAAAAACACTATGAACTGACAAGCTCAATACTTTGTTTCAGGATTTGGGGACATAGTAGGCAGTAACCTTGAGGATTTTTATTAAACCATAAACATGTGTTCGAAGATGGTGGTGCGTCTGTCTGAGGCAGCCAGTCTATCTGATAGGCATAAGTCTAAACCCTGGTTTAGTTTTGTCCATTTATCACCAAAGGGAGATGTGTAGAACAGCAGAAAGAAGGTGGAGGAAGAGAGAATTTGTGGAAGACAGAGCTTACTGTAGAAAGGACTTGCAGCCTCATCAGGAACTGGAAAAGGCAAACATATGTATTATATTACTACAATAATTGAAGCCATAACATCCTTACTGCTAGGGGGTTCAGTAAGCTAACTCATCCATCAGGCCTCTCCCTGATGGTGTTGCCTTCACAGAGTTTGGTGCCCAACTGGGGCTCTTGCCTTTCAACACAAGATTATTATAATCCAGCACAAAAATGAATATTATCTAGTCAGGAATTGATTTGCTTTCCTCACTATCTAACTGGGTGATGCACTGTTGGGCCATGAACAGCAGCATGTTGTGGTATCTATCTTCCCATGATATGGCAAGAGAATGTGGTCTAACACTAGATTAAAACACCTGTTGTGACTCCCCACCTTTAAAAAAGAAGGTCTGTCCAAGGATGACTGACAATTTTAGACCACGTTCCTATATGCCGGTATTGACCAAGTGTAGGAGGAAGTGGCACATAAAATGATCTAGCAGCATGTTTGTACGTTTTACTTACCAGAAGTTTCTGCAGTTTATCTGTTGGTTTTTAAAGAATATATGGCTGGACTTCCAACTGGACTGAACTTTAGCACTAAATATGACACCCAAGTAAGGTTTCATCTGGAGGAAGGTAGTTTCCAGGTTCTGTTCCCACATTCTTAATGGCTCACAGAGATTGCGGCCTCCTAGTGGCCACATTTAATCATGGAATGATTGCCTTCATCCAAGAGCCTGCATCAGCAACCAAACCAAGCTCAGAATTAGCTGTTGTCTGGCACATGTCAGTAAAAGGAATACAGCAAATGCCTTTAAGAAAACTCTGATCACTTGAACATGCTCAAGTATCAGTACACCTAAAAAAGAAGTTTATCTCCAACTTTCAGTGTTACACAGCATTTTGTTACAGTACAGAACTTCTCCAGCTCATCTATGCATCCTCCTGCTCACCACTGCTCCACGTTCTTCTCCTTGCCTACCCCTTGGCGTCTATTTTCTCACTCTTCCAGATTTACTACAATTTTTCAGTTCCATATTGTCCTCTTTGCCTTTTCGATGCCACTGTGCTACTTTTTAACTTGCCTACCATATTCAGCCTGGGTCAGGCAGATACCTTTATTACCAGGCATTTTCAGATCAAAATTTTAAATAGCAGTGTGTCACTCCAGGCTTATGTTTTTTTGCCATCTCTGGCTAGTCTACAGCGGGTCAACTCTACTGCAGATTACCATTTCACTCCAGAACCATTTGTTGTAGCAAGTTCGAAGACGCAATCTTGAAAGGCAGAAATTCAACTGCCATCATGCTGAGGCTTGGTGTTGCCTCTTCTTGTAAATCAGGAGGCACGCACCATTTTAGAGTGAGGGTTGTTGTATTCTATCCCCTCATGTCTAACAATAGAGAGAGAGAGCAAATAACAGATTCCTGCAGGGATGAGAGTAAGTAAAGCAACTCTCAGTGGCTGAAAAAATGAAATATCACAAAATGGAGTGGCTATTGTATCTTAGTCCCTGTTTTCTTGGCCGGAGATCCTTACAGTAACATCATGAACCAGAGTTACCGTTAAGAACCTGAGAGTCTATACTGGCCATCAACTCTCTTTAGTTCCCAAAATGAGGACAGAAATGAAAGGTTTATTCCAGACTGGCCAGAAATCTTCTTCCATTCTTGGGCTCAATGAAAGGGCTGCATATATGATGGTTATCATTTTATTTTGTATGCACTATGCCAATGTCCTTCATGTCCAGAAAACTTCTAATAAGATTTACATGTTCCAGATGGCTCAAGGCCAAGCTATGTGATTGATTTACAGAGTAAAGAAACCACATTATGTTGTTCTCCATAGAATTAAGGGTACTATGTATGGCCAGTAGAGCTATTTATTACAAAGGCGTTTTGCAGTATCTTCATTAGAAGATACTGACCCCGAAGTCATTTGAGATTTTCAGCTCCAATGAGACTTATCTCTCTGAGATACAGTAAAAGGCAGTACAGTGGAGCCTTCATTGCCATCTTCATGGTTTCTCTATGTTACATATTGCCTTTAGATAACTAGGCAACTGAGAAACTGTTAAAAACCAGCCATTTCAAGAAAATGTATACCTAAGGATAAGTTATTGCTCTACTGGGTGATGCTGTTCCTTGTGCAGTGGCGAGCACTCTACATACATACACATTCTCCATAATAGAAAACCAGAATGTTTATCTATATTTGTATTAGGACATGCTCACTTGTCTCCTTTGTGTTCTACTCCTTTGCACGTTTCCCCTTCCCGTAGCTATTCTACCCATCTGTGTCTTCACCTCATGTGGCCTCTTTGTACTCTTTCCTTCACGTCTTCCATGTCCTATGATTCTCCCCTCCTTTTCTCTGTCTTTTAACTCCCTCCTCTCCTCTGCCTTTTCTCCCATGCTTTTTTTGTCATTTCTTATCTACTAGCTTGTCTGTCTTTTCCCCCTTCCATATTACTCGTCTCTGTGTCACCTGCTTTTTTCTCTCACCTCTCCCACTCTTTATAGTGTCTCTTTATCATCACTGCTACCTTTTCCTATCAGTTGTTTCTTGATTACATATATGTCTCTTTATTACGTCTTTCACCCTTCTCCCCACTCTTGCTCAGCTATCGCTCACTCACATAATTATCATTTAATAATTTTTTTCTACCTCTTCTCCATACCTGTCTCTTTATATCATGCATGTCCCTTTATCAACTAGCTATTTTCCCCACCCCATCTACTCTCTTCCTAACTTGTCTCTGTATCACCATGCACTCTCCTATCTCCCCACTCTCTCTGCCTCTCTCTCAGTTCTTTCTCATCTGCATCTGTCTCTTGATTTACTTCGCTCTCTCTCCGCAATGTCTCTTTTTCACCTGTGTTTTCATCATGTCCACCATCACTTTTCCCCTCTTTCTCTCTCTCTACTGCCCCATTCTCACCTTTATGTCACCTAATCACCTCTTTTAGCTTGTCCCTTTCTCACCTCTCTCTCTCTAACCTGTATGCCTCTTTCTCATTTCTCTCTTTTGTGACTACTTATGCTCTCTCGAGGCTATTGCTTTCTTGGCTGTCTCTTTATAACCTTTTCATCTCTCACAATTTTTACCTCTCTGAGTAGTCTTTTACCTCTTTCCATCCCTACCAAAACCCCTGCCTCCTCCCTATCTTGGTTTGTCTCTTCTACTTTGCAGTCCTTTTTTCACTTCTCTCTTTAAATCACCCTGTCTATCTCGCTCACCTGTCTTACCCTCCCAGCCCTTCTCCCTCTCCTAAGTCCCCACATGTCCTCTAAGATGTCTCTTTCCCATATGCATCTATATCTTTATGACCTCTCTCACTCAAATCTCTCCTTCCATATCTTTCAGCTGTGTTTAAATTATCTTCCTCCGAACAACTGTCTCTCTCTTTCTCAACTGTCTTTCTTTCTTACTGTTTTAGCTCTATGACTTCTCTCCCTTTCTATCTTTAACTGTCTCTCGCGTGCCTGCTATCTCTCTCACATCTGTCTCCTCCATCCTGTTATCATCAGTTGGCCTTTATAACATGGCTGTCTCTTTACCCACCCCAATCTCACTCAATCTCTTTCCCTCTCCCAGCTATTTCTTTTCTTCTCACAGTCTCAATTGTACTTTTTTAACTGGCCTCACCTCTAATGCTCCCCATTGTGTTTCACCAGTCTATCACACACACACTTGTCTCTTCTCTGACTCTCTACCCTGTTCCTTTCTCACCTGCCACCTTCTTTATCACTTCTCCACTCTAATTCTCTAGCAGCTACTTCGCCTAATTCTGTCTCACACCTTTCTCCTCTCTCATCTGCCTTTTTCTCATTCTCTCACGTCTCCACCTCTCTCTGTAACCTGTTCTTTATTACCCCACACTAATTCTCACAGTTCTCTCTGTCTCTTTCTCCCTCTCACCTGTATCTTTTCACTGTGTATTTCTGGTTTGCGTTTCTCCTTCCCTGTGTTGTCTTTCCCCTCTCTCACCCTGGGCTCTGCAGGTGGTCCCTTCCTCACTGGCATAAAGAGACATGGAGGCACGTTTTACAGAGGGCCTTCTCTGACAACAATGATTGATTTAGCAAGTTTGTTATGTGTGACTTTCCCTGTGCTGGGAATCTCATCCCATGCAGCAGCCTTCAGTCAGGCAGCAGCTGCCGTTTTTTTACTGCAGCCTTTGCAAGAAGGCTTCGGAAGTGGATGGGGGCCCCCTTCAGAGTAAGAAAACCTGGCGGCCCCCCTGCAAAGCGGGGGCTGCGGGGGCCTGTGTTACGCCCCTGGAACTACTTAGAAAAATGAATCCACTCATAGATCCCGGAGATCTGAAAATGGCAGTAAAGGCACTGGTCATATCAAGAATTGAATATGGATGTGCAACGCTATCAGGACTCCCTAAATTATCAACAGCTCCCCTAAAAGCTTGTCTCAATGCAGCAACTAGACATAACAGTAACAAAAAAATACGACCACATCACGCCACATCTGAAAGTGCTCAACTGGCTACCATACGAGGCAAGAATAGAGCTTAAAATTGCATGCATTACACACAAGGCAATACACCACAAAACTCTACACTACCTAGCCCATAAAATTACGCCTTCTGGAGGCACTAGACCCTCAAGGGGATCTGAGGATTTTCTACTGAAACCAGAATTCTTCTATAAGAAAAAAAACGTATGATAGAGCGTTCACGGGAGCTGCATCAAGGATTTGGAATTCACTCCCACCGAATATCAGAAAAATCACATATGCCCCATGATTTAAAAAGGAAACTAAGTCCTTTCTGATGGATACATTTCTCCTACAATGAACAATGGGTTAAACATAACAATACTATAACCAGCTTGGATATAGAAGAACCCAGGAATAATCTTATCTGAATTCGAAGTACGAGACAACAATCTTGAATGTAATCTATTGATGTATACCACTACTCACTACTTTTGTTTTAGGTACGGATGAATATATGACACTGACATGTTATGAACATGAAAGAATTGGATATCTACTGATATCGATAGGTGGCTGAAATGTAAAACGCCATGACACCCATACTCAGGGTCTGATTCGCGCTATAGAAAACACTGAATAAATAAATAAATAAGTGTCTGCAGTCTTAAAAGGTTAATATAGTGACTTTGGCATACATAAATCATCGAAGCTGGAGCAGCTCCAGATCTCCAAATGCCATAGCAGTAAAGTTTGTGGCATTATCCGAGTTGTCCCTATCAGCCTCTCACATAAAGAGTCTGAACAATATCCAAGCAGACAAACTCAGCAGAGTCTTCTCATCTTCCCAAAACCTAACTTTATCTCCAATAATTTTCCTAAAGGTGTGCAGAAAGTGTATCTCCCCATTTCTGAGCTTCCTTGCCTCTCACCTGTTCTACTTCTAATATTTTTCTCTTGCAATCCAGAGAATGGCGCTGTGGGGGGATGCACTTTCAATGAGTTGGACCAAGAGGCTTCAATATGCCTTTCCTCCTATCACGTCATTCCAAACAAATATTGTAAGATTCTGATAAAGGAGGCAGAGATTATTTTGGTGGTCCCATTTTGGCTTTGGAGAACTTGGTTTCCTCTCCTGAAATCTTTAGCAGTTTATCTTCCAAGGAGTCTTTCTCTGCTTCTTTCTTATTTCTCTGTCTCTTCTTCAAGGAAGCTATTTCTGTCATGTGCAGATTGAAAGGAGAGATTTGTAGCATAAAGACCTTCCCCTTCATCTAGCTCAAGTAATCCAAAATCTAGAAGACACATCTTTGGTCATCTTTTTAAAAGTGGTGCAAGGATCATTTTATTTCTACTTTGAATTGCTCTATTTAGAAACATTTTACAATTCTTTTGCGATGGTTTTCATCCTAATCTTTCCATTTTGGCTCTTTACAGTCATTGGCTGCTATCAAGGCTTTTTGTGAACTTTGGTGGGGGCATTAAAGAATCAGTAATATTGGTCTGGAGATTGTTTTAGAGTTTTTCTTTTCCCAGATGTGTGAATGTTTTCTCCTCTTTTGGTGGAATCTACCTTTATTACATAAAGCACTCCAAACCTAGTGGACCTTTAGACATTATCTTCAGTTGATTTAAAATGTCTGACCTTTAAGATTCTGTTTCCTAAAGTAATCACATCAGTTCGTAGAATTCATTCAGTGTCTGCTTTGTTGTGTCAATCTGCCGATTTGACAATTTGTGATGATGCTACAGTTTAAAGTATGATTCAATATTCATTCCTAGAATTTTCTTCTAATTTCTGTAGATCTTCAGAGGTAATATTGCCAGCTTTTGTTCCTTCTCCGGCATCTGAGAAAGTAGCATTATGAAATACATTGGATGTGAAAAGAGGTTTGTTAAGCCAACTTGACAGAATTAAATCCTTTAGGAAATTATATGACCTATATGTGACTTTTGGGTTGCCAGGATAAGGAGAGAAAGTGTAATCTGTGATGATATGTAGATTTAATGAACTATTCTGTTACCCTACTCATCAAGAAGTTTCTCCCAGACCTCACCTAGACTGACCACACCATTGTACACTTCACCCTCATCGACGCCCAGCACTCAGTCATCAGGCTTCAGCTATCCTCTCACCACAGCTGGAGCAAGGTCACCGAAACGCAGTGGTCACAGGCGCTCACCATCTCCTAAACCGAGGCCTCAACAGACCTTGACCAAGCGATATAGAACTTCACTGCCTGGATCACTCACAGCGCCGACAGAGTCGCCCCACTGAAACCTACAAAATATAACAAGACCTCCAAACATGCTAGCTTGTACACCCCAGAACTCAGAACCACCAAGCGTAACTGCCACCAATTGGAGAAACAATGGTGCACCACTAAGAACCCCGCCCACAGAGCAGCTCACAAAATAGCCCTCAGCATCTCTCACCAGCACATCGAGGAAGCCAAGAAAGCAGCCATCACCACCTTCATCGACTCAATGGCTAACCCCTCAAAGGAACCCATCAAAATAGCCAAAGAATTCTCCAACCCAACAGCCATAGAAAACACCATCCACACCTCACAAGAACTCTGCAGTATTCTCTCAGACTATTTTCACAGCAAGATCACAAAGATCTATAACAATTTCAACCTTCAACTTGCCATCCACAACCCCAATGACCACAACCAACCAGCGAACATTAGCCAGACCATTACCATCTGGTCTCCGCTCACTGCCCTGACCACCTCAGCCATCATGTCTTTCACTTCGGACGCCTACAGACCCCTGCCCTCACTACCTTGAGTACCTCGCAATGAACCCAATCAGCACACAACTCACCAGCATCCTCAACACCTCCATCTCCACAGCAACCTTCCCGGACAGATGGAAACACCCAGACGTCAGACCCTTCCTAAAGAAAGCCTCCACCGACCCCAGGGATCTAAAAAATTATCATCTGATCTCCCTGCTCCCTTACCCAGCCAAAGTACTTGAGAAAGCCATCAACCAGCAGCTCACTGAATTCCTGAAACAAAACCACCTACTGGATGCCTCACAATCAGGATTCTGTGCCAACCACAGTACTGAGACTGCGCTGATTGCTGCCACAGGCAACATCAGAACACTCCTCTATCACAGAGAATCTGTGGCCCTGATCCTCTTTGACCTCACTGCGGCTTCGGCACCGTCTCCTACAACACCCTCATCTACAGACTCTACAACATATGCATTCAGCAAGACGCCACAAGTAGGTCGCCTCCTTACTTACAGGACACACACAGAGAATCCAACTGCCTCCCTTCACATGCGCACCCAAAGACATCATATGCGGCGTACCACAAGGATCATCCCTCAGCCCCACCCTGCTCAACTTCTAAATCACCCCCCTTGTAGACATCATCAGATCCCATGGACTCAATATAATTTCCTCCACAGATAACACCCAACTGATCCTCTTGCTGAACCCCTTCAACGCCAAAACCAACTTCTGCAATGCCATGACCAACGTAGCCAAATGTATGAGAGACAACTGCCTCCAACTCAATTCTGACAAAACTGAAGTACTGATCTTTGGGAAGAATACCTAAGCATGGGACCACAACTGGTGGCCAGCAGAAGTCGGACCCACACCCACATCTACCTAACAGGCACTCAACCTCAGCATCATCTTCAACAGCCAACTGACCATGAAACGACAAGTCAATGAAGCTGTCACCTTCTGCTTCCACCCACTTCTCATGCTCCGCAGAATCTTCAGACGGATCCCAACAAACACCAGAAAGACCGTCATTCAGGCCCTCGTCACCAACCGCCTCGACTACAGCAACACCCTCTACCCTGGTATCTCCACCCAGCTCCTCAGAAGACTCCAGACCATACAGAAAGCTGCAGCCAGGCTAGTCCTGGAATTCCCCAAACAAACCCACATTGCCTCCCACTCTGTGAAGAGATGCCAGTTCAAAATCCTAATGCACGTCTACAAAGCCCTCCATGACCACCTGCCTACAACAACCATCAACTGAACTTCCACCAACCTGCTAGACTTCTGCACTCCTCTTCACTCACCCTCGCAACCCCTGCATCCGTTGTAGCTACAGCAGTGGCTGCTTCTTCTCCTACATTGCTGCCAAGACCTGGAATGACCTTCCCTTCTAGCTTCATCCAGCCTCCTCGTTGGCAGACTTCTGAAGGAGACTCAAGATCTGGCTCTTCAACAAACACACAACACCCAGTTACACCTAAGGGTGATAGTGCTACGCTTCACAAACGCTGTTTGATAGATTGAAAGCCCTCAATGCTATTCTATAAGAGGTATGGAAGCCTCTTGGACAGAAATTCAAGGACTTCATATGGATGAAATGTGTGAAGTGTAAATGAAAATCTGCGCACACACCAATCGAAGCCTTAAAATGTTTATTAAAAAAAATACATATCTGTGACTCACAGAATCAGTTGGTCAAAGTGTTTCCGTGAACCATAAAAACAAGAGATCCCTCAAAAAACAAGACTAGACACAAATGTATAGAGTTTCGAATGCAGGATTTTATTGAGGCTTGCATCATCTTGTAAAACGAAGGGAGTATTGCAGCTGCAGAAGTTTGAGATCACGAGAAAGGGAGAGAAGACCTTCAAATGTAACCAGAACATAACGTTTTGGATGAGCAATCTTATAAACATTTTCGCTTATCAAGAGTCAAGATGTCAAAGAGTCTCTAAATTGCTACAGATGGGAACATTCGCTTAGGCACAGTTAGCACCAGGAAGAAAATGTGGCCACTGTGGTTACAGTTAGTCAAAGTATACTCAAAGTACAGCCCTCCTGACCTTTACATGTGGCCTCCTGGTGAACAGCAGCATCAGGCTGCTTTATTTGACTGAGCACTAACATTCAGAAAGCTGTTAAATGTGCAAATATGTATTTACACTTTAACTCAAATAACAAGAAGCAAAAATGTTCAGCACCATTTATCTTTAGGAACGCCTTCATTTTTAAAGACATTATTCAACAAACAGGTAAAACTATGATAAAGTCTCTTCAGAATTAAAGTGTATTTTGTTAACTTGCAGAAGTGTTCACCATGAAATGCATTGCTTGATAGTGATAGTTTTCAAACATAAACTAAAAAACATTCGGGCCTCCCCCTGCCCTGATGACAATGCCATTTGTGAACAAAGAGGCCTGTCAGTTGTCATGTACGCACTCTGGATCACTTTGGTTGTTAGTATACATGAAACAACATTATAGTTCATTAAATCAAACACAAGACAAGGCTTTTTATGGTGCACATCCTGAACTCATGTATTTCAAGGTGATCTCATGGGTGATATTGAAGAAAAAGGGGACAAACTGAAATAAAAGAATTGCCTAGGAGCACACAGTTTTGTCAAGTTGGGAAGCTGGGATTAATCCCACGGTTTCTGGTATTTAGATTGGTATCTCTTTCCAACTCTTGTTTTACACCAAAGTTAATGCTTTGTCTTTAATTCGTGGAGCTTGCGGTTTGAGCGTGGATGGCAGACAGTAGCCCCAGGAAGGTTCGACTCAATTTGGGCTTAAGGATCCAAGAGAACCTCAAGCTGAGCTACAGCCAAGCATCTGGCTCAAGTCTTCAGTGTCTCACCCATTTCTATCACATAATGCTTTTAAAGGGGCAAAGGCATTGGAAGGATATGATTTGACTATCGGCAAAAAAATTGGCGAAGCAGAAATACCAACACTACAGTACAGGAATCCTTGTTTCAAGATTCATAACTTTCTCATGGTATAATATTTCAGTGAGTCAACTATGACACTGGGTGTTCTCTGCCCCGTGGGTAAAATCAAATTATAGTTGTTTACAGACCTGTTTATTATCACATACTTACTAGCAGTGTTTAGTTTGATTTAGGTTTTTCATATCTCTGTTAAAAAAGAGCAGGAAAATATGTTCATAAAGTGATTTCCCAAAAGCATGCCATTTGACACAAGGGGAGGCCGAGGCAAAATAAATGACATGCCTTCTGGTTCTATAGTTGACATCTTACTCATTACTCAATAACTGGGTGGGTGTAGGATTTTGATGGTAAGAAGCAGCTACTACTCTTACCAAAAAAATGCCACTGTGCTGTGGAAAATGCCCAGGTTTTAAAAACAGAGTTTACAATTAGCATGTTTTGGCACAGTGATGAAGGCCAGAATAAATATCAAGTATCCTAGTGCAATGGCTAAAATATTCTCACTATCCCATGTCTATCGGGGGTGTTTGGGGGTTTGTGTTTTCCAACCTTAGTGAGTGCATACCTTGTCAGAGAGTCTTTGTCAAAGATTTTTCATAGCACTCGTTACCTTAACTGATCCTTTTCATAAGCACTCCTAAAGTTTATAGATAAGAGACTAAAGGCTTAAGGAGACCGTGAGACCTAGGATTCTGTTTCAATCCAATTCAATAATTAGGTCACTTCCTTTGAGCACTTGACTCGTCAAAGGTAGCGATAGCCTCTGGAGAATGCTTTCCCCAGGATGCGGTAGAGGGATAGTGACTCAGACACAGCATTGTCAAATCTGACTCTTCTACAGACTAGAGGCTTAAAATAGAAGGCGGGGTGGAGTGAAAACGCTCTAAAAAAAACCTCCATGACTCACAGTCCACACCATGTAGATGAGCTTCCACTTCGCCCACCTGACATCCCCTTCCCCTCCTAATCCCACCTTGCTGGCATCAATGTGACCCATGGTTACACCACAGACCATGCTTCTTGGCCCCTGGGACAGTGCTTAATTTGAGCAGGTGGTTGCCAGGGGTGACACCAGCGCTGATTTTTGGGTGCTGACACTTAATTTTTCGTATCAGATATTCACTGAGTACAAGAGAAGGAAAAACACCCAGATTGTTAAAACTGAGGAAGAAAACATCACAAAGAGAAAGCAGGAACCAGCAAGAGCAAGAAACAGATGCATGCAGGGGGTGTCTGGTAGTGGCTTAAACTCTTACTACGCAGTGGAAAGGACTTAGCCAGCCACCCCCCCCCACCTGGCCCGGTCCCTGGTTCTGATCCCAGCCAGGTTGGGGGATCCTCCCTTGACCTGATGGACCCCGTCACGGGCACCCAGACCCTCGCCAGGCCGCAGCATGGGGGCTCCCGCACCACAGGGTCAAACACAATCAGCTTTGGTATTCGGCGGGCCGATATTTAATTGCACCTGCTGCTGCCTTCTAAGCGGAGCATCGGGCACTGCACTCTTTAGGTCACAAATTAAGCCCTGCACTGGGACAATGTTTGTGAGTACCCATGAATTAGGCTAATATGCAAATTCTTTACAGCAGGTACTTGGACTTCTCACCACACATGCATTGACCATTAAAGATTGCAAAATTATTGTTGGATGTTAATTTTGGTTCTGATGTTTTGAGTTCGTTCGTCCGTTCAATATTTATCATATGTACGGCCGCTAGGCTTTGGTATACCTCATTAGTAACGTCCTGGATGAGAAAATGTTCGAGTATTGTCCTAGCTATGACACCCCACCTGCCTTTGGTCTTGACAACTGGATTTTAGTGACAGATGTTTGCTGGGAATGCCAGCTCCACTAACACACCCAGCTAGGGGTGTGCAGGGCTTACATTTACAACATCTCGAGGAGGTTTTCCTTGTCTTTCGAGGAGCAATTCACCTCATAGGTAATGTCTGGTTTGAGGACAAGTAGGACTAAGAGTAATGAAGATTACTGGTAAGTAATATGGACATTATCCAGCATGGTCGCATCAGGACGAACGAGAACAGGAGGGGCTTTCTAGGCTTTCTTGCATGGTCCTCCTCATTGCCTGTTAGGGAAAATTCCTACATATGGTGGTGATGGGGCAGAATCATTAAATATTAATGAGAGCTCTATGTTGTCAGCATTCCCATGCTCAGGCCATGTCTTTAAAAAAATGTTGCTCTCTACCCAGTGTAAAAACACGACTGTACCTTTAGCATTTTGTTATTTTTATCAAAGGCCCTTTGCATGCCGGGACTTACAGCTGTAGACTTGCCACTATGGATTTGTTACCTAACGTTCCCAGGACCGAAGGACTGCTAATTCAAAAGTCAGGACTGGCTGGACATGTCACACACGGTATTGGAGCAGCTGTGCTGTCACATGTCCGTAAATCAGTGGCGTAGCTAGCTGCTGTGCCGCCTGTGCCAGTCACTGCGTTTGCCGCCCGACCTTCGCATGAAGAGTGGGGAGGTGCTGGCGAGTCCCGCGGCGGCCGCAGGTAAGAGCGGGGGAGGCCATCATCCCCCCTTGCTACACCATTGCCGTAAATAGATACAGAAGCATAGGTGCTGGAAGTAGGGGTGCTGGGGTGCTGCAGCATCCCAAAAGTAACCATGCTGAAGTTCAGAAAGTGAATGAGGAAAATAAATGCCTTTAAATGCGATTTTTATCTTGGTACATTTGAAAAGACTGGGGTGACATGTCAGGCTCTGCCTTGTGACAAATTGCTACTTATTCTTTTAACCTGGAGACTGGTGTTTACTTCTCTTTTCGTTTTCTGATTGCAGAGTTAAAGGCGTGCCCTAAAGGCGGGCTCGTCTAGCCTCGCCCTTCGTATATGCAAATCAGGCTTGACCCTGTGCCTCATGGGAACAGTACAACCTGAACTGCCAAGCCAGGTCCTCCCTGGACCGGAAACAAGCATCCTACGACCGGTTTTGGGGTTTCACCCCTCATCAGCCAGGATAGCTTGAATCCAGTGGCACAGTGTGCCCAGGACCCATGTCTGGGTATTCCCTGCGCACTTAGGGCGAGAAAGCAAAAGACACAATTAATGGACAGAATGCAGAACAAATCAAAACAGTCAAGAGATCTGGGTTAAATCCATCATTAAAAAAAAAATATATATATATATATATATATATATATATATATATATATATATATATATATATATATATATATATATATATATATATATATATATATATATATATATATATATATATATATCCAAAAGGGTTCCTCTCATGGTAGAGGGAGGCTTTATTTATGCGAGCACAAGCATGACGCGTTTCGGCTAACTGCCTTTATCAAATGCTGACTCTCACCCCCTAACCGCAAGCAGTCCATACGAGTACCTCCAGTCGCTTCAACTCTTATTGTCCTCCTGATTAGTCGATCAGCGTCACCTGCAGATCTGTAGTTCGTGTGGTGAACCACATATCCCAGCATGCACTGCCACCGCATGCTGAGTAGGTGCAGCGTCCGACAACGGTGTACTCCGTGTTGATCAGGTTAATGCAGAAGCGCTGTGTGGGTCTGCTGCAATCCAGGCATTTAAAACAAAGTTATCCTCCCACGTCCCCGTGACGCCTCAACCACACATCTCCGCTCCTAGAAGTGGCCCGGGAAACCGCATCCAAGTGGCAGAGATCCCCATGCGAAGTCACATCCTGCTGGGCAACGGCCAGGTAACGAGGGCGGGTGTGGTGGGAAAGAGCTGTTCACTACCGTGAGTCGAAGAAAATGCCGAAGCTGTCTGGAATGCTCGATCCTCTTTGATGAGGCGGGTCTCTCCAATGCGCGCCCAGGACTTGCACGCAAAATATGACCAAAAGGGTTCCTCTCATGGTAGAAAAGAATGGAGAGACTCAAAGGGGTACTGTGGGAGGGAGGCTTTATTTATGCGAGCACAAGCATGACGCGTTTCGGCTAACTGCCTTTATCAAATGCTGACTCTCACCCCCTAACCGCACGCAGTCCATACGAGTACCTCCAGTCGCTTCAACTCTTATGTGTCATATATTTATAGTTTTATCAGCAAAACTGCATGTCAGTGTGAATTTTGTGGCCATCTCAATGGAAAATGTGTAGTATTTAAATAACAGTGTGCTATTGTGCCGTGATTTAGTAAATTGTTTTTGTTACAGTGTACTCCAAAATACACCACCGACCACATACCACACCTTTCCCATTCATCTGGTGAATGGGCTGTATTAATCCGACTGATATGGGCGGGTAAGCATCCAAGAATTGGATGGGACACTCTTACCATGCCATAAGAACGAGGAGGCTTCGGGGTTCCTGATCTTTACCTCTATCTGGTAACTCAGATCCACTTCACATACTTCTGGTATCACCCGATGCTTGCATTCAGTACCTAAGACCTGAACGATCCCAAATAAACCTGAATGCACACTCGTCACTTCTCCCTCAAGGGCTCCCACACTGCCCCAGGGAAATACCGACAGCACCCACAACATGTTGGACCTGGACCGAACTGCGTCGATATTTGCAACACAACATCTTATATTCCCCCACATACCCCTACCCGAAAATCTATGGTTACCCCCTACCACCGAAATAAGTACTAAAAGGACGCTGCATGAGCTACGACTACATACAGTGTATGATCTGTTTAAGGACTCTCAACTGTGCTTGGTCTTGGAACTGACAGCGAAAGGCGCAGCGACCTACATGGACCGATTCTTACTATATAGAGTGCATGGAGCCTTGAGGAGTGTCTTGCCTGATACTGCTACTGAACGAACAGACTTTCCCCCTCTTACCTTAGAGCCCGGACCCCCCAGCATGCCCCCCGCCCCAACCTCAGGCAATCCCACAATCAAACTAGCCAGTATTAGAGTGTGGGTAAAACGGCCCTGTTTAATACCCATCAAAACATTCATAAACATGACAAAAACATTTTAAATTGACATTTCAAAATTCTAATATTCACACTTTTAATATTTTCAAGTATTATACTGATCATAACCACCGGTTATGCAACAACTACTTACTCCAGCACCAAGGGGCCCTCTGGCTCGCATCCCGTATCTGAGAACCATGCAAGGCGCAACCCACCTGCGTCCTTGAGGGGTGAGCACCCAGCCCTCGGTCCTTGTCCTTCATTTCCGGGGGCCCACCCCTCTACCACCAAGGTGCCAAGGAGGCTTGTGTGACCTGGCGCCCTTGCCTCCCAAGCCCGTGTCCCAATTCTCCCTGCAGAGAGCTTACCGTCTCTCCCTCAGTGTGGCCTCAGGAGTATGTAAGCAGGCCTCCCGTTAACCCTGAAAATCAATGTTCTGTGGCCTCTTTTCCGCCACTAGGGTGACCAGGGCCCACAGGTCCTTTACCCTCCCAGACTGCAAACAAGTTCTGAACAAAAGACCAAATCCCTTTGATCCACACATCTGTGCCAATGTCCGACAGATACACGCCGTCGTGGTGAAACATCAGGTCTCCTGTGATCAGTCTATGTGGAATATGATACAAGCGGCACAGGCCTGAGCACAACTTGGCCAATTCACAGTTGAGGCGCCTCACCGACACGTTCAAAGCTCGAGATCTGACTCCAGCGGCCCATGACCGGCGAGGTATCATACACGACCATGCAATACGAGCATTAGGAAAAGCTCTCCCTATCCAGGCAAATTCGGTCAATAAGGCTTCCCTGATGGCCATGCATCCCAACTCCACCATGTCGTTTCCGCCTAAATGCAGGATTACCAAATCTGGGGACTGATGTCCCTCGTGCTCTCTTGTCTCCTCAATCAGCTGCAGCAACTGCCAAAATCGCAGGCCGCCCACGCCTCGCCATAGGAACGATGTCCTTTTTAACCCCGGTGGTTTAGACACTCGCTCCAGCCGTAGCCGAACTGTGGCACACCGCACGAACGAGTGCCCCAACACCCATATCACTTTTGAGGACATACTAGTAGTAGGAAGAGAAATGGAAACATCAGCATAGTCACACCAATTAATCAATTTGATGTCTTAAAGTAATTCGGGCTGCACATAGCACTTAAAACAGGTCGAAGACCAGCGCCCCACCTTCTTGACCAGCTCAGCTGGTAAGCCAGCGCCCGCTGCCAGTGTTGCTTCCCCAATTCTGAATAAGTGTGACAAATACCCGCTAGAATCCAGGCCCAGACACCCCAGCGCATGCTTAAAGACTGCCTTGAATTGGTACTGAGACAAGCATTCGCCCTGTTCATGTATGAACAGTGCCTGACCATGCCCTGATGTATGAATTGCCAAGTATGTTTCATCCTGGCTATAGGGCAAATCCCTTCCCCTGGTGTGGGTAACAGGCGGATCGTGGCCCCCTTCCCCAACGGGTCTGTCTTTGATTTTCTCAAGACTACCACCAGGCCCTTTTGGACCAAGTTTGCGTCCTGCCACTGGAGCCCCCCTGTGTGGTCCGATTTGGAGGACCCAACCAACTCCCCTAATCGAAATGCACCATAAAAGGCTAAGGTAAATGCAGCCCCAAATAGGGCGCTCTCATAATAAGAGGAGCATACAGACTGTAGTACCCTGAGAATGTCCCCCAAGGTTTTCACATCTAATGGCCTTCTACTATCTTTTTTGACCCCTTGGCCTTCTACTATCTTTTTTTACCCCTTCTAGCCTAGCCCATCCTGACAGGGCTTTCCTCACTACAAAAGCTGTGCTGGGGTCGCGCTGTCCCGCTAATTTCGCAAAGAAACCTATCGCTGTCATGTGCGCCCTAGCGTAAGAGGCCGGCCTCCCCTGATCTCTTATAGCTAGCAAAAATTTGCAGAGCGGCCCTGTGGAAAAAAGTGCCACCCGGCCTGTGTGCTTAGTAAATATCCTGTATGCTTGGAACTATTGTTGGTAATGTCTTCTAGTGCGTTCGCTCAATGAAGCTCCGACCAGCCCAGCTAAGCCGGGGCTCCAATCCTCCACAGAGATGTCGAGAACACAGTGACCTGCTCCTCTGCCTGAGGGGGATACCTTCGGAAATCCTGCAACTTGGAGCGAGACAAAGCATCAGCAGTCAGATTCTCCACACCTGGAATATGTGCAGCTTTGAAAAGCAGATTGAGCTTTAAGCAAGCCAAAACTAAATGTTTTAACAGCCTCAAAACATGTTTACAAGTAGCTCCCTGCCTATTGATAGCTTCTACCACCGCTATGTTGTCTGACCAAAGGTTACTGACTTGTACTTAAAGAATTCAGCCCAAATGTCAACTGTCACTATAATCGGAAATAGTTCCAAAAAGGCTATGTTCCTGGTCAAGCCGCTCTCATGCCAAGATGCCGGCCAATCGCCCCTGCACCATTGGGACCCCAACACTGCTCCAAACCCAATGCTACCTGCTGAGTCAGTGAGAAAGCCCAAGTCTGCGCTGGATATTGCCAGCTCAGGCCAAATTACCTTACCATTAAAGTCACTCAGGAAGCTACGCCATACCCTCAGGTCCTCCCTCACATCAGCCTGCAGTCGGACGTGATGATGCTTTTGGGTCAACCCCGCCAATGCGCGTGCAATTGACCTTGAGAAGGGGCGCCCCATTGGGATGATCCTCAGGGCAAAATTCAACTGGCCTACCAAAACCTGAAGCTGATGCAGCGTGACTTTGGGACCTGCCAGCGCAGCATCTATTGCTTGTGAGAAAGCCTGTACCCTGTCCAATGGCAACCTGCATTTGCCCACTACTGTGTCTATCTCAATGCCTAGGAAAGACATGCTAGTAGCCGGACCCACCGTCATACCGGGGGCCAATGGCACCCCCAGCTCCTCAAACATAGCTACTAGCTCACTCAAGACCTGATCACACTTACTTGATGCTGGGGGCCCATGATCATAAAGTCATCTAAGTAGTGTACTATGTCCCTGTACCCTGTTCTGAAGACAAACACCCAATGCAGCATAGAGCTGAACATCTCAAAGTATTTGCATGACACTGCGCACCCCATTGGCATACACCTGTCATAATAAAATTGGGAGTTCAGCTGAAAACCTAGCAGATGATAATCTTCGGGGTGCACCGGCAAGAGCTGGAAAGTTGACTGAGCACAGAGATGGATCTATGGCATCATTCACTGACGCCCCCTTTGGCACTGATAAGTTATGAATCATCCTGAACTCGCCTGACTCCTTTTTAGGAACCATGGCCAGAGGTGAACACACAAATCCTGGCAATGGAGGAGCAGTGAACGGGCCAGCCACCCGCCCCAGGACTCTTTCCTTATCAACCTTCTGTGACACCACCATAGGGTGCATTCGTGCTGACAATAGATTATTGCAATAATCCACTGGGGGCACCCCATGTATTGGAATGCGAAAGCCTGTGGAGAACCCTTCATACAATGTCTTGGCTGCCTTCCTGTTGGGGTACTGATTCAGCCAGAAAATAAGCCTCCCTATATCCACTGGGTAACTTACTGTTGGGGTGGTGGCTTAGACTCCCTCCCTTTCTCTTTGGACTTTTTAATACATTTAAATTCGGGATGGGTGGGGTGGCCGCAGTATGCACATGCGTGTTTAAACTTACATGCACCTGTAGGCCAGGTAGACGTCTTCCGGTTAAAAGTCCAACACGTTCCTTTTTTCTCCCCTGCGCCCCCTTGGGAAGTCCGAAAGGGCTGTTTCATGGGTGCTTTATTATTGACGCTCTCTAACCATACATTTACCTCTGTCTGGTCCCAGCCCATGTCAGGATCGTCTACCTTGGCCCATATAAAGTCCCTATCATAATCCAACCAAGCTACACCACCATACATTGTCTGTGCTTTTAAAATCTTATCTGCATAACATATCAGGGGTATTGCCAATTCTGGCTTCTTTTCCAACATTACAATGGAAAAACATTGAAACCAAACAACCAGTTAGTGATTGATTCTTCTACCCTAGGTTTCCTGTCCCTGAAGGAACCTTCTTTCCCGTCCTTATCTCTAGACTCTACTTCTCACCTCTTAGTTCTAATTAGGGAGAATATATTAACAAATTTCCCTTTCCAAATCTTCTCCTTTGTTTCTAGCGTAACATGTGCTGCCAACTTACCATGCTTGGATAACACAGAATCATGACCACCACT
The DNA here is from genome assembly GCF_964263255.1 of Lissotriton vulgaris. Taxonomy (NCBI): domain Eukaryota; kingdom Metazoa; phylum Chordata; class Amphibia; order Caudata; family Salamandridae; genus Lissotriton; species Lissotriton vulgaris. The sequence goes on from NC_141697.1 coordinate 591,109,970, forward strand.
TGCTGCACACCCTTTATCAACTTCTTTGCCTGAGCAATCCACTGCCTTACCTGCAGTGGACCCTGTTGTCACTGGTTGCGCGGTGGCCGCTTGACCCACTGCCTGGAGGGGCGTGTTTGAATCCTTTTCCTGCGCTTTGCCCAAGAGGGCTACCTGTTTACTTAACTCTCCGAGCACACCACCTGTGCCCGCTGGTGAAGCCCAGGGTGCTAACGTCGCGCCGCCAATCGTGTTCCCTACTGCGGGTGCACCCAATTGTGCCAAAAGAGTCGCCACTGTAGCCAATATACTCAATGTGGCAGCTTGCCCTCCTTCTAATGTTGCTCCTGGTTGTTCTGTGGCGGCGGGAACTACCCCACTCTATGTTGCCGCCTGCGGGATTGGCGCTACCACTGGCACCACCCCTGGCACTACGGGGATAGGAGGATTGGGAACAGGTGTCAAGGCCTTCAAAACCCCTCTAATCACAGCCAATATTGTGCCCACATCGCCCCGTCCCTCTGCTGGAGGCACATTGACTGGCTGTGGGGACACGTCAGGAGGAGGTAGAGGGGGCAGGTTGGGCACTGGTACTGAAGGTACCATGGGTATGGGGACCACAGGTATTGGCGCTGGGAGCCCTGGAGACAATGGAAGCCCTGGTTCTGGCAAGTTTAGGGTTGGCGCTGGGGGACCACTAGACAACGGAATTACCGGCTGCAGGGGCGTAACCGAGGGAACCGGTGCCGGGAGTTGATCTGGTCCCCTGCTCCCCCTTTCTTTCTTACTCACTCTGGGCTTTTTTACTAACGGAGGAAATGCCGCCTTCGGCTGGACTATGGTTCTCGGCGGGCGAACCCCAGGTACTGACTGAGGAACCTCCTCACTATCTGACACTGGCACCTCCCCCCCATGTTCCTCTTCACTATCATCATCATCTCTGCCCAATTTAGCTAGCACCAGCTTTAATAGCTGAGCTATTTCTAATTCGCCTTCCTTTCTCTTCTGGTTGTGCTTGGGTGGCATCCTGCGCTTTCTGACCCTCTCGTGCAGCAATTTATGATGTCTGAGTCCCCCAAGCACACACAAGCGAGCAAAGCAATGCTCCCCCTACACACCGATGTAGCTCACGTGTTCCAGAGCGAACACCCGCGTTAATGGCCTGCGCTGGACACAATGGGCGAAGTAATGCAGCCTCTACGAAGCAGACTTCAACCAGAATTCCAAGATTAAAACGTCAGCCCGCAATGGACAAAGTCAACAAACCGAACTATGTAATTCGATCGCCTCCCCCGTGCACGTATAACGCTCCTGCTCCAGTTCCCACCACGCGCTATTACATGCACACAAACCACACGGACAGGGACAGCGTAACTGTCGTGGCCCGCAGCTACCGGCACAGCTACAAGTGAAACCCAGGTCTAGAGCGCTTAATTATAGTCGTGCTCACGCGCTCCTATCACGCAGCAGCCCGAAATTGCCGAAAAATTGACAGGGGGGGTGCAATAAATCCTGCTGTGCTACCGCTACTCCCTCACCCCGTGCAATGACCCCGACAATACCAGGGACATTCTAAATGACAAAACAATTCAATACCGGCGCAAAATCCTGCCACAATAGCGCAGAGAAGCTGGGCTCCCCGACTCTTGGCGACCACACAGCGCGAACGCCCACTCAAGCGTGTCCAATTCACCTTTATTTACCCTTTTCCCTTTGGCAAGGCTTAAGAGCTATGAGAGTACGCAATACAAAGCGCTATGTGAGTACACAATACAAAGCGCTATTCGAGTAAGTAATACAAAGTGCTATTCGAGTAAGTAATACACAGCGCGCGAACACAAACCCCCGGCTCCCGCCTAAACAACTCGCCTCCAGACTTAACGTGCCCTAGTCGGCCCCCCGCAGACAAGCCCCAGAACCTAGAGGAGGATCGCCTCAACAAAAGATCACCCCAATCGAAAGCGCGCTGACTAGCAAAATGGGGAAACACCTAGCAGCCACCGGAGTTCAGCAGTCACCCTTCATGCCCACAGCCCCCGACACCTCCCCTCCAATCCGCGATGCCCAAGACGTTAGAACGATACCCGCTCCCACAACGCTACCACGCTACAGCCTCCACCGCCGCCCGTAATCCTCAATGCGACAAAGGTTGATTAGCCCCAGGACGCAAAAAACACCGCCGCTGACCACGATATTACAGGACCCCAACGCGGTCAAGATCGCTTCAGCTCCACTGGTCAAGGGGTCAAGAGCAGGAAAAGAGGAAGTCCAGGGGTGAACCTAGGGGCTAAATAGCCCCCCTGGCTCCACCCCTAATATACTTTGCTCGGGCCGGATGCACGTCATCCGTGACCCGGAAGCACTTCCTTCGGCCAGCAGCCAATTGGGCTACTGGGCCGGACTATGGGGGTGTGGCGTGGGTCTGGGGGGCCGGGCCCTAAGGGTGCGCTCGCCGAGATCTCGCGCTCTTCATAGTCATTAAATCTACTGATAGTTCACACCTTATCTCCTGCCTCTATCACATATCTCAATCCATGCGACCAATAGTGGGACTCAAAGCTAGGAAGGCCTGGGAACTAGACCTAGGTGAGACACTATTATATTGAAACATGGTCCTATTGCTGTACCCAAACCCGATTGTAATTAAAGACATAAACTGATACATTTTAAATACCGCCATAGAGCATATATTACTTCAGAATTACTGTCCAGAATCAACCCCACCGTTTCGAATGCATGTGCCAGGAGCGTGATGCCAGATGCTGATTTTGCGCATGGAATTGCACACCTCTCCGGGAATACTGGGAGACTATTTTTCGCAACTTATCACTCATGATTGAAGTCACGCTAAAACCCTCTCCATTGATGGCATTGTTAGGATATGTCAAACCCCTAAAGAAAAGTGTGTGTAGATTCACTGCGTTCACGCTCCTCCTGGCTAAATGTCATGTAACCTTCCAGTGGGGTAGAGCCTGAAACTCCAACACTCAAAGACTGGGTTCGAGACCTCATTTATTGTAATACAACAAGCGATACCTATGCTACACTGCTACCTCTTACTTCCCACCTTCTGGATATTTGGCAACCACTCAAAGACTACCTACAGATGCACTCTTTAGATGGAACAGGCGAGATGTAAGGTGACACATGGATATGCATGTCCCCGCTCTGTTAGGCATCCAGAGCCCGGTATATAGTCACAAACCTGCTTCTTTGTGGAACCCATTCGCTAATAGTCGCAAACTGGAAAACGATCCTATACGAGGTAATTTGTGCACGATCTTATACTGTAGACTGTACATGCTCCGTTATTGCAATGTTAGTTAGTTTTTGTTGTTGTTGTTTGTCGGATATTGATGTTGATTTTAGCACTGGGAAGACAAGATAATGACATGCTATGAATACAGTACATAACGCCGACTTCTTTATTTTTGTATTGTTTTGCATCATCTTTGTTATTGCTCTGAAAATTCAATAAATACATTTACAACTCCTGGTGAATGGGTGTGGCTCATTTGCTACACTTGTTTCTTTATGTGGCGCTTGGATTTTTCACAACCACGTGACTTCAGTGATGTAACTCTGATGGCACCACCCTCCTTCTGAAAATCAGACAAACTACTATCTGTACACCTCAGACTTTGGGCCTAATTACGAGTTTGGGGATGCGGGAGCATGGTGGCACGCCACCGCCCCTTTCCTGCACCGCCAAACTCGACTTCTGGCCGCTGGCTAGATTACGAGTATTCTTGTTGTCTGGCGGGCAGCCTTTTGCAGTTCTCATGGCGGTGCCTTTGAAAAAGGCACTGCAATAGGAATGCCAAAGCAAGTTCCTGCATAGCATGGACTGTTAAGTCCATGTCATGCAAGAACTGGGCGTGCATGCGAGCAGGGGGGGCACACTATGTACCCCCCTGCATGCATTCCCCAAGGCCAGAGGCAATAGGGGACCTTGCAGGGCCCGCTTATTTTCTTCCCCGCCAGCAGTTTCAAGGCGTGAACAAAGCCATGAGACCACTGGCAGTGAGGAAACTTGTGCCTGCCAAGCATATTGCGGCCTCACACTGCCGCGCCACTGCCAGGGATCGCGGATACCTGGCGGTTGTGGCGGTCCCAAAACAGTCCGACCGTTGTACTTGTAATACGGCAGTCGGACCGCTGGTGCGGCGGTCGGCGACTGCCATTCATTCTCCATTATGGTAATCAGTCCCATAGTCCTTGATGCTGGTTATTGCTAAAACATTAGAGACAAAGGGGCTTGGACTAATGGGTATGATAATTCTACTAATGAAAGTGCAGTACTATCAAGTTATTCAATTCCATGTGTGAGTGGCTCATCCAGTCCTGGATGTTTAGGTGCATGCTGGAATATGAAGTCCTGTTTGACCGCTTATAAAACCAGGAATATAAGTCCCAAAAGTCACAGCAAATTCTTAGACTGGCGAGGCACTCGTGCATAGACAGAGTAAAAGTGAAAGCTCTGACATTAGTACCCTCACATTGGGTGCTCTCAAGTTTCCCCCTTCCGTGCACAAATAATTCATCCAGTCCAGGTATTTCACCGCATTTTTGGATTTGTAGATTCTATTTTAAAATGAGGTATGCAAGCCAAGAAGAAAGGTATACAAGTTTAAGGAAGAAAAAAAGCAATCTGGACTCGGCCGTCGAGAAGTTGAGAGCTTGGGGGGAGGAAGGGGGTAATGAATTGACAAACAGCCAATTAGTTCTTGATCAAGGTGCCTCCGGCTTGGCAATTAGTTAGCGTGTGTGATTCAAAGGTGAGGGCAAGCTGAGAGTCAAAGGTGTAAATATTGGCAGTACCCTCCCAGTCTTCACGCCGAGGACCAATCACAAAGCCGAGGCTTAAAGGAAATTACCAAAAAACGAAAAGCTCAAAGCTATACAACATTTTTTAAATTGTTTTTCCCTCCAGCGACTATTCCCTCAGGAACTGCGCCTTATTGTGTGAAATGTACCTGTGCACCTCCCCTCTTTTATTCTCCACTCCGCCCGCTCTTGTGCTTAACCAAATAGCTCATCCAGTCTACGTTTCTGCTGTGCAGTTTTGGGACTTGTAGTGTTGTTTACCCCCCTTGTGTAATAAGCACTAAAAGCTACAGATTGCTCAGTAAAAAAATCAGGGGCTTATAGTCGCGTTTAGCCCGTTCTTAAAGTCAGGACTACAAGTTCCAGAATGCAAAGCAAACACTGTACAACACATGCCATTCACTCACGGGCCAAGGAAACTGGAGAGCTATACTCTCTGCCTCAATCGTTTCTTTTATTATGGCAACCCCAAGGGTCAGGTCAAAGATTTGAACCAAGGGCCCTCCACTAAAATGAGAGACTTGTCCCCTTCCCGTATTTCTCAGGCTTCACCCGAGCGGGCGATGAACAGACTTAAGTCTCCTCAAAATGGCCGCAGACGCAGAATTATCCCCTGGCCACAGACGCCGAGTTATCCCCTAAAATAAATTAAATCAACGCGAAATTCGTACTCTTTCAGACAAGCTCTTTAAACTAGGTGTAAGTAAATAAAGGCGCGGCCAGAATCGAGTCCTCGATTACAACTGAAACGAATCAACAAAAGGCGCGAAAGGGGACACCACCCGGCCTTCAACCCATCTGGGAAATTCATTGCTGGCAGGCGGCCCCGTGGTGTGTGCGACACCTGTTATTTGCCTGTTCTGTCAACAACCAGCGGCGCGAGGCGGTGACTGGATTAAAACGATGTATTTATTTCTTTATTGACAAAATAATGCCAACATCGTTCGCTTGGCAACCCGGTTGTAACCCAAACTATACCAGCATTCTCAAGTTTCTCAGAGCAGTTGCTTACTCCGTTGTATGCAGCTCGTATATATTAAAACTGTAACTTTTGGCGCTTAGGTAAAAAAAAAAAAGTGTGTCACCAGAAGGCATTTGAGCACGTCAGAGATGAGCCAGCCAGCCATGTTTTTAGCCACCATAATCATTAAGGACTATTTATGCTCTCAATCTGAATTCATACTCAGTTTTCCTTATGTAACTCCCTTGACGTCCTAAGGAGATGGCTTAGGGTACCATTTATGTAGCTTAAGGCACCATCTTGCTTGGTTCACAATTCATAGGAAAAAATCCACATAATCTATATATAGCATTACAGCCCACTGCCAAGGGCTACACAGGTTGTTAAAGGTCCTGAATCTGAGTTACAGTCCCAAGACACAGGCAAGGGAGGGAGAGGGCCTTTAATGACTGGTAAAGCCTGAGGCAGAAGGGCTATGATGCTGTTAGAATGTTCCACCCACAAAAGATAGGATGTTCTAAAGTAAACAGAGAGAAAAATGAAGACAAACAATGGAATATTGTAAACAAAGTTTACCACAGAAAGTTTTCCCCAAAGGGAATTACAACTCGGTTGTAACAACAACCGATTTGTTGTAACCACGCATACCATTACTCCGCAAGTTGGAATGATGACTATTGGAGGGGGCAGAAGGTGTCGAATTTAAAATCCAACACCTTCCCTACTGTCCGCACTGACTGGAGTTGGAATAGTAAATTATAATATTCCAACATCCAGCGCCCCCTCCGCATGTCGTTGTTACGACTTGCGGGGTAATAGTATGGGTGGTTTTAACGCTGTTGTTGTAACAACGGCATTGTAATTCCCTGCAGGGAAAAATAATGTGTAATATTCATGGAATATTGAAGCAAAAGGTCTCTTCCAGCCATTATTGGATCTCAACCACACCACTGTCTTCAGTCGAGCTCCCAACATTCGATAGTCTTAATTAACATACTTTGGGGTAAACAACTGAAGAGTTAAGGAATTGTCGCAAGCTGAACAACATTTTCAGGAACCTGTTTGTTTCCCCAAGAGAATACTGTTCCTCCCAGTCTAAAGTTTTCCAACAAATATTTAGTGGACATTTTTCCTGTAGAATCCAAAAACAGATGCACAAAACAATCCTGCCAATAGAGCAGCCACCCTTGCACCATGGTGCAAGGGTGCTTGCGTTGGTGCTAGACTGCTGAAACTGCGCCAGTCAAGAATAAAAGGACAGGAATGCACTGTATTGAATACATATGGTGCAGTCTTGCCCTTTCCCTGTGACTCGGGCAGTAAGATTCCTTGCTGCGCTGCCCTGTGCCACCATTCTAGTAAATATGCTCCTTGGTCTTTTAAATCCTTGCCACAAAGAAATTGGAAACTAGGAGAAACGTGACAGTAAATCTGTTCTGCTTGATTGGTCGCAAAGTTTGTATTTTAATATATCTTATGGGGTTAAGGCACCTGCTGCAGAGATCTTTGTGTGCCCAGTAAATACCAGGGGATATAGTAAGAGAACTATTTGCTTGAAGAGGTCTGTGCTTTGTCTAGACCCAGTTTTGAATCAGTCAGTCAGTCAGTCAAAAATACTTTATTCGGTTCATAGCAAAAACCATAAAAGTATACTACATAGTACAATAATGTCAAGACCAGTTTAAAAATATAACAGAATAGTTATGCAAAATTTTTACAAACCATTTGATACAAATATGCTTAAAAAAACATACATTATAAATATTGTTAAAAAGGCAATACTACCAGATAAAACTGTTTAAAAAGAAACAAAGAAACAAAGCGCTTTAATTATAATTCGTGATTTCATAAATCTCCCAAAATGAGCATTATAACCAGTTAATCTTCCTCCTGAGTCTCATTGCTATTGTCAAGAAATTCGCTATATTAAAAATCTCCCAGGTATTAGGCAACAGCTGTAGATACAAAAGGGCAGGTTTTACTTGTCTAAAGCCCTTGTCTTTGATAAGAGGAATAATTCTCTTTTTACGAATAGGGCCCAAATGTTTACAAAAGAAGATAAAGTGCACAGTGTCTTTAATAGAGAACCTGTCACAGGAAAAAATCTCCAATTCCGTCTCCTTAATCCAACCTGGGCGTTCGGTGAGCAGGAGGTGGAATTTGTTCAGTCTAAACTTAGTCAATAAGTAACGATGATTCATATTATTGACGATTCTCAGGTAGGGTTCTATATCACTGCAGGTAATTAACAACTGGTGAGCCCTTACTGTTGGTTTACATAATTCCCTTTCTTCTCTTGCAAGATATACCAACTGCTTATGTGTACCTTTCGCCCATTTCACATCCCCCTTCAATAAATCATCTGGGTGATCAAACAATTCTGGATGACCCATTTCTGTTGTTAGTTTTTTAACATAGTTCAACCAGGGGATGGTATTGCCATGCTCAAGGGCTAAACAATCCCTGAGAATCTCATGTTTCAGCTTTAATTCAGGGTTTAACCATATTGAGATCCATTTCAATAGCGGGGCTAAGGCTATGCGGTCTGCTAAATAATCTAGCCCACACTCTTGATGGACAATATATCCAGATGTTGACAGGGGGATGGATAAGATAGATTTCAAAAACTTATCCTCTACCACCTGCAACAGCTTTACATTTTTGAACCTCCACCGATCTGCTCCGTACATAGCTATAGAAATGCATTTAGCCTCATAGGTTTTCAGCACAGCCTGTAAAGGCTTCACCCCTAGTTTACGGGCAAAATCCAAGACAGCTAGGATAGACCTGGCAAAAGCGTTACGTTTTGCAACTAGTTGGGGCAACCAGATAGACTTATCATCGAAAATAACCATACTGACTGTTTGTTGTGGGTTCCGCACTCCTGGTGGTTATTTTAAACTTTGTTGATCAGTAAATGTGAAACTGTCGTTGGTGCAATGAATGGTAACCTTGCTGGGCTTCCAAGATTGAAAATAACCCCCAGATATGGAAATCTTGTGACCCTAGATAAAACATTCCCTTCACAGTGCATAGTCATAATTCTTTTGGGCTTACTGCCCACAATCATTACATGTCATTTAGTAAAATTCACACTTAAATCAAGCGCTTTCATAAAATTAGCAAATACATTTAAAAGATATTGTAGCCCCACAGCTGTGCGTGCTATTAGGCGGCATCATCGGCATAAAGTAATGCCGGAATAGAATACTTGCCAGAACTTGGAATGTCTTTGCACGCCTCTGTTAAAACTGCACCCAGATCGTTAATATAGAGGGTAAAAAGTAGAGGGGCTAAAATACACCCCTGTCTAACACCGTTAGTAATCCCTATCTTGCCCGTACAGTTACCTAAGCGATCGTATCTAACTGTGGCTGTAAGGTCCCTATGCAAATCAGCGAGAAAATACACAATGTTTTTGTCAATGCCAAGCCTAAGGAGCAAACCCCAAAGTTTGGACCTATTCACATGGTCAAAGGCCGAGGATAGGTCCATAAAGGCTAGATATAGCGTACCCCTTTTGGCAATAGTGTATTTTCCAATTAATAGTTGAAGGTTGAGGCTCTGATCTATAGTGCCTCGTCCCTTCCTAAACCCATATTGCAGGCATGAAAGGGTGTCTGTATCCTCCAACCAAGCTGTTATTTTGCCTAGAACCACACGCCCAGTTTTTTTTTTTAATTTATTTTTATTGCAAAATCATATAGCGTTATCATCAACATACACATATACGCCTACAACCCTGAGGCCGGCTTGCAGTATGGAGTAAATGTAAGCAATGCGGAGACCTTGAAACCTCGTCCGGTTGTAGAGGTAGCATCAATTATCAAGATGATCAAGTAAATGGATCGAATGAGTTTGCAGTAAAAATACAATTTGCTTTTTGTGTTTTTTGTTTTCATATTGAACGTAAACTAAAAGAAACTGCACACATGAATCAGCACGACAATACATGAATCAGCACGACAATAAGTTATTCTTAGCATGTTATCTAGCATCGTAGTTGTCCTGTGAGGGACCAGTTGTGCAAATCTCCCAAGACCACATCCCGCCCGCACCCCCCCGTCAAATCCCACTGTTACGTGACCAGCCCCGTTCCCTCCATGCAAATAGCCCACCGTTGGCCTCGGCCCCTATTCAGTGTTCTCCTCATCGTCAGAACCTTCAAGATCCTCTTCCGTCAATGGCTCACAAATATCCCCCCTATAGGAGTTCCACGGTTGACAGACCCCATTCCATTTGCGCGGATTATCTCTTAATTTGTAGACTGCTCTTTCTGTCAACATAAGCATATCCATGTTCCTGATCCACTGCGCCAGTGTGGGGAGGTCTGCCGATCCCCATTTCTGTGCGATATCTCGTTTGGCTGTGACCAGCCCTATCGTGGTCCATACCCTTTCATAGAAAGTAAGGTCTGTAGGCCCCCACACATTCAGTAAACATACCCGTGGGTCCAGTGTGAGTGAGGTGTGGAGTGTCTGTGCAATGGTACGTAGAACCCGCTGCCAATAACTAACAACACATGGGCATTCCCACAGCGTGTGTATGAACGTGCCCTCTGCCCCGCAGCCCCTGAGACAATACGGGTGATCCGCTCTCTGCAGTTTGTGTAGTGTCGTTCGGGTGTAATAAATCCTATGTAAAATTTTTAACTGCACCAAACGGAATTTGGATGATATACCCGCCTCACGTGGAGACGCCATGGCTGCGTTCCAGTCGGACTCGTCTAGGTCTCCGACGTCAGTCATCCACTTGTCTTTTAGCTTCTCCAGCGGGTCAGGTAAATTGTTGATTAGTTTGCGATATGTTAATGAGGTTGCGCCTTCCTGTATGAAATCTGTGAGCAGACGGTCCTCCAGCGGGGAGGATTCTGGTGGGGACGTGTCTGGTGGGATTGCTGCCTGTAGGGTGTGTCTGATCTGTATGTATCTGTACAGCTCACTATCCCCCAATTCGTACTGTTCTTGAAGGGTCGCGAACGAAACCACTCCCTCCCTAGTCCACATGTCTCCCACGGTTGATATCCCAATGTTGTCCCACTGAGTGAAGCCCTTAGTGCGTCGTAGATAACCCAGTGCCTTGGTGTCCCACAAAGGCGTAAGTTTTGTGATAGTCCCATCCCAGTGTGACTTCGCTTGTGCCTTGTACCACAGTTGAACGGTGTGTTTAGTGGGCCCTATGAGTTTTGCCGCAGTGCCTCGATGGTACGGAGGTGCCAGTAAGCTATTCGTACCCAGTTGTATCCTGTCTGCTTTAAATGCTGGATCATCCTGCGGGGCGTGCACCCACTGATTAAGAATCTTGAGTTGGGCCGCCCAATAATATAATTGCATATTGGGCAGTGCAATGCCTCCATCGTACCAGCTCCTATTTAGCTTTGTGTGCGAAATCCGAGCTGGCCGGTTCCTCCAGAGCAGACTCGTGATCTGTGCTGTTACTCTCTGTAGGAAGCTGGCTGGTATCAAGCGTGGGGCATTCTCAAGAACGTACAAAAAGCGCGGCAGGGCCATCATTTTAAATAATGCTGCCCTGCCCAGCAATGTCAATGGGAGTTCCTTCCAGTGTTGCACATCGTTACGGAGTCGGAGCAAGGGAGGCTGCAAGTTGAGCTACGCGAACTCCGCCTCATCTCGAGTGATATGGATTCCCAGATATTTAAAAGAAGAGGGAGCTATCTCCAGCGGACAGGAGTCTGGCAGTGGCGGGAGTGGCCCCTTGAGCTCAAAAAGTATTGATTTCGCCCAATTGATGGTATAACCTGATACTCGCCCATGTGAGTTACAAATTGCTAGGAGGTTGGGAAGGCTGTTTTCTAGGTCAGTAAGGTATATTAACATATCGTCCGCGTAAAGGGACACCCTGTCTTCCCACTGTGGATCCCATTGGATCCCTTTCAGGAGCTGCGTAGTACGGATAGTGACTGCTAGCGGTTCCAGAACCAGAGCAAAGAGGAGGGGCGAGAGTGGGCATCCCTGTCGCGTGCCGCGTCCTAAACGTATGGCCCGAGATATGTGGCCATTCGCTACTACCCTGGCCATGGGATCTTTATAAAGCATCCGTATCCAGGAAATAAAGACTGGACCAAAGCCCATACGTGTGAGCACCGCGAAGAGGTAGTTCCACTCCACCAAATCGAACGCCATCTTGGCATCTAGTGATAGTATCGCTGCCGGTTCCTGCAACATTGAGAGTCTCGCCACAACTCCGTGTACCCTGCGAAGGTTTAGGGCCGTGCTTCTATGCGGTATGAAGCCGGATTGATCCGGGTGAATCAGTTGACTTAAGCATGGCATAAGTCTGTTTGCCAGCACTTTTGCTATTATTTTGGCCTCCGGGTTTAGGAGGGAAATAGGCCTGTACGATTTACAGTCGCTGGGCGGTTTACCCGGTTTTGCCATCCGTTGATCCGGGGGCAATGATCCCTTCAAACTACTCTCCTCATACATCTGAAGAAGGGGCGTATTTAGGGATTCAGACATGGTTTTAAACCACTCAATGGGCATTCCATTGGGGCCCAGAGCCTTGCCCGAATGGAGGGAGTTAATGGCCAATTGAATTTCGTCGATAGTTAAGGGGGCATCGATATCCTTCGCCGCCTCATCCGTCAGTTTTGGCAGAGGCACACATTCGAGGGCGTCCCGGGCCTCATCTTCTGTCACCACTATCGTTGGAGTGTATACGTCATGGAAGTGATCAGCCAGAGCTTCTACTATGTCCCCCGGTTGGGTGTGGACGATGCCACATGAGTCTGTAATATGTAGTATATTCCTACCCCCCCTTGTTTCTTATCCAGCCACGCCAGGAGTTTACTAGCTTTATCCCCTATGTCATAGTCCCTGTGTTTAGTCGCGGTGATGTCTGCCAATGTCACACGTCTCAAGTGGTCGTTGAGGCGGCGCTGGTGTATCTGTAGGTCATGAAGTGTGTCCTCCGATGGGTCCGCCATATGGGCAGTGTTGGCCCTCTCAAGGCCCAACTCCAATTCCAATGCTTCCTTCCTGTGTGTTTTCTTGTGATTCGTTATTGCTGCGATAGCCTGACCCCTGAACACCATTTTGTAGGCTTCCCACAGTATGGAGGGGGAGTCCACCGATGACTGGTTCTCCTCAAAGTAAAGCCGGGTCACTTTCTTCAGATCTTTACTAATCTGTGGGGCTTTAAGATACCCTGGAAAAATCGGATACACCCTCTTGCGTTTGGTACCTGCGCTAGTGACGGTCAGGGTGACCGGCGAGTGGTCCGAGACGCCTCTCGGCTGTATCTTTGCCTCGCCAATGTTAAGGAGGCCGTTACCCAGTGTGAAAAAGTAATCTATCCTTGAAAGACTATTGTGGGTTGCCGAGTAATAGGAGTATTGTTGCTGATCTGGGTGCAATGTACACCATACATCCACTAAGCCCTGTGCGTCCAAAAAGGTCTGTAACCTGCTAGGGCCATCTGTGTGTGTTCGTGTGGGGAATCGGTCGAGGGTGTCCGTGAGTGTCATGTTGAAGTCCCCACCTATAAGCAAATCCCCTTCAGGGAGTTCCAGCAGGAATTTGCCGAGGTCCGGCAGAGCTACTGATTGTAACGCCGGCGGAATATATACGGAGACCACATTTAGCAGTTTACCCTCCCACTGGCCATGCACTGCCGCAAAGCGGCCTTGATCATCTATTATTGTGGATTTCACTATGTATTGGGAGGATTTTCTTAGCAAAATACCCGTGCCACGTGACCCTGAGGTAAACTCCGTGTGTGCTATCATACGGTATCCCCTCCTATCCAGAGCCCGTGTGGCCACCCCCAACAAGTGTGTCTCCTGCAGAAGAACTAGGGCGGGTCCCTGTCTCTTAATGCCCTGCAACACCAGGCCCCTTTTGATCTTGTCTCCTAGGCCCCTAACGTTCCACGACATGATGTGCAACGGGGCTGGTGTGGTGTGGTTATCTATCTTAGCCATAGGAAAAACTGGTGGGCAGTCGTGAGGCCTTCTCGCCATGAGTGAGATGGTGTGCGGAGACGAGTGCAGGGCAGATGTGACTCCTTCCAACCTCCCGTCATCTGGTTGTCCCCATGACATACGATGCTTCCCAAATACTGAGACATACCAATAAACATGTGTGTGTGCAAAACAAAAACTCGCAGGACCAAGTGGTCCTGAATTTTAAACATTCCTGTACCCCTACCCACCCCCCTCCCTGCCCCCTGCTACACGGACTCCAAACTGCCCGCCCCCCCAACTGAGCAGAGTGCATACCCCATCCCCAAAACAGTGTACTTGCGCGTTGGGGTGAGGGACTCTCCGCTGCCGGCAGTCTCTCATTCACACCCTCGGAGGTCCATCACCCAGTGTCCAATGGCGGGAAGTGCGTGTACAGCACAATAAGTCTAATGAAGCATAAAAGTCTGGAGATTATTGTTCCTCATTGTCTTCTTGGCCGCCATCTGCTCCCAAGGACTCGCTGCTCTCTGGGCCCCCTCCCGAAGCCTGGGAGTCCGGATGTTTTCCCGCACTTCGGCCCTTTTGGGGTCGGTTGGTTCGTCGCGGGTGGTATCCCGGTCTCCACCCCTCCAGCCAGTCCTACACTGCCTCTGGGTTGTCAAAGAACCAAGTTTTGTTTTCTGCTACTACTCTAAGCCTCGCAGGGAAGAGCATGGAGTACGGCAGTTCTCGTGTCCTCAGTTCCTTTTTAACCTCGAAGAAGGTTCTTCGCCTGGGTGCGACGTCCGCCGTATAATCGGGGAAGAAGGCAATGGTGGAGTTCTGAAGTTTAATAGGAGGAGATGTCCTGGCCGCCTGTAAGATGGCGTCCCGGTCGCGGAAGTTGAACAAGCGGGCTACTATGGGCCGCGGAGCCGCCCCTGGTTTCGGCTGGCCTCCCGGCACGCGGTGGGCTCTTTCCACGGAGAAAAAGGTGGACAAGCCCTTCGGTTTAAGTTCATCCGTGATTAAGCTCTCCACAAACAAGTCCATGGCTCTTACGCCTTCCGACTCCGGCACCCCAATAATACGGATGTTGTTCCGCCTAGAACGCCCTTCTTGCTCATCAAGCTTCTCATGCAGCAATTTATTGTCCTGCGCCATCTTCCCCATTGCCTGTTGAAGTTCGGAGACACCCTCCACTAGGGATTTTGTAACCACCTCCATGTCTTTAACCTTCTCCGACATTTTGTGGAGGTCGGCTCTAAGCAAAGTGACATCCGTGGAGATCGAACCCACCGCCGTCTGTAGTTGAGCCAAAGCATGCATCACATCATCCAACGTCGCCTTCTTTCCTCCCGGGGTATCTGCAGTTCTGCCCCCGCATCTTTCCCCGTCACTGGGGAGGCAGCTGGTTTGTCGGAAGTATATCGTTCCATGCGGGTCTGTGTGGCGCCGCCCTTGGGACCTTTCCCCGCCATGCTTTTAGGTTTCGTGCTTTTCGGGCCTCTCCGCTCCAGGTTGTCCGGACTGGCGCACCCACTTCGGCCACAGAATGTTAGTGGTATCGTCCACGCGCGAACCTGACCAATGTCCGCCGATAGCAACTGGCTGTCTCTCCCCGGGCCTCCGGGGGGTCGTATTGGTCTCCCGAGCCAGGTGTAGTCGTGTGCTGTGGTCAGGCCCTTCAATCGGGCACTGGTAGGGTGTTCCGCAGGGCGAAGAGTGCCAACAGTCAATAAGTGACTTCCTCGGCCTAGAAAATGGCGGCTGTCCTCCACCTTCTTAGGATCCCTCACGCTTGTGGCCGCCGATCCGACTTCAAGCAGGGCTGGGGGCACCGGCGATAGTGCTATATTCAGTCACACTTCTTTGAACCATAGGCGGCGCCCAGGCTGGCTTCGTGAAGTTCGTGTTTTCGGCCGTCCTATGCGGCTTGCGGGCACTTCCGGTCCTGGTCCCCCGGATCAACTGCACTTCCTGCCGGGCCACTCGGTCAGGGAAGACCCCGGCTCAGGAGGTTGAAGTAGGCCAAACCGCAGCCGCGACGTAACTCGGTCTCCAGACGTCGGATTTGAACGCCGCTTCTCGCTACTTGCTCCGCCCGGTCCTGGGCTCCGGTACCCTCCTCTAGGGCTTGAAAATTGTGGCGGATTATGAGTCCGATAGACGGAGAGGCCGCTTCAGCTGCGGAGCTCGTCCCTTATGCTGCCGCCATGATCGGCTGCTAGCCACGCCCCCTACACGCCCAGTTTTTAATCAAAACAGCACAGAGGGTTAATATGTCTCCTGCAAAGCACATTATGTAACATGCAGACGACAGATTTTTATTTTATGTAAGTGGGTTACTGCATTTAAACCAGTAAACGTAGAATTCCCTTAGCCCTCTAATTTCACAATGTTCTTATGCAATTTATCAACCTTACATCAACATATTGAATGCTATATGCAAAGTCATTTAAAAAGACCCTTTATTCTCACAGAATCAATTTTACTGCAATGTCATAACACACAAAAAGTCACTTAAAATTACACAATATTGTCCCTATAAAAAATAATTCATATAAAATACAAAAAATACATGTAAATCACAAAAGAATAAATAACCAACAGTTCACAATTATGACCAGCATAATCAAAGACAACACAAAATGTAAGACACTATCTTTGTCCTATACAGGTGCACATTGAATAAAGCTCTGAAGCACGTCAATCAATACATTGCTTTCTTTAGTATTTGATTATTGCTGTGTCTATTCTTCAATTGTGCTTTAAATGAGCGTCAACGCGTTTCGATGGTTTCACATAACTTATTCCATCTTTATCAAGACATTGATTTTGCGGTCTTAATTTGTAAAAGCAATTGTATATCTTCTCCCCTTTATTATTTTACTCGTGTTTCTTGCCTCACGTTTATTCATCAATGAGGCATATAATCCCTGTCGTTTTATAGTCGGATTATATTATACTGGCAGGTGATCTTAACATAAATGGAGCAGATGGATTAGGATTGGGTTCTTTTGGGAAATATAAAGGTCGGAAAAAGAGAGTTAATCAGGCACTACATAGTTTAGTCTTAAATAATGCTCTCTCAGATGTATGGGGGAAAAAGAGATTGGATAATAAAGGTTTTACATATTACTCAGCCCCACACCGAACATGTGCAAGATTGGATTATTTTTTTGTTTCAAGTACTACCATATCGAATTCAAATATTGAAAGGCTGCCACGGATCCTTAGCGATCATAATCCCTTAGTACTTACAATGGTAACAAAAACAAGTGCTAGACAATATACAAATTGGACTTTTGAAAGAGGGCTGTTAAAAGAGGATAAATATATAGAACATATGAATAAATGGATTAGCGATTTTTTTTTCTTTAATAGGGATACCGCGGAATTGGGGGTGGTCTGGGATACCTTTAAAGCAGGGGTACGGGGGGAAACGAAGAGCTATAATTCTTATGAAAGGAAACAGATGCAGCTGAGGAATTTAGAGCTATCCGAGAAGGTACTCAAGGCAGAGGAGAATTTAGAAAAATGTGCTTTGACTGGGAGTCAAATGGATAAGGCTCTGATAGAACTAGTGAAAGCAAAAGGCGAGGCAGAGAGCGATATAGCTAGCAAAGCAGCAAAAATTTACAATACTAAAAGGGAGAAGTGTTACGAATTGAGTGAGTCAGTAGGGGGAATCTTGGCTACCCGGACAAGGCAACAAGAAGCGGTGGGAACAGTGAGAGAAATTAGGGATACATTAGGTAGGGGGCATACAGAGTCGAAAGAAATAAGGGAAGTATTTAGGACTTTTTATGAGAAGTTATATGATGATGAATTAGCGGGGCGAGACATCCGAAGAGAGAAAGAGGATATGAAGGAGTATCTTCAAGAGATCCCGGTAGATATATTGGAGGAGGATGACGCAGATGGTCTAGAGGGGGTCTTGCAGACAGAAGAAATTAAGGAGGCAGTATGGAAACTTCCCTCAGGTAAAGCAGCGGGCCCTGACCAAATACCTATAGAGTTTTATCAAGTGTTTTGGGATATATTGGAAGAAGAGCTAATAAAGGTCATGCAACTGGCACAGTTGGGTAAATCAGCACCCAAGTCATGGGGGAGTGCTGAGGTGGTAGTAATACTAAAAAAAGGGGAAAATCCGGAGGAACCAGGATCTTACAGACACATCACTTTAATGAATGCAGACGTGAAAGTGTTCTCCAAGGCATTGGCATCAAGACTTGCCAGAGTAATCCACAAAATAGTTAGTAGTGCTCAACATGGTTTTATACCGGGAAGAGGGACCACTCACCACATACGTAAAGTAATAACTTTATTTGATGTTACAACAGCCACAGGAGACCCGATGGCAGCAATGTTACTCGATGCAGAAAAAGCATTTGATCGGGTCTCCTGGGATTATCTCTGGTATGCTTTAGAAAGAACAGGCATTAAACAGGGATATCTTAAAGCAGTACAGACTTTATATTTAAATCCGGTAGCAACTTTACGTGTGAATGCTGGGAATACGGGGCAATTTCGAATAAAAAGGGGTACTAGACAGGGGTGCCCTTGTTCACCGCTTTTGTTTGCTATATATATGGATCCACTAATCCGTAGAATAGAGGCGTCTGAGATGATCATACCTCTAACAACACTTATCGGGCATTGTAAAATCTCAGCCTATGCAGACGATATTGCTGTAATTACTCCCAACCCTACTGAATCTATAGAATATCTGGAAAATGAGGCGATGAAATTTGGAAAGATATCGGGTTATAAATTAAATACATCAAAAACGCAGATAATTAAAAACTCTTTTACTACCTGTATAGATAATCGAGTGACGCAGGTAGGCACATATTTAGGGGTTATTATCTTGGCAGACTTGGACTTGTTAGTAGAGAAGAATATTACCCCCTTAATTAAGAAAGTAGAGAAAGCCCTGGACAGGTGGGACAACTTGCACATGTCAATTGTGGGGCGGACGAATATAATAAAAATGCTGGTTCTCCCAAAATTTTTATATTTATTTAGAGCTATACCTTTGTTATTTTATGTCAAAATATTAAAAAAATTAGAGTGCATAATTAATAGATTCATCTGGGCAAAGGGGAAAACGAGAAGAGCCATCAGATTCATGACACTTCCGAGAGAGAGGGGAGGCTGGGGAGTACCAGAATTAAAACTTTATTATTGGGCAGCAGCTCTCCAAAATATGATTGGCTTGCTGGGAGGGGCAGAGTCAGAAGGTTGGAGCAAATTTGGAACATTGGCAATTTATGGACTAACTTTGGGAATAGAAGTGCAGAATGTGTTTTTGAAGTTTACAGAGGCTAGTTACTACAAGAGGACAAAGTTTAAGACGCTCATAGCAGCATGTACAATTTGGAAATGTTTTGCTAAAAGAATAGGCTTGGGGAAATATAATGTGTACACCAGATTTTCACATAACCCAAATCTTCCACAAGAGATTTTCTCGGGTTCCACATTTATTGAGTGGGAAAACAAGGGAATTAGAAGTATAGGCATTGGCATCAAGACTTGCCAGAGTAATCCACAAAATAGTTAGTAGTGCTCAACATGGTTTTATACCGGGAAGAGGGACCACTCACCACATACGTAAAGTAATAACTTTATTTGATGTTACAACAGCCACAGGAGACCCGATGGCAGCAATGTTACTCGATGCAGAAAAAGCATTTGATCGGGTCTCCTGGGATTATCTCTGGTATGCTTTAGAAAGAACAGGCATTAAACAGGGATATCTTAAAGCAGTACAGACTTTATATTTAAATCCGGTAGCAACTTTACGTGTGAATGCTGGGAATACGGGGCAATTTCGAATAAAAAGGGGTACTAGACAGGGGTGCCCTTGTTCACCGCTTTTGTTTGCTATATATATGGATCCACTAATCCGTAGAATAGAGGCGTCTGAGATGATCATACCTCTAACAACACTTATCGGGCATTGTAAAATCTTAGCCTATGCAGACGATATTGCTGTAATTACTCCCAACCCTACTGAATCTATAGAATATCTGGAAAATGAGGTGATGAAATTTGGAAAGATATCGGGTTATAAATTAAATACATCAAAAACGCAGATAATTAAAAACTCTTTTACTACCTGTATAGATAATCTAGTGACGCAGGTAGGCACATATTTAGGGGTTATTATCTTGGCAGACTTGGACTTGTTAGTAGAGAAGAATATTACCCCCTTAATTAAGAAAGTAGAGAAAGCCCTGGACAGGTGGGACAACTTGCACATGTCAATTGTGGGGGGGACGAATATAATAAAAATGCTGGTTCTCCCAAAATTTTTATATTTATTTAGAGCTATACCTTTGTTATTTTATGTCAAAATATAAAAAAATTAGAGTGCATAATTAATAGATTAATCTGGGCAAAGGGGAAAACGAGAAGAGCCCTCAGATTCATGACACTTCCGAGAGAGAGGGGAGGCTGGGGAGTACCAGAATTAAAACTTTATTATTAGGCAGCAGCTCTCCAAAATATGATTGGCTTGCTGGGAGGGGCAGAGTCAGAAGGTTGGAGCAAATTTGGAACATTGGCAATTTATGGACTAACTTTGGGAATAGAAGTGCAGAATGTGTTTTTGAAGTTTACAGAGGCTAGTTACTACAAGAGAACAAAGTTTAAGACGCTCATAGCAGCATGTACAATTTGGAAAAGTTTTGCTAAAAGAATAGGCTTGGGGAAATATAATGTGTACACCAGATTTTCACATAACCCAAATCTTCCACAAGAGATTTTCTCGGGTTCCACATTTATTGAGTGGGAAAACAAGGGAATTAGAAGTATAGGGGATGTAATGGGGGAACAGGGGGGTTTTCAATTCTCAGAATTACAGGCTAGATTTAAGCTAGATACCAGGCAATTTTTTAAATACCTACAAATTAGGAGTTTCCTTATGAATAAAAAGGGAGGTGCTTTGGGTTTTAGGCGCGATCCTATTATGGAAGTGGTTCAAATAGGGGAAGATTGTACTATAAAGAGGTTTTATGCAGAATTAATAAAATCAAAACAGGATGATTACGAAAAATGGAACGAAAAATGGAAAGACAATCTTAATATCAGCGGGGAAAGCTTTGGTATCTCTTTAGAAAAGGGATATTCTTTGTTATGCTCAGCACCTTTGCAGGCGCAACATTATAAAACGTTGTATCATTTATACTATACCCCTGCAAAAATAGCACAATGGGGAGGCACTGTGGGTATTAAGTGTTATAGGTGTGGAAGTCTGGAAGCTGATCTAAAACATGTATTTGCAACGTGCCCTCATTTATATTCACTCAAAAAAGATATTGAAGGCTTCATAAACAATATTTTAGGAACCGAAATTGTGTTAACTCCCGGAACTATATTATTAGGAGTAAATCTGGAGGACGAACAATTATCAAGCGGGAGGGAATTTTTATTTGTAGCATTATCAGTTATGAGATTATGTATAGCCTCGGCATGGATTGACCCTATACCACCCACCTTTCATAATTGGTTGGCCAAATTAATAACAACATATAATGTGGAGAAAGAGATCTATGCACGGAAAGGGAAAAGGGGAAGGAAGCTGGGTAAGCTAATATGGGATCCTATTACGCGATGGAAGGAGGGTGAAATAGAATAAAGCCTAGATGTGAGTAAAACTCGGGTGATTTAGGATAACATATAAGGTATTAATTGCTATGATGGTAATATTCTGAGAGATACAAGTGATTTTAGGAAATATTACAGAATGGAAACTTTGCTTGATTAGTTTTATGTTTTCAGAACCTGGATTGATATTTCTGATCATTTTTTTCTTCAATTGGGTGTTGCTCCTTTTATTATTGTTGTTGCTTTATTTGCTTTTTCTCTCAATGTGATGTATTTTGTTAGTAATATTGCCGTGCCCTGTATGTAATAGTAAAAACTTTCAATAAAAAGATTTAAAAAAAGAACATTGTGAAATCAGAGGACTAAGGGAATTCTACCTTTACTGGTTATAAGTACCTCATTTCCCTTACCTAGTTTAAGGGGTCCCTCTCTACTTCGTTACACAAATTACTGCATTTAAACACAGAGTTCTTTTTGTTACTTTCAGTTCATAAATTCTAATCCTTTTAATAAATCACAGTGAGCTATAGAGAACATGCGGCTCTACACCTTGTAACCCTCACTGTCTTATGTAACACATCCTGTACATTGATTTACACAAATATGATTTGATGTCGATTTATAATGTGTACATGTGATGTAAAGAGCTCTGACACCCTGCAATGAGATCAGTAGCACTATAGTGCTATAAAAGAAATAAAACAAAATAGTGGTATTTAAATTATTATTTGTGTAAATACTGGGACAGACCAACACATATGACATCATTACAGTGCATGCATATCTCTTATATACAGGGATTGGACAAAGTAAAAAGCATACCTCTTTTCAGTACCTGTGAAGTGCTAAGCTGGATGCCTTTGTTTCCCCTCCATTGCATTTAGGTGTGAGGCTCCAGACAGCTTCCAGACAGAATACCTAAAAATACATGAGGCCTGAGGGCCCATTGACTTCAGCCTTTGTTATGGGCCGAGTTGGAATCTGATAAGGCCCTCCCCGCCTGCTCTTTGCTGCTACCAACGGAAACAGATATTGTGCAGGTGCTGCTGAATGTGTGTAGGTCACAGGTTAAGACACAAGCCTCCTCTTATCCGAGAAGAGAAACTATTTTGCCAGAACCCATCATTCACAGATTGTGATGTTTCATCATTTGGGTCTGGCCTCTTCTCACCAGGGACCTCAGTCTTCAGAATTGACTGGGGTACCCTTAGCTGATAGAAGAGCTAGAGGATGGCTGATGACTCCACAGAGTACAACACAGAACCCAAAGGCATATCTTTATGCTAAGTGAAAAGGGTTTTTTATTAAATAAAGAAGAAAAAGTGCAGCGCTGAGTGATACAAAAGGGTGTGTTTAAAAATGACTAAAGGAACTCTATATCAATTTTATTCCAAGAGTGCCATTGTCATGGTTAAAAAGCATTATGCTAACACTAGAGATTATCAAATGTTAAGCAGTGAAATTAGGTCGACATGTTTCTGCCCTCGCAAGGATCTAATAGTATTGGGGCATTCTTCAGGACCAGACAAACAAAATATATAAAGCTGCTGCTAATGGTGAAAAACTATACAGTGATGAATGTAAAAACATATCATATACTGCACCGGTAATGTCCAACTGGGCAAGTGTGGAAGTGATTACCGGGTACCTGTAAAAACAATGTACTATTATTCAAAACAACAGTTAACCCACCTGACACATTCACCCAAAAAGTAGCCTCTCTCTTATAAGAGGGCTTAAATGTAACCCAAACGTGGTTTCAACCAAGTCTAAGGAGTAAAAGCACTTACCCATATCAATTGGGTATCACCCTCACCTCTACCTGGTCACTACTCAGGGAAGGGGGCCCGCTCTGCAAAAGAAAAGTGATGTCTATGACGCAGTCTATCATGGCATAACTGTCCGTCACATAATTCTTACTCATTCATTCCCAACACACATGCAATGCACCTTCAAAAGTTATATGATCTCCTCTACTCATGATTAAAAACAGCAACTCGGTAAAGACGCAGATTAAAAAACGATGTGATATAATCAAAAGAATGCAGCGTTTTCACTCATTGATTATATGCAGAGTAAAACTCGAGCTACATACATGTCATTCAGTTGTAATTATGGCTCTTATGGAATTCCATTAATAAGATTGTGTGTATAGCTTAGTCAAATTGCTCAAGAAACTTACATGAGCCTGAGTGCATTTACAACCAATAGCTCTGAGATATACTTTGCCACCTTTTTTCGCGTAGTCCTTTGCATTACAAGCGCCGATAATAATTTTTCTTCCCCGTGATAAGCAGAGCTAATAAATATATTGCTAAACGTGGGCTTATTAAAGAACTCAGAGCTATTGGTTTAAGTTATTTAAACCGTTTTATCGATGGAGTTTCACGTGAGCTATTAGGCCAAGTAGGCTTTCACATCAAAAGTCCGGTCTATTTGTCTTTTCTGTGACTAAGAACCACTTTCCTAAACGAATGCTCATGTAATATTCTTGAGCCATCTGACTAAGTTACACACATGATCTTATTAATTGAATTTCAGGAAAGCCAAGGACAAATGAATGACATGTATTTAGCTTATGTTTTATTCTGCAGATAATCAATGAGTGTAAATGCACTCAGGCTCATGTAAGTTTCTTGAGCAATTTGACTAAGCTATACACACGATCTTATTAATGGAATTCCACGAGAGCCATAATTACAACTGAATGACATGTATGTAGCTTGAGTTTTACTCTGCATATAATCAATGAGTGAAAACGCTGCACTCTTTTGATTATATCACATCGTTTTTTAATCTGCGTCTTTACCAGAGTTGCTGTTTTTAATCATGAGTAGAGGAGATCATATAACTTTTGAAGGTGCATTGCATGTGTGTTGGGAATGAATGAGTAAGAATTATGTGACGGACAGTTATGCCATGATAGACTGCGTCATGGACATCACTTTTCTGTTGCAGAGCGGGCCCCCTTCCCTGAGTAGTGACCAGGTAGAGGTGAGGGTGATACCCAATTGATATGGGTAGTTCTTGTACTCCTTAGACTTGGTTGAAACCACGTTTGGGTTACATTTAAGCCCTCTTATAAGAGAGAGGCTACTTTTTGGGTGAATGTGTCAGGTGGGTTAACTGTTGTTTTGAATAGTTGTACATTGTTTTTACAGGTACCCGGTAATCACTTCAACACTTGCCCAGTTGGACATTACCGGTGCAGTATATGATATGTTTTTACATTCATCACCGTATATTTTTTCACCATTAGCAGCAGCTTTATATATTTTGTTTGTCTGGTCCTGAAGAATGCCCCGATACTATTAGATCCTTGCGAGGGCAGAAACATGTCGACCTAATTTCACTGCTTAACATTTGATAATCTCTAGTGTTAGCATAATGCTTTTTAACCATGACAATGGCACTCTTGGAATAAAATTGATATAGAGTTCCTTTAGTCATTTTTAAACACACCCTTTTGTATCACTCAGCGCTGCACTTTTTCTTCTTTATTTAATAAAAAACCCTTTTCACTTAGCATAAAGATATGCCTTTGGGTTCTGTGTTGTACTCTGCGGAGTCATCAGCCATCCTCTAGCTCTTCTATCAGCTAAGGGTACCCCAGTCAATTCTGAAGACTGAGGTCCCTGGTGAGAAGAGGCCACAATCTGTGAATGATGGGTTCTGGCAAAAAAGTTTCTCTTCTCGGATAAGAGGAGGCTGGTGTCTTAACCTGTGACATATATTTACTCCTACCCTTTTCCCATTCTCACACTGTTCTTTCTAGACCCAAGGTGTTTTGTGGTATATATACGTTTCAGAGGGGATATACACCTTGCAGGTCTTTAAAATTTCCCTGAGACCTCCCTTAATGTTTTTTTCCGCTGCTGAATGTGTCCTGTGTCTAAATATTACACCAGGACCAGTTTAGCATATTTCTGTGGGCCCCCAAATTCTTGGCAGGGTAGATGGCGTTCACTCTGTGAAAAGTGTGGGAAGACGCTGTCTACCTGCTTGTACCCTGCATAGATGGATGTAATGGACGAGATCTTGGCCTTGCTGCACACACAGGCCCCTCAAGTTAGTCAGCCTAGGGAGTTAGTTGTGTCCGCTGAGAGGCACAGAACACCAGGGTTGGTACCCTGGGCGTCATATCCCCCTAGTGAAGAAGCATGCTCGGGGACAGGGACCCAGGAAGGAAGGGGGTCCATTGGTCCAAGCGCAGTGGTTGCTTCAGAGGCCTCACCTGCGAGAGGCATAGGTGAAGGGTAGCGTTTCTGCTGTGATGATCCTGGCAGCAAGTAATAGCATTGTACAGGACGGCAACAGTTGTATGGTGATTAGGGTCATGCCTGCAGGAAGCGCTGGGCAGCATGGTTCGGTCACAAATTTACCAAGTGCTTTGCCTTGGCTTTCCAAGGTAGGGATGTTGTCTGCACCTCTAATGAAGGGCGCTTTAATCGGAATAGTGGAAGGCAACAATGTGAGGAGGGCCCAGAGTCTGGTGGCCCACTTCAAAGGTGTAGGGGAGCAAAGTAGTCAAGCACAGACTGCTGACACGCCCTTGGGGGTGTCAAGGGGACAGTGTTGGCTGTGCAAGGGGCGTAGAAGTAGGCAGAGGGTAGTACTCCGCACGCAAGCGGAGTGGAGCAAGCCTTTCCGGAGCCAGCAGGGGCTACACGCCTTCCTCAGGAGACAGCCCCAACAGGTATGGTGGCGCCATTGCTAAATGCATCACTATCACAAGGGATCCTCCCTGACTGCCTAAAAACAGGGCAAGTTGTTCCCATAATCAAAAAACCTACAGCGGATGCAACAGATCCGAATAACTTTCGCCCAGTGACCAACATCCCTTTACTGGCCAAACTAATTGAGAAATGTGTGCAGTGCCAACTGAGCCAACACATCAACAAGTTCTCCCTACTAGATGAATGCCAATCGGGATTCAGATCAGGGCATAGTACAGAAACAGCGATCCTCCATATTGTTGATGATGCGTTACAGGCCTTAGACCAAAACCAAGCATGCTTACTAATTCTCCTGGACCTGTCCTCGGCATTTGACACAGTAAATCACGAAGCATTACTGACCAGGCTG
Source organism: Lissotriton vulgaris (assembly GCF_964263255.1). NCBI lineage: Eukaryota > Metazoa > Chordata > Amphibia > Caudata > Salamandridae > Lissotriton > Lissotriton vulgaris. The sequence goes on from NC_141697.1 coordinate 591,136,339, forward strand.
CGGAACAGGATGGGATTGGAGGGAAATGTTCTGAAATGGTTCGAGTCTTTCTTACGAAACAGAACACAACGTTTCCTGGTCAACCAATCAATCTCACCTATATGCCCTAACTCAATTGGAGTTCCACAAGGATCGTCACTATCACCTGACCTGTTTAACCTGTATGTTGAACCCCTTACCGAAATTCTCCGAAACTCACAGATATCCTACCACATGTATGCGGATGACACGCAGATATACATAAAGATCGCCTCCCTCGAGGACATTGAGCTAATGAACAAATCCTTAAAAATGGCATTGCAATGGTTAAAGACCAATCATCTGAAGCTAAATGCCAATAAAACAGAGTTCCTATTAATCTCACCAACAAGGAGCCAGGCAGAAATAAAGGAATGGACCAAGCTGGTGACGGCGCTAAACTGCACCCCCACCCTAGTCAACTCAGCTAAATCGCTAGGAATCACTTTGGACGAAAACCTTGCCATGAAAACCCATATTAATTCAATGGCTAAAAGTGCCCGCTTCCACCTGAATTACCTAAGAAAATTGAAACCATTCATATCAGAGGCTGACCTTAAACTGGCAATCCAATCCCTAGTCATCTCTAGGATTGAATATGGCTGCACCACCTTAGCCGGACTACCAAACACGTCGACAGCACCACTAAAAGCCTGCCTGAACTCAGCGGCAAGACTCATCACGGGATCGAGAAAATTCGACCATATAACCCCGCACCTGAAAGCATTAAACTTGCTACCCTTTGAAGCCAGAATTCAACTAAAGATAGCATGTATCACCCATAAAGCGCTCCACTACAACACGCCAAGATACCTAGCCAAGAAAATTGAGCTATCAGGAGGTAACAGACCAGCTAGAAGTGCTAAGGAGCTGCTGCTGAGGCCAGCCTTCTTCCGAAAGAAAAAAACCTATGACAGAGCGTTCTCAGGAGCTGCCCCCAGAATCTGGAACTCACTCCCTCCAAGAATCAGGAAGATCCAGAATACTGCAACATTTAAATGGGAAGTGAAGAGCTTCATGATGAAGAAATTCTCCATTTAGGATCGTTTTGACCACAATTAAGTGCAGTCCGACTACTGATCTTTTGAGACGATATGAGACTGGTGACTTCACTGAGACTAAGCTGTATACAAAAAATACCCCAAGTAAAGGCGATCGTATTTATCCACATCACTATATATCCTATCATATTGTGTAAACCAGATAAGTCTTCCTTTTATATGTTGGCGTAAATGGAATATGATATAAGTTATGCCTTAACCTACCTCTTAATGCGTACTGCACATTTGGGATGTATATCGGAATGTATATAGATCTTTATGCACCCAAAGCCTATAACCTTCTACCTCATATCAGTGTGTTGTTTATTATTGTGTTGACACTGTTGAACTGTAACCTGCTCTTTATGTGAAGCGCTCTGATACCCACGGGTCTTGTTCGCGCTATACAAAACTCTATAATAAATAATAAATAAATAAATTGCTGAACATTGGGTTGGGAGATGTGCTTTCTGAACACGATCAGTTGGGCAGGCACGCGCCGATGGAGGTGAAAGAAAAAAATTGAAATGGTAGTAATATTGATATGTGCGAGCTGAATACAGATAGACCTGAGCAGAAAGCGAACACGCGGTGAAAGGAGTGCTCCCATTCTAGGGATTGTGGCCTCTGGCCATACAGACAAGCATTGGCATAGCCAATAGGTCTCGCCTTTGGAACCTTATAAGTGTTTAGCCATGCAACAGTTGATGTTGTTGCACCAAGAATATTGTGCTGCATAACTAAATACTTATAAGGTCCCAAAAGCGAGACCTATTGGCTATGCCAATGCTTGTTGCAAAAGGGTGCGCACAGGCACTTAAAGCCTGGTCAGCAGGAGTATGGTGCATAGAATTCTAAAACCAGCAATAATAAAGGGTCCAGGAAAAGGAGAAAAATCATAGTTGGTCATGCAGAAAAGGTGGCTTTTCTACAGCTGTGTTGTGCCAACATCTGGTAAACAATGCAATTCAGTTAGTAGCTTGCATGTGTTTAAGTGTAGCACAGACCTCAAGGGGTGTGAGTGGCCAGGCAAGTTTGTGCTGAACAGTGAGAGTGATAGCCTGTAGCTATAGTAACTGGTTACTTCTAGATAGGGAGCAAATCTAGCCATCTGATAGGTCTGCTTGTGCAGTTAATTGTTGGCTACAGAGAACTGTACTGGGGGGGGAGATGGTATGGCCAGAGTGTAGAATCACAGCACTTAAAGTACTGGACAAACTGTGATTGAGTTACAGTGTCGACGGGATGCATGAATCGGGCAGAGCAATTATTTTTGTGCAGAGCGTGGGCCCTTTGCGTGCGCAATTACGGTTGTTTGAGTGTTTACAACGCACTCAGTATGTGATATGTGGACAGTATTCCAGTGTGGGATTACAAGCCGATGGCTCTGAGGAGTTGTGCTTGCATCAACTGGTATTGAATGGATGGCTATGCAAAGTCATGGGGGGAATTATATTTGGCAATTCCCCAGTAAATGTTAAAACTGCTTTTCAAAGATGTCACAGAACCAAGTGCTATGTACCTAAGCATCGAAAATGCCAATTCCTGAAGGGTTTCTTTTCCTTTTTGGCATCTTAAGGTACGCTGGTGCATTCACAATAAAATAATTCTTAGGGTAGCAAACAACCATGACGTCACTAGCCAGAGCCAAAACTTCAACTTGATCCCCTCTCCACTTCACACAGTTCAATGCAATCACTTGGTTTGTCCTTAGCCCAATTCCAAATCTTTGTCAATTTCGACTCGTAGACAAACACAGCAATCCAAGAATGGCTCCCACAGTAGCAGGGTGCTAGGTTTACATTTCTGACAAGCTAAAGAATGGCAGCTTGTGCTGTTAAACGTCACACTGCAAAAACAACAATTGATGGACAGAATGCAGAACAATGTCATACATTCACCCCAGTACAGAGATCTGGGCCTAAATCCATCGTTTTTTTGCACTCCACACCACCCCAGTTCAGACATGGCCAAATGCAATTCAGACTTGACCCTGTGCCTCATGGGAACAGCCCAGCCCGAACTGCCAAGCCATGTCTTCCCTGGACCGGAATCAAGCATCCTAGGACCGGTTTCTGGCTATCAGCCGTCTTCAGCCAGGATAGCTTGACTCCAGTGGTGAGGAGAGCACAGGACTCACGTCTGAGCATACCCTTCCCACTCGGGGTGACAAATGCAAAAACAACAATTGATGGACAGAATGCAGAACAATGTCATACATTCACCCCAGTACAGAGATCTGGGCCTATATCCATCGTTGTTTTGCACTCCACACCACCCCAGTTAAACGTCACACTGACACATCCGGCAGCACCCGTTTAATGTACAGAGCTGTAAAATGGAAGCCTCAGTATTACGAGTTACTGCTATGTTCACAGTAGCTAACTGCAAGTCAGTCAGTGGCACTGCTGACAACAAGTGTGTGCACACTAAACATGCACAACGCTAGGGCTCCTTGACTGCGCATGTGCAAACCCAAACTACACACGGATTAAAGGTAGGTAATTTTCCAAACGCTTCTCAGACTTAGCAAAAAAAATCCTGCATCTTATACAGGGCAGGAATAATATGAAAAATTCCCAAATATATATTGATAGCGCTTTTGAAGTGCACTAAAAGTAGACGCCAGTGTATTTTCAACGTAAAATAAAAAGGGAAAGGTGCCTCCTTTTGATTGAGCACAATCATTTTCTGGTCACTTATTTCACAATAAACCAGGAAAGCTCTGCCTCCGTCTCCTTTCATTTTGTCTACTGAGAAAAGGTGATGCTAGTCCCAAGTTGGCAGGCCTGCCTGACCCTCGTGCCTTCAGTGCCAATGTTTGCACCCCTTGGCTTGCAAGCAGAGCTCGCTGACGGAGACATGCCCCCATGACCGCTGACTCACTGGTATCATGAATGCAAAGTAGCAACGTCTCCTCGCCAAAGGGTGACATGTGCTTTTCAAAGTGGCGCGCAAAGGCGTCAAACTCCACACACGAGAAAGCGGACTCCGTGTAGTGCTACTGCACTCTTGCACCAAGCAACACCAAGTTCATTTATTCACCAGCCCTCCGCATTCAATGTCAGCAGCAATCGGGTGTGGAACGGGGGAAATCGCCAGGTCAAATGAAATGCTTAAATTGGAAGGGCTAATGACACTGGGTTCGGAGAGGATCCCTTGAGTTCTGTGCGGTGCCTCCCCGTCCAAGATACAGCAGAACTCGGGCGGCCATAAGACGGTAGAACCTGCCTGGCACCTATCAATTCGAGCAAAGATGCCATCTATGGGCCAGGCTCTTCCTGCAAGGAGCTGCTTGCAGACCTGCAAGGCGCAGGTGATTGTTTGCACTTCACCCGCCCAACACGGACCATAGATCAAGACCATTGGGCGTCATCACTGTGCGTTAATTTTCGGGGTGTGATATATGGTACGAAGCTAGCTCCAAGGGGAACGCGCGTGTTCTGCAAAAAACATGCACGTGATGCCGACATATATATATCAGACATTACTAGACATCAACACCACGCTTTTTGTTACTATAACAATGAGGTACAGTGACAAAGTGATGTGTTAATGCGGGGATTGGAGCCAAGGTTGCAGTATAAGCAGCCAAGCCACTACGTCAGATCTATAGTTACACAGCTCCAATTTGCTTTGGAAGATATAGTGCAGCCATTTATCAACAAAACTCCTTAATATCAAGGACAGATATGGGTCCGAGGATGGCTAACAACAGCTGACTTGATTGCTGCAAAGAGTTAGGACATTTCACAATGCTCTAACAACATGCCGGTAATGTTTGTTTAAACAAGACGTGCAGCCGCGAACGGGAGTTGTGTGTGCACGCGCGCGAAAGTGGAACGCGAAAGTGAAACTGATCGTGGTCCAGATGGCGCCTCGGACGGTGAAAGCTGGCCGATGGGCGCGTGCATGCGCACGTAAACGCAAGCCCTAGGCAATCAAAAGCATGGGGTAGCACTTTGAAAACGCTACTTACTAAATGTCTTGCAGAGGAGCGCATGAGCTGGCTCAGGCGAGACCTAGAAAAGGGTTGAGGAGACATTGTTCAATTGGATCAAAAGCTTCACGATTTTCCAAGCACTTGTGGCAGACCGTTTCCCGACCTTGGGGGCACAATTGGCATGCTACCAGAATTGGATTGTAGCCTAGAGACATCATTATGGCAAGAAATTTAGGAGAATTAAAGAAAGTAGGCCCACACTAGCATGGGATCAGATTGATGTTAACACCTGGCTGCGCTTTATGAAGCCACAAAGGCTGGCCGCTACTTCTAGTCGTCCCTTTCGGATGGGGACAAGGGCGAGTAGTAGTCCAGGAGGGGAGGCACAGAAGGGGTCCTGTTGGTATTTCAATAAAAGTCCCTGTTCCAGACCCCCCAGGAACGTGAAAGTACAAACATTGTTGTTCATTATGTGGCCTGTCTTCCCACTAAGAGTTGACGTGTTTTAATAAGGCATGGGATAAAGGCCCCAAACAAATGGAATGATGACTAGCTCCTGGTGAAGGCCCCTTCTCCGGTTAACTGTCAGGCATGGTGTCATGGTTCAATGTCTATAGCAATTCAGTGGCATTGCAGTCCTTGTATGAGGAATTTAGAGATGTATTCAGGATCCCGGCAATGGAATGTGTAGGGGTCCCATACTGCAAAAACCAACAGTCCCTTGAGACTAGCCAGAGCGTCACCAGGGCTAGGATGCTGAAGGAGAGGAACCTGGGGAGGGTGGCAGGACCTTTTGAGCCAGTCCCACTTGAGAAGTTTGTCTGTTCCCGATTGGGGGTGGTCCCAAAGAAGGACCCAGGTGAGTAACACATGTTCCACAGCCTATCTGCATCTATAGGTCAATCTGTGATAAAGGCTATTGACAGAGCATTGTGTTCAGTCAGTCCATAGCACCACCATACTAGGTTATCAAGAGTGGTCCGCTAGGATATAAGAATGTGAGAGGCGTTTTTGAGGGGTTTCAGTGGTACTGTGGCTTGGTCAAGGCCGGCCAAGACTAATGGGGAGGTAGGCCTGTTTACCAACCCTGCAGGCAGAGTTGGTTTGGGTGCCATTCTGGCTACCTCCTGGAGTGCTCATCATTGGCCAGAGGAGTGGGTGGAGTATGGGATGGTGGTAAACATCAATTTCCTTGAACTCTTTCCCGTTCTAGTGGCCTTCACGATTTGGTCTGGGTAGTTCCGCAATTGGTCCATAATATTCTAGTCGGATAACATGACTGTGATAAATAGATCATGCTTCTGCATTTGAAATAGAATTTCATTTTTAAAGCCAAGGATGTGCTTGCTGTACTGAAAAATGCAGCCAATGCTTTGTCTTGTTTTAAGTTGCAGGCCTTCAGGTTCAACAACCCACTAGCAGTGGAGTCCCTAACGAAGTTCCTGAAGCATCTTTGGTGGCTTGGTGCCCCAGTTTATCAGACTTCGAGGCTCTAAGCTTACCTCCCGGAACATGGCATGCCTATGAGGGGGTATATATCACATATCACAAGCAGGCCCGGCTCCAGAAATTTGTATTTGGGTGGGCCAAGGGTACATTCGGGTGGGCCACCACCGTCCCAATTTTTCGCTTAGGGAGGTAGTCTACAAGCCATAGATTACATCATATCTACTTGCCAACAGTCACTAGGATACAAGATTGCTTCTCTGTGCATACAGAACATGTGGAGAGTTATTTATTGGTGCCCCCACCACTGACCTCTTTCTCTGTCGATACCTTTACTACAACCTTCCAACAGTGCACTTCATCTACTCATAGCCTCTACCCCTCATGACCTCCTCATCGGACTCCCTCACTACCACCCTCCACCAGTGCCCCTCACCTCTCTGTATCTCCCACCCTCCCCCCATGATCTCATCCTCAGATTCCCTCATTGCCACCTTCCACAAGTGCCCTTCATTTCTCCAAAACCCCTCTCCCTCATGATCTCATCCTCAGATTCCCTCACTGCCACCCTCCACCAGTGCCCCCCATCTCTCCGTAGCCCAGCCCCCCATGGCCTCCTCCTTGGATTCCCTCACTGCCACCCTCTAACAGTGCCCCTCATCACTCCATAGCCTCTTCCCTTGATGACCTCCTCCTCGGATTCCCTAATTGCCATCCTCCAACTGTGTCATCTCTCCGATGCCACTCTCTCATATTAGATTTCATTTGTTGTATATTGCTACTCATAGTGTAGGGTGTCACAGTACTTTACATCATGCACACATTATGCACAGAAAATGAATTATAAAAGTATGTAAATCAGCCTATAGGGAATGTCACATATACCAATGAGGATTACAAGGTGTAGGAATCGCATGTCATCCATACTGGTGGTCAGTATGTTTTAAGAGGGTTTGGTCTGGAAAAGCACAAACGCAGGATTGAAAGCATACCCCAGTATTTGTGGGGTTGGCTTTTCTGATTAAAATGTATATCTGCCAAAACAAACTCTTTTTAGCAACATTAGAGTAATGAAAGAGTAGGGAAATTCTAACTATATTGAAACACACAAAAATAAATTCTAAGTATATGATTCAGGTTTGTATTCAGTTCTTTGATGTCAGTTTATAGATCACTGTCCTATTTTATGATTGCACCGTCTGTACTGCAAGTAACCCATTGAGCTATCCATATAAAATACAGTTTATGTGCTTTTAAAAATTATGAACAGACAAAATATTGCTTTTTAGTAGTTGGGTCTTGCATCCATCATGATAATGATACAACAATATAAATTAAAAATACGCAGCATACACGAAGTATGTGTCTTGCTGGGCCCTCACAGACTTTTAGCATATTAACTAATATACACACATTCTCGAAGCATACACAAAGTACATATCTAGGTGGGCCTTTGCAGATTTTAAAAAACACGAAGCAATAGCCACACATTTTTTTACCTGCTCTGTTCATACTCTGTGCCACAGCCAGATCTGATAAACAGCTGAAGGCGTCAGCCTTACGTCACGGTGAGGGCCAAGATTCATGTTTGGGTGGGCCAGGCTCATGTTTGGGTGGGCCTGGCCCACCCGGCCCACCCTCTAGAACCGGGCCTGATCACAAGTTTCATGAGCGTGCTGGGGTTGATGAGGTGCTTTTCGCCCCAGTCGGTGATAAAGTTTCTGGGGTCCTTGAAGGAGGTAGGGCAAGCGGTATCATACGCCAATCGCCATATTGTGGCAGTATCCTTCTTTGCGAGGATGCTGGGGTTCACAGATGATACCAAAGCTTTCCTAGTAGAGAGGGTTCTGAAGGGTTGACAGCATTTGGAAGGGAGCTGATCGGACTCCAGGCACCCCATAGATGTGGTGAAGGTAATTGCCATCATGGCCAGCTTCTATGGCATTTGTTGGTCACCGGAAAAGGTCTATCTGTTCAGGGCAGCCTTTTTCCTGGCATTTTATGGGGCATTACAGGTGGGGAGCTAGTTGCCAAGAACAAAGGGGACAAGAGTAGTGGCATCCAGCGGGTATTCAGTGGTCTAACGGCTCCCTGGCGGTCCCAACTGCTCATTCTGACCAGATGGCTAGGGGTGACCATGCATTACTCTTCAGAGCCCCAGGGAATGTGTGTTGTCCCCTAATGAATTCGAAAGCTTTCTGTCCCACCGGCTGCTTGGGACTATGGGCCCACTTTTGGTTCACGAGGACGGGACACCTAGGTTTCATTTTTAGAGAGTCAGCAGTGCACTGAGGGCTGCAGGTTTGCACCCCACAGAGTACAGCTCTCATTCTTTCTGGATAGGGGCACCCACTGCTGCAACAAAAATGGGACTGGAAGAGCCAGCGGTGCAAAGAATTGGCAGGTGGAAGTCTGACTGTTACAAGCATCACATGAGATTGAACCTCTTGTAGGTGTTATGTCACTAATCTCTTTCCTTTTTTCGTATTCTACTGTTGATGCAGGTGAAAGATGTGAGGAGCTGATGCAGCTGCTGGTTAATTCATCGCCTACTATCAATGCGGGGAGTGTTGTGTCAATGGAGAGCTACACTTGGCCGAATTGAGGACGGCATTGGACAGACTATTGCCCTGGGAGTTACGCTCCCAGGGATCACACTTGTGCACCTTGGAGGGCTTGGTTGTCATATATACCACCAGCAAAGGAGAACAATGTTTTCTTGCAGGACAGATTTCACTTTTCCAATGAAGGTAATGGAATGTTTCTCGAGAATTTGTTGGTGTGGTTGGTACAGCATCCACAGTATAGAGGAGGGGGCAGATAGTTGGTGAACTATACTGGCCTGTGGCGGGTGAGGTGAGGATGGTGGGAAAATTTAGGGATCATGGGCAGCATCCTTTTAGACCAAAGTTATCAGCGGCGTCAGTACCCTCCAAGGGTTGCTGGCAGCAAGTTGAAAAGTAGCTTAGAGGAGGGCGGGGGCTTGGGGTAGGTCACTGAAACATGGTCCTTACTTGGCAGCCGCCAACACAGGTGCAGTTGCAAAAGTCTAGCACAGGCCCTTGGGGGACAAGGAAAGTGGATGTAGGGGGTTCTCGCTTAAGGAAGGACCCATCCATTGTTCTAGGATGGGGGTTATACGACCTGGGGTCTTATGACCCCTATCACAAAATGAGAACTGGACTGGGCCTCAGTCATTGAACAGCGGTGGCTCCTCCGCAGTGGCAGAGGAGCATCGCCCCACTGCAGAATGAAAAATAAAACGATAATAAAAAACGTTATTATCATTTTATTTTTCACTGGCAGACAATCATATTGAGTCTAGAATGCGGTGGGGCAAGGCAATCCTCTGTTCACAGGCCAGGGACTGGAAGAGTGGAGGGCACTTGTCAGTGTGCATGTTAGTTTGGCCAGCTGTCTTAGGCCAGCCAAACTAACATGCCCACTTAAAATTTCTCCACCCAGCTGTACTGGACAGCTAGGTGGAGAAATGACACAGGCTACCAGTCCCTTCATGAGCAACTAACCAGGCCACTCCATACAATCCAGGTGCTGCTCTCACAGCACGAGAGCAGCGTCTAGATTGGGTGGGGAGTCTGGCAGCTTGTGCTGGCCCAGGGACTTCCGGAAGATGGGAACACTGAGGCAGCCGGTAGACGGAGTGGTAGCTGGAGAAGCAGGTAAGTGTGTTTTTTTATTATTATTTGCCGCCACGCTGACCCACCACCTTATTTTGGCAGTAGCCACTGCTGTCATTGAAGTGGGTATGTTGTGGTGGGGAGGGTCTTTGGAGGTCTCAGGGGACATTGACGACTACCTGCCAGAGAAATGGAACATATACGACTCATCAACTGTGCCTTTTTGTTTGTACTTATACCAAAAGGGAGTTACCATTCCTGAGTAGAGAGAGAAAAAGAAGGGAAGTAAGAGGTACTCTTGTTGTGTTCTACTCTAATTGTGGGGGGCAGTGTGTCCTCATCTTGATGCCCTCACGCACCCCCAAGGATATCATGCTTCATCATTGGGCTTTTGCTCCTCGTCGGGCCGGCACTGCAATGCCCTACGTGTCCCCCGAAGGGTCTCTTTTTCTGAGATCTTTTGATGACGCTGTATGGGTGCGTGGGTGTAAGTGGCAGTGAAGACCTAGAAGGTGTATTAAAAAAAGGCTGGAGGTAGAGTGATTAATTTTTATTAAGGTGATCTCTCTGTCATTATTAGATCCAGGGCGCTTTGTGAGGACCGAGTGAGAAAGTTGTATCTACAGCCTTTTATCACTCACATTCTCTTGCATTCTGTTCACTGGCTTGATTTGTTTTAGGCTGTGCAGCTTATGTTAGTCCTTCCTGAGGAGCATAGCCGAATTATCTCCTCCCTGGTTGGCTCCTTTTATTCTTCCACGACTGCTCGCTTTCTGTGAACTTTTTAAAATCTTTTTTGTAAAGCACTTCATGAGAGTCATGTTTTACAGCTGCTTCTCCTTACTTGCTTCTCCTCCCTCCACCGCTCTCTGTATCCCTCCGTATCTTCCTTGCTTATCCCCCTTTGGGCCTTTTTATTAACCTGAAACGGGGCATTGTTTCTGAGAGTGTTTACCCGTTACGATTACTTCATGCCACCTATTATTCTTGGCTTCTGTAGGGCGTTTGGTGGATTCTGAAGTCACTTTTACCTGAAGCGGTTTTGTTTTTTGAGGCACATTTTGTTATGCATGAAAATGCATGTTTGGTTTAGAGGTCGCTTTTCAGAGGGCGTGCTTCACTAGCTGCCCCAGCATGTCTTCCACAGGGATGGCAGGAGTTGTTGTTTTGTTTTTACAACTGCTAAGAATTGTAGGCCGTTTAGCCTGTGGAGATGCCCATTTGCTGCTGGTTTGATTGCCTGAACAGACAGTAAAGTGTATAAATTGTCCTAATGTTTTCTGCTTCTGTTTACTTTTAAAGTTCTTAGCACTGGTTATGAAATGTGCTCTTCCAACACAAAATAAAGCACATGAACACGCTTTTTGTATTTTTTTTTAATCTACCGATATTTTGAAGTGCTTAACAGTTCAATTTAGCTTTCCATTGTGATGCCTTTCTGTTGGATGCTTTTGAACTATGAGCAAGCATTTCTCTGATCTCTTGAAATGTGCTTTCCACTATCTTCAACACTTTAGCTTGAGTTGAATAACTCAGTTACTTTCATTTATTCTTTGGTAAACGAATATGCTGAAAGTCTAATTGTACATTATTTTGATTTTCCCAACACACACAATTTTGCATGTGTGCTTTTTTTGTAAGAAAAACAAAATCAAAAAATCTATTTGTCCTAGTTGGCTTTGAACCCGTCATGTAAGAGAGACCATGTAACGTTGCGGCGAACACCCATGTTCCTCTAAATAAACCCCACAATATTTGGATTATTTGGAACCACATATAAAATAGAACATGTATGCCGTCGGTGAAGGAGCCTGCAGTACACAGCAGCTCAAGGGTCACATCTGCCTCTTGTCCTTATGCCAGTTTATTATTGCTTTTGGGGTAGCATTTCTCTGGTACAGATTTGCAGCCTTAACCATATTATATAATCATGGTCAAAAGACTACAAGTTCAAAATAATGTTTTTGGGGGATTTATTGGACCAATAAATGCATGCTCTGTTATAGCTCTCCGCTATATAACAGAGAGCTTCATTAAACAATTGTTATATTGCGTATGATAACACTGTAGTGAGTACTTCATCAATTCTTTTCCATATGGGATTTCCTGAGTAGGATGCTTCAAGTATATACAAGGAATCTCTCTTGCCACGGTTTAAAAAGCAAGCACTGCTTTGCCCATTCATCAGATTGTTATGGTCATTCTGTTAAATGAATGGGAAGATCCAGAACGCATCAATATGCCTCGCTTCATGGCAAAACTTTATCCCTGGGAGGGGATTGAAGAAAAACTGCCAGAGTCAGATCATGTGGATTTGATTGTGGCCAGAATGGTGGGGAGCCCTTTAATGGCTGAAGAGAACATTCTTAAGGAATGGGCTGACAAAAATGATGGCGCTCATCTTGTCCTTCGTTCTGGAGTATACAGGGCATATGTGGCACACGTGTTACTGTCTGACTTTAAGACTTTGTTCAAGACAATGTAAGAAGGTGGGCAATGTCTAGATCTTGTGGAGTCTATGGAAAGACAGACCGAATTCCTGTCTGATGTTGCTTTTGATTCCATCAGGACATTGGCTTTGTCATGTGGCGCCTCTATTGCGGCCAAGCGTAACCTATTCCTAAGGGGTTGCAACACTGATTCAGCACAACGTATATGTACGTGAAGTAGTGTGGCTCACTGGTTAGAGGCGGCAGACCCGAGAGCAGAGAACGGCCCGGGACCAGGGTTCGATTCCCGACGCGGCAGGTTTCTGGACCAGGGTCAGCGGACTCGATAATTCTCTCGCCTCGGTGCCCACTCTGATCAGCGATCACACTCGGCAACTCTGGGCACTAGCTTGCCTCATCTTCACTAACGGCCCCCCCAGACCGCCGGGGATGCCTGGTCTCACCCTGGAGATACCCATTAAGGGACCATCTCTCAGGGAAGCCAGGAAGGGTTTTGCAGCGGTCGAAGCGCGGAGGTACCCCTTCGGGAGTGATTCCTGCGCTATATAAGCAAATCATTAATTATGTCTTTAAGAATGCATTTACAGGACAAGAGTAGTTTGGCGAAGACCTTGAAGACAAAATCCATAAAGTATTCAAGGAACGGAAGTATTCCTTTTTGTTACGGAAACACCAGCAGACTAAACAATATTTCTTCTCTTCTTCTACTAAATCGTTTCGGCAACCAACTTGTAGACAACAGAACCCTTGAGGGAGGTCAGAAATTCCATGGGAAAGGTCTCCAAGGAAAATTTCTGAAGAAACACCAGCAAGATCCAGGGAATACTAGTCATCGTTCCTGATTATGCCTCCATGAAAGTTCTAACTGGTGGGATACAAAAGGTTTATGGGAGACTTCATTATTTCCTGGAGAGGTGGCGTTTCACGACAACTGACAAGTGGACGTTGAGCATTCTGAGAAGGGGTTACCCAGTCAAATTCTTGTCCCTTCGACGATCATCAGGAACCATTTGGACGCCGCTTCTGAAGGATCCATTCAGATGGAAAGCTTTGAAAGATGGGATTCGATCCTAAGGAAGGCAATTGTTGCAGTACCAAAGACACAGCAGGGACAAGGGGCTTATTTTATTGCATTCCTAGTCCCAAAGGTGACAGGTGGTTTCAATATTGTGATCAGCTTAAAATCTCTGAACAAGTTTGTTCAGAAAATTATGTTCAAAACAGAGATCTTACAACACATCATTCAATTGATCCTGGCCGGATATGTGATGACGGCATTGGATCTCATGGATGCATATGGATGCCATGTCCCTATGGCATTAGGTTTTCAACAGTACCTGCAGTTCTCTGTACAGGGGCGCAATTGGCAGTATTGTTTCCCGCCATTCGGCTTACAATCATCATCCAAGGTGTTCACAAAATTGGTGGCTCCCTTAGTGGCTTACCTGCATCTTCAGGGTATTTCAGTATTCCCATACCTGGATGTCTGGCTCCTCCAGGCTCCATCTGTCCAAGTTATGCAACAACATTTGGAGCAGACAATAGATACGCTAGAGAGCCATATGTTTCTTTTGAACATTCCAAAGTGCAATCTTTAGCTTTCAACTTGGAGAACATTCACAGGGGTGGAATTCGACTCTCTTCTGGGAAGGGTTGTCATTCCTCAGTCCAGGATCCAGCATGAAGAATCTCCTCTGGCATCTCTATTGTCTAAGACAGCAACGTTGTTTCAGTGGATGGAAGTACAGGGCCACATGGGGGCCTCTGTCTTCACAGTGCAGTGTGCCAGATAAAATATACGGCAATTACTGTGGAATCTTCACAGATTTGTGACATTTCCCATTCAGGACAACGACATGGAGGTTCCAATGTCTCTAGACTTTTTTCACAGTCTGCAGTGGTGGTTGGACTCAACCAACTTCAGCGAGGGGATGGTGATGCATCCTGCACCTCCAACAGTGGTGATGACGGATGCAAGTGCCCTGGGTTATGATGCCATGATGGGACATTTGTCAGTCCAGTCTCCATGGGATTGATTGGATACCAATTGGAAAAAACTTTCAGGAGTAGAGAAATCCCACTGGTATTTTGAGTCCCACCTGATCGATTGTAATGTTCTGATACCCTCGGACAACATGGTGACAGTGACATACATCAACCATCAAGGCAGCACTCACAGCCAGTCACTCAATCAGGTGGCTTGTTCGATAACGCGATGGGAGAAACTCCATCTACAAACCATATCTACTAGACACATCAGGGGCATGGGCGCAGATGTGGCTGATGCCTTGAGCCACAAATTCCCATCCTCTCAGGATCTGAGGCTCTCCAACAGGATGTTCTGACTGATCTGCAGGAAGTTTGGATGTCCAAAGGAGGATCTATTTGCTTCTAAGGCCAATGCTCTCTAACCAACCTTCTGCTCTAGGACACCAGAAGTAGGAGCTTGAGGAATGGATGCCTTCTCCATTCTATGGCCTCCAATTTTGCTGTATGCATTTCTTCCCTTTCCCCTCATTCAGTCATTACTGATGAAGATGCTGCGGGAAATAGCACAAGTGGTGGCAGTGATTTATTTTGGCAGAGGAGATCATGGTTCCCGTTATTGAAGCGGTACAAGAGGGGGTGGTGATGGACGGAGCATCTGAATCAATCAAACACTCACACCCAGTCAAAAGATCTGGGTTTAATCCATCACCGTTCTTTAGCCCACTCTGCCACCCCAGTTCAGACATGGCTATATGCAAATCAGTCTGACCCTGTGCCTCATGGGAACAGTCCAGCCCGAACTGCCAAGCCATGTCTTCCCTGGACCGGAAACAAGCTTCCGAGGACCGGTTTCTGGCATTCCAGCCGTCTTCAGCCCGGCTTGCTTGAATCTAGTGGCAAAGTGAGCAAGGGACTCACGTCTGAGCATACCCTGCCACACGTGGCGGCCAAAAGCGGTACAAAAGGGGGTGGTGATGGATGGAGCATCTGAATCAATCAAACACTCACACAAAGTCAAAAGATCTGGGTTTAATCCATCACCGTTCTTTAGCCCACTCTGCCACCCCAGTTCAGACATGGCTATATGCAAATCAGTCTGACCATGTGCCTCATGGGAACAGTCCAGCGCGAACTGCCAAGCCATGTCTTCCCTGGACCGGAAACAAGCTTCCGAGGACCGGTTTCTGGCATTCCAGCCGTCTTCAGCCCGGCTTGCTTGAATCCAGTGGCAAAGTGAGCAAGGGACTCACGTCTGAGCATACCCTGCCACACTTATGGCGGCCAAAAGCGGTACAAAGGGGTGGTGATGGACGGAGCATCTGAATCAATCAAACACTCACACCCAGTCAAAAGATCTGGGTTTAATCCATCACCGTTCTTTAGCCCACTCTGCCACCCCAGTTCAGACATGGCTATATGCAAATCAGTCTGACCCTGTGCCTCATGGGAACAGTTCAGCCCGAACTGCCAAGCCATGTCTTCCCTGGACCGGAAACAAGCTTCAGAGGACCGGTTTCTGGCATTCCAGCCGTCTTCAGCCCGGCTTGCTTGAATCCAGTGGCAAAGTGAGCAAGGGTCTCACATCTGAGCATACCCTGCCACACTTATGGCGGCCAAAAGCGGTACAAAAGGGGATGGTGATGGATGGAGCATCTGAATCAATATATGCAAATCAGTCTGACCCTGTGCCTCATGGGAACAGTCCAGCCCGAACTGCCAAGCCATGCCTTCCCTGGACCGGAAACAAGCTTCCGAGGACCGGTTTCTGGCATTCCAGCCGTCTTCAGCCCGGCTTGCTTGAATCCAGTGGCAAAGTGAGCAAGGGACTCACGTCTGAGCATACCCTGCCACACTTATGGTGGCCAAAAGCGGTACAAAAGGGGGTGGTGATTGACGGAGCATCTGAATCAATCAAACACTCACACCCAGTCAAAAGATCTGGGTTTAATCCATCACCGTTCTTTAGCCCACTATGATACCCCAGTTCAGACATGGCTATATGCAAATCAGTCTGACCCTGTGCCTCATGGGAACAGTCTAGTCCGAACTGCCAAGCCAGGTCTTCCCTGGACCGGAAACAAGCTTCTGAGGACCGGTTTCTGGCATTCCAGCCGTCTTCAGCCCGGCTTGCTTGAATCCAGTGGCAAAGTGAGCAAGGGATTCACGTCTGAGCATACCCTGCCACACTGAAGAGCATGGCCATTTTCCCCTTTGGAGCCTTCCTTTGATTCCCATCTCCTCGGAAATCTATCAGTTCTCAGCTGTGAGTTCCTTGTTTATAGGTTGAATGGAGGGCTCTAGGGAGGCAGAGTTTGCCCGCTCACATTATTTCTGTGGGCCAAGGTTCACGAAGGGATTCTACACTGTCCTCTTATTCCAAACACTGAGCTAATTTTGACATCTGGTTTTCTCTTCATAATGTTTCTCCTATTTCTTGTACAATTTCATTTAGTCTCCATTTTTTTCTGGATGGATTTGGGAAAGGATATGCGCTGTCTACTTTGAAGGGTCAGTGAGGGGCTATCAGAGTGTTCAGAGACTCAGCTTCATTTTATTCGAATGGTGAGCCTCTAGTATCCAGCTTGATTTGAAGGTTTTCTGTAACTTCACCTTCTGTGAAACCTGTTTCTTCTTGGGATCTTTCTCTGGTTCTTAACGCTCTCCAGTCTCCTCCTTTTGAACCTTTAGCATCAGTGGATTTGAAATATATTTTATTTAAAGTGCTGTTTCTGGTACCATCACATCAGTCAGGCGCTTGGGGGAAATGTCTGGTTTAAGGTGTTTCCTACCATTTTTAAAATTTATGGACGATGCAATGGTGTTAAAATTAGATTCCTGATTTTTTCCAAAAACTCACTCTGAATTAATTTTTTCACAAGATCTTCCTTCACCCTGTCTGTGTCCTTCTTATTCTCCTGAAGAACAGATGTTTTACACTTTCGATTTTTAAAAAAAAAAATGTTAACATCGTTTTTATTGCAGAACCAAATCTTACATATATCATACGGTTATGGGCATTTCACCACTGTAGCAATTAGATGGAGAATTTTCTCGAGCGAATCATTTACACAGCCAATAAGCCCACATCCCGAAGGCCGGGCGGCGTCAACTCGTTATACATCCTTCACAGTTGCCCCCGAATTCTTGTATTCCGTATGCCAGGATATCAGCGGTCTGCTTTTGCATTTTTGCCCCTCCCCCTAACTTCCCGCCCGCCCAGAACCCCAACTCTCCCCCCTCCCCCCTCCCCCCTCCCCCCCAGTGCCTGCGCCTGGATTTCTAAGTAGCGTTTGTTCTGGTTGTTGCTAGGAGGAATGTATCATTTGCTAAGAGTGTGTACCTGGTGTGCTAGTGGGATCTTCCGTTTCAGAGTCGGTGTGCCCCCCCTCCTCCTCTCCCGTTCCATCACGGAGCGCCTGCACTAATGTCTCCCATGCTGTCGCCCTTTCCAGCGCCTTTTCGTCTGCAGTGTGTCTGGCCAGTTGATACCTCAGGGTGCTTTCACTCGCCGCCCATTTAAGACATTCATTATACCATCGCTTGTATGTGGGCCCCTTCCTGGATTTCCAGTTCCTAGTGATTTCCCGCTTTGCTAGAATTAAACCCATGTCTATAAACTTACTAGTTGTTTTATTCTTGGGTGTGTGAGGAAACCAGTGCAGTACTCCTACCGCTTTAGTGTATTGCAATTCCCTGTCCGTAGCGTCATTCAATGCCTCCCGCCAGTAGTCCCGCAGTTGGGGGCAATCCCACAGCATGTGTCCCAAATCTGCCTCTACAGTATTGCATCTAGGGCAAGCCGCGTTCTCCACACCAAAGTATTTCCCCAGTTTCCCAGGGGTGAGGTATGCCCTATGGAGGATGTAGAAATGAATCAATTGAAATCTGGCGTTTCTCGTGCTCTTTCTCGCTCGCCGTAGTAGTTGCGCCCAGGTGGTGTCAGGGATCTCCATCTGGAGATCCAGTTCCCATTTAGCTTTCAGTGTTGTGAGTGGTTGTAGAGTTTCTCGTAACATTCCGGAATAGAGGCAGGTTACTGCCTTATAAGTGCCGGCTGCCATCATTGTGTACTGACATGCCATAGACGTAGTGGGTTCCTGCAACCCCTCCCCCCAGTGCTCCTGCATGGCTCTGGTCACAGCAGCATGCATCAGGTAGTCCCCTCTATGCAGATCGAAGCGTTCCTGCAGGGTCTGGAATGGGAGTAATACCCCGTCCTTGTATAGATCGCCTAACATCTGTAAACCCGCATCTTCCCAACCCTGCAGTCGCGACCAGTCTCCACCGTGAGGGAGTGCCGTCACCATACCCAGCGGGATCTCCGGTGCGTACATTCGGCGAACCTCTGCTCTCCGCCGCGCCCGATTCCAGCATAGCCTAAACGTCTGCTCCTCCAGGGATAGGTCTCTGATGAGGAGTCTCTATTGCAGGGTAATATACGCAAGCACATGCCGTGGGGTGCCCTTGTCTCTGTCCGGTTCCAGACCTCGATAAACCTTTGCTATCTCTTGTGTGAAGGCCTGTAACTGAGCCGCCAGGTAATAACACTCAAAGTCAGGCGCTGCCATGCCCCCCTCATCCTTGGGTCGAAGTAAAGTGTCCAGCGCTATCCTGCGTCTACCTGCTCCCCATAGAAAGGCTATCACCAGTGAACTTAGAGGACTGACGGAATATAGAGCCCGGTATCCACACCGGCAACGTGCGGAAGTAGTAGAGCAGCCGTGGAAGCGCTATCATCTTTAGTAGGGAGATACGGCCCGTCACCGAGAGCGGAAGAGTGGCCCAAAAGGCCATGCTTCCCTTCAACGTATTAATGCAGCGGACCACATTGCCGTCCAACATGTCTGCCGCCGAGTGGTATATATACACTCCTAAATATTGTAAACAGCTAGGCTCCCATTTGAGTATCCGGAGGTTGGCAGGTTGTTCCTCCCCCCTTCGTAGCGGAAATAAACAGGATTTGGTCCAGTTAACCTTCAAGCCCGACAGCCTCCCGAAAAGTCCGAGGAGCCGCTTTGCTCCCTCCAGTTCCTCGTCTGCATTTGCCAAGAACAACAAAAGGTCGTCCGCGTATAATGAGATGGCCTGTGGCATTCCCCTATAAATGAGGCCCTTGTAATAGCGCCCCGCACGGGCCTCCTCCGCAAAAGGTTCCATCGCCAATGCAAACAGCAGAGGAGATAGCGAGCACCCCTGCCTGGTTCCACGGCCCACCTGATACTGACTCGAGATGAGAGAGCCTATCCGGACTCGCGCCGTGGCCGCCGTGTACAACACTTTGGTCCAGCCAATATAATTATCTCCCAAGCCGAAACGCTGCATCACCCTGTAAAGATACCCCCACTCCAGGCTGTCAAACGCTTTCTCAATATCAATAGAGAAAACCAGGGGCATGGTCGTTTTCGACAGTTGGTCATCGAGTAGTCGTGTCAACCGGCGTATGTTGTTGGTAGTGTTCCGCGTGTGAATAAATCCTGATTGATCCCTGTGTATCAGCTCTGTCATATGGCTCAGCAGCCTGTTGGCCAGTATTTTGCTCAGGATTTTATAGTCCGTCGTCAACATGGACAGCGGACGATATGAGGAGAGTTTACTGCTCTCCCTCCCAGGCTTCAGCAGCGGGATCATTAGAGTTTCACGCATGGACTGAGGCAGCCTCCCTCTCGACTTTGCTTCATTATATACCGCCTGTAATTGCGGAGCTAGGAATTCCAGATATCTACTATAAAACTCTATAGGCAGGCCATCTAGCCCCGGGACTTTTGTTCCAAGCCATCTGTTTCACTGCACTCCCTATTTCCCCTAGTGTGATGTTCCTGCCCAAATCATCAGCCTGTTCTTGTTCCAGCCGCGGCAATTGCAGCCCCTCCAGAAAGGCGTCAATTTCAGAATCTTGGCCTTCCGACCCGCTCTCATACAACCTTTCGTAATATGCTCGGAACCTATCTAGGATCTCTGTTTGGGTATTGTAGATGTTTCCCCCTTCCTCCTCAATAGCCAAGATCGGGTGGCTGCGCCTAGTCGAGTTAGCAAGCCAGGCAAGCATCGTTCCCGCCTTGTCACCCTCTGCATGTGCCTTAGTCAGGTAGATATTGTGATCAAAACTTCGTAGCCGTTCCATTTCCACCGCCACTGCTTCTTTGGCCTTGCTAACTGCTTCTTGGAGCTCGGGGTGATTAGGGCGCTCCCGTTCAATTTTTCGCAACTCCTTTTCGGCCCTATCGAGGTCATCTAAGAGTGTCTTGCGGGCGCCCGCAGATGCCCCTATGCAATGACCTCGGACAACAACCTTGAAGGCATCCCATTCCGTTGCCCTGGAGGACGTGGAACCACTGTTTTCCTCGAAGTAACGAGTAAGTCTCTTGCCTAAGGCGTCCCTGAACAGTAAGTCGTCCAGGGTGTCTGGTCGCAGTTGCCATGTCGGGACTCGTGAAATTTCGGTCATCCACTTCAGGGACAGCAATAGGGAGTTGTGGTCAGACAGCGTGCGGGACAGATACTCCACGTTCGCTACAGCGGGAAGTGTGAGCGAGGAGCACAGAAACACTTCTAACCGAACGTGCAGGTCATGTAGACCAGAGCGGAATGAGTAGTCCCTCATAGTAGGGTGTAGTGCCCTCCAAGCATCTGCTAGACCCCATCTCCCCTGCCATTCTATCCTGTGTTTCGCTATTCTATGTACTGGTGATGCATTCAGTGGTGGGTGAGACCTGTCTAATGCGGTGTCTGTTACTGAATTAAAGTCCCCTCCCATGAGTATTGGACCTGTCAAGTAGCTCGCCAGCTTGCCTGATAGCTTTGTCAGAAAGGCGGGTTGATCTATATTGGGGGCGTACACGCTGCATAGTGCTATGTCCCGACCTCTGAGCTTCCCCTCTATGGCCACAAATCTGCCCTCCGGGTCTATCACCTGTTTAGTCACTTGGAAGGGAACCCCAGCCCGGACCCATATCAAAGCACCCCTTGCGAATGCACAGTATGTCGTGTTAAACAACTGTCCTCGCCATCGCCTCTGCAGCGCTATGCCCTCCTGCTTCGTTAGGTGCGTCTCCTGCAGTAGCGCTATTTGAACTCCTCTGCGGACCAAATAAGCATGTATCTTGTGCCTCCGTGCCATGGTGTGTAGGCCCCGCACGTTCCAGGTCACACATTTCAATGCGCCAGCGCTAGCCATTTCCCCCTTGCATACTCGAACATGGTAATAACAGTCGTCTTCCAGGCGCTTATGTTGGCACTTCTCTGATCCCCTCTCCCCCCCCAACAACTATTCCCAAAACCCCACCTCCCTCGCCTCGAGCCCCCCGAACTACTCTCGGCAGCCACCCCCCCAGAACAGGAACTATCTTTACCAAAGTAGTTCCCATCCAAACTTTTACCAAAAAGGTGAACCACCCCAGTCGCCAACCCTATATTCCGCAGTCTCCACTGCGGTGACCTTAGGGGCCAGTAGGGCACAGCCCGATTCCGAGGGTGCTTGTTACACTATGACACTCCTGTCTCCCCCACCCCACAATCCCCCCATGAGCACTCACGAGTCTCCATACTTCTACCAGCCAGTCTTTGGCATCTATGGGCACGGCGCCCCCATGTTCAATGTGTGGTGCAGCCCTTCAAAGTCTTTCTCCTCAAGCTTCTACGATTTCCTCCGACGTTTGTGGCGTCACGATCAGCCCTCTAGTCCCACCAAGTTCCGAGAGGTCCGTTTCTGATCCTGTTGCCTGTTCCTCAGATTCCGAGCCCTTACATGACTGGCTGCGGACTGTACCCGATAGGTCCACCACCGCTTGAAGTGCTGCCTTCCTCTCCTCCTCCGTTTGCGACGCCGTCGGTTTCCCAGTCCTTTGCCGGCGCTTCCGAAGGCGCTGCGATTTCCTGGTCGGTTGTTTCCACTGTTCCTCCTCAGCTCTGAATCGAGCTCCATCCGTTCCGGCCTTGTAAGTGTCCCACCACGCCCAGGCATCCGCCGATGTGGGGAAAAAAAGTGTTTTATCGTCCACCACAATTCTGAGCTTTGCTGGGAAGAGGAGTGAGTACTTGATGCCCTCCACACGCAGCTCCCGTTTAATCGACAAGAAGGTAGCCCGAAGTTTATGTTTTACACTTTCGATGTTAAACGTGCATTGACTGTGTACGATGACAGATCTGCAGCATTTTGGACTTCTGATAGTCTCTTTATGACTTTTACTCTTTCAGGATGCTGGAAGGCAGAGTCTACAGTGACTCTCAGTCGTTGGATTAAGGACACCATCTCCTGGACACACCAGGTTCTGATTTGCCTTGTCCTTCTAATATCCAGGCGAGATCTACTACAGCAGTTTCAACTTCATGGGCTGTTTTTGGAGGAGATTCCTTGGATGAGGTCTGTCTGGCTGGTACTTAAGGAAAAGAAAACACTTTTGTTGGACATTATCATTTAAATTGTGCTCAATCCAATCACTTGAAGTTTGAGAGTGCGTGTTACAGGCCTTGGAGGATTCTGCTCCTGTTAGACTGTTTCATTTGTTTTGGAAATGGCATTAAAATCCCTTGGGGGCGCATCATATCCTTTATATCCCTTGTTGTACTTTATTTCAGGTGTTGGCATTTGCAAAAGCCTTCATCTTCCTTGGGTGTATGCTTTGGTATTCCTCATTAGTAAGGACTGGGTCGAGGATGAGCAACGTAGAGGTAATGCTTTGATTACTTACCCGTTATCCTCATTGTCCTACTCGTATTTGACACAGTCATACTTACCACCCTTGGTATTTCAGGAAGTGCTATGCTAAGGCTAGGTATTTATAGCCCTTAGCTAGAGGGTGGGTAGGATCAGAAAGTGTTTTCTGTATTGTTTCCGGTCTCTGATTGAACATTACTCATTAGAAATGACTGGGTCGAGGATGAGTAGGGCTAAGTAGCGGTGGCGGCTCCTCCGCTAAAGATGGAGGAGCGTTGCCCCACTGCTTTTCAGCAGTGCAAAAAAGGAAAAATAAAAATATAATAAGACAATGTTAATATCATTTTATATTTCCTTGCTGAAGCCAGTTTTGGGGCAGGCCTTGGCTGTTACAGCCAGCAGAGAGAAGAGTGGTTGGTGCACTTAAGTGCGCATGACGGTTTGGCTCACTTAGCATGTTCTCCACCTGCCTGTATTGCACAGCCTGGGTGGAGGACATCCACAGGCTCCCACTCCCTGTCTGAGCCTCGAACCAGGCTGCTCAGACCAATCATGACGCTGTTGTCATGCTGGTGACAGCAGCGTTGTGATTTTTTTTTTATTGATTTTTTTTTTAGGTTTATATAGCACAAACTCGACCCAAAGATATCAGGTATCAGAACGCTTTACATGAGCACCTATTTCGTTACAGATGGACACATTCATTTTTGTTAGGCGTGGGGAGATTAAGTGATTTGCACAGAACCATAGGATGTTGAGTGTCCCTGACGAGACTTGAACCCAGTTCCCCAGGTTCGATGTCGCCAATCTAGCCGTAAGGCTACACCTTAGAGAAACTTGTGTGCTTCCTGCTTCTGAGGGGAGAGACGGTAGCCGTGCAGAGGTCAGTGGATTTTTCCACGACCCGGCACCCTTGTTCTGTACCAGACGCAACTGAGTAAGAGTAATGAGGATTACCAGTAAGCAATCAAGGCCAAAATGTGGGATAGGGCAGAGTCAGCACATACCAGAAATATACAACTGTTGCCTGAGTAACGTGTCCCGCTTCTCTGAGCCTGTGTCAGAGGACGTCCCGGACCTTTTCTTAAAATGACTTCATCTTAGGACACAGTGTAAACACACTGATACTTTCAGCATGTTCTGGCTTTTTTTTTTAAGGTAGCAGCACTTCCCATGCTGGGACGTCCAGTGACGCTTTTTGCCATTAACAGGGTGATCAGATAGCTCCATGTCAAAGAACACCATGTTTGCATTCCTGGACATTCTTTTACATATCAGTGTATTCTGGGAGTTGTAGTCTGGGTTCATTTTAACTGGACCAACACAGCTGATAACAATATGTAAGGCAAAGCCCAGCAATGGAAAGGTGGTGCGTGTGCGTGTCACACGAGCATTATACCACCAGGTCAACGTAACCATAAAGCATAAGGTAACTAGATCTAAAAGCATGCACATGCTGTTGATTTAAATCCAGGACTGGGCAAGAGGTGTCACAAATGATATAGATCCAATTAGCAGCTGCGTGCGAAGGCAGTCCGGGGGTGGGAGCGGGGAATAATGCCCATATGTCAAGCATACCTAAGGTTTACCGGATGGCTGCAGTTTACCGAGTAGTCCGTGTTATAATATTTTTTTGCGGTTTTATATAGTGCGAACTCGACCCGAAGGTACTGAAGCGCTTTTACTTGAACGCCAGTTACGTTACACAAGGACACATTTATTTGGGGGGACACGGGGGGATTCATCGATTGGCCCAGAATCACAGGATGTTGAGCCAAATCTGGGGCTCGAACCTGGTTCCCCAGCTCCGATGTCGGCAGCTCTGGTCGTTAAGCAATATCCTTCCCAACTAGGGTCTTTTGGGTCAAATGCATTGCAAATGCATTCTGATACCTAAAGTTTGACTTCAGGTTAATACTATTCGATTATTAGATCACCACTTTATAAGAAACTTCTGGGGCAGGGCCGTTGACCCCTTGGCATCATGCAGGCTTCATGAACTGCGGGGCACAGAGGTTACATTCCCAGTTGGATAGCTGAACTTGTGTCGGAGATCTGGGGACGATGGGCCTGTTGCAGAGGCCGGTGCTAACCCACCTGCTCTGTACACTTATGAACCGCAGTTAGGATGCTCGGGCGGTTAGCGCAATTGCTGCGGAGTTCGTCGGCAGGAATTCATCTGCTTGCTTTAGGTCGGTGCAAAGCCCAAAGTCTTTGTAAGTCAATGAAGCTGCAGCTCCCCGCCCAGCACGACCCCCTCCCCTGCTTGTCCCAGAGGTGGAGGGGGTTACACTACGGCTGCCCCCCGGGGGCTTCCATATTGGCACAGCAGGGTGAACACGAGGTGGGCTGTTTTTCCATTCAGCGCTCCTGCATCCCGATGGGTGATGAGGGCTCGCCTTTGTAATTGATGCTCTGCAGCGAGTAATGATGCACTCATTGGAAGGGTGATCTCGGGCGCAGAGAGGGGTAAATTGAAGGGGACAGGTGACGGGGGAGGGGGCAGAAGAGTGATCGGTGGAGGCATCATTCATGGGGAGAGAAGTGGTGGTAAAGGCCGACAGTGATGGCCTCGGGGGTCTGTGGAATCTGATATGGAGGGGGTGGGCCCAGGTAACGCAAGCTTGGAGGGGCTTCGGGCCAGGTAATGACATCCCCTTGTGAGGTGGGGGAGGGGGTACATGATAGGCAGGCTTGTGTTGTAGGAGGGGTTAAAGGTCACGGGGCCTGTGATTCCTCATAGGGGGGGTTCTTTCTCTTGACTGCACATCGACAGAGGGGTTAGGAGGAAGGGGCACAGAGATAATCCCGTGCACCTCTGAGGGATAAGTGTGTGGGTGAGGGGCGATGCGAGCTGGAAGGAGTCTGAGAGTGTTTTTCTAGGGGGGGGGGGGGAGGATGTGGGGGCGATCTCAGACGTGGTCGATCACTCTGGCAGGTCGGATATCTTATCGTAATGCTGGAGCGCAAACTGACGCCAACATTTTTTCTAGCTCGAGTAATAAGCAGTGTCTCTTTTACTCTTCCCAAGGCACACGTATCTTCCCCCATCAATCAATCAATGTGACAATCAGTCACTGGATTCAACAATGGGGCTCCCTCCATCCCGCAGTCTCGTGTAAACTTGCTATATTTGGCATGACAAATCAGACGAGCAGGCACGTTGAAAGCGCAATACGCAAAATACCACATTATATCTACTTATTGCAAACGTATATAGCTCGAACACGACCCGAAGGTATTGGGGTGCTTTACATAAGCAACACTTACGTTATACACGTACATATTCATTTTTGGTAGGAGCGAGGACATTAAGTAATTTGCCCAGAATCACAGGATGCTGAGCCGACGCCGAGGCTCGAACCTGGTTCCCCCAGCCCCAAAGTCGGCAGGGCTCTTAAGATTGTTGCACCTTTCCATTCCAGTTTGTTTTACAGACTTATTCCTCGCCCCTGCCCCCACTGTCATCTTCCCCCACAAGAAAGTTTGAAAAACTTTGTGCCTTTTGTCCTTCACACTGACCAATCAGAGGCGGGCAGGTCTTCCCGCACCACGTGACGCTCCCCTCCGCAGCCACCCTCCCCCGTTTAATGCCAGCTGCTGCTGCAACAGGAGGAGGGAGTCTGAGGAGAGAGAGCGGAGGAGGAGGAAGAAAGAGCAACAGAGAACCAGGAACCGAAACGTACTCGGGACTGGGAAAGAGGTGGAGGGAAGAGAAGGGGCTCAGGGGACACAACCAGGAGAGACAGAGAGACTGCAGTGACAGAACTAGGGGAGGAAGAGAGAACCGCAACCGAACCAAGTGACAGTGAAGCCAAAGACAAACCAGCCAGATTGTAAAAAGAAGAAACAGAGAGACAGGGCATGTGCAGAAAAGAGAAGTGAGTGCAGCTAGAGAAGAGAAAGAAACATGGGGCCCCGAGTGTGAGAGAAAGAAGACAGAACTAGAAAAGTAAAGAGTTTAGAGACGGGGCAGAGCTAGGGAGTTGAAAACAGAAGGGACCAGGGACAGCAACAGAGGCGGAAACGTGACCGAAACCGAGACAGGATTGACACCCGGAGGCGAGACAGGACTGGATTGGATCCCGTATCAGCGTCAACAATCGACCCGGAAACCTCGAGGTTACCGGGCCAGAGATGGGCTCAGGAGCACGGGACTGGGTGGAGAACCGGGGATAGAGTAGAAATCAGAGTCAGGCAAGAGCTGGACCAGAACCGGGCCCCGAGGCAGAGCTGGAGAACCAGGGAGTGTCGCACCGGATCCCGTCTCGGGGACAGAGGCAGACCGAAGCAGATAGGGACGGGCCTGAGGGGAGGTGGGGGTACCAAAGGTTCCAGGTCCCAGTCATCGGGCAGCCTTAATGTCCCGTAGAGCTGCACCCCCTTCTCTCTGGACCGGCACTGACCGGATCCGGGTCGGACAGCGGCTGCGGGCCAGTTTAGCTGGACTTCTGGAGCTAGAGGTGCTTAGAGAGAAGCACGCCGAGGGTGTACGTGGGGCGCTTGTGGGGCTCAAGGAAGGGACCCCTGAAGATGACAGGTGGGGGGTCGTGAAGGAGGTGTCTGGGGGATCTACCGACCAAGAGGACGACCAGCAGAAGGAACCCGCTAGCCAGGAATGGAAGCCCACGACCCTGAAGCCACCAGAACCAGGAGGAGGACAGATGGACCAGGTATGTATGAAAGAATGCACAATATTATACATAGATATTAATGCAACCCTAAATCAACACACCAGCAAACCCATTCAACACTGAACAAAACTTTCTTATGGTTATGACATGTACTCACCCATCTCCCATCTTGGCCTCTCCTTCTGTTCGCCTGAGTCACCTCCATACCTTCAACTTATCTACTAACCTGTTGACACGTACAACATCTTCAAGCCTTGCACAGATCTACGCTGAACTCCCATCCCACCATCACCTAGGTCAATCCACAGCCAGCATCCATTCGCAGACACATTGTAATATACAGAATTTACATACACATTCAGGTCAACCAATCCATTTTAGTCTACTTTAGAGCATCCTCACACCAAACACAATCCACTAGTCCATAATATATATATCCTCATTAAACTCAGGAACCTGCCCATCTTTAATTTAGGCCATCGCCACATCGATCTAACGGGCAGTCATCGTCCGCAATGTCAGCACACCTAACACTGTCCCACCAGTATCTCTTGTGTCTAGTTAGCTGAAACTGATCTATTGACTT
Source organism: Lissotriton vulgaris (assembly GCF_964263255.1). NCBI lineage: Eukaryota > Metazoa > Chordata > Amphibia > Caudata > Salamandridae > Lissotriton > Lissotriton vulgaris. Next base: position 591,164,736 of record NC_141697.1, read on the forward strand.
GTCGCCATCCACTAAATCTTCACGTGAAACACTATCTACCAACAGTCGCCCATAGCATCTACACAGAACGATCACCCAACCCATGTCCTACCAAAGTGTCTCAACCCCCAGTACTGATTTACCAACCAATCATTGTCCACTGCATGAACATACCAAATTGTGAACTACAAAACCTATTGGCATTTATTGCATCTACTCATCTAACACTGATCTATTGACTCAACATCATTGTCCACAGTATCTACACAGCAAGCACGACCAACCAACCCATCTTCCTCCGGGCATCTCCACAGCCAACAGTGTTTTACTGACCTTTCGTCCTCCTCTATACCACCTCCTTAATCATTGATATACAACTAACAATCCTCCATGGAACCTACAAGCCCAACTCTGTACCAAACTATTGTCATCCAGGGCACCTCTGTGTCCATCACCCATCTACCAACCATCTTCATGTTGGACACCTCCACTTCAAACACTGAGCTACTGGTCCATCGCCTTCCACCAAGTATGGCCTCCAAGAGCAATTAACTCGTATTGTATGTGCTCATTGCCTTTCTGATGAGGAGGTTACCAGCGGTATACAGAGCTACTGTAGTTCACCAGTATACTAAGGGCCTGTTATGGTACACGGTAACCTACAGGTGGCAAGTGAAACTTACTGAAAGGCTGCCATGGCAACCATTCCAGGTGGCCAATTGAAAATGATGTTTCTCACTGAACCCATGAAACACACAAACGGTGATGGGGGAATACTTGCAATTTGTCTAACCACTGGCAATCACTCGGGGTAGCATTCCAACCCATCGTTCTCTTGCTCACCATGCCACCTCAGTTTGGACCCAACCAAATGCTCTTCGCACAAATTCATATCTGTATTTTGAAAACGCATATAAAAAGTGGTCGGTGTCCCAAGTGGAAAAAAACACCCACCGCGCTTTAAGTGACAAAAAAATAATATACACCTTGGTTTCTCAATACAAGAAGACGACTATTATGTAATTCAAAACGAACCTTTTCCAGTCTTTGAAAATTTCAACAAAGCTGTTACATTATCATTGTTTAATTTATAATGGTCGTCTCCTTGTATTGAGAAACCAAGGTGTAGATTTATATTTTTGTCACTCAGTGTGTTGATTCTATTTTTCACTTGGGACACTGCGCACTTTTTATATGCGTTTTCAAAATACAGATATGAATTTGTGCCATCAGTATTTGATTTCCTGATTGTATTTTGTGTGCTTCTCTCGTTCAAAATCCTTCTCTAGCATTATTAGTGATTGTGCATAATTATCAAGTGTTTTTGGATGTTTACAAGAACCATTGTTTCTCTTGTACATGTCATATGCCCTGGTTCCGTGTGAGTAGGGTTGCCTTTGTTTCCTCAATGCAATCTTTTTACCCAGCGGCACTTTGCATGCTAGAAGTTTTATTTGAATACTTATAAATGGCAAAATGAAAGGTATGCTTAATTGAATGTGAATGCAGTTGAATATTGCCCAGTGTGGTTACTAGTCAAGGCCACTGGGTCTACAGAGAGCAAGTGGAACCACCTGGGAGTAACAAGGGCTGGATAGCAGAGTCATAATATTGTGGCCTACTGTTGATGCCTTCTAGGTTAAACCTGGGCACAGAGTGCTGTCTAAAGGGTGATTCATAGTGTCAAAGCTGTTCTTCATATCTGCAGGTTACTGTTGCTGGTTTGTGAGTGGTGTTTACATGTGGAATCTGTTCTCAAAGGTCATACTGGATCTTGGTTGATCTGAGGGGAGCAGAGGGGGATCCTGTCACATTAACACCTCCACCGACCAGTTCACAATATTATCGAAAAAGGCGGAGCTTCACAGTTAGTTATTAAACAACAGGGGCGGGGTCTGGTGGCAAAGGCCCTATTGTCAACGGTCACACAAAGTTGCATATAGAAAGGGAGACAGATTTTAATCACATTTGTTGGTCTGCCATACTAACGATAGAAATTATGGTGAGTTCTGAGATGATTTTGCAATGTGAAAAATGCTGACCTTCTGCCGGAATTTCATCAAATATGTTTGAGAAAATGTGTATTCTGTGTTGAATTTCTCATTGAAGTTTTACTAAGTACTCCAGAAGCCAAAGTGAGAACACATTTTCTATAATTTCGCAAACGTCCTCCTCGGCCATGTGAGAAAAAGTCCAATAGGGTAAGTATCAAATCTACTTTCAAAAGCAGCAGCCTGCAAGTTGTTTTTATTTTTACCATTTGCCTAATTCCTTTTGTCAATAGTTAACTCTCTCCATGAATGTGTACTGGCATGAAAATCCTTTTATTCCCTTCAAATATAAGGAAATAATGCCCATAGAAATATTACACTCTGTGCATAACAAAATTACTTCATACAAACATAATTAACTAAAATGTTTTAAAATAGGTAGTATTGTAAGTCAGCCAAAACAATGTAGACACAATTTTTAAACAGTCAAAACTGTTATGGACTACTCAAGACTTGGATCACTTTAAATATATAATTGGACCAATGCAAAGAAATCTTTTCGGGGACTTGTGTATTTCAGTAACTTTTAGTGGGACGGATAAACATTTTTATCTACACATACATTTTCAACCTTTTGCCTTGTCATCACCAAAATACCAAAGTTTGTTCGGACCGCAGTTTGGTCAACAAACACTGTTTCCATGCTGATGCAAGATAGCAGCTGGTCTTTTTGTTTAGAGTCCATAAACTATACTAAGGCTTTATGGTACAGCCGGGCCTGATTTATACTGTCTCCCTCAGCCGCCTGGTAACCCAGTTCTCAGCCTTTTCTGTCATCTCAGGTTTCACCCAGCAGGGAAGAGTGTTTTTTCTCTCCTAAGCCGCTTGATTTTTGAAAGTCTGTGATTTCAGTTCAAAGACAGCGTTTCTTCCTATGTGTTTTTTTCCCCTTTAAGGATGAGCTCGTTTTATCTTCTAAAAGACCCATGTTGCTCTGGTTACGGTGCTGTGTCTCTGTGTGAAGGCTTTGCTTACTCACTCCGTTTGTTCCCTGTTTGCCCATGTCGGGCATTCGTAGGTCTCATTAGCTAGTCTCTAGGATACGAACCGCTGTTCAGCCAGCTGTAACTGTTCGTCGTGCTGCGTCAGTGTTTGAGTTTCCCAGTGGGTTACGTAAGACGTTAGCATGTTTGCAGCAGCCGTAATGCCTTCCTCGTGTTTAGTACGTTTTCCCATTTGTCGCGATTGTCTTTACTTTGCAGTTTCAGTTTTTTTAGCTTCAAAGGTCGAACCATTCAGGGGAGGGGTGCATCATTTCCAGGGTGGGTTTTCCATATCAGTAGGGGGCCTTCGTTCTAAGCGCTTTTGACAACATATGCGATAGGAAGGCGCTATAAAAATACCATTACAATACGCTATCAGTAAGAGTGCCTCCTAGCCTCGCAGAGGGTGTTTCCAGTTTCTGCCCCTCGGGCCTGGCCGGGCCTGTCCTTGTTTACCTCGGGTTGGTTCTCTCCGGGGCCTTAATCACAGGGGAGGGCCTTTGCCTTTAGAAGGCCCTTAGTGCACTTTGCTGAGGTGGAGATGTTTATCTTGGGTAATAAAATTCATTGTACAAGGTTGTTTAAGGGGTGGGCAGCCCACTTGGTGATCTGAAGGAAGTGGTTCCTGTAAAGATAACGTTGTAGTGGCGAGGGTCGGTGACCATGTCTTTGGTGAGGCCCTCCTTGCAGCCAGTGCCACCATTCAAAATACCAGTGATTTATTGTAAAGACTAAAACATGTTTGCTCTGCTACAGCTTGGTGAGATATGGTATTTCTTTCACCTGTACAGCAGAGGGGGGGGGGGGGGGGGGGGGGCTGCTATGTACAAATATGTGTAAGTGAGGCGTATTCCTGTAGAACTCCTGGCTGGCTACTGAGTTCCAGGAATAGTCCTGGTTTGCTCCTAGAGTTCATGACTCGGCCAGGAGCAGTACCAGAGCAACTCTCAGCAACATATTTGAGGTTCGAGTCATAACAGTGTATCTACCAAGGAAGCTTAGCGGATCTCTCGCATCGAGGCGCTGTGGTGCAGGCCCTGCGAGTCCTTTCTGTGACCTCATACTGCCCTTCGGCCATCTTGGCTTTGGTTTGCCACCCAGGACGTGCTGTTGGCCCGTCTCCTGCAGGTGTTCCTGTTCCCCAGGCTGGTTGCCTGCGGTCCAGGCCTTCTTTATTTGTTCATGCTGCTTGACGATAAGAAAAGTCGTGGGTAAGGGTAATGACGGTACATATAGGAGTCGGACTGAATACGTGAGGTATGCCAGACTGGGTTACAGAGATGTACAAAGAGGTTGCTGTGTGTTGAGGGGACAACCGAACACCTGTATTAGGTTTTTTTCAGATCTCATATTTATAGTATAGAGTACAAGTATGGAAGTGGCTATCAAGCTGCTGCTGATTCCATATCCTTTGTGGTACTCCCAGTGTTGTTGTCAGAGTACAGCGCCCGCCGCACCAGGCCCACGCAGTGCGCAGAGTGGCCCTGTCCATGCCATGCTCACAGTTGCCATCTCCTTAAGTTTGTGCACCAAGTCCGGGCAGGGTTCAAAGTTGCCTACCTCTGCGGTACTCGCATGAACCAAGGCTGAACATTGTTATTAGACTCTAGATCCAGATAGTAAAAAATAAAATAGTTGAACAAATATTGTCTTAAAAGAACAGAAGAATAAAACGCGCAATAAAAAAAGTAACTTATAAAAAAGGAAAGGTAAAATATATATGTAGTTTTACTTTCTTTCCTATATGTACCCTATTTAGATAACTAAACTTTAAAATACATAACACTAGAATAGAACATTAAATCCCCGTCTCTATTCCACTTAAACTAAGCACAGAACAAGGTAACTTGAAAATGGATTTATCATTCACAAACACTGCACTGAAAATACTTTGACTTCCAGTAACCTAGGTCTTTGCAAGGGCCATTTATGTATCGTGACCCACCCACGAAGATAATGTGACTAAATTAAACAGTTCCCAGGGGAATGCACTTTGTGACTTCATTTATTCACGCAACTGATATTAGCTGTATCCTTTGAAAAGCATTTGTTTGGGCTACATGCACAATGTGGGCGTTGCCGCCTGCTAGTACATGGTTATCTTAAAAAAGATTGTGCTTTGTGTTTGCTGTGCCTTTTTTCTTCTTTTTCAGACCTGGTTTTCTTTTTATCTCTGAGGTGGGTTTCCTTTGCCCTTGGTGAGCTGGTCTTTCTTTTCAAAGCTGTCAGGGAGACACTGATTCCTGATCCTTTTATCGCTATCCAAACTACAAGGAGTCCTTTCTTTACTGTAGTACTTCAGTCTGTCCTTTGTCTCAACCCCCCCTACTCTATCTAGCTGTTCCCACCTAGGATGCCCATCCAGGGTATCCAGGTGAAGGGCAGAGAGCTAAAGTTCGTATTTCCTGTTTGGGTTAGCTAGGGTCTAGAGTTAGAACTCCTGCCCTACTCCCTTAGTTACAGCGTTCAACCTCTAGCGCTAACTATCTTACCTCTTTGAGTGCCCTCAGAAAGCTTATTGCATCCCTCAGGATTGACCACCATAGAAATTCACTCACCTCAAGACCCTCGTAGCACTCCCGCTGTGGGTCATACCATCGCTGTCACTGGGTGACCCTAACAAATGCACTGTGATGGAAATGGCCAGCCCACTGTCTGACCCATACCGGCAAGCCTCCTCTCCACAAAACTAACCACATTCTCCCAGGCAGAGCCCGTAGACCTGTGTACAAATGCCGTTAATAGATTTTTTGAGGTGTAACATCTCAGACTTATGGTAGAGCCTTTAAACCCGCACATGGAAAGTGTCTGTTTACTTTCCTCAGGCCCAACGCTTTCCTCCGTGGGGTGAAGCTTGTGGAGCTGTGTTAGAATGACACAAGTGTACTACCCTGGGGCCCAACATCTTCCGCTTAGTGGTGAACTAAATGACGTTTTCCTGGTTCATAGTAGTTCTATTAGGGTTCCCACATTTTGCAGAAGGCCAAGTGATTAGTGAACACTGTGGTATATGAATACCAATCAACATAAGATAACAGGAATAACGTTAATACAGCCAGGTTTGCGAATGTTTAATAAAAGCTCAGCTGCAGTGGTCCTAGTTGTCCAGTCCTGAAAGATCTTACAAATTCGGTAGTGTTTTCTGTTCCCAGACAATGTAGTGCTTTTCGTTTATAGAGCCCATGCAGGAATTCTGCTCCCTAGATATTGTAATGCTGGTAGTCCGTGTTGTGCTCTGTTATCCTGTCTGTGCATTGTCCGGTGCTTTCAGTTTGGCAGTCTCTGCGCTGCTTCACTATGTAGCAATACCCATACAGTTCTCAATTTGCTGCAATTCTCAGTTCCCCAAACTCTGTAATGCTTTCACATCCACAATCTCTGCAGTGCTGCCAGACAGTGCAGCTCTGTCATTCATTGCTACCAGTTCCTCCATTGCTTCCAGTTCCCCACACCCTTCATTGCTACCAGTTCCTCCATTGCTTCCGTTCCCCATACCCTTCATTGCTACCAGTTCCTCCATTGCTTCCAGTTCCCCATACCCTTCATTGCTTCCAGTTCCTCCATTGCTTCCAGTTCCCCACACCCTTCATTGCTACCAGTTCCTCCATTGCTTCCAGTTCCCCACACCCTTCATTGCTACCAGTTCCTCCATTGCTTCCAGTTCCCCACACCCTTCATTGCTACCAGTTCCTCCATTGCTTCCGTTCCCCATACCCTTCATTGCTACCAGTTCCTCCATTGCTTCCAGTTCCCCATACCCTTCATTGCTTCCAGTTCCTCCATTGCTTCCAGTTCCCCACACCCTTCATTGCTACCAGTTCCTCCATTGCTTCCAGTTCCCCACACCCTTCATTGCTACCAGTTCCTCCATTGCTTCCAGTTCCCCACACCCTTCATTGCTACCAGTTCCTCCATTGCTTCCAGTTCCCCACACCCTTCATTGCTACCAGTTCCTCCATTGCTTCCAGTTCCCCACACCCTTCATTGCTTCCAGTTCCTCCATTGCTTCCAGTTCCCCACACCCTTCATTGCTTCCAGTTCCTCCATTGCTTCCGGTTCCCCACATCCTGCATTGCTCCCAGTTTACTCCCTGTCCTTGCACTGCTCAGTCCTTGCATTTCTCTCCGTTCCCAATTGCATTACATTGCCCTCACCTCCCCAGTCCCTCCTCCATTGCTCCTAGGCCCTGCTTTTCTCTCCACGTTTTCCCAGCTCCGCTATGCGTCATTGCTTCCTTCCACTTCCGCATTCCTTTCTTGCCCCAAGTCCCCACATTGCTGCCAGTGCATAGCGCGTGCAGAGGCTCATGCTCCCGGGAATCAGGTGTGTGGCGTTGGGGGTGAGGTGTGGCACTTATCCATGGACTCCCAATCCAGTATAAAGTATTTTTATAACTGTGAGATATGAGATACGATACTGTTCGGAATGTCCCGCCGTTTCCTCGTGACGCTCCCCTGGTTTGATTGTGCGGCTGACAGAGGTTGTGAGAAAAGGTCAGCCGTGGCGGGGTGGTGTGGGGGGGTCGGTCGGGCTGACGCCGTAGTTTCTGAGCTGTTGGTTTTGGGCTTAGTTTTGGGGGAGGAGAGGCAGCCGCGGTGGGAGTAGGGGGCAGCAGGGGGGATGCTGACGCTTGATATTTTTAGCAGCCAAAAGTCATGAGAAACCCAGGCATCACACTCGGCCCTCCATTACCGCTACGTCGGAGCACTTCTTGACGGCGGCCGCGGACACTCTTCACACCATTTTCCCAGCCTGGTCCCATGAGGCCCTTCAAAGCCCACATTGTATCTTCGCTTTCTGCTCCATGAGGCCCTGGATTACCGCCAGGTGGTGGAGCCAGGGGTGTTCTAAGTGTGCTCTGAGCCCGGGTGCAAAAACACGGAAATGGAGCCTACCCTTTCCCGTGGTTTTGTAGTGAACGACAGGGCTAACTGGGGACAGTGGCTCCTCGCACGCCAGTGACTTCCCTGTGCCACTGCACCTGCTGCACTGTTCGTCACGGTTGATAGCCCAGATGTTCTTTAAAGCACAGTCTCCCCTCTTTGCTCAGTGGTACTTTCCACAGCCTATTCCACCAATTCAAGAAATACTGTTTTTACCAGTGCGAGGAGAAAAGGTCAATTTCTAGACCCCTAAAGGTGTGTGGGCAAAAGCAGACCGGATATAGGCAGGTTAGACAGGCATGTAGCAGACCTTGGTTTCAAAAGTAAAGTTGGAGACTACGTTGAAGGAAGCGGAATGATGGGAACAATATGACGTTATTGGACAAAGTGGATGGGCCCATTTAGGTACAAGGTTAGTTCTACAAAACGAGTGTAAAGCTGGGGATGGCATAGTGTGCTATACTGTCTGTGGTTAGAAGAAGGGTAGGGAATGAGCAGACCCGACGAGCCTGGGGCATGTAATAAAAGCAATGAGCATCCCTGTACCCATAGATCCCTATAGTGTGGTGTCTTGATATCCTGGTGTCCCACCATCTCCACTTTAGGGAAGACCATTTGTTTAAAATACAAGTAGTGCTTGCTTGTCTCCAGGGGTTGTACAGTTGCTATTACTAGATGTACTCAACCATCTTCACCTCATCACTGGAGTTATAGTTCAGTAAGCTGAAACGCTTGCAGTGTAGCAAAACTGTGGGTTCTAATCCTGGAAAGGCTAACTAAGCCTTCCATCCTTTTTAAAGTCAGAAAATTGAGTATCAAAAGTGGGTAATAGTAACATTTGTAATTTAGAGTGCTTACGGAATGCAGAAGGGTTGTGTGAAACGCTGTCTAATGAAGAAAAAAAATTGTCAGCATTGCCACAAATTTGATAAGGTAATCTTCACTGTAGGTGTGAGCAAATAGGCATTTTTCTCACATATGTATCAGCCTCACACCTTGCTGGAATTCAGCTATAAAATAAAGTTGCTGCTTCACCGTAAAGTCTTTAAGGCTTTTTGACAGAAAAGACTGGGCTGTACTAAAACTACAGTGCATTATAAGGGCAGTACTGGAGACCGCGCATGATAGCATGTAGAAGATGGACATGTTGTATGGCTGTTGGGTAAACATCAGGTTTGCAAAGCTAAAGCTTGAGTTTGCAAGGAGTTTGTGGTCTGCAGGTCAGAGGCAGGCCGAGAATACGTCTTGAGAAACATTAGGACTTACTACAACTTCGACATAGTCGAAGGCTAGAGACCGTGTAGGCCTTTATGAGGAGTGCCATGGATGGACTGGCAATAGTTACTTCACCTAGTAAAATCTAATTCCCCATAGATTGGTATTTATTGGGTGTGATAATTACAACTATTACAAGTTCACCCATCAAAATGGGACACCAAAATCGTTACAGACTGTTTTGCATCTGGTTAGTTCTGGCAGATTTGATTTAAAGAAATTTGACAGGTGTACAGACCTTATTGTACCTGGTACTTGCTGGGTTACCATAACGGTTTCACAACTCCCAATTCTGACTTGTGCGTAAACAGGGGGTTATGCAGGGGACACATTTTCCTGCTCACTTGAAATCAAGGCCTTAGGATGTGTGGGTGAAGTCTAGACCGGAAACGGGCATACCGGATCGACCAGGGCATGTACCAGGGGAGTGAAGCAACTTCACTAATTAAGCAAGGATAACATTTGAGTCCACACATGCCCTGAACATAAAAAAGGGCAGAAAGGTATAGGGTGAGCTTTTTCTGGTAATTAATGTAGCGGTCCCTCCATCGCTCTCCTGAATCTTGTCTCTTCTGAATGCCTCTTTGTTTGTTGGCTTCCTGTTGTCATCATGAAGGTGTGGTGAGGGTGAGGCATGGGGAGTACCTCATCTGTCTGGGCCAACAGCCAGGCCTGGCGACAGAAGAGGCGGCGTGGGCAGGTGCTTTGGATGGTGCATGCAGTGATGCCCTTAAGCGTGAGCAGGTATTATTTATAGTGCGGGGTTGATGTGCTTCAGGTGCAGGCATTCTAATAATGCACTTAGGGCGTGGTCGGGATAGGTTGTGTTAGCGCATGCCAAGGTGAGCCGGAAGGCAGGGGATGTTGAGGGCGTGTAGGGAGGGTGCTGTCAGGGTGAGGGCAGGTGATGTGATGGTGACAGTGCAAGCATGTGGGTTCAAAGGCAGATCTTAATAGTGTATGGTAAAGAAAACTTCAGGCTAGCAGTCCTCGGGTACAAGCAGCAACCACAGGCTCCAAACCCTTCCCAGGTAATGCCACAAAAATGTGGAACGCCCAACCTGCGCACAGATAAGGCCGGCGCCACCTCTGCAGTTTTTCAAGCGCCTATTGAAAGAGGACCTCTCAATCAAACAGCTTGGTATAAACCTCCCTATCTCTCAGACTTCCTGACCTCCTTTTCACTCCGCCAGCTTAAATTACATGACTGATTACTCTGACAAAAAGTAGTACTTTACAGTCCATACTTTTGCTTGATCTTTAATTTGTTTGTACTAATTAATCATGCTTTTTCTCGAAATACGTACTCTGGTTTCGCTTCCTTCTAATTTGCTCGTATCATTGCTAGAACTGTTCCTCAACCCTGTAGAGTGCCGGAGATATTTACAACACACACAAGATGAGGTCCAGTAATATTAATGTCTGCAGCTTGCGAAAATGTGATAAAAATAATGCAAATCAGTTCCCTCGTTCTTGGCCCATATCAGGGATGCACTCGGTTTGTACTGTTTTTTTTTTTGCAGGGGTAGCTATAAGTCAGGCTTTTCCAACGAGTAGCCCATCGGCTACGGGTAGCTCTCCAGCTACCTGTAAGTAACTCTCCTGTGAGCCGCCCAGCTAACTAAATAAGACGCCTTTGCTTGGTTTAATTAATAAATGTATGCCAATATTGAAAAGTGTGCATTCAAAATGAAATTGTGTGTATTTTCAGCACTCATACACTGATATTTGGAGAAAAATGGTTGAATTTCCCCCCCAAAATTTACAACTGATATCCAACTGTGTTGGGAAGACATTCCTAATATTATTACTTTGGTGCCAGTGGCATTGCATCTATGGCTGGTATGCATTACCAAAGTAGAGGCCTTCCATGCTGATATATTCCGTATTTTTGTATTACTGCTGGCAACCCTGCCTGATGCACCGAGGTGATCACAGGCGCTAAGCCTGAATTGGGGGGCCACTAATGTAATCTGTTTGATATGGTCACTCTACAATACTAATACTATTAGTATCTCAGAAAGATTTTCAATGAACATAAGTAGCTCCTATTAAAGAAATAGTTGGAGATCCCTGCTATAAGTGTTTTGGTCAACACTTGGTCATGTGCATGCTTGGCACCAGAAGGTGGTGGTGTGTATTTCACTGAGCAGCAGAGGGCACCCTTGGAGTCTTGTACCAGGAGGAGGGGCAGTGTATGTCATAGACCAGTAGAGATCTGTGTTAAGGTCTTACTTAACATTAGGTGCTATGGTTGCATCAGTAGCACTCCAAGGCCCCCAAGTCCTTTCTAACCAACAGACACAGTACACTGCACCAGGCCATTTTGCCCTGCACTTACTCTCTCACCCAGCATAACATAACATCATTCTCTCCTAACAGCTCATGATCCTGAGTGTCTATCTTTTAACCGCCTGAGGTCTGCACCCTGCATCCCTAACAGACCATACACAGGCACAAGCCTAGGTCGGCCCAAGAACAATATGGGGTCCAGCACAACAGCACACTAGGCAATATAGTGTTAGGCCTTGCAATCTGGTCGCCGCCACCTCAAGCTTGGTTAATTCTAAGGCCGGGCCATCTGGATCCAAGGGAAGGCTCATCCTTGGTACCCTGACACCTCTGCCCTCCCAGAAGTCAGAGCACTCAGAGAAACGAATGGCGGTGCATCATTTTCCCCCACTTTGATTTCCTCAATCTCCAACTCTGTATCTCGCCGCAGAGTTACATTTATCAGTGGGGGTGAGGCATCTGTCTGCATTCTGAGTAAAGAGTGACGAAGCAATGTGCTTCCACCTCTGGGAATCCCCTGGGCCTAGTAATCCTCTGTCTTTAATTGTAATCATCCGACAGGCCAACTTATTTCCACCGACACTCATGCACTCATGCACTCACACACCCTGTTTCCATCCGTCTCTGCCTTTTTCTTTGCCGTTCTCTTTCTTCTTACCGCTCTCTCTTATTAACCAGCATACCAGATGCATAACAAAGAATGCCTCCGTTAGGAAAGTGCTTCAGTGCCATTAAAAAAATTATAGGTTCCAAACAAATGTGGATAACCTACAACAACCAATGCCCTGATATTCATTAATTCAGTTTATTCTTTTATTATCATCCGTTATTTATTTACGGCCTTGAGCCTAATCATATGAGTGCTGTAGGGTTTGTATATGTGTGACTGAAGAAGGTATTTCATGCTCTTGTACTTTTCTCCCACAGGCCAATCCAAATAGGGAGTTAAGAAGCATTCTCCAGCACCCCGAGAATGTATTTAAATGACTTTGTTTTTGGAGATTAAATAGTTTTAATCTAATAGCTTCAGCTGTCCAAACTTAAAAGTAACACAATCTGCATTCAAAGAGTATAGACTGCCCCGCAACTCGCACAACCTATTCTTGAGCTTTCATCAAACATTCAGCAGCACTCTACAACCGACAATAACGCCCAACACAATCATTCCAGCCTCGCCTACAGATGGTAAAACTGAAACATTACCTCTAGCCAGACTACCTCAAGATCCTGAGCACAACGTGGCTCCAAAGTCCTATAGTTGCGAAAGCATGGCCAAATGACGCACTGTTGTGCACTAGACCCCAGAAACCTTCAGATAATATTGGCGGAAACTTAACACCCTCAGGTGCACATCGCACTATAGGACACCGACTTGACTTGTGATGCTTGCACAAAAAGCACTAGACTCTGGCTTAGAAAAGAAAAGTGGGACTGCCTGATCCACACCCACCATCAAGAGAAAAGTATTTTGGCACACCCATCTGCACACATAAAACACCACCCAAGATCATCTTAGTTCAAATTCACTGTACCTCAAAACCAACTCCCACAAATCATTATCAAACTCGAGATTGAACAAACTCCATAACCAAACATGAAAAAAATCACAGTACGAACCGTACGATTGCTGGCCTTCAAGACCCACAAGAAAGGGGACCCAGATTGAGCGTGCACTACAATGGTGGCTGGCACCATACAGATAATAAAATACTTGTGGAGTTTCATGCTTGCAATCAATAGGGGGCAATAAATATGGCACACTAACAGTGACTCTGTAACGTTGCTAAACCCACAGTTCACACCTGTCTTCCTCTTTGTTTCTTGCAGCACGAGGGGTCCAAACTGAAGTGTGGTCTCTCAGAAGATATCCTGGAGGGCAGCGATAAGTTCAACTGCTCAGTGGAAACCCTGGATGCTGACACTGTCACCAAGCAGGCCACAGATGGCACCACGAATGCCGCCTTTGGTTTCAGCACTGGGAGGACGGCAGAGGGCAGTTTAGGATCGAGGCTGCGTCTTGGGAGTTCAAGCGTGTTGACTGATCACCTCATGCTTGGGAAGCGACTAATGGTGGCGGCAGAGTCTGGGACAACCCTTGAAGACCCACGGGAGGTGATGGACACGGACTCGAGACCAAGCTCAGGTACACGGGCAGTTCACAGAGCAAGACTATATGCCACTTCTGCTTAATGGGGGAAGGGGAGATTGAAATCTCTTTTATTGTACGGTGGGTGCCTTGGGCTAGATATTTCTTTAGTAGCTGGGATCAGAAGTCGGATGGGAGCACCAGCAGTAACTGGTTCAGCAGTGAAGTACAAGCTCCATCATTGGCTTTTAGGAGCCGGAGATGTAGCTCCTGGGAGCTCCCGAAGAGACAGGTGGGCAAAGGTGGAGTAGAACCACATCACTGACTCTTGAGAACTGGAGACAAAAGCTTCTTCCAAATTTGGAGGCAGCTTGGGATCAAAGCTTGTACTGTATCTCGTGACACTGAGTATAGTCCATATACTTTACCATTAACAGTCAGTGTAAGTATCAGGCACAAGGAAGCCACTCCAGATGAAAGAATGGGGAAAAAGAAAAAGTAAATGGTAAGTAAAAGAAAATCTTGCTAGTCACAGAAAGTAGTGCCAGAGTAAAAGCCCAGAGGAAGATTCGTGGCATCAAAAGTTAATTTTCACGCTGTGACAAATAAACTAATTATAACACCCATGGAACATTGACCCTAGTCTGGACCAACTAGAATCAACTCTTTTGCAAAGATAGCATCGAGCCATAAATCTGTAAATGCAGTATGCACCGTCATGCCGGTGAGAAAGAAAAACAAAATATTTATAGTTCCACTAGTCAAGTGGAGCTGAAGGTTAGGAACCCGCTCAAAAAGCATGGAAGGAAATCAGAAAACAGACCATAAAACCAAGCAATCGTACACTGGACCTTGCACAGTGACAAAGGAGAGAAATTATCGACCTTAACAGAAGCAAATAATTAAATAGCAGGCAGTAACAGATAACAGAGGTGGTGCAAAACACTATACTTTAGCAAAGGAAAATCTCACAGGGAGGAGGAAGTTCTCTCTTTATCCTGAAGAAAAACAGGACGGCTTCCCACTGCAGTCAGAAATGGGGGGGGGGGTAGTGCCACAGAGCTATGTTTATAAAGAGGACATAGAAATGCTGCGATTAGCTTAGATCATGGAAGCCGAATGATTGCATGAAAAACTACCATAGTAAACACTTGATATGGCCAATCTGAGATCGGACATGGGAAGCTAACCAGGCAGTCTAGAAAAAAACCAGGAATCCGGATTGTGATTCCGGGCAGATGTGTAAGGACAAAAGAAGTCAAGCACAGCTAGCCATTCTCAGACTCTCCGGATAATGCAAAGGGAGCATTTGAAGGCAATCTGCAAGACCAGGAAATTGAAAGGTGTCCCCTATGCAAGTCGAGGAACTAGGATAGTGGTCACTCTTGGACCTAGCCACAAGACCGGGTAATTGAGAAATGGTACAGTGGCAGGTGCTGTAGACCAACTGTGACATAGGTCAACACTGCAATGCAGTAACGGAGACAGAGGAATTGGGGTTGAAGCACTTCAGAAGGCCTTAAAGAGCAAGACCCAAGAAGGTAACCAGTAGGAGGCAGCTGACAAAGTGAGACATTTAAACGTTAGGTTTAGATGGCTCTGGTCCAGTACTGTGAAGTCAAAGTGGGCAGATGTAAGCACACTGTTTATCTGAAAGCATAGAAAAGAGAAGAGCCATACCTGGTGAGCAAGTCTCTACATGTGAAATGGAATCCCGGAAATGTCTCTTCTCACTACTTAATCTCACCAGTTCCCTCGTCTGGCATGAATTCATGCTGCAGAACAACACTTAAGTTTTGAGGAATGGAGTCATGAATAGGATGTTTAGGAATCCTTACCAATTTTAAATATTAAGGCCCATACATGTTAACTTATTTTTCCATAACCACTGAATGGGAGAACCCTTTCATTCATCAAGCCCCTTCCTTATCCCTAAATAATTGGCTTCTCTCGGTTGGAATTCTTTGTAATAACATGAAGCACAAGTTACTACTTGTGTAACGATATATCTGTAAGAGACATTAGTTAGTGATAGATTCCTTACCTTAGAATATCCCCAGGCGTCAGACTGGATCCGGAAACTTTTGCGCAGCAATACCCCTGCGCGCTGGTAGGCGTCGTCTGCGGCTCCGCGTCCGTCGTCGGCGTCGTGAGCGCCGGGATGACGTCGTCGGAGTATTTGGACGGCGCCCATGCGCGCTGACGTCAGTTCTGATAACACAGCTTTTCCTCGCCAGATACGCAGAGCCATGATAGAACTAACACTGGTGCCATGAAACTAGGGCCCTGAAAGGGGATGACCTTAACCCTAGATATCGGTTCGCAGAACGGGGAGGATGGGTGGGCGGTAAGGAATCTATCACTAACTAATGTCTCTTACAGATATATCGTTACACAAGTAGTAACTTGTGCATCTGAAAGAGACACGTTAGTGATAGATTCCTTACCTTAGAATAGATACCCCAGCAATACCAACCCCGGTGGTGGGTCTGCGAACCAATATCACACCAGAAAGTCCTGGAGGACGGAACGGCCAAAGAAGCCATCCCTCCGGACTTGACTGTCCAGGCAGTAGTATCTTGCGAACGTGTGCAGCGAGGCCCACGTGGCTGCCTGACAGATGTCCTGCAGGGGGACACCGCGGCCCAGGGCAGTTGTCGTTGCCGTGGCCCGAGTGGAGTGAGCCCGCAATCCAGCCGGGGGCTCCTTCCTCGCCATGGAGTAACATGCTTGGATACACAAGATGATCCACCTGGAGATGGTCCTCTTGTGTACAGCCTTTCCCTTCTTCGCGCCCACGTAACCAACGAAGAGTTGGTCATCCACCCGGAATTGGCGTGTGCGATCTAGGTAGTAGGAGAGCGCACGTTTTGGATCCAGACGGTGGAGCCTCTCCTCCTCTTTCGAGGGATGCGGAGGCGGAAAGAAGGTGGGCAAAGTGATGGACTGCCCGATGTGGAAGGCCGTGACAACCTTGGGCAGAAAGGAAGGTCGTGTACGTAACACCACCTTATCAGGATGAACAGACAGGAAAGGTGGAGAAGAAGAAAGAGCCTGGAGCTCACTCACCCTCCTGGCAGAGGTGATGGCAACCAGGAAGGCCGTCTTTAGAGTAAGGAGACGAAGAGGGCAGTTATGAAGCGGCTCAAAGGGAGCACACATCAGATAGGTGAGAACCAGATTCAAGTCCCACTGGGGCATCACGAAGGGAACAGGAGGAAACATGTGCGTGATGCCCTTCAGAAATCTACTCACAATAGGGGACTTGAATAAAGAAGGCTGATCTGGTAGCCTCAAGAAGGCTGAAAGAGCAGAAAGGTACCCTTTAAGAGTGCCCAGAGCAGAGCCCTGCTGGGCAAGGGAAAGAAGAAAGAGCAGCACTTCCGAAAGGGGTGCAGAGAGAGGATCCACAGCCTTTGCTGCGCACCATGCCACAAATCTGTTCCACCGGCAGGCGTATACCGACTTTGTGGAGGGACGCCTGGCTGCCAGAATGATATCACAGACTTCGGGAGGCAAGTCAAATGGCCTCAACTGCCGCCGCTCAATCTCCAAGCTTGTAGGTGGAGACTGGACAGGTTCGGGTGCAGGACCGTCCCCTGCTGCTGCGACAGAAGGTCCTCCCGAAGAGGCAGACGAATCGGGGGATCGACTGACATGCTGAGTAGCTCGGGATACCAGTATCTTCGTGCCCAGTCCGGAGCCACAAGGACGACCTGGGCCCGGTCGCGCCTGATCTTCTTCAGCACTCTGGGCAGAAGTGGTATAGGCGGAAAGGCGTACAACAGACCGCAGCTCCACTCGCGACGAAAAGCGTCTCCGAGCGAGTGCCGCCTTGGAAACTCCAACGCGCAGAACTGCTGACATTGCGCGTTCTCTTCTGTGGCGAATAGATCTAACCAAGGCTCTCCCCACTGTCGAAAGAGACCTTGCGCCACGTCCGAGTTCAGACGCCATTCGTGATCCATCATGCACCGGCGGCTGAGTTCGTCCGCCCTGGCATTCAGAGAGCCTGCCAGGTGTTGAACCACCAGGGTCACGCCCTGATGTTCCAGCCACTGCCAGAGGCGCAGAGCCTCCTGGCAAAGGGTCCACGACCCCACACCGCCCTGTTTGTTGCAGTACCACATGGCGGTGGTGTTGTCGGTGAACACTTGCACCACGCTCCCCCTGACAGAGGGGAGGAATGCCTTCAGTGCAAGACGAATCGCCCGCAGCTCCAGAAGGTTGATGTGGAGCCGGGACTCCGCTGGAGACCAGAGGCCTCTGATCTCCGCCTCTCCCATGTGGCCTCCCCAGCCCTGGAGGGACGCGTCCGTCACAACTACGTGCTCCGGCTGGGGTAGGGAGAGGGGTCTGCCACTGACCCAGTCGCGGTCCGTGAGCCACCACTGCAGTTGCTTCGCAGTGCCCTCCGAGATCAGGACATGATCGGACAGGTTGCCCTGATGCTGGGCCCACTGAAACTTCAGGTCCCACTGCAGAGCCCGCATCCGCCACCTGGCGTGACGCACCAGAAGGATGCAGGAGGCCATCAGTCCCAGAAGCCGCAGCGTCAACCTGACCGAGACCCGGGATAACGGCCAGAAGACAGGAATCAGAGCCTGAATATCCCGAACCCGCTGCTCGGGTGGGTAAACCCGAAACTGCGCCGAGTCGAGAACCGCTCCGATGAAGAGGAGCTTCTGAGAGGGACACAGGTGTGACTTCGGCACATTGATGGAGAACCCCAGCAAGTGCAGGAGGTCGGCCGTAGTCTGGAGGTGGCTGACGACTGTCTGGGGCGAGCCCGCCTTCAACAACCAGTCGTCGAGGTAGGGGAAGACTGATACCCCTTGCCTGCGCAGATGGGCTGCGACCACCGCCATCACCTTCGTGAACACCCGTGGGGCGCTGGTAAGGCCGAAGGGGAGCACGGTAAACTGAAAGTGCTCTAGGCCTACCGTGAACCGCAGGTAACGCCGGTGGGCCGGCAGGACGGGGATGTGGAAATAGGCGTCCTGCAAGTCCAACGCTACCATCCAGTCTCCTGGGTCCAGGGCAGCCAGGACCTGAGCCAAAGTGAGCATCTTGAACTTCTCCGTCCGGAGGAAGCCGTTGACGTTCCGCAGATCCAAGATAGGGCGTAGGCCCCCTTTGCCCTTCTTGGGTACCAGAAAGTAGTGGGAGTAACAACCACGTCCTACTTCTGGCCCAGGAACGCGCTCGATGGCCCTCTTGGCCAAGAGGGCCGAAACCTCCTCTTGCAGAAGTTGCAAGTGATCCCCCGACACACGGTGGTATTGAGGTGGCATGGATGGAGGGGAAGACTCGAAGGGGAGGGAGAAACCCCTTCGGACAATTTGCAGCACCCACCTGTCCGAAGTGACTGTATGCCAGTGGGAGAGGTGATGGCGAACCCTGCCTCCCACAGGCGTCACATGGGCCTGAAAACTCGGACTAGGAAGGTTTTGAGGCGGGGGCTGCTGAGGGAGGTGTGGACTGGCCTCGCCGCTGGCCCCGACCACCGCCACGGCGGTTCCCACGTCCGCCTCCGCGTTGCTGAACATTCTGCGGCGCGTGGCTGACGGTCCGTGGTGGGGCGCCCCTTCCGTGGCCACGAAAGGAGCGAAAGGCACCCGATTGCTGGCGTGGGGCCGTAAGGCCCAAGGACTTGGCCGTGGCCCTGGAGTCCTTGAAACGTTCCAGCGCATGGTCTGCCTTGTCGCCGAAGAGGCGACGGCCATCAAACGGCATGTCCAGGAGGGTGGCCTGGACATCGGCCGAGAAGTTGGCGGACCTCAACCAGGCGTGGCGTCGAACCGCCACCGTCGTTGCCATCGCCCTGCCCAGTGAGTCCGTGGTATCCAGCCCACACCGGATAGAAAAGCGTGCCGCATCTCGGCCGTCCGCAAGGGTTTGGCTGAGTTTAGCCCTGACCTCCTCAGGGCATTGTGGCAGCACCTCCGCAACCGTGTCCCACAAAGTGTGGGTGTAGCGGCCCAAGAGACAGTTGGTGTTCACAGACCGTAGCCCCAGGCTCACAGACGAGAAGACCTTCTTCCCGAACTGCTCATATCTCTTGGATTCCCTGTCGGGCGGGGCCGACGGGAATGCGGTTTGGGAGTTTGAGGCCTGGATGACCAGACTCTCGGGGGTGGGATGGGTGGACAAAAAGCATGGGTCGCCCGGTGCCGGGCGGTAGCGTCTGGCCACGTTCCTGTCCACAGGGGGGCCTGTGGCGGGCTTAGACCAAGTGCCCAGAAGAACGTCACACAAGGCCTCATTGAACGGCAGGAGGGGCTCCGCGGAGCCGGACTGCTGTTTGAGGACCTCAGTGAGGAGATTAGTCCTCACGGCCGCGACGGGGAGCTGAAGGTTTAAGGCCTTAGCTGCCTTCGTCAACACTACGCTGTAAGCAGAACCCGCCTCCGAAGCCACAGTCGGGGGCGACGTAAATCCAGTGTCTGGCGAGGTGTCAATACCACTGGCCTCCCCAAGCTCATATGTCCAGTCCTGATGTGACTGGCAATCACGTGCCAGAGGGTCCTCGGACCCCTCCCATTGCTCCTCGTCACCTGGCTCCTGGAGACCAGGATTAACAGCCAGGGCCTCCTCGTGGAGATAGAAGTCTCCAAAGGCCGACGGAATCGGCGCCCAGCGGCGCCCCTCCGACTCCTGAGTAGGACCGTAGGAAACATTGGGGGCGGCAACCACATCGGCTGCCGGGGACGACACCTGAAGAGACGGCGCCGGCGAGGTCGTAAGGTCGACCGGCGAGGTCCCGGATCCGGAGCCGGATCCAGCGAGGTCGTGCGGCGCCGGGACCGAAGTCGCCAGCGGCGCCGGGGCCGAAGCACCCGACGTCGTCGGGGCCGAAGCGCCCGACCCGGAAGGACCTCCAGACGGAGCCGATCGGCCCGAAGGCGCCACGGGAACCGACTGAGGAGGGAGGGCCCTCATGGCCATGAGGTACCTCTCGACCTCCTCCTGCGAGGCGCCGTTCCCAGGGACCCGAAGGTGTGGGGCAGGCGGCGACGCTTGCGACTCCCGCGGAGCCGCGTGGGCGGTGTCGCCCGAGTCCCCGGCCGCATCGTGCGAGCGTCGGGGCGGGTCGGAGGATCGATGGCGTCGCTCCGACCTCTCATGCCTCTTACCTGAGGACTTGGAACCAGACGATCGGTGTCCACTCCCGGAACGTCGATGACTCCGACCTCGCGACCTGTCCCTCGACCTCCCGTGGGACCGGGACCTGGAGCGGCGCGGGGCCGACTGCCTCAGCTCGAGACGCTTGCGGGACCGCTCCCGCCTAGCCTTCGACGTCAGGGCCCGGCAGTCGGAGCAGGTTCAATCGTCGTGGTCGAGGCCTAAGCACTTCAGGCACCGGCGATGGGGGTCCGTGACCGACATGAGTCGGCCGCACTTCGAACAAGGCTTGAACCCGGGCATCCCTGGCACCGATAGTCGAGAGTCGACTAAATAGAAGATCAAAAAGATCAAAAAGTTTTCAGTCAAAAAGTGACTGGGGGTAGAGCTTCTTCCGGATCTGCGCTAGCTGGCGCGGAAAAAAGAAGAACTGACGTCAGCGCGCATGGGCGCCGTCTAAATACTCCGACGACGTCATCCCGGCGCTTACGACGCCGACGACGGACGCGGAGCCGCAGACGACGCCTACCAGCGCGCAGGGGTATTGCTGCGCAAAAGTTTCCGGATCCAGTCTGACGCCTGGGGATATTCTAAGGTAAGGAATCTATCACTAACGTGTCTCTTTCAGATACTAAGTTGAGCACTATATTTGGTTCCCAGAGTAGCTTCCATCAAAGTATGAAAACTCCAGCATGCATCAAAGGATTGTTAGATGCTTGGTCTGAATAGAAAAAATAATAATGGATAACCCAGCATTCCACAGGAGACAATTTGCATCTTATTAAAAGGTCATGGTGGCAGCCTGGCAGGGGCAGTATTGTTATCTCGTATCCATGTTATTTTACATGTTGTTATAACTTGTATGTCTTTGAGTAGCTCATCAAATCATAGTCTATTAAGGATGGTAATTTATCTTGCGAGTTAAAAACGTGATCTTAAATGTCATACACATACATGTATATTAAAGGAAAGATCAATCTGTGTGATTTTTCAAGACTTCATTTAAAACCTGTTTGATGTACTTTAGTTTCTGTTCCAAATGTATGTTATTGAGCACGTAGGAATAAAGAAGAAGCAACATAGTTTTTCGTTTTTTCCATAAAGTAGATGCCCAAAGTTCTGTGTAAAATAAGAAAGAGGCAATTGGGATTAACAGGGAAGTGGGTCTTCATTATATTACAGTTTTTCACCATGTACTGAATGTCAATATGTTTCGGCAATCTCATAGTTATTATTGGGGCACCTTCAGGAGCAAAGAGTCGCTGTGCTAATTGGAGCCACTACCTTTGCTCTATCACAACTTACTGTTCTGTAGAAATAGAGGAGAAGGAATACAGTTATCCAGTGTCTCGTTTTAAGAAATATTTAGTGACTTTATTCAAAATCATATGCACAATACTGAAATAAATGCATGCGAAATTATTTAAGAATAATGGACTATGAACCCATAAATGTTCATGGTGCTCATATCAGGGGGATGGTCGTGGGAACAGGCACTCTACTCTATAGGCACAAAAGTCTTCATAAACTTGTAAAGTGGAGGAGAAGGGATCACTTTTATTTGTGCATAGCCCTCTGCAAAAGCTCGTACGCCTCAACCTTGGTGCACATTGGCAGTGGCTGATACATCCGTCAGATAACGCTTGGCCATCTATACTTAATTGCAGTTCTTTAAGTGTCAGTTGAGCACCTGATAGAAACCTATGCTTTAATCAGCATATGGTGTACAAATCGTTGCCACCCTGTTTGTTTTGTTACCCCCATTGTACACTTTAGGCAGAGCATTGTCCCATTTGTGCACATCTCTCCTTGGTCCTTCTGTATGCACCCTGATGAGGTGTTTGTCACTCAGGAACCCACTGGCATTTTTTGTCAGCCTCAGTGTACCCAATGCCTGGGTCGTTGCTCCTTAACATTCCACACCTCAGCCAAAATTCAAGAAGGGTATAAGAAAAAGCTTCTTGCACATGACTGGGTGAATGATTCCCTTACCAAGAATCACTATGCAGATGCCCACTCTTCAGACCAGCACACGTCTGATTTGAGCTGCCATTAGAGTGAATTAGTACTTCAGTCTGTGCTAGCTTAGTTGCAACAGCGGCCTTCTAACTTATTGCAGTTCATCCCTCATTTTTCATTTTTCTCTATACTGTCTTTCAGCCACAGAAATTCAGGCAGATAAAAAGTATGTAGCCAATTTTAGAAAGTTTTGAAAATATACAGGATTTGTAGCGCATTAAGCAATCTATTTCTTCCTCAGAACGAATGTGCAATGCAAATCATAACTGTTGCTAGTCATAATCCTTTTCTTGCGTTGTCTGGACTGGTGGGGCCCGCGACCCACTGGCTGATATGTAAAATCCTTTCAAGCAAAGTGATGACATTGGAAAGGGGAGTCTTGCAGGCGTGGGGAAGGGACTCCAGATTTCTCACCATTTTCCCTTTGTCCGGCAGGCTTTTATGAGACCAGCGAGATGGACTCCTGTTCCCTCTCCACCTCTTGCACATCAGTGTACAGTGAGGGTCCCCAGGGGTCCTGCTGGAGCGTGGACTCTCTTTGCCACCTGCCAGCCTTCCCTGATGGCAAGTCTGCCCGTCCACACTCCACGGATGAGGCTGCGGTCCGGCTCATGGACCTGCGGCTGCAACGGCTGATGATGTCCTCCACTCATCCCACAAGAAATCAGCAGACTGACTCCCGGAGGCCCGTCTCCACCGGTATGTATATCTGAATCCGCTTGTGCCTCTCTGCCGCTTACCTATCTTTGCTCTACTGTTGCTTCCCTTGTCCTCTAACCTGCCATGTAGCATCATCCCTGATCTTCTTCACCTGCCTTTCTGCAGCACCCTTGTATTCTTTTTGGCTGCACCTCCCCACTCCTGATATCGCTGTGCGTCTTTCCTTTCTCCTCATTACCCTTGCTGCTTCTGCTGCCCTAACATGCCCGCTTACACAGGTTACTTCCCCATATCTCTTAGATCTACAGTATCCCCTGCTCTCCTAGCTAGGCAACTTTCTCTGCCCTCTCGTACCCATGTAGCATACCCCCCTCTTACCCAAGCATCTTCCCTACACTCTTGTACCCCTGCTCCTTCCTGTGCCCTAGTAACTGTGTTGCTTCTTTTGCTCTCTCCTGCCCCTGTCCCTACGTGCTCTTACCCCCTCCATCTTTCCTTGTCCTTTCATATCCCTACCACTTCCCTTGTTCTATCCTTGTCTGAGCAGGTTCTCTTACGGTCTTCTTAGGATGACTTTTCTATTTTCAAAGTGTGCTTCCTGAAGGCCAAGCAATCTGTGACTTAATATGTTATGTTATTTGGAGTTTTATTGAGCGCTCAGCTACTCATGCAGAGTGTCCCGGCGCTAACAGACTCACCACAACACAGCCCCCACGGTAAAGGAAGATTAATTGCCGAACAGCCATGTTTTAAGATCTTTTCTGAAAGACAGTAAATTCTCACTCTTCCTTAGTGACAGCGGCAGTGCATTCCAGGCCCGGAGTGCGAGATATTTGAAAGAGCGACCCCCGATCCGAGCACGCCTAATTGCTGGGACAGTGGCCAGGGACAGAGACGCCGAACGTAAGGCTCTGGACGGATAGTGAAATCCCATCCTCTTCCTTAAATAACAAGCGCCTGTGCCATGGAGTGCCTTGAAAGCAGTGTTCAAGGCCTTAAACTCTATACATTTCCGAAACGGTAACCAATGGAGGGATTTCAGCAGTCCCGCAGCATGGGCCCTCCGGCCAAGGCCAAAGATTGCTCGGGCAGCCGAATTCTGCACCACCTGCAAGCGCGATAGGAGATACTCAGGAAGACCAAGGTAGAGCACGTTAGCATAGTCAAGGCTCGAGACCACCAGGGCTTGCACCGTGCTCTTCCTGTGGGCAATGGATAAGAGGGGTAGAAATTTCCTGAGCATTTTTAGTATCCCGAAGCATTGTCCAACCAGGCCTAGAATCTGAGGTTTAAGAGTCAAGCTGTTGTCAATCTTAACTCCAAGATTCTTAGCCAACCTGGAGTCGGCAGAGGGAGGGTACATAGCCGCCGGGCACCAGGACTTCCAACAGGGGTCCAGTGGACAACCAAAGAAGAGAACCTCCGATTTGTCAGAGTTGCATTTCAGCTGGTTTTGTTGAAACCAGCAAAAAACAGCACCCCGACAGCTCTTAATGAGATCACCGTCGAAGTCCTTTTTCTTGCCACAGGTGAAGAGAAGCTGGGTGTCATCGGGGTAGGAGACAATCTGGGCACCATGTGACTCGGCCAGCGCCGCCAGAGGGGACATATAGATAATAAAGAGAGTGGGGCTGAGAATCGACCCCTGAGGGACTCCCACCTCCAGAGGCGGCACCACAGCCGAGTACGGAGGGGCCCAGACTGTCTGTTGTCGGTTAGAGAGAAAAGACTCGAACCATCTGAACACCGTCCCCCTCACGCCGATCTCCAAGAGTCTAGCCAGGAGACGGTCATGAGGAACAGTGTCCAACGCCGCCGACAGATCTAACAACACCAGCAGTGCTTTCCCTCCATTGTCCTGTGCCTCCTTGATTGCTTCCGACACCTCCAATAGAGCAGTTTCAGTGCTCATGTTTGGCCGAAAACCGGACTGGGTGTAATGGAGGACACTATATGCCTCCACAAAGTCCGCTAGGACGGTCTGCACATGCTTTTCTGTCACCTTAGCCAGGGCCGGGAGCAACGATATAGGCCGATAGTTGGCATGAATGCTCGGGTCAAGTGACGGCTTCTTTAATAGAGGGAGAACAAAAGCTTGTTTCCAAGCAGGTGGCACTACCCCTGTCTCAAGAGAGTGATTCAAAATTGGATTGACAATGGGGTTAATGACATAAGCCATTTTGGCTAGGTACTTGGCGGGGCAGGGGTCCAAAGGCGAACCAGATCCCATTTTAGATAGAATTTCCAGCGAGACTTGCAGCTCGATGGGAGGGAAATTCGCCAAAATGGGCTGTCCCGCAACGGGCAGGCGGGGAAGGAGCCCCATCTCAGAGACAGCCACCATTGCAACAGGAGGAAAAGTTGCCTAGATGCTTATGATCTTATTAGCAAAGAAACTGGCCAGTTGAGTAACCCAAGGTTCCGAGAAGGAGCACTTAGGGGTAATAGAGGCCGGAGATGTGAATTCCTTCACAATCAAGAAGATTTCTTTGCTGGAGTTGGTGGTCTCCTCAATCCTCCTGGCAAAATAGGATTTCTTTTCCAAATAGATATCCTTGTGGTATGCCTTAACGCACCGTCTATAGGCCTCCTTCAAAGATTCGTCGTAATTAGATCGCCAAGCTCTTTCGGCCTTCTTACAGAGCCTGTGGCTGGCGTTGAGCGCTGGCGAAAACCACGGTGCCGAAGCACGCGAAGAGTTCTTAGGAGTCCGCTGAGGAGGAGCCAACTGCCCAAGACACTGCGCTAGCCATGTTTGAAAGGAATCAAGATCCTGCTCTAGGCCACCTATCGAGGGGCAGGGAGGGGTCAGCAAATACTGTGCAACCATGTCCGGAGACACTCTATGGAAGGCACAGGGTGTCTGAGGTAGAAGGCCCGTCCCTCTGATGGAAGGGCTAGCTGTGTACTGAATCAGAAAGTTCACCAACATATGGTCGGACCACAACACTGGTTGAGGGGGGGCAACTACAATAGGATTTGTAGAAAAAATTTGATCCAGCAGATGCCCCTTATTGTGGGTGATATGTTGAACTCGTCAATCTTCTGAATAATGTATTTTCAGCATGTGTCGTTGTAAATCCCGTGTTTTGCACTCTCCTGTCATGTAGGGTTGTGTTCAGAATATTGCCCTTTGTTTTTGTTCTGAGCATGCATTGAACAATTGATAATTGTGTCCCCAAACGCCACAAAACTATGGCACCATTTTAGATTTATTTTTTTCACCACCGGAAGCGGTTTCCAAAGGCTCCACATTTAAGCTATTCCTTCACGAATACGCCACACTAAAGACAAGCAATACAGAAACAAAGCAATTGCAGATTAACATATGCAAAGATGTAGCCTTTGAGAAAACTTTCAACAATTTACAGGTACAGATCTCAGGTTGGATAAGAATGGCTGGTTTAGGATGGTCATGGAAAACACTCCAAATTGTAAAATGGTTCCCTTGATTGGAATTTTATTGGATTTGAAATGTATGTCTACCAGGGGACATCTATGAAAGTAATTTGACTATTCGGCACCTTAGAGATAGATGCACTCTGCCATACTGGAGCACATGGAGTCTTCCGATTTACCTCTGGATACATTTGAGAAATAGTATTATGAGGCCAATATTGGCAACGAGAGGCATAGCATTGATTTCAGGCGTCCTAAATCTAAACGAGTGGTGCCAAAAGGCTTTCCATGAATAGGCTGTGATTCCCTAGGCCATCCTGAAGAGATCCAGGGCGTTGTCTCTCTACTCAACTCTGGGAAGACGCCGGGACCCAGAGGTTTTCCGCAGAAATATTATGCGACTTATCGTGACGTTTTGGTCCCTCTTCTGGTTGACCTTTTTCAATGTGTGGCAGAGTCGGGCTCTTTTCCTTCTGAGACCGATGTGGCCACCATAGTGGTCATTCCAAAAACCCAACCCCCTTCCCTTTCCTGTGCAGAGTATCGCCCAATATCTCATCAACACTGCGATGAAAATCTTCACTACTGCGTTGGCGCAACGTCTCCGCCCCTTGCTACATGAGGTGATCCATCCAGACCAGTGTGGTTTCATGCCCGCCCGTGGTCCTCGGCATTGTATATGGTGCCTCCATCTTGCCCTGGCCCATCGCCACCTGCTCACCCCATACTTGGCCCTGTTGCTAATAGACTTTGAGAAGGCCTTTGATACGGTGGATTGGGGCTACTTGGATGATGTAATGGCCACGATGGGCTTTGGCCCCCACTTCTGACGTCTTATTCGCGTCCTGTACTCTAGTCCTAGGGCAGAGGTTTTGACCAACGCTGCCCTCTCAGAAGCATTCCCCATTCGCAGAGGCACCCATCAGGGCTGCCCCCTCTCACAGCTTCTATTCGCGCTGGCAATGGAACCGCTGACATGCTTCATACGTAGCAACCCTCAAATCCAAGTGTGGTCCTGGAACCCTCACCAGACTGACAAAATTGCCCTCTATGCAGACGATGTGCTGCTTTTCCTGGCCAATCCGTAGACCTCCGGCCCACGCTGTCTGGAGGTGCTTCAGAATTTTGAGACAACCTCAGGTCTGCGCCTAAACCCGGCGAAGTCCACATTGGTCCCCCTCCATCCCTCGAGGTCCTGCTTTGATTGGCAGTCCTCTATCCCTCTGCGGAGGCAATCGTTCAAATATCTGGGGATTTGGATAACCCTACTTCCCGAATTGGTGTGGGCTCTTAACCTCACGCCCCTGGTCACAAAAGCCAAATCTGACCTGAAGCGTTGGCAGTCCCTCCCACTTAACCCTCTGAGCAGAGGGGCCCTTTTTAAAATGATGACCCTCCCCCATTTTTTATACATCCTCTAAAATATCACTTTCCATCTCCCGGGTAGTTGGTTCCGTTAGTTGGACGGGGTACTGAGCAAATTTCTGTGGGGGAATGGGTGACCACGCATGGCCTTGTCCTGCTGTCGGATAGCTCCTTTTGATGGGGGTGACCAACCTTCACCTCTATTACCTGGCCACCGGTATTATTGCTATCCATGACTGGTTTGCTGGAGGTTGGTCTGACCCGGCCTACGGAACTGAGCTCAGAACTAAGGACTTTCCACAGATTTTAACCTATCGTAATGGGATAAGAAACTCACTGACACACGCCCTTGTGGCATGGTACATGGCTGTGCGACGAACCTGCTCCGAGAGTTCCAAAGATGGGATAGGATCGGGATTACTCTCCTTGGTGGACGTCTGGGTGAAGGCCACATCTGGGCCTTCTCTGACCTGCCGCAACGA
Source organism: Lissotriton vulgaris (assembly GCF_964263255.1). Classification (NCBI taxonomy): domain Eukaryota; kingdom Metazoa; phylum Chordata; class Amphibia; order Caudata; family Salamandridae; genus Lissotriton; species Lissotriton vulgaris. The sequence goes on from NC_141697.1 coordinate 591,193,335, forward strand.
TACTCCCTTCTCAATTCTACAAATATTTGCAACTTCGTCACGCCCTTACTACACATGTCCCAGCTGTTACCTCACTCCCTGAATTTAATCAGTTTGAAGCCCAGGTCATGATGGGCAATCTGGGTAAAGGGAGAGTGTCACAAATATATTGCTCTCTAGTGAATAGCGGCCCCATCACTTTGGATGCTTTGCGGGCCCGCTGGGAGGGATGGGTGGGTCCCCTGGAGGAGGTGGACTGGCGAGATGCCTTGATGGCCCCCAAGCCTCTGACATGCGCCTCATCCAGCTGTATTACCTCCACAATGCATTCCTCACCCCCGTTCGCCTGCACAGGGCAGATTTCCGCCTCTCACCGAACTGCACACGTGTCGGCCAGGCCCCGGCAGACTTTTTCCATATGGTCTAACAATGCCCAGATCTCGCCTCCTTTTGGGTGGGTGTAGAATCCGAGCTCACACACACTCTGGGGTGGCAGGTTCCACCTGATCCAATCCATCTCCTACTAGGGGTGTTTGATGGCCTAGACGGCTCCCGAGACATAACGGCAGCCTGGTCGCAGGTAGGGCCTGCCACCATGCGTAAGTGGCGCAGGCGGGTGGACTGGTGCGCGGCCCAAGAAGAACCTTTCTTTGAGGCCCGGCGCTGCCCTGAGAAGTTTGAGAAGGTTTGGGGCAAATGGCTAAACATATTGGGTTGACCTCTATGGTGACGTCTCACCTGCTTTGTTGTTTTATTTTCCATCCAAGAGGGCTATTACACCCTTGTATTTCGAATGGGCCCCCCTATTATCAGTTGATGATGGATACTGATGTATTGTGCACTGTCTCGCTGTCCTCATGTTTTTGTTCTTATAAATGCTAATAAAATTGATTATAAAAAAAATACTTAGGCCAGATACTGCACCTACACCAGTTAAATTGCTAAAAAGTGCACATAATTAAGTGGCTTTAAAAACACTGAAGACCGGCTTTGAGAGTTCGGGTTCCAAAGCAGTCTCCACACCATGATATGGAGTCGGTCTCAAAAAGGTCCTCACCCTTTCATCCCAGTTGGAGGATTGTCATTGAGGCGATGACTGCCCTTGACAAACCAGCAACCAACCTAGAAATAGGTAGTTCAACCTAGAAGAGTGGCTCTGAAAATAAGCATGGTAAGTGCTGCCTCAAGGTGTCAAAACAAGAAATGTTGGGGATTACTAACTTTGATTTTTATTTTTTATAAATCTTTTTATTTAACAGAACGTAGGTCGACTTTACAATATACAGTAGTTGAGGCAGAAACCAATATCACATGCCATCATGATTACAGAGTACATAGGTAAATCATAGTAGTTAACAATGACTATGGGAGAGCCGGGTCCTCTTGCTCTAGGACAGTGGGGGGAACGCAGATATCGCCTCTATATTTGTTCCATTTATTCCAGATGGAAGACCACTTTCTGGGGCACTCCCGGCAGACATACACCGTCTTCTCATGGAACATGCACCAGTCCATGTCTGCCCTCCAGAATACTACCATGGGTGGCTCTCCCGCGCCCCACAGTTGTGCAATATTCCGTTTGGCCACCATTAAACCAAGTGTGACTCATATTCTGTCTTTGCTGCTGAGATCGGTGGATTCCCATATGTTCAATAAGCATCGTTTGGCCTCCGGTCTCAAGGCCATCCCCATCAACCTGTTCATGCATTCATGTATTTTCAACCAGTAGGATTGGATGTACTCGCATTCCCATATTATATGCTTAAAAGAGCCCAGCTGACCACATCTCCATCTACAGTTGCCGTCCTCTACTTTCCCCATTTTGACTAGGGTTGGTCCGGGGACATATATTCTATGGAGAATTTTCAGCTGCACGAGACGGAACCGGTATGAGATCGCCACCTCTCTTGGGGATGCGACTGCCTCCTGCCATTCTTCGTCTTCTATGTCTAGCCCATCCCTCTCCCAGTGCTGCCTGAGTTTCGTCAGAGGGTTTGGAGAGTTAATGATCAGCTTTTTATAGGTCAGGTATATCGCTTTGTCGGGCATGTACCCATCCAACAACCAGTCCTCTAGTGGCGAAGCGCCTGGCAAGGTGGTGCCTCTGGAGTATATTTGACAGTAATGTGTGTCTGACTTGTAAGTAGCGGAAATGCTCTGAGTTAGCAGGCTAATGGCTCTGATGTAAAGCGGCGAAGGTGACCTCCTCTCCCATGTCCCATAGGTCCCCATTTATTGAGATCCCAATAATGTCCCATTTGTCAAACCCCTTCGTGTTGCCTAGTGTGCCCAGCTTCTCTGTTTCCCATAGTGGGGTGGCTTGTGTGAGGTATTTATCCCACCCCAGGCATTTGGTGGCCGTGTGCAAGACCCATACGGAGTGATTGGTTGGACCCGTCTGGGAATATTTCTGTGGTCTAGAGTAGAGAGCTCGGTGATATGTCCCTCCTGGGAGTAGCCATTTGTCAAGCCTATACGCCGGGCGATACAAGCTGTGGTTAATCGCTGCCAGATGCGTGGCACAGTAGTACTTCTTGATGTCGGGCAGTTCAATTCGTCCCTTCGTCCCAACCCACGGTCCGTGTCTGAAATGCTATTCAGGGTCTACCTTCCCACAGTAAATCTCGCTGTATACTTTCTATCTCACCAAAGTATCTAGCTGGGACTGTGTCTGGGGTGTTTTGTAATGCATAGAGGAAACGCGGCAATGCCATCATTTTAAACAATGCCGCTCTCCCTAATAGTGAGAGCGGGACCACCTTCCATGTGTCCACGTCTCTCTTGGGTGATTACTAACCTGATTCCTCCGAAGGATGATGGAAATTTAAAAATATGAGAGTTGAACAGGAACACATGCTCACACCATAGAACAACCACAGATGCAAGATCACACAGTATATACACAGATCAGAACACATTACTGCAGAGTTACCAGGAAGGCAACTTATGTTAAAACCTCCACAGAGGAAGGGAAAAAGTTAGCATTTGAAAAAACAATATCTCCTGAATTTAGTGTCTATGTTACCAAAAAATACCATCCCTTAATTCGCCATGTTAGACCTGGCACCACAGTCTGATGTGATGAAGGAGCTTTTGGAACATTTGCTGGAACTACATCGTAAAAAAGTACTCAACACAGGAACCCAAAACACTGGCATCGGGAGACATTTTTATCAAACCTTGAACTTTCCAAGATAACCAATGAGCAAAGAGTTTTATAGCACTCATTGAACAAGGAGATGTCAGGAAGACCATAAAAGAATTAAAGTCACATAGGGTGGAAAAACCAACTGGTTTAACAGTGGAATTTTATAAAGCCTCCATTGGCCACCTAATATCGATGGTTGTATGACGGAATCATGCATGCGTTTAGCACGCATGCCTTTTCAATATCGGCATTAGAACAAACGCATTGTTACGATCCATTCATTTTGTACGCAAGTTGTTACAACAACTTGCTTTAGGGGGGCGCTGGACTTTAAATTAGTATCCTTTACTACTCCAACTCCAGTCTGCGCAACAGTAGTGAAGGTGTTGAACTTTAAACCCACCATCACCACACCAATGCGCCCTCTAACGCAAGTCATTGTAATGATACATTCGTTCTATTTCTGGCGCTGTAAAGGCACAGCGTGATTTCCGCTTCGTATTAAAGGATGTTTTTCAATATCGACCGTGAAATGGCTGGTCAAAAAATAGCAAAGAAAGGAATAGTGTCTGCTGCCATGAACAATGAATGTGACTGTCCTCCCATAACAAGAGAAAGACGTGTCTCTTGGATTGTCATACAGACCCAAAGCCCTTGATATTGATCATTAAATATATATGCAACTACTGGTGCTTATTAATCCATCTGAACATCATAAATGAAGAGCAATCTTGGTTTATCCCAGAGCGGCAAATGTTTGACAACAAAACACAACTTAGAAAAGTATGTATGTATGTATAGGCATTTATATAGCGCACTACTTACCCGGAGGGTCCCAAGGCGCTTCGACCGCTGCGAAACCCTTCCTGGCTTCCCTGAGAGATGGTCCCTTAATGGGTATCTCCAGGGTGAGACCAGGCATCCCCGGCGGTCTGGTGGGGCCGTTAGTGAAGATGAGGCAAGCTAATGCCCAGAGTTGCCGAGTGTGATCGCTGATCAGAGTGGGCACCGAGGCGAGAGAATTATCGAGTCCGCTGACCCTGGTCCAGAAACCTGCCGCGCCGGGAATCGAACCCTGGTCCCGGGCCGTCCTCTGCTCTCGGGTCTGCCGCCTCTAACCAGTGAGCCACACTACTTATATAGTAGCAAATAACGGGAGCATCCCACTAGCCCTATTGCCTTTGGATGCCATAAAGACATTTGGCAGGGTCAGATGTGAATTCCTGACAAAAGGGATGGGATACGTCTTGCTAACTAACGCTGTAAATGTGCTTTTTCAAACCGTGGGGACCCCTTGATTAAATGCTATTAAGAGAGACCACGCCCAGCTATAAAAGGGGGACTTCATCCTGCTATACACGGGAAATGTTTACAACTCCTGAAAGGAGGGAAATTACGGGATGCTAGGAGACCTGTTGACAAAGGGATGATCAGTTTTAAGACTAAGAGACTGAAAAGTTTAGACTTCAGGAGTTGAAACACTAGCCGACCTATTCCTCAAACAAAATGGCAGCCACGTGGGGCTAATTGGGTTTGAACATTTGATAAAGACGATAGAGGGAATTCATGGGGCAGTGTCAAACATCCATAAACTGTTTTTAGAAGGACCAGAGCCACAAAAACAGGGATACAAGGAGAAGTAATTATCGGAGTGGTATCTGAGTGGGAACGGTTAGAGCATTGGAGAGACAATGTGAGGTATAAGATGTCCATGCTACAACAGGGAATCAAGTCTTAAAATAATTAGATACTGGTGTCTGGAAGCTTGTAAACTAAGTACCTGTAAGCTTTGTAACAACAACAGCTCAAGCACCTCAAAAACACAGCAGGGGCCGTTTGTGAGGCAACATAAGATAGGGTGACCAGGCGTCCCGGATTTGCCGGGTCAGTCCCAATTTCCCACTAGCTGTCCCAGCAGATTTCAAGAAATTAAGCTCCTGTCCCGGTTTTTAGAGAGGCTTGGCTGAAAACGGTGGGAGGTATATTTTTATTTTTTGCAAATCTGGGATAGTTAGCAGCTGTTTAAAGAAAGTAATTTCATTAACAGGCATGCTACTGGCTTTAACAATGGCATTTTATGTATGTTCTTAGACACTCTGTGCGCTGGGTTGCTCAAGGAAGGCCTGTCTTCAAAACATGACTAGTTACGGATTCCTTCCATAACACAATACCTGTGCAAAGAAGACTACGGTTGTTTGCATATCAAAGGAAGACTATTACCTCAGGGTGCGTTCTACAGTCAGGAAGGGTACTGCTTCTAGTTCAATCCCTAAATTGTGCTGGTGATTTCAGGTAGTAGTCACCAGCACTCAAATTTGGGGACGGGACTTATTTTTCATCAACTACCTTAGAGCCATCTCCTGTATGACACCCTCAAAAGAAGGACAATACAATCAAAGCTCATCTTCCACTACTTATGGAATATATTATCGCATTATTACAAAAGGAGCACTGAAAGATGTGCTACCTGAATTAAAATGGATGTCGTGGATTCGGTTTATTTTGGTGCCCAAAAAGGAAGAAACATTAGGTTCAACCCTAGACTCTTCAACATTTACGTAAAAACAATGTACTTCAAAATGGCAATGCTACAAGAATTTATCCTAATGCTACGTACAACAGTAGCTCTATATGGTGACACTAGATCTCATTGATAAGTACTAACATATACTGATCTTCCAGCTCCCCTCAAACAAACCACAAAGTTCACACCAAGTAAATGTCAGCACATATTTGGAAAGCTAGCTGGTATGGTGAGAGCATAGCAGACATGTCAACTCACTTGCATAAGAGATGACCTACTTACTACCTAGTTTGGGTTCCATGTTAAGAAATCCCATTTATGACCACAGGAAATGCAAAACTTGCTAGGGTCCAGGAAACAATCTCTGGAGGCTAAACATACCCAAACATGGATAGAGTACTTGTGTTTCACATACGGGTGTACCGTTACCTGATTGTGGGTCCTCTTACAGTGCAGAACATGATGACATTACTATGTATGATGGCTGCATGCATTACTCTGGTTCCAAATTCATGCTTACTCATTTGTAAATCACACTAATGCTTGGAACGTCAGTTGTCACAGGCATCTGGAGCTTGGGAGGTTCCAGTGGTATTGGAGTCCAGCTATATACAATACAAGCTTCAGTGGTGGAACAAGAAATATCCTACTGGGCTGATCTTTTCTAAAACCAAAGACACAGGTGAAATGTTATATGCCAGGAATGTCAATTACAGGCAAGAAGTCACAACACAAGGGCTCACACCAAGGCTGTACATGGGAAAAGCTGTACAACAAAGTCGTTTTTATACCTGTAACCATGACAACCATGTACCAGAGTGAGACATGTGAAGATGGGGCAATCATTCTCCCAGATGACAAAAAATACACATGCAATTTGTCGTAGGGCACAATGTCGAAAAATATATCTGCTGGCAGAACAGTTGAAGGGAGTTGACCAGGACTTTGTGGATATCCTAAGGAGAAGTCCCCAGGAGACACAAAATTGGGGAATCGACCCTCCCATTTCATCACAGTACTTTCAAAAATAGGTGACTCTGCAAATCAATCTGTTTGTCAGATATGAATATGCCACCCTTGCCACATAATCCATCTTTTGCTGCATAAGTTGTTGGAAAAACAATTCTAGCTCATATTTATTTTTAAGCTATACAAGTCCACACTGACTAATGCTACACCTGACATTTTGAAAAAGTTAGCTACTGAATATGTGATCTAAACCGTACAGTACCTATAAGTTAGAAACTTAGATAATACATACTAATGTACTATACCATTCTACAGATCTGTTAAATGATGTAAAAATTATGGTTTTGGAGGCCCTACAGTGTGAATGTAGAGTAAATTCAAAATTGGAAACAAGTTTTAGACAATAACATGGGTGCATGCAGTCGATGAGGCACCATCTTTTACTGCATGAAGTGCGGATATGAAGATGGTTCAGCTGAGTGCATATTTATAGTACCCGGATCCATCTGTATCACTATTATGGTGTCGGATAGCCGGATAATAATGTCATGGGTATGCACCTTCTCTGCTGCAAAGTTCCAGTAGCCAGGTTTATCAGCTGGCCCAGTGCCACAAATGTTACTGTCCTCAACATTTTAAAGATCAGAGTTGGGATTCAAACTTTGAAATGCTGGTTGCTTATCAGGTACTTGACCCAGCAATCTATCATTCTGGCTTGATGCCAGAATTAATAGTTTTATATAGCTATTTATTAGTCAAATAATGTAAAACTGCTCGAAGTGTTTCGAACCACTCTGGTTGTGTAAGTGGATTGAGCTATACACCTGTGCTGGATGTGTGGTTATGTGTGATTGCATCTTCTGTAACTAAGATTGGTTCCTAAAAAGTGTGATCTGAGGCAGTGTTATCAAAAGTGCCCTGGGATCAAAACGGGGAAAAGCACCTGCTTTTTGCTGCCCCTGACACAATGGTATTATAGGAGGGACCTCAGATGCTTGTGCAGCCCTTTTGTGATACAGATAGCGTCGCAAGGTTTTGTTTTCTCAATTGCATGAAGGCTTGACCCGTGCAAATGAGGAAACACTTTACCTCAATGCCCATGCCACATTTAAGATGGAGACGCAAAGGAGCTGTCATAGAGTGCACTGACTGCGACATAAAAAGATGGCACACAGTCAATGCGCCCTAACCGCACACCTCTACTCTCCCCAGCGAGGGTGCATTTTGGAAAGGGGCTTCTAATAACCCCTCCAGATGGGGATATTTGTGGATATTCACTGTACCCGCTTGCAGGGGGAGCTCAGCCCCTCTTTAAAATGCAGGCTGGGTTGTCTCCTCCATAGTCAAAGGCAGACCGCCAGCTTCAAACAGGCAGTCTGCCTCTCACTATTGTGCTTCCCCGGGAGCAGACGCAGGTTTGTGACGGCACTGGGGCAAGTACATTAATTGTAATAGGATGCATTGACTCAGTCTGTGCTTGGTGCACCGACTGTTAAAGTTGTGTTCATAGCAGATGGAAGGGAGGAGGGGAAATGTGCCCTGGTGCTTTAGATAATTGATACTTGATCCTTTATTTACTGTGGTTAAGGTTCTAGCTGCACTAACGTTCTTCTGTTCCATTGCAGGTGACCTGGACTTCTCCCCACTGCAGACATTAGGTGACCTCCTTGCTCCAGGACTCTCATCCCTTCCGTACAAGTGTGACCTGATCTCCCGCAACACCAATGAAGTTTACCACTATCCGAGCCCACTACATGCTGTCGCCCTGCAGAGCCCACTCTTCACCACCAGCCCCTCAAATGAGGAATTGAGTGCAGCCGCAGCCTGTTCCTCTGAGTCACAAGGGCGCCCGTCCTCAACCCAACGTCCACGCTCTGAGGAGCTGCTACGCTGTCGGCTGGACCGCTACATCTCCAAGCTGGTGCTGCAGCATCGGTGTCGCTCTGTGGCCTGTGGACTCTCCTTAAGCCGCTCCGAGCCAGGCTCACTAGCAAGCCACCAGAAGAGCTTATCCATGTCATCAGTCTATAGTTCTCCACCTGCTGCCGCCCAGCTGAGGCGTTCAGGCTCCAAGGTCCGCAGACGCATCTCAACATGCATTCACATGAGATCTGCAGATGGATCAGCTGGAGTTCGGGACTCACAGCGCAGCCGCGACTCTGTCATCTCTGTAGACACCAGCTCTAGCACCACAGATGGGCCCCAAGGAGGACCATACACTGATGGCCAGGAGACACACGTTGAGCACACTTCGGCTTTGGAGGACTTAAATGAGTTAGTCAGCCCGGATCCTATTCGCCGCCTTGTCCTCGTGCCACAGCGTTCAGTGTCCAGCGCAGACGACCTGTACAAAGGTCGTCATGCCTCACGGGACCTGGTGAAGGCAGCACTGCCCAGCTCTGAGCGGAGCTGGCTGAGCCCCAAAGAAGTCTTTCGGAGACTGAGTCTGCGCAAGAAGCGCAGCAGCGCCCGCTGCGCCTCTGAAATGAATGTAAGTGCTGCAGCCATCTCTTTCCCACGGCATGAGGCCTTGTGCAGGTGTGGTTCACGACTTAGCCTGACTGCAGACAGCTGGAAAGTATACGCCAGTGCCCGGCACCAGTGGACATCGGTGCTAGAGATTTCTGCCAGCCAGGATCGAGACAGCCCTAGGAGGCTGAGGAACGAGTTCTGCCAGGGTCCTGCTGTCTGGGCCTTCTCTTCTGACTGCCATAGTGGGAATGGCCAGGTTGTGCCACAGCCCTCCATGAAGGTCGGATACCACTTGTGCAGCAATTCTGGCATCAGTGATGTGGATGCCTGTAGCGACTGTAGTCTGAATAGTGACTGGTGCGTACAGCAACATGTGTGTAATGGTGCCCCCTGCCATGCTTTCAACTCTATGGATGATACAGGCCCACGCAGTCCCAGAAGCAAGCTTCAACGTGCACGATCCTTTAAGGAGCTGAAGAAGATGATGTGCAGGTCCATGAAACCCTTCCATCCAAGGGGGTCAGCTAGATGACATCAGTGAAAGAACCATGTACTCCCCTACACACACATCAGGCGACTTCAGTGGGTCTGTTAAACAGGATTCTGTACCCGTAGATAGGTACTCCTCCCCAGTGGGGACAGTGAAGATGACCCCATTAGAGTGGGAGGTTTTCCATTCTGCTGTATTCTCGCATGAAAAAACCTGCTTGGGATCAACATTAGACATAACTCAAGGTACATCACCCTGTCTAGAGGAATCATCAGAGGTGCAATCACAAGAGGAGACATGTACCCGAAGACGTGACAGTTCCTTTAGAGTTTTGATCCAACGGACTCTGCCAGAAAGAAGGTTGTACCGCAAGATCAGTCATCTCATCCAGTGGAAATCTTCCAGGTGATAAGATGTAATTTCTCTTTCCTCAAGCATAAGGTCTTTCCCTCCAAAGACTTCTTCCAAAGTGATGCCTGCTTGGGAGAGACTTAGAGACTTATACAGTGACATGTATCCATCTGTGGATCATCTCCCTTGATCCCTTTGCAGGACGTGACTTCATTGAGACTGCTCATTTAACATTATAAGATGAGACCCCACCCTTGGACAAAGGCGTGGACTGGGTCCTCGCCAATATGCACCTATCAGGTGACACACTCCAGGAGTGGAAGATGTCTTCCTCCATGAAATGAGATGGGACCTAACAGGTGGTACCCCAAACTTCCACAGGCATACTCGCACAAGAAAGGTTTACCCCCTTCCAAGGACCCTTGTCCTGTAAGATGGAAGGTGTACCATAAAAGAGGGCTTTTCCTTCACAGAACAGTAGCTGAGGAACCCAATTCCAGACGCATACCTCAATATGATTTCAGAAGGACCTTTGCGGTGACCATACACCCCATGCACAGGACTATACCAGTCTTCTCTTCTGAAATGTTACCTCGTCTTGACAGAGGGCTGGCTCAGGTGCGGCCTCTTGGGTCAGTGCAATTTATTTGAACAGGTTTGAGGGAGGTGTGATTAAGCATTACATCTCTGTGCTAATGATGGCAACTCAGGTCCTCATCACAGTTAGGGGCTGATTACGAGTTGCACAGTACGGGGCAGGGGGTCTCCCGGCATATGGTGAGTGGGAGAGCCAATGCTGGTCATTGGGTTGGTGGTCGAGAGGGCGTGTATGGTCAGGCTCTTCTGTGGTAGAGGGAGAGTACCATGCTCCCTCTGTGATGAAGGAAGGAGCATGGTGGGGGCCTCACTATGCCTTTGCCCAAGGTTATTTTACACACCCACAATAATGTACCAGTAAAATGGGGCCAAATCTTTCTGCATGCAATATTTTGGGTGCAGGAACACTGGGCCACATCGAATGGGTCCAGGTGGTATTCCTCCAGGGATAGCGCTCCAGCTTATTCCCAATCGGACACTTGTCAACATGTCATGCTGCCTCTCAGAAAAACACAAAGAATTAAAAAGGGCTTGTAGCGCCTGAATAGTCTGCCCAGACTCAAGATTGCTGACTACCGAAAACAGACTATATAATTTTATACATATCAATGTTATTTTTCTTGCCTTGTTTAGGGGCATTAAATGGGCTGTGAAGCCATGTATTTAATAATAAAAAAAAGAGTTTATTTAAATAGTGAGCAATGTTGTCTTTCTGCAAGAGTTTCCAGGAATGGGGGTGAAGGTGAGTGGAGATGTTTTGTTTTGTCTTTTAACCCTTTCAGAGTTCTCTCAGATGAGAGCTGAGTCTTAGCATACCCTGAGCTTTGGTGCATGCAACGCATGTTTATCGTACATCTGAGCCCTTGCATACTGGTTGCATATTGGTGTGTATCCTTCCCTTTTACACTCACCAGAGGCTAGCACTTATCCCTTGCTTGCTCATTCAACATTAGCCCTCGCACGCATTCCTTTTGTGGTTGATGTAAACTGGTATGGCTCTCTTCCCATAATCGAGCCATGGTACCTCATATCAAGGATCCTTTGCATGGCCCCTAGAATGGGTTACTCTCACACATTCCTTCCATTGTTTTATAGATCCCTTGCACATACTTCTTGCCCCGCACCCTCATGTCGGGGATCTCTCGCACAAACCCTTACATGGTCAGCTCATGTCAAAGATCCTCACACAGTCCATTTATGGTCCCATCAGGTAATGGATCCTTTGCCCACACTATCAGTCTATTGCAACCCCTCCTTATAAATCCTCCCTCCCCCTTTTTGCAGAGCCACCACACATACAATATGTGTAGGGTCAGCTGATGTCATAGATCCTTTGCAGATTGATCTTGCTTGAAGGATCTCCTTGCGTTACTGATCTCTCATGCACACCCTTTGCAAGGCCCCCTCATGTCCTGAACCTTGCACACACACTCCTTGTATGACCAGCTTATGCTATATATGCCCGCATATCCTTGCACGGTCACTGTAAACTAGCACGTACCCTGCACCAACTCCTTGCATGGATCCTTCTCACACATTTCCTTGTGTAGAGTCTTGTGTAATAGATGGCCCTCATGCACTCCTTACATGATACCTCACTGCATGACGCTCTTATACACTAACACACACTCACTTGTTGCACGGTCCACTCATGTCCTAGATCCCTCATACACAGTGCTTGTATGGTATCCTTGTGTTACTTATCTCTCGTACACAGCCATTGCATGGCTCCTCATGTCACGGATTCCTAGCACACACGCTTTGCATGGCGACTAAATCATGGATTCCTCACTGCCCTTGCACAGTCGATGTCAATTGATATGGGTCCTCTGCACAAATATTTAGCATGGTCCCCTCACGTCACTGATCCCTCACTGACCTGCAGTACATTGATGCCTCTTATACATACATTCCGTGCACAGTCCCTCGCCACACACAACTCAAGCATACACTCCTTGCACAGCCCGTTCATGCCTTCGAGCACTCACCCAAAGTATAAACACCGCCTCCAGAGTCACAGATTCCTCACATACATTCCTTGCATGGTCTCATGTAAAGAATGTCCAGCAAACACTTCTTGCATAGTACCTCATTGCATGAATCTGTTGCACACATATCATGTGCGGTCCCCTCATGTCATACATTACTTACATAGTCCTGCGTGCTCCCCTCATGCCATGGATCTCTAGGCACACACCCCTTGCAGAGCCACTTCCTGTCATACATCCCTTGCACTGCCCCAGTGTCCCGTATTCTTTACACACATTCGGTGCATGGTACCACATTTAGTAGAGGTTTGGCACACACTTGTTGTAAGACACCTCGCTCCATCAGTCTCTTGTGCATAAGACCCGTAGACCCCCACACCTCACCCCACCACCCAAGGAAACTGACAAGACATTGCACCATGGTGTGGGTATTGGTAATCTTTATTCACAACACATAACAAACGCGACATTGTTATAGAAGTCAAAGTATCACACCACAAAGAAAACATTAGTCTACGGTTTATTGAACATAGCACCACATAAAATGCCCGGCAAGCAATCAGTGCAAACTACATGCAAAGGCTGATGAATCAGTTGAATGAGGACTTCCTGATGGAAACAGAAAGCCGCAGCAGAATGGACTTGACCCTTAATCCTAATTATTTATTTATTTATTCAAAGTTTTATATAGCGCGAACAAGATCTTAACAGATATCAGAGCGCTTCACAGGGGGGGGGGAGTGGGCAAACAAGAGGGTGAGTAGACATAATAATTGGGTACAGTATAGTGAAAGGTAGCATAATAGGATAACAGTCATGTGCTGATAAGATACAGGTAAACACTCAGATAGACAGTAAAATAAGGCGGTGCAGAGTCTTTGATCTAACTAAAATAGAGATCATGAAATAGCAGAGAACACTCAGATAGACAAAAATATAAGACGGTGCTGAGTCTGAGCTAGCTACAATACAGTTCTAGAGATAACAATAAGCATTCAAATAGACATTATGATAGGGCGGTGCAAAGACTTTGATGCAGCTGCCATAGAGATCAGTGGATACCAGTAAACCCTCAAAAGACAATACTATAGGACGGTGCATAGTCTTTGATCCAACTGCAAAAGAGGTCAGTAGGTCATGAACATAAAGTTATTGGAACATTAAGTATCCAACGTTACAAGAACGGTGCAAAGTCTCTGAGCAGCAACAGTAAGGATCAGGTGAACTTGGCCATAAGGATGGCTTTCACTTCTTTCTTGAAGAGTACAGTGGAGGAGATAATCCTCGTTTCAGGAGGGAGTGCATTCCAGATCCTGGGTGCCATTCCTGAGAAGGAGCATTTGTAGGTTTTTTCCTTACGGAATCTGCGAGGTTTCAGGAGCAGACTTTTTGTACTTCTATTGGATCTCAAACCTCCTGATATAGTCAACTTTTGAGTGAGGTAGGTGGGAGCCTTGTGCTGTATGGCTGAGTGTGTCATAACCGCAATTTTCATTTGTATTCTGGCTTCGAGGGGAAGCCATTTCAGGGATTTCAGGTCAGGGGTTATATGAGAGTGTTTCCTTGAGCCCGTAATGAGTCTCGCAGCAGCATTTAGGGAGGCTCTTAGGGGTGCTGTAGTTGCTTGAGGGAGACCGCTGAGGGCCACAATTCCATGGTCTATGCGGGGGATGACTAGTGCTTGTACAGCAGTTTGGAAGTCCTTGGCTGGGAGGAAGGGTTTGAGTTTCCTCAAAGTGTTGATTTGAAAGTTAGCTCCTTTCGTTTCTTTGCTAATGTGCTGTTGCATATTGAGCTTTGCGTCAAGTGTGATGCCTAAGGATTTCGCAGAGTCCACGACGGTGGGATGGACATTGAATGCTGTTAGGTGATTGAGCCATATTTGGGTGGTGGTAATTTTAGCAGGGGGTGATATCAGGAGGAACTCAGTTTTCAACGCATTTAGTTTGAGGTGATTGCTGGCCAACCAAGATTGGGTGTTCCTAAGTGTGCAGTTCAGAAGTTTGATATCTTCCGGGGATTGTACCTTTAGGTAAAGTTGAGTGTCATCTGCATACATGTGGAAGTGTACATTGGATGCCTGGAGCATGGTAGCGAGTGGTTCCATGATGAGGTTGAACAGCGTGGGTGAGAGGGAAGATCCTTGTGGGACGCCTAAATCTACTGGCACTGAAGAGGACAGCACGTTGTTGATCTTGAACTTCTGGGATCGGTTGTGTAGGAAGGAAGTGAACCATTTGAGTACAGTCCCGGATAAGCCCATTCTGGTATTCAGGAGCTCTAATAGATTCTCATGTTTGACCGTGTCGAATGCTGAGGAGAGGTCCAGGAGAATGAGGAGGCATGAGTCGTTGCAATCCAGGATTTGGAGGGCGTCATCAATTATGTGTGTCATGGCCGTTTCCGTGCTGTGTTTCGCTCGGAAGCCTGATTGATGAGGGTCGAGGAGTTCGAACTGGTCAATGTGTTTTGTTAGTTGGAGTTGCACACATTTTTCCAACAGCTTGGCCAGAGTGGGGATATTGGTGATAGGGCGGTAGTTGTTTAAGTCAGCCGGATCAGCTGTAGGTTTCTTGAGTATGGGCGTGACTTGCCCCACTTTGAGGGAGTCTGGAATGAGACCTTGCTGAAGGGAGCTGTTAATGATTTTAGTCCAGAGTGGGAGGCAGTGGGTCTGTGAGGTGATTAGAATTGAACCACACAGGCAAAACACCCTATGTCCCTGAGGGGCGATAGCGCCACACCGAGCCATTGACCACCTGCCATGGTCCTGCCCCTCCCCCGACACCAGCTGCCTCTGGAGTCCCTAGGATGTGAGACCAGGGGCGACAGCTCTATGCCCTACACTGATGAACCATGAGCTGATGTAAATGGCCCTACTACGACCTGGTTATTGTTCCTCTCACCTCGGCGCTGACTTAGAAATATTGGAAGAATAGTTCCTCTATTGCGCAGATAAGTTATTGTTCCGAGATGCTAACATGCCACAAGGGAGACCAGGGCAATGAAGTCCTACGCCCTCTCCACCAAAGTACAAGGACTGTGAAAAACCCCAAATGCCATCACTGAAGAAGTTGGTCCATGCATCGACAAATGCACACCTGTGTGAAACATGGGCACACCCCTTTATTAATTTGCGAGGTATTTTCCATAAACGCCTAGGTCCCAGGCACAGTTTTGAAGTTTCGGCATTCAGTTGCCAGACTGACACATTCATGGACCAATCTCTCTACCCCAAATGCAACGTGGCAACATGTGGGACCAAGTGACGATAGCATTGGGAAATGTACACCCAAACCAAGCAAACCTTTGCAGAATAGACTCTCTCAGTTCTTTCCTACTCAGTCGAATTAGCTCATTACCCTCAAGATGCACAACGACCAGGTCTGTGAACTTCAGTCCTGCACGATCTTGTATCCTCCACCAGTCCTCACAGCTGTGTAATCTTGAGTCCCCAACACTGCACTAACTGAAGAGATCATTCTGGGGGGAACTGGCTAAGGCTTATGGAGCTGTTGCAACCGGTCTGTCGAAAAAAGGAGTAGCCGTGCAACCAAACAACCTTGGACGTCATACCTACCAAAAATCAAAGAGAGAAGAGTGATAAGCAACCAACAAAGACCAGACAATGAAACAAACTTGTTTACGCCCAACAGCTTCACCTCCAAACCCCCTCCCTTTCACCCGAACTAGGGAAAAGACATTGACGTCTGGTGAAAAAAAGAGGTGCTGAGGTGAGGTCTTTCAAGGACTGCCTAATCTCACCCAGGCCACGAAGCACCTCGTCAGATTCGTTGTACCTGGGAGAAACAATGAGAGGCTCCGAGGGTGGCACTGTTATGCCTGCAACCCTGGCTGTGTACCAGAAGATAAACTGGGCATTGGAGCCCAACCTGCCCCAAGGAACTAGACCCTATCTTGGATGCCCCTGCATGTGATGGTAGCTGGGATGCCGTTCATCCAGGGAGTGTTGTGATCCCCTAGAAAATAACCTGGTTTTGCCTTTTCCTTCAGCCTCTGTGACCAGCAGGAAGGCTGTCCTTGGGGGCACACGAGACAGCCAAGGACAACTAATAACTTGGGTGTCTTAATCCTGGTTGGTGTCCAACCCAAACTGGAGGACCCACTCTCATCCTCTAATTTGACTGGTACAAGTTTTAATAAATGAGGTTCCTGATCCTGACCCTTTTCTTGCCCACACAGCCACCCTTCCCTGACATTGTGACACTAAAGAGCACCAACAAATAATTAGAGTAGGAGAATAGAGAAAACTGCTAGAGCTAAGAAATCGAATCATGCTAAATAGGCGATGACATCGTAAGAAACAACAACTCTCATCTTTCACTTGATAGGGAGATTCTAATCCGGCGGATTGGGGCTGGGCAGACCTGTGATCCAAGCAGAATTCTTGGGCTACTTTGTAGCAAGATACTCAATTGGCCGGGAATCCTACTATATTGTCGGGCCAAGGAAACTGGTTCAGGCCGGGGTTGCGCCGCTCCAGGTCAACAGACACTGCTGCAATCAGAGTCCTCATCACTCCACCAGCCTCAATCCTTAAGTCATATAAACTAAAAAAAAAAAGGACATTGGTTTTACCAGCAGGCACAATTTTGGTTTGAGTAGTACAATGGGTCCACTGATCAGAGCTCAGGTTTACTTGATTCTGGCCCGGTGAGACCTGCCCAGAAGCGCCCATGCTTTGTCTTTGGAAGTGAGAGCAGGACACTCCGAGCTCGTTATGTTAGACGGGTGCCAGCAAGTTAGCGAAAGCCCAGTCCCCAGCTATATACCTGTGTTCTTTGGGGCGCTATGTCTCACTCAACCAATGCCCCATCTTTTATGGACATTTCGAAAACTTTGGGGGAAAATGCCCTCTCTCCTCCACATTAACTCCCTCCCACATTCTCCTTCCTCTTCCAGGCAGGCTACTCCTTACATCATATTATGGATTATTCGGCATTGAGGTATCATTGGAGCGCTCTAGAGAACACCACTGTGGGCTAGAGGGCTGGGCTGTTGGGGTAACTGTGTGGTTCAATGCAAGTCCTTTATTTATGTCTTTTTAATACAGATTACTAAATAAGTGAGTGTGGTCAAACTCTGTTACACCATAGATACAGATAGCATAACATGCTCCTCACACAGTATTTCCAAACACCTTGAGGAGCTATAAGCTGGTTCATTGGTCACAGTAACTGTCAAAGATGAGGCATTGACGATTCTGGGATCTAATGTCATTCTTGTCAGCAGTTGCATCTCCCACCAGTAACCTTATGGGATTGTGAACTACCAAATTTGGAGATGGCACATACATTCTGCAGCTAACTAACAGTCTAACGACTGGTCTATTTTCTGTCCTACATATTCACACTGTTGCAAATTAAAGGTGGAAAAACTATGTACCCAACATGGAAAGGGATTAATGTAGCAGTTCTAAGGCACTTTCTAGTCCACAATCATGCTTTTAAGAAGGAAATATGGAAATGACAGCTTTGTTTTACCCTCGATAAAATGTCACACAGTGTCACATATACACCTATTAAAACATGTAAATGTCGAACATAAGCAAATTAAAAACTTTGAGCTATGCCTGCCACATATCCCACGTCTGCTGCACTCCCCACCTTGTTCTCCCATCATCAGCAGTCCACTTGCACGGCTGCCTTTTGATCCCAAGCGAAGTTAGCGTGCTTCGTGGGCGGCCCCGCCCGGACCATGGCCGGGTCAATCATAACAAAAAAATGAATAATTGGCCTGCCCCTCATGACCACATTGGTCCACACACTTTGGATGCAGGACAGCAGCATGAAGCAGGGCCATCATAGGTAGCGCTTTTGCAGCGCTGTCAATGATTGACAGCCCTGCCAAGCTGCGTACAGTGGCCTGAGGAATGTTTTCCCTGGAGGAGGCGCTGCATCCAAAAAAATTGTGCACAAATGGGCAAATAAAGCACACATTTCTACAATCCACTAGGGGAGTTATTCCCCACACAAATGGGCAAACATGTTTTCCATTTGTGTGGGAAATACCCAGGGCCGGACTAGAAGCAAAACCGGCCCTGGCAAAGTGCCCCGTCGGCCCCCCGGGGGTAGCGGGTGTGGCCAAGCTGTTTGCCAGGGCCGGTTTCTGCCGATTTTGTTACAGAAAGCGATAATGTAGCTATGCTGCAAAAACGGTCCTGTAACTAAACAGCCCTCAGGGGCCCAAAACCTGTCCCCATTCTGGCAGCCTACCGGGGAAATGCCCGGTGCCTGCTACAGCCATCATGGCCATGGAAATACCCCAATCTGACAACACTGAAGCCCAGTCAGACTGGGCCTAAAATAGGCACCTGACCCCACCACTGAGATGACTGGGGCAAAAGTGATGTGCAATTCTTGCACCCCTTTGGCCAAGATGGTCACTAAAAGTTGATGCACCTGGCTGAATGTCCTGTCACAGGAAGACCTATAGGTCAGATCTTCGTGCACTCACACACCTGTTAGGGCATCATGCTCCATCAATGGGCGGTCCTCATCAAGCTGGCGCTGGAATGCCCGACTGGCCTGGGGGCTCTTTATCTGAGCTCTTTAGATCCGAAACTGCTGTGTAGATTAATGCATGTGAGGGGGCTAACTAACAGTGTAACTAGTGATGTAAGTGATGCACATGGGTGGTGGATAAAATAGGCTCAGGTGTCCTATAAATGAAATTTCATAGAGGAAGGACACTCGGTCTAGAATAGATAAAAGCAGTGGTGCTATCATGTAGTCTGATGTACCAGGATAGCTTTGAATGCAGAGTGGTCAACATGTTTCGTGCTTCAACAGCCCAAACATCTGCTCCCTGTGAGGAGTTTGGGTGTAGGACCTCGTAAAAACATCTTGCTCTTCCTTCCCCCCTTTGATTTTTTTTTTTTGTAAAATTTCCCCTTCCCCCCTTTGATTTTGTGTAATTCTTGCACCCACTTTCCTGTTCCCTGTCCAAAGCCTCCCATGACTAAGAACTGGAAATGCCTTCCCACACAATCCCCTTCCTCCCCTGCCATGGGCTAAAAAGTCACGGGGTCGGGGGCACGGTCCACAGGGATCCCAGATCCTAGTGGCGCCCACCCCAAGGCAGTGATCTCAGTTCCCACTCATTGCATTTTCCTCGTGTCAGATCCTCGCAGCCATTGCACGCTGGATCTCTTACATAGTAAATAAATTGTAATTGTATTTATGTAGTGCTTACTACCCCTACTGAGGCGTCGAGGCACTTTACGCTGGCTAGCACGCAGCTCCAGAACCCAAGGTTAGTGGTTAGTCCAGTGTTATGGGTTACTGTTAGTTATTGAACGTTGTCTTGTGCGCTCAAAGCAAAACATTCCATGTCGTCATTTCCGTTTCTGTGCAATGCTTTTTGTTTCACAGACGTCCTCGCACGCAACTTGGCCAGCTCGGGTCACGCTTCTGTCGCACAGTCCTTCAACGCCCCCTCATGCCACTGATCCGTCGTGCACACGGCGAGAACTGGCACGGATCCCTGGCACGCCCCGTGCCAGCCGTCGGTTACCAAGCTGCGCCCGGTGTTTAAATCAGGAAGATGAGATTATCTTAATTGCTGTTTACTGAGCTGCGCGGCAGGTGGTGGGGGGTTAATTACGGCCCTTGGAAGGGGAGAATGCGTGCTTTACTCCTGCCCAGGAGGCGTGGGCATGCTTACCTCATTTTACACTGAGTGTTCCATTATTTCACTGCTGCTGGCTGTGGTTTTTTTTCTTGACTTGTTTTGGCCACTCCCTCTTACAAAAGCACACCACCCTCAAGCTACATATTTTGAAGGGCCACTAATTAAGCTGAACAGGTCACGCAGGCATCCTTACCGCCATCTCTGCTTTAATTGGATGTATTTTTATGTTAATGTTAAATGTACTTGTATAGCGCGCAGCTGCCCCAGCAAAGGGGCGTCCCGGCGCTTACTCTATGAAAGGGGACAGAGGATAGGAAGGTAGGAGGGAAGGGAGAAGTTAACCGAAGAGGTGTGTTTTTATTGCTTATTGTGAATAGCGTAGTAAGGCACAGAGTTGATGTGATCTTGCGTCACACGAATAACCCAGCAAAGGACCTTGGGAAACATAACTTTGAATGACATTGTTATGACATAAGAAAGAATGCAATATGGGGGGACAGAAAGGTGTTATCGATGCATAGAGTCAGAGGTCAAAATGGGCGGGAAACCAGGGATCGATTCTCCCGCGCCTTCTTTTAAAACTATCGCACTTCGTTTCTTATACTTCATCAAAATGAATTGTTCCTGAACGACACCGACTGCATTGCTGCTTGTAAATTGCCTACAAAGCTTGCGCTGAACCCGGAAAGTTGTACCATTACCAACACAAAGGATCAAGACTTTTCAGTCACAACCCACTTCTGTTGTAGACCTGATCACTGAAGGGGTGGGGCCAGTGCTTAATTTGAGCCGGTGGTGCCGGCTCTTAATTAATACCGGCGCTTGTATTATCTGCCACAAGGTGGCGCTGGCTGTCTAATTTAGAGATGAATGCCACGACAGTTAATTATTAATTCTATATACATTAAAAAAGGGCTATCACCTGCCGCCCAGTCCACTCTTTTAGCTTCGGGGGCCGGAAATAGTTCGAATTGTCACACTTGAAGGAGTGTGGTGGTTAGTAGTACCATTGGCAGTATGGGATGGCCAATGCGTGGTGCAAGCTGCAGCGGCCTCCCGAGGAGAGCACTGGCACGTAGGTTATTTTTTTTTTTTTACTTTCACAAATTAGCTCTGCGTGGTGCCCAAGCCCTACGGGCTCTTTTTTTGTGCTCCGCAATAAGGCTTGTTAGCAAGCCCCTTGTCTCAGTGTATAAGTAAATGTTTTCCCACTATCATTTAGATGTGGCCTTAAGCGCTTGAAAGCCATCTCTTCACCGCTCGCTCTACTGAGATTCAACTCTGATGGCCTCCAAGTAGGTGGTCTTTCCATTTCAAAACCAACGAGTGTCTGCTTGTTTCAGGTGCTGTCAAAAGGCCCCCGTGTCGTGCGAGACTCCTTAACCCGGGCGTGGATTGTTTTGCTAATGGCACTTTGCATTCAGGCACTTTTTTTGTTTTTACTTTTCAAGTTCTAGTTTACCGTGCAGTGCATTATGTCAAAGTCAAAGTCATTATGTTGTCTAGTTTCCTCTGCCTATCCGTGCTGGAAATGGAAAAAAACAAGAGAGCCCATAAATTTGGGGGTAAAGTGGAAAAGTGGCATTAGAAAGGGGGCGGACTCGGTGAGTGTTTCGCTGTATTATTCCTCCTTCGCTCTCTGTCTTTCCGCTCACGTATACCCCATGCTCCATGTAAATATATATTTTTTTATATACTCAATAAAAAAGTACAGAAATAAAAAAAAAGAAAGGGGGCGGACTCATGATAACCAGAGTCCCGAGGAGTGGAATCTGATAATCAACGTGTACGTTTATTTATTACATTTTTTTAAACGCCCCGAAAAAAATTGACAAGGACAAATGAAATAGTAAATCTACTCTAGAATATGTAAATTCTTACAGGCGCTGCATTTTAATATATATTACAGGTTTGGAGCGCCTGCTTCAGCGATCTGGTAAGATAACTCTGGTGGTTAATGCACTGGCTGGAGAGCTGTGTGTGCAGTTTAGTCATACCTTTGACTCCTCATAAAATAGCATAGAAGGATAATGTGCCTGTCCTGAAGTACAGCGTGTAACATACGCGTCACCGTTTTGTATTTTATGTGTATAGTGCAGGATAACGGATATCCACCGAATATCACCAACGACATAGATGAAAGGGTGCCGACGGCATGGATCAAAGAATGTGCACCTGGGGATGGAACCTTGAAGGGAGATGGAGATATCTCCCTTTGAGTTCTACTCCAAGTGTCACCATAAATTTGCAGAAAAAGACAGTCACATTGCCTGCAACCTCTATCTGCCCATAGACTGCAGTGCAGAAGGCTGTGAAGTGTGCGCTCAGTTCCAACAGGGCTGGTTCTAGGAATTTTCATCTGATTGGGCCCGCATTGGCCCACCCAAACAACCCGTTTGGGTGGGCCAATGTGGGCCCAATTTTTGTCAATTCTGTAGGTAGCCTACAAACCCAAGATTTTCATTATATCTTCTTCCAAACAGGCACACTGTGTTTAGAGAGTTACTTGAGAGTAAGAGCTGATGTCTATACTCAACAGCCCAACTCTTTCATTTCCAGTGGGCTGACATTTAGCACCAGCACTAGGATTCCCAGCAGAGTGAATGAATGAATGACAGAATTTATAAAGCGCTGGAATCGCCCCGAAGGGGTATCTCTGTGCTAGTGTAATAGTAGTTCAAGGTTAAGTAGGTCCCTGTTACCCCACTGAAGCATTGACATTTTGCACTAGGAAGACTGGCACTGGAAGCTTGAGCCTGAAGGCCCTCCCTGGCTCCGCTTTAGCTCCTGTTGGAACTTCAAGCCCATAACAAGCTGAGCTTTCATGTACCTTCTGCCTGCCAACCTCAAGCTACCCAGGATGTGGCATTACGGCGAGAGCTTCCACCTTTGGAACTGAACAAGCTAAGTTTGAGTCTCAGCGTTGGCTCAACATCCTGCAATTCTCGGCAAAATCTCCAGTGCCTAAAAGCAATGAATGTGACCATGTATAATGTAACTGGTGTTCATGTAAAGTGCTTCAGTATCTCCAGGTTGAGTTCACACTATATAAAAACCGCAGCAAACTGCACAAAGTAGTAAAAACAAAGCATTAACATAAAAAGGAGAAACAATTAGATAGCCATTTAGTGGGTGATTTGTATGAAGTGAAAAACATAAAACCTGGATAAATTGGAGCTTCCCCACTCAACTTGCGAGAGCTTGGGCAAATATTTTATTGCACTAAAACTTGTTTTTCTTCATATTTGCCCATGAAAGCACATTCAAATACATGAATCAGAAAACCAACTGTACAAAAACCTATTGTGTTTGATTTAATAGACTAATGTTGCTCTATAATAGTCTGGGCCACACACAAGGTCCACGTGGCAACTGCCTTGCGGTTCACTAATGGCACTATTACAAGAATCTAATCCAAGAATTCTCTAAGGGTTTAATCAGCACCGTACCTTGGTTTAAAATGAAGGAGGTCTAGTATCTCTCTCTCAGGACTCGATTTCCCAACAACCTGCAAGGGTACGTAGGAAACACTGGAGCTGGATTTCTCGGCAAGAGAAAAGACAGAGTCTCTCTTACATCTTAAAATAAACTTTGTTTATAGTAGCGATCATGCTATTCTACTAGCAAAAACAGAGTGGACAACTCTATCCAAAGTCTCTAGCCAAATGATGTACAAACACAGCTCAGTACTAGTGAACCCTAACCAAAGAAGTATTCACTGGAACTCGGCTACATTCAATAAAATAATCAATATAATAGACTCAATGCAACTCCTACAGGTATCTCATTCAGCAAATCCGATAAAAAACTTTGAACTGATTATCAAAAATTTAAAACAAAAATTGCAGGAAAAACTAAACCAACCAAGAACAACAAAGAATCTAAATAAAAGGCCAAAGCTAGCAACTAACACAAAACTTTTGAATAAACTGATCAGACAACAGTTAGTAGAAAATTCTCCATCTAAACAGGTTGAAATCAGTAAACTAAAAAACCAACGCAAGAGAGAAAAGGATAAAAACAAGAGAATAGCACAAGATCAAAATTAGATAGATCTGCAGATCGCAGCAAAGCAAAATACCCAACGAGCATACTGGAATATAATCGCCAAAGAAACGGGTACGAAAAAAATCTTACAAGCTATCCCGGTCCCCCCAAAGGAATGGGATCGCTATCTCGCCAATTTATACAAACTAAACACCAACCCGGAAATGATCCACAATCTTGCCATGAACGAAAAAACAAATCTTTTAAATAGTGGAGTAATGAGTCCTCTCTCAATCGAGATACACATAAGAAAGGCACGCACAACAGGAGCATCAGGCCCAGACCAAATCCCGATTAAGGTGCTCCAGTGTAACCCTAAAGAATGGAGCAAGGTGTTATCTCCCCTTTTTAATTACATTTACACCACTGGAGAAATTCCCAAATCATGGAAGGAGAGTATAGTAATACCTTTACACAAAAAGGGCACAAGACTACTTCCCGGCAACTACAGGCAAATAGCCCTCCTGGATGCATCAGGAAAAATATTTACTGCAACGGTTTTGGATCACCTGAAAGATTGGGCCTTCTCATCTGGACAAATTCCGCTATATCAGGCTGGTTTTAGATCAAAGCATTCAGTCACGGATAACATTGCAGTGTTACAAACCATCTTAGACAAATACGTGACTGTTAAATCTCAGGTTGTATACGCTGCATTTATTGACTTTTCCACTGCATTCGACAGAGTAGATCGAGGAATCCTCTGGAGAAAACTCGGCAAAATGGGCATCCCAGATAAACTACTGCATATACTAATATCACTACACACAAAAACTTGGTGCCAGGTTAAAATGGGAAGGGAAAAGGGTCTCACTAGTTCAATCTCGACTCCAAATGGCTTAAGGCAAGGATGCCTCCTGGCTCCCCTACTGTTTTCCCTGTACCTTAGTGATCTACCTCAGCGTTTCTAGGAGATAAGTAATTTTCCACCAAAAATCGCCTCCCACAAAATACACACAATGTTATATGCAGATGATGTAATTATATTAGATCTAACCCCATTTGGCCTACAAAGAAACCTTCAGGCACTCCACAAATACTCGGAGGAAAACTTTCTAATTCCAAATATTGCGAAAACAAAAATAGCCCAGTTCTCAGGAAGGAAAAGGTGTATTAAATAGGGTCGAAGTCGCAAACGAATATACTTATCTAGGTCGAATTTTTACTAACTCTTTACAGAATAGGCCTCATACTTTGAATTTGATCCGGAAGTCGGATACGCACGTGGAAGCACTGTCTAGGCTGTACGCCGCTTCTGGACAAAGACACTTCTTTTCCATGCTTAAAGTATATAGCGTTAAAATACCACCAGTTCTGTCATACGCTTTGGAATACGTACCAATAAGTCAATAGAACTTTTTAGACCTAAGAGAAGGAAAGATTCTACGCAAACTAACGAGGTTGTCCCAGGCAGTACCAGTACAAGCTCTCCGCCTAGAGTATTCACTAACTAGTGCTTATGCCCGAGGAATTGCCAATGTAATCAGATGAGCATATAATCTCCTACACGCAGAGGAAGGAACGCTTCGAGCCCTGCTTAAAATAGAAACATTCGATCATGAATCATCGAAGTACGTATTCTCAAGAAACATTTTAACGGCTTATAAACTTTCAGAGACTAACACTAACTTGTTATTATCCTGGACACCTGCCCACCTGAAAATCTTTTTAAAGCAATTTTCGCCAAGATTTAGCTTTGACCTTGACTCCGAGCACTGTCTTAAACTGCCCCTCTATAAAAATGTTGCAGAATCTTTTGAATTTAAGAAACCCCAACAGTATATTAAATATAATCTTAACCACGGGGCTAGGAGATCGATCACCCTGCTTAGATTAGGAATACTCCCTGTAAAAACTGTAATTTCCAGGTGGCACCCAAAAGAAAGCACTATTTGTAATCTGTGTAACGGTAGAGAGCAGGATTTAGAGCATCTCTTGTTTACCTGCCCAAACGTAACAGTTGTTAAAGCGCGGAAAAGGTTTCTGTTCCCAGTTTATGTTAAATGTAAAATCAACTCTGCACACAAAATGATTAATTTATGCAAAGCTCCGCCAAATGAATTTGTATGTTATAATCTTTTAAAAATTTTAAAACCACTTTTATCTTTGTATTAGAATGCAAGCTTTTTTACAGAATGGTTCAAAATTGATTACATTGTATAAAATATTTGTGGTCCTCAGTGGAGTACCAAATCAAATTAAATTAAATAAACTTGAAACTTGACAGAGTCTCTTTCAGTGAGTCTACTTGAGGGTCGGCTTCCTTCGGCACTTGCTGCAGCAGGACGCGTCGGGCAAGTAGATAGTCGAACTGCTCCAAACCACTGTGAGTTTGCTTGGGCAAATGTGGGCATATTTATACCTTGAAGGTGCCGAGTTTGACGTAAGGTTGGACATAATAACATCATCAAAGACTTAGTTCTTTGAAAACTCCAGAAGTTCTTGGATAAATCAATATTCATGCAGGGGGAAGTCCCTAACTGCTGAAAGCGGGTTTTTCCAAGAAATCGTTGTAGATTTTCGGAACTAGTGGAAGTAGCCAAGCCGTATTAAGACTACTTAAGCTATGTCTTAATATGGTTATGATTTCTATGCCTATATAAGGATAGGGTATTTTATACCTATATAAGGGCATGAAACGTGAAATTTACACTAGGGTTCTAAAACACTATACAACACACACTCCACGTATTATGTCTAATATTACTAAATCCGTAAGCATTCAAAACATAACATAAGCATGTGTTCACAATCCTACCCCACAATACACAAAATGAATTTGATACGGGTGCACACGAAAAATGAGCATTTGTATAGTACGCATTTAAAAGCAATAGGCGTCATTCAAAATATGAAGTATGATGTTGGCAAAGCTAACTGAATGAATCATGTAATTACATTTATGAAATGGCTCTAAGTTTACAGAAGAAAAAGTCGAGACCATTCCATAGCTAGCAGAATATATATAAAGGAGACGCTGCGACCTGCACCAGGGGAGAAACTTACCGGCACCAGCGCTGACAGGGGCAGGACACGGAGACCCAGCACCCAGCGTGGCTGTGCAAGCACTGGCGGCCCCTCCCCTTCCACCACCGGGGGCCTCAATTGCTGCTTGCGCCTCCCGCTCCGCGGAAGACGCTGCGTCCTACACCTGGGGAGAAACTTACCGGCACCAGCGCTGACGGGGGCAGGACACGGAGCCCCAGCAACCAGCGCGGTTGTGCGAGCACCAGCGGCCCCTCCCCTTCCAACACCGGGGACTATTTAACATCCAACTGACTCCCGCGACGCGGGACGAGCGCGGGCAAAGCCCGGGCAAAGGGCAGGCTGTCTGTGGCTGTCGGGGGCCGGGCTGGGCTACCTCCCTTTCATCTGCCTTTCCAAGCCCTAAAGGTACCGTACTTGCATGGCCGTCAGCAGAGGGGCAGTTTGATTACCTCCTGTTTGCAGAACAAAACCGTAGCAGAGGGGAGGGTCTGCTTGTTCTCTTCGCAAGGAGGCTCTGTTTACTGTACTCCCCCCCCCTTTATTCTGTTTTGCCACTTTACTGTACTCCCCCCCCCCCCCCCCCCCCTTTATTCTGTTTTGCCACTTGTTACCATGGGGAAGCGGAAGACTATGGAAGGAGGGGGGATACCCGCAAACGAAAAAGGGAAAAAAGCCAAAAAAGTGCCCCATGCAGCAATGAACTGTGTGCTGACAAGAATTGAGGAAATTGTTAATGACTGTGAAGAGGTCTTAAGCCACAGTAGCACCAAAACTGCGAATAGCGCAATGCCGGAGGCCATCGAGACCCCTCTCTTGGTCCAAGGAAAATCAATCCCCTCCATGTTTGCCAAACGAAATTCCCGCAAGCATGGTGTGAGTGCTGGGAACACTATTCTCGCCCCGACCGAGGAAGGACTTGACCCATCCCCCACACTACTTACACAACTCCAGCTGCGGAATCTCCCGGGGGGGCGGAAAGGGGTCATGTTCTGGACCCTTGGTACCTTGTTCAAATAGGTTTGCACCTCTTGATTTAGAACCTGATGATGTCGCTACATTCTCCTTGGGGGGTCATGTTCATGTTAATAAGCCTTTTGTAGAGAATCTGACTCGTTGTAACCTGTGCGGGCTCTCTAAGATCGAACTATTGGCGAGAATTATTGAGCTGGAAAAGTTGGTAGCATCTCTGGGTGACAAGGTGGAGAGTTTACTGGCTGGGCGGGCGATCATACAAACTGCTCCAATTCAATCTCTCCTTCGAGGGTCAAGCAATGCAGCTAAAAAGGCCAGCACAGCCCAACTCAGGGGTGTTCCCTCCAATCTCCCTACCCCACCTGGCCATTACACACAGGGCCCTGTAGGGTCAAATACTATACCCCCTACTGTGAGGTCATACGCTGATTCCGCGAGACCAAGGGCACCCCAAGGGTGTGCCCAGGGGCAGGCCCCATCCTTGGCTGCAAACTGTTCTTCGCCCCCCCCCAATAGAGTTCTGAGTAGGCTATCCACAGGCACAGGTCTTCAAGGCGGTCTATCTCATCGCCACAATATCAGGGCAACTATATACATGACACAGGTCCCAAGATTGACCATAGTAGGGGGCTATGAAAGTAGCGAGTCCATCCATAACACGGCGATACATTGGCTGAGGCACACAAGGGGCTATAGATCATCATACGGGAGGACATGGCCAAAGTGAGGCGGGTCACAATGGCGAACTCTGAAACCGACTGCATTGAGATCCAGTTCTTTGATTCCTCGCTAGCAGAGAATCTATTACCTCTTGAGTTTAGAACATCTCCCCCTGAGCATTCATCCATCCAGATTTGTCGGTTCCCGCTTTGGTCGGTGGCCCGGGAGGTGGGTGGCTCCGGACTGTGCCAAGTAGATTGACTAGAGGGGGAGCGCCTAGCAGATTCCCCTTCTGCTTCCGTGAGCCGCCCTCTAGGAGGTGAAGGTGTGTGCATGGCCCCACTAGAGCTGGGTGGTGTAACACGCAAGGACACTAGGGAGTCTATAACTGTCAATTTTGGCTTACCTGGGTCGGGAGAGGCGAGACATGTAGATCACAGTACTGCCACTGCGGGGGTAATCCAGCTGCTCTCCTGGAACATAGCGGGGCTACAAAAAAAACTAGCTCTTCCTGAATGGAATGACTTTATTGGCAAATATGACATCTGCTTGTTCCAGGAGACATGGAGCTTGGTCCCCTTGCATATGCCGGGGTTTACTACATATCACATCCCCGCGACTAGCTCGGGCACATATGGAGCATAAACTGGATCTATGGACAATGGAAGGAAGCTAAAATTCAAGGATTTTCTACTCAAAATCACATAATACTATTGAAGGAAACATGGGCAATAGACCCATTTATGTTAAAACACCACACGGGATACTACGAACCAGCAGTTAAATATCAAAAATTTGGATGCCCGAGTGGAGGTCTAGCAATTTCCATATCAAATGATCTAGATGCAAAACATGAGAAAATCCATACGAACAATTCAAACCTTCTCGCATTAAGAATTCGTTATAAAGCTTGTAAAAGTATGCCATATAAAACTCTAACTCTAGTTAACGTTTACATACCACTGAAACGGACCTCAAAGAAAATGATGACTACTGCCCAAAACAACTTATTATTGGAGCAAATTTTGGAAGAGCCACTAGCCGACTATATTGTAACAGGGGATTTCAATACAACTTTGTTAATGCCCTTAGTGCAGAGCAACTTTGTCCAATCCCAAAACCAACAATGGGCGATCCCGGATCCAATAACGGAACCTAAAACCGTCATTCAACAAAATAAAATAGGGATAAACTCGGTGAAGGACATGGAAGCGCTGGCCTCAGGATACTAAACGGCAGATTTCCAACTGACTCTCCACTGGCTTGTTCATTTCATTCAAGTAACGGTAATTCACTAATTGACTATACATTGACGTCATTGTCAGGTGACATCTTATACCTTGAATAAAGTTACGGACAGCAATCATAGCCAGCAAATTATTGAGATAAAAATGTTGTGTCCAAAATCTGAGATCTTCCAGACAATCCCAGGTGAGATCTGTACCATTAACTACAAGAAACTCATATGGAAATCCGAAAATACGGATGAAATAATGGCACGGGCAAACAAACTAGCGACAGAATTTATGGATGAAAAAAGAAGGACAAGTGTCATAGATCGATGGGAAAACCTCACCCATAAAGTAGTCGCTGACAACACCAAAACAACAGGTGTACAAAGGAGAAAAGGGGCCCAAAGCAAAAAAAGAGAAGCCAGAGAACCTTACATCTTTATTCCGCATACTGTGAGAAAACTCAGATGTACACGAAACAGGCTGAGGAGACAGTTAATGAAGTCTCCGCTCAATAAAGAAATAGTTGCCTTACTGAGAAATACAAACCATACCCTAAGGAAATTGATTTGGAATGAAAAGAGCAAAGCCAGACAAGATCTGTGGACAAAAATATTCCACGCTAGCACATTAGCAAACTCAAGGGAGTTCTGGAGATTAGTTAACGGCCTAGCTAGACCAAATAAAGTTGGAATTGGATCCAGTCTATCCGAAGAAGAATGGGTGACGTTTCTTAAAACACACCTAAATTTAAATCTACCGACACAGATACAATGTACCTCCAACGCAAGTTCCACAAAAGTGGACAAAGAAGGTGATAGTGAGATTTTAATAACCAAAAGTCAAGTGGCAAGATTGATAAAAAAGCAAAAGGATGGGGCCCCAGGTCCTAATGGCATCCCTTTTGCACTTTTCAAAGAAGCGCTCGATTTCTTGTCAATTTGCCTCACAGACGTTTTTAACGAAGTGGCCCAGAGGGGACAAATCCCGAAATCATGGAAAGGATCACTTATAACACCCATATTTAAGAAAGGAAACTGGCAACTGCCAGAAAATTATCGCCTAATTACTTTACAGGACACGGATGCCAAGCTGTTTGCTGGAATTCTATTGACAAATGTAACTGACTGGGCAAAAGAGAAACGGGTATTGCCCCCAAACCAAACAGGCTTCGTCAAAGGCCTTGGTACGACAACAAATATTTTAACATTATCAATATTAATTGAGAAAGCAATTCTAGCTAAACAACCCTTATATTTGTGTTTTGTAGATTTTAAATCTGCCTTTGACCGCGTTGATAGAGAACTTTTATGGGATAAACTTAGCAAACAAGGAATACCAGAAAAGCTGCTAAAGATGATTAAGCTCTTGCACACTGAAACTTGGGTTAGGGTGAGGATGGGTAATGGATCAACACTAACCAAAATAATTCCAACATCAAGTGGTCTTAAACAGGGATGTGTGTTGGCTCCCTTACTTTTTAACTTATTTTTAGCCGATCTTACCACTGAGTTAAATGACATCAACGCTCACCCTCCAAGGTTAGCTCAAAGTCAGATATCCAGCCTACTATACGCGGATGATGTCATACTCTTAAGTCACACTAAGGTGGGAATGCAACGACTTATTGATGGCATCTCTAAGTATTCTAAGGAAAACGGTATGCACATACACGAAGCCAAGACCAAGGTAATGGTAATTACAAAATATGTACGACTAAAACTCGCACACAAATGGATCCTGCAAGGTAAAAAACTGGAGCGAGTAGCTGACTATAAATACTTGGGTGTAACGTTCAACGATAATGGCAAGTTCGAGACTCAAAAACTCAATATTACAAGGAAAGCAAATTCCTTCGTTGGGGTATTTAGAACAATCCAGAAAACCATAGAAGCCTTCTCTTATCGCCCCTTATTAAAAACAATTGCAGCTAAATTACTGCCGACTCTAACATATGGCAGTGAGGTGCTCAACGGGAAAGACGCAGAGATCATCAACACCGCAGTCGCTAAAACGTATAGAATTTTATTTTCCCTCCCAAGGAACGCCTCACAAGCCCAAGTGAGACTGGAATTTGGGCTAAACAACCAATGGTATGCACGGAAAAGACACACAATGAAAGCGTGGAACAGAATAAAAAAACGATCAGGACATCGAAATGTCTCGTCTACTGTGGCAAGAAATAAAAAATAATAGGAACCTAACTGCTAGCTCTTATTTAAATATAGCAATCGACGAATTTGGTATAACACCTATTTGGAACACCACCGTTGTGCAGGACAGCCTCAAAAAAACAGTTAATAAACTTACTGATCATCTCTCCCTGATAAAGGACAAAGAAAAGTTTGTTAAAAGAAAGCATGCATGGCCGATTGTGAATAAATTCAAGAAAAAAAAAGGTTCAAATCTACCTGGAAACTTCATGGTCGAAAAAAGAGATTTTTTTTTATGAACGCTAGGTTTTGTTGCGTGTTTATCTAGGTTCCTGATCGATACTGTGACCTTATGCCCCTATTCGGCTATAAATCCATTTATTCCCTATATTGGCATAACCGTTCAAGTGCGATTCTCTGAAAAGTCATCTCTGGCCTCACACGAACAGAGCCACATTCCAGCATGACTCTCTGCTACTTCCTTTGCGACCAATTAGTGCAATGACAGTGCAGCAGTCCCTATCTGATATTCCTAGATAACACTTCGAGTTCTTCAACAAGATAAAAACTTAGCAAACCTGGAAATCCCCGCTTGCTATGTTTTGATTAGTAATGGAACTCTAATGAGCAACTGATAACTATCACTTCCTAGTGACATCTTTAATTGACGTCTTATGTCCAGCAAACTTGCGTCAAACCCGGCACCTGTCAGGTATAAATATTACCAACGTTGCCTTAAGCAATGTTCGTTGCCTGTTGCTGATGCCAGCTGCCTGCATGACCCTGTGTTGGTAAATCTAGCACTCTGTCGCTGCAGCCTGCTATCCTGTGGTGGTGAAGCTGCTGATTACCATTATCGCCGCTACAGCGCGAACTATGGTGCAGTACGCTTAAGGAGCTGAACAGCCGTCCCTCTGCGAAGACATCCAGCAGATTCCAGCTGCCCGCGGACGCTGTCCCCCCTCCTTCCTCGACGCGCTGAGAGAAGCCGCTGCCTTTCTCGTGCAGAGAAATCCAGTCCCGGCGCTTCCGGTTTACCCTCGCGGGTGACTGGGATATCGAGAGAGACCCCTGAAGGAGATACCAATCCTCCATCATTCTATTCAGAGGTATGGTGTTGACTAAACCCTTAGACGAGAATTCTTGAAACAAACCTTGGCAAAACCAACTTAACTTAAAGCTACTTACTTACTCCCCTTCTCACGTGTTAGGCTTAGGTCAGGCACACTGGGGTAGGCTTAGTTAGAAGCACCAGTTGAGTATGTTAGCCTAATGTATATATGACTGTATATATGTTTTATTACTTTTAAACCATTGTATGGCTAAGAAACCATATCAATGCTTTTACAGTTCTATTTCGCAATACTTATCTTACTGTATGTACTTTTTATAATAACAATTATTGCAATTGTGGCAATACATTTCTCTTGTACGAGAAGAAAGACTGTTCAATAAATGTTAACCCTTTATTGACAAACGCCCGTCTCTCTATTCTCTACATCTCGTGAAAGTAAACTGCACTAGACTGACTGAGTGAAATCTATGTCTATTGTTACACACGACCCTAGAGATTGACTCTTGATCTGAGGAGCAAAGTTGTCATGTTGCACGGTTGTTGGAAAGCTGAATCCCTTCTTGTCTGTGCCAAGGAAGCTGATCACTTCCTATGCAGAGAAGAAAGTTTCCAGTGACCTCTGAGCTAGTTGGTAACACAACCCAATTAAGTTTAGCATAGTCAGTGGAGGCCTGGAATATCCGCAGTTCCACGTCGATACTACTGTTTATGTTATTCCAATGCGCAGGGCCTAGTGGGAAACTAGGAACTACACTACAGTTTGGCTATCTTCCAGGCTTATGCCACCTGGCACCATGGAAACGAACAAATGATAACTGCCTATGTAGGCTATGTAAATCAGGACAAGAAGCCATCTTACACTTATTGTGTCTTTTTCCGGATCTGGAATTCGAAAGAAAAAGTAAACTTAAGAAACTGTTTAATGAACGTGGTGTAAGGACTTGTAGGTAGGCTATAATGGCAAGTCTAAATCCAGAAGACCTACCAATTAATACAGCTTTCGTCAAATTCCTTAATATGGTTCAAAAAAAGTTGGAAGCATGTGCTTGATTAAATTATGGGCTGTGTGAATACGAACCTACTGAAAGCAACTCCAAAAAATAATTTTAAATGATCGTCTATTATATTATCTAATGTCTACGATATATATCTAAGACATGAAAATTATTTGAACATATGGATTAGTTTAGCATTTTATATCGGTAAATGTTTTAATTGTTTTTTGTAAGATTTTAATTAATCAAACAAATAAAATAAATTTGAAATTTGAGGACGGCCTTCGGGGGGCTCCTGATCTGGGTTAGTATCGGACTGAACTGGTCGATATCCAACCGCAACCCTCCTTCCCAGGACATTCTGCACTTGTCCATTGGAGGGGCTAAAGACGCTTCCCACCTGGAGATCTTCAATATTTATGTTAGAGGGTCTCTAGGTGTCGAAGCGACATCCACCCTATCGGTCCTCGATTCAGAGCTGTCAGCTATCTTTAAAAAGGCAGGGATCATTGTTGCAGGAGGCTTTAACTGCACCTTCGAACCCCTGAGTGAAGAAGACATCTTGGGCACCAGGAACGTGGATTCTAAATAGGCTATTCCAACACTTAATTTAGCCCCAATAAAGAAATGGTCCAAAAGAGCTATACAAATTAATGCTCTGGCCCTAGAGCATAACTTAAGAGCAGCCAATGGCAGGACTCGCTCTGACCCTAGTGGGGCTCACACATTCAACAGGATTAGCTCCCCCTCCCGTATCGACTATATTTTGTTAGATGTGGGTCAATGGGCCGACCTTATTGATATGGAGGTCATCCCGAGTCTAGACAGTGATCACAATCCCCTGTCCATGCAACTCATCCGAGCAATAGACACCACATTCATTGCCATGGGCTTAACTCCGCTGCTGTCGACTAGGGAGGTACAACCATCTAATTGTAATCGCCGCCTGAGGTGGCACATGGTCGCTAAGCAGGGCCAGACCCTGGAAAGCATTAGGGATTTACTGGAGCTGAAGATTCTCGAGCTTGATTCACTATCTAGCCCTACTCCAATGGCCCCACTGGATTTCAAATTCATTGAGATATACCAGGAGACCACGGGAAAGATAGGGGAGTTTTTCCATATTAAGGATAATGGGGGTCGCAAACCGCACTACTGTCACGATTACACCATAGAAGTAGCTAGGGCAAGTTCACAACTACATCTCCCAGAATGCCTGCATTTTTGTCCTACTTCCCTTTTCTCCTACTTTTCCTATCTAAACCTGTTCCTCCCCTTCCCCGGTGCTTGTCACCTGAGGACTTCCTGGATTTCCCCTGTTTGCCGAGTTTTGTTTGTTCATCCCCAGGATCCCATGTTTATTGTTCGAGACTTTTTTCTGATAGCGCTGAGCGGGTTTGTGGTCCGCTGTAAAAAGACATGTATCTCGTCTTTGGATTAAGTGCTGGAACGCGTTCGAATTTGTTTGCCGTTTGAAGTGAGCCTCGACATTTGGAGTAGCGCGGATGCGCATTGGGAACTGTAACTGGATTTGGTACTGTTTTTGTGCTCTACGAGGAAAAACTTTATCTAACAAAGGAATATTTATTTGCCCGTATGGATATCTGCAGAAAGGATTCGCTGGTTTGTCAAGCATGAAGTAATGACAGACAACTATAGACGTCCCCTCGGTATTGCCGTTTCTGGAGAAAGGAGCGGTGCAGGATTGCCGGTTTGGATTACTGACCTTCACCTGCATGTATTATCGCTTTAAAAGGGCAGCTAAGTACTATTTCCTTGTCCTTCTTGTTTTGGATAAACTGTGAAAAAGCAAGCTGTTGATTCCTGGATGATTCCTGGAATATGAAAGACTATTAGTCCCTCTTGTTTTTTCTTTTCTTTATTTTTTCTATTTTGCATTGTTTTTGCTTGGAGCGAGTGGGGCAGTATATTATGTAAGTGTGGTTAGAGGTTTCCTACTACATTGATATGTCCTTCATAAGGGAAGGGAGGGGTCATTCATTATTTGATTGTTTGTTTCATATGCAGGAAGTCAAGGGCGCCTAGAAAAGCGAAGATTGCTATCTCCCCTGTATTGCACGCCTTCTTGATTTACTGCACCAACATTTTTGTTTCCTTTGTCCCTTTTTGCCCTTTCCCCGGCTATGGTATCTATCTGTAGAGTTCTATGAATAGACTCGCAGGTGTTGCCAGACTAGGGGGATTGGTATTCTAGCATCGCTCCTGTTGTATCCGGCCATTGAGGTTAGTGTACCTTTACTCTGTGACAGAGTGACAAGCCCAAGCTGACTTACAACTTGAGCGATGGATACGAACGCAGTGCTTACTGCATTGCTAGAAACCATGACAGCCTTGAGAGTTGAGGTAGATGCAGTCCGAAGGGAAAATCATGAGATGAGAAATGAGATGGGGATTATGAGGAATGAGATAGCTGGTATGTCTCGCACAGTGCCTACTAGTGGTGGAGGGCAACCGTATATTAGGAATTGGACCTTACCCCCTCCTCCTTCCTCTGCTGGTTCTCCTGCACAGGACGGCGCAGCGAGTACATCTGTGGTTCAAGTGATTCAGCCCCATACACTGCCTTTAGCACCCCCTGAGAGGCTCCTTGGGGAATCCAAAAAAGTTTGGTATTTTTCTGGGACAGTGTAAGTTACACTTTATGTGTAAAGCTGCTGTCTTTCCTGATGACCAAACTAAAACAGTGTTTATGATGTCGTATCTAGGGGGGAATGCGGCTAGTTGGTCATTTACGTTAATTGAGAGGGATGATCCGGTCCTAAATAATTTCAAAGCTTTTTGCGATGAAATGTGCAAACTGTTTGACAGGAGAGCCCATCTCCTGTCATTGGATAGAGAATTGATTACTTTGAGACAAGGCTTTCTAGATTTATTATCATATATTACCAACTTTAATAGATTGGTGGTTGAAACATAGTGGCCAATAGAGAAGAGAGTCTCGTTGCATTACCAAGTTTTGAGAGGCGAGATGAAAGACGTCCTTGCTCAAGTAGTACATATGCCCACCACATGCGAGGAATTAATAGACCTCACTGTTCAGCTGGATCACCGCCTACAAGATCGGAAGGGGGATAAACAGCGTTATGAAGGCAAGTTCTTTCTTCCCAGACCTAAACCAGCAGCCATAGAAACACCCCAAGCCAGTGATGGAATTGAACCCATGCAGATCAGTGGGATACGTGGCCCATTGAGTATAGAAGAACGGAACCGAAGACGCTTACATCAGTTGTGTATGTATTGCGGAACATCAGGGCACTTTATTAAGGACTGTAAGATCAAAACAAGTGCCAGGTATAAGGAAGGGAAGGAATCTAACAAGGTGTCGGTTGTGGAACGTCTACCAGAGATGTCGGGAAACGAGAATGCTCAGACAAGTTGGAGACCCCTTGTTTGAGTGTACATGATAAAGAGGTCTTCCCTTCCTTGGCAAACACGATGCAAAATACGGCACCCCATATGAACGTTTGTGTGACTTTGGAATGGGCTGCTGTTGATCCTGTGCTTGTACACGCTTTATTGGATTCAGGTGCTACTGGCAATTTCATGGATCGTAAATATGCCCAACAAATTGGGGTACCATGTATTCAGAAGGCTATACCTGAACCTGTGAAAGCTGTAGATGGAACAGATCTGACGTTGTGCCTTTGACTTTCCATACACTTCTTATACTGATGAAAAACGGAATAAATCATTGTGAATACATTCAATTCGATTTAATCAATGCTCCTACATTCCAACTTATATTAGGAATGCCATGGCTTACGCTGCATGATCCATTGGTGAAATGGGCAGATCGTACCTTCGAGTTGACTTCATCGTATTGTGTGGAACATTGTAATCAAGATCACTCACAGGAAAAAGCCCAAGAAGACAGCCCAGCGAAGTTACTGGCTAGTGCTTGTTGTACTCCCAGTGTTTGTGTTACTTCTACACTGCCTGAGGAATATCGCCAGTACCAGAACGTGTTTTGTGAACAAGAAGCTAGTCGGTTACCTCCGCATCGGGATTATGATTGCGTGATAGACATTGAACCAGGTTCTAGTATTCCTTGCAGTAGAATATATGGTCTAACAGAGACTGAGAACACCTATCTACAGCAATATTTGGAGAAGATGCTGAAAACTGGGTTTATTCGACCTTCATCCTCCCCTGCTTCTTCGCCTTTGTTTTTCATCCCGAAATGTGAAGGAGGATTGAGAAAGTGTATCGATTATCGTGCTATCAATAGGGTGACCAGGAAGAACAGGTATCCCTTGCCCTTAATTCCAGTCCTATTGGATCAGCTGAAAGGAGCCAAGATATTTACCAAGTTGGACCTTAGAGGCGCATACCATCTCGTCCGGGTAAAAAAAGGGGACGAATGGAAGACTGCGTTCCGTACGAAATTTGGGCTGTTCGAATATCTTGTGATGCCATTCGGTCTTTGCAACGCCCCTGCCGCCTTCCAGTATTTTATGGATGATGTCTTACGTGGACTATTGGACGTGTCATGCATAGTCTATATAGACGATATCCTAATATACTCAAAAACCATGAGAGAACATCATGCTCATGTGAGGGCGGTACTGGAACGGCTACAACAACATGCCCTGTACGCCAAAATGGATAAATGTTTGTTCCATACCTCTGAGGTTGACTTTCTTGGGTATGTAATTGGTCCTCAAGGGTTGTGCATGGATCAGAAGAAAATTCAAGCGATTGTGGAGTGGGAATCCCCTTCTTGTGTGAAATCTCTTCAGAGTTTCCTTGGTTTTGCAAATTTTTATAGGAGATTCATCCATGGTCTCTCTACAATCATCCAGCCTTTGACGCTTCTGCTACGAAAAGGAGCTACTTTTCGGTGGAATGAGTTAGCGGAACAAGCATTTCAAGTCTTGAAAGCAAGATTCATGAGTGCTCCCATTTTACGGCATCCGGATGTAAGTCAACCGTTTCTGATGGAAACTGATGCGTCGTACTATGCTGTGGGAGGCATATTGTCCCAAAGGCACCCAGACACGGGACAACTTCACCCGGTAGCATTCTTTTCCAAAAAACTGACCTCCAGCGAAGTCAACTATAGCATCACCGATAAGGAGCTATTGGCTATAAAGAAAGGCTGTGAAGAATGGAGACATCATTTAATGGGGGCCAGACATATGGTAGAGATCTATACAGATCATAGAAATCTACTCTATCTGAAAAGTGCCAGAGCGTTGACACCGAGACAACTGCGGTGGTCGTTGTTTTTTGCCGACTATGATTTCTTTTTTTTTTTTTTAAATTTTTGAAAACCTTTATTGTGCATTAAAGCAGGACAAATACGGGCCTACAACCTACCGGCCGGCCACGAACACAGTTGAGCACCAATGCAGCGTTACGGCGACATAGCATTACCCACTTTTAGGCGATCATTCAGTTACACTGTATTCATCATAGTACCATGTCTCAGAATCAATGAAGGTTAATTTTAAAAGGTTTTTTAAGCAAGCATTGCAACAAGTCGTACTGCACCAAGTCTTTTGAAAAGAAAGAAAGAAGGATCCATGCGGGAGGAGCAAAACCATAGTTCCAAACGTATGTGCAGGATATGACCGCCAACCAGTGAGTTCCCCCCGGGCAGTAAGGCAACCATCCTCAGAGTCAGATAGAAGACCCCTCTCGTGCGCCACCCGAACCCTGCCGCCACCTAACCCCTAGTAAAACTAGACATGGACCCAGACCGAAAGTAAAAATAAAAAATAGGAATAAAAGAAGGCACCATAGAAATAATGACTAAGTTCTAACTACTAACCCCCCACCCTACACGCATGCGGAGGCTACGGCCTGCCCCCCCCCCCAGCAGTGTGTCTGTCGCCCAATAAACCCGAAATATAGCGAGAAGAAAGGAAGAGAGAGAAAGGAAGAGAAGAAAAGAAAAAAGAAACAAAACGTACCATGTGATATAGAGAGGGAGAGAAGGACACCCTAATCTTCAACTCTCAAAGACAAAAAGAGAGGGAGGGAGGAGGTTCAATTCCAGGCAACCCGGTCCCCACCAGTTGTAATATATCCTCCACCCCAAGGTCAGGATAAACGGCAAGCATTAAGGCATTATAGGAGCGAAGCATTAATCAATAGCGATCACGTAAACTGGACACAAAATACAGTCCCAAATCCCGGCCCACCAGCCCAGCAGCCAACGTCAGGAAAAGCAGCCTAGCCCTGACCCGAACGCGGATATTCACTCAGTCGCGTTGCCCAAGAGAGGCCCGCCCACCACAGAACAAAGGAGCAAAATGGCGAGAGGACAGAGGACAACAGAAAGGGAGCACAAAATGGCCACGATGAGACAGCAGGAAGTCCGTCGAGTGCAGCAGAACGTTCCATAAGTACACCAGGAGTACACAATAGTTTAATCAGGATAGGCAAGAGGTGCCGCGCAGGAAGAGAAGGCAGCCACGACGCTGCAAACAGTTCTCGGGGCATCCACAATAGAGAGTCTGGCCACAATGTTGCACACATCTCCTGGAGGGGAAACAAAGTGTTCCGAGGGGAGTCATCAGGCTGGTAATCCTGGGCGTCTGCGAGATAGTCAGGGAGCTCAGATGTGCAGCACGCAGGAGAGATCGTCGGCGCCCCACTCGTCGTAGGCAATGGCAGTCGGCAGCTGTGCAATTCCGAGGCATCGGTGCCCCAGCCCAACGTAGATGTCATGCGGTCCAGCTTTTCCCCCAGTTCTCGGTAGCAGTGTTGCACTTCTGAGCGGAGGTCGCGCAGGGCTGACAGGACAGCGCCGAGAGAAATCACAGGCTGTAGTCCCTGGGTCTTGTGTCCCCGGGGGATCTTCAGAATCTCGGGTTCCCCTATAGCCAGGGCGGCACTGGTCTCTGGCTTGGAAGGGCTCAGTTCCCCACAAGACATGGCGGCGCACCGAGCCATCTCGACCAGGTTCCACGACGGGCACCGGTTGCAGGAGAGCGCCAGCGCACCCCCTCGTTACCGCTGACTGAGTATTACGCTCCGTGCCCCAAGACAATGCGTGTCAACTAGATGCCACTTGGCAGTCCCGGGCAGCGAGGCATGGGGTCAACAAACGAAGTGCGACTCAAAATGGCCGGACCGTCCTCTCCTCGTACCTGGCGCCTCAAACAAAGGCTCCGCTATGATGGGGGTCCACGGCTCCGTAAACACTGCCCTCTCTCTGCCCACGTCGCGCCATCCCAGGTGACTATGCTCGGGCAGCGCCTCGCAGGGGCAACGCCGGTTCCACTACAGTCTGCGCCGGCGGAGCACTCCGGCCGGCATCAGGCTCAGGAGGCACGGAAGGAGGAGCCCACGGAAGCGGGGTCCAGGGCCGGGAGCTAGGAGGCAGATTTCTTCGGCTGCCGGGCAGGTCCAGGGTCCGGGAGAACACCGCCGTGATCAGCGCCGTTTCGCACACAGTCTGCCGTCGAGTGTGCCAGGATTGTGATCAGGATGTCGGCACGGCAAAAACGGACCGGCGGAGCCGGGAGCCTACAGGTCCGCTCCGATCGCCATCTTGGCTCCTCCCTCCGACTATGAT
Source organism: Lissotriton vulgaris (assembly GCF_964263255.1). NCBI lineage: Eukaryota > Metazoa > Chordata > Amphibia > Caudata > Salamandridae > Lissotriton > Lissotriton vulgaris. The sequence goes on from NC_141697.1 coordinate 591,235,174, forward strand.
TTCTTGATTAAATATCGACCAGGGCCTCAAAACGGCAAGGCTGATGCATTATCCCGGAATCCCTCAATTGCAGTGAAAAGGACTACAGTTATCCAGGAACCCCCCTCTATATTGCCGGAGTCATCTTTTCTGAGAGATCCAGTGGCAGTTATCTCGAGCACTGATTTTCAGGATGCAGTGAAGACACAGCTGGAATTGCAGGACACCGACACATGGATTGCTTTGGATCCCGCTCATCATTCAAGCAAGGACAGCTTGTTGTTTTATGATAAACAGCTTTATGTGCCGAATGGGGTGCTACAATGGCAGGTTCTTGAATGGACTCATGACTCAGTCCTGGGTGGGCATTTGGGACAACAGAAAACGTTACAAACATTGTCAAGGTATTTCTGGTGGGACTCTATGAGAAAAGACACTGAAAAGTACGTTTCGGAATGTTCTGTTTGTACTCAAGCTAAGACTTCACATCAAAGGCCTAGTGGTCTACTCAGGCCTATACCCACTCCTCCTGCTCCGTGGCATACCATTTCTATGGACTTCATAGTCGAAATGCCTCTCAGCCTTGGTAATACTACAATTCTGGTGGTGGTGGACCATATGACTAAAATGGGTCATTTTATAGCGCTACAGAAACTCCCCACTTCAGGTGAATTAGCTATGTTAGTGTTACAGAACATAGTGAGACTACACGGTATTCCTTCCATTATCATCACAGATAGGGGATCCCAGTTCACGTCTAAATTTTGGAAGGCCTTGTGCACCATATGAAAATAGATGCTAAACTCTCGACCAGCTATCACCCTCAGACCGATGGGAAAACAGAGAGGTTAAACCAAACCCTAGAGCAATATCTGAGATGTTTTACCTTGCAACATGGCGAAGAATGGAGAACATTACTATGGACTGCAGAGTTTGCATATAATAACGCTGAGTACTCGTCACTAGGTTGTTCCCCATTCTTTTGCATCAATGGTTATCATCCTAACATGATGCCACTGGAATTACCTGGAACTTCGGTTAATCCCACTATCCAAGAACATCATGCACACTTAAAACAGGTTTTAACGGAAGCCAAAGCGCACTTGGAAGCAGCCAGGGCAAGGGACAAAGTTAATGCCGATAGGAAGAGAATTCCAGAGCCGCTTTACCAGTTGGGAGACAGGGTTTGGTTGTGTACCAAACATTTGAGGATTAAGGGGAATACACGTCTTCAGCCTAAATTTGTGGGTCCCCTATCCCATTGTTAGGATTATCAACCCTGTTGCTATGGAGTTAAAGATTCCTTCCCTTTGGCGGATACATCCAGTGTTCCATGTATCCCTTCTCAAGCCATGCCTCCCCGGGTCTAGAGTGCTTGTGAAACCTGTCCCTATAGAAGTGGATGGTGAGGATGAATATGAGGTTGAGGCAATCTTAGATTCTAGGAGAGTGAGAGCTGGGCTACAGTATCTCGTGGGATGGAAGGGCTATGGCCCCGAGGAACGCACATGGGAGCCCTTGAGTAATCTGCATTGTCCACGTCTCCTAAGACGTTTTCACGCTTTGCATCCTGGCAAGCCTGGTGGTCCGCCGAGACGTCGGACATAGAGAGGGGGTTCCGTCACGATTACACCATAGAAGTAGCTAGGGCAAGTGCACAACTACATCTCCCAGAATGCCTGCAGTTTTGTCCTACTTCCCTTTTCTCCTACTTTTCCTATCTAAACCTGTTCCTCCCCTTCCCCGGTGCTTGTCACCTGAGGACTTCCTGGATTTCCCCTGTTTGCCGAGTTTTGTTTGTTCATCCCCAGGATGCCATGTTTATTGTTCGAGACTTTTTTCTGATAGCGCTGAGCGTGTTTGTGGTCCGCTGTAAAAAGACATGTGTCTCGTCTTTGGATTAAGCGCTGGAGCGCATTCAAATTTGTTTGCCGTTTGAAGTGAGCCTCGGCATTTGGAGTAGCGCGGATGCGCATTGGGAACTGTAACTGGATTTGGTACTGTTTTTGTGCTCTACGAGGAAAAACTTAATCTAACAAAGGAATATTTATTTGCCCATATGGATATCTGCGGAAAGGATTCGCTGGTTTGTCAAGCATGAAGTAATGACAGACAACTATAGACATCTCCTCGTTATTGCCGTTTCTGGAGAAAGGAGCGGTGCAGGATTGCCGGTTTGGATTACTGACCTTCACCTGCATGTATTATCGCTTTAAAAGGGCAGCTAAGTACTATTTCCTTGTCCTTCTTGTTTTGGATAAACTGTGGAAAGGTCAAGCTGTTGATTCCTGGATGATTCCTGGAATATGAAAGACTATTAGTCCCTCTTGTTTTTTCTTTTCTTTATTTTTTCTATTTTGCATTGTTTTTGCTTGGAGTGAGTGGGGCAGTATATTATGTAAGTGTGGTTAGAGGTTTCCTACTACATTGATATTTCCTTCATAAGGGAAGGGAGGGGTCATTCATTATTTGTTTGTTTGTTTCATAAGCAGGAAGTCAAGGGCGCCTAGAAAAGCGAAGATTGCTATCTCCCCTGTATTGCACGCCTTCTTGATTTACTGCACCAACGTTTTTGTTTCCTTTGTGCCTTTTTACCCTTTCCCCGGCTACGGTATCTATCTGTAGAGTTCTATGAATAGACTCGCAGGTGTTGCCAGAGTAGGGGGATTGGTATTCTAGCATCGCTCCTGTTGTATCCGGCCATTGAGGTTAGTGTACCTTTACTCTGTGACAACTCCACACAAGCAACAAATCTGTGGTATACTGCCTTATGTTGGGAAAGGAGACAGGACCTATCGCTAGCCCTTAGAGCAAAAGATCAGATAAAAATAACCCTAGCGAGAAAGATCTACTATAAGACCATAAACAAAGCTAAGCGGGCGTGGGAAGAAACGCACTGGCAGGAGCTCAAATCTGCTGCCCAGTTGAAGGACTCTACATCATTCTGGGAGCTTATCAACATCAGCACAAGGAAGGGAGATCACCCAATCCCAAACCATATCACAGGTCGCCAATGGTTTGACCACTTCCATGGCTTGTATTCGGGAAGGGGGGAACTTACCACCAGAACAGGGGCCACGGCTGGTCACCTTTGGGATTCCTGATTGGGGGGATGTATTTGGGCTCGAGGAGGTACAATCGGCTATTGCAAGCATCGTGCCGGGTAAGGCGGCGGGCCCAGATGGCCTTCCTGGCGACCTAATACGCCATGATGGAGAGCTTTGGGCCCTCTTCATCCTCCGGGTTCTGAATCGCATCGGGGGCGGCCATCCTGTTCCAGTTTCCTGGAAGGGTGCCGAGGTGGTGACGATTTACAAGAAGGGGGACAGGGAGGATCCTGCCAACTACAGGCCGATTAGCTTAATCGACATAGTGCAGAAAGTGGTTGGCAGGGTCCTCCATACGAGATTGAGGCATGGATAGACGAGGATGAGGTTCTGTCTCATTTCCAGGCAGGGGGTGGGCACGATGGACCAGGTCTTCAGATTTTTCATGATTTACTGGAAATCTGTAACAATCGAGAAAGGCAGCCTTTATTTGGCATTTATTGACTTAAGAACAGCCTTCGACCTGGTCCCTCGTGCCCGGCTCTGGCAGGTTCTGTCTGACTTGGGCATCCCCCCCCGATCTTGGATCTGATTGTACGCCTTCACGAGGGGAACTTTGCTAGAGTGAGGTGGGGCCGACAGGGACACCTGACCGAGAGAGTAGTGGTAGAGAGAGGGGTACGTGTTCTGGCCCCGACTTTGTTCTCCCTCTTTGTCAACGGGGTGGTGGAGCACCTTAGGGAGCACCCTGCAGATGCGCCAACCCTTGCAGGGGAAAAATCGCCCACGCTGCCCTTTGCAGACGATACCCTTCTGATCTCTAAAAGCCTGATGGGTCTCCAAAAACTGTTGAATCGGTTCAGCCAGTTTTGTGAATCCAGAGGCTTGTGCATAAATACAACTAAACCCAAGCTAATGGCTCTGGCCCCATCCAAGCGTTTTAGAAACACCATTAAGTTGGATGACTCCCCTTTAGAATTAGTCGAAGCTTTCGACTATTTGGGTGTACGGGTCAACAACTTGATGAAATGGAACTCCCATCTGTCAAAGATGCTACTAAACCACAAACGTGTGTCGGGGGTTATTGCAAGACACCAGCGCCTCTCCCATAGCCAACCTGTCGCCCCCACCATTAAGGTCTACGAGAGGAAAGCCTTGCCCTCGTCCCTGTACGGGGCCGAACTGTGGGGTTTTGAGAACATCATAGAGCTAGTGAGATCGGAGAACAAGTTTAACAGGGACCTGGTCTCTCTTTCTCCATCGACCCCTCTGGTCCCTCTCCGTCATGACCTTGGGAAACATTCAATAAGGGACATAGCAAGGTTGCGCCCTCTTCTATTCTGGGTACGCCTTAGAAGGACCCCAGAACTGTGCAACTATGCCTCCGGCCTGACGGAATTGGTCTGCCTTGATACAGGCCATAAGATATCCTGGGTATCCAAATTGAAACAGTTGGTGGGGGCCATCGGTCTAGCAGATGCCTGGGAAAGCCAGACCTCGCCACCAAAGCAAGTAGTCAAGAAGGCCTATTGGGAGTGGGTGTCTAACGAAGTCTCACGAAATTTGAAACATGGTTCTCTGACGGTGAAGTTTCTAGACTTCAAGCCTACCCCCATATTGGAACCCTTCGTAGATTTTATTGAATCCCGAGAGACAGGGTACTGTATCTGAAGTTGAGGTCTGGCACACTCCCTCTGAACGACTTTACAGTGGGGTGGAAACACACGAGGGAGTGGGTAAGGGGGTGCCCTGGCTGTGCTTCTCCCACGGAATCCATCCCCCATTTTCTCTTTGCCTGTACAGTGTACAGACAGGCGAGAAGAAGATGGCTGAAACCTGTGTGTTCCAATCTGGGGTCTATGAACTACAGGGAGGCATTGCATATTCTCACAACGGACACCTCCGTCCCCAGTTTAATCTGTGGGACAGCAAAATATTTGGGATGTGCCTGGCTAATTAGATCTAAGCTCCTCCGGGCGAACAATTTGTAGATTATGGAGCTCCAGCAACGTCCCTTTTATTGTTGTGGTTTTTATTGTACATAAATTGTTCTTAAATTTCGTGCAACTTTTTAACAGACTTTTTATATCTTCTATACCCTGTTTTTAATTCCATTGTACTGGATGTATGGCTAAACGATACTCTTTCCTTTTATAACATTGATGTCTTTCTAAATTGATGAATGAATTGTGTACACTTTTATGATATTTGTATCGAATAAAGTCATACAACAACAACATATAAACTGTTATTGTTATTTTCAGAGGACAAGGTCAAATACTGTCTCTAGGAAGTGTTGAATTTCTTGTTCTCTAAGAATAGTTCTACTTTAAGCAGATTACTTTGTGCCCAAAAAAAATTCTTTTAAGTTCTTTGGGAAAAAGTCAAAATTAGCCGTAGAAAAATAGAGCTTGGAATAATTATTATGAAAAGTGAAGGCCACATTTAGAGTTCATGGAACGCTGTGTGCAGAATTCAAAAGTTATTCTCGGTGTCAGGAGAAAACATCAAATCGTCTAAGCTGGCAAAGAAATCATCTACCACAGTAGGTGAAAGTGGAACTACTTCATCAAGCAGATCAATTGTGCACAGATGAGAAGCATCGCGGTCAGCGTCAGATGCCGCGTTAGCAATGTTCATATCAGATGGTTCCTGTGTGCCTGTTGTTCCTCATATCTCACTTCCAGTTGGATTTGCTGGTGAGATCTCAATGAACGCCGTTGTGGAAGCGAGTCTGAAATACAAGGGATAATTAATGATAGGAAACACAGACACAACCACAGAATTTGTCAGCTCAGAATATGGTATATTTATTAGCCACAACAAATACAATTTAACGTGCAACACGGTGACAGTCAGCATAGAAGCTAGAATGTCCAAAGATTTATTGAGTCTGGTATACTTTATAGATTTAAACCACAAGACCACCCATATGACACGTAGCAAGAAGTATTATACGTAGTCTACAGTGCACCATGAAACCCACAGCCAATAGACAGGATCTGTAACAAGATATCTCCTTGTAAGGTGTGATAGATTTGATGCACACATACTGTAGTTAACCATGTGATCAGAATGGGCAGTTTTGGGGACAGTCAATCAAAATGCGAGCTGCCATGGCCTAGTATATTTCCATACAAACTGCGACATAAGCAAGGCGATGAGTAATATTGCGAAATCTGTTATTTGCTAAAAATTATATTGTGCAACCGGTGTGTCACTTCAAGCGGTGTGTCACTTATTTCGTCTGGGCATAGAGAAATGCAAGGACAGCACTTCTCTGATTGTGAAAGGGTCTGAACTATCCAAGATGGAGATTACAGACAAAGGCTAAGTTAAGAGGGCCTGAAGCTACAATCATTTGGTATCAAAATCCAAGATGGCTTCAGCATTCCCAAATCTGATACCAAATCAATATACCCTGCGTGCCAACATAATCATATCCATGGCAGGTACCTCAGCCACTGCCTGTTGCTCTGGCTCATGGCTGTGCTCATGGCCACAGTGCATAGAGCGTAAGCAGTAGGAGACAAGGGATGTGCAGCAGACTGGGCAGACCTGTATCATAATGCAGAGTGTCAATAACACAGCTGCTATTATGATAACAGCCTTTATGATCCATGAGCCCTCTTCCTCATCCCTAACATCCTTTATGTTATGGATTGCCCTATCTATGTTTCTGCTGTTGTCAGGTATATAAGAACGGCACTTTTGACCTGTGCCATGTCTGAGAAGTGGACCATACGTGGTATTATTGATGCAAGGTAACAACGGCCGTACCAACCTGGAGGCAGGTAAAAGTATGCCCATGGTCCGTAGACAAAGAATAGTCCCTTGTAACCCACCAGTCCAGGTGAGGACCCAGTGTTGCTGTCCTTGATACGTGACAGTCTCGTGATGTGTGTGCAGTTGCTTTTGCCCACAAAAATCTGGTTCACCTTCCTAGGTTCCATTATTCTCCTCATCTTGTTTATCCTGTCCTTACATGCCAACAATCCTTGTTGTCCCTGCAGCAGATCCTGTAACACACAAGGGTACGGTATGCATGACTGCTGTGTTGAGCAGTTGTGTGCTATAGTTATGTCTGAAGGTAATTTAGGTGCTCTGTCCCGCTGCATCCCTTCATCATATAGGATGCAGGATGGGGCTAGGGACAGCTCTTCTACCCTAAACCTTGGTATATTAACCTCCTTGTTGCCATTCAGGTCATTGCCACTCTCCTCAGCCCTGTTCCTGGATCTCCTGTTAAATGTGCTAAGCATCTCAGTGTCTGACCTTGTAGGGTGCATATTCCTGCATGGTGCCCATTTCTTTTTAGGCTCTCTGGCACCCTGTCTGATACTCTCTATATTGGAAACATTCAGTGTTGGGGCTGCCGCGAGGCCAGTGTTGGGAGGTGCAACTAATACTGACATATTGTGTTCAGTGGAGAGTAACTCATGCATCAGAATACAACCCATGTACTTGGAAACTGGTAGTACAATGTAGCTCATGCTGTGTTGAGTATCTGTTGGTAGGTGGGTACAAACATAGCATCCTGAAATGTTCATGATCTGTACATATAATTTCAGCATTTCAACATATTTATTGTTATCATATTCTTCCCACAATTCTCTGTTATTCTCTTCTGTAACCTCCTTCTTCCCCAACACAATCTGGTCTGGCACAACTATGTTTCGCTCCTCATGTTGTATAACTGTATTATTCTCATCACCCACTTTGCCATGAAGAAATGGGATGTCAAACTCCTCTGCAAACATTATAAACATGGTTGTCAGAACTATCCCAGGTACTTGTGATAATACAGCTGCCAGAATATATGTCCATCTACGCTCATTTGTCCTTGGCCTAGGCATATTAAAAGCGTTTATGGGATTAATAATAAGCCGTTATTTTCGCCCCAATTGACGTCTGTAACAATATGTAAACCCACTGTTTTCTATGGCAATTATAATACTTTGTAAAACTTCAGTTCGTGCTGTTGCTAGCTCCTGGGCTGATGGTAGGAAGCCAACTATTGGGAAGGAAAGGTCATTCAGTATAAGTGTCAGCAGCCCGCTCAATATTGGGGGATTTGGCACTGCTACTCTCTGAACAGTTGTTACCTCTACTCCTGGTGACAACGTTGCCACTGCTGACCTTATTGTTATATATAACAACCTTTCTTCCACCACCCGTATCGTATTCCACCTGTGTACTGCAGGTGGTGCAACCTGCATATCTCAATTTTATTAGCAATCAATAAAATGTGGTTACAACATCCATTATTGCCCCCCAGCCAATGTGATGTATGCCAGATATGACACTGTCCAAGATGTCAAGGCGTGTGTTTGCCAGTTCCTGTGTTGGTGCTTGGCTGCCAAATGTGGGAAATGTAAGCTGTTGCAATATCAAGTCCGTCAACTCCTTGTTGTGATCAAAGGTGGTCCAGATGCAATGGTAGTCATGTAGCTGAATATAGTCTATTTTCACAGTTCAATGTTCCTCTGGTGCTTCACTAGTCCGTGTTGTGCTCACAGTTCTTAATTTAAAATATATTTGATACAGACACCAGCACCATTTGAAATCAAACACGTTGGTGCCTTTGCTGGGTCTGACAGAGGTTACCAGTACATAACAGACAATAGGCACTTGAAGGAGACAGGTGTCTCTATGATGTCATCTGGAGGATGTGTCTGCCCGGCACAGCAGATAGTTGCATTGGTCGGTCTGTTGGAGGGTTGGCCTGCAGCCAGCAGGAGATCTCTTCTTCCTTATCCTCTGTCGTGCTGGTCGGGCTGGTCCTTCCTGGTGGATCGGGGGTTGTACCTATGGTCCGCCTCAGGTGCTGCTGGTGATGCTGCCGGAGCTTGCCGTCCGTCGTCCTGGTCCGCTGCCCGCTTGGTGTGAGAACTGTGGATCCACGAAGTCAATCCCTCGCACTTCACTGCGGTCGCGGTGGTCAAGATGACGGTGAAAGGACCCTTCCACCTGGGCTGAAGACAGTTCCGCCGGGTATGGGCCTTTATCCAAATCCGGTCCCCAGGCTTCAGGTCATGTGGTGGTGGAGTTGCTGCTTCTGGAAGAGCCTGCAGGACCTGGCGGTGAAGATAACGTAAAGTCTCTGTTAGTTTCTTACAGTAACACAAAAGCAAATCGTCTACTATTGGCAGAGGCGCAGTGGACATATGACCCGCAATGTTCATGGGTCTGCCAAACAACCCTTCATGTGCACTTAGTTTTGTTATCCTGTCAGGCGTACTTCTCATTGCTAGCAGAGCTATTGGTTGTCCATCCACCCATGACAGTTCTGTAGGAGCGCAGATTTTCCGTATCTTATTCTTCAAGACCCCGGATTTGCCTCTCCACTTCACTGTAGTTTCTATGTGACCCCCAGACCCTTGCATAGTCCCCCTATTACCTGGGAAATGAACGCAGGCCCATTGTCTGAGTCCAGAAGTGTTGGGATCCCAAATCTTAGGATAAGTTCCTTCAGGAGACATTTAGCGACTGTTGATGCATCACAGTTCTTTGTGGGGTATGCCTCCATCCACTTACTAAACATACAGAAAATGACCAAGACATGCCTGAACTTATGGGAGGGTGGCATGTCAATGAAATCCATTTGTAGGCTTTCAAACGGTCCCTGGGGTGGAGGGAAGTGACCAGGTGCAGTGCGGGTACTCTTTCCTGTGTCATACTGTGCACAGATAGTGCACTGCCTGCAAAGTCTCCAAGCTGTGTGACGAAACTTGCTATGAAACCAGCATTGCGAAAACAGTCTAATCATTCTGTCTCCGTGTGTGACGAAACTTGCCATGAAACCAGCATTGTGAAAACAGTCTAATCATTCCGTCTCTCCCCACATGTGAGGGGCCATGGAAGAGATGTGCCATTGAAGGAAGCATTGATGAAGGCAGGCAGATTTTCCCATTGGGCCCAGTCCATAATCCCTCCTCTGTTTTCACACACCCTCCTTTTGCTCACTCGGCTATCTCCTCAATGTCAACTTTTTTCTGGATGTGAATGGGGTCAAAATGTAATGAGTCTTGTCTAACATCCACCTCTCTGTTGCTGCCCACTATTCGTACCATTGCTAGCTGGCAGCCTGTCAGTGCTATCCTCTTTGCTTCTCTATCAATGAATGCATTGCCCTTTGACACATATTCTCTAGATGATGTGTGGGCAGCACATTCTATGATGGCTTCTTTGGATGGTCTTAGTAATGCTTGGAGGAGGTCACTTAACAACATTGCATGTTGTATTCGTTTGCCTAAGGATGTGAGGAATCCCCTCAAGGAGAGACAACATTTTAATAAACACAGATTGTTTATTGTAATGCCAGACCTAATTAGATGCCCAGTTATGAAATAAAATCCACCCACGTTCTTTCATTAAGTGCAGATATACAACTGTTGTTAATTCACCAGGTCTTGCAGAAGTAGGCCAAGAATCAGTACTCCTAGAAAATATCTGTGAACTGCATTTAAGCATGAGCAAATATGCAGGTGTAGTTCTGCTCATGCAAAAATCTACACCTCCACTTGTATCCAACCTCAGAAGAAGTATTATGTCTGTCTCTTTCAGGAGTAAAATCCAACATGTCTCAGTATGGGAACATTTTTCAGCGAAGAGCTGGTGAAAACCCTTAAAACGTGCAAGCATTTTTGCACATACTCCAAACGGCATTTCCGTCCTGTAACTTTTTCCTTACCATTACCTTCAGCCCCTGTATGTAGATCTGCGGAACGTGGCAGCATAAGGTAATAGTTAGCATTCAAACCCTACTATGGAAGGAGCCCTGGTATAATCAGAAATGCTATTTTAGACATCTTATATAATGATATTGCTGCCATAATTTGTCACCGCATTACATGGCACAAAAGGGACAAGTGGTTATGTTATAGGACACCTATTCACACACACCCCTAGACTGCACCTGTATATTAAAAGACATATTAAATGTGTGCATACAGTATCCTTGAAATACCATAATATGAAGCACAGTTATTCAATGCACACTGTCCTTCTGTATTTGCATATATTCATTACTAAAGATCAATTAATAAACATAATATTACAACTCTGTGTCCGAATCCTTGGTGGGCCCTTGCGAATACACTGCTTTTAAAAAAAAAGCATTTTAGCATATTCACATTACAATATAATTTGTTATATTTCGTTGAAGAACCTAGAAATGAAAACATTAATATTCATTCTTTTAGATGCATATATAAAATAGTACTTCTCCTTGCGCCATTCAATTAGGTACAACCCTTATAATCTTGTCCCCTTCCAGTACTTTTCTAGCCGTGCCCACTGTTTAAGAATTTTCAGTGAGCCTGTGTTGTTGCTGAAGCATGAACCAGAATTAGAGCCATTTCTCCATCGTGGAAAGGTGTGCCTCTTAAATCACGCTAAACATTTGCATAATTATCTGTAGCTAGCACATATGCAGTACTTTTTTTTTTTTTTTTCTTCCAAACACTCCCTGTCCATGACCCATTGCTAGGTGAGAATAATTCTGTGAGAAATCAGTAGTGGTGCAATGTGTGGGCCAGATTGTCAGAATAATAGAACATATTTGCACCAGTGGATCTTTCTATCCAGATATGAGAGGATGAAAACCTCTAGCATTACACTCTGTAGGGGAATGAAGGAAAGGACCTAAAAAGTATATTATCTTCACAAGCAAGAGAAGAATCAAAACATTGTGCTTTTGTGTATTGGGATTTACCTTACCCGACCAAATTGTGTGATCCTGGCCATTTCAATCCTGGGAATTTAATCATCCCCCCTCAATATGTTTAAATGCATACATTAAAGACTAGTACTTGAAATACTGACAATATTTATCAATGCACTGCAAGAACATGATCTACCAAAATGAAACAGCTCTACATGTCTTTAACATTTCTGCTATAGACTGTTCTCCTGAAATTGATGCTATGCAGGGCTACCTCCCATCAATTGAGTAACCTGACCTTTAAGCAAATGTTGCCTCCTGTAAATTAACTCTAAACAACTATAAATTGTAAGTCATTCCATCAATATACATTTAGGAATTTGCATTCCCTTCCATTCTCCGCTGCAAATAATACATTTCTTTTTTTAAACCAGTTCTGTTCATACTCACAGAAAACTGTTGTAGTGTGTGGTTTAGTCTTGGCGCATAGCCCAGAATCTGTGGCCAGGCCATGATCATTATTTCAAAGCCAGTCCAAAAGAGTTTTCCTTAACCCTTCAATGCATCGTATCATCGATGGCCATGCTGGCCATTTCTCAGTACCCTTTGTTCTACACATAATTTCAGAAAGCCTTGGTAAAGGACATGAGATCTACTCTGTACCATGACACATGTACAAATGCCACTTTATTTTCCTTCCCCACATGTGGAGAAAGCAAATGTCAATGCGGTGCATTGTGGGCACTTGGAAAGAAATCAGAGAATGAAAATATTTGCGATATCCAAACTATAACATGGAGAAAGGGGGCTGCGGGCCTCAGGACCTTAGCCGATTAAGAAGCAGTATTGAACGTTTATTTTTCTGTGCGTCATTGTAACAGCTAATTTTTCTTTCCGCAGAACTTGGAAGGAGGACAGGCTGCTTCCTGTCCCATTGTTACAAAAGACGCAGTATTTGAAAGATCCTGTCTAAAGCTCTATTTCGTTAACTTCCTCATTCAAGAGTTTGTGCACAAGGTCTGTTCTCCATGAGATAGCTCGGTGGGTTGTGCCCCTGTGGTAGAGAATGCGAGTGCAAACATATATGATTGGCACGGGCAGATGTATCCTTTCCAAAGAAGCGTGCTCACTCACATATATTTAATCTAACTGAAGGGATGTGTCTATTTTGAAATAACGGGGCTGTCGACACTGCCTGGGAGCACCGAAAATAGACGTGTCACCCTGTCTAACATGGCAACCAGGTGCTAAGCAGCCATAAATGTCCTCGGATTTGATAAATATTGGAGGGGGTCTATTTGAGCAGTCTAGAAATATTATTGTATGAAAATAGCAACAGAAATCGGTGTCCTTTTGTCAAAGTCAGATCAGTCAAAAATGTAGCTGTACAGTCAAATTTGACCATTGATGAACACTGGTATTGACAACAAAAATCACAAAACTCAAGAAACTTAATCCAAATAAAGGAAAACAGTAAATTACATATTCCTTCCCTATGTGAAACCAGGCATTCACCCCCTCCTTTTCACACCATCTTACACCTTCCACCCCTGGAGCCAGCGAGTGTCGCAGGCAAGACAGGGAACTGCAGAATGTCACCCTCCCTGAAACATCAGTAGTCTTGTGCTGCCTATTTTCAGGGAGTCACTGCGTGGTCAAGGAACAAATGCAAAGTTTTGCCTTCGCCGGAACTCAGTTGAGGAGGTGACAGTGCAGCAAGTATAATCTAATCCAAATATAAAGCACATCATCAGAGAGAGAATACCAGGGGAGTATCTGCGGTTACAACCCCTTGCGACGCTGGGTGTGCTCAAACTGCGCCTGCACCCATGGGCCCACTTTCAAGAATTCCCACCAAATCCTCCTGACCCTGCTCCCACTGAGCAAGGTCCCCGGACCTATCAGTCTGGTTGGAGCGCCACTGGCTGCCTATGAACAGAAATCTGGAGGGGATGCAAATCACCAACCCTCCACCAGCCCCTCCAACCAAGGTCCCAAAGGGGCTCGTCAGCCCACTCATGACTGAGTTCCCTCAGAACTCTGGCTAGCCAATACGGGTGCTCCATATGCAATGGCACCCAATTTTTCCTTTTCCGTCCCCTGACATGGTAACTGTAAGTCCAGTCTTTTTTTTTTTATTCTGTCAAGTAATGCCATTTTCTAATAAACAAAAATGGAACTCAGTCCTAAGCGTAAAGCCACCATGTAAGCAGGTGATTTGTTTCGGTGGGGCTGGCTGGCAACTGTCCAAACTATAGTTAGTCAAAGGATTTCCCATGACAAATAATAAACAGGAAGTGTGTATGGTGTGCGTGATATGTACAGTGGGAGCAGCGCAGGGTCTTTACTCAGTAATCTACAACCACGATGAACAAAATGCAATCGTACCAGACAGATGATGGGAAAGGGTGCGCGTTACATAGGTGACATTGACACACACAGGATGGTCACAAACAGTTGCACGTGCTTTTCAGCCAGCTTGTCAGCTATGCCAATTCACAGAGGAAGCCAAAGGAAGCCATTCGCCATGTATTCATACAAGGCAGCCGATACCAGTTCACCACAGCACTGAGTCATGAAAAAAGTATATGAAGTCTTCGGGTGCTATGATTCTGGCGTCCCATAGACTGAACAGAAGGAGACAGGAAAGGGTGGTGAAAAAGATAAGTAACTCCACGTCCCCTTGCAATTCTCCTTGGCCCCAATAAACTGGGAGGAGAGGGCGGCTGGACAGAGAGAGTTTGAAAAACACACAGAACACATGCAGATTTTCATGCATATGTTGACCATACAAGGAAATAGAGAAGGTGAACTCTCTTTCGCCGCCAGATATTCACAATGAACAAATGAACAGATAGACCAGATAAACAAGTAACAGTTTGGGTCACCGCAGCAGCGCCGCAAAATGTGCATGTGTGGTGAGTGTGGTCAGTGTGTGTGGGTACCGGACAAGTAATGTCTACACCACTGGATGATAACAGAGCAGACAACTGATTAACACAGTGTCAAGCTATTAGTACTATGGCAGCCAGCCAGCATATTTGGGTAAATCGGAGTGTCAGGAACAGTCACAGTTGAGTCAGTCGAGTCGATTAAGTCAGTCACTAAGCGTATTTACACCAAAATGCTAAGCAAGGCACATACCACTTCATACATATGTAAATGAGGCATAGAGCAATCAGGACACCCCCCTGTATGTGCCGAGGTCAACCCCAAGGCACAGACACCAAACGGCAGTGGCCGGGGGAAAGAGACCCAAACCACCAGAGCACCAGAAACACGATCAAAACAACAACAGAACCACGCTTGCGTACCTGGCCCCAGATCCAGCAGGGCCGAGGAACCACGCCAGGCGCCACCAGAAACACGGGGAGCAAACTGCTACAACCCACAATGGGAGCTCACAGGAAACCCATGAAAGGAGAAGGCCCCCCTGCTCAACCAAAATCAGAGGACAAAAACCTCAAATAAACACTCACCTCCAGTACATGAAGTCCGTCAAACCCACTGACCTCTGCTCCAGGCAATCAGTGGCAGCTGTCCAACCCCAGACTGGACTCTCACCGGTATGACAGGAAACTGCAGTAGTACGCCTTCCCACGGACCGCAAGCCAACACGAGTGGGCGCCTGGGAGTCACTGCGTGCATGGAACTCTGTGAGGTGCACCGTCACACTGGGGCCGGACAGCGACCGGAGCCAAATACTAGGATGCAAGGAGAAAAACAGCAAATCACAAAGGAGCCCAGAGCCACGAAAGAATCCCTAGGTCCAGAACCGGCTGAGAAGGGAATCAGAGAAAGAACCACAACTCAAACCAGAGCAACAGGGACACAGTCATCAACAGAATGGTGACAAAACAAAAAATAAACGATAACAGCCACAAGAAAGAGGCAGATAAAGACACACACCAACATCGTCCCTATCCAAGCCATACCACAGGGAACAGCCAGACAAACAGGGCAGAGCCAAGAGAAAATACCACATAAACTGAGCTGAGAAAAAATCAGAGGAACAGAGCAGGAACCAGAAATCACGGGAAACAAGGCAGCCCACGAACAGGCCAGCCACCGGCAACCAATGGAGTGAAGCAGAGAGACGGATAGGAAAAATACAAAATCATCGAACCTCAAAACTCCAGGCTCCAAAGGAAACCCGCGGCTCAGCCGCCCGAGGCCCGCGATGTCACCACGAAGTCCGGGGCTGCAATTCTCCACCAAGATGTGGAAGCGAGTTTGAAATACAAGGGATAATTAATGATAGGAAACACAGACACAACCACAGAATTTGTCAGCTCAGAATATGGTATATTTATTAGCCACAACAAATACAATTTAACGTGCAACACGGTGACAGTCAGCATAGAAGCTAGAATGTCCAAAGATTTATTGAGTCTGGTATACTTTATAGATTTAAACCACAAGACCACCCATATGACACGTAGCAAGAAGTATTATACGTAGTCTACAGTGCACCATGAAACCCACAGCCAATAGACAGGATCTGTAACAAGATATCTCCTTGTAAGGTGTGATAGATTTGATGCACACATACTGTAGTTAACCATGTGATCAGAATGGGCAGTTTTGGGGACAGTCAATCAAAATGCGAGCTGCCATGGCCTAGTATATTTCCATACAAACTGCGACATAAGCAAGGCGATGAGTAATATTGCGAAATCTGTTATTTGCTAAAAATTATATTGTGCAACCGGTGTGTCACTTCAAGCGGTGTGTCACTTATTTCGTCTGGGCATAGAGAAATGCAAGGACAGCACTTCTCTGATTGTGAAAGGGTCTGAACTATCCAAGATGGAGATTACAGACAAAGGCTAAGTTAAGAGGGCCTGAAGCTACAATCATTTGGTATCAAAATCCAAGATGGCTTCAGCACCGTCATCAGGATTGGTAGCCGTTGGGGGCAACACAACACATGAGCCATTACCAGACCCAGTAATGCGTCTGCATCCGTTGGCGCAACAATGGTAGTGCTAGACAAACATCTAACTCTTCTTCATTCTTCTCCACAAAGCAGGCATCGTAGAACAGGTAAGATGCAATCTTTCCAGATTAGTCTAAACGAAAGAAACCAAGTGGTATTCAGATCTCTTAAACGAGCCAAGCCAAGAATCTGTGTAATCCTGTCACGATACCGCATGGCTAGGAGAGCTTGTTCCATGGTAGTCTGGGTATCGTTGGTGACTGGACTTGCCATATTGAAGCAGAATAAACAAAAATAGAATTCCGGCTACGAGTCCCGAAATGAGAGGCAGGCCGCTGAACACAGAGTGCATGAAATTTGGAAAAATTCCAGAGGACTGCTTCAAAGGGTGCTAACAGTCCCGAAAAAATAGTCTTAAATTCATGTGTCATGCCACTGGTATCAGACATGTTTAAGATTTGACCTAACATTTCTGCAAAATGTACTGGGCAGTTTGTTGATAATAATGCATGTATCGCTGCAGAAGTCCTTGCAATTTGCAGATCCAGTTTTTCAGTGCTCAGCACCGTATAGTCTGCTCCTCTTTGTGCCAAAGAGATTTGTTTATCTGTAAGGTTAAAGACAGTAAACAATGACGTGGTATTGATTAGATGCCATGGCTCGTACCCTGAACGGAGATTTTGTAATGTCCAGCCTAGCAGCATTATAGAACGTAATTGAGACTGGCCATGTTGTAGCATTAGCAAGTCCTGCTCTATTATGTCAATAGCAGATGATAACCCATTGTCCACTACAGAGAGAGCTTTCTCTAAATTAATATGATCAATTTCTCGTATTTTTTCTGCAGTTTCCATTTGCGTGATTTTCCATGCTTCATTGTAAGCAGAATATATACCGGCATATATGAAACGTTTTTGACGTTGTTTTACAAGGCCCTAGTAAGAAGTCTCGCAAGTCAACGCCTTCTTTAAGTAAAGTTAAGTGTTGTTTAATTTCAGGAAGCGTGGATTTCTGTAGCCACTCGAGGCATAGTTTTCCTACACTGTATGTGATGACTATCTCTGGATGTTGTCTCTGGGAATATCTTGGATCTGGCCTGTTCATTTTGAACACTTCTGTTTTGTTCAGGAATCTATCTTGACAGTTATTCGTGTCGATGGGCCAGATTTACCATTTCTTCCAATCAGGATTAGTTCTGTTGTAAAATATATTTTACGTCTACCTCCTCATCTGAAGTTAAATTACTGTCAGTTGTGGCTTTAGGTATGGACGGTTTGTTTAAATCTTTCATCCTAGCTAAGCCAAGACATGATGTTTGTTGAACAGTGTCATTTAAAAATATAATTTGTTCTGGGATAAAGTAGGCTCTGAACAAGGTTTCTAAACCCTGCACCTGCCAGTATTTTGTGCCCAAGACAGTTTTTATCTCAATGTTGTCTTTCCAAAAGTTAAAACCTAATGTAGACAGCTGAGCATAAAAGTTCACAAAATACATTTTCGTATTGATCAGCATGTTTTTCATTCCTGTCTTATTCACATTTTTGAAATAAAATGTTTCTGGATTTGTGCCATTAAAACCTGAGAAGTATGGAAACTTTTCATAAAATGTTTTTGAGCTGCCCTTTGGCGGCGTTTGACAATGTTCCCATTGATTATAAGTAAACACATTTCTAGGATTTGCAGATTTGTGCAAATAATGGTGACAACAATGATTATAACAATACATTTCTTCATAACTTGATGAACCTTCTAAGTATTCATGTTTTATAAATTTTGCTGACAATTCTAAAGCTGTCATGTTATTAACAGTTTCAAAGTCCCAATCATCAGAAAAAGTGCTTGGTTAGAAAAAGTCACTCAAAGAAACGTTAACCTGTTGTGGAATCTTCAATAGTTCCACCGGGCCATAAATGTCATAATCAGTTGTGTCCCATGCTATACCACCAGGTATAGGAACGGCTGTGATGTTCACTGATGACAGGTCTCTTTGTTCACAATGAGATGATTTGTAAGGTTGCAGGAGCAAGTTGATGTTCTTACTTGCTGTGTCCATTGTACAGTATTTTCCATCTATCATTTTTCCCAAACTTAAAACAAGAATGAGCCAGAGCAGGAAAAAAAGTACACCTAACACAATCCAAAATTCAACCCATGGTGAAACCAGATATGTTTTTTCAAGTTGATGAAAGAGTTCTGTTATTTTTTCTTTGAAAGTTTAATTTGCTGGCGTGGTTTCAGGTTCACTGGGATCCTCAGAAAATGTATCAAAGTTGATGAAATAGCCAGAGGCAGTTCTGTCAATTGTTGGGATTGCATCCGGATTTTTCAGAATCGCTGCGTCTGCTTCATCATTTGTCATGTTGGTATAGTCAGAGGCTATATCATTGTAGACAGGTGTTTCTCGACAAACTGGTTTTTGGGTTTCAAGAGGCACAAGTTCCATGGCTTTGTTGCATAGTCCTTCTTTTCATACTGTAGGTTTATCAAAGGTGATTAGTCTTTCAGTTTGAACCTCTTGGATAGTAGCCAGATTTGGTTGTCTGCTACTTCCCGGGAGTCCTCTGGGTATACTACTTATTATCGGCCACATGATGTGGTTTTACCAGGTCGATGGACACCGTTCTGTTCTCCTTTTTACCAGCAAGTGGTGGTAGTAACACTGATCTTGTTCCAAGGATTGCTAAGACAGGTACTGCTTTTCTGTAAGAAGGCCCAAATTCCTTCTTTACCGCGATCTTTTCCCTGACTAGATCCCCAATCTTTGGAACCCAGACTGGCCTTGCTGGGACAGGTGGCTTTTCTTCAGTGGTCTGACGTATTACAAAATAATCACAATGGAGCTATACCTACCAATAGTCCCCACATATCGTCTTACCAAATAATCAGTCAGTTGGCAGTGAAGGAAAGTCAATCGTTTATTAACCAACCAATACTCTATAGACGAGCCCCTCCGACGTCACTCAGCCAGTGAGTGGAGAAGACTGCCGATTCACACTCAATACATGGCATATATACTTTCATTGAGTTACATGAGATCACCTTACATGGAAAATTACTGGTAGGCACAGTGGTAGAAAGGAAAGACCACATATGGCACACAAAGCTCATTTAGAAGTCTGCTTCTGCTATTATTGGGGAGGGTCAGGAGGGGTGACTCCCTTTCGACTCGGTGCCTGGGAGCACGAGTACGGTGCCTCCAGGGATGCGCTTATTACCTCCGAACCCAGATGCGACCTTGGGTCTCAGAACAAGAAAGAATAGAATGAATTCAGCTGTCTGTGTAACTCAACTAACAGGGGTTACTCAGTTGCTGGGGGTGGCAAATGACCACCGTTTGAGTCTAATACATGTACGAACAAAATGGAGTCTGTTTGGTTCTCAGTCTGCGTACGGGAGAATATAATACAAAGGCCGAAAGAAGGTTCCTGCATTGACATAGCTAAACAAGCATTTGCAATGCAATAGGTCTCGCATTAGGAAAGTTTGAGCTATTGGTATTGTAAATGACACATTTGTTATTCATGTGTTGGTTTTGAAAATAGCGAAATTAATAGCTTTGTCATTTACAATGCCAATAGTTTTAATTTCGCAAATGTGACACCTATAGCATTTGTACTGCAATATGTGTTGTATTTACGTGACTTAGATGTATTAGTATTACAAATAACAATGGCTTTTAATTTTTTTAAATAATTAATACTTAAATACAAGTTATTGTAATTTATAATGGCAATAGCTTAAACCTTTGTAAATAACTTTGTATAACAGTGTATTTTATTGTGACGAGAATCCAAGAACAGAAGTGAAATATTAACATCTTTTTGTGACATTTGTAATAAAGCTTGAAACATTGAGAGAACATATTTGAATCAGTTGTTGTTGAATGGTTGCACAGATTGATGCTGTGGTGGCGCTGAGTGATGTGGTGGCGACAAGTGATGCTGTGGTAGCATAGTGATGTTGTGGTGCCCCTGAGTGATGCTGTGGTGGTGCGATAGATAGAGTGAGGGTGATAGATAGAGTGAGGGTGATAGATAGGTAGAGTGAGCGCGATAGATAGATGGATAGATAGTGAGGGCGATAGATAGAGTGAGGGCGATAGAGTGAGTGAGGGCGATAGAGTGAGTGAGGGCGATAGAGTGAGTGAGGGCGATAGAGTGAGGGCGATAGAGTGAGTGAGGGCGATAGAGTGAGTGAGGGCGATAGATAGAGTGAGGGCGATAGAGTGAGTGAGGGCGATAGAGTGAGTGAGGGCGATAGATAGAGTGAGGGCGATAGATAGAGTGAGGGCGATAGATAGAGTGAGGGCGATAGATAGAGTGAGGGCGATAGATAGAGTGAGGGCGATAGATAGAGTGAGGGCGATAGAGTGAGGGCGATAGATAGAGTGAGGGCGATAGATAGAGTGAGGGCGATAGATAGAGTGAGGGCGATAGAGTGAGGGCGATAGATAGAGTGAGGGCGATAGATAGAGTGAGGGCGATAGATAGAGTGAGGGCGATAGATAGAGTGAGGGCGATAGATAGAGTGAGTGAGGGCGATAGACAGAGTGAGTGAGGGCGATAGATAGAGTGAGGGCGATAGAGTTGCGGTGCCTGGCACTGGGGGCGTGACGGCTACAGATGAAGGGCAAGAGTGATTTGCACATGGGGGTGGGGGTTAGTGGCACCAGTTTGGCAATATGGGGAAACACTGGGCTGTGTGGTGCACACTGCTGTAAGAAGGGGAGAGAAGGCAACTTGTGGCAGCAGGGGCCTGCGTTATGCCCCTGACTCATGGTATGCTGGTCTGCGTGGCGCAACAGAGCTTGGTAAAAATATGCCCTCCCTATCTTAATTAAACTCTGTTGTGTGTCCATTTAAGCTCTTCTGTTGTATATACTTCAAGCAACACAGGGCATGTTAAATATATAAATAAGCACAACAGTTGTGTCCTACTTTCTCACGCTCTCTTAAAAGAAAACAAAAAAGAATGAGGCCTCTCTGATGTGGTTAGTGAGAGCAAAAGGTGAACGGCAATTTAATAGTGCAATGAATGAAGAACGTAGTCCAAAAGCCTATGTATGTATGTTATCTATGGATTTGGGAAAATACAAATGTCTGGAGAGATTGTGAGAAGTTGGCCCGATATGCAACGTTCGCTATTCTAGCGACCGCTATGTATCGTTCCAACGACCCTTATGGTGTTTGGTTGTAAGTCAACCTATAGACCAGCTATCCTAGTAGCGTGGATACGAGCAGTCTAAGGCTAAAGACTCGAGAGGGCGTGTTAAGCCAGCTGTTTACCACACATGTACCCCTTGAACACCCAGTGAAAGGACACCACACAAGTGTTATGAAAATAAACAGTATATTTATTAAGAATCACAACAGCCCGGTACTCTTTATGAGGACAGGGTACTAAGCACAAACCAAATCTCTTTAGCAAATACTTCAAGTGCACAATTAGAAACAAGTGTCCGAGGACACGGAAAGATTAAGGTCTCGGGCGGACCCGATAAGGCAAGTCGGAAGCGAGGGACTCGGGACCCTAGAGTAAGGAGGCTATGCAGGCACCGAAATGCCGAGTTACCTAGCCACGAGGGCTGCGGCTGCACAAGTCTTACAGGCGTCGGGGTCTTCGCTGACGAGCCAGGAGCCGGAAGAAAGGAGTTGCTGGCCGGCGACCAGTGCTGAATAGTTCGTAGAGATCCAAGCCTGGATCGGAGATTGAAGAAACCTGAAAGCAGAGGGGACCAAGTTCGTACTACTAGCCAGTAGTCAGAGGGTACCAGGAAGGCACCGGTTGGCCGTCACCTCGACCAGGTGAGTGGGCGACGCTAGGCTCTGCAGTCTCACGGACCAGGAGGCGCTGTCGGCGACCACGGCGGAGGTGCGAGCTGTCCCACGAAGGATGATGCTGTCGGCGTCGCTGGGCCCAGGATGGGGGCAACAAGCCTTGGCAGTTCTCAGGGCCACGTGGTGGGCCTAAGAGGGCGTCTTGAGTGGACCAGGAGGGTCCGGGGTGCTTCTCGCAAAGATGGAAGCAAGGGCCAGTCTGGAGCAACCAGACCAGCAGTGATGATTCTCGGATGTCGTCTCAGAAGGACACGAGCCAGCGGCTAGTGACCAGACAACGTGCTGAGCAGCGAGCAGAAGGGCCCCACGCAGATCGTGGAGATGCTGGGAGACTGCACTTCGGTGCTGGAGCGGCTCAGGGTCGGGGCTTCTCGGACCCCAGAGCACTCACCAGAGAGTTACCTCGATGGTCGTGCTGGTTTTTAAGAGCGTGCAGGTTCTGATGATGGCCGGTCCCTCGAGGTCTCGTCGCACCCACAGATCACAGCTGAGCTGATGTTGTGGGTAGAGGTCAGAGGTGCCAGGGAAGCCGGTTCTCGTCGAGCTGGGCCGTCGGATTCCTTGAGGAAGGACTTACAGCAAACCGCAGAGTTCTTAGTTGGTGCCCGCTGATGCAGGGTGACTACTCCTTAGTCACAAGGGAGAAATCTTGAGAAGAGTCTTGAATGTCCTTTCGTA
The DNA here is from genome assembly GCF_964263255.1 of Lissotriton vulgaris. Lineage (NCBI taxonomy): Eukaryota > Metazoa > Chordata > Amphibia > Caudata > Salamandridae > Lissotriton > Lissotriton vulgaris. Next base: position 591,258,319 of record NC_141697.1, read on the forward strand.
GAAAGTAGTTCTTGAATCAAAGATGATCTAATTTGGAAGGGTCCCCGCTCCGGTCTTTATTCTAAAGAAAGGGGTGGGTACATGACTAGGTCCTGCCCTAAGGGTGGGACCAGGAAGGGGGCAGTTACACCCCTCTCCCCTGCCGGACTTTCCCCAGGCCAGGGCTGTCGGTCCTGGAACTGGTTCTAACCGGCAGATGCGTAGTGAGCACCGGGGTGCCACTCCGCAGTCACCTTCACGCAAAAGCCCTACCTACCCAGAATACACAAACCCTGTCTGGGACGGTGCGAACACCGCCCTCGACGGGAAACCCTTTGTCCAAGCGCTCCTCGCTGGAAGGACTCCCAGCAGCAGGAGGTCAGACTCGTGTCTGTGGTGGCAGCATCCATTTTGTGGAGCTGAGGCTTCAGTTAACTTTAACCGGGGTTCACGGTTACGTGCATGTCGTGTCCCTCTAGAGGGGTGGGATGCTAACCTCATCGCCAGAATTGGTGAGAGGGCAGCACCCCGATTCGTATGACACCTTACTCGACATGCCTGGATAACGCGACACCGGAGTTACCGTTATGGTACGCGTTATCATGGAACAGCCATTGGGTCTTGATTCCGCAAACTGCAACCGGGCTCGGCTCGGGCCTGAGCCTAGCTCACACGAGCCCACGCACTCTGCCTTCAGGATTGTTAAGGCCTGCCATAGGAGTGACTGATAGGAACTCGGGTGTCCATTGTATGGTTAGATATAGAGCTACTATACCTAAAGCGAAGGGTGGTTACACGGCTTCGCCCCAGCGGTCGTGCAGCCAGTTGTGTCAAATTTAGGAGGCCAGCCAGGGGTGGCATAATACATGCTTCAGCCCCTGGCGGCCCTGGGTACACCTATGCCCTGCGTTACGGGGTCTGATAAGGTGGCCCAGTACCAATTGGTAAATGCACCTAGGGTACACATCGTAATTTAGAAAGAGAACAGCCAGGCTGTGGGTCTGATTAGCAGGCCCACAGCCAGAGAGAGTCGTAAACCAGTGAAACAAAAGCAAAAAATCTGGGTGATCATGGGATTGCAGACCCTACTCTCCTACATGACCCCCCCCCAAACGTCGGAACAATAAGCTAACCTTGACCAGGTGAGTCTTCTTGTTCTAAGTGGAAATATCTGGAGAGCCCATCGGCATTGCCATGATCAGTACCAGGTCTATGTTCCACTGTAAAGTCCATCCCCTGTAGGGAAATGGACCACCTAAGCAGTTTGGGGTTTTCACCCTTCATCTGATTTAGCCACAAGAGGGGCTTATGGTCGGTCTGAATCTTGAAGTGAGTACCAAACAAGTATGGCCTCAGCTTCTTCAGGGCCCAAACCACAGCAAAGGCCTCCCTCTCAATAGCTGACCAATTCTTCTCTCTAGGGGTCAGCCTTCTGCTTATAAAAGCAATGGGCTGGTCTTGACCATCAAAATTCAGTTGAGAAAGAACAGCTCCCACACCCAACTCAGAAGCATCTGTTTGGACAATGAATGGTTTGGAGTAGTCCGGACTCTTGAGGATAGGCGCCGTGCACATGGCCTGCTTTAGGTCATCGAATGCTTTTTGACAGCTCGCTGTCCACTGAACCTTTTTTGGCATTTTCTTACTTGTCAGTTCGTTTAATGGTGTCACAATTGAACCATAGTTCCTGACAAACTTCCTATAGTAACCAGTCAGGCCCAAGAAAGCTCGAACCTGAGTCTGGGTGGTTGGAGGAGCCCAGTCCCTGATCGACTGTATCTTGCTCTCCAGTGGCTGAACCTGACCTCCACCTACAAGGTGGCCCAGGTATACAACCTGTGTCTGCCCTATCTGGCACTTGGTGGCCTTGATAGTGAGACCTGCTGCTTGCAGTGCCTCTAACGTCTTCCGCAGGTGGACCAGGTGATCCTCCCAGGTGGAGCTAAAGACAGCAATATCGTCAAGATACGCCGCACAGAAGTCATCCAGCCCAGTAAGGACTTGATTCACCAACCGTTGGAAGGTGGCAGGTGCATTTTTCAGACCAAAGGGCATCACCACGAACTGGTAATGCCCACCAGGGGTTGAAAATGCGGTTTTAGGCTTGGCGTCCTCAGCTAACCTGATTTGCCAATACCCAGCTGTCAGGTCAAACGTACTTAGGTAGTTGGCCGAAGCCAATCTATCGATAAGCTCGTCTGCCCTTGGTATTGGGTGGGCGTCAGTCTTAGTGACTGCATTGAGACCCCTGTAGTCTACGCAAAACCTCATCTCTCTCTTACCACCCTGGGTGTGAGGTTTCGGCACTAGAACTACGGGACTAGCCCAAGGGCTATCCGAGGGTTCAATGACTCCCAACTCCAACATTTTCTGCACTTCACTTTTGATGCAGTCTCTAACGTGATCAGGCTGCCTGTAGATTTTACTCTTGACTGGCAAGCTGTCACCAGTGTCAACCTCATGGGTGCACCAATCGGTCTGACTGGGTGTTAGAGAAAACATATGCCTGAACGACTGAAGAACTTGTTTACAGTCGCTCTGTTGATGTTCGGAGAGGCTGCCACAAAAGACAACACCATCTACCGAGCCATCGTCAGGATTCTGAGTGAGCAGGTCGGGGAGAGGGTCACTCTCCTCTTCCTGTCCCTCATCTAGGGCCATGAGCAAACTCATGTCCTTCCTGTCGACATATGCTTTTAGCCTGTTGACATGAAGCACCCTGTGGGGGCTCCGGGGAGTTCCCAGGTCGACCAGGTAGGTGACCTCTCCCTTTTTCTCCAGGATGGTGTAGGGCCCGGACCATTTGTCCTTGAGTGCTGCTGGGGCCACTGGCTCCAACACCCACACCTTCTGTCCGGGCTGGTAAACAGTCAAGACAGCCTTTTGGTCATGCCAAGCTTTTTGGAGTTCTTGGCTGGCCTTAAGGTTTTCAGATGCCTTCTCCATGTATTCAGCCATCCGCGAGCGGAGGCCAAGCACATAGTCCACTATGTTGGCTGCAGGCTTTTTGAGAGGTCTCTCCCATCCTTCCTTCACCAAACACAGGGGTCCTCTTACAGGATGCCCGTACAGAAGTTCAAAAGGGCTGTAGCCAACCCCCTTCTGTGGGACTTCTCTGTAGGCGAACAAGAGGCAGGGGATCAGGACGTCCCATCTACGCCGAAGCTTTTCCGGTAGTCCATGAATCATCCCTTTTAGGGTCCTGTTGAATCTCTCAACAAGCCCATTGCATTGTGGATGATAGGGTGTAGTGAACTTGTAGTTAACACCACATTCCTTCCACATAGCAGTTAAGTAGCTCGACATGAAGTTTGCACCTCTGTCGGAGACGACCTCCTTAGGGAAGCCCACTCTGGAGAACACTCCAACTAGGGCTCTTGCCACAACAGGTGCTGTAGTGGTCCTAAGGGGAATAGCTTCAGGATACCTGGTGGCATGATCCACTACCACCAGTATAAACTTGTGCCCTGAGGCTGTAGGTGGTTCCATGGGACCGACGATGTCGATCCCCACCCGTTCAAAGGGCACCCCCACCACAGGCATTGGTATAAGGGGGGCCTTTGTCGTGCCACCTGACTTACCACTGGCTTGGCAAGTGACACAGGAGCGGCAAAACTCCTTGGTATCCTCGTTCATGTGAGGCCAGTGAAAGTGTGAGACAAGCCTGTCCCACGTTTTCGTCTGGCCTAAGTGACCTGCTAAGGGAATCTCGTGGGCCAAGGTAAGTAGGAAACCACGCTGAGACAAGGGTACAACCAGCCTCCTGGTCATGCCAGGCTTGGGGTCTCTTGACTCAGTGTACAGGAGTCCATCTTCCCAGTATACCTTGTGGGTACCTGTGGCGTTCCCAGCAGCCTCAGCAGCAGCCTGCTGTCTGAGGGGTTCAAGAGAAGGGCAGTCTAACTGGTCCTTCCCCAGGTCTTCCCTTGAGGGTCCCCCTGAACCCAAGAATTCAACTTGATCAAGTTCGAATTCCCTAGGCTCAGTTTCCCTCAATTCCTGTAGGTCAGCCTCCTCTGAGACTTGATCCTCGACCTGGGGCAAGGGGGAAGGCGCAGCCTTAACCCTACTGCTCTTTTTCTTGGGAGGTGTCTGGTCCTTTGTTCCAGGATCCAGCACCTGTTCAGTGGGGCATTTCCTGACCTGTGACCTAGTCACAGCGAACACATGTGCTGGCAAACCTAACATTTCCATGTGAGTCCGGTGCTCCACTTCTGACCATTGTGACGACTCCAAATCATTGCCCAACAAACAATCCACTGGGAGGTCTGGACTAACTACAACCTTCTTGTGGCCAGTTACCCCTCCCCAGGAGAAAGCTACAATTGCCATACTGTGATTGGTAGTGACATTGCTTGCATTGGTCACCAGGAATTCTGTACCTGGCATGATCTGTCCAGGGTCCACAAAGTTAGGCGTCACCATGGTGACGCTGGCACAAGTGTCCCTATAGGCCTGAGCCATCTTTCCATTTATGAAAGGCGTCTGTCGGTATTTGCCCAGAGTATTGGGGCTTACGTCAGGGGATACGTCTGCGTCCCCTGTACTGACAAGGACAGCCTGAGTGAGTGTGCCAACTAAGTTGTCACGCCCCTCAGAACCCAGGGTTAACCCTACTAAACCCTTGGGAGGTGCACTACCACTGCTGACTGTACTAGGGGGCACAGGTGCCTTAGGGGCTGCAGTGGCAGGAGTCTGCCCTCCTCCTTTCTTGGTGCACTCACTAAACCAGTGAGACTTACTTTTACAGTACTGGCACCATCTTTTGGATTGGCCTTCTTTCTTCTTTTGGGGAGCCTGACCCCCACCCTCTTTGGGTTGTTGGGGACCTGTCGAAGACTTCTGGTCATTTTGTTCCCCTTTAGAATCTTTACCCTTCTGGTCTGCTTTCTTCTGACCACCTTGATTCTGACCCTGGTTCTGCTTAACTCTTGTACGAACCCATCTGTCTGCCTTCTTTCCCAATTCTTGGGGAGAGGTCAGATCCGAGTCGACAAGATGCTGATGCAACAACTGGTTCTGACAATTGTTTAAAATTTGTTCTCTCATCATCAAATTATACAATCCTTGATAATCAGTAACCTTACTGCCCAGCAACCAGCCCTCAAAAGCCTTAGTGGCACAATCGACGAAATCAGACCAATCTTGAGACTGCGTTTTCTGGGTATCCCTGAACAGCACCCTGTACTGCTCAGTGGTTAGGCCGAACCCTTCAACGAGTGTATTTTTCAAGATTTGGTAATTGTTAGCATCCTCCACCCTTGTGGTGAGGAGCTTGTCTCTTCCTTTTCCTTCAAAGGAGAGCCACAAGATAGCTGCCCACTGACTCTGGGGAACACCCTGCACAGTGCAGGCCCTCTCCAAAGCAGTAATCCATTTGTGGATGTCGTCCCCTTGTTTAAAGGGGGGCACTATCTTACCAAGGTGTTTCGTATCGAAACTCTTTTCCCTATTACTAGGTACATTGCTGCCACCAGTGGGGACTACCCCACTTAACTGTTGCTCTCTAGCAAAGGCAAGCCTTTCTTTGGCCAGGGCAAGTTCTTCCCTTTCGATCCTCAGATTAGCTGCCCTTTCCTTAGCTTCGTACACTCTCCTCTGAGGGGACGTCATCCCTCTCTGAGAAGAGTTGTGAGAGCCATTGGTTCGAAGGGATCCGCCAGAGTCTCTTGACAGAGATCGGGCTCGTCCATTCCCAATGTTAAGCTGACCTGATAGTGGCCCCAGGGGTCCCCCAGTACCGCTATCATGTTTGCTTAAGTTGGACCTGCTTAGTCTGACGACTTCTACCTGTCCCTTATCTGCCTCATCCCCAGAGAGATCCTCATCCTCATCCTCCTCCACATCCTCGTTCTCAGTTGCGAGGTGAATGAGGTCAGGATCGTCTCGGGTTCCCTCGAGGGGAGGCATGTCTCCTTCTGGATTAGAAGAGCTACGAAGTTTCTCAGCTCTCCTGGCATCATAAGTCTCCAAGAGACCAATCAGAAAGGACGTTGTGGGGTTAGACCCCTGCTGAATCTTCCTGGAGTGACACAGTCGTCTTAACTCCTTGAAGCTCAGCACAGTATATCCTGAAGGGATGACCTGTGGAGGGTCAACTGACACAAGGGGAGACCCAGAGTTTCCTCCTTTGTCCGACATACTGGTTCTAGTGTGGTGTAAGTGATGCACCTACCTACACTACGTGTTTACCTACTGTACCCTCGCTAAGAGTTGTAGCTAAGGTGTGCTAAGCCTTGAGGAGCTACAACAGCTGGTTCAGTAGAACTCAGAGTATTCTAAGCTTTTAGTTATATGTACTAACAGTACTTTGTGCGATCTTTCAACAAGATATTCTTAGGATACGTGTGGTAAAACAACAGCAAGCTCAAATCCCACCGCTGCCACCAATGTGAGAAGTTGGCCCGATATGCAACGTTCGCTATTCTAGCGACCGCTATGTATCGTTCCAACGACCCTTATGGTGTTTGGTTGTAAGTCAACCTATAGACCAGCTATCCTAGTAGCGTGGATACGAGCAGTCTAAGGCTAAAGACTCGAGAGGGCGTGTTAAGCCAGCTGTTTACCACACATGTACCCCTTGAACACCCAGTGAAAGGACACCACACAAGTGTTATGAAAATAAACAGTATATTTATTAAGAATCACAACAGCCCGGTACTCTTTATGAGGACAGGGTACTAAGCACAAACCAAATCTCTTTAGCAAATACTTCAAGTGCACAATTAGAAACAAGTGTCCGAGGACACGGAAAGATTAAGGTCTCGGGCGGACCCGATAAGGCAAGTCGGAAGCGAGGGACTCGGGACCCTAGAGTAAGGAGGCTATGCAGGCACCGAAATGCCGAGTTACCTAGCCACGAGGGCTGCGGCTGCACAAGTCTTACAGGCGTCGGGGTCTTCGCTGACGAGCCAGGAGCCGGAAGAAAAGAGTTGCTGGCCGGCGACCAGTGCTGAATAGTTCGTAGAGATCCAAGCCTGGATCGGAGATTGAAGAAACCTGAAAGCAGAGGGGACCAAGTTCGTACTACTAGCCAGTAGTCAGAGGGTACCAGGAAGGCACCGGTTGGCCGTCACCTCGACCAGGTGAGTGGGCGACGCTAGGCTCTGCAGTCTCACGGACCAGGAGGCGCTGTCGGCGACCACGGCGGAGGTGCGAGCTGTCCCACGAAGGATGATGCTGTCGGCGTCGCTGGGCCCAGGATGGGGCAACAAGCCTTGGCAGTTCTCAGGGCCACGTGGTGGGCCTAAGAGGGCGTCTTGAGTGGACCAGGAGGGTCCGGGGTGCTTCTCGCAAAGATGGAAGCAAGGGCCAGTCTGGAGCAACCAGACCAGCAGTGATGATTCTCGGATGTCGTCTCAGAAGGACACGAGCCAGCGGCTAGTGACCAGACAACGTGCTGAGCAGCGAGCAGAAGGGCCCCACGCAGATCGTGGAGATGCTGGGAGACTGCACTTCGGTGCTGGAGCGGCTCAGGGTCGGGGCTTCTCGGACCCCAGAGCACTCACCAGAGAGTTACCTCGATGGTCGTGCTGGTTTTTAAGAGCGTGCAGGTTCTGATGATGGCCGGTCCCTCGAGGTCTCGTCGCACCCACAGATCACAGCTGAGCTGATGTTGTGGGTAGAGGTCAGAGGTGCCAGGGAAGCCGGTTCTCGTCGAGCTGGGCCGTCGGATTCCTTGAGGAAGGACTTACAGCAAACCGCAGAGTTCTTAGTTGGTGCCCGCTGATGCAGGGTGACTACTCCTTAGTCACAAGGGAGAAATCTTGAGAAGAGTCTTGAATGTCCTTTCGTAGAAAGTAGTTCTTGAATCAAAGATGATCTAATTTGGAAGGGTCCCCGCTCCGGTCTTTATTCTAAAGAAAGGGGTGGGTACATGACTAGGTCCTGCCCTAAGGGTGGGACCAGGAAGGGGGCAGTTACACCCCTCTCCCCTGCCGGACTTTCCCCAGGCCAGGGCTGTCGGTCCTGGAACTGGTTCTAACCGGCAGATGCGTAGTGAGCACCGGGGTGCCACTCCGCAGTCACCTTCACGCAAAAGCCCTACCTACCCAGAATACACAAACCCTGTCTGGGACGGTGCGAACACCGCCCTCGACGGGAAACCCTTTGTCCAAGCGCTCCTCGCTGGAAGGACTCCCAGCAGCAGGAGGTCAGACTCGTGTCTGTGGTGGCAGCATCCATTTTGTGGAGCTGAGGCTTCAGTTAACTTTAACCGGGGTTCACGGTTACGTGCATGTCGTGTCCCTCTAGAGGGGTGGGATGCTAACCTCATCGCCAGAATTGGTGAGAGGGCAGCACCCCGATTCGTATGACACCTTACTCGACATGCCTGGATAACGCGACACCGGAGTTACCGTTATGGTACGCGTTATCATGGAACAGCCATTGGGTCTTGATTCCGCAAACTGCAACCGGGCTCGGCTCGGGCCTGAGCCTAGCTCACACGAGCCCACGCACTCTGCCTTCAGGATTGTTAAGGCCTGCCATAGGAGTGACTGATAGGAACTCGGGTGTCCATTGTATGGTTAGATATAGAGCTACTATACCTAAAGCGAAGGGTGGTTACACGGCTTCGCCCCAGCGGTCGTGCAGCCAGTTGTGTCAAATTTAGGAGGCCAGCCAGGGGTGGCATAATACATGCTTCAGCCCCTGGCGGCCCTGGGTACACCTATGCCCTGCGTTACGGGGTCTGATAAGGTGGCCCAGTACCAATTGGTAAATGCACCTAGGGTACACATCGTAATTTAGAAAGAGAACAGCCAGGCTGTGGGTCTGATTAGCAGGCCCACAGCCAGAGAGAGTCGTAAACCAGTGAAACAAAAGCAAAAAATCTGGGTGATCATGGGATTGCAGACCCTACTCTCCTACAGAGATCACAATCCAAAGGACGGGAAAAAAAAACAATTATAAAGCTAGATCGTATGAAAACTGAACAGCCTAGGAAAGTAGTCCAGCGCACATAAATTCAGTAAAACTAATAACGGCTTAATCTGAGAGTTCTATAAGGACTATGCTTGTGAATTGACAGATGTTACAATGGTCCATCTAATAGTCCGGTTCCCTCCACTCAAACTCAGTGGTTTGCAAAATGAAAAATCAACGTCTAACTTATTTCTCACAAAATGCCAGTGTTGTCGGATATGTTCCGGCCCTGCACACATGTTTAAGCATCTTGCCTCGCTTCCAAGCCAGGCACGTTTTCCCTCTGCTCTCTAGGGGCCTTGAGTACATAAACTGTGAGGTTTACCAATTCCAACTGAGTTGTATATAACAAGACAAGAACTGGCACCACAAAATGTGTGTTTGAGAAGGAGATTTAGCTGCACATATTAGAAGGAGAGTAAAGGGAGAGACGAGTTTAAAGCTAGAGCGGGAAACCTTACAGCGAAAGGTTCAGAGACCACGAGGTGACCTTAGTTTATGTGCGTCACCAGGGCCTCTGGCTAAGTTATGCTTTTCACCCAGCAAAGCAAGGGGTCACAAGAGGGCGGTAAACATTGCTTACATCTCTCCAGAACCAGGTCATATCAGTCAGACTACGTGTCAGGGCATTCGACAAACAGTTGCGGGCAGGAGTGAGCAAAGAAACATGGCCGCTGACTCAATATTGACAGAGGTGTGTTTTTTTTATCAAGCCTATAACTCCCCAACATGTGTGTGCGGGAGACACACACATTTGCCCGCATAATCTCGATTGTGGCTAACTGGCAGAGGACGACTCATGATCTACTTCGCTCCAGCATCAATCAGAGCCAATGAATGAACCATCACAATACATGACGTGAGCCAGTGTACCTCAGAATGACAAGCCAGGCATTGGTGTCCGAGGCCATCAGTGAAATAATAGGTTCCCTTTAATGAGAAATTACTTTCCTATAATGACATTACAATCACTAAGTGCACCAAGCCAAATGTGTTTAAATTCTATTCATATAGCGGCAGGGAAAGCAGAAAAAAAGAAACTAGCGTGGCATGCACAATCCTGGGCGGAAGTCAGGCAGGCCGGGGGCGGGACGTCAAGACACACCGGAAGCCCAGGCGGGAGCCTACCCAGCACTGGGACTTGTGTGCAGGAGGAGAAGGGCGGCTGGCGCTAGCGGGGCTCCCGTGAGGTGAGAGAGCCCCGCACCGAAGGAAGAGACCGCCGCCGCCTGCAACGAGCCCTCGCCTGGAGAGCTGGAGACGAGTACCGGTGAGTGGGGGCTTTTGCTGAGCTGCGAGGGCGGGGGGCATGTGTGCGTGCGGCGGCGGGGGGCTCTGTATGTGTGTGAGCGTGCGTGTGTGTATATGTCTTGGAGTCTGTGTGTATGCGTGTGTGTGTTTAAAAGAGCCCGATGACTGTGGGGGGGAGGGGGTGTGTGTGAGCGAGCGTCTGTCTGTGTGTGTATGCGCACGCATGTGTGTATGTGTGCGAACTTCAAGATATGCACGGCGCGGGAATTGCTGAGAATGTGGACGGAGCCGACGTGCACGTTCACGCAGGCACATCCAGCAGCAGAAGCGCGTCAAAGTGCGCCCACGAGGTCAAATCTACGGCAGGAGAAGCGCGCGTCAGTCTGCTGTCCACATTCCCCCCAGAGTGATAACATAAGTTGTCGAGCCCTAGACAGCAAAAGCTTCGCTTTTGCTTTCGTCTAGGCTCGACCTAAAAACATGGTTTATAAGATGCATATGAATATAGATACATCGTGCTAACACAAAAAGATTAATATGAAGGCAAAAGATCGATTTTATCCCAAAGAACCATCCTTTTAGCATGATGTAGCTAATAAAAGAAATTAGTCCTTAAAAGCACCCTCATCAATCTGCATTATCTCTTGTATTTCCTGTTGGACCATTTGGGCTTTTATTTTAGTCGGGGAGGGCTCTGTCACAGAGGGGGCTAATTTGGATGCGCAGTAAGAACAACAAGCAGGTCCACAGTGTATGCAAGGACAACAGGTAAAGATGACACCTGCTATTCCAGCTTATACCATCAGGATCTTCCACCCCCAGGCAGACAATAGACTCCAAAACCACCAAGAAAGGGACCAGGTACCAGTATCGGCATGAATTTCAGAAGCTAAACGATGCAGTTTTTGATTACCAAAATGGACAGAGGGGGCGGAGTCAGGGATATACACACAACAGGAGCTGCCAATCACGTGGCAGGCTCCTCCTCGATCTGCTAAGATAACGTCTAGCACCATACGATTTTGAAGAGAAACAAGTCTTGTAGCCTGAAGCTCCACCGTCAGATTAGTTAATATACCCGCTGTGGTATTTATAACTCTCTCGAATACCCTGGATAGGCGCCTTACTTCTTTACTAGTAATAATGGGCCCTCAAATAGGAAATACTCCCTTGACAATGTCAATGAAGTGTTGTTCAGGAGTATCAGTCTGATCTATCTCGGATGTGTCCAATTCCCGTTTATCTTGTATTACAGGCAAACTTTGTCCGTCTAACCTATGATCTTTATGATAATTGGAGGGTGCTATACAGACAGGTGGATACAAGAAGGACAAATAACACCGACCCATCCATCCCCGGGGTAGCCATGTGTAAGCATTTTCGCCACACATGAAATATACATTTGGAGGTGTTATTAACGGTGGGCTGCTAAAGGTGCGTAATCAATATGTATAATTACAATGGCTGTCTCCTACTGAAATGTGTTCGGTTCCCTGTACACAAAAAGCGGAGGTGCTATTCAATATAGGCTCTGGGATAGCTTTGTCCTCTGTAACATTCCGATCCTGGAATTGCTGAAAGTACTGAGTAAAATTAAATTCTGCAAAATCAAGGATTTCACTCTTCAACCATGTAACATTCTCATATTCTGTATATAGATTCATGCAGGCATTTGGGTCTAATGATCCCTCTTCATCATTCCCCTGTGCGTCAAAACCCTGGTGTACCTCTATATTGGCCAGGATCATTTCATAGTCTCGCTCAGAGTATCGAGATGAATCTGCCACATAATGCAGGTACATCATCGACAGCAATTTAAACCAGGCCTCACAACTTCCCAAATAAGATAAAGGCAATGAAACGTCTATGCATCACTGAGGGCAGCAGACCACAAACCCAACAATTTGTTGTATTGGTTGCACTATGCGTTTGATGCAACATTTCTATGAATACATTTTTAACATAAGTCTGGCGGTGCCTTTCCTTATGAGGTGCTAACATAAGAAATTGAGGTTCAGTTGGTGGAGTAGTAGTTCCCAACACAGTATGCATTTGATGGTGAACGTCTAAATATAAAAACACACTCATTATAATAAAGAATGCAGCAATAGTGATTACAAAAGCAACTTTCACACGTGTTGTCCAAGAAGAAAACATAGGTACATAGGTAGGCATATATCGAGGAGCGAGGGGACGTTCCTCCTCGGGAATAAAATGACCAAAGGGATACATTCTAACTAAATGTCCAAACTACACTAAGGGACGCAGTCCAACCTGCCAGAGGGTGCTTCTTTCCTGTGTCCGTCTAGAGCCTCACAGGCAGGCTTCTATTGTTCATCAAAGAGAAAACAGATCCGTGCATTAATGTTGTATATCCAGTTGCAACCTGGGCCCTTTCTTCGGCTTCTTAGTCTTTCTTTCTGAACAGAGCCATACAATGTTCAGCTCTCCGCGTGTTCAGTCCAGTGACTCGCTCAGTACCCCGATCTAATCTAGCAAAGCCCTAGTACTCAAGTGTCTCCCTATCTCCTGCCTTGTTCATAGGGGGTACCGCGTTGTTTTCTGGGCCGCAGGTTGTAGCGAACATGACCAGTCAACAAACAAAGCAGATGAAGTGGCATCCGTGACGCCTGGATTATCCTGAACTCCTTGAGCAACAACCAGGGCAATCGATTCAGGGGTCAATTTCACAGTTGACGATGAGACCCCTTTCGTGCCTGATGCTCGTTCCTCTTGCCTTTTCTCACTTTCTTGTGCGTCAGAAAAAGGAACAACACAAGGAGCCCTCTCCCTCTCCTGGGTCAGGATTCCTTCTGGATTTGATCGATCACCAGGAAGCGGAAAAGGTACTTTCTTCAGATGGGAAACATGTATCCAATGTTTATGGCCGCTCACTTTCACCGCTGTCCGGGTTGCATGCAGAATCTGGACTGGCTCAGTCCACCTCAGTTCCAGGCTAGATTTCCGCTGATAGTTCCTCACCAACACCCCTTGACCAGGTTCCAAGCGATGTCCGGGACCCTCCGGCAGGGGCTGCAGCGTATCTGACACCTGTTGATGGATAGAACGAAGATCTTTAGTCAAAGTATACAAATAATCTGTCATCATTGGATAATCTATTTCTCGAAAATTTCTTGGTCGTAGAACGCCCCAAACATTAGCTGGCCGCCCAAAAATGACCTCATAGGGTGACAATCCAGACCGGGAATGGGGGGTGACCCGCAAAGACATTAAAGCTAAGGGCAACGCGTCGGGCTACTTCAACTCGGTGCTTTCCTGGAGTTTTGCCATTTTCTGTTTCAAACTTCCATTATATTTCTCAATCAAACCTGCAGACTGAGGATGCCGAGCAGCATGAAATTTCTGTTTGATGTGTAATCCATTACAGATATACTTGATAAGATCTGCATTAAAGTGTTTTCCATTATCTGACCAGATCACTCTAGGTAATCCGTATCTAGGGAAATACTCCTTAATCAAAGCTTTGGTTGTTGCCAGAGCAGTGTTTTCCTTGGTGGGGTAGGCTTCCACCCATTTACTAAAAGCACAGACCACCACCAAAACATATTTCAAATTATTCACTCTTTCAAGCTGTATGTAATCCATCTGAAGTACTTCAAAAGGTAAGGACAGGGAAGGGGGCGTGGCTAGCAGCCAAGCATGGCGGCAGCATAGCGTGAGAGCTCCTGAGGGCACTGTGGCCTTATTCTAAATCTGACACACTAATCCGCTACCCTGCTCACCTGAAGCGGCGGCGTTCGGGTCCGGGAACGAAGCGGTATCACCGGTCCGACTTTCAAGTAAATCGGAGGACCGGAGCCTAGCAGATTCCACGCGACAAGTCTGGGCCTACCAGCGGGAGGACAGCACCGGCCTTGCGTAGCGCACAGGCCCCGGCGGAAGTGAGACCGAGCCGGCCTGGAGGGGTGGGCGCATCCCGGCACCCGCCTGACAGCGCACAATCCTGCCTGAGACATATAGTGGCATCGCCCTACGGACCACGTACAGGCACACCACCTGTGCGGGACTGGCACAACACGCAGGAACGAGCCGAATCGGCCCTGGGCGCGCTGCGCGGCGCCGAGACCCCAACCTTTCCCCCCCCCCCCCCCCCCGGGGGCCTGGCGAGCTGCAGGGGACGGCTGCGGCGATCTTCGCGCCTCGCTTAGCCGCGGGGGCGAAGTGGAAGTAAATACCAGCCCCGATCGGAGGTAGGAAACCTTGGTGCACCCGGGGGACGGCGACACATTGAGGATTCACGCAGGAACTCACGAAGGGGACTCGGGGCCCACATACTGCCCGGAAGCATCAGCAGCCCTGACACGGTGGAGACACAGATCCGGTGCACCAAGCGGGAGAGCTTGCGGCCTGCCTGGCCTATAGGTGGGGGACCCTCCGCCATCCGGAGTGCTCGAGTGAGGTGGACCTGCCCAGAAGACCCCAATTGGAGGCCGCGGAGACCGTCCCTGCTCAAGGTGGGACTATTGAGGGGCGAGAGCGCAGACCACGAGGCGCGGCCTGCAGTGAAACGAACCGAAACACACACAGCGACCGCCGGGTCTATCCTGCATCACCGCAACGGCCAGTGAGACCTGTACAGAGGGCGGGAGGTGATACTCCGTCTAGCACGCGCCAGCCTACTGCTCCCTGGCTAGTACCTACGAGCTGCGAGACAAGACGAAGCGCTGATCGCGGCTCAGCAGGGCAAGACTCCGGATCTTACGAGCCCCGGCACCATGGCGGGCAAAGGCACTAGAAGTGGATCCACACAGGCCAAATTGGACAAATTTGCATATGGACAACAAGGTCAGCCGCAAAATACAGGGCGGAACTCCACAGGTAATACCCAGGACGCAGAAGGAACAAAAAAAATAACGCTGGAAGACATTATGAAAACACTCTCAGAGGTTAAAACAACAGTGGGCGCCATCTCCTCTGAAGTCTCATTGCTGCGAGCGGACTTTCACAAAATGGCGGAAAGGGTATCGCAGGTGGAGGTAGTCACGAAATCACTTGTGGAAGACACCTCGGAACTACAAGTGGCCATGGAACGCATGCAGAAAGTCACCAAGCTCCTTCACGACAAGCTGGACGACCAAGAAGGGCGTTCGCGACGCAATAACGTGCGCATCCTTGGACTTCCAGAGACGGAAGGGAAGGGGGCCATGGACCTCTATGTGGAAGATCTCATAAAAAACAAACTGCAGCCCAAAGGCCTGTCCCACTTCTTCTCGGTGGAGAGGGCACACATAGTCCCGGGAGGCCCGCCCAAGACGGGGGCAGCACCCAGGCCTGTGCTGGCCCGGCTTTTCAATTTTAGGGACAGGGATGCGATCCTACAGGCGGCAAGAACCTCACCGCCGGTGCAGATCCAAAATGCAACCTTAGCTTTCTTCCCAGACTACACGGCAGAGGTGGCCAGGCGTCGTAAGTCATTCACGGAGGTGAAAAAGGCACTACGAGACAGGGAATTGCCGTACTCCATGCTATTTCCCGCTAAACTGCGAATTGTGGCCGAGGGAAAGACTTGTTTTTTTGACACGCCGGAGGTAGCGCAGGAATGGCTGGAGGGCTGGAGGCCAGTGGGTCAGCGACATCGCCCGCATCGGGACCGGCCGACACATCGTACCGAAAAGACATTGAGCAATCAGACCTCCCAATCACCCCATCAAGAAGGCGCGGAAGAAACGGAATCGGATCTTGAAAGGGACCCGCTGGACTCTGGACAACTGGCTCCGGCCTGAAGCCGGACTGTATTCGTATGGGACTGAGTGTGGCGCAAGGGCCATGGACCTGGCGTGGCTGAGTAAGGTGGGCACAGGCAGTGCCCGTAAGGGACTCACCAACCCCACGAGCAAGTAAGATGATTGGGGAAGGACTAAAGCACTCTGCAAAGTTGGGGAAACGGGCGGGGGTTTGTCCGTGGAGCAGGGTAGGGGGGACGGGATTGAAGTTTTCTTGTTAGAGTTCATGTTTTTGTTCATAGTCCTCATTCAGCACGTACATTGTACTACCACCCCGACGATTGCCAGTCTCCTACACAGCATGGCACGAAGCGGCACACGTGTTTGTCCCAAGGGCACACTATGTGCAATACTCTCCCACCGACTCAATGGCCAGGCTGCTTCACAACACGCCCGCTGAGGGCTCCCCTGTGACTGTGGGGGTACCCCCACTGCGCATGCTAACCTGGAATGTCAGAGGCTTGGGTGACAAAATAAAAAGAGGCTTGGTACTGCAGGCCATAAAGCGACACAGCCCGGATTTGGTCCTCCTACAGGAAACCCACCTCACGGGGTCCACCTGCAAAGCACTTGATAGGCGCGGCTATACAATGGCGATACACGCAGAATTCACTACCGGCTCCAGGGGGACGGGAATACTGGTGAAAAGATCATCTCCCTTTATCATAACACATCACGTGGCGGACGACCAGGGTCGCTTTGCTGCAATACACGGTCAGTGGGAGGGCAGATCTCTCAATGTAATATCGGTGTATATCCCCCGGCACTACACTCCGTGGCCCTGCCTGCACTAGGCAAATTCCTCCTTGACCTCCCTGAAGGGGATACGATTGTTGGGGGGGACTTTAATGCAATCATGGATCCAATTATGGACACCTTTCCCTCTAGGGCCCGACCACGAGGGACTACATCACTTTCGGATTTTATAGAAGCCCTGGGCCTTGTAGATATCTGGCGACATCTGCATACCGAGGCTACACAATACACTTACCACTCAGCTGTACATAATAGTTTATCCCGTATAGACTACTTTCTGGCCCTGGGGTTGGGACTGGGAATGGTTGATAAAGTGGATATCCTGCCCAGGGGGATCTCTGATCATTCTCCAATTGTTCTATCACTTACCACCAGAGAAAAAAAATGTGCAAGAATCTACCCAATTTACCCAAATTTTTTAAAAATCCCAAATATTCGGAAGAAACTTAAACTTGTGACGACGCAGTATTTTGCTGAAAATACAGGCACGTGGCATCGCCATTAATCTTGTGGGAAGCATACAAAACAGTCCTCCGGGGGGCGGCCATAGCAGCAATAACGGGGCACAAACGGGATTCCCGGAAGGAACTCACAGAATTAGAACTGGCACTCAACACGGCCAACAATGCGCACATGACGAACCCCTCCCCGACCACGGCACACACCCTCATGGTTCGGCAACAGCAGTACCAGGCTCACCTTAAAACGACAGAGAAGGGATACATCGCAAACACTAAAACATAGAATATACGATGTGGGAGACAAAGCGGGTAGAATGCTGGCATGGCTAGATAAGAGGGGGAGTGGAGCGAAAGGTATTCAGAGACTGCACACAGAGGAGGGGCGGACACTGACACACCCAGAGGACATAGTTTGCGCCTTGGCACAACATTATCAAACAATATACACCCCAGACCGGGTAGTCACACAGCAAATGGCAGCAGCAACACTAGCGGATATTGCCGTCCCCAGTATTACACAGGAAGATATGAGAACCCTAGAAGTAGACCCGACGGAAGAGGAAATTCAGCTGGCGATCCAGGCATTACAGTCTGGAAAAGCACTGGGCCCGAATGGGATACCCGTGGAGTGGTACAAGTCCATGGCTCCAGAACTCAGTGCCCCACTGCTGGCCATGTATTTGGAAAGCAGGAATAAAGCAGAATTGCCGCTGGATCAACGCAGGGCCACGATTGTGGCGATACCCAAGCCAGGGAAACCCCCGACTGAATGTACCTCGTATCGCCCGATATCATTACTGAATATTGAGGCCAAGATATTGGCTAAGCTTCTGGCCACCTGTTTGATGCCCCACCTCAGTACCCTGATCCACCCTGACCAGTCGGGCTTTATGCCTCACCGGAGCACAGCGATGAATCTCCGGAGAGTACATGGTGTGATGGCCCGTGCACACCTCCTCTCGGAGAAGGCTGTGATTCTCTCCCTCAACGCAAAAATGGCGTTCGACCTCGTAGAGTGGGAATATCTCTTCATGGTACTAGAACGTATGGGATTTGGGCCGAAATATATAGCGTGGATACGGCTGCTTTATACGAAGCCCGTCGCACAAGTAGTGGCCAATGGCCACATATCACCGAGGTTCCAATTAGGCAGGGGGACTAGACAGGGTTGCCCCTTATCACCCTTACTCTTCGCACTAGTGCTTGAACCCCTGGCAATTCAGATCAGGTCCACGCCCTTATTTGCAGGCATTAAATGGGAGGAGGGGTGGGAGGACAAAGTCTCATTATACGCCGACGACATGCTCATCTACATGACGGCACCTGATGACGGCATCCCGGCCCTGCTAGAACTCTGTAACACCCACGGACACTCATCGGGCTACACCCTGAATTGGTCGAAATCTGTCATATATACACTAAAAGGCCCGGCGCCGAGGTTGCAGGATGACTGTCCTCTGATTACGACGACGGCCTCCTTCAAATACCTAGGTATTGTCATCACGAGTAAGGAAGCAGACTTTTTTGCAAGTAACTTAAAGCCACCTATAGATCGCCTACGGGCGGACGTTAAGCACTGGGCGGCCCTGCCCCTGACCCTACTGGGTAGGGCAGCGTTATACAAAATGATGGCGCTCCCAAGGATCCTCCATGTCCTAGAAAATACCCCACACCTAGTGCCACCACGATACTTCAAGCAGATCGTGGCGCTGGTCTCCACCTTGCTCTGGGATACAGGCCCGGCGCGTATAGCGTACGACAAGTTGGTTAAAAGCTGGTATGAGGGGGGAATAGCACTCCCCAACATTCAACTATATTACTGGGCGGCCCAGCTTAAAATAATAAACTATTGGATCCACGCCCCAAAAGAGGACCCGGCCTATCGGGCAGATTGGTCACAGCTTGGAACGGACTGTATGCTGTCTGTGCTCTACAATAAATCACAACTCAAGAGCCTACTCGGTCCGAGCAAACACACGGCGGCCCTATGGCACATGGCACAGGCCCGACTGGGGTGGGCAGGTCGAATCACCAAAATGACACCATTGTGGGACACGAAGACATTGGGAAACCTCAGAGGCTGTAAGGGATTTGAGCGGTGGGACTCCATAGGCATTTCTACAGTAGCGGACCTCTGGGACAATGACACAGTAGTACCATTTCCACACCTACAGCAGCAATATAACCTCGGACCCACAGAAACATTCAGATATGTACAAATTAGGCACGCATTACTACGGGCGATTCCTGCGGGTACCACTCTGCCGGAATCCTCCCCGTTAGAAGATAGACTACTAACAGAATTCATGATCCAAAGCGCGACCTCCCTCACGTATAAAAAACTGATCAATAATCTCAAAGACCCAACGCTGAAACTTAAAGAAAGATGGGAGGGGGAAATAGGTGAGACAGACAAATTTGAGTGGAATGAGGCGCTGGCCTCCCCGAGAGAGGTTGGAATCTCGAGTAAGCTCAGACTGGTGCAACTTAAAATCTTGCACCGCATCTACTACACCAGGACGCTACTTCATAAAATACTGAGAGCGCCGCATCCCTTTTGCTTGAGAGGCTGCGGGGAAGAGAGGACACTGCTTCACACACTATGGGAATGCCCACAAATACGAGAATTCTGGAGGCAGATAATGCGCTCGATCTCCCAGGCCCTTAAACTTTCTATATTGCCTGAACCACGCAAGTGCCTTTTGAACATCTGGGACCCCAATGACCTGGGTAGATATGAACTGATTTGGGCAACTTTGGCTAGGACAGTGGCCAAGCGAGATATAGCACAAAAGTGGGGCGCACCAGAACTACCCACCGCGAGCAGGTGGGCTAAGAACATGGACATCCTGATGGTAACAGAGAGGGCAGTATACGTCCTACGCGCGGCGCCCCGCAAGTGGAACAGGGTCTGGGCGGCGTGGAATATATACAGAGGAGAAATCTGTGACCCCTTGCCAGAGGGAGACGACCTGGACTCAGAGGGGGAGGAGGAGTAACAAAGCGGGTAGGGGGTATTAACCCCAGCGACATAACAGCACGCTATTATTTGCATTGACCTGGCTATGTACCGACGAACACGCTAAGGAAAATGCTGATAGAGAAAGGGGGTGGAAACACAATGGCAACGATGACACATGGTTGGGGGGGGGGGGAGGGATGTTTGTTATTTCTGCAATATAAAAGTGATGCTACCGTTGAAACATACACGAAGGGGGGGGAATGTAGCGAACTACAGTACATGCGAATGGACCACCTGATAACGTATCTACGAGTCTTCAAAGGTTTAATACAGCACAGTCCTTGCTACTGTACTGTTTCTTGTCACATACGAAAAGTTAAATGTACAAACTGTAACCACAACCATATGACTGTATGATGCTAACTGACCACTATTCCTTCCTGTTAATAAAGATTTAAAAAAAAAAAAAAAAAAGGTAAGGACAGGGGTGCAAAATTTCCACCAAGGACAGATCCCCGCCCTCCCGGGTTATGTCGTAGACAAATCATGCAATGTTGAACTAAATGAATTGCAGTCTTGGCAATATTAGGGTTATTCCAAACTGGGTCTAACAAAGCGCAAATACCCTTTGTTCCAACATGCGCTGTTCCATGAGCCATAGTTACCACAGCATTAACAAATGCATTGGGAAGCATCCACCTTTTTTTCTAACTTGAGTCGATCCAACAACCATTATCATCCAACCTCCCCATCTCATTTTCCCAACGGGTCAGTTCAGCAGGGGTAGCTTCTTTCTGTATTTCTCAAACACTTTCCATGGTATTATCAAACAGATCAGACTCCTCGACCCATCTAGCTGAACTTACATACATGGGAGACACCTTAGACCTACCTGTCTCCTTCGCTATTTGGTTAGCAAAAGCATTCTCTTCTCCAACAGTATCCACTATTGTCTTGTGTGCGCTACATTTCACAATTGCTACCATCTGGGGCAGTGTCAAAGCAGTTAGCAACCTTAAGATCGAAGGGCCATGTTGTATTCGTTGGCCATGTGAGGTGAGAAATCCCCTTTCCGCCCACAACTTTCCAAAGCCATGAGCCATGCCAAAGGCGTATTGGCTATCAGTATAAATGTTAACCTCCAATCCCTCATTCAATTCACAGGCTCGCAGCAGTGCTATTAACTCAGCTGCTTGCGCAGAATGACGAACCCGAGAAGTCTCAACTATAGTGCAAAGAGTGGTGATTGCAAAAGCAGCTGTTGTTGTGCCATCTGGTAACTTGAAACAGGAGCCATCCACATACAACTCCCCTTGGGGTTCAGATAGGGGCGTGTCTGTGAGGTCCACCCGTCCCTTCGTCTCTTCCTAGGTCTAAAATATACAATCATGTATGTCATTGTTTGGTTCATCCGAAGGGAGGGGTAGTAACATGGCTGGGTTCAGAGTGGCACACCTTTTCATGGTGATATGGGGAGCAAATAAAGTTAATTCATATCCAGTAAGTTGTGCACTCGTAAGTTGCTGAGTCTTAGTTTTATTCAAAAGTGTGTCTACAGCGTGCGGTACCATCACTGAGAGGTCAGAATTTAGGACGAGTCCTTCCGATTGTCCGGTGGCCACCACCACTGCGGCAGTAGCCCTCAAACAGCTAGGAAGTGTTTTGGCAACATAATCCAATACCACCGAAAAATAAGCACAAGGCCTTTGCTTACCACCAAATCCTTGTGTTAACACAGAAAGTGAACAACCGTCCACCTCACGTACGTAAAGCACAAAAGCCTTCCGCTAGATGGTGACAGGAAAATTTGATGATCAGAAAGCCTGTTCACTTCTTCATAAGATATTAATTACATTTGTGATGATGTATTAAAAAGTAACGCAAGACTTTCCCTTTCTGGACCTTTAAGGTTAAATGTGTTTTTCTCACAGTCTTGCTTCTTTCGAGTACTAAACTTTGCTTGGCATTTAGGTATGTGTATGTGTTACGATGTCACTGCGTTGAGGCCGTGCTCTTCTGTGGAATGGTTCTGTGTGAACGTTCGAATGTTACGTGGTGTTCATCGCGACTTCTGCAGTTTTTCAGTTACTGCTGGCTGAGGCGTGAGGGACGCTGCGACTCTGTGCTCGAAAGAATACACCTTTGTGAATCGTCACCTGCCTCTGTCATTACTTCAGTACAACAGTATGTCTTGGCAGCTTGACATCGCGCAATAAGAACAATCCACACACTATATATATATATAGCAAAAAAGGTCACTTTTTATTTAAGACAGTCAAAAACAGATATCCAATTCTTTGCAATTTGTTATGATCGAAAGAACACCCATTACATTTCCATCAAACATTTTCCATAATAAATGTAAACTGCAAAACATTTCCCAACCACTTATCAATCAATGCCCCAAATACTGTACAATCCCCAACATTGCTTTTTCTCCTCATTCTCTTTCCTCGCCATTTTTTCTCCTGCCCTCCCCCCACCCCCAGAGGAAAAGGATAAGCCCGCTCTAGACTATCCAGACCCCCCCACAGAGCGCCTAATACCAATCTAAACCAAGAAAGGACAAACTGTAACAACTGTCTTAACGTGACATATTTTTTTAAAAAACAAACAAAAAGGAACAAAAAGGAAAAAGAGGGAGGGTGGGTGGGACCAACAAACTGCGCCACATGCCTCCCGATGATGTAATTCCCGGCCACCACTTCCTAAGTAGCATGCCTAAGCCCCGCCCCCTTCCCTACCTAACGCCCAATCACGCTAAGGTGGATTGTTCCACTGCGCGAAACTTCCAGGGGGACACCGGCTCGCGCCACGGTCCCCCTGGGTCCTCAATCCCAGGCTTGACTTCAGAAAGCTTTACCTCTAAGGTATTACATAATCAGTAACACCGAAACCTCGTGCTTTCCCCCCCGACCATGATAAATCGGTGAAATGTATCGACCGATTCTTTCCATTTCAGTTCTAGGCTGCCACAGAATGTCATTAAAAATAGTATATGGGTCTGAAGTTAAGGATCCGATATGGGGAAGTATCATCCTTACAGGCAGCCACTTTCTAAAGGTCTGCACATGGATATATTTTCCTTGTGCAAGTTATGAGTTGAAGTCCTTTCAGCATTGCAAGAAGACCATATCAAGTGTCTTATCAGTGTGTTTTGTTCTAGTGTTATTAACCTGCTTCTTTACAAAACCACACCTTATTATGATCTTTGTTGGTGCTGACTGATGTTTTGTAGCATGATAGTAGAGCTCAGACTACTTTAGACTCATTAATTCTCCATCCTGTTGATTCTTTTTTAGAAGAGTATACTAGCACAACAGCCAAGTACTTTGTGTTTGCTCCTCAAGATTTACAAATATGGCTGCCAGGCCTCTTCACTTGATAGTCCCTGTCTTTTTGAGGTTGGGAAAACTTGTATAATTTATTGTGGCTATCTACTGACTCCCAGTGACTACTCCGTTCATGCACACACTGATGGGTATTGCTTGAACTGTATAATGTTGCCAAGGACACAGACTTCCTGTGAGCTGGTATGGAATCCAAGACCTCGCATGAGCCCCGCCACACAGCTAACTCCAGCAGCATAGCAACACTGTGATAGGTCAACTGTACTTCACAGCCCCACTGCCTCAGAGAGGTAAGGTGATTTCACATGCTCATTCTGCACATGTTGGATAGATTACCAGGCCCTCTTTTGATCACAGGCTGACTGAAGGTCCCCCAACTAGTCATGCCGGTGAACCCTTACTTACTAGTACAGATTATCCTGCACCCAATTGCCACAAGAAAGCCTTTGAGCTATGCGGACTTACTTGCAGCCAGTAGGGTGTAGATGATCACCCTAAGGACAAACAAATTAACCTACTGTCTGGCCTAGAAGTGTCAAGGTGTTGTGCAAAGAGGGTTTCTTTTTTTTGGGAAATAAATGATTGAATCTTCTCTGTGAAAAATCAATGGAATGGTGACTGGGTGGAATTATTTGCAATTGCTTACAAACCCTTGAACATGAGCAGCATAATGGGTCATATGCGGAATGAAACAGGTATTTGTATAAAAGGGATGTGGTACACATATGCGAGTAAATATTGAAACCTCTCAAAAGGCTATGTTGGGGCACACTAAATGCGGTCTAGAATAACATACCAAGTAACGAACTATGGTGACCTTTTGTTGTTAAATGAATAAAGCGGGAATCCTCAAAATGGGGTAAGGCGGCTCACCTAGGATGTGAAATGGCATTCAACCATAAAATAAGTCTTCAAACTCGTCCAAAATGAGCTGGGAATAGAATTGTTGTAACAATGTTAATGCAGTAGTATTTTGTACAAAGCAAAAGGACTAGGGCGATCTAGAAAAAAAGACTCCGCATTGGCTATACGATGAGTACTGTGGACCATCTGCTAATATGTGGATGTAGATAACCTAATCCATAGAGGAAACACTTATGTGTGGTAGAGAGATAGCAGGGCTCTGCTTCATACAAAGAAACAGTGAAACCTCATTACTGTGAGTACTAAAATGCGACACAAGTCTATAAGGAATAACTGAATCAACAGTGTTATAGACAGTATTATCACCTCTTTGATTTGGGATTACATGTTCGATCACTTGCCATCATCTAATGCTTGACCTGTTGATAATGTTTAACCAGGGCAGTTCCAATGGTTGCACATTTGATTCAGCACAGATTCTGTAAGATCTAAGATTTAATTTTCCATGTCGTATGGCCAATATAAATCATAGCACAGGGGCACTGTATATCATAAATCACCTAAAATTAGGGCATTTAGTGGGGAGTGTTTTCATCTTCTCATTACTCCTTAGTTTCGTCTGGCACCTCATCACTGACCGACTCCTTCCTATTAGAAGGAGTCGGTCAGTGCGTGCGTGGGTATTACAGCAGTGGGACTCTTAGGGTACACTAGACAATCAGAGAGATATACTTCTGTTCCATGTTGAGCAGTTAACGTGCATTCTGACTCAACCATCATAGCACCTTTTTCCAAAATATGATGGCCAGGGCAAGCTCCACTAGTTTTCTAACCACCTAAATAAGAGACCTTGCCAAATTTACAACACAACCTACTTTTATTGTTCGGAAACGCTTAGGCCAGCCAACCCAATGCTACATTTATGACAGTGATGCTTTTAGACCAGTGGC
Organism: Lissotriton vulgaris; assembly: GCF_964263255.1. Taxonomy (NCBI): domain Eukaryota; kingdom Metazoa; phylum Chordata; class Amphibia; order Caudata; family Salamandridae; genus Lissotriton; species Lissotriton vulgaris. Next base: position 591,283,561 of record NC_141697.1, read on the forward strand.
TCTTAACTTTTTGACCTCTGCAGACTCCCAGTGAATCTCTACAGGAAGCTGGGGCCCCTACTAAAACAGTTTCCACAATTTTAATCTAAAAACAACACACAAAAATACAGGAACAAGTACACATGAAACAAATATACAAACAACAAGGCATGGAAAATTCAAAGTTCTTATTTTAATGGGAATGTTGGAGCTTTTCAATTTTTTTTTTATTTCTTAAGGATGATGAAATACGTTAGATAAGCACGGCAGCCATCTTGGTAATGTGTTCTTTTTTTGGGTAATATTTGTCATTTATATTAAAATTGCTTAAAACAAATTACGGAAGTGTACTGTGTCTTTTTTTTTCTTTAAAGCTTTACACTCATTTTATAATCTGAACATAAATATTGTAACAATAATAATAATAATAATAATACTTTACTTTTTGTTTCTGCGTTTACAAAGTATTCATCTGCAATTCTTTTTTAAGTAAATCATGGGGAAAAAATTGTCCTGATGTGTTTGCAACAATAGAATAAGAGTGGACTTGCTAAATGAATCACATGTTCAGACATTTAACAGAATTGTATGATCACATAATTGTTTATTTTGGAGTGTTTATGATGAAAAGGTGGTTTTCTTCAAAGTGCAGCTAACAATGGACAGTAGTAATTTGAATATTTAGGCTTATTTTTCTTGAACAAATTGTTGCTTATTGAACAACAGGAGTGACAAGGGGGATTCGTTTGAAACAGTGGCAGCAGTGTTTGAATATAAATATGGAGCTACCATATTTGCAACAGACTATGCAAATTTCCCACAATATTTTCTTTCTAGAAAATACTATTACTACAGAATGTGTAACATAATTTGGATTTTTGCTGCATTATTCAGACAACCTTGCCTAAGTTCACAGAAGATCCTGGTACCAGACCATTGTGTGCTAAAGGTTACCCACGTGGTAGACTAACTATCACCACATCTTTGTTCTTGGACTGCAAAGAACCAGCACATGAATGGAAACATGTACTTTGTCAATGTGTGCCATGATCGACTAATGCCTCGATACTTCTTTAAAAACTTTGACAAGGTACAGACAAAGGTCTCTGTTTGACACCCTGTTGAATCCTGAATTGTAGTTTTCCTGAAATGTCCTAACCCAAGAGCAGAGTCTATATCTAGATTTGCTTATTTCAGTATTTTCCTCCTCTGCCACCCTCCAGTCCATTTCTGCTTTTTGTATGTTCGCCTGGCTCATCCATGCAGGCTCTATGTCTCCTGCTCATCCTCCATATCATTGAGTGAGCTCATACCTGGAGGGCAAGCTAAGTGAACCTCCGGCATCATACCCAGTGGAGCCTACCCCTTTTTCACCCATCCTCTAAGATGTTCAACCAGAGCAATGAGCAGCATTTAAGGGAGTCTTCCTGTAGGATATTCTCTGCTTGTGCATGGATATGGCCCAGGGCCTTAATCCTAGCCACCTGATGTTCTCCCATATTACTATGCCCATATTCGAACTGCGTGTAAGCAGTGCATTGCTATGGGATTCTTCTGGATGGAAACTGTATGGAATTTATCCTGGCTGCTTTTAACCCATGCACACCTTGGGCTGGTGTTGTACTACTCTAGCGTGGGCCCTAAAGGAGATTTGTTCTGACCACTCGTGACCAGTGCATGCCTCAGTAGTTCCTGGATGTACCATACAGAGCAGTTATCTAGGCTGCCTGTAACCAGTGCATATTGCTCTGTAATTTCTAGATGGATCCTAAGGGACATTTATTTACACTGGATATCTGAAACCAGTACACTTCTGCGGGTTGCTCTTCTGTCGTTCCCAAATAATACCTAAAGAGCATTTACTGTGGGTGCGTTTGCCTTTGGGTTACTCTTGGTCCTGGGTACTGAAGCTGTATGACATATGCATGCATATGCTTTACAGACTCTGAAAGCTCTGAATCTGTAAAAGCATAATCCAGTCCTGCTACTCCATGGCAGACATGCATACAGGGTGAGAATGGCAAAGAGCCAGGATGCACTAGTAACACTGTATGCAATTGGTGTAGGTTTAGCCATTTATTGTTCAAGGCAGTTTTATGAAGCAGCACTACCACACAAGGGCTCACATTGGACTCTTCTATTGAGAAGCAGATTGCATTCCCTAGTTAGGCTAGTCTGATATTTTTTCTATTTTTCACAAAGCTTGAGGAGTGAAGATTAAAGTTGATGGAAAAGAATTTGGGTGCAGCTTATGAGGAGATACTTTTGATTAAGATGAAAATGTATATTATGAAATGGCCAGGAAGTGTTTTTAATCAATAAAACTGCATATGAAGAACTCTACATAATGCAATTTAAATAACAAAATGTATACACTGACTCACACGAGTTTTTCGATTTGTATATATTTGGGATGCTCTCCCTTCTCACCATATATGGTAGAAGGCTGTTAATGTGACTTATTGTGGTTGTTCAGGGACAATGTGGGACTGGGATAGGGGGAAAAAAAAAATAAAAAAAAAATCGAGAGAGATACTAAGAAAAATCATACCAAGCACTGAAGAGATCCTTGAGGGACTTAAAGCGTGGTATCATCTCAATCAAAACAGAACTGAAACAATCCGGATAACATAAAAATGTTTACTTCTAAATTCCATCAGCGTAAACTAAATCTTAATTTAGAAGGATGAGGCGGAGCATAGACATATATATTCAATTAAGGATTTGAATGGTGAGTTATCCTTTGAGATGAGTTTTGTTAGGGTTAGTACATGAAAATGTATTCAAATCTAGGAATAGGAGAGGAATATTAAATAAATGGGAGTTTGCAAGACGTAAACCTGATGGAGCGAGGTGGTGAAACAAATTTTTGTTACCCCTCGTGAAATCACACTTCCATAACCATAATTTGAACTAATTGAGTGATGTGTGAAATTAACCAACCTAGAATAAAAGTGCACCTTCACAAATACACGTGGGAAATTAATGTTGCTTATGGTGCAGTCATAATTAACTGATTATGTGATTCTGTCGTGTCCTGAACTAATGAGCAGCTTTGAGATAATGAAATGTGGTATAAATGTGCTTTTTGTTTACGTATTTGTGGCTGGAGGTTGGAGACAGGTGAGCATATTATGCATACATGTTGCTTATTATGCTAGGTAACTACTAATAGGGAAAGCTTAGTAAGGGGGGGGGGTAAACAGAAGGGTTATATTTCAAGAATTAACATTCATTTGTGTTTGTTTCTATGATAACTCCCATTCTGGCCTGTGAGGCCTAGTGAAAACATGGCTGTTTTATTAAACTGCGAATAGAAGATGAACTGAGCATGCGCAGGCCAAGTCCAAGTCCGAATGCGAGCTGCTTGTCCCCGAGTGAAGCCAGTTCAAGAACAGTGTGCCTTTGAAGTCCAGATGACTGCCAAAAAGGATGAGAGCAATAGCTACTGAACGTGAGAAAAATCCACGGAGTTGCTAGTTGAGAACCTGACTAGGCCGGACATTTCTTGAACAAAGAACTCTTTAAATTTTAGCTGACATAATAAAAATAAATATTGTAATGATGAGGTGATGCTCATCCACCCCCAAATTGTCCAATCAGAACTCTAGTTCATGCTGAAAGTTACTTTTGTAGATAGATAAAGTTAGTGAAAAAGGTATAAAAGTGCTGGTTTAGTTAAAAAAAAAAAATCCTTTTCGATTTCCTCCCGAGATGCTGCCGGAATGCTGATTTTCCCGAGATAAGATATAAGACTTTAGACTCTGAATCATTTTCTATCTTCTTTGAATGAGAAAATGAGCTTTAGATGAGGCTTTTAGTTAGGGAAGTTAGGAGAAAATGAATTTTGGGAACTATCTGTCTTTTGCTAATACTTGCGTTCTGAATCTAAATAATAATGTCTATTTTCTGAATTTCTGAAATGAATGAAAAATCCGTTTGAGATAAAACTTTCTTCTTTAAAAGCTATTCTTTTGAATAAAGAAATAAATAAAGTGAATAAACTGTTAGGCATGCTAAATTAGCTTTAATAAAAATTAGATAAATGGAGAATTAAGCTGGTCTTGAGTTTTCCTACGCCTAATTTTTTACTAGCCGATTCATCTACCATTATGGTGGTGTGTCTAAATAAATATTTTGTTGAGAAAACCATGATAAAACTCCTTAAAACTGCAGATGTAAATAGTATAAATTTTAAGTTTTAATTTAGACACTCCGCTATGATACAGCACCTCTCCTTTGAAACTCACCGATCCATGAAGTAAGGTAGAAATGTTTTGTGAGTAGTCACAGTGATATGGGCCCCACTGATGAGTACATGTATGATTTAGTGATTCAGGGAAAGGTCAATTATTTCCGGAGTAGCGCTGCAACAGTAATTAGCTTGGTAGCAGAGCATTGGTTGCTAAATAATTAGCTAGGATTATGTATAAAATGTTATATAAGGATTTTGATGTACAGAATTATGACTAACATCTGTTGAGTTCGTATTACGTTATATGTAGTCCTGAAAAGGCTTCCGAGTATTGCGTGAAGCTGGTGCCTCTGTCTGCAGGCAGAGGAAGTGTGGCAAGTGAAGTCGCACATTGCATAGTCTGTTTCAAAAAGTAGTGTCGTCGTATACTGCGGTGGTATCGTCGTATATCACAAGTGATGTTGTTGCACATTACAAGTATAGGGTCTTTCCGTGTGAAAAAATAAATGTATAGCGAGGACAGCCTATAAAATCTTAGCTTTCAAGTACAGGGATCATTGCGTATCCGGATTTAAAACTTACTGCTGGGAGAGTAATAGAGCTTAACCCGAGCTTGAGAGAAGGGTAAAGGTAGAGGTAAGCGCTACTTTATCGGCGAGTCTAAAAATTCTGTGGTAGAGAAGAGGTAAGCGCGGTCTACCAGAAATACAGAATACTAGTGAGATTGAGAAAATTCTATCACTTTGTTTAGCGAAACAGACAAATGGAGTTGTTTTGTGTAGGTTACTAACCGATTCCGTCAAATATCTTGTAAATGCGGTTTCTCTATAAACCTTGTGAAGGAGGGGTCAGTCGGCGCTGCAGAGGCCGAAGCGTTGGTGACGTCAATAGTGTCGCGCAGGGATTGGTCCTCGTGACCAAGACAGAGTAAAGGCTGATTGGTGCATCACGAAAAGTAGCGAAACTATTGGTTAAGCACTAGAGAGACGTATCTTGTTCTAATTGGTACGCTAGTGTGAACCGCGCTGTGATAGGTTGGTGTTATGGAACAGCAACAGAATAGTACGCAATGTTTTGAAAGACAGGGAATTTACAGAAAAATGGATTACTATTACGGAGAAGAAAAGAAGAAACATTCATGGTTTAAAAAGTTTAAAAATGTGTTTGTGAAGGACAAGGCGGTAGTAACAAGAGAGGGAAAACTACTTCCTCCGCCGAAAACGCCTACTTCCTATATGTTGTCGAAATATGGTTACCATACATGTGTTTGGTTAGAGAATTGGGTAAGGTATACCAGAAATGCACAGAAAAGAGGAAAAATGTAGGAACAGGGAAAGAAGGTTATGGTGATGGTGAATCAGAGGATGCTGTACTAGAAGAAATATTAAATAGGAGACCGCCACCATATCAACCAGGTTCTTTATGGACTACACCTAATGCTCCATCGGTAGACTAAAGAAATAATGAAACCCCAAGGCAGTTTTCAAATTTTAGAGATGTACCAGAAAGAGTAGAAGTGAGTTATAATCCAAATACCTCAATAACAGAACCAAGACTTACCGGTACCCCCAAGCAAATTAACAAACGAGAAAGTGTAAGTAGGGTAGAAAAACGAGTTGAAGAACAAGCAAGTACTGCTGAATATATACGGACTACAAATGAATTGACAGAAAAGATACAGGAGCTTACGAAAAACATAGAAGCAGTAACAGTCCCAGTAACGATAGGACCTGTAATTCCAGTATTTGAAAACCATAGAATAAAAGAGCCAAGTTTGACAATCCCTTTACAACAGAGTTTGCAAAAGGTAAAAGAAAGTATTTATCCAGATTTATCAGAAATTAGACGAGCAAATAATGTTAATCCGCCTGACAACTTTCAATTCGAGATTACCCTACAAGTATGCAACCGGAGCAGAATCTGACTCTGCTACACCTGTAAAGAGCATAGAGAAAATAGATTTAACACAAACCCCTGTAGGACCATCAGAGTGATTGGATTAAAACTTTGAAATTAAAAGAGCATGAACCCAAAGTACTGGATGTAGCGAGATTAAAAATCAATATGGAAGAATTAATTATTGAAACAATTGGAACAGACAGATTAAAAACGTACAAAGATGATGAATTTATGTTCATGTGCAAAAGTAGAACATAGAAAGCGAAGTCTGTACATGATCAATTAGAAGGACTGGCAAATGACCATGAAGTAGAATTCGCAAAGAATAAAACATTGCAGAAATCCTATAGAGTAGATTTTTCAGAAAAAGACATTGAGAATATGAATACTGCCGGAATGTTAACCCAAATAAAATAATTAATTGTGCTGATGGGAGGATGTGAATAAGTGGAGAGTGAAATGGGCAAAGAAGAAAGAGGAGGCTAGTGATAAATCCACATTAGCGTTTTCAGTCAGAGAAAAGGAGACAGTCGCAAATGAGTTCCCTATGAGAGAAATACCTGGAGGAGGATATGTGCATGTTCCTTGGAGTAGACAGGATATACTATCATTTACAAATGATTTCCCCAGATTAAGAGAAAAGCCAGTAGAATGGTATCGACAGGTAGATCGATTTGTGAAAGTTTCAAAAGTATTATGGATTGATCTGGATGGATTATTTTATATAGTTGTGCCAGCAGATTTGTGGACAGAGTGTAAAATAACTGTAAATTGGCCAAAAGAGGAATATCCTCAAGACAAAGTAACAGGTGCCCGTTACCTGCAGTAATGCGCAAATATGAACAAGTGATAGTGTTTTTGAAGAATAAAATTCCGCCAAAAGAGACAGATTGGGTAAAAATAGACAGAACAACACAGGAACCAAAATAATCTGTACATGCATTTTATGAAAGATTGCTGTTGGTATTTAAACAATACAGTGGATATGAAGAACTGAGCGAACAGGACACGAGTCATTTTATATATCCATTTGTGTATGGATTAAGACCAGAAATTGGAGATATGATTAGGCATAGTATGATAGGTTGGCAATCGAGCACTGTAGATGATGTCTTAAGAAAAGCCAAATATTGTAGTGAAGAAATTGATGCCAAACAAAAGAAATTAAAAGAAAAGGCTATGTGGGCACAAGTGAAGGTAGCAGAACAACAAGCAGCACAATTGGAAAATAAAAATACTGATGCAAATCAAGGAAAATTGAAAGGCAATTTTGGCAAAACAAAATTAGTAGGGAATATAGAAGAGCCCAAGAAAACGTTCCCTTGTCATAATTGAGGCAGGATAGAGCATTGGAAGAAAGAGTGTAAGTATCCACCAAGAGTTGATCCAGAAAATGCACCACTGAATCCACAGGTGCAGCATGAGGTAATTCAACAGCAACCGCAACAACAGCAGATAGTTAATCAGCAAAGTCAGGTGTCACAACCGCCACTTCCACACAGTGTAAACCAACAGAGATACAGTGCAGAGACAGGATTCAGGGGAGGTGAGCAGGTAAATAGATCACACAGAGTGAACGTGAGTACCCAATATTGGTTACAAGAGGAAGGTGGGAGTGAGTCGGATGAAAGTTTCTGACGGTGCCTGAGAGAGGGAGAAGAGTGTGTGCCTGGAGCCACTCTTGAGGTAGATCAGTCTGGTCCATTTGTGAACGGAAAGGTGAATGATGTAGAAATAACTTCCCTAGTGGACACTGGTGCTACCCGTTCTACTGTTAGATCAGTGGAAGTCCAAAATCTTCCTCTCTCGGGAGAGAGCATCCAAGTTGTAGGCGTAGCTAATAGACAGATTAACACCTCCTTAACACAACCAGTTGAGGTAGAAATTGGAAATTTCAAAGACATGCATCGATTTGTGGTGTGTGATAGTAGTCCCGTAAATCTGTTAGGACGAGACATTCTGTGCAAGATGAACTGTGCCATATATTGTTCACCGGATGGCATAGAGTTACAAACCCCAGATGAAGATAGCCTGTATAAAATGACCATGCTCATGATTGAGGCAGAACAAAATTAATTGTTTCCTATGTTTGATCGAGAAAAAATACCTGATTAATTGACAAAGGTAGTGAAAGAAAAGGTGTGGGATTTCACAGGAGAAGATATTGGATTAATGAAAGATATAGATCCTGTATAAGTCTCAGTAAAAGAAGGTGCGAGTTACCCGAACATTCCCCAATACAAAATGACCGCAGAAATAATTGAAGGAATAACCCCAGTGATAAACAAAATGATTGAGCAAGGCATACTGAGAGAAATAGAGAGTAGTCCTTGTAATTCACCAATAATGGAATAGAAAAAACCAAATGGAACCTTTAGAATTGTACAGGATTTGAGAAAAGTTAATAAAATAGTTGTCCCATGTTGTCCGATTGCACCAAATCCAGCAGTGATTTTATATCAAATTCCCCATGATGCAGAATGGTACACTGTAATCGATTTGTGTAATGAGTTCTTAACAGTTCCATTACACCCAGAAAGCCAGCCAATACTTGCGTTCCGATTCGGAGATCGTATTTTGGCATGGTGCCGAATTCCTCAAGGGTATACTGAAAGTCTGTCTATCTTTAATCAGTTACTAAGGAAATCATTAGAAAGCTTGAACATGCCTGGAGAGTCTGTATTGGTTCAGTACATTGATGATCTCCTAGTGGCATTGAAGACAAAAGATGCATGTATAACAGATACCATTGCATTGCTGAATCATTTGGCCGATGAGGGACATAAAGTGTTTCCATCTAAATTACAATTTTGTCAGAAAGAGGTGCAATACTTAGGTCATAAGATTGCCAAAGGAATCAGACAAGTCACTGCAGAAAGAATTAAAATGATACAAGGAATGCAGCCACCAAAAACTCAAAGACGAGTAAGGATGTTTATGGGAATGGTAGGTTACTGTAGACAATGGATTAGCAGATTCTCACTGATAGCAAAGCCATTACAGAGATTAACAAAAGCAGATATCAGGGACCCTATAGTATTGACCAAAACTGAGATGGAAGCATTTGAACAGCTGATAACGAGTTTATGTGAAGCACCAGCTTTAGGGCTGCCAGACTATGAAAAAGAGTTCGAAATGTACTGCAGTGAACGAGAAGGATGTGCATTGTCAGTACTGATTCAGAGACATGGAAAACTGAGAAAGCCAATTGCATATTTCTCCGCTGTTTTAGACCCTGTTACAAAAGCGTTGTCAGATTGTCTGAAAGCAGTAGCAGCTACAAGCGTCAGTCTAGAACAAAGTGAAGGGATAGTGATGGGATTTCCTGTGAGGGTGTATGTACCTCATTCTGTGGAGATTCTCCTCACTAGGACAAAAACACAGTATTTGACCAACAATAGAATGACCAAATATGAGAAGACAATTCTGGGAGCAGAAAATGTGACAATCTCTAGATGCGTAAATGTAAACCCTTCTACATTATTGCCTGATACCATGGAAACTGAGGTGAGAAATGAAGGTGATCACAAATGCCCAGATGTTCTTGAGTACTGTACCAAACCAAGACCAGACATTAGAGATGAGCCATTGTCTGAATCCGACTATGTGATGTTTGTAGATGGTTCGTATCTGAGAACAGATGAGGGTGTTTTGAGTGCAGCATATGCCGTTTGCACAGTGGCAGATGTACTGGAAGCTTCTTGTCTGAAAGGGATTTGTTCTGCTCAAATAGCAGAATTGATTGCTTTGATTCGAGCATGTGAACTGGGAAAAGAAATCAAGGTTACCATAGTGACTGATAGTCAGTATGGATTTGGGGTTGTCCATGACTACGGACAACTGTGGTCCCAAAGAGTTTATTTGACTTCGAGAGAATGTTGATTGATGCAATTCAACTGCCTGACAAGATTGCTGTGGTGAAATGTGCAGCTCACAAAAGGGAGGATGATTACATCACCCGAGGTAACAGCTATGTAGACTCAATTTCAAAGTATTGTGCTAAAAATTTGGCCTCAATTAATAGGGACAGAGAAAAGGAGCATGTTTCAAGTCCTTTAATGCTAACCACAGTAGTTGAAACTTGGCAGGAAGTGAGGCAAATGCAGGAAGAAGCTGATGAGGAAGAGAAAAATGTCTCGTTAAAAGCAGGATGCAGACAAAGAGAGGAAGATTAAATCTGGGTTTACAAAGATGAAAGACCAGTAATGCCCGATAGCATGATCTCAAATATGGCTCGAATGTACCATGGTCAAGCTCATGTTGGAAGAGATGCCATGCTTCGTCTATTCAGACAAAGGTGGTACAACCCAAAATTCAGGATGATTTCTGAAAGCTTTATGTCAAAGATGTCTAGTATGTCAGCAGTTTAATCCAAACAGGAAAACAATTGTGAGTCTGGGAACCATAGGACGGGAGGGGGGTCCATTTAGACGAATGCAATAGGATTTTATAAAACTTCCACCTTGCAACCGACTCAGATATATTTTGGTGATCATCTGTTTGTTCTCACGATGGGTAGAGGCCTTCCCCACGAGGAGAAATGATGGGCTAACTTTTGCAAAGTTGCTTTTACGTAAAATAATCCCTAGATTCTGATTACCTGTGATGATCGAAACTGATTGTGGCCCTCATTTTCAAAATGAACTCATGCTGATGGTATGTGAAGCACTGGATATTCGCCAGAGACTGCATTGTGCTTACAGACCTGAGGCTTCAGGAGTGGTTGAGCAAGTAAACGGAACCATTAAAAACAGGATTGCAAAAATGTGTTTGGCAAAAGGACTAAAGTGGCCCGATGCCTTACCACTTGTTTTGATGACCGTAAGAAACATACTTGACAGAAAGACTGGACTGAGTCAACATGAGATCTTAATGGGCAGGGTGATGAAACAAGCATTTGTACCAGTTGATAAACTGTTAACTATTAATGATGACATGATACTGGATTACTGCAAAAACCTGTCTGACGTGGTGACTTCTGTGTTCCATCAGGTGGGAACTGAATCAAACACGAAAGAGAAAAATCCAGCTCATGGTCTAGTTCCTGGAGACTGGGTTCGTATAAAGGTACATCGCAGAAGAAACTGTTTGGTGCCTCTTTGGCAGAGACCAAGACAAGTCATATTGGTTAGCACCAATGCAGTTAAATGTGCTGGAGTAAAGAGATGGGTGCATGCGAGTCACACCATCCATGTGCCTGAACCTGAGAATCCAAACGAAGAAGGTGAAAGCACAACTGATTTGGACTCTGAAGGTGAACGAGAGAGAAGTCCAGATGCTGAAGCTCGACAAGAACGTTGACATCTGGAAGCATCAGATGCTAGCTCTGCGTCTGAAGGAGAGGGAGAAACTGTCGAAATACCGAATTCTGAAGATCAATCTGAAGATCGAGATTTGGTAGAAAATAACACCAGTAAGGACACTGAGCAAAGTAAAGATAAAACTGGTGATCAAGAAAACTCTGAAGAACAGTCTGAAAGCTCTGGAAGCAGGAACGAAAATCCTGACACTAGAAAAGAAGGAAAAACTCACGATAAGGATGAGATTCCAAGTACCAGCTATGGAGATGTTCCTAACAGAGTGAAAGAACTGTCGAAGGAGAAAACTGATTCTGAAAAGGAAAAAGACATTATAAAGTTTGTCATAAATAAAACTGTCGAAGAGAGAAAGTGAAACTGACAACAGTGCAGATGAAACTTCATTGAGAAAGAGTTCAAGATAAAGGGCTTGGAGAGTGGAACATAACACCACGGAGCCTAAGACAAAAAGAGTTTGTAAAGGAGATAATTGGCCTAAAGGAAATGATGGACTGAGAATTAAACTGGTTAACAAAGAAAGAAAGCCAGAGGACCAGGTTAATGAAATAACCAGTCAAAAGGAGTCATTGGGAAAAAGAACAGAAGTTGTCCAAAGGCCAAAAAGTGTGAAAAGACCAAATCAGAAGTACAAATCTCCTGAATGGACATACATAGTATTACCTCCAATTGAAGAAGTAAATAGTAGTCAATAGAACTTGAATTGCCCAAAGACAAATGGGAAAAGTGAGTAAGGAACTGATCTACAGAAAAAAGTGATTGTTGATCAAAGGGATAAGATAAAGGTAAAACCTGAAACTCGGATAAAAGAAAGAGGCATTGTAAGTGAAAGGTGAAAACCTATAGGTGACAAAAGGTCGAAGAAAAGTTGTTAGAAAAATCGCTGTGGAAAAAAATAATGGTTAACAATGAGCATTAAACGAAATGTTCTATCTTTAGAAAATGGTGTAGATCATGGGTACTCACAAACTTACTCCCGGGGGCCAAATTTACAGTGTGGTTTGTGGCCGAGGGCAGCACCGGTGGAGGCGGGGTCAGTGGGGGAGGGGCTAGAGAAAAAAAACCTGTGACCATGATGTTGAGCACAAGCCCCTGCAGCGGACGCCTTCGTCCACTGAGCCAACAGACTCTCTCTCTCTCTCTCCTATTCTCTCTCCTCTCTATCTCTCCCTCCTTCCCTCTCTTTATCTCTCTGTCTCCCTCTCTCTTTCCCTCCCTCTGTCATCCTCTGTCTGTCTCCCTCACTCCCCCTGTCACCCTCTGTCTGTCGCCCTCTGTCTGTCGCCCTCTGTCTGTCTCCCACTGTCTGTCACCCTCTCTCCGTCTCCCCCTCCCTCTGTCTGTCTCCCTCCCTCCGTCTGTCTCCCTCCCTCCGTCTGTCTCCCTCCCTCCGTCTGTCTCCCTCCCTCCGTCTGTCTCCCTCCCTCCCTGTCTGTCTCCCTCCCTCCCTGTCTGTCTCCCTCTCTCCTTGTCTGTCTCCCTCGCTCCCCCCCGTCACCCTCTGTCTGTCTCCCTCTGTGTCTCCCACGGCCTGTCACCCTCGGTCTCCCTCCCTCTGTCTGTCTCCCTCCTTTAGTCTGTCTCCCTCCCTCAGTCTGTCTCCCTCCCTCAGTCTGTCTCCCTCCCTCAGTCTGTCTCCCTCCCTCTCTCCGTCTCCCTCCCTCAGTCTGTCTCCCTCCCTCTCTCTGTCTATCTCCCTCCCTCTGTCTCCCTCTCTCCATCTCCCCCTGTCTTACTCTCTCCCTCCCCCTCCCTTAGTCTCCCTTTTCCTCCCTCTCCGTCTCCCTCTCGGTCTGTTCCTGTCCCTGCCTCTATCTGTCTGGCCCTGTCTGAATCCCTCCCTCTGTCTGTCTCCCTCCCTCTGTCTGTCTGTCTCCCCCTGCCTCTGTCTCCCCTCCCTCTGTCTGTCTGCCTCTCCCTCACTCAGTCTCCCCCTGACTCCCTCTGTCTTCCTCTCTTTGTCTCCCTCCCCCTCCCTCACTCAGTCTCCCCCTGACTCCCTCTGTCTTCCTCTCTTTGTCTCCCTCCCCCTCCCTCTGTCCCTCTATGTCTCCCTCTCAATCTTCGTCTCCCTCTCTCTGTGACTATCTGTCTGTTCCTGTCCCTGCCTCTATCTGTCTAGCCCTGTCTGAATCCCTCCCTCTGTCTGTCTCCCTCCCTCTGTCTGTCTCCCTCTGTCGTCTGTCTCCCCCGGTCTGTCTCCCCCTCTCTGACCCCCCCCTCTTGTCTCCCCTCTTTCTGTCTCCCCTCTCTCTCCGTCTCTCTGTCTCCCTCTCCGTCTCTGCCTGTCTCGGCCTCTATCTGTCCTGGTCTGTCTCTACCTCTAACTCTCTTTATCTCTATCTCTGTCTGTCTCTGTCTCAATCTGTCCCTGCCTCTCTCTCTCTCTCTATCGCTGTCTGTCTCTATCGCTGTCTGTCTCTATTGCTGTCTGTCTCTGCCTCTATCTGCCCCTGTCTCTGATCCTGTCTCAAGCTCTGTCTCTGCCTCTTTCTGTCTGTCTGTCCCAGTCTCTGACCCTATCTACCTCTATCTGCCCCTGTCTCTATCTGTCTCTGCCTCTATATGTCTTTATTTGTCTCTATCTGTCTCACCTCACCCGGCTCTCACTCCCTGCTGCCCTCCCACCTCACCCATGCTCTCACTCCCGGCTGCCCTCCCACCTCACCCAGGCTCTCACTCCTTGCTGCCCTCCCACCTCACCCGGGTTCTCACTCCCTGCTGCCTTCCCACCTCACCCGGGCTCTCACTCCCTGCTGCCCTCCCACCTCACCCGGGCTCTTACTCCCTGCTCTGCCCTCTCACCTCACTGGGCTCTCACTCCCTGCTGCCCTCCCACACCCGGGCTCTCACTCCTTGCTCTGCCCTCCCACCTCACCCGGGCTCTCACTCCCTGCTCTGCTCTGCCCTCCCACCTCACCGGGCTCTCAATCCCTGCTGCCCTCCCGCCTCACCCGGGCTCTCACTCCCTGCTGCCTTACCACCTCACCCAGGCTCTCACTCCCTGCTGCCCTCCCACCTCACCCAGGCTCTCGCTCACTGCAGCTGTCCCCCTTCACCCGGGCTCTCACTCTCTGCTCTGCCCTCTCACCTCACCGGGCTCTCACTCCTTGCTCTGCCCTCCCACCTCACCGGGCTCTCACTCCCTGCTGCCCTCCCACTTCACCCGGGCTCTCACTTTCTACTTTGCCCTCCCACCTCACCCAGACTCAGTCCCTGCTATCCTCTTCCCACCCATCCCCTGTGTGTGTCAGCCCGGGCTGACACAGCCTCCCGGGCACATCCAGTACTTCACAGGTCTTTAAAAGACCATTTACATGTAAATGAGGCTTTGTTTACCTCTTTTTAGCGCCCCTGCAGTTCCACTCTGACTGTGGCTGGAATCGCCCGGCCCCCACAGAGCAGTCTCCCTGAGTCTACCAGAGGTGTTTGCTGACGCTTAAAAAAAAACAACAATAAAAAAAACCACACAGATATTATGTCTGTAAGGTCCGCGGGCCGTCAAGGAAGGCTTGACGGCCCACGGCCGGCCCGCGGGACGTACTTTGAGTACCCGTGGTGTAGATCAGGTTTTATATGTATTGGATTACTAATATTGATATGGATAATCTTAGCTATTGTCATTCCTTTCCAGGATAATTTAGTGAAGTTGAAACATAATGTGAGTTCAGGTGAACAAAATGTAGAATCAAAGTCTAATAAGCAGCATGTATATAGGCCAGAAACACATCAGGATAGATCCATTAGTGATTACACTAAGAACACGTTTTCAAAGTTGTTGTCTGAATAGGTCAGGACAATGGATCCTAGTGACCACCTTCCGCTTACATATGGAGTCACGTGTAGCGTGATTGCAAGCCTGTTTCATCAAACAGGAAAATTAGAATACCATTATTCAAATTCAGATGAAGTTTTTGCAAGGTTGAAATTTGATAAGGCACTGAATAAGATAAAGATCGCCGCAGTAATGGGGGAATTCTTTTTAGAAATAGATGAATTAAGTCATGATTATGCCCTTAAAAAATAATTTGACATGTAAAATGAGAGTGGAAGAAAACACATTTTTAGATATGGTTGAGGAGAGAAGAATTGCTTATAAACGTAAAGAAAAAGTAAAGCATGAGAAATCCAAATATAGAACATTTGAAGATGAAAATCTTGATGAAAGAAATGTGACAGTAGCCATAAATATAGATACTCCATTGTTAGGGAAATTCTGTATTAGGAGAGACAACACTGTGTATGACAATTATTTTGTGGGAGCAAGTCAATGTAAATACACCTATAGAATCATAGGGGGTTGGGGATTTAAAGGGGGACAAGATCCAGTTTTTCCTGGTATTTATTTTATCTGTGGAAACAAAGCTTATTATAGATTACCGGACCACTGGTATGGGACTTGCTACATGGGTTTGGTCTTTCCTAAAATCTTTCATGTAGATAGAGGTACTAATGGCATACATGAGATAGGTAAACCTTTAAGTCGTAGAAAAAGGGAGAGTGTAATAGAAATAATAGGTGATATTTTTGGAGCACTGATACCAGCAGTGGAAATATCTTTCAATGCAAATCGAATTAGAAGATTGTCAACGATAGTAGATAGTTTGTCAACAGACACAGCAGGTGGATTCTTAATGGTAAACACCGAAAGGATTGCTATGAGAGCTATGATAATGCAAAATCGTCTTGCTCTTGACATAATATATGCAAAATAAGGAGGAGTCTGTGTAATATTGAAGGTACAGCACTGTTGTACCTATATTCCAGATAAAAGTCAAAATATTGAGAAGTATATTACAAACATTACAGAGTTGCAGAGAAATTGAACCACTGCAGGTTGATGGTGTTCTTGAACGACTTGGTAAAAGTTTTTCAGCAGTTAAGCATTGGTTTCAAGAAATAGGTAGTTCAATTATAGGCAAAATACTAATTTCAGTTACAGCAATAGCATTATTGATTTTGATGATAAGATTATGTTGCATATATAGAAAAAGAAGGAATGTTAGAAAGTCGTTAAAGAAAGCAATTCAAGAAAAACGAGAAAGAGAGAAAAATGTGATATAGAATCGGAGGAATTCCAAGAAAAAGTCTCTAACCCCTCCCCTGCTGATGACGGAACCGCTCCGTCATCAGCCGTGGTGGCGCTGTGCTGATGACGGAGCGGTTCCGTCATGGCCCGCCCGCCGCTCATGCGCGGCGCAAATTCCGCCCCTGCGCTGAGCGTTCTATTGAGCGGGCGGGGCCATGACGGAACCGCTCCGTCATAAGCACAGCGCAACCGACGCTGGTGATGGAGTGGTTACTCACCAACATGCGCCCGCCGCATTTCCGCCCCGCCCCCATAGCACTGCGGCGGAATAGCCGCCGCAGTGAAGGGGTTAAAGAAACTAGAGAAGATACTAGAGTATAAACCCATACTAATCTGAAGAACTTGAAACATGTTTTGATAACATTTGCAAAATTTTGGGAAATATTTGCTGATAAAATCACCAAAGGGGGGAGTTGATGGAGCGAGGCAGAGAAACAAAATTTTGTATACCCTCGTGAAATCACACTTCCATAACCATAATTTGAACTAATTGAGTGATGTGTGAAATTAACCAACCTAGAATAAAAGTGCACCTTCACAAATACACGTGGGAAATTCATTTTGCTTATGTTGCAATCATAATTAACTAATTATGTGATCTAATGAGCAGCTTTCAGATTATGAAATGCGGCATAAATATGCTTTTTGTTTACGTATTTGTGGCTGGAGGTTGGAGACAGGTGAGCATATTATGCATAAATGTTGCTTATTTTGCTAGGTAACTACTAATAGGGAAACCTTAGTAAGGGGGGGGGGGGAGGTAAACAGAATGGTTATATTTTGAAAATTAACATTCATTTGTGTTTGTTTCCATGATCGTTCCCATTCTGGCCTGTGAGGCCTAGTGAAAACATGGCTGTTTTATTAAACTGCGAATAGAAAATGAACTGAGCATGCGCAGCCCAAGTCCGAGTCCGAATGCGAGCTGCTTGTCCCAGAGTGAAGCCAGTTCAAGGTCAGTGTGCCCTGGAAGTCCAGATGACTGCCATAAAGGATGAGCGCAATAGCTACTGAACGTGAAAAAAAATCCAGAGTTGCTAGTTGAGAACGTGACTAGGCCGGACATTTCTTGAACAAAGAACTCTTTAAATTTTAGCTGACATAATAAAAATGAATATTGTAATGATGAGGTGATGCTCATTCACCCCCAAATTTTCCAATCAGAACTCGAGTTTATGCTGAAAGTTACTTTTGTAGATAGATAAATTTAGTGAAAAGGGTATAAAAAGTGCTGGTTTTACTTTAAAAAAAAAAAAACTCCTTTTCGATTTCCTCCAGTGATGCTGCCGGAATGCTGATTTTCCTGAGATGTAAGACTGAATAATTTTCTATCTTCTTTGAATGAGAAAATAAGCTTTAGATGAGGGTTTTAGTTAGGGAAGTTAGGAGAAAATGAATTTTGGGAACTATCTGTCTTTTGCTAATACTTGTGTTCTGAATCTAAATAATAATGTCTATTTTCTGAATTTCTGAAATAAATGAAAAATCAGTTTGAGATAAAACTTTCTTACTGTTAGACATGCTAAATTTGCTTTAATAAAAATGAGATAAATTGAGAATTAAGCTGATCTTGAGTTGTCCTACGCCTAATTGTTTACTGATGAGTAAATGTATGATTCAGGGAAAGGATCTGGTTTTAGAAATGATTTCCGGAGTAGCGCTGCAACAAACCCACAGTAATACGTGGACTGGGCACTAGAGAAAAGACGGAAATCGATTCATTGATGCATGCCGTCAGGCAATTCTTGCTGTCATTAACTTCTTAAATCAAAGTAATGCCACAGGTTGAAATGGGTAGACAACCTCTATCTCCCAGGTCACAAAAGTGAAACCAAGTGGTATATATACTTTTACAGGTCATTTCAGAGATTGTAGTGTGAGGATCTTTGATTACATCATTATGCACTGCGAAACGGTATTAACACCAACACTTAGCAACAATTCTACAAAATAGTCTTAACTTTTTTAGCTAGAACCAGATACATTTGGATAATTGGATCTTGGCTGGAATTTTCGCAGACAGGATTTAAAGACTGCTTCAATGCCGATTCAGTTTAGTTTTATTTCATGGAGTAACTCTATGTATGTAGTGCATCACAAGGATGCATTTAATCGGATGTGCTACGCTTGAATGCATAAATATATATGGGAAGCAATGGTATTGACTGATATCTTACATTCGGAAATCAAGAGATCACGAGATTCAAGAGGGCAAATCTCTATTTGAACATCATTGCACACCAAATTACTCTGACATGATTCATTCTGAAACTGGCACAAGGCAAGTTTAACGCTTGTCACTACTGATTTTTGTTTTTCCAATAAAACAATCCATGAATGCCA
Organism: Lissotriton vulgaris; assembly: GCF_964263255.1. Lineage (NCBI taxonomy): Eukaryota > Metazoa > Chordata > Amphibia > Caudata > Salamandridae > Lissotriton > Lissotriton vulgaris. The sequence goes on from NC_141697.1 coordinate 591,302,381, forward strand.
TTCGCCACGATAAGACTACGGCGGCTTGATATAAGGCTTTCAGTCTAAAGAAAGGCTCACTAAAAAGAAATACGAAGCAAGACGGACCTTGGACATTACACCAAGAACGTAACCAGAAGTCTGCGTGCAGAAAGGATTCGCGCAAAATATCTACAAAAATATCCATGAAAGCTATGAGTGTTTGGGTGTGATGAAAGGTAGATATGATACGGTTGAACAAATTTGTGTTTTGTCAAGACAAGGGAGTTTGTCTTTTGGTGTATGTCTAAAGATTTTAAATGGATAACATTTTCTTCACCAAAGTAAAATATGTTATCTTGTGAATGTTTTTTTGATTAAATCATATTGAAACAGATTGTTCAAGGTGACATTGATTCAATTGTATGCGCCGTTAGAAATAAGAGAATGAGTATCAATATTGGAATTGTGAGGTTTATTGTTTTGATTCACCATGATAAAGGCACTTTGACTGTTTAGTCTGGACGGGAAAAAAAAGAGATTACCACTATATGAATAGGAGTTTTCTAAATCTTAGAAATATCATTTTTTATCATCACCCCGGATTTTAGCATGCAGTGTAGACTGGTCAATTCCCAGTAATGTGCTTTATGAATCACTCCTAAAATAACAGAACTACTATATAACAGATCTTCAACTGATTGCTTGTGACTTTTGCCCTTGCCTTCTGGTAGATTAATATAACACTGGTTTTTCATTGTTTCTTTTTAACAGGACATTGTTTCCAGTTTATATTTCTCATTTGCTTACATAAATGTACGTCAGCCATTATAAATAACGGTTTTATTTAGTAATAATAAATACAGGCCAACTTTGTGCCTTCAGTTATGATTCACATGACATGTCCTCAGTGCCTTACACCACATTTCATGCACACCTTGGGAAACAAGTTGGAGGGTGATATTCTATGCTGGGCGGAGGGGGCATTCTGAAGAGCACCGACCGATACACTGCTGGAGAAGTAAGGGCTACATTCATCTCAGATTTGCTAGAGGAAGGATGTACAGAGATTTTGGGACATTTCCACACAATGCATGATTTGACTAGCCTAGATATAAAATGTTAGGTATATTTATTGGTTTCGGAGTTCTTATTATCGCAGGTGCTAATTATAAATCACTATTATGGCAACTATTGATAATCTGGGTTAGTTTGTAACTATACCATTGTTGTATTTGCCAACTTCTCAGAAGTCAGGGTTGTCCACCAAAACAAATCATCCGGCTAGATTATTTGGCAGTTTTAAAGCAGTCTCTCTTTTGACCCATCCCTGTGATAAAGCCCACATTTGAACTAGGAAGATCCCCGTTTGTTTTCCTGCTCTGCAGGCCCAGAGGTTATCTAAACAGGTCAGACTGCTAAGGGACTGCTGTCCAGGGGCAAAAAATACTTTGATTTTAAACATCACACTGCAACACCTTGCAAGTCACATAAGAAGGTAAGAAGGTTCCTTCTGTGTGACATGCAAGGAAATCAATCCTTGGCTCCATCCACTCCTGCAGCTGCCAAGCATTACAAGGTTGCCGACAGGTGGTAACCACTCATCAAGTGGAAGCTAACCAAGATCAACAATTGTCAATGTGCGTGTGGCAGCTATGTCATTAGAGGGATCAGACAGTAGTTCCATGAATGGCTTCATGCTCCCTGTCAATGTTCCTTTTGCAAGGATACACTGGGGTATGGCTCCTGTGCCTTTAAGGAACAGGTTTAGGAATTCTGCTAGTTTGAGAATGCAGACTGTGATATTCTGACCCTTGCAGACCAGAAGGAATTGTTCCAAGAAGGACGATTATATGCAGGAATCTCAGGATCTATCGGATCGATTAGTAGCCCGAGGATATCCAGGACGACTCGTGAAAAAAGCCCGGAAACGGGCATGGTACAATCCTCGTGACACTCTCTTAAGTACTGAAAATCAAGAGAGAACTAATCCAGAGCGCATTATTTGCGTAACCACTTTCTCGACCAGGAGTAACAAGATTAAAAAGATCATTAATAACAACTGGTCTCTAGTAGCTGACGACATCAAACAGAAAGATCTACCATTACACTCCTTCAAAAGAGCAAAGAATATCCGAGATACAGTGGTACACTCCTTCCTGGACTCACCGGAACAGCCCACCATCACCTCTTTGTGGAGTCTCCCTCCGATCATTGGACACTATAAATGCGATGCATGCATTGCTTGTATGTCTACACTACAAACTAAAGAGTTCACATACCAAAATCGAACCTTTCCACTGAAATCTTATACCAACTGTAACACTGCCAACGTTATATACATCCTGTTGTGCCCGTGTGACAAAATTTATGTTGGGCAAACTCAACAAAAGATTAAACAAAGGATTCTATAGCATGCCAGCAGGATACGCTGTGCTGTACCGGGAGCCCCGTTGGTTAAACACAGCCAAAGAATGGGCCATGTCCCTCAGGATTTCAAATGGCTAGTCATAGAGAAGATAACCTTGGGCAGAAGGGGCGGCAACCTGACTACAATACTTAACACCAGAGAATTAAAATGGATGGCTACATTTGATTCTATTGTAAATGGTCTTAATGAAGCTGATAGTAGTTACGCTTAAAGGGCAGCTTTAGGACATTGATTTTGTTGACTGCAATTAAATGGAAATAGGTAAAATTAACCCTTACCAACATATCGTACAACTAGATCCCTACCAACATAATTGTTTGACGTTTACACCCTCATGTGTGTGAGGTGCACGTCTGATAGCACTTGTGTCCTGCATTGGTACTTGGCATGTTATAATCATACCTAGAAATGGCTTTTATCTGTTAGGATTGAATTGGGAGATCATTTGACGTCTACACCCCCATGCTTGAGAGGTGCACGTACCCCAACAATCATGACTGAACAGTTCCTAATGCACTCTGTGCTATATGATATTACATACATAAACATTTAAATTAGTACTGGTCAGTTGTCACACCCCTGTATAGGTTGCGTACGTTTGTGCGACTTTGCTTATCACTGTGATTGCTTAGCGATGTTCATATCTATCTCAACAGTTTAAATAATATCTCTCAAACTTTGCTAATTTGTAATGCTTCAATGTTCCCAATACGACAAACGCATGTCTGTGATAACGTTATTTTGAAGTATTGTGAATTCCGAAATTGAACCACAGTCTAAATACATTATTGAACTGGTCCGAGCCACTGAGTAGTATCTCTTCTATGTCAGTCACTCACGTGACCAGTTGACGAAATTATCAAAATACGGAAGTACGCCTGCATCGTAGATCCGAAGCAGCGACGTACGTTGGAGTGAGAGACCGCGGTTGCGGCCACGCTTGCAAGTAAGTCGTTTACATGGGAGGGCTCGTCCTCTCCTTTCACTTCAACTGCGGAACGTGTCTCAATACCGACACTTGCCCCATTTCATTACAGTTTGCAGTAAATCACATTATGACAGTCTGCAGTGAATCGAGAAACGCAGATGAATTCTCTCCGCTAACGGCCACTCATGTATACAGTCTTGACTGCCTGATTTATGTAAGTACCCCTACCAGGGGCTCACTTTATCTTAAAACAGCCAATTTGTTTCTTTTCCGTTTGGTGAGCGGGTCTTAAACACACTGACACTGGCTCCATTATCTTTTAGCTTGCAGTGACTCGACTCTAAAGTGGATACACCTTCACCGCTTAAGGCCACCATACCTATACTAATCGCCTGATTTGTCGACATCTGAGGATGCTTAATTTGCCCTACAAATCTATCAATTAGGAAGGACGGACATTTAGTCCTAAATAAAGAAAGAAAGATGTAAGTGACAACTTACTTTTTACTCCTGATTCCTGTATTAATTACAAACCTGTATTGATTAGATTCCATCTTGCTCCCCTTTTAGTCGGCTCCAACAACTGCTGACCACACGGAAAGTGTTTTCTTCAGATTCCCTACATTCGGTGCCGGCTGGCCCGATTATCCATAGTAAACTTCCACCTTTTAATAACTAGCTAAATTTGATAATTTATTTTTCGACTCGGAATTTATTGAAATATACATCTTTTATTTCATAGAATTGTCTTGCCCCAGTATCCCCTTTGTCCTGATGAAGACTCCGTTGTAAGGGTTCAAGTTAACCTTTCATGTAGGGGTCGAAACGTCGACGGCTCTACTTACCTCATCATCCGGCACTATCCAAGATTAGATTACTTATGACTGTGACCGTAGAAAGATTGTCTTAATTGTTTCATTATACTGGCTCGAATAAGTTACAGCCTTTCATAAGTGACAATGAATGTTTTGTATTCGAATATATAATTTATTTCTTTTTCTTCAAATCACTTTACCCCTTTTCATTTCACATTTCACACTCCTTTTCCCCTTTCTCCTTGTTTGGGGCTCTAATGTTTTTACACTGTTTAATATCGAATTGAATATACAGCACATTGTGATGTGATAATGTTGACTTTATTAAACAAATATGATGAATTCTATTTTTCTGCATTGACTTGATAAAGCATTTTGTGTACTTTTGTGGTACGGTCTCTCCCTGGGACCCCTCTGTATATGTATTGTCTAGCACCCAGGTCCCAGTGACTTTTTGGGTTAAACCTTCCCTTGGTAACAATAGACCCAATTCAGGCTATCTCCCTCTTGAAATTACCTCTGCTTCAAAAGGTGTTTTTAAAAAGAAATTTAAATGGTACAAATTGCTTGGGTGTCCCCGGCTTCCAGTAGTGATTCAGTGGGGGTCCTCAGGAGTCAAAAGTTTGGGAACCACTGTTATAGGCGACTACGGACCCCTCACATTGACTTCAGTGAAAGGCTTCTCTCAGCCACATAATCACATAAAGATCTCCCTCTTACATTAATTAGGGCAGAAAATTCACAGAGCAATAACAAACTGCATCATCTTTGAAGCAAAATGAAGGGCAAACAGCACACTAGAGTGATACAGAGGACAGAAGTCTTGCTTCCCACTGCGAATTGATGCACAAGCCTTTGAAACCCACTCTGAAAGCAGGTATAAATTTCCTTCACGCGAAATCAGGTACAGACCCTACACCTACAAAGCAAAATCCAGAACAAACCTCCACTCCCCCACAATAAAAAATGGGGGACACAGTACACAGCTCTAACGAGAATTCAGAGACATGCACCTGAGTGCAAGAAATCAGAACAGTCTTCTGATCATTCAGGGAAATAGATATCAGGTGCCACCTCAAGAGAAATCCAGGGACTCACTGAACGGTCATCCTCCCTCGGAGAATTAAGAGGCAGGCATCAGATCACCTATTTAGTAAGTACTCAGAAAATGTTCTTGAAAACACAATAGTCTTTTTTATTGAAAAAGTCAGGATAGATTATTTCCCTCGAACCCACACCCAATGTATGCTTGTACACATTAAACCATTCACATTATGTGCACTTGGACAGCGTGTACATATTTCAATCCATTTCAGCACTACTGCACTCATTGCATGCGCGCACTCATTAACCTGATGAAATTGTACACAGGTCTCCACCAGTTTTACTCTTACTTGTACCCAGCGTACACAGAGTCTCTGGACCCAATTGATGTAAACTGGCACTCACTTCCCTGCACATGCACATACTGCCACAGGACATGCGCAAACTGGTGTTTTTTCCTTTGTGCAACCTCTCCCTGCTTAAGCCAGGCTCTATTTAAACATGCCTCGATACAGTTGTTTCTCCTGCTGGCGGTACCCGCTGAGCTCCGAGTCTGTCAACTTCAGGTACTTCTTCACGTTGGCATCTATTTCGAAGAAAAGGCAAATTAGCAAACTCTGGAGGATTTCTGAGCCTGTAATATTTTTTTTTATATCAATTGCTAATCCCAGGCTGGTCGAAACACCTCACTCTCTATTCTTTTTAGGCACTCTGGTGTACCAAGAAACACATGCCTACCTGTGACAACTGGGGATCAAATAAAGCCTTGCGCGACAGCGGAGAAATCAACAGTGTTGTAGGTTAATAACAAGAAGAGAGAATACAGCATGAAACTGGTAGCACAGGTGGGCAGAAGAGAAAACAAAAGGTACACATATCCAGAAAGGAAAACTGTTGGCCACATAAGGAACCGAAGGCACAAATGGGAAGATATGAAACGAGAGGCACGGGTATCAGGTGTGAAAGAGCATACCCACCTAGAGTGCGAAGAAGGGAGGGGCACATTTTTTAAATATTGGAGAAACTATTTCAATTGCATCTCAGGTCCTTTTTGTGCGGGTAGATAGAAACATTGATGTACAATGAGCATGTAACTATTACGTGGGGAGGAAATACTAGATATATTTTCCCTTGCCCGTTTGTATACGAGTGCCCCGCCTAATCTGCATTTTAAGTAAAAACACGTTTTTATTTGTCAACCACCAGAATATAACATATATTCTAAAAAAACAAACGAAATAAAACAAATTCATTTTTATCTGCTACAGTTTAGGTGTGAAGCGGAACATGCATGCTGCAAAAATTAAAGTGGTTTTCACACAATGGCCACTCTTCAGCATGGTTACGGAGACTGACTATAACCTGAATTTCTCAGACCTGGTGTGGAAGGAGGGCTAAATGCAGGGTGCAGTTCTCTGTGCCTAAAAGGAAAGTGTCCAGGCTGGCAACACCTGTGGTGATGAGCCGGAGCAGCCTAACCAGCATGAGTGTTGCAGCGTGTGAATCTCCAAGTACAGCATCCCTTCAAACCAACCACAATTTAAAAAGTGCATTCACTGGTTGTATGCAGCACTCTCCGACCTTAAATCAGTGGTACAATGACTCCTATACTGGGTGGGTTACAATCTGCGAGTACAGACTGCACTTCCTCGATGGGAGAAACAGGGGTGGGGTGTACTTACCGGGTGGTGAGGTTATTCCTACCAAGACCTTCTGTACAAGTCACAGGTTACCCAACACACACTTGGGGAGACAAATACAGACACATCTTATCAACGCAAATGGCTTCGTCATGTAGGAGTACAGGATAATATAGTCAGCATGTCCCTTGAACTCCTTAGTGTTATAGTTCTTGTTGGCTACCTAGGCAACCGAGTTTCCTAGTCCCTACACAGCATCCATGTGACACCAGCTGAAAACACAGGGTTATGGTGAGGGAACCCCACCCTCTTACCCTTAAGGACCCTGCACAAGGCTATAGACAGCTACAGCGCCTACAACTAAAACAGAGGCTGGCAGACTGCCACATATGGGGACAACAACAAAGCCAGACAAAAATACATTAAAAATATGGGTCTGACCTGGTGCTCAACACACCTCCAAGGTTCGTGGTCCTAATGGTGAGCGGAATGTCTGACCCACTGCACCCACTTTTAAATTCTCAAAGTCCTACCACCAAATAATACTCTATACTCCCCAAAGAGACGAGAATGTGTGTTCAGGACTATGTATATGACCTGCAAATAAGAACAATCTGTGGTATGTTGTTATTGTTCGAAGTTGGCATGGGCGCTCTCGCGCACATGTCGAGTGGTGTTGCTTTGAATGGGCTGCGTGCGAGTTGAGTGGTTGCTGTATTGTCACGTGCGGGTTGTATGTATTTGAAGGTGCCCCGTGTGTGTGTATTGCGAGTTGTATGCATTCAAATGTACCACGTGTGTGTGCAGGGAGCGACCTGTCGGCTGAGAGCGGTCGCGAGCGATGTGTTTTGAAAAGGCAGCAAGCAATATAGGGAGCTGGGGAGAACAGTTTATTCATTCGTTTGTTACCTGATATTCTGCTTGGATGTACAATAAACACGTCTTTGAAGCCGCCAACGTTTCCTCTTCATTTTGTATGCATTTATCATAGGAAGCCACTTTTCAACACTGGCGACGAGGATGGGATAGAAAAAAGCATGGTCTGATTTTGCTCAAATTGATTTAAAAAAAATTCGTAGGACGGTTGAGGCTTACAAAATAAAAATGAAAGATGATTTGTTGAAGAACAGGAGTTTAAGTGATATATCTATTCATGTTGGAGACTTAGTAAGGTTGAAAAAGGGTACCTTTGTGCATAAAGGGTTGTCTAAATGGTCTGACCCTGTGGAGGTAATTGAAGTATTTAAGAATGCTGTTCGTGTGGAAGACGGCAGCATTTTGAATTTTAGCAGGGTGTCTAAATTTAGGGGGAAGAAATTTAGTGAAAATGATGAGTCTTCAAATGTGTTTTTAGATGTTCCAAATGTAGACATGGATACTTTTGGAGATTCCAATTCTTATTCATCTAATGTATCTGGGACTTCTAGTCATGCTGGATTGGCGAGGAATTCAAGGACTCATAGATTACCCATCAGATTTAAAGATTTTGTGCTTGAGTAAAAAAAAAAAAAAAAAAAAAATATATATATATATATATATATATATATATATATATGGTGTGTGAAATGTTATTGTTCGAAGTTGGCATGGGCGCTCTCGCGCACATGTCAATTTGGAATAAAATCAGTGGTGTTGCTTTGAATGGGTCGCGTGTGAGTTGAGTGGTTGCTGTATTGTCGTGTGCGGGTTGGGTTGTATGTATTTGAAGGTGCCGCGTGTGTGTATTGCGAGTTGTATGCATTCAAATGTACCGCGTGTGTGTGCATTGAGCGAGCTGGCGGCTGAGAGCGGTCGCGAGCGATGTTGAGTTTTGAATAGGCAGCCAGCAATATAGGGAGCTGGGGAGAACAGTCTATTCATTCATTTGTTACCTGATCTTCTGCTTGGATGTACAATAAACGCGTCATTGAAGCCGCCAACGTTTCCTCTTCGTTTTGTATGCATTTCTCATAATAAGCCACTTTTCAACACAATCCTCAAACTGAGAGAATTTCATTGCTAGGAGATACAAGTATGTATCTCCACTTTGCCCTATGACGACATCATGCCACAAAGTAAGTCAGCATCAGAATTAAACGGATGTCCTGCATTCATTACATTATTTGTTTTATACTCAAGAGACAAGCTACACCTGAGTGTCAATATCATATGCACAGTGACAAGGTGGTGTTCATCTGCTATACAATACAATAAGGCCTGCTTTAGTTAGTTACTTTATTAATGAACAATTGACTACAGCGACAACTGGAAAACATTACTTCCCAGCAGCCAGTAATTATAATTAAACTTTTCACTAATCAATTTCCTGCCCGCCTACTCATCCACTATGTAGCAAGACCCATCAGCTTAATGTATATAGTGTACTGGGACTTCTTTTAGTCTGAGAATTCAGGCTTTTACAATCCAATAAAACCCGAGACTCTGGATTTCAGCGAACTTTCTTTCATGTACATATTTGAAATTAAGTTGCTTTCGAATTTTCTACTATAGACATTTTCTTTCTTGGACCCCCGCGATCCCATGCAGATCCGACAGGGGGCGCATTAATTCAATTACTGACACCCTTCATTGATGTGCATGCATCCCACATTTTCGTCTCCACCCTAGATAAAGAGGAACAGTTAGGGGCACTCTCCTGGAACATGGCTGGCAAAGTAGCTCACCTGTAGGTTGTATCCGCTGAGCCTCCCCGAGGTAGTGTAAGGCACTGTCAAAATCACGCAGGTGAAAAGAAGCCACACCCGCACGGTATAGGGCCTTTGCGTTACTTGGTTGCTTCTCAAGGACTAGTACGCTGTATTGCAACACCCGGGCATAGGGCACAGGATCTGTGTGTAAGAGACAGGCTGTGGATGCAGGAAGGTGGAGTGGGGGAGAAGATGGGGATTAAGTTACATCTTTGTTCTCCACTTTTACCCTCCCTTCTCCCCTTGACTCGTGCCCTGGGCATCCTCATTTACCTGCCAGGTTGTTATAGCAGTCTCTCTGCAGGTCGTGCAAAGCCTTTTCCTGCTCTTGGGTTACCACTGGTGCCTTGGCTCCAAAGGCCTGCAGGGGGGATGGCATGTTAGGATCCAAACCTTTCAGTTGCAGCAGAGCTCGGTGATACTTGCTGATGGCATCTCGGTACCTTTGCTCCTTGTAACTCTTGTTCCCAGCATCTTTGAATATTTGGGCCTGCTGGAGGCGATCATCCATCTGTGCAAAGGAGAGATCAGCATGGACCTGTCCAGATGAAGATCCTGCCTCCATATGTGTGGAAGAGGGCCCAGCATCCATGATTCCGGAGGAGGAACTTGTCCTTATCTGCCCAGACACAGATCCAACATTATCGGGTCCAGAGGATGATTCCACATCCATGTCAGGAAGAGCGAGTGTTTAACTGGTTTGCAGATGGCCTGAGTTTCACCTGGCTGAAAGAATGTCTAGTAGACTGTTCGATGCAAGTGGAAACCCCCTGAAAAAGAAAATAGTGAGGGTTACTTACAGTATAAATAATCATGCAGGACAAGATATAATGCACGTAAGGGAAAGAAGAGGGAAAGTTAATATTTGAGAGGAAGGAGGTAGTATCTTATTGTTTGAAAAGAGGAATGGGGAACACAATGCCTACAGAAGGTCCGAGAAGAATTTGCTGCAAGTAGGGAAGGATGAGGTTGTTTCGCCTCCCGCAGGGAGGAGGCAAAAGTCCTACAGACAGGGAGAAAGGGATCAAAGTCAGTGCCGGAAGGGAGGAGCTCTGGATCAGGGGTTTCACACAGTAGAACGACTAACACTGAGTCCCTGAAGCAATTACAACCAGGGGTGCAAATTCCGCTCAGGGGATGCACTAGGAAACCTGGACATCAATCCATAAGGGAATGAGGTTGAAGGATGGACTTAATGACAACCCTAAAGAGCCACCATGTCCTTCTCAGGGACTAACAACAAAACCAAGATGGTACACACTCCATTAAGGTGTGAAACGGGGGCGGCTATGTTGGATGTAAAAAGAGTTATCTGCTGATATCATCTGTCATTAGTGTAATTCAGTTCAACAAGGAAGCAGACCATCTATTGCTAGTCGAAGTATATTTATCAATGAGTTGTCATGTAACTGTGTGAATTGGGGGAGGTGGGCCAGTGGTGTGATTCTGTATACCCCTTCCTGGATTACCACGTTCCTAACTTCATGGGTGATATGGGAACCTGGACAGGATTGCCCACAGATTTATGGCGATGGGCACTTACCACTCAGTGAAGGTGCAGACTGTATGTCTGGGAAATCACCCTACATTTGTTGGCCTGCCTGTAGACCCAGGAATTATACTGACTATTGACGTCCCTGCCATTAAGACTCTTGTCCGGAGTACAATGTTCTATGATGAACCATGAAGTCCTATGTCCTGTAACTTTTGTTAAGTAAAATACTGTGCCAACTTTGAGTCTTGCTTGTGCTATAGAAACACGCAAAACAAATAAAGCAACTAGGAAATAAATCTTACTAAGTTAAATGCAAGCCACGGTCATGCAGTCCAGTTAAACCTGGAAATTAATTAAAAATAAAACACTCTGAATGGAGTACCCAAAGGAGGTGCATGTAGTACAAATTAGAGAAAGTCGAAGAAGTGGAAACACGCCAAACCAAAGATCTGTAAATGATGAAAAGAATGCTCTGTTTGGTGGCAGTGCAAGTGATAGTGGGAAGAAAAAATATGGTATGTTTCTATATCCGAATGTGATATGGGAAAAGAAAAAAACGTTGAAAAGGCAAAATGGTAGAAGAGGTAATTGATAAGATTGGAAGTTGTTTTCAGAGTGGTAATAAAGGGAATTAAAATAATAATAATAATAATATTCTAGGATGGTGTAAGAATTCTGAACATAGGAAGATTAGAAGGCAGATTGTCGAGGAATGTGGATGGCACAAGAAGATTCCAGGAATTTGCAATGGATTAGCTTAGTTTATCATTTATGTTGATCGAAGGATGATTGGGTAATTTAAGAAGAGTCTGTAAATAAGCTTCTTAATTTATGTCTTTGCAAGTCATGTCTCAGTTTACTTGTGTGTGACAGAGGATGGTGTGATTAACAACTGCCTGATCTGCTTAGACTTCTAGGTCTTACACAGGCCTAATCTTTGGAGAGGCTTAAGTTCTCAGCAAGACAAGAGATATCCGAAAGGGAGAATTATGATCCTAGGTTTCTAGTGTTTCCCACATTAATGGAGTGTTGTGAGACAATGGTGTTCGGAGAAAATGGATAAGGCTAATGATATTTATTGCAAAAGGTAGATGTTATGGTTGTATGCCTTTCATAAAGCAGAAAGATAAGGGGCGGGGGCAGCCGTTAGGAAAAAAGGAGCCTCCTCAAAGGGTGGGAATCATACCACAAAAGAGTAACGATGGCATCACATCTCAAACAAGTGCGGGGTAATCGGGGAAAAGGGATCAATGTTGGGTTTTGGAGCGTGAAAGGCACCAGTGCAAAAGAGAAGAGGGAGACATTAAGAGAGGTTAAAGAAACCTGGATAATGGATATGAGGGGGGGACAAGACGGCTGACATGAAGGCACATCTTTTTGCAAGATTCCAGTGCGGGAGGCAGAGGGTAAAGGCATCTTCAAAGTAGGGAAATTCTATTATAGGGACAAAGGAAGAGAACATGGGCGTGGAACAAACAGTCAGGGGGATAAGCACAAGCCTAGAACATGGGCTTGGGGAGTGAATACCGGCAAAGAAAGCAGAGACACTGGGCATCACAGAGGGAACAACATTCATGGGACAGTGGAGGAAAGCATTAGCAAAGGACAGATGTTATGGGAGGGAATAGTGTGGGTGAGTAGGGACCCGCACGACGACAGAGACTGACATCATGAGCCAATCAACAAACTTCAGATTGTTCGCTCTTCTTTATTTCCTTCTAATGGCCCTCTCCCCATCTTCCATATTCTGTGTGCCTCCTCTCTCAGAGTACAAACTAATATAAATCCCATCCCTGTCTGCCTTAGTCTTTATTATTATAACTCGGCAAATTGCCCACATCTCCTCTCATAGATCACCACATTCCCCTCCAAACTATATGCCCACAACCTAATAATATCTCCTCTGTCCTATTTACTCTTCACCAACATTTGCATAACCTTCGCATAGCCCCCACTAATAATCATGCCCAACTCCTTTTAATTTAAGTTATCTACTCTAACTGGAGAAAATGCACGTAATGATTTCCACTCTGGGTTCTGCAGTAGCGTGCTACTTACCATAAAGCGCAGTAATTGGAGTAAATGCATTAAATGATTTCTACTGAGGTTTCCGCAGTAGCACTAAACATAAAGAGCTTCACTACCTTGTCGTGGGTAATAAGCATTATATAAACCAAACTACAACACTCTGCCAAGTAGGGGCGTTTTCAGCTTCACCGTATTCGGTTACACAAATGTACAAAAATGTCACACAAGTCCTGCCTGTCTGTTACAGAGATATCAAGCATTTCGTTTATTTCACACCACGTGGCAACAGATTATCATCCAGTCTGCTTTTTACACTGCATATCGGTATTTGCATTCACGCTTGACTCATTATTATATAATCAAGACGACAAGTCCCAGAATGCAAAGAAACCCCCTGGACTGGATAGGCTACTGGCCATTTGTGACAACTCGCGACTGCTCCCATACGAAGACCGTTTTAAAACTCCTATTTACCGCCATGTCACCTCTCTGGTGCGAGCTGTAGGAATATTTCCGAGCGTGAGCCTTACCTCCGGTGTCCCGACCGAAAATCTGAAACATGGGATTGGTTGCCACTTAGTCCTGACTCTAGCCCAAAAAATATCGAAAGAGGTTTAAAACTGATTGACAGACTATCGAGCGTCTCTAAGGTTGCCCTTGTCACAAAACCCACTGATAGGTTAGAAAAATAGCCCGCCCTGACAAAGAATGGCCATTCACGATAGAAAGCTTGATGCACCGGAAGAGATAGCCTGTTGCCCCCAGGAAGGCGTGGCTCAGTCGCGCGCGGGCTGGCAGCTGGCTCCATAGCGCGAGCCCTAGCTTAACCGTTAACGCAGCCAGTGACTGACGAACGCGTCTGTTTGTCAGTTGGACGCTTAGCAGGGTGGACTCTAGCACCTATAACGAAAGGTGTATTGCTGAATAATTAAAAAGAGAGGGACCTGACAGTGCTATGTGAGCCCGAGATCGTCGAGAATTATAGAGATAGAGAGGGAGGATCACCTCGTTTATTTATTTATCACATAAGGACCAATAATGATATACAGGAACAAAATACAAATGCAAACAATAAGTTACATGGATCAAAAGTGACACTAGTGAGCAACCAAAATACATGAGCTAGCAATCGGTGCATTACATGAGAAAAAAGTAAATGGGTGCAGGTTACAAAAATGTACAAAAAACAAGTCGAAGAATAGTACTGCAATAAAAGGCAGACACTCCATCACAAGAACAAACGTTACGTAAGCAATGGAGGCACTTGTGCAAGTATCTAAAACAAACAAAATGTGTGAGGTAGCGAACAGTGTGTTATAAAACAAAAGTGACGTGTGCAAGTTCCAAAAGGGTACCATACACAGGTGTTGGGATATTACTACACATTTAAACTACCAGAACACACTGGGGAGGAAGACCATACTCCTGGCCAAAAGACTTTCCAGTAATGGGAGGTCTTCCTTCAAACGAAGGCAAGGGTGTGAGTTAGACTTGGAGGTGTCTTTGGAGGAGGAGAACTTTAAGGTCCCGTTTGAAGGCCTGAGAGGAGGAGGTAGTCCGGAGCTGAGGCGGGAGAGAGTTCCAGATTCTCACTGCGCTGCCTGAAAAAGGATTGGGCCATCGATCTTTCCTTCTTGAAAGTGGGGGGTTCAAGCAGAAGATTTTCCGCATTCCGAGAAGGTCTAGAGCCTCCAGAGAGTTTCAGTTTATTTGACAGGTAGCGAGGAGAGGAGGAGTGCAAGGCTTTGTGGGTGATACAGGCAGTCTTGTAGATAGCTCTAGCCTCGATGGGAAGCCAACGCAGGGAGGATAGCAGCGGTGTGATGTGGTCGCTTCTTTTAGCCCCATAGATGAAACAGGCTGCTGAGTGTAGGACCGATTTCAGGGGGGATAGGTGGGATTTGGGGAGGCCAGTAAGAAGAGAATTGCAGTAGTCCAGTCTGGAGAGGACCAGCGATTGCACCAGTGTTTTAAGGTCATGCTCAGGAAAAAAGCGACGAATTCCCCAAAGAAGTCGCAGTTGGTATCGTGCAGACTTTGCAATGGAATTGATGTGAGGGATTAGATTGAGATTCTTGTCGAGTAAGACACCAAGGGATTTTGCGCTTTCAACAATGATGTGCTTATTGTTGAGTAGATTTGTCTGATCCATCCAAGATTGAACCGGGGGAGGGGCAAGTGAGGCGGAGAGGAGGAGGAATTCAGTTTTGGAGGGATTCAGAATCAGTTGGTGAGTTGACATCCAGTTTTGAATGGAGTCGAGAGTTGATCTAAGGAAAGTGGGATCGTGGGTGGAGGCAACTTTGAGGTAGATTTGAGTGTCATCTGCGTAGAGGTGATAGTTGATCCCAGATTTACTTAGGAGATTTCCCAGGGGTTCTAGGTAGAGGTTGAACAAAGTAGATGCAAGTATAGAGCCTTGAGGAACCCCTTGACCTACCGCCTCGTGGGCCACTTGGCTCGACCCCTCTTCTCGAAGGGAAGGGATCCAATTGTATTGTATTGTAATTGCATTTACATAGAGCTTACTACCCCTGACGAGGTGTCGAAGAGCTTTTTCGGCAAGTAGCACGCTACTCCGGGACCCATAGAGAATTAGTATAGTGAAACAAGTGCATTTTAAGTGACGGATAGGTTAGTCAGTTATTTGGATTTGGAAGGATAGGGGAGGGAAAAGGTTTGTAGTTATATAGCGCTTGTTGACGCACGCTATTCAGGAAGCCCATATAGGATTAGTGGTGAATAAATATGGTGGAATATGAAGTAATTTCTGTGGTGGATATTTAGATTATTTGGAGTGAGAAGGATAGTAGAGGGATAAAAAGGGAAGAAAGGTTTGCATTCATGTAGCACTTTTTAACCCGGATGGGTTTTGAAGCGCTTTTCTGGCAAGTAGCATGCCAATCTGGAACCCATAAAGGACTAGTGTTGAAAATGAGTATTGTAAAATATGAAGTAATTTGAGTAGTGGATATGTTATTCAGTTATTTGGGTAGAGAAGGGTATGTGAAACCGGGCAAGCCTGCCAACGCAGACTGTACAGGATATCGGCTTCCATCATCCGGTGAGGATCCGATATCACCCAGTGGCAGGGGAAACGAGCCGAATACCACTGTAAATAGTGGATTTCAGCTTGTATTCCGAGACATTTACCTGCCCACCTAGGGTGACCAGATCTTGAGAAACAAAAACAGGGACATTTGGGGGAAATAGAAGGACTACAATTTTTCATCCACAGAATGGCGCAGAATGACAGCTGTCATCAGCTGACAGAATAAAAACAAATCCCTAGATTTAAAATTTGAGAATTCCTCCTAGCAGGGATATCTCCGTAATATCCTGGAACGCAGCCGGCCTAAACACCACTAAAGATAAATTCTCATTGTTGAAGGATCAGAGCGTGGATATAATTTGCCTACAAGAGACCTGGATCACAAGGGATTGGTCCATGGAAGATTATATAGTGCTGAGCCGGCCTGCGCTCCACGTGAATTGAGGACAGGCTAAAGGAGGAATCGCTATTTTTCATCACGACCCCCAACTAAACAGAAATCTTATTTTATTCCAATGCTCACCTTAAATAGGGAAATTAATAAATTGGTGAGGACCCAGTTCCCGAACTTTTTTTAATGAATGTAGTAATTAAATCAGCTTATTGAAGAGGAAAAGGTAGAGGAAAAAAAAAAACGCTCTCTGAAGCAATTAAAGGAAGATGGTGCATGGGTGCAGTTAAAAGAGGCAGCCTCCAAAAACAATTCTAAAAAATTCTGGGAAGTAATTGCGGACTGCTGCGGTACAAGAGTAAAATCTCTTCCCATTCCTGTTAAAGAATTGGATTGGAAAATCCACTTGGTAGGACTATACGCAGCAAATATTAACCCCCCTAGTTTTTTCCCTGCTGCTTTTGACCCTTTAGAAACACACTTATCCAACTATGTACACTCAGTGAGTGACATAGTTGGATTTATAAAAAAAATGCGATCCTCAGGAGCAATGGGTACGGACGAAATACCTATGACGGTAATCAAAAAGGAACCACTTCTGTGGGCTACGTTTCTAGTCCCTCTGTTCAACTTTTGCTATTCTCAGTGGAAGAGATTGCCGTCATGGTCTGGCAGTATTTTAATCCTGTTACATAAAAAGGGCCTTAGATCTCATCCATGCAACTATAGACAAATAGCTTTACTAGATGCAGTGGGAAAAATATTTGCACGAAGTATTCTTGATCATCTCACGGAATGGGTCACGGAGAATAAGGTCCTACCTATAGAACAAGCAGGTTTTAGAAAAAATCATTCGACATTGGATAATATCACCATGCTGAAATTAATAGAGGAGAAATATACGCTATCTCGCGGATCAAATGTTTATATGGCCTTCATAGATTTCTCTACGGCCTTTGATAAGGTAGATCGGCCGCTCCTTTGGAGGAAACTACAAAATATGGGATTGCCTGCTCCCCTGTTGTCCTTAATCATTGCTTTACATACACATACCTGGTGTCGGGTTTTAATGGGAGGAAACCAAGGATTAACATCTGTAATTCCAACAGAAAACGGCTTGAAACAAGGTTGTTTATTAGTTCCACTATTATTTTCATTATATTTATCAGATCTACCCGACTGTCTCTCTCAGCGAGAGGGCGATGCTCCAAAGATAGGTAGCCGGCCTTTCGCATGTCTCCTTTATGCAGACGATATAGTCGTGATGTATCTTAGTCCTATAGGGCTAAACAAAAAGTTGTCATCATTGCAGAATTATACGGTGGCTCATTTTTTAAAGATCAATGTTTCCAAAAGTAAAATTCTAATCTTGAAAATTGATAAAAGCAGCACATTTTGTAAATTCAATTGGCAAATTGGTCTTGAAAAGTTAGAGGTGGTTGATTCATATGTATATTTAGAGAAAATAATTGCGAGCAATACGAAGAATAAATCCCATATCGATCACAGCACCAGTAAAGCTATGTCTCACGCTAATGGTCTACGCATGTTTTATAGCACAATGGGAAGAAGGCATTTTCTACATCTACTGACAGTGCTGAAAACAAAAATTCCATCAACTTTATTATATGCTGTTGAATCAATCCATGTAAAGGAGTGGAGTTTTTTTAGAGAAGATAGAAGGCCAGATATTACGTAAACTGTGTAATTTTAATACAATAGGTCCTTATGCTGCTATTAGATTGGAATTTGGACTAATAAGCACTTATATTCAAGGTATTTCCAGAGTTTTACGCTGGGGATACCAGTTAAAAAACAGTGATTTTTATTCCCTAAAAGGTTTCACGTGTAAGGAAATTGTTGGTGGTATAGGGGGGAAATACTCTTTAGGTCTAGATTTCTCTTTGGCTTTAAACATTTTTTTGTGTTGAGGAAGTATCTATGATTTCCCTCCCGCTAACAGAATTTAAATCCTTCTTAAAAAATTCAAGTGGGAACTTTTGAAAAAAAAAACACTTTTGACAAAAAAAAATTCAAGTGGGAGGATCAGCTTTAATAGAGATATTGTGCTATGTAATACTAAGGAGAGATTAAAAATAATAGCAAGGTCTACTTCCCCGAAACTGCCCCAGAAATATTTAACCTGGAACCTAGACCATGAAATAAGACGCTGGTTTGCCCTATTTAGATTTAATCTCCTACCTCTAAATGATTTAACAGCATATTGGTCCCAGAATACAAAAAATGGAAAAAATTGCAATTTCTGTGAGCTGAGTATCCAGAACCTCGATCATATTTTGTTTGTTTGTCCTGCACTGGCCTTTCACCATCGTCTTTGGCTTAGGCCGATGTTTTTACAAAATGGTGTTAAGGACGTAGCCTCAGCTCGCAACTTTCTTTTTAATCCCAAAAATGAAGCTGTGTGTACGGCCTTTTATAAGGTAGATCGGCCGCTCCTTTAGAGGAAACTACAAAATATGGGATTGGCTGCTCCCCTGTTGTCCTTAATCATTGCTTTACATACACAAACCTGGTGTCTGGTTTTAATGGGAGGAAACCAAGGATTAACATCTGTAATTCCAACAGAAAACGGCTTGAAACAAGGTTGTTTATTAGCTCCCCTATTATTTTCATTATATTTAGCAGATGTACCCGACTGTCTCTCTCAGCAAGAGGGCAATGCTCCGAAGATAGGTAGCCGGCCTTTCGCATGTCTCCTTTATGCAGACGATATAGTCGTGATGGATCTTACTCCTATAGGACTAAACAAAAAGTTGTCATCATTGCAGAATTATACGGTGGCTCATTTTTTAAAGATCAATGTTTCCAAAAGTAAAATTCTAATCTTGAAAATTGACAAAAGCAGAAAATGTTGTAAATTCAAATGGCAAATTGGTCTTGAAAATTTAGAGGTGGTTGATTCATATGTATATTTAGAGAAAATACTTGCGAGCAATACGAAGAATAAATCCCATATCGATCACAGCACCAGTAAAGCTATGTCTCACATTAATGGTCTGCGCATGTTTTATAGCACAATGTTAAGAAAGCATTTTTTACATCTACTGACAGTGCTGAAAGCAAAAATTCCATCAACTTTATTATATGCTATTGAATCAATCCATGTAAAGGAGTGGAGTTTTTTTTAGAGAAGATAGAAGGCCAGATATTACGTAAACTGTGTAATTTTAATACACTAGTTCCTTCAGCTGCTATTAGATTGGAATTTGGACTAATAAGCACTTATATTCAAGGTATTTCCAGAGTTTTACGCTGGGGATACCATTTAAAAAACAGTGAATTTTATTCCCTAAAAGGTTTCATGTGTAAGGAAATTGTTGGTGGTATGGGGGGAAATACTCTTTAGGTCGAGATTTCTCTTTGGCTTTAAACATATTTTGTGTTGAGGAAGTATCTATGATTTCCCTCTCGCTAACAGAATTTAAATCCTTCTTAAAAAATTAAAGTGGGCACTTTTGACAAAAAAAAAATTCAAGTGGGAGGATCAGCTTTAATAGAGATATTGTGCTATGTAATACTCAGTCAGTCAAATAGGCTTTATTTCGATATGTTACATATCTTAAAAAAGCATTACAAATAGATAAAAACTGTTAAAAAGCAAATGCATAAATAGAAAGCATACAGTTCATATTACAATGGCGCAAATAAATTACATAAAAACAGTCTTAAAAGACATATTAAACAAGGTGCAAAAGCCTAGAGGATCTAATACGCCATGCCCAACCTAGAAATTTCGCCATTCCACATGCAAACAGGGGCCGCAGGTTCGTTTTCAAAATTCGTAGGGCCTCCTTGTGGGATCTAGTCCCAAGCTCTCTACAGAGTGGTTTCAACCATCTGCGGCGAGGAGCTGCATAGGCTGGGCATTCAAACAACAGGTGGGGAACTGACTCTATCCTGGTCTCACAGAAGGGGCAGAAGGGAATTGTCTGTGCCGGAACCTTCCACCTGGAGGTCAGATTCCCAACTGGGAGTAGGCCTACCCTAAATTTAAAGTATAGAGCCCTGTCCCAGGGTTTTAGAATAATATCCAGATACGGCTCGCAAAAGTGCTCCTCCTTGACCAAGAGGAAATCCATAGTGGACCTACACAAATTAGTGTTACTATGTCTGCCATCAAACACCCAACTCCAGTGTAGCTTCTTCAAAGCTGACTTGGGCGGGGCAGTTCTGGTAGTCCAAGCGTCTTCAAGGCCCAGGTCTGTAAGAAGGTGCTTGACTTCCCTTAACCAGCGGATCTTAGACCAGCCAGGCGTTGAAAGAACTTGTTTTAGACCTTCTGCATAGCTGGACGTTTCAGGGACTCTCCAAATACGCGCCCACAAGAGAAGAGATTCAGAAAAGGGGGTGGTGATGAACAGAGTGTCTGAATTAAGCAGACCACTCTTACCCAGTCCAAAGATCAGGGCTTGATCCATCACCGTTTTTTAGCTCACTGCACCATCCCAGCTCAGAACTTGGCTATATGCAAATTAGTCTGATCCTGGCCCAGTGCATCATGGGAACAGGGCCGACCAAACTACCAAGCCAATTCTTATTCTGGGAAGGAAACAAGCTACCGGGGACCGGTTTCTGGCATTTCAGCCGTCTTCGGCCCGGCTTGCTTGAATCCTGATGGTGCAATGAGCAAGGGACTCACATCTGAGTATACCCTTCCACGCTTATGGTGGACAAAAATGATTCAGAAAAGGGGGTGGTGATGAACAGAGTGTCTGAATTAAGCAGACCACTCTTACCCAGTCCAAAGATCAGGGCTTGATCCATCACCGTTTTTTAGCTCACTGCACCATCCCAGCTCAGAACTTGGCTATATGCAAATTAGTCTGACCCTGGCCCAGTGCATCACCACCCCCTTTTCTGAATCACAAGAGAAGAGGGCACAACCTCGCCTGGTCGCTAATAGGCCGAGTACCCATATCTAGGAGGAGTGGTAGAGTGGGCGTACTGTAGGAGAGCCTCATTAAGTCCTTGTGGAATTTGTTTTCTGACCGGGACAACTGGTCCACATTCTCCACACCCCAGCTCCATGTAAAGGAGTGGAGTTTTTTTTTTAGAGAAGATAGAAGGCCAGATATTACGTAAACTGTGTAATTTTAATACACTAGTTCCTTCAGCTGCTATTAGATTAGAATTTGGACTAATAAGCACTTATATTCAAGGTATTTCCAGAGTTTTACGCTGGGGATACCAGTTAAAAAACAGTGAATTTTATTCCCTAAAAGGTTTCATGTGTAAGGAAATTGTTGGTGGTATAGGGGGGAAATACTCTTTAGGTCGAGATTTCTCTTTGGCTTTAAACATTTTTTGTGTTGAGGAAGTATCTATGATTTTCCTCTCGCTAACAGAATTTAAATCCTTAAAAAATTAAAGTGGGCACTTTTGACAAAAAAACACTTCTGACAAAAAAAAAATCAAGTGGGAGGATCAGCTTTAGTAGAGATATTGTGCTATGTAATACTAAGGAGAGATTAAAAATAATAGCAAGGTCTACTTCCCCGAAACTGCCCCAGAAATATTTAACCTGGAACCTAGACCATGGAATAAGACGCTGGTTTGCCCTATTTAGATTTAATCTCCTACCTCTAAATGATTTAACAGCATATTGGTCCCAGAATACAAAAAATGGAAAAAATTGCAATTTCTGTGAGCTGAGTATCCAGAACCTCGATCATGTTTTGTTTGTTTGTCCGGCACTGGCCTTTCACTGTCGTCTTTGGCTTAGGCCGATGTTTTTACAAAATGGTGTTAAGGACGTAACCTCAGCTCACAACTTTCTTTTAATCCCAAAAATGAAGCTGTGTGTGCAAAATTGTTTAACTTCTTTAAGGAATTTATGTACATATTTTAACTGAATATTTTCCAAGTGGGATTTAATTTTTGAACATCTGATTTTCTTTTTAGTCATATAATCCTCTCTTGATTACGAATGTATCTTGCACTATTTGGTCCTTATTTTTATAGGCTGTGCTTATTTAATTTTTTATCCCAAATTGTAAACTTGCACATGATTAGGCTGCTTTTACTTGTTATTTGCACAGTTCAGGAAATGCTCTGTTCTCTGTTCTTAACCTGGCATTCGTCAGGACCTTTAATGTGCTTTACCACGGCGGTATGGACGTGCTAAGGCCCACCCTACCAAGGGACGTAAAAGTAAAAAAGTACTGTCGTGAAAAAAGTGCAAATCTTGAACGGTACTCACAGTTCTGGAGACCAGACAAAAATATAACTAAATGCACTTGACAGGTGTAAAAGTTATACACCATAGACCTCGGGAGGGGGGTGGAGATGCATTTGGCACACCGCCCACGGCACCAGGCACCCGTTTGAAACCTGCGTCAGCTCTCTGAAACCGGGTCTCGTAGATTCCATACCGCCGGGGTATAGCACATTAAAGGTCCTGACGAATGCCAGGTTAATCTACACCAACATTGGCAGAAACATGTTGACCGACACATATATGCAAAGGCGACTAACCATTTACTACATCGGTTAAGTTTCCCGACACATATCCTTTTTTAACATGTCTTATGGATCAGTCATTAAACTATTTTTTTGATACAATTAAGGTATTTTTATTCTCACCACCCACACTTATTTTAAGTCACTTTCACATCCACTTAGCCACTCACCACTTCACATCACCCGCTCCACAGTAAATCTGGCGTTGAAGCACACTGGGGTGGCATTCGGCCACACCCAGTGAGGCCCAATGATGAAGCATGTCACCAACCAGGTCGGTGAGGGAGGGCTTTCTAAAAATACCAAGTTGGTGTTTTTCCCTATACTACCTGTGCTCTTAATCCTGCCATTTCTATATGAGCTTCGAACACTCTTTTGTTTCTAAGTTTTAATGTCATCAAGGAACTATCGTAGGTCGCTCAGTTCAGATAGTTCATTCAATCCTGCGGCTGCGTATATTTAAAGGAGCAGTTGTTGATCTTGTTCCCAATGTCGTGGCCAGGGCTCGTGGTACTTTGAGTGCGAAAATCGATTTGTCTGTGATCACTCAATCAGCAAACCAGATGGCCTGGGTCCTTTGCGAAGATGACTTCTATGTTTTAATGTCATCAAGGAACTATCGTAAGTTGCTCAATTCAGACAGTTCATTCAATCCTGTCATAGCTGTATCGAATTTCATGATCAAGAAGGCTTCTTTTTGGGCCAACAGTAAATCGCGGTCTCCCCCTACACCTGCAGAAACGTTTATCACTGCCAGAATCGTCCACTTAAAATCATTTGGGCTATGATTTATTTGAAGGAAGTGGGGGACCAGCGGAGCCGTTAAGACTTTGTTCTTGACCCTTGAGCGATGCTGAATAATTCGTTGGCGCACTTTCTGCGTTGTTTTGCCAATGTACATTTTTTGGCATGGACATAAGATCGCATAGATTGCATATTTTGACTTACAGTTAGTGAATTGGTCATTTCGCCAACATTTTTTGCCATCAGTAAAGAGTGAGCCTTCTATTGTGACATTACATACTGAGCAGGTTCCACATTTGTGATGCCCTTTGACCGGACCGAGGCCAAACAATGTACTTAGGGTGTCTTTTTTTGGTGGTGGACGTGTGGAAGTAATCTGTTGTCCTATACTTCGGTTTTTCTTAAGAGCAAATAATGGTTGTCCAATGCTCGGCAATGCATCTTCTACCAAGTGCCAATTGTTCCGTATGATTTTATGAACTGGATGTGTGTGAGGTCCAAATGTAGAGACACACACAATCCGTTCGGTGGGTGGTTTGTGATTCTTCTCAAGTAGATGTTCTCTTGGAATCCATCGTGCTCTTTTCCTGGAGTGCTTAACAAGCTTGCGAGGATATCCTCTGTCTTGTAATTTCTGACTTAAGGCTTCGCTATGTGTCTCAAAATCTTCTAGTTTGGAGCAGTTACGTCTCACCCTTAGGAATTGTCCTTAGGGGAGATTGTTTTTGAGATTCCTGGGAACGTAGCTCCTGAAATGCAAGGCCTTGTTTTTGTTTGTCTTTTTTAGATACAGAGAAGACATCAGTCCTTCAGACGTATATTTCATCTCACCATCCAAGAATGAGAGTGATTTACAATCATGTGTCAAACTGAACTTGATGTCAGGGCTACGATTGTTCAGCCACTCATGGAATTCTGTCAACGCCGTAGTAGACCCTTCCCAGATACAACACACGTCATCAATGTACCTTAGCCACTGTTTGATGTGTACACTGTATGCGTTATTGTTGTATATATACTTCTCATACTGGGCCACGTACAGCACCGCCATATCCGGCGCAAAAAGAGATCCCATTGCTGTACCCTTCACCTGAAGGAACAGCTCATCTTCAAATGTGAAGAAATTTGTTTTCAATGCCAATGATGCCAATCTCAGGATCAATTCTGTCGGTACTCTGTGAGGACGAGGTCTCTTTTCCAGATAAATTTCTATGGCCTCCAATCCGTCTTGTTGTGGGATTTGCGTATATAATGACGCAACATCCATTGTCACTAGAATCTGTGTTGTAGGATCAAATTGGAAGCCTTCTACTTTGTTGATGAACTCCATTGTATCTCGTAGATATGATGGTGCTTCGGATACACAAGGTTTCAGGAAAACGTCAAAAAATTTGGAAACCGGTTCTTGAATGGAATCGCATCCGGAAACGATGGTCCGCCCCGGTAGTGTAGATGCGTCCTTATGTACCTTTGGTAGAAAGTACATGGTGTGTCCGAGGGTGTTTCTTTACCAAGTATTCGGCTTCTTTTGGGCCAAGTATTCCATTCTCCTTAGCTTCATTGACAATTGATGTTATCTCTTGCATTATCTGAATGGTAGGATCTTGGGTAATTTGTCGATACCATTCTTGATTGTACACATGGCTTCTACCTTCCACTCTGTACAATTCTTTCGACCATAGCACCACCGCACCTCCCTTATCTGCTGGTCTAATCACTGCATCCTGCTGGTTCTTTAGATCCTTGATTGCTTCTTTATGGCTTTTGGATATATTGGATGGAACAAATGATCGTTTTTTTCAAGAGCAGTGAGGGATGACAATACTGTATGTTCAAAAGTGATGATATCTTTCGACATGTTATGGTTTGGAGGACAAAAAGATGACTTATTTCTCAACCCAGAGGCCTCAGTCTGGATGTGGTTTGGTGAGTCTTTGAAGAACCACCTGAGCTGAATTTGTCTGAAGAACTCAATCACTTCCATTTTGACTTTTGTAAAATCAATTGAAGTTCCGGGGACAAAAGACAGTCCCAGTTCCAGTACCTCCATCTCTGCCTTTGTAAGCACTCGATTTGATAAATTAATAATGGGAGATTTATATATGGTTTGTAATGATTTTTGGTGGTTGTCATTTCCCATTGTGGTTTGAACCTACTTCGTGGTTGTTGTTGGCCCTGCCCTAAAAAAGGCTTTTTTGCTGGTTTCTATTGGAGGAGCCTTCGCCTGGGTCAGAGTCCCCTGTGGATTCAGAGGACGGTGTTTCAGAGAAGGTGAGAAATTTTTTCTTCGATCTCCCTTGGTATGTATTCAAGAACCTGGTGGAATCTGGTCGTGTGTAGAAATCGTCTTTCAAATAGGGGTACACCGTCTCGAGATTGAAACTCTTTTTGTCTTTCTCGAATTTATTTGTCTTGAAATTGATAGTGTGATCCTTAAATGTGGCTAATTCTTTTTCAATTGTCTCCAGAAGTAATTTGGCTTCAGAGTCTGTATGATTGTCCTTAATTGCTTAAAGCTGTTTCTCAATCTCTTCTTTTTCTTTCTGACACACTCTCTGCCATGTCTCGATGGTATGCACCATCAAATCTCTACTGCATTTGGTGCTGATGCAGCTGAACCCCTTTCTATATACTGGATCGTCAGTGAAAATCACGGGCACATTTTTTTATCTGAAGGCCCCAGGGGATGGTACCTGCCTTTAGGTTTGCAAGTAAAAAATGTCCATGCAATTCGGTTCTAACGTGTTTCTTTTGCAATCTGTTCAGTTTGTCTGATACATTCTGTTGTTTAGCTGTACTACTTAAGGTGATTGATGAAAACAAGGTGGGGTCTGAGATAAGTTTTTGAATATGATCCTCACTAAATGATAATGTGTCTTTCTCGGACATACTCAGTACCCAGGGATGGAACAACCACCCTGGACTCAATTAATGTGGAAGGAAATTGCTGTCGCTTCTAAATACCAACCTTGCGAGCAATTGCTCGCTCTACTAACAGTGAAACCAAAAAAGGCTTGGGTTTGGTTACTACCTGGCCTAGACCACTCTAATTTGATAAACAACAAAGATGACCAGGTTAGTTCATTCAATATTTTGACACCACACCTAGCCAATAATTCTAAGCGGGCAGCATTTTCATTCTGATCATTTTTACTTATTTACATATATTTTTTCATTTCATTATGTTCAAAAGCAAGACACTGTTGTCAACACATTTTACACCAAAAAACACAGTTGATGGACAGAATGTAGAACAATGTCATACATTCACCCCAGTACAAGGATCTGGGCCTAAATCCATCGTTTTTTTGCACTCCACACCACTCTGGGTTAGACACTGGCTATATGCAAATCAGCTCTGACCCTGTGCCTCATGGGAACAGTCCAGTCCGAACTACAAAGCCATGTCTTTCCCAGACCGGAATCAAGCATCCAAGGACCGGTTTCTGGCTATCAGCCTTCATCAGCCTGGATAGCTTGACTCCAGTGGTGTGGAGAGCCTGGGACTCACGTCTGAGTATCCCCAGCACACTCGGGGTGAAAATTGCAAAAAACACAGTTGATGGACAGAATGTAGAACAATGTCATACATTCACCCCAGTACAAGGATCTGGGCCTACATCCATCGTTTTTTTGCACTCCACACCACCCTGGGTTAGACACTGGTTATATGCAAATCAGCTCTGACCCTGTGCCTCATGGGAACAGTCCAGTCCGAACTACCAAGCCATGTCTTTCCCAGACCGGAATCAAGCATCCAAGGACCGGTGTCTGGCTATCAGCCTTCATCAGCCTGGATAGCTTGACTCCAGTGGTGTGGAGAGCCGGGGACTCACGTCTGAGTATTACCAGCACACTCAGGGTGAAAATTGCAAAAAACACAGTTGATGTACAGAATGTAGAACAATGTCATACATTCACCCCAGTACAAGGATCTGGGCCTAAATCCATCGTTTTTTTGCACTCCACACCACCCTGGGTTAGACACTTGCTATATGCAAATCAGCTCTGACCCTGTGCCTCATGGGAACAGTCCAGTCCGAACTACCAAGCCATGTCTTTACCAGACCGGAATCAAGCATCCAAGGACCGGTTTCTGGCTATCAGCCTTCATCAGCCTGGATAGCTGGACTCCAGTGGTGTGGAGAGCCTGGGACTCACGTCTGAGTATCCCCAGCACACTCGGGGTGAAAATTGCGAAAAACACAGTTGATGGACAGAATGTAGAACAATGTCATACATTCACCCCAGTACAAGGATCTGGGCCTAAATCCATCGTTTTTTTGCACTCCACACCACCATGGGTTAGACACTGGCTATATGCAAATCAGCTCTGACCCTGTGCCTCATGGGAACAGTCCAGTCCGAACTACCAAGCCATGTCTTTCCCAGACCGGAATCAAGCATCCAAGGACCGGTTTCTGGCTATCAGCCTTCATCAGCCTGGAAAGCTTGACTCCAGTGGTGTGGAGAGCCTGGGACTCACGTCTGAGTATCCCCAGCACACTCGGGGTGAAAATTGGGTTCTGCATTCTGTCCATCAACTGTGTTTTTTGCAATTTTCACCCCGAGTGGGCTGGGTATGCTCAGACATGAGTCCCAGGCTCTCCACATCACTGGAGTCAAGCTATCCAGGCTGAAGAAGGCTGATAGCCAGAAACCGGTCCTTGGATGCTTGATTCTGGTCTGGGAAAGACATGGCTTGGTAGTTCGGGCTGGACTGTTCCCATGAGGCACAGGGTCAAGGCTGATTTGCATATAGCCAGTCTCTGACCTAGGGTGGTGTGGAGTGCAAAGAAACGATGGATTTAGGCCCAGATCTTTGTACTGGGGTGAATGTAAGACATTGTTCTGCATTCTGTCCATCAACTGTGTTTTTTGCAAACACATTTTACACCATCAATACAAATACATATTACAAACAATGAAAATGAAAAACATTCATATAGACACCATATACAAATGGGGAAGTGGGGATGCCTCCAAATATTTCATTCATGGGGCACCAGTCCTAATAGCATATATACAAACAAGTGGCCAATTACTAGTTTCTACAGGCCTGCTTATCAACTGTGCTGGAAACTATTTTTATCAGGGTCTAATTGCAGGGAGGATTTTATCCTAAGCTGCATTCCTGCAACACCCATTACAGTTCATGTTCCAGCGCAGAGTCAACGCGTTTCGAACCCTAAATCTGTTCGGGGGTTCTCCTCAGGACATGGACTGGAGATGGCCTTCACTGTGAAGCATAAAACAATAAAAATTGGTGTAAGTGGGGATTTATCTATTGTACTCTGTTAAACTAAGACACCACCTATTACACCTGAAAATACCTGTGTGTCTTTTTTTCTTTGTGTTCTTCTCAACACTGCTGTCTAGCATTCAGGGAGGAGCGGGGAAGCTCTGTGGCTAAATGTAGAAATAAAGAGAAAATCAATCTACTTGATTTTCGGCATTCTTTCTTTTGCATGTATTTTCAAAATGAAAGCAGGTTCGTACCTCGGGCCTTTCTTTATTATGTGTAGTCCCTTTTTCCTCAGCAAATCGCACTGTAGTATGCTGATGGTAGCGCTGCGCTGAAATTGGCAAAAATGGCTTGTCAGTTCAAATGCGCTCAGTATTTAACTGTTTGTACACGTATTATGGGCATAGAAAGGTACCTCTGAATTTCTCAAGGCTACGAGTTCAGGATGTTCGAAAAAGCGGCGTGCCTGCCTCGGTTTCTGTACTTGTGTCACGTTCTCAATTCGTTCTATGGAAACAAACGGATCGAGCTCAATGTTTATCTTCAGTTTATTGGCCCACTTGGTACATATGCAGATACTCAGGGGAAACTTACTTCAAAGGAACAATCTTTTCTTTTCTCCGGTTTCCGAGTCTGCTGCTCCTCGGATCCAACGCTGTAGGGCATCACGTGGTTACGTGTGCGTGGCTGCGTATATTTAAAGGAGCAGTTGTTGGTCTTGCTCCCAATGTCATGGCAAGGGCTCATGGTACTTTGAGTGCAACAGTTGCTTCATCTGTGATCACACAATCAGCACACTAGATAACCTGGGTCCTTTGCAAAGATGATTTCTATGTTTTAATGTCATCAAGGAACTATCATAGGTCGCTCAGTTCAGATAGTTCATTCAATCCTGCGGCTGCGTATATTTAAAGGAGCAGTTGCTGATCTTGTTCCCAATGTCGTGGCCAGGGCTTGTGGTACTTTGAGTGCGAAAATCGATTTGTCTGTGATCACACAATCAGCAAACCAGATGGCCTGGGTCCTTTGCGAAGATGACTTCTATGTTTTAATGTCACCAAGGAACTATCGTAAGTTGCTCAATTCAGACTGTTCATTCAATCTTGTCATAGCTGTATCGAATTTCATGATCAAGAAGGCTTCTTTTTGGGCCAACAGTAAATCGGGGTCTCCCCCTACACCTGCAGAAACTTTTATCACTGCCTGAATCGTCCACTTAAAATCATTTGGGCTACGATTCATTTGAAGGAAGTGGGGGACCAGCGAAGCCGTTATGACTTTGTTCTTGTCCCTTGAGCGATGCTGAATAATTCTTTGGCGCACTTCCTGCGTTGTTTTGCCAATGTAAATTTTTTGGCATGGACATAAGATTGCATAGATTGCATATTTTGACTTACAGTTAGTGAATTGGTCATGTCGCCAACATTTTTTGCCATCAGTAAAGAGTGAGCCTTCTATTGTGACATTATATACTGAGCAGGTTCCACATTTGTGATTCCCTTTGACTGGACCGAGGCCAAACAATGTACTTTGGGTGTCTTTTTTTGGTGGTGGACGTGTGGAAGTAATCTGTTGTCCTATACTTCGGTTTTTCTTAAGAGCAAATAATGGTTGTCCAATGCTCGGCAATGCATCTCTACCAAGTGCCAATTGTTCCGTATGATTTTTTGAACTGGATGTGTGTGAGGTCCAAATGTAGAGACACACACAATCCGTTCGGTGGGTGGTTTGTGATTCTTCTCAAGTAGATGTTCTCTTGGAATCCATCGTGCTCTTTTCCTGGAGTGCTTAACTAGCTTGCGAGGATATCCTCTGTCTTGTAATTTCTGACTTAAGGCTTCGCTATGTGTCTCAAAATCTTCTAGCTTGGAGCAGTTACGTCGCACCCTTAGGAATTGTCCATAGGGGAGATTGTTTTTGAGATTTCTGGGATGGTAGCTCCTGAAGTGCAAGGTAAAAAACTTTTTCAAACTTACACAGGTATCCACCACTGCATTTTCAATACGTAAAAATACTTTTACTAACTTTGTGATATCCTCACCATGTGAGCCCAGGACTGTGCTCATTTTCCAGTGTGGATCCTTCGACTCACACAAATCTGGGGGTTATCGGGTAAATCCCCGACCTGGCAGCACCGTATCTACCCAGATCCATATAAGGAACCTCACGCATTAGTCTGAGCGCCATTCTTACTGTCTTCACTAAAAACCCCACCCCTAGCAGATATTGTCCTGACTTCACTGAGGGAAGATCCTTTCCTCAACTCTGCTGGTTTCCTCCCCAACCTAGGTTTTGGCGCTTCTCTCAGAAACACCTTAATTTGGTTCCACTGAAGCTGACACTTTCCCTTTAGACTTCACCTTGCCATTTTCTATGCCCTATTTGGATTGGGGGACTTCCTTTATGGGACCAATCTGCTTTTTGTTCTATATTCTGTATATGATTATATTTTCATCTTGTTTTATATAATGTACACATTTAGATTGCATGAACAAATGGTTATATCTGCTTATTTGATAAATTGACTTACTGGGGAAGTCAGTAACTGTCCAGTCCCATCACTCAAATATCCTGCTTGGAAGTGGCAATGAGATGCCCATTTGTAGTAGATATTAGGTCTATAGCAAGGAATATTTTGAAGGTTCTGAACTGTCACAGAAAGACATTTTGTTTGTAGCATTAAATATCCCACAAATTCGCTCTGATACCCTCACGGGTCAAGTTCACGATATATAACACTTTATAAATAAACAAATAAATAAAAATAAGCAAGGGCCATAAAGAGTTACTTTAATATGTTAGACCACAGGACACAAGCCCTAAAGAATCTATAATTAACAAAGGCAAGGCCCAATGCCATCTCGTGAAGTGACCATACAGGAAGTGATGTCCCAGCCCTTTCATAACCATTAATTAAATCCTATGACAGATAATAACAGTCATTCTACTAGACAAAGCTTCCAGTAGGTATTGAGTTAAACTTAGGCATGTGTTCAATGTATTTATTCATAAATAAAGTACACCTTGACGTCTACTTAATAATTTTTCTGTGAATGAAAATTAAGTCCTTTCTAGGCGAAGCATGAGCCCACGATTAACGAATAATGCCTTTTCTTCAACATATTTCATCATTTGTATACTTTAACGTATTGAACACATTGTTATGTTATGTTATGTTATTTATTCTTTTGTATAGCGCAACGGTTACTCAAAAAGAGTGTCCCGGCGCTTTAGGTAAGGAGAACTGATTTCTGAATAACACAACACAGTTAAAAAGGTTGAAAAGCAAACAGACAAAAAGAGAGGAACTGCTAGCAAACCTATTGGGTAAACAGCCAAGTTTTAAGACCTCTTCTAAAATCAAGGAGAGTAGTCGCCCCCCGCAGTGGGAGCGGTAGTGAATTCCACATCTGTGGAGCCAACAAACTGAAGGAGCGGCCGCACATTCATACATCTTCTACAACACTAGACTTAAATAAAAGAATGAAGAAATTGTTTTAGGAAACTGTGGCATGTTAAACTATTTTCATTTACGTTAAAGAGGTCATAACTTCCTAAAACTGTTTAAACATTACATTATGTTTTTCACACATTTTTTATTGGGATTTTTCAATTAAATGTAACAACAACTTCTGAATGCATAGGGCTTGCAGTTAGATTAACCACGGGTCATTGCAGTTCTCAGTAGAATATCAAGAACATAAATGTACATATTAACAAAAAACAAATAAAAAACAAATAAACTCTCCTTTATTTGCACAGAAAGGGTTTTGAGATGATAGAAGCGTGTGAGAAGTAGCGGAAGCAACATGGAGACATGGGAAGGATTGTGTGAGGAAGAGTGCCGGTGAATAATCACCCTTGTGGGGTGAGGAGGAGATCCTGTGATGCATTTGCCTATTCTGGCGTACTGTTAAGTGCTTCCAATAAGCGGTTGCCAGAGGTAGGCAAAGTTCCTATAAGAGTTGGCCGGGTTGTGCGTTCTGCTCGCCAAATTCCGTGGAACCATTGTACAGCAGGTGGTGGATCAGGCTTTATCCAATACAATGTGATGAGTTGCTTAGCAGCTCCAACCGCATTTCTTACAAGCTCCCATTCAGAGACAGTCATACACTTCAGACCATTCGGCAGCTCCTCTAAAAGAAGGGTGGCTGGGTGTGCCAGGAAGGGGTAGGCCAAAGTTTCCCTGATGTGGCACAAAACATCCTTCCAGTAGGTTTGTATGAGTGTGCATAAACTTATTCATATACAAAATACCTTGATACCAGCAGGATGATCTTAACACCTGTAAGAGATAATAACATAAATGCAAATTGTGAAATATCCGCTTCCTCGCTCTAATATATACGCCTTACTGTCCTTAGTTGGCTATCTTGTAACAAAACAGTCGCACTCACCTGCTTTGTATGAGGTACAGGCCTCACCTCACCTGGTAACCACTCAGGTATTGGAGACCCCGCCCTGTAATGGAAATGAATTCACTAGTCAAGGGGGGATCTACTCTATTCCAATTGTATGTATTCAGAATTATGAGTATTCCGAATACAGATAAACTTGATGTATCTTCTCCAGAAAAACGAATACATAAACCATTAACTCTTCTCATTGCTGATATATATTCAGTCACCAAAATCATGTAACTATGTAACGACAAGTAAGTCCACATTCCTCAAAGGTATCAGAGAACGGAAAATGTGAGAAAAACCAGGAGGAATAAACAAAAACACAAACACAGACTACTATCTGCTAGTGCTAATCTTGAGCACTCCAAGCACTAAGCTGATCGAGTCCCACCTATGAAGCCCTTGTGTTCCTGGTTTTGCCCATATGTATATTACTGTGAGATAGACAATGATTACTGTCACAGGCAACCTCTTTCAATTTAAGTGTTTCATGCACCCAACATGCCGCCATTGATAGGCTCCCGTACCTCATTTTAGTGTCATTCTCTGTTTTAAGAAGCTCGTTGGCGTCTTTAAGGAAGCCTCAACTATGCTGTATCAGGCACATAAATAATGCAAATGACACAGTTAGGCTGTGTCGGGCATATAAGTAATGTGGAATGCCACCGAGTTTCTCTCAATACCCACATTTAAGCATGAATGCAGAATGCCACCCTTGTTTCTCTCAATGCCTTCATTTAAACATGACAAACAAAATAATGCCTACTCTCAAGACAACAATCGGACATCGTGAGTTTCATTTAGAATGCTAGACGCGAGCTGCTGCACCAATACTGCCTCAATTATCAAGTATTTTCTCAACTTAGCCGAAAACTTGCATCTACCAACTCAAATGGATAGACTTACCTCTTCGTCGGTTCCTCTGGCTTTCCCTGAGATCGTGAGAGGTCACGAGGCACTGAGAGGACGCCATTAAATGCAAACGTGTAGTGCGTCTCCAGATTGGACTACACAATTACGTCATTTGCGTCGCAACTGTAGTTCCAATGTTGTCCTGTCTCTCTTTGCGCGAGAGTCTAAACAGAAGTCGGGGCTGGAAAAATACAATCAGATGCATCCCTGACCCTATGCGTAGATACACATTGTACCTCGTACCTCTAATATTCCCTGCAAATACAAAATTCAAAATTGTCTGCATAGTTTGCGCTTATCACATTTCGGGTCTGAATAAATAAAGTTATACATGGCGTCTCGTGATAGAACTACAGCGTGAAGTCATATGCATCCTGAGTTGTAGTTCAAATCCGGTTTGTCCCGCTACTTGCCGGCTTGTGACCGAGATGAGTGTCAAATATTCCCAACTTTATTCAGCAGACTAGGTTGACACATTTCACCCTTCACAATAACGCGCAGTCCCACAAAACATGCATAAAGTTGCCCTGCCCCTGGTTGCAGCTCCAACATATGATGGTAGCAGAGGGGTAGATGTGGCAGAGTTGTGAAGGGGTGAGGTACCATTGGACCATCATGTTATATGGTGACTATCTCTGTGGGTTGCTACAAAATGTTTTGGGTATGTCCCACCATATAAGTTCCCAGTATTTGATGTCAATTCTCTTCCCAACTCTGCGGCCCACCATTGTTGGTTTAGGAGAGCCGTTTAAGGTTTGGAATCCTATAAAGCTCGGTATGTCTTAGATATCAGTCCCTTCGTACAATTGAAGTAACCTTACAAAGCACGTCAAAGGTCTGGTGGGTGCTTCTAAATTGGAGGGGTGCAGGGCCCAGTGTTGGAGCTGGCTGTACTGGAGCTGCGTAATCTTTGAGATATGGAAGTCCCTCTTATATTGTTCAAATGATTTTATTGTGTCTCCTTCAAAGGGGTCTCGTAGGGTTCTACCATCTCCCCTCTACCGTTCCGGAAACACTGTAGGGGTCAGTGCCGGTGTGAAGTCAGGATTCCTGGCGGTAGGTGTATTGGTGATTCGGAAGGTGGTGAGCCCTTTGCTGACCATGATACGGTCCCATATATATATAGAACCATCTTAGTAGGGGTAGCAATATATGCACTTTTGGGCCTGGCGTGCTTAGACAGCCGGGCCAAATCCTATAATGGACAGCAGGCTACTGTCCAGTCTATGTGGATACACTGTTTTTTGCTCTCCCACACCACCCACTCTAAGAGGAAGCAAAGATGGGCTGTCCAGTAGTATTCCAGAAAATTAGGGCAATCTAATCCTCCCCTGTCTCGAGGGAGTTTAAGAACTGTATTGGATAGTCTCTGTGCTTTCCCAGCCCAGATAAATGCACAAATGCTGTTTTGCAGATGAATTATATCCTGTACAGGAATGGGAGTAGGAGGTAACTGAAATAAGTACAGTGCCCTGGGTAGTTCGTTCATTTTAATGGATTTAATGCGTCCTAGCCAGGAATGATATAGAGGCACCACAAGTCCTCAAGTATGCTCCTGCAGAGGGGGAGCTAGATAGCTTTGGTCCATACCTCCAAGTGCTGGGTGATATTAGGCCCCAGGCACTTTATGGTGGTGTTGGTCCATTGAAAGAGAGTTGCATCCTGAAGGGAGTGGATCTCTGTCTGGGGTACCAAGATATTAAAGATGTTTTACTTCCCTGTGTTAACTTAGAAGCCAGAGACTGCCTCGAACACCTCCAAGATGGAAAGAAGCTCGCGGTGGACCTGGAGGAATTAGTTACGTTGAGAAGAGCATTATCTATGAAGAGACCTATCTTGTGGTCGAGATCTCCAAGCGAAATGCACTTCATCAAGGGTTCCTGTTGGATTTTAGGAGCAAAAGGTTTGACTGCCAGAGTGAAGAGGAGTATAGATCTGGGCATCTACATTCTGTAAAGTGATTGGCCTGTATAATGCACATTCTGCGCACCTCCCGTTTTTTCTATTAGCAGATATAATCTATCCCCCTAAATCCTTTCCACTCTCCACCTTTTCTCCAATGCATCAATCAATCAATCATTGTACTTATAGAGTGTGCTACTTACTCGTGAGGGTCTCAAGGCGCTGAGGGGGGGGGTGGGGGGGGGGTGGGAGGGGGGTTGCCGCTACTGCACGAAGTATTTACAACAAGGGGTAACCACCCCCTTTTGTAAATCGCTACTGCACGAAGAGCCAGGTCTTGAGTCTTCTGAAGGTGAGCTAGTCTTGGGTCTGTCGTAGGTGGGTAGGGAGGGTGTTCCAGGTTTTGGCGGCGAGGAAGGAGAAGGATCTGCCGCCAGACGTCGTTTGTTGGATGCCGGGGACAGCGGCTAGGACGAGGGTGGTGGAGCGGAGCTGGCGCGTGGGGATGTAGAAGCTGAGTCTGCTGTTGAGGTAGGCTGGTCCGGTGTTATGGAGTGCTTTGTGTTCGTTGGTGAGTAGCTTGAAGGTGATCCTCTTGTTGACGGGGAGCCAGTGTAGGTCTCTCAAGTGGGGGGTGATGTGGCTGCGGCGAGGGACGTTGAGGATCAGTTGGGCGGAGGCGTTTTGGATGCGTTGCAGTCGTTGTAGGTGTTTGGCCTGGATTCCTGCGCAGAGTGTGTTGCCATAGTCCAACCTGCTGCTGACGAGGGCCTGTGTCACCGTTCTTCTTGTTTCGGTGGGGATCCACTTGTAGATCCTGTGGAGCATGCAGAGGGAGTTGTAGCAGGAGGAGGAGACGGCGTTGATCTGCTTCAACATGGAGAGGGAGGAGCCAAGGATGATTCCTAGGTTGCGTGCGTGGTCGGTGGGTGTCGGTGCTGTTCCCAACGTGGTCGGCAGTATGAGGAACTCCGTCTTGTCTGAGTTCAGCTTCAGTCGGCTGCCTCTCATCCATACAGCGTGGATCCGGAAATGCAGGTGTTCAGCGGTGCTGAGTGGGTGGAGACCTTGAGGGTGGACTTGTGGACAAAGGCTATTCCTCCTTCAATTCCGTTAGTGTTGTTTCTGCGGGCGATCTTGTATCCGTCCGGGACGACTATGGCGATGTCGGGAGCCGAGGAGTTGTTCCACCAGGTCTCGGTCAGGAAGGCAACGTCTGGGGTGAAGGTGTCGAGCAGGTCCCAGAGCTCGATGGCGTGTTTGCATGCGGAGAGTGTGTTTAGGAGCATGCAGCGGAAGTGGTTGGGTCCGGTCCTTGGTGGCTCTGTTGCAGGTGAAGCTGCAGGTGGGGTAGGAGAAAGGTCCTTGGGTACGTTTCGGGGCGACCTGGAAGCAGCTGCGGTCTCGGCGGCCGTTGAGTGAGTGGAGGGTTCTGGCGTCGTATTGGAGTCTGGCGTCGTGGTGTTCGCGGGGGCCAGGGTTTCTGGCACTGGGCGCGGTCCTGGCGTGGACGGGCACAGGCGGGCTTGCCTTAGGCGCGCCAGCGGCGTGGCCGCGCAGCGTCCGGCATATATGGGGAGGTGGGAGGGAGGAGCAGCTGGGAGGCAGGAGCAGCGAGTGGGCAGGGGGCGGGGCCGCAGGGGGCACAGCGGCAGACAAACAGTGGCACAGAGAGCAAAATGGGACACAAAGAGGGGGAGAAACGAGTGGCACGGAGAGCAAAATGGGGCACAAACGGGGAGGGGGGGGGGGAAACGAGTGGTGCACAAGCAAAATGGGGCACAAAAAGGGGCGTCCAGATCCCATCTCGTATTTTGGAATGCCCTGATCGACTTCTTCACCCTTTCCTGACTTCTATCTCTTTTCCTGTCATACGCTGCTCTAATCCATGCATGTAGCGCCTCAAATTGTGTCTAGGCAGAGGTCGCAAAGAAGACATCACAGATTTCAGCTGGTACAACAAGTCTAACCTGAAAGTACCATATTGTGGGAAAGTCAATTCTTCCTCCCCTTTGAGTCATTTCATGCCAATTTTCAAGCCAAATTATAGTATGCATTCTTAGCCATGTAATGTACTGGAGTATCCTCGGGAGGGGCTTCTTCTCCTCCCCGAGTAACCACATGTCTGTCTCCTCTACAGAATTCTCGTAAAACTTTGAAACATTTCATGATGAAACTGATTTTTGATCGCACACAGTATTTTCGTTTACTTCCTGATGTCAACCCACCAATACCAGCGCAACTCACACAAACTGACCTATCGCAGTGCGGCACCGTCTGACGTCACCCTTTCTTTGCTCGCAGCAGTTCCCCTCCTCTACAATTCGCTTCACACCCTTACAGGCGTCTCATTCACACTCTGAAGTAATTATATGTCCACGAAACAACCGGAAAATCACTTCTCTGACTGTGTGTCCACCAAACGACCGGACAGTCGCTCAAAACTGTTGACCTCAAATCTGGCAATTGTCTGTCGGCGAAACAACCGGACAATCGCCTCTAAGTCAGTCGATAGGATTCAACTCTTGATGTTCCACATACAGCAACCTACGACCACCGTCGATTACTCACGCACTCACACATACGCTCCCTATCATCTGTGGGTTGTCAACGACGTCTCATGACTCCCACAATCTCTGGTCAACAATCTCAACTCTGGGTGTCTTCTACACAACAATCTCTTATCCCGGGATATCAAAATAAAATATTGTGGCCCTCCCGCGCTCACGGTCCAAACCTCAATCACTCGACTCTCATTCCAACTCCGCAAGACATCACACACTCAAATCAACACCTCAATCTAACAAACAGCACCCTGTTCATACTCACGCTACCATGACCTGCTACTTCCGCCGCACCTCTACTCTCCGTCGCTTTCCATCAACCTTCGTCGTCCTCGGCTTACAGTCCACTGGATCACAATTGCTCGACCTCTATGGGACTAAGTAATCTCTTATCCTGATCTAGATCTCCCCTTACTATCAGAGGTAACCATCCTACTCTGCTACCAACTGTTGAAGCTGGATTCTTATCTTATCTTACCATCCATAAGAATCCCCAGGTCGACTGAACCTTTTTACCTGCTGATTAGTGTGAAGGGAAGAAAATCCAATTTCTCAATATAGCCAATTACACTTCAACTTTATACTCCAAAAATCACTGACTCTGAATTCCAAACTTTAGGGTTTATTACAAAGCCAAAAATAGTTGCACATAGAAGCACCTCATCACAAGGTTAAGAAAGTAAATGGGCACTATAACAAATAAAATCCTACGCAGGAGTCTCATCCGACTCACAATGAGGAGAATAGTTAACTCCAAAAGCTTCAGGCAACCAATAACTGCTCCACTCTCTATGTTAGACTTCATTAATCGAAAAGAAAAAACAATTAGCCTATCTCTACACTAATTTTAAAGTGACATCCCTACTTAGCAAGTTTCCCAGGCAAAAGAGAAAAAGGTTTCAATAGTGAAGACTTCCTTAGAAGTACACTGATTTAGCTTAAATCAGTAGCCAAAGCTATAGAGCTCGTTCTGAGATGCTCCTTCTACCTTCCCATCTAATCCTCAACTGCAACCCTCAGGACACTGTCCCTAATTCAAATCACAGAAACAGTAGAACACGCCCTCGTCACACCTCTTCGGCCAGGTCTTCCTTTTGTATTTTTCCATCGAAACTCTTACTTCATCCAAATGCTGTTTGAGTGACCTTGGGTTCCAGGCACCTTCTCCACTGAAAGTATCGGATCTGTATTTCAGTGTACTCCCATGTTTGCTTCTCCTATCATCCTAACCCCTAAAACAAAGGGTTAGTCTTCCTAACAAGCTATGCCCTTGCACCTGCAACAGAAACGTATAATCGAAAAACTTTCCACTTGCAGAATTTGCTAACTGCTTCTAAATAAGAGCCTTCCTAAGGGAACACTTTTTGGTCTACAATATTCAGCTAACATAAGAAACAAATAGGTCTTTCCCTTAGATGTATAAGCGACCAGGCCTTTACACATTTAAACACACAATTCTGAAATCACATTATAAGCAATGATTTCATTATACTTCATGCATGCACAGGCAAAACTAAACGTGCAGACTTTAATATGGTGCACGTTTAAACCTAATGCATCACATTACACGTGAACTAATTGAATATGAATCATCTAAAATACCTTTTCGATTAAACACTCATGTGTAACAGGCCAGGTTAATACCCCTGCCCGGAATGATATCTCCTGTGGCGTTGTTCAGGAGATGTTTCAGTGTTGTCTGTAAAAAGGTGTCTTTAACAGTGGCATTAGGTGGGCCTCCTATGTAACTCTTGCATAGCGTTGTGACCCCTGCGGCTTTAGTGGATTTGGAGGCCCAGAATTAGTTTGGGTAGCATCTGTGGCAAATGCAAAAGTTGTTGGCTTTCAGTAGGTGCGTCTCCTCGAGGAATTTGTCATTGGGGTCTTGCTGACTACGTTAACTAAGATATCTCCATATTTGTCTATGCTTGTTTGGGGAGTTTAGCCCCATTACATTAAGTGAGAGTAGTTTAAATGTGTGCAGGATAGCCTTTGCAATCAGTGGATTACAATTGAGAACTACCTACTGTATGCGTGTCTGGAGCGCAGGGTAAGAGCTGTGTGTCTGTCATAGTGCTCTCAGTCCCTTCAAGATTTCCTACCCTGGGGAGCATGGGGATGGGGGTCAGAAAAGGTTAACACTGACAATGAAAAAAGAGCAACAAAAGGCCAACTGCGTTACGTCTCGTTAGTCTTCCCTTAACCTCTTCGCCGCTAATGACAAGGGTAACTCGTCATGGAATTTCCATTGATTTCAATGGAAAGTGCAGCAAAAGAGTAATTGTACCTTAGCGCTAAAGGGGTTAAAGTGGGTTGGAATGTCTTTCATGCAACTACATGTGTGGGTAGTTCCACAAAGGTCTTGAGTGTGGCTAAGGGCCTCTTGGATGGGAGACAACACTCAATTACAGACATAGGTTCTCGCCTTCTCCTGAATCTAGAAGGACCGCAAGGCTCTCCAGTTGGAGGCCATTACCTGGTCAGATGGGGCTGTTACTTTCCCTCCAGGAGTGACTGCTCATTAGAGGTCATCCGAGGTGTGGAGTTCGGATTAAATTTCAGCAGATGGGAAATCACATCTGCCTTGGCTTCCTCAGAGGAGCCCGTCTCGATCCTTCATGTACAATTACGTCGGGATAGGAGTGCCATGCAGGGCGGAGCCCAGTTTTGTCTCGACGGTGATACTGTGCTTACTCCTTGGGGACATACCCAACAGAGTACTCACCTATTTCAGGAAGCAGACTACTCTCTGTTTGCTGATCCATTGAAATATCAAGCCGAACGGGGTGACCTTACTGGTATTTGATATTACACTCCTACAAGGTTGCTGTTATGTAAGTCCCTATGGCTCTTGAAGGTCGAGAGTGACAAGTCTTGAAAGCCCTGGATTGTGGCTCCCCAGAAGATTAACTTCACTTGGCCCTGGCCCACTTTCAGGATTGTTTCTTTTTCCTCAAAATAGTGCATGCGTTGTAGAATGTTAGGGGTACTGATGGGCCCACTGAAAACCCTTTGTGGTCTGTCAAGTTTCAGGGGTAGAGGGCAATGCTATCTTACCCCTGATGGGGTGGAGAAGATGGGTCACAAACCCCATGATGTTATCTCCCTCCGCTCCCTTCAGAATGCCTCTGATCCGTATGTTGCAATTCCATATTTAGTTCTTCAAGCAATGTAAACTCCTGTCAGAGCATTTCCTGGTCTTCCATTCGGGAGTCGGAGGTACGCTCTAGGGTGTCCATCCGCTCCCCAGGTCAGCAACCTTTTTGCGATGCTCTTGCAGGTATGCTTTTAACTTAGTCTTAATAGAGCTAATCTCACCCCTGATTTCAGTGAGGGATTTGTCCAAATATTCATGCGAGAGAGGAATACCTGGTGATCCATTCTTCCCATGGGGGGTGCGTCCATCAGCAGAACCACTTGCCCGTTGTGTACCCATAAAGTAACAATGCCATCCTTTTGGGGGTTTGCCCTTAACCATGCTACCACTTTGGGTCTAGTGGGGGTTGGGTGGAGCTGTAGATAGGACACTGTCCTGATCAAGTCAGGATACTCTCACACCAGGGCACCCGCAGCTGGCAGTGAGCTGTATTTGTTGGAACCAGCTCACAGCAGACTGTGCATGTGCAGCAGCTGAGGACCTATGGTTGTGATGTGACCAGACATGCTGCATTGACACTGGGGACACCTATTTGGCTGTAGAGGCTGAGATCGACAGCTGACGCGAGAGGGAGGCAGGGCTGTCAAAGCTGTGTCAACCTGTTGTTGCTAACTTGAAGGTAGGGGAGCCCCAAGGTGCAGCAGATGGGTTAAGCGGTTTTCTCCCAGGTGGATCTAAGGGCATATGGTGGTAGTGTTTCTCTGACAGAGAAAGCGTCTCTTTGGATCTAAGGGCATTACTGGTTCCCCAGGGCTTCTGACTGCCATATGGGCCACAAGCATGCGCCCTCTCCCTACTCCTCACCTCTCCAAACCCCCGCTTACAGGGATACTGGGAGCGGGTATTCTCTATAAGGCCACTGGAGAGGGGGAGAGGATTACCAAGTGAGGTAGTTCATGTGTGCCTACTAGGGCATCTCAGGTCAAGTCCGGATGGAGCTCTATCCCATCGAGGTGATCTAGGAGATTGATTCAGAGCTGGCTGTCCTAGCTTGTAGGATTCTTTCTCTCTCCCAAGGGGGCTCGCTCCAGCAGCTGTGCTCCGCCGCAAACCATTGCTCACTCTGGGAGTTCCCATCGCAGCTCTCTCTGCAGCACTGACTGTCTTCAAGCACTCTGTGATTCATCGGCCCTCGTCCGTGGCCTCACCGCTTTAAAAATAGCGGCCACAGTTACGAGTGTTTTGCCAGGCTGCTGTACGGGCTCCATGCAATGCTTGCTCCATGCTGCGTTCCCCAGAAGCCATCCCCCAGGCTCCTTCGTAGGTGGCAACTCACCTCTGGCACCCGGGTAGGGCACCTACACATGCCCTCGCTTCCTACAAGATGGTGGCTGTGCTCAGGCGCATGTTTCAGTGGGATGCAGTGTTGCTTGGGTTTTCCCCGGTGATCTATAGAGTTCTCCTGCATTTCGGCAGATCCCCGAACTTCACAAGCTTCTTTCCTGTGGTAGAGGGGTCAGCTCTAACTGGAGTTGATAGGGAAAGTGTGCTGGGCCAGAGCAGAGCAGAGTAGGGCGAAGAACCTCCTTACTTCATGATCAGCAGGACACTCCCATCCTGTTTTAAACTTTTAGTTCAAATAACAAGTTTGAAACAATTATCCTTTACATTTTAGACTCATCAAGTTGATATGGTGCATTAGAATTCTGATTAAGAAATGTTTTTCTGTGCTCAAAAATAGTCTTCTGCGTGAACACTGCACGAAAAAAGTGATAAATAAATAATCAAACATAAACATATGAAAATCATCCTGTTTTAATGTTTACATTCTAATGGAATGCATGCTTAACTGGGCGCTCAAAAAGTATTTCTGTTTTCTCCGCATTTCACTGTTTAGTATATGCAAGCAGCCTTTGTTGTGGGTTAAGGTGAGTCCATCAGTTCACAGCAAGGGGACACGTCC
This sequence comes from Lissotriton vulgaris, assembly GCF_964263255.1. NCBI lineage: Eukaryota > Metazoa > Chordata > Amphibia > Caudata > Salamandridae > Lissotriton > Lissotriton vulgaris. Next base: position 591,346,160 of record NC_141697.1, read on the forward strand.
TATCAATGATCGATCTAGTGGGAACAGCGTCCGCTGAAACCTGGGTACGAACACGTTCCAAGTGCATCACATTTTAACTTGTATTTTTTTAGAAGCAGATAGTAAGGAGAAATGGCTTTTTGACAGTGCTTTGCTTTCACTTCAAACTTTTACTTAAATCAAATTTTCTCTGTTGATTATGAGAGTCATGCTCTGGTGGAATGCATAGAAACAATGGCAGTTTGCAATCAGTATGGACCTGATGTACATTCTTGTGCGTGCTAATCCTGCGCCAACAACTTGCAAACTGTTTTTGATTTTGAGATGTGACCTGAGTTCTAAATAGGAAGGGTCACAAAGGGGGAGATTTACTAACATTTTGCGCCGTGTTTGCATCAGAAAAGTGACACAAAATGGCGCAAAATCTTTTTTCCCTAATTCATTTTCCAGCGCTAAACTTGTTTAGTGCTGGAAATAACATTGTGCTGCTTTTCACCGTGGGGGCGTGCCAAGGGTGGTGCATGGGCGTTTCCAAGCAACCACCCAAGGTTTATCATGCTAAACCCAATTTACTAAGAACATTAGATTGAGTCTAAAATGAGAAAACTCCGTCCTTTTCAACTAGGCACAAGGAAGGAGAAATGCTTGCATTTCTCCTTTCTTTTCCGACTTTGGGTGTGTGCTGCACTGCAGCATGTATGCAAAGTAGGAAAAAGCTTTGCATCGTGCCTAGAATAGTATTTTGTGTAGGAAGGGGATCTTCCTGAACAAAACTGGTGCTACACCAATGCACACCTCCTAGCGCTAAGATGTGTGCATAGCAGCTGAAATCAGCGCCGGCGCACGGGAAAGGGAAGGAGAGAGCCACATCTTTAAAAATATGGCGTTCTTCTGCTCCCTCTCCCTGTAATGCAACGCGGTGCAGCCTTCCGGGGGCTCTGTTGCGTGGAGATTTTGTAAATCTCCCTCAAATTGTTCAGTCGCAGGCGGTTACAGAATGAGTTGCCTAATGAATAATTATTAGGGAGGTCACTATTTGTAGCCCTCTGCTATTAGCTACAAAACTAGGATGTGACCTGCAAGGAACAGTAGACCACTATCTCTATATTGGCTAACCCAAACTGGATTTTATTTTTTAAATCAACCCATGCCACCTAAAAGAACTGGTGCAGTCTCAATTGTTTTTTCCTCTTTGAGATATCATCGGGGAAGACAATTACCTACTCCTACAGATGCCCTCAGACACTATTTTATAGGGGAAGTTATCCAACAGTGACACTTTCTCATTTGCAAATGAGCTGCCACCTCCTTTGCGGTGTTGGAGACTTTTCAAAAGTTCATAATTGCAAACACAAACTGTGATACATCTCATGAATCCAGTCACGGCTGGCATCTATTGCGAGTGGTGGGACAGGCAAATGAGTGGTGGGTAAAAATAAAAAAAATGACTTAACTTAAACACGGCCTCTTCCACGAAGTATGTCGTCCTACTCCTGCTGCTGCAGCCCGAAGCGGCCCTAGCCAACTGCCTTAACTAAACCAATGCCTCTCACCAGCATGAAAACAGCACCAGGATAAGAGGGAGCAGCCTCTCATGCTGCTCCCGAGGACACCGGAGCCCTGCACTTGCTGTAAGAGCTTTCAAAATGCATATGTCTGGCTTGCTGTCACAATATGGCCGGCCAAAGAGACATGCACACGTTGAAAAGGGCCCAGGCAGTCCACCCTCCTCCCTGCTGCCGTCACTGTGCAAACCCTACCCCATCCATTCAGGACGGGGAGATGAAAAATACAATGGTAATAAAGTAACTTGATCACCATTTTATTTTTAATCTCTAGCTCATGTGGGGGCAATTTAGGTGGAGGGGCAACGCTCCTCCTCTCTCAAGGAGCAGCCGCCCCTGCATAAATCACAGTTATGAGGGAATACCCTTTTCATGCCTCCTTCTAACTGTGATTTAGATTAAGTAAAAAAACTCCTTTTGCAATTTGAGAGGGCTTTTACAAATAACAAAGCTGTTTTTTACATTTAAAAATACAGTTTTGTTGTTCCAATCATGTTATCTTGTGAATTATGTAGTTTGCAATCACTAAATACTTTCGTACATCTGTCCCTTGATTCCTTAGAATTGGACTTTCCAGTGGAACAAAACTATTGCTTTTGGACAAGTGGACAAGAATTATTTAGCAATGATGCACATAAGTGATGCACCTGTCTCGAAAAGTAAGATTACATCACACATTTGGAAAGAAAACTAGATACATTTTGTAGGTGTATGTATACAGAGCACCATATAATGAGCAATACTCAAAAAGTAGTGTAGTACTCAAAACGTACTTTAGAAAGTCTGGCAGATAGAGCTATTTTAAGTAACCTTTCTTGTATCAGCTCATTATCTAAAACAAAACACCAATATCATTAGGTATGAGTTTTAAACACAGGTCTGTAATGATTCTGAGAACAATACATCCAAGAAAAATGCTACGAGTTTGAGACAAGGTGCAAACATTAGTTCTGAACTTTTACCTTGTAATGATTCAAGTTTTTATCCGTATATCTGACATGTTTTCCTGGTCACAGACAAAAATATTCACTAGATTTGTTACACCCAAATACCTGCCATGGGGAAGCGTTTCCTTCTACGTTGGGGAAAGCATCCTTTAACTTTTACTTGATTTATGATCAAAACACATAAATGCCTTAATGCCATGTGTTTGTTTGTCCCAAGAATTCTTAAAAAAGGGTTTACGAATATTTCTACTTAAAAATCCCCCATAGACACAGCAGTTTTAGAAAACCACAACCCCATTAGAAAATGGAACCATATTCTTTGTAACAGCTGATGGAAACGTGTGTAGCCAAAATGATGAAGAGGGCTGTCTCTAATAGGGCCTGTTGGGTTCTAACCAATCATACCTTTGCCCCAGCTGAAGCACCGGCTTTGATGATTCAAATGTCATTCTCATCTCGACAGACTTTAATGCAGTCTTTCAAATAGTTTCTCTGTTCCTGTCTGTGAAACCATTTTTGAAACATCACTGTTGCCAATCCCGAGTGGGCCTTGATCAGCAGCGGCCCGTGCAGATAAGCGAGGTGCGGAATGTCGAAAGACGACAGATTAGGATTTATTTATTTATTTTATTTCACCTATTCTGTCAGCTGTTGAAATCCGTCTGCCCCACCACGACTACCTGCATTGGTCTCTGCTGCCTTGATGCCTTCTGGGTACCACAAGGTATCATCTGGTCTCCCGTGCTGTTACATCTGTATATGGAGCTGCTGGCAACTCTGACACACCAGCAAGGAATGTCTATGCATCAATATGTGAATGCCTAAGTTTAACTTATGTCCACCCTGCTGCCTGCCACATCACATACTCCCATCACAAGCCATTTGTCCCCAGCCCCAATCTGTTCTCTGGCGCCCCGCTTTGCCAACAACTCCCTAATGCCCTCCCTCCTGTCAAGCCATAAAAACTTAGTTCAGGGCACTTACATTGCGATTCCCGAAAGGTGAGAGGCTCCTGAAATGGAGCACAAACAACAGATGTTACGTTCATCTATTTCTGCAGTTGTTTTCCAGATGTAAAATTTTAATAGTGGTTCATTTTCGAAATAGTAGCAGCTCTTTACCCAGCCGCCGGGTAAATAGTGAATATTTAGCTTGCGGCCTTCATAATAGCAGACACACTTCGATATGTACCTGGCCGCAAGCTAAATAATAGAAATTCAGCCCTGTTTGGTTGGTGGCTGTGCAAATAGCAGATTAACGTCACCCAGCAGCTGGCTAAATAGTAGATATTCTGGACGTTTGTCCGGTAGCCATGCAAATAGCAGAAAAACGTCCCTATTTACCCAGATACAGGCTAAATAGTAGAGATTCCTCACTGTTCGGCTGGCAGCCGTGCAAGTAGCCGAAACGTTTTGTTATTTTCCAGGCCGCTGGCTACATAGTACAGATTCATGGAAATAAAAATAAAACTTCACAGTTTTCCTGGCCAGCGGCTAAACTGCAAAGGTTTTCTAATATTTAGACAAGCAAACAAAAAAACCTCACTCATTACCCAGCTTCAGGCAAAACAGTAGACATGTACAATTAGGGCAGCAGCCATGCAAATAGCAAATTAACATATTCATTTTTTAGGCTGGTTAAATTGCAGAAAGTATATATTATTTTACGAGTAGCCTGGAAGGAAGCACAGACATTTCAGTATTTACCTGGTAGCTAGCAAAATAGAAGAAATGTTGACAGCGGCCTTGCAAATAACTCAAAAAGAAACTTCATTACTCACATGGTGACTGGCTAAATAGAAGACACAACTTGGCCCGTAGCTATGCAAATATCAGAGGATCTTCAATATTTACTTCATCCAGATTTCAACAGGTACTTACACCAGGTAGAACTGAGAAAAAGTTGCGAATCCATTTCCTTATGAAAGTTAGGGTTCTGAAATTGTATTATTTCATTTGCAAACAGTAGTTGTTCCACCATACTTTATGCGAATGCAATAGTATTTTGAAAAGCAACCTATGTACTGTTCGGTCGGTTCACAAAAAACTAAATCGCCGGGTGCTGCAGAACAACCTGCCTAATTAATTTTCATTAGGCAACTGCCAACTTGTAACCCTCTGAGATTGGCTGTAGTCACAAGGGTTTTGGTCTACAAGGGATAGCACACCACCCTCCCTATGACTGCATTCCAAAATGGAAAGCACTCTTATAACACCTTTTCAGTTTTGGGAAACTTCTTACCCCGAAGTTGCCAACATGATATTAGAATTGGAAAGGGGAGGGAGGAAACTCCTTTCCTGAACCCTTCTATTATCTGGGATAACGCGCCCTATGCAATATATCTTATGGATATTGAAAATCACTGAGGAGTTAAGATACTCTAGTGAGGATTGAAAACCAATGCCCATTTGCTTTATGAGGTCAACTTGGAGGAGACTTACAATATCCTTGTAACGTGTAGCACAGGGCATTTTCTTTCTTATAAAACATGATCATACCATCACCACTCTCACAAAGCACTTAGGGGCAGATTTACAAGCCCCTTTTGCCCCATTTGCGCCGCCGTTGCTCCACTTTTGTGACGCAGCGGCAGCGCAAAGCCAGTGCCATGCTGCGGGGTATTTACAACGTGATGCATCTAGGGAGATGCGTCACGTTGCAACTCCCAGTGCCACATGTGGGAGTTCCGGCGCGGGAGGGGGGGTGTTCCGGCGCAGGAATGCCTCGGAAAAGTGGCTGAGTGAAATCTACAAGATTTCACTCAGTCACTTTTACGGCCATGCTGCGTCAAAACCCTGCGCCTGCTTCAAGAAAGGGTAAGTATTGACATTGGGGCACCCCAAGCCTTGCTGGAGCTGCGTGGCACTTGCGACGCGACTCCAGCAATGCGCCGCCTTTTCGCCGTGGGATGCGACACGCATTTGTCCATCTGTGCGCCACGGTGCACCGCATTGTAAATGCGGCACATCAGTGGTGGCACAAGGGTGGGCAGATGCGCCACAACTCTTCTGGCGCATCCCTGTTGATTAGCAGAGTTTCGCCAGAAGTTGTAAATCTGCCCCTTAATTCCTTAGTGACTTGCTCTTTCATATTAAAGGGATAGCATGGTTGCCATCATGAAGAATAAAAGCATGTCTGTGATAAAGAAATATAAACAGGTTTTCAAACAGGGATTGCAGACTCCTATTTAATATATTATTTATATTTAGACATGATCATGACTCTTTGAAATGAGTTCATACTGATGGCCACAGCACCACTCGGCGTTTTTATAATTATACAATTAATGAAATGGTATTGACACTTAACATACTTACCATGTTTCTTGGGCAATGAACAGTTTTCTCTAAAATCCCCACCTGCAGTTTTATAGAAGTGATAATGAAATAACCGTTACAGATGGGATACTGAGGCTGTCTCTGCATGCAGGAAAATTGGGAAACCTCACAAGCCCATATTTAAAAGTTTCAGAAAGTTGTAAGAATAAATGTAAATGTTGTCCTTCGCCATCCATTCTCAGCCAGAGGCTGGACGATTGAGAATGATGGGTAGGTGCGTTGAAATTAATGTAAGCTATGTATTGATATTGTAATGACAACAATCTACTGACAGTTTATAGGTATCAGTTTATTAGTAAATCTCCTACTGCCTTTGTATATATATCTCACTCCAAATCTCATCACTGTTCACAGCCTTCCCTGAACACTATGGAGAGCTTTACTCTTACCATGGCGAGGGTACTCCATCCACCGTATTTACAGATGTCTGCCACCCTGCGGACAACTCTAGCATTTCCAAGAACCGCTATCACAGTGGTTCCCGGATATCAATTGTAACTTTGATAGATTTGTAAGATTTTGACACATCCCCTGGTTTACAAGTTCTTGTAAATCTGGGTATGCCTTAAAATCCATGGGAGTTGCATGGGAATACCTACTCAACGCCCATGGAACTCATTCCCATGGCAGAGTAATGCAAGACAGCTATTTGAATTGCGTTGTGTTACTCCGGGTATTTTAGAGCCACTCAGAGCCTCGCAAGGATGCTTTCCATGGCTTCAAAAATATGCCTTATGGTTTATGGTGCTCTTGCACCATGTTGCATGGTGCAAGAGCAATGCAAAAGGCCTCATAAATAGGCCCCTACATTTCATGCAACGCAGAACAGAATGTTGCCTTGCTATGTTGTGTTCCGTGAATGTCTAGTAAATCCCGCCAGGATTTATGTATTTCTTCTTTGATCAACAAACCAAAAGAAACTTAACACTGCTTTTTTGGTAATATGAGGACAATGTAGGGCTCTTGACACTGTTGAGACATTTCAACAAAGCTCCTATTCATTACAGCCTGAACGGAACAATGTAATCTTCATAATCAGGGGACATTCTCATCAATCTTTCATTATCTTTAAGCATATATGTGCCCACAAGGTACAAAGCAGTAACTTATTTTCTTACTCATAAAATTGTTTTGTCATTTGTTTTGTGTAAACATGGAATATTGATACTGCTTGATGGAGCTCTGTATGATCTTGGGATCAAAACACAGTGAACTTTGGGAAATGTCACATCTACCAATGCATTATCGCATTCGTTGTTCATTTGGGTGGAATGACATGTGGGATAAATTATCCTATGTCATATATCTTAGGGATATTAAAAATCAGTGAGGAGTTAATTTACCCTAGCGAGGATTGACTTACAATAACCTTGTAATGCATAGCAGAGGGTATTTTAATCATTATAATACATAATCACACCATCACCATTCCCACAAAGCACTTAATTACTTGGTGACGTGCTCATTCATATGAAAGGGATAGCATGGTTGCCATCATGAAGAATAAAAGCATGTCTGTGATAAAGAAATATAAACAGGTTTTCAAACAGGGATTGCAGACTCCTATTTAATATATTATTTATATTTAGATATGATCATGACTCTTTGAAATGAGTTCATACTGATGGCCACATCACCACTCGGAGTTTGTATAATTATACAATTAATGAAATGGTATTGATATCTAACACACTTACCATGGTTCTTGGACAATGAACCATTTTCTTCAAAATACCCACCTGCAGTTTTATAGAAGTGATAATGAAATATCCGTTACAAATGGCATACTGAGGCTGTCTCTGCATGCAGGAAAATTGGGAAATATTACAAGCCCATATTTAAAAGTTTCAGAAAGTTGTAAGAATAAATGTAAACATTTTCCTTCGCCATCCATTCTCAGCCAGAGGCTCGGCGATTGAAAATTATGGGTAGGTGCGTTAAAATAAATGGAAGCTATGCATTGACATTGTAATGACAATAATCTACTGACAGTTTATAAGTATCAGTTTATTAGTAAATCTCCTACTGCCTTTGTATATATTTCACTCCTAATCTTATCACTGTTCACAGCCTTCCCTGAACACTATTCACAGATCCTGTACCTAGGAGCTGCCACTAGGAGCTGATTTCGTTATCGTGGGATTGAGTAATTACCACCATCATTATGGAGAGCTTTACTCTTACCATGACGAGGGTACTCCATCCACCGTATTTACAGAAGCCTGCCAACTTGCGGACAACTCTAGCATTTCCAAGAACCGCTATCACAGTGATTCCCGGATATCAATTGTAACTTTGATAGATTTGTTAGATTTTGACACATCCCCTGGTTTACAAGTTCTTGTAAATCTGGGTATGCCTTAAAATCCATGGGAGTTGCATGGGAATACCTACTCAACGCCCATGGAACTCCTTCCCATGGCAGAGTAATGCAAGACAGCTATTTGAATTGCGTTGTGTTACTCCGGTTATTTTAGAGCCACTCAGAGCCTCGCAAGGATGCTTTCCATGGCTTCAAAAATATGCCTTATGGTTTATGTTGCTCTTGCACCATGTTGCATGGTGCAAGAGCAATGCAAAAGGCCTCATAAATAGGCCCCTACATTTCATGCAACGCAGAACAGAATGTTGCCTTGCTATGTTGTGTTCCGTGAATGTCTAGTAAATCCCGCCAGGATTTATGTATTTCTTCTTTGATCAACAAACCAAAAGAAACTTAACACTGCTTTTTTGGTAATATGAGGACAATGTAGGGCTCTTGACACTGTTGAGACATTTCAACAAAGCTCCTATTCATTATAGCCTGAACGGAACAATGTAATCTTCATAATCAGGGAACATTCTCATCAATCTTTCATTATCTTTAAGCATGTATGTACCCACAAGGTACAAAGCAGTAACTTATTTTCTTACTCATAAAATTGTTTTGTCATTTGTTTTGTGTAAACATGGAATATTGATACTGCTTGATGGAGCTCTGTATGATCTTAGGATCAAAACACAGTGAACTTTGGGAAATGTCACATCTGCCACTGCATTATCGCATTCGTTGTTCATTTGGGTGGAATGACATGTGGGATAAATTGTCCTATGTCATATATCTTAGGGATATTAAAAATCAGTGAGGAGTTAATTTACCCTAGCGAGGATTGACTTACAATAACCTTGTAATGCATAGCAGAGGGTATTTTAATCATTATAATACATAATCACACCATCACCATTCCCACAAAGCACTTAATTACTTGGTGACTTGCTCATTCAAATGAAAGGGATAGCATGGTTGCCATCATGAAGAATAAAAGCATGTCTGTGATAAAGAAATATAAACAGGTTTTCAAACAGGGATTGCAGACTCCTATTTAATATATTATTTATATTTAGATATGATCATGACTCTTTGAAATGAGTTCATACTGATGGCCACATCACCACTCGGCGTTTGTATAATTATACAATTAATGGAATGGTATTGACATTTAACACACTTACCATGGTTCTTGGGCAATGAACCGTTTTCTTCAAAATACCCACCTGCAGTTTTATAGATGTGATAATGAAATACCCGTTACAAATGGCATACTGAGGCTGTCTCTGCATGCAGGAAAATTGGGAAATATTACAAGCCCATATTTAAAAGTTTCAGAAAGTTGTAAGAATAAATGTAAACATTTTCCTTCGCCATCCATTCTCAGCCAGAGGCTCGGCGATTGAAAATTATGGGTAAGTGCGTTAAAATAAATGGAAGCTATGCATTGACATTGTAATGACAATAATCTACTGACAGTTTATAAGTATCAGTTTATTAGTAAATCTCCTACTGCCTTTGTATATATTTCACTCCTAATCTTATCACTGTTCACAGCCTTCCCTGAACACTATTCGCAGATCCTGTACCTAGGAGCTGCCACTAGGAGCTGATTTCGTTATCGTGGGATGGAGTAATTACCATCATCATTATAGAGAGGTTTACACTTACCATGACGAGAGTACTTCATCCACCGTATTTACAGATGTCTGCCAACCTGCGGACAACTCTAGCATTTCCAAGAACCGTTATCACAGTGGTTCCCAGATATCAATTGTAACATTGATAGATTTGTAAGATTTTGACACATCCCCTGGTTTACAAGTTCTTGTAAATCTGGGTATGCCTTCAAATCCATGGGAGTTGCATGGGAATACCTACTCAACGCCCATGGAACTCCTTCTCATGGCAGAGTAATGCAAGACAGCTATTTGAATTGCATTGTGTTACTCCGGGTATTTTAGAGCCACTCAGAGCCTCGCAAGGATGCTTTCCATGGCTTCAAAAATATGCCTTATGGTTTGTGTTGCTCTTGCACCATGTTGCATGGTGCAAGAGCAATGCAAAAGGCCTCATAAATAGGCCCCTACATTTCATGCAACGCAGAACAGAATGTTGCCTTGCTATGTTGTGTTCCGTGAATGTCTAGTAAATCCCGCCAGGATTTATGTATTTCTTCTTTGATCAACAAACCAAAAGAAACTTAACACTGCTTTTTTGGTAATATGAGGACAATGTAGGGCTCTTGACACTGTTGAGACATTTCAACAAAGCTCCTATTCATTACAGCCTGAACGGTACAATGTAATCTTCATAATCAGGGAACATTCCCATCAATCTTTCATTATCTTTAAGCATGTATGTACCCACAAGGTACAAAGCAGTAACTTATTTTCTTACTCATAAAATTGTTTTGTCATTTGTTTTGTGTAAACATGGAATATTGATACTGCTTGATGGAGCTCTGTATGATCTTAGGATCAAAACACAGTGAACTTTGGGAAATGTCACATCTACCACTGCATTATCACATTCGTTGTTCGATTTGGGTGGAATGACATGTGGGATAAATTGTCCTATGTCATATATCTTAGGGATATTAAAAATCAGTGAGTAGTTCATTTACCCTAGCGAGGATTGACTTACAATAACCTTGTAATGCATAGCAGAGGGTATTTTAATCATTATAATACATAATCACACCATCACCATTCCCACAAAGCACTTAATTACTTGGTGACTTGCTCATTCAAATGAAAGGGATAGCATGGTTGCCATCATGAAGAATAAAAGCATGTCTGTGATAAAGAAATATAAACAGGTTTTCCAACAGGGATTGCAGACTCCTATTTAATATATTATTTATATTTATATATGATCATGACTCTTTGAAATGAGTTCATACTGATGGCCACATCACCACTCGGCGTTTGTATAATTATATAATTAATTGAATGGTATTGACATTTAACACACTTACTATGGTTCTTGGGCAATGAACTGTTTTCTTCAAAATACCCACCTGCAGTTTTATAGAAGTGATAATGAAATAACCGTTACAAATGGCATACTGAGGCTGTCTCTGCATGCAGGAAAATTGGGAAATATTACAAGCCCATATTTAAAAGTTTCAGAAAGTTGTAAGAATAAATGTAAACATTTTCCTTCGCCATCCATTCTCAGCCAGAGGCTCGGCGATTGAAAATTATGGGTAGGTGCGTTAAAATAAATGGAAGCTATGCATTGACATTGTAATGACAATAATCTACTGACAGTTTATAGGTATCAGTTTATTAGTAAATCTCCTACTGCCTTTGTATATATTTCACTCCTAATCTTATCACTGTTCACAGCCTTCCCTGAACACTATTCACAGATCCTGTACCTAGGAGCTGCCACTAGGAGCTGATTTTGTTATCGTGGGATTGAGTAATTACCACCATCATTATGGAGAGCTTTACTCTTACCATGACGAGGGTACTCCATCCACCGTATTTACAGATGCCTGCCAACTTGCGGACAACTCTAGCATTTCCAAGAACCGCTATCACAGTGGTTCCCGGATATCAATTGTAACTTTGATAGATTTGTAAGATTTTGACACATCCCCTGGTTTACAAGTTCTTGTAAATCTGGGTATGCCTTAAAATCCATTGGAGTTGCATGGGAATACCTACTCAACGCCCATGGAACTCCTTCCCATGGCAGAGTAATGCAAGACAGCTATTTGAATTGCGTTGTGTTACTCCGGGTATTTTAGAGCCACTCAGAGCCTCGCAAGGATGCTTTCCATGGGTATACACCTGTTACAATGCATTTTTTACAACGCAGTACTGTTACAACGCATCTTTTACAATGCAGGTACTATTACAACGCATACATTTACAACTTATACTGTTACAACGCAGGTACTGTTACAACGCAGGTACTTTTACAACGCATATATATATATATATCTATTTAAATTAAATTTATTATTTAAAAATAATTTTGATGTTAGTAATATTTTTATTTATTTTTAAAAATTAATATTGGTTTTTGTATTATTAATTTATATGGTAATTTATATGGTAAATGAGTATAAATATAGTAATTTACAATATAACATTTTTAATGTTAATAATTAATTTGATATTCAATTAGGGTATTAAAGAATTAAAAGAAATAGGTAATAATTATTTCTACATTATATTGTTTATTTTAGTATTATGAGTATTCATTTGGGTATTAAAGTATTAATTAATTAATGAATTAAACAAAGGAAATGTGAAATAAATATGTATGTAGGTATAATAATTAATAATTATTAAGATAAATGTAAATTGTGTTTTATTATAGTTATGTGAAATATGAATTATTATTTTAATAATCAATGTGTGTTAACATTTGGGTATTAAATATTTAATTATTATAAGATATAATAATTAATAATTTAATTGTATTTTTAATTATATTGTGTTTTAATTAGGGTATTAGAGTATTAATTTAAATTTAGAATAATTACTGAAAAAATTATTTAATTTTATGTAGTGGAGTTTTATTTAATTAAGTAATTTAAAATTAATTTGAGTATTAATTTGTGTATTTTATATTTTTAAAAAAATATTTTAAATTTATTTATTTGATATAATGTATGTATTAATAATAAATTTAATGTATGTTTATTAAATTTAGGTATGTATATTTTAAATAATTTAAGTAAGTTTTATTTAATTATTAATTTGGATATTATAGACAATTATATTAATAAAATTATTTATTTAAAAAGATCTTAGTTTTAATTTAATTAAAATATAATGGTTTTGAAATTTAGAGTTGAATAATAATTAAGTTTATAATTTAAAAAGATAATTAATTGATTATGTTTGTGAAATACTCATAGAAATGTTTTCGTTCCCACGGTTTAACATTGTTTTCTATGGATACATTTGTCCTTCATTTATTTTCATGATACATCCAGATATGTATAGCGGTCCGGAATTAAAGCAAAGGAAAGGAAAGGAAAGACATGGAAAAAAGCGGAAAAGAAAGAAGAATACAGGTAAGATAAGAAAGTACAATTTTTATACGAAAATATTAAAGATAATATACATTGTATTAAATAAATAAAAACAAAGAGACAGTCTTTTATTAAGTAAAAAATATTTTTTATTAAATAAGAAATATATTAAAATAAACTTCTGTTTTTTTGAAATTTAATGTATATTTTTGTACAATTTTCATATACATGTAATAATATATAAAAAATACTTTTAATGCAAAAATAGTATTATACATAAATGTACGGTAGTCCTTTGTTTATTGTTGCAGCATATCCTGACATCATTACGTATACGCGAGGGTCATCGGCCATTTTGTGGAGTACCGGAGCAGGAAGCAGCGGGAAGCAGCAGGACGCTGATCTACGATCAGGTAGGAAAACAATTAAATCTTAAATAATAATGTAAAATAATAAAAGATTAACATTTATTGTAAGGATATGTTAAGTAGAGGTTGCTCGAATTAAAAAAAATGTCATTTAAACAACATGTCGCTACTCGTATTATTAGAATATGCCGATGTTGGGTCGGTGGGCGCGGGGAAGATCGGTAATAAGATTAAAGCATTAATTAGTTCCATTAAATGATGAAAAAGTGTTTTAAATTGTATTTCATATACAAAACATATATATATGTATGCAAAGTATTAAAATGCATTTTCGAGTGAGATTAAAGTTTGGAAATATGTAGTTTGAGAAAGTTAGTTTCAAAGAATTGTTGATAAAATATTATACGAATGTTAATAGTGATATTTCCAATGTTTTATTCGTGCTTTTTTGAAAGAAATATGTATTTGGTGGAGATTCAATTGTTGGGATTATTTGCGAATAAGTGATGTTATGATTGGTTACATTGGTTGCATTTTAGTTTTCATGTAAAAATTTGGTATAACATTCTGCTTTGTCTTTCTTGTGAAATTATTAAAGCAAAAGATTCGGAGAGTTAGTTTATTTTGTTTTATTAGACTTAAAGGCAGAATTGATGTTTATGGTTTTTCTTAAAATAAGGTGAAGTCTGTATTTCTTGTTTTAGCAGGAGTTGATAAATTTGAATTTAGAAAATGAGGTTAGATTGAATTTTTATAATGACAAGGCCAGATTGTTTTTCACTTTTTGAAGAAAACAAAGTAAATTCATATATGAATTATTTATTGTTATGTCTAATGTTTTAGGAATTAGCACTTAATTTAGAAACATGGAAATATCAATATTTTGATTACATATATATTTTATTCATTAATTTTATGGTGTGGTTTTGAAAGAAGAGTTTTGAAAATTATTGAAAATGCATTTATTTCATTTGCAAAGTAATTTCCTATTATTTAATAATGCAGTCAAAAAATGAATGTTGGAAATAATTTTTCAGCTATTTTTCAAAAGGTTTATTTTTAAAAAATTAAAAATAATAGAATCATGTAAGGGATTTATTCAAAAAAGTGTGGTAAAAAATTAATTAAATGGAAAAAAAGGTGACCCAACATTAAATTTCAAAAAATGTTTTAGTAAAAATGTTTTTGGCCAATTTAAATTAGAAAAATAGTTAATTTGGGTAAAAGCAGGAAATTAATGTCAATAATAGTTTAGAAAGAAAGGATGTTAGCAATATTCTCAAGGTAATCTAGAGCCACACACAACGAAAATTGTTGTAATAGTGCCAATAGTCGTTCAGACATTTCCTTAGTTCTTTGAGTAATCCGTGAGTTTAGACTACCTGTGAGAGTTTGTGATAGTCTCATTTCTTGAAAACTTTGCTCCTTCTTCAAAGTTTCAAGAAATGAATAGAAATTAGGGTGGGGTTTACCAATTAAATGATTGAAGGAGTTATGCCATCCCTCAATGGCATTATTTGTTTTTGCCTCTCCCTGTAGGCAACTCGAATAACAGTTCCACCACTCCACATGGAAACGTGGCTTCCTCCTGCGACCCGATCTGCCTAGGTGTCCAATCCATGTGTCTTCCATATAATTTAAAATTGGTGCCAATTTATCTTCGTTAGTTAAATAATAATCTGATTCTGTAATGGCAGTGTAGTACTCGTCTACACTTTCGGGAGGGACAAAACAAAGAGCTGTTAATTTTTTTAATTCTACTTGAAGTTTGCTTTCTGTTGAGTATTCTGTAACTAAGGGTGTTTTCTGTAATTTACGCCAGAATGCCTGGGAAAAGTGGAAAAAACATCCTTGAATTTGGGTATCCGTGTACATTTTGGTGATCACATTGATCATGCTCAATTCAAAATCCATTATTATTTTCCTAGGACTTTGGTTTGTTTTTGATTTAATCACAGTTAAAAATTCTGTGTAAGTTGCAGAAGTCTTATCAGGCAGCAAACTATATACTAGGGGTATTACACTGTTATTAATTTTTGCATGAATAGTATAAATTTGGGTGAATGGATGGGGCGTGCTTTTAAACGTCCCATCCATCATCCAAATTTCACTTGTTTCAAACTTTACAAGGTTACGTGGAGTACTAAAAATTAATATACGCTTAAAAGGGTTTTCGTTATCATGCAGGAGGAAAGGTTCATTAGAAAAAGAAATAGTAAGTTCAGGAGGAATATTGATATCAGAAAAGGTATGTGGTGTGTTTACTTGAGTATTACTTGCCTGCTTTTGACGTTGTATAATTCTACGCAAATTATGAATATTTGGGATATTACTAGCAACATGAGTAGGGACATGTTGTGCAACCTGTCTTAAAATAGATCCTGTGGATTCATTGGAGGTGCTTGCAATAGCTTTCATTTCATTAACAGTTTCTCTAACATCAACTTCCATTGCAGAGGCAGAGTGGTTATGGTCAGTTGTTCTTACAATAATATCATTGACCGTAACCGCTCTGCCGCTGCAACGAGTTGTATGGTATTGCACGCATCTCCAATGAATCCGTGGATTACTTAACCTATCCTTACAATAAATGTAACCTGCGTGATTAAGTCATTGTTTTCCTTTCCTGGAAGCAATATATTTAGCAGTTGGTTGTGTAGTCATTTCCTGAAAAGAAAGAAAAAAAATATTAAGTATTTGAATATAAAAATTTAACATTAATATTTGTATGCAGTTTTCAGTTTGCATCAGTAAGATAATTGTTTAATTCTATATTATCCAGCACTGTACCTACTGCTACACTTACATTGAGTTGGAATAGTAAATTAAACTTCTAGATTATCCTGCACTTTCTGCATGTAGTAATTCACACTTGTAAACTATCCTGCATTTTTTCTACTACACCATTTACTCAGAGTCGGAATAGCAATTTACACTTGTGGATTATACAGTATTTTGTGTATTGCTGCACTTACATGGATTTGGGATAGTAATTTACACCTCTAGACTATCCTGCACTTTCCCTACTGCAGCACTTACCAGGAGTTGGAATATTATTTAACATGTTTCTTAACTATCCAGCACTTTCCCTACTGTTGCACTTAACTGGAGTTGGAATAGTAATTTACACCTTTAGACTATTCTGCACTTTCCCTACAGCACCACTTAGCAGGAGTTGGAATATTATTTAACATGTTTCTTAACTATCCAGCACTTTCCCTACTGTTGCACTTAACTGGAGTTGGAATAGTTATTTACACCTCTAGACTATCCTGCACTTTCCCTACTGCAGCACTTTCTAGGAGTTGGAATATTATTTAACATGTTTCTTAACTTTCCAGCACTTTCCCTACTGTGGCCCTTAACTGGAGTTGGAATAGTAATTTACACCTCTAGAATATTCTGCACTTTCCCTACAGCAGCACTTACAATGAGTTGGAATATTATTTAACATGTTTCTTCACTATCCAGCACTTTCCCTACTGTTGCACTTAGCTGGAGTTGGAATAGTAATTTACACCTCTAGACTATCCTGCACTTTCTCTACTGCAGCACTTAGCAGGAGTTAGAATAGTATTTTAAATGTTTCTTAACTTTCCTGCACTTTCCCTACTGTTGCACTTACCTGGAGTGGGAATAGTAATTTACACCTGTGGATTATCCAGCACTTTAGCTACTGCTGCATTTACATGCAGTTGGGATAGTAATTTAAACCTCTAGACTCTTCTGCACTTTCTCTACTGCAGCACTTAACAGGACTTGGAATAGTAATTTACACCTGTGGATTATCCAGCACTTCCCTTACTGTTGCACTTACAAGGAATTGGAATAGTAATTTACACCTGTACACTATCCTGCACTTTCTTCATAGCTGCACTTACCTGGAGTTGGAATATGTATCTGTACCTTTACACTATCTAGCATTCTTTAGTGTTTATGCTTTATTGATATATGTATAATGAAAAGTGTTTTTTACTTACTTTTCGTTTAGGATGTTTGATTTGCAGAAATGGGTTCTTGCAGTTGCAGTTGGTTTGATTTGATCTTTTTCAAGTTCTTGTGGGGTAGTCTCCTTTAAAAAGAAATGTATGGTAAAAATGTGTTAGTTATAATTTCTGAGGAGAGTGACTTTTTAATTCGTTACAGTTTAAATATTTTTTAAATTCGAGACATATAGAAATAAGGCATACTTTAGCACTTTCTCTGCACTTTCCCTACTGCAGCACTTACTCAGAGTCGGAATAGCAATTTATACCTGTGGATTATTCAGCATTTTCTCTATTGCTGTATTTACATGCAGTTGGGATAGTAATTTACACCTCTAGACTATCCTGCACTTTCTCTACTGCAGCATTTACCAGGAGTTGGAATAGTATTTTAAATGTTTCTTAACTATCCAGCACTTTCTCTACTGTTGCACTTACCTGGAGTTGGAATAGTAATTTATATCTCTAGACTATCCTGCACTTTCCCTACTGCAGCACTTACCAGGAGTTGGAATAGTAATTTACACCTTTAGACTATCCTGCACTTTTTCTACTTCTGTATTTACCAGGATTTGCGGTAGTAATTTACACCTCTAGACTATCCTGCACTTTCTCTACTGCAGCACTTACCAGGAGTTTGAATAGTATTTTAAATGTTTCTTAACTATCCAGCACTTTCCCTACTGTTGCACTTACCTGGAGTTGGAATAGTAATTTACACCTCTAGACTATCCTGCACTTTTTCTACTTCTGTATTTACCAGGATTTGCGGTAGTAATTTACACCTCTAGACTATCCTGCACTTTCTCTACTGCAGCACTTAGCAGGAGTTTGAATAGTAATTTACACTTGAAAACTATCCTACACTTTCTTCATAGCTGCACTTACCTGGAGTTGGAATATGTATCTGTACCTTTACACTATCTAGCATTCTTTAGTGTTTATGCTTTATTGATATATGTATAATGAAAACTGTTTTTCACTTACTTTTCGTTTTGGATGTTTGATTTGCAGAAATGGGTTCTTGCACTTGCAGTTGGTTTGATTTGATCTTTTTCAAGTTCTTGTGGGGTAGTGTCCTTTAAAAAGAAATGTATGGTAAAAAATTTGTCAGTTATAATTTGTGAGGAGAGTGACTTTTTAGTTCGTTACAGTTTAAATATTTTTTACATTCTAGACATATAGAAATAAGGCATACTTTAGCACTTTCTCTGCACTTTCCCTACTGCAGCACTTACTCAGAGTCAGAATAGCAATTTACACCTGTGGATTATTCAGCATTTTCTCTATTGCTGTATTTACATGCAGTTGGGATAGTAATTTACACCTCTAGACTATCCTGCACTTTCTCTACTGCAGCACTTACCAGGAGTTGGAATAGTATTTTAAATATTTCTTAACTATCCAGCACTTTCCCTACTGTTGCACTTACCTGGAGTTGGAATAGTAATTTATATCTCTAGACTATCCTGCACTTTCCCTACTGCAGCACTTACCAGGAGTTGGAATAGTTTTTTAAATGTTTCTTAGCTTTCCAGCACTTTCCCTACTGTTGCCCTTACCTGGAGTTGGAATAGTAATTTACACCTTTAGACTATCCTGCACTTTATCAACTGCAGCACTTACCAGGAGTTTGAATAGTATTTTAAATGTTTCTTAACTATCCAGCACTTTCCCTACTGTTGCACTTACCTGGAGTTGGAATAGTAATTTACACCTCTAGACTATCCTGCACTTTTTCTACTTCTGTATTTACCAGGATTTGCGGTAGTAATTTACACCTCTAGACTATCCTGCACTTTCTCTACTGCAGCACTTAGCAGGAGTTTGAATAGTAATTTACACTTGAACACTATCCTACACTTTCTTCATAGCTGCACTTACCTGGAGTTGGAATATGTATCTGTACCTTTACACTATCTAGCATTCTTTAGTGTTTATGCTTTATTGATATATGTATAATGAAAACTGTTTTTCACTTACTTTTCGTTTTGGATGTTTGATTTGCAGAAATGGGTTCTTGCACTTGCAGTTGGTTTGATTTGATCTTTTTCAAGTTCTTGTGGGGTAGTGTCCTTTAAAAAGAAATGTATGGTAAAAAATGTGTCAGTTATAATTTGTGAGGAGAGTGACTTTTTAATTCGTTACAGTTTAAATATTTTTTACATTCTAGACATATAGAAATAAGGCATACTTTAGCACTTTCTCTGCACTTTCCCTACTGCAGCACTTACTCAGAGTCAGAATAGCAATTTACACCTGTGGATTATTCAGCATTTTCTCTATTGCTGTATTTACATGCAGTTGGGATAGTAATTTACACCTCTAGACTATCCTGCACTTTCTCTACTGCAGCACTTATCAGGAGTTGGAATAGTATTTTAAATATTTCTTAACTATCCAGCACTTTCCCTACTGTTGCACTTACCTGGAGTTGGAATAGTAATTTATATCTCTAGACTATCCTGCACTTTCCCTACTGCAGCACTTACCAGGAGTTGGAATAGTTTTTTAAATGTTTCTTAACTTTCCAGCACTTTCCCTACTGTTGCACTTACCTGGAGTTGGAATAGTAATTTACACCTTTAGACTATCCTGCACTTTCTCAACTGCAGCACTTACCAGGAGTTGGAATAGTATTTTAAATGTTTCTTAACTATCCAGCACTTTTCCTACTGTTGCACTTACCTGCAGTTGGAATAGTAATTTACACCTCTAGAATATCCTGCACTTTTTCTACTTCTGTATTTACCAGGATTTGCGGTAGTAATTTACACCTCTAGACTATCCTGCACTTTCTCTACTGCAGCACTTAGCAGGAGTTTGAATAGTAATTTACACTTGAACACTATCCTACACTTTCTTCATAGCTGCACTTACCTGGAGTTGGAATATGTATCTGTACCTTTACACTATCTAGCATTCTTTAGTGTTTATGCTTTATTGATATATGTATAATGAAAACTGTTTTTCACTTACTTTTCGTTTTGGATGTTTGATTTGCAGAAATGGGTTCTTGCACTTGCAGTTGGTTTGATTTGATCTTTTTCAAGTTCTTGTGGGGTAGTGTCCTTTAAAAAGAAATGTATGGTAAAAAATGTGTCAGTTATAATTTGTGAGGAGAGTGACTTTTTAATTCGTTACAGTTTAAATATTTTTTACATTCGAGACATATAGAAATAAGGCATACTTTAGCACTTTCTCTGCACTTTTCCTACTGCAGCACTTACTCAGAGTCGGAATAGCAATTTACTCCTGTGGACTATACAGTATTTTGTCTATTGCTGCACTTACATGGAGTTGGGATAGTAAATTACACCTCTAGACTATCCTGCACTTTCCCTACAGCAGCACTTACCAGGAGTAAGAATATTATTTAATATGTTTCATAACTATCCAGCACTTTCCCTACTGTTGCACTTACCTGGAGTGGGAATAGTAATTTACACCTCTAGACTATCCTGCCCTTTCTCTACTGCAATATTTACCAGGAGTTGGAATAGTATTTTAAATGTTTCTTAACTATCCAGCACTTTCCCTACTGTTGCACTTACCTGGAGTGGGAATAGTAATTTATACCTCTAGACTATCCTGCACTTTTCCTACTGCAGCACTTACTCAGAGTCGGAATAGCAATTTACACCTGTGGATTATTCAGCATTTTCTCTATTCCTGTATTTACATTCAGTTGGGATAGTAATTTACACCTCTAGACTATCCTGCACTTTCTCTACTGCAGCACTTACCAGGAGTTGGAATAGTATTTTAAATGTTTCTTAACTATCCAGCACTTTCCCTACTGTTGCACTTACCTGGAGTTGGAATAGTAATTTATATCTCTAGACTATCCTGCACTTTCCCTACTGCAGCACTTACCAGGAGTTGGAATAGTAATTTACACCTCTAGACTATGCTGCACTTTCTCTACTGCATCACTTAGCAGGAGTTTGAATAGTAATTTACACTTGTACACTATCCTACACTTTCTTCATTGCTGCACTTACCTGGAGTTGGAATATGTATATGTACCCTTACACTATCTAGCATTCTTTAGTGTTTATGCTTTATTGATATATGTATAATGAAAACTGTTTTTCACTTACATTTCGTTTTGGATGTTTGATTTGCAGAAATGGGTTCTTGCACTTGCAGTTGGTTTGATTTGATCTTTTTCAAGTTCTTGTGGGGTAGTGTCCTTTAAAAAGAAATGTATGGTAAAAAATGTATCAGTTATAATTTGTGAGGAGAGTGACTTTTTAATTTGTTACAGTTTAAATATTTTTTACATTCGAGACATATAGAAATAAGGCATACTTTAGCACTTTCTCTGCACTTTTCCTATTGCAGCACTTACTCAGAGTCGGTATAGCAATTTACTCCTGTGGATTATACAGTATTTTGTCTATTGCTGCACTTACATGGAGTTGGGATAGTAAATTACACCTCTAGACTATCCTGCACTTTCCCTACAGCAGCACTTACCAGGAGTAAGAATATTATTTAACATGTTTCATAACTATCCAGCACTTTCCCTACTGTTGCACTTACCTGGAGTGGGAATAGTAATTTACACCTCTAGACTATCCTGCACTTTCTCTACTGCAATATTTACCAGGAGTTGGAATAGTATTTTAAATGTTTCTTAACTATCCAGCACTTTCCCTACTGTTGCACTTACCTGGAGTGGGAATAGTAATTTATACCTCTAGACTATCCTGCACTTTCCCTACTGCAGCACTTACTCAGAGTCGGAATAGCAATTTACACCTGTGGATTATTCAGCATTTTCTCTATTCCTGTATTTACATTCAGTTGGGATAGTAATTTACACCTCTAGACTATCCTGCACTTTCTCTACTGCAGCACTTACCAGGAGTTGGAATAGTATTTTAAATGTTTCTTAACTATCCAGCACTTTCCCTACTGTTGCACTTACCTGGAGTTGGAATAGTAATTTATATCTCTAGACTATCCTGCACTTTCCCTACTGCAGCACTTACCAGGAGTTGGAATAGTAATTTACACCTCTAGACTATGCTGCACTTTCTCTACTGCAGCACTTAGCAGGAGTTTGAATAGTAATTTACACTTGTACACTATCCTACACTTTCTTCATTGCTGCACTTACCTGGAGTTGGAATATGTATCTGTACCTTTACACTATCTAGCATTCTTTAGTGTTTATGCTTTATTGATATATGTATAATGAAAACTGTTTTTCACTTACTTTTCGTTTTGGATGTTTGCTTTGCAGAAATGGGTTCTTGCACTTGCAGTTGGTTTGATTTGATCTTTTTCAAGTTCTTGTGGGGTAGTGTCCTTTAAAAAGAAATGTATGGTAAAAAATGTGTCAGTTATAATTTGTGAGGAGAGTGACTTTTTAATTCGTTACAGTTTAAATATTTTTTACATTCGAGACATATAGAAATAAGGCATACTTTAGCACTTTCTCTGCACTTTTCCTACTGCAGCACTTACTCAGAGTCGGAATAGCAATTTACTCCTGTGGATTATACAGTATTTTGTCTATTGCTGCACTTACATGGAGTTGGGATAGTAAATTACACCTCTAGACTATCCTGCACTTTCCCTACAGCAGCACTTACCAGGAGTAAGAATAATATTTAACATGTTTCATAACTATCCAGCACTTTCCTACTGTTGCACTTACCTGGAGTGGGAATAGTAATTTACACCTCTAGACTATCCTGCACTTTCTCTACTGCAATATTTACCAGGAGTTGGAATAGTATTTTAAATGTTTCTTAACTATCCAGCACTTTCCCTACTGTTGTACTTACCTGGAGTGGAAATAGTAATTTACACCTGAGGATTATCCAATACTTTCCCTACTGCTGCATTTACATGGAGTTGGGATAGTAATTTACACCTCTAGAATATCCTGCACTTTCTGAACTGCAGCACTTACCAGGAGTTTGAATAGTATTTTAAATGTTTCTTAACTATCCAGCACTTTCCCTACTGTTGCACTTACCTGGAGTGGGAATAGTAATTTACACCTCTAGACTATCCTGCACTTTTTCTACTTCCGTATTTACCAAGGTTTGCGGCAGTAATTTACACCTCGAGACTATCCTGCACTTTCTCTACTGCAGCACTTAGCAGGAGTTTTAATAGTAATTTACACTTGAACACTATCCTACACTTTCTTCATAGCTGCACTTACCTGGAGTTGGAATATGTATCTGTACCTTTACACTATCTAGCATTCTTTAGTGTTTATGCTTTATTGATATATGTATAATGAAAACTGTTTTTCACTTACTTTTCGTTTTGGATGTTTGATTTGCAGAAATGGGTTCTTGCACTTGCAGTTGGTTTGATTTGATCTTTTTCAAGTTCTTGTGGGGTAGTGTCCTTTAAAAAGAAATGTATGGTAAAACATGTGTCAGTTATAATTTGTGAGGAGAGTGACTTTTTAATTCGTTACAGTTTAAATATTTTTTACATTCGAGACATGTAGAAATAAGGCATACTTTAGCACTTTCTCTGCACTTTTCCTACTGCAGCACTTACTCAGAGTCGGAATAGCAATTTACTCCTGTGGATTATACAGTATTTTGTCTATTGCTGCACTTACATGGAGTTGGGATAGTAAATTACACCTCTAGACTATCCTGCACATTCCCTACAGCAGCACTTACCAGGAGTAAGAATATTATTTAACATGTTTCATAACTATCCAGCACTTTCCTACTGTTGCACTTACCTGGAGTGGGAATAGTAATTTACACCTCTAGACTATCCTGCACTTTCTCTACTGCAATATTTACCAGGAGTTGGAATAGTATTTTAAATGTTTCTTAACTATCCAGCACTTTCCCTACTGTTGTACTTACCTGGAGTGGAAATAGTAATTTACACCTGAGGATTATCCAATACTTTCCCTACTGCTGCATTTACATGGAGTTGGGATAGTGATTTACACCTCTAGAATATCCTGCACTTTCTGAACTGCAGCACTTACCAGGAGTTTGAATAGTATTTTAAATGTTTCTTAACTATCGAGCACTTTCCCTACTGTTGCACTTACCTGGAGTGGGAATAGTAATTTACACCTCTAGACTATCCTGCACTTTTTCTACTTCCGTATTTACCAAGTTTTGCGGCAGTAATTTACACCTCGAGACTATCCTGCACTTTCTCTACTGCAGCACTTAGCAGGAGTTTTAATAGTAATTTACACTTGAACACTATCCTACACTTTCTTCATAGCTGCACTTACCTGGAGTTGGAATATGTATCTGTACCTTTACACTATCTAGCATTCTTTAGTGTTTATGCTTTATTGATATATGTATAATGAAAACTGTTTTTCACTTACTTTTCGTTTTGGATGTTTGATTTGCAGAAATGGGTTCTTGCACTTGCAGTTGGTTTGATTTGATCTTTTTCAAGTTCTTGTGGGGTAGTGTCCTTTAAAAAGAAATGTATGGTAAAAAATGTGTCAGTTATAATTTGTGAGGAGAGTGACTTTTTAATTCGTTACAGTTTAAATATTTTTTACATTCTAGACATATAGAAATAAGGCATACTTTAGCACTTTCTCTGCACTTTTCCTACTGCAGCACTTACTCAGAGTTGGAATAGCAATTTACACCTGTGGATTATACAGTATTTTGTCTATTGCTGCACTTACATGGAGTTGGGATAGTAAATTACACCTCTAGACTATCCTGCACTTTCCCTACAGCAGCACTTACCAGGAGTTCGAATATTATTTAGCATGTTTCTTAACTATCCAGCACTTTCCCTACTGTTGCACTTACCTGGAGTGGGAATAGTAATTTACACCTCTAGTCTATCCTGCACTTTCCCTACTGTAGCACTTACCAGGAGTTGGAATAGTATTTTAAATGTTTCTTAACTATCCAGCACTTTCCCTACTGTTGCACTTACCTGGAGTGGAAATAGTAATTTACACCTGTGGATTATCCAATACTTTTCCTATTGCTGTATTTACATGCAGTTGGGATAGTAATTTACACCTCTAGAATATCCTGCACTTTCTGAACTGCAGCACTTACCAGGAGTTTGAATAGTATTTTAAATGTTTCTTAACTATCCAGCACTTTCCCTACTGTTGCACTTACCTGGAGTGGGAATAGTAATTTACACCTCTAGACTATCCTGCACTTTTTCTACTTCCGTATTTACCAAGGTTTGCGGCAGTAATTTACACCTCGAGACTATCCTGCACTTTCTCTACTGCAGCACTTAGCAGGAGTTTTAATAGTAATTTACACTTGAACACTATCCTACACTTTCTTCATAGCTGCACTTACCTGGAGTTGGAATATGTATCTGTACCTTTACACTATCTAGCATTCTTTAGTGTTTATGCTTTATTGATATATGTATAATGAAAACTGTTTTTCACTTACTTTTCGTTTTGGATGTTTGATTTGCAGAAATGGGTTCTTGCACTTGCAGTTGGTTTGATTTGATCTTTTTCAAGTTCTTGTGGGGTAGTGTCCTTTAAAAAGAAATGTATGGTAAAACATGTGTCAGTTATAATTTGTGAGGAGAGTGACTTTTTAATTCGTTACAGTTTAAATATTTTTTACATTCGAGACATGTAGAAATAAGGCATACTTTAGCACTTTCTCTGCACTTTTCCTACTGCAGCACTTACTCAGAGTCGGAATAGCAATTTACTCCTGTGGATTATACAGTATTTTGTCTATTGCTGCACTTACATGGAGTTGGGATAGTAAATTACACCTCTAGACTATCCTGCACTTTCCCTACAGCAGCACTTACCAGGAGTAAGAATAATATTTAACATGTTTCATAACTATCCAGCACTTTCCTACTGTTGCACTTACCTGGAGTGGGAATAGTAATTTACACCTCTAGACTATCCTGCACTTTCTCTACTGCAATATTTACCAGGAGTTGGAATAGTATTTTAAATGTTTCTTAACTATCCAGCACTTTCCCTACTGTTGTACTTACCTGGAGTGGAAATAGTAATTTACACCTGAGGATTATCCAATACTTTCCCTACTGCTGCATTTACATGGAGTTGGGATAGTGATTTACACCTCTAGAATATCCTGCACTTTCTGAACTGCAGCACTTACCAGGAGTTTGAATAGTATTTTAAATGTTTCTTAACTATCGAGCACTTTCCCTACTGTTGCACTTACCTGGAGTGGGAATAGTAATTTACACCTCTAGACTATCCTGCACTTTTTCTACTTCCGTATTTACCAAGTTTTGCGGCAGTAATTTACACCTCGAGACTATCCTGCACTTTCTCTACTGCAGCACTTAGCAGGAGTTTTAATAGTAATTTACACTTGAACACTATCCTACACTTTCTTCATAGCTGCACTTACCTGGAGTTGGAATATGTATCTGTACCTTTACACTATCTAGCATTCTTTAGTGTTTATGCTTTATTGATATATGTATAATGAAAACTGTTTTTCACTTACTTTTCGTTTTGGATGTTTGATTTGCAGAAATGGGTTCTTGCACTTGCAGTTGGTTTGATTTGATCTTTTTCAAGTTCTTGTGGGGTAGTGTCCTTTAAAAAGAAATGTATGGTAAAAAATGTGTCAGTTATAATTTGTGAGGAGAGTGACTTTTTAATTCGTTACAGTTTAAATATTTTTTACATTCTAGACATATAGAAATAAGGCATACTTTAGCACTTTCTCTGCACTTTTCCTACTGCAGCACTTACTCAGAGTTGGAATAGCAATTTACACCTGTGGATTATACAGTATTTTGTCTATTGCTGCACTTACATGGAGTTGGGATAGTAAATTACACCTCTAGACTATCCTGCACTTTCCCTACAGCAGCACTTACCAGGAGTTCGAATATTATTTAGCATGTTTCTTAACTATCCAGCACTTTCCCTACTGTTGCACTTACCTGGAGTGGGAATAGTAATTTACACCTCTAGTCTATCCTGCACTTTCCCTACTGTAGCACTTACCAGGAGTTGGAATAGTATTTTAAATGTTTCTTAACTATCCAGCACTTTCCCTACTGTTGCACTTACCTGGAGTGGAAATAGTAATTTACACCTGTGGATTATCCAATACTTTTCCTATTGCTGTATTTACATGCAGTTGGGATAGTAATTTACACCTCTAGAATATCCTGCACTTTTTGAACTGCAGCACTTACCAGGAGTTGGAATAGTATTTTAAATGTTTCTTAACTATCCAGCACTTTCCCTACTATTGCACTTACCTGGAGTTGGAATAGTAATTTACACCTCTAGACTATCCTGCACTTTCTCTACTTCTGTATTTACCAGGATTTGCGGTAGTAATTTACACCTCTACATTATCCTGCACTTTCTCTACTGCAGCACTTACCAGGAGTTTGAATAGTAATTTACACTTGTACACTATTCTACACTTTCTTCATTGCTGCACTTACCTGGAGTTAGAATACGTATCCTTACCTTTACATTATCTAGGATTCTTCAGTGTTTATGCTTTATTCATATATGTATAATGAAAACTGTTTTTCACTTACTTTTCGTTTTGGAAGTTTGATTTGCAGAAATGGGTTCTTGCACTTGCAGTTGGTTTTATTTTTTTCTAAGATTGGTGTTTTTATCTGAAACATAAAAAAATAATATAAACTTTTTCCGTGTTAAGTGATTTTTTTTTGGAATCAAAATGCAGTGTTTAGTTTGACAAGAAAATATGTTTATTACCTTTTAAAACGATGTCGAAAATGTTTTTGGGGCCAGTTATGGTTCGAGATGTAATTTAGAAGCAATATTTCTGTCAGAAAAAATATGCAATGTTTATTCGTAATGCGACCTTTTACACATAATAAATAATAAATGTATTTAATGAATAATGATGATGTACCTTCTTCTAACTTTCAAAAACGGGTCGGTTTTCAAAATAAATGAAATATTTAGGTCTCTCGTTTTTTACCGTTCTGAAGTGAATTCTAAGAGAAATATAATAAATAAAGAATATATTATTGTTATCGTATTTAATTAAAATGACGTTTTCTTCAGAAAATAATTTTATTTAATTTTATGTGTCAATATAAATTGGACGTATTTTTAAGAAATGTAATTATTTTTCGTTTATCTTTATTAATTCCCAGTAATATTTTCGCCACATTTAATTACATTTTAAATAAGAAATATAGTTAATATTATTTTAGTATATATTCATATAAAATGACAAATATTTATTCAGTTAACGTTTTCAGTAAACATTACTTACTTGTAAATCGTTGTTAATCGTTCTATTAAGTAGATCAGTTACTTTAACTGGGATGACAGGGTGAAAAGGTCACAGAATGAGATTTCACGTCTGCTCTCTCGGGTAGTTGAGGATCAACTAATTTCAAAATGGTGTCTCACTACTATTTATAAGTTTGGTGTAGTATCTCAAAATTATTTGTAAAAATATGCGCTGGAAATCGTTTTTAATTTTACATTTATTTCTCTGAGAACATATAATTTAAAAATCAATTATAAGTAGTTTATATAGCGTTATGTTTGCCGTTTTGGCATCCATTTTGGCTAATGTGTTGTGGTATTTATTCATTGAAATAATAGTAGGACTAAATATTGTGATACCTTTTCAAAATGGCGTCCATGAATTCTATATATCTGTTTGTTTTAACCGAAAAATGACATATCGTGTATACTAATAAAAATGTGTATATTTTAGTTTTAAAAAAAGGAATTAGTAAAATGATATCATTTGTAATAATCGAAGTATTAATGTAAGTACTCGAGTATTAATTTTAATACTCGAGTAATAATGTAATAAATAATTAATTGGTATTCGTAATAATATGGTAGTTTTTCATGCCGTTTTTTAATACACTTACCCACCCAAAACCCCTATTTTCCCTGCATCCCGTGCCAGGTTTTATTTTACAAAGGAAATAATAAATATATATTTATATATTTTTTTTTAATACTCGAGTAATAAATAATTAATTGGTATTCGTAATAATATGGTAGTTTTTCATGCCGTTTTTTAATACACTTACCCACCCAAAACCCCTATTTTCCTTGCATCCCGTGCCAGGTTTTATTTTACAAAGGAAATAATAAATATATATTTATATAATTTATTTTTAATACTCGAGTAATAATGTAATAAATAATTAATTGGTATTCGTAATAATATGGTAGTTTTTCATGCCGTTTTTTAATACACTTACCCACCCAAAACCCCTATTTTCCCTGCATCCCGTGCCAGGTTTTATTTTACAAAGGAAATAATAAATATATATTTATATATTTTTTTTTAATACTCGAGTAATAATGTAATAAATAATTAATTGGTATTCGTAATAATATGGTAGTTTTTCATGCCGTTTTTTAATACACTTACCCACCCAAAACCCCTATTTTCCCTGCATCCCGTGCCAGGTTTTATTTTACAAAGAAATTATATTTATATATATATGCGTTGTAATGGTATACGTTGTTATATGTTGCGTTGTAATGGTATTTTTCCTATTTAAGTACTATTTTGCGTTGTAATAGTACTCGTTGTAAAAACATGCGTTTTAATAGTATTCGCGTTGTAAAAGATGCGTTTTAACAGTCTGCGTTGTAATAGTATGCGTTGTAACATCATATATCCTTTCCATGGCTTCAAAAATATGCCTTATGGTTTATGTTGCTCTTGCACCATGTTGCATGGTGCAAGAGCAATGCAAAAGGCCTCATAAATAGGCCCCTACATTTCATGCAACGCAGAACAGAATGTTGCCTTGCTATGTTGTGTTCCGTGAATATCTAGTGAATCCCGCCAGGATTTATGTATTTCTTCTTTGATCAACAAACCAAAAGAAACTTAACACTGCTTTTTTGGTAATATGAGGACAATGTAGGGCTCTTGACACTGTTGAGACATTTCAACAAAGCTCCTATTCATTACAGCCTGAACGGAACAATGTAATCTTCATAATCAGGGAACTTTCTCATCAATCTTTCATTATCTTTAAGCATGTATGTACCCACAAGGTACAAAGCAGTAACTTATTTTCTTACTCATAAAATTGTTTTGTCATTTGTTTTGTGTAAACATGGAATATTGATACTGCTTGATGGAGCTCTGTATGATCTTAGGATCAAAACACAGTGAACTTTGGGAAATGTCACATCTGCCACTGCATTATCGCATTCGTTGTTCATTTGGGTGGAATGACATGTGGGATAAATTGTCCTATGTCATATATCTTAGGGATATTAAAAATCAGTGAGGAGTTAATTTACCCTAGCGAGGATTGACTTACAATAACCTTGTAATGCA
The DNA here is from genome assembly GCF_964263255.1 of Lissotriton vulgaris. Taxonomy (NCBI): domain Eukaryota; kingdom Metazoa; phylum Chordata; class Amphibia; order Caudata; family Salamandridae; genus Lissotriton; species Lissotriton vulgaris. The sequence continues at coordinate 591,376,942 of NC_141697.1, forward strand.
TAGCAGAGGGTATTTTAATCATTATAATACATAATCACACCATCACCATTCCGACAAAGCACTTAATTACTTGGTGACTTGCTCATTCAAATGAAAGGGATAGCATGGTTGCCATCATGAAGAATAAAAGCATGTCTGTGATAAAGAAATATAAACAGGTTTTCAAACAGGGATTGCAGACTCCTATTTAATATATTATTTATATTTAGATATGATCATGACTCTTTGAAATGAGTTCATACTGATGGCCACATCACCACTCGGCGTTTGTATAAATATACAATTAATGGAATGGTATTGACATCTAACACACTTACCATGGTTCTTGGACAATGAACCATTTTCTTCAAAATACCCACCTGCAGTTTTATAGAAGTGATAATGAAATATCCGTTACAAATGGCATACTGAGGCTGTCTCTGCATGCAGGAAAATTGGGAAATATTACAAGCCCATATTTAAAAGTTTCAGAAAGTTGTAGGAATAAATGTAAACATTTTCCTTCGCCATCCATTCTCAGCCAGAGGCTCGGCGATTGAAAATTATGGGTAGGTGCGTTAAAATAAATGGAAGCTATGCATTGACATTGTAATGACAATAATCTACTGACAGTTTATAAGTATCAGTTTATTAGTAAATCTTCTACTGCCTTTGTATATATTTCACTCCTAATCTTATCACTGTTCACAGCCTTCCCTGAACACTATTCACAGATCCTGTACCTAGGAGCTGCCACTAGGCGCTGATTTCGTTATCGTGGGATTGAGTAATTACCACCATCATTATGGAGAGCTTTACTCTTACCATGACGAGGGTACTCCATCCACTGTATTTACAGAAGCCTGCCAACTTGCGGACAACTCTAGCATTTCCAAGAACCGCTATCACAGTGGTTCCCGGATATCAATTGTAACTTTGATAGATTTGTAAGATTTTGACACATCCCCTGGTTTACAAGTTCTTGTAAATCTGGGTATGCCTTAAAATCCATGGGAGTTGCATGGGAATACCTACTCAACGCCCATGGAACTCCTTCCCATGGCAGAGTAATGCAAGACAGCTATTTGAATTGCGTTGTGTTACTCCGGTTATTTTAGAGCCACTCAGAGCCTCGCAAGGATGCTTTCCATGGCTTCAAAAATATGCCTTATGGTTTATGTTGCTCTTGCACAATGTTGCATGGTGCAAGAGCAATGCAAAAGGCCTCATAAATAGGCCCCTAAATTTCATGCAACGCAGAACAGAATGTTGCCTTGCTATGTTGTGTTCCGTGAATGTCTAGTAAATCCCGCCAGGATTTATGTATTTCTTCTTTGATCAACAAACCAAAAGAAACTAAACACTGCTTTTTTGGTAATATGAGGAAAATGTAGGGCTCTTGACACTGTTGAGACATTTCAACAAAGCTCCTATTCATTACAGCCTGAACGGAACAATGTAATCTTCATAATCAGGGAACATTCTCATCAATCTTTCATTATCTTTAAGCATGTATGTACCCACAAGGTACAAAGCAGTAACTTATTTTCTTACTCATTAAATCGTTTTGTCATTTGTTTTGTGTAAACATGGAATATTGATACTGCTTGATGGAGCTCTGTATGATCTTAGGATCAAAACACAGTGAACTTTGGGAAATGTCACATCTGCCACTGCATTATCGCATTCGTTGTTCATTTGGGTGGAATGACATGTGGGATAAATTGTCCTATGCCATATATCTTAGGGATATTAAAAATCAGTGAGGAGTTAATTTACCCTAGCGAGGATTGACTTACAATAACCTTGTAATGCATAGCAGAGGGTATTTTAATCATTATAATACAAAATCACACCATCACCATTCCCACAAAGCACTTAATTACTTGGTGACTTGCTCATTCAAATGAAAGGGATAGCATGGTTGCCATCATGAAGAATAAAAGCATGTCTGTGATAAAGAAATATAAACAGGTTTTCAAACAGGGATTGCAGACTCCTTTTTAATATATTATTTATATTTAGATATGATCATGACTCTTTGAAATGAGTTCATACTGATGGCCACATCACCACTCGGCATTTGTATAATTATACAATTAATGGAATGGTATTGACATTTAACACACTTACCATGGTTCTTGGGCAATGAACCGTTTTCTTCAAAATACCCACCTGCAGTTTTATAGATGTGATAATGAAATACCCGTTACAAATGGCATACTGAGGCTGTCTCTGCATGCAGGAAAATTGGGAAATATTACAAGCCCATATTTAAAAGTTTCAGAAAGTTGTAAGAATAAATGTAAACGTTTTCCTTCGCCATCCATTCTCTTTTTTTTTTTAAACTTTATTTTTGTGCAGGTATGAAAAGAATACAGTTGTGGCACGCCCATCCCAACATGTCAAACTTACATCATGTTATTTGTCCACAGCCGTTATGCCCACAACCCGGAGGCCGGGCGGCAACACCTAGGTATTCCAGTAGTGTGCAAATGTTTCCAATGTTACGCGTTCCACATGGAACCCCATGATCCTGCTTTTGTCTTTTTCTCCCACAACACCCCCCCCTTCCCCCACTACCCCCAACAAACTAATAGCACATCCCCCTCAAGGGGTGACAGACAGCTCCCAAGTTCATCAAACAATGCGTCACCAGTCCGCCGGTTCTATTCGTGTATAGTGTAGTAGTGCTTGCCCCCACTCCCATAACACAATATAGCATCTCGCATGCACGGAGTCTCTAAATGAATCACCGTCTCGGTCTTGTATGGGTACTCGTCGTTATCAGGTGGTCCCTCCCGCCCATCCCCGCCCTCTACCCCTCTATGGGTTGCCTCCTATGTGCCCTACCTCTAGGCCATGGTATTGTCTCCATTTGCTCCATATCCTTCGGAATTTTTTTGGACAGCCTCTAGCTTTGTATGTCACTCGTTCTGCTGCCATATAGAGGTCCAGACCTCTCCTCCATTCCTCAATCTCTGGCCGCTCCGCCACCCCCCAGTATTTCGCTATGTCCCTTTTCGCTACCACCAGCGCCAACACCAGGAAAATGATGTGTGGGCGCGGCAGGTCTACTTCGGTCACCATTCCTAGTAACGCCAGTATCGGGTCTAGCGTTAGCTCTGTTCCCAACACCTCCCCCAATTCTGTGAAGATGTGAGACCAATACGTTTGAATTTTCACACAGGACCATATGGTGTGGTAGAAATCTCCCTGTTCAGTATTGCATCGAAGACACGTGGCGTCCGCTATCCTACCCATCTTGTGGAGACGCCTCCGGTCGAAGTATGTCCTGTGTAACACATTTAATTGGATCAGCCTCAACCGTGACTTAATTGCGACTTCTCGGGGATGCATCAGTATCAGCTCCCAGTCTAAGTCCTCCAGCTGCCCCACTTCCGCCTCCCATGTACCTCTGAGTTTCGCCAGATTACCCAACATATTGTTTGTGAGGGTTTTATATGTAAGCGACACTGCCTGGTGTACCATCTGCTCCTGTAGGAGTCTCCCTTCCAAAGGTGCATATTCCGGTATGTCCTGTAGTGATATCTGCTGTGCATTCCAGACATGTACTAGCTGTAGGTGCTTGTATCGTTGTGTGTGGTGTAATCCGAACTCTGCCTGCAGCATCGCGAATGTCTTCAGCTCACCTTTACTAATCACGTCCCCAATAGTGGAGATCCCTATGTCATCCCACCTTTGGAAGCCTTTCAGTTTATGGAGTTCCGTGAACCATTTGCAGTGCCACAGTGGTGTCTGACGTGTTGGCCGCCCCTCCCATCCCGTGGATTTAGTAGCTCGGGACCATGCTCTAATCGTAATCAAAGTCGCTGGCAAGAGCGTTCTCTCCGCCTTTCCCCCATACAGATAGTGGAGTATATTGTGTGCGGATAATTTATGCCTCTCTAGTGCATATGTTGGGTGATCCGCTGGTGCGTGCAGCCAGTCATTAATGGGGGTCAGGTGTTCCGCCCAATAGTATGCCTCCAGGTTTGGTAATGAAATCCCCCCACTATATTGATGTCGTTGGAGTGTCTGGAGCGCAATGCGTGGTTGTTTGCCTAGCCATATGAATGACCGCAGGTCTGCGTGGATTCTAGTGATAGTGTTAGTCGGAAGCGGATAGTACTCATTTTGAAGTGCGTAGAGGAATTTGGGTAGGGTAATCATCTTATACATCACCACCCTTCCCAGTAGGGTGAGCGGCAACTGTCTCCATCTTGTCATATCCTCTACTGCCTCCTTCAGTATCCGTTCCACATTTCTCTGGAACGAGAGCTTTTTGTCCAAGGTGACATATACCCCAAGGTACTGGAACCCCTCAGTGGTGGTGAGTAGACGGTCCGGTAGCGGTACTCCCTGCACTGCTCCCCGTGGCGTATACAAGACTGATTTATGCCAGTTGATGGTGTGGCCTGCCATTGCCCCAAAGTCTTCCAACTCTCTGAACAATTTCCCTATGGAGACCTCGGGGTTCGTGATATACAACAGTACATCGTCTGCATATAACGAAACCTTTTCCTGAGTATCCCCCGACTCGGTACACATGAAGCCATGGATCTCTGGGTTCTGACGAATTTTGGCCGCCAGTATTTCTATAGTGAGAGTGAAAAGGAGGGGGGACAGCGGGCATCCTTGTCTGGTGCCCCGCTCCACCCGGAATTCGCGTGATAGGCACCCATTCACTCGTACTCGCGCCTTCGGCGCCGCGTAGAGCAACCCTATCCATTTCTGAAAGTGTGGGCCAAAGCCAAACCGACGCAACACTGCCATGAGAAAGGGCCAATGTACCGCATCGAACGCTTTTTCAGCGTCCAAGGACAGGAACCAGTGCGGTTCCGTTCTACCCTGTATTTCTTGGAGCCAGTTATGGGTCCGTCGGAGATTAAGTTTTGTCGCTCTATCCGGCAAAAATCCGGATTGGTCTGTGTGTATAAGGTCTGGGACCACCGTCCGTAGGCGCGCCGCTAGAATTGTGGCCAGTACTTTGACCTCCATATTTAGGAGGGAGATGGGGCGGTACGAGGCACAATCTTCCTCCGGCTTGCCCTGTTTGTATATCGGCACTATGGTTGCTAATGCTAGGTCTCGAGGGAGTCTCCCTAGTCCGTATGCTTCAACATATAGAGCCAACAGATGAGGCGTCAATAGGTCGGCTGTCTTTTTAAAGAATTCTGCCGGGAACCCGTTGGGCCCCGGTGTTTTCCCCGTTTTTAATTTATTGATGGCTGTGGAGATCTCCTCCAGTGTGATTCCCGCCTCCAAAGGGGTGCTGAGTCCCTCATCCAATACTGGGATATCTAGATTTTCCATATAAAGTAAGGCCTCGTCCACTGACCCGAGGTCCCGGCCTCTATAGAAGTTCTCATAGTGTAGTGCGAAAGCTTCTGCTATGCCCCTGTCGGTAGTTTCCAGGCCTCCCCCATCCCTTCTGATTCTTTCCACCCACCTCGCGGCTTGTTCTTTCCTGCTAAGCCACTCCAGGAGCTTGCCTGACTTGTCGCCTACATCATACAGGCGGTGTAGCGTTGCTAGGGCTTGCGTCTTCGCCTCATTAGAGACCAGTTCCCTATACTCCTTCTGTTTGTCTTGCAGCTGCCGCAGTATACCTTCCCCTCGGTTTACAAGGTAGTGTCTTTCCAGGGTCAGGATTTCAAGTTCTAACGCTGCTGCCTCCCTGTGCTGTTTGCTGCGTTCATCCCGCAGCCTCCCTCTAATTCTATCTCTCACCACCGGCTTCATGGCCTCCCAGAAGGTAATGTTAGATTCCACTGAGCCCTTGTTCTCCGCTACGTACACTTTTATGTCTGCCCTCAGACCCCGTACTATTTCAGGGGATTGAATATCCCAGGCTGCCAAGCGCCATTCCGTCTCACGCCTTTCGGTGTTCTTCCCTAATAGCGCATATAGGGGGGAGTGATCTGATATTCCCCTTGCCTTGTACGTGAACTCATCCCCTTCCGACAGGTACTGTCTTGCAACAAAAATATAGTCTAGCCTGGAGAAGGTTTTGTGGGCCCCTGAGTAAAAGGAGAATGTCTCTTGCGTCGGGTGTCGCCATCGCCATGCGTCAGTGAGTCCCATGTCCGCCACGTATTTCGCAAGGGCTGTTTGTGTCCCCCCTCTGCGTGTTGCCCCTGAACGATCTAATTCTTCCGACATGACATCATTGAAGTCCCCCCCACTATTTGCATCGTATCCGCCGTTTCTAGTAAGATGGACGCTACCTCCCTAAGTGTGCGTGGTTGGAGTTTTGGTGGGGCATATACTGAGATGACTGTGATGCGTTGTCTGTTCCACACTCCCTGCACTCCCACATACGTACCCTGTGTATCGCTCCATGTGCGCGCTACGGTGAAGGGGTGTGTTTTGTTAATTAGTATTGCGGCTCCCCTGGCGCCTGACGTGTAGCCAGCGTGATTCAAGACTTTGTATCTCCCCCTCGCTATGAATGTACATTTTCCCGCCCTAAGGTGAGTTTCTTGCAGGAGGATGAGGTCCGGGGCGGTCCTCTTTATGTATGAATTCACTAATCCCCTCTTTATTTTGGAACCCAGGCCATTAACATTCCAAGTCATAATGGAGATCCCCTTGTGTATACCGTCTGTGTCTGTTAGTGTACCTGCCATACTGTGTAGGTCTTCTGGAGGTCAATAGACGACCCTAGCGGCTGTGTGTGACAATGTTGACTTCCATTCCTCAGATTGTGCCTCTTCGCGCTATTCCTTGTCCAACTCCCTCCCCAACTTCCCCAACTTGGTGAAATTCCCCCGTGCCCTTTCCCACCCCCCACCCCACCTCTCTCCCCTTCCAGACTCGTTCCCATCAAGGTCCAAGCTGTTAGTAGAAGTCGGTCTGTCACCCCCCCCCCACTCCCTCCCTCTATAGAACTATGGCCCGCAAGAGCCGCCTATAATGGCCCGTGCTGTATCCCCCCCCGTCGGGCTTTTACCCCCGACAAGGGTATGCACCACTCCTGGGCTCTTGTCCGGACTGTAAAGAACTGTTGTTGCTAACAAGTAAACTGTACCTGAAAACACAAAAAGATTCAACGAAAGGAAAAGAGAAACAACAACTAAAAGGGTGTTGGCCACTTGGGTGTCATGGCCGTGTCCCGGCCGACAATCCAGTCATCCACTTCTTCCAGGTTCACGAATGTGAGTCTTGTGTTGTCGGTACTGTGCTGCAGTGTTTGTCGGATACGTCCTGTTCCAACAGCCGGATCTCTGTTTCCAGTGGGTGTAAGGAGCGTTGGTCAGTGTCTGACGCCTCGTCCTCCACATCTGAGTCCCTGAGGTGTTCTCCTTCTCCTTCCGAGCATGCCTGGTCCCGTGACCCCTCCTGAGTTCTGTGAGCCGTCCTCGACGTTCCGGGTGATTCCGATCTCCCCCTCCTGGATCCTGCCGATGTGCGTGAATGGTATGGGGTGCCTGTGTATCTCGAGTAAAGTCTCCGGGATCTCCTCCTCTGCTGTTTTGGCGAGCCCCACCGCGCCTTGTCCTGTGCTGCCCTCACCAGCTCCTCTCTCCCTGCCGTTTCCCGACTATTGAGGATCGGTCTCTCCTCCAGCCATTGCCATGCATCCTCCGGATGGCTGAAGAAGTGCGCCTTGTCCTTGTAGATGACTTTGAGTTTTGCTGGGAAGAGCAGCATATACGTAATGTTCAATGATCTCAATTTGACTTTCACCGAGTCAAAGGAGTGCCGCTGCTTCTGGACCTCCTGACTATAGTCCGGAAAAATCATTATGTTGGTGTTCTCAACTCGGATTTCGCCCATTTTCCTCGCTTCCCGCAAAATTAAGTCTCTGTCAGCGAAGTTTAGGAATCGCGCGATCACTGGCCTGGGTCTCGCGCCCTCCGGAGGTTTCGCAAGGAGCGCCCTGTGCGCTCTTTTGATTACAAAGCAGGAAGAAAAACGGGCTCCAGGGAAGGTGTCCGTGAGCCACTTGTGCAGGAAGGATGCCATATTGTTCCCCTCAATTCCCTCTCTAAATTCCTACGAATCGGAGGTTGTTCCGTCTCGCCCTGTTTTCGGCGTCATCCACCTTCCAGAGCAGCTGTCTGTGCGACGCCTGGAGCTCCGCCATTTCTCTCCGTAGTGTGGTTATCGAGTCCTCAGCCTCTCCAATGCGTGTTTCAGTCTCAGTCACTCTGGCGGAGAGGTTCTTGAAATCTTGGCGCAGGAGTGTGACTTCAGCGCCCACTTCCCCAATTTTGCCCTCCAACGCGGATCAGGATTCCTGGATATCCGATCTCGATGCCTGGATTGCTGCAAGCAACCTGTCCGTGGCAGTGGCCCCCTCTGCTGCCGCGCCTGAGTTGTCCTTGGATGTCCTTGGCGCCGCGAAGAGATCCAGAGTGCCTTGTTTGGGATGCTTGGGTGGGAGGTCTCTCTTCCCCATCCTCACTGATTCAGTGGTGAGTCCAGCTATGAGGGATGTGGGCAGAGCGGTTCTGGCGGCCCCCTCGTTGTGCGCCCAACAGGGATCTAGAGTGTCCAGGCACTGCCCGCCGTGTGTCGAATCTCCAGTACCAACCCGTCATGAGGCAACCCCCCCGTTATCACCTCACTCTGATCGTCCAAGGTGGAGTATTGGGTTGGTGCTCCTCTCCCTCCCCGCCTATCTGGTAGCGGGTATTCCGGCCGTGCGTCTCCAAGTGACCCTCCGCTCTGCCTGACCCACTTCGCCTCGGTGCTGCTCAGTGCGGTGTGTCGCGTCGCCCCTCAGAGTTCGCTGTGGTGGGCCCGCCCTATGCAGAGGCACGTCCAGCAAGGTTCCTACTGGGGCCCCCGTCCACACCGTCGCTGGTTGTAGCCTCAGCCCTCCATCAGGATCCTTCGACAGTGCAGCGTGAATGTTACCGTCTCCCCTGCTCTCCAACCTTGCGCTGCACTACCCCTGCTTCTTTACAGGGCTGGCCCTCTGATTGCCACTGGTCTCAGCAATAGTGCGGCCTCGGAGCGGTCAGGGGGCGCCTCTCCCAGGTTCGCGTGGCTGCCGGTGCGTGGCGGCCGCCGGTGTTGCCTGCTCGCTCACCTTCGTGGGTTAGTAGTGAGGGCGTGAGGAGTGGGTGGGGGAGGGTATCTGCCACAGTCTTCCCCCGTTGCAGGTTAAACGCACCCCACCACCGGCTTCTGTGCGGCTGGGTGCGCAGGGCCGCCTTTCCTCACCCCGCTCACTCACCGAGTGCGTCCGAGGTCGCGGCCGCCATCTTGGTGAAGGTGGGCTCCCGGTGTCCGCTGCTCCCCTGCTCTGGCCGTATCCAGCGTACCTCCTCCGCTTCTTCGCTGTAGCCGGTGTGGGCAGGGAAGTCCCGTCTCCCGCAGTGGAGACCGCAGGGGTCCTCTCTGGTCGTCAGTCTGGTGAAGCGGCCGCCATGTTGGGTAGGTGTGCCTCGAGTCTTAGCGACACCCACTGCACCCGGTCCACTCTGCTTGTGGCCCGGCGTCCCTCTCTGGTCCAGTCGAGGAAGCCTTACAACATGCCACTCCGGGCTCCAGCCCCTCCGCAATCCGCTCCCCTGCAGCTTTCCTTCACCTGGGCGCCTTCGCTGCGCTCCGACTCTTCGCCCGGCGGGTGGACCTGCAGGCTCCCGGCCTTGTATGGCTCTCCGGGTTCAGCTGGTGTCAGTGTCCGATGGCGCCTCGGCACTTACAGGTAGTCTCCTGCGCCTTACGGGATGCGGCACTCTGCCCCGGTCCGTTCACCGAGCCGCCATCTGGTCCGGCCGTTACCCCTTCACCACAGGCGCCGCGCCAGGGTCGGCTAAACTCCCTCTGGATGCTTCGGTTTCGGGCTTTGCCTCGTTCGTCCCTCTCCAGGCATCCACCGACAGCCAGTATGTGGTTTTAGGCCAGTGGAGATGTGTAGTTTGTCGGATATATAGACGTCGGCCGGGAGCTCCCGGGAGACACGTCTAGCTCTGCATGCTGCTGGCCACGCCCCCCCTTCGCCATCCATTCTCAGCCAGAGGCTCGGCGATTGAAAATTATGGGTAAGTGCGTTAAAATAAATGGAAGCTATGCATTGACATTGTAATGACAATAATCTACTGACAGTTTATAAGTATCAGTTTATTAGTAAATCTCCTACTGCCTTTGTATATATTTCACTCCTAATCTTATCACTGTTCACAGCCTTCCCTGAACACTATTCGCAGATCCTGTACCTAGGAGCTGCCACTAGGAGCTGATTTCGTTATCGTGGGATGGAGTAATTACCATCATCATTATAGAGAGGTTTACACTTACCATGACGAGAGTACTTCATCCACCGTATTTACAGATGTCTGCCAACCTGCGGACAACTCTAGCATTTCCAAGAACCGTTATCACAGTGGTTCCCAGATATCAATTGTAACATTGATAGATTTGTAAGATTTTGACACATCCCCTGGTTTACAAGTTCTTGTAAATCTGGGTATGCCTTCAAATCCATGGGAGTTGCATGGGAATACCTACTCAACGCCCATGGAACTCCTTCTCATGGCAGAGTAATGCAAGGCAGCTATTTGAATTGCGTTGTGTTACTCCGGGTATTTTAGAGCCACTCAGAGCCTCCCAAGGATGCTTTCCATGGCTTCAAAAATATGCCTTATGGTTTATGTTGCTCTTGCACCATGTTGCATGGTGCAAGAGCAATGCAAAAGGCCTCATAAATAGGCCCCTACATTTCATGCAACGCAGAACAGAATGTTGCCTTGCTATGTTGTGTTCCGTGAATGTCTAGTAAATCCCGCCAGGATTTATGTATTTCTTCTTTGATCAACAAACCAAAAGAAACTTAACACTGCTTTTTTGGTAATATGAGGACAATGTAGGGCTCTTGACACTGTTGAGACATTTCAACAAAGCTCCTATTCATTACAGCCTGAACGGAACAATGTAATCTTCATAATCAGGGAACATTCTCATCAATCTTTCATTATCTTTAAGCATGTATGTACCCACAAGGTACAAAGCAGTAACTTATTTTCTTACTCATAAAATTGTTTTGTCATTTGTTTTGTGTAAACATGGAATATTGATACTGCTTGATGGAGCTCTGTATGATCTTAGGATCAAAACACAGTGAACTTTGGGAAATGTCACATCTGCCACTCCATTATCGCATTCGTTGTTCATTTGGGTGGAATGACATGTGGGATAAATTGTCCTATGTCATATATCTTAGGGATATTAAAAATCAGTGAGGAGTTAATTTACCCTAGCGAGGATTGACTTACAATAACCTTGTAATGCATAGCCGAGGGTATTTTAATCATTATAATACGTAATCACACCATCACCATTCCCACAAAGCACTTAATTACTTGGTGACTTGCTCATTCAAATGAAAGGGATAGCATGGTTGCCATCATGAAGAATAAAAGCATGTCTGTGATAAAGAAATATAAACAGGTTTTCAAACAGGGATTGCAGACTCCTATTTAATATATTATTTATATGTAGATATGATCATGACTCTTTGAAATGAGTTCATACTGATGGCCACATCACCACTCGGCGTTTGTATAATTATACAATTAATTGAATGGTATTGACATTTAACACACTTACTATGGTTCTTGGTCAATAAACTGTTTTCTTCAAAATACCCACCTGCAGTTTTATAGAAGTGATAATGAAATAACCGTGACAAATGGCATACTGAGACTGTCTCTGCATGCAGGAAAATTGGGAAATATTACAAGCCCATATTTAAAAGTTTCAGAAAGTTGTAAGAATAAATATAAACATTTTCCTTCGCCATCCATTCTCAGCCAGAGGCTCGGCGATTGAAAATTATTGGTAGGTGCGTTAAAATAAATGGAAGCTATGCATTGACATTGTAATGACAATAATCTACTGACAGTTTATAGGTATCAGTTTATTAGTAAATCTCCTACTGCCTTTGTATATATTTCACTCCTAATCTTATCACTGTTCACAGCCTTCCCTGAACACTATTCACAGATCCTGTACCTAGGAGCTGCCACTAGGAGCTGATTTCGTTATCGTGGGATTGAGTAATTACCACCATCATTATGGAGAGCTTTACTCTTACCATGACGAGGGTACTCCATCCACCGTATTTACAGAAGCCTGCCAACTTGCGGACAACTCTAGCATTTCCAAGAACCGCTATCACAGTGGTTCCCGGATATCAATTGTAACTTTGATAGATTTGTAAGATTTTGACACATCCCCTGGTTTACAAGTTCTTGTAAATCTGTGTATGCGTTAAAATCCATGGGAGTTGCATGGGAATACCTACTCAACGCCCATGGAACTCCTTCCCATGGCAGAGTAATGCAAGACAGCTATTTGAATTGCGTTGTGTTACTCCGGTTATTTTAGAGCCACTCAGAGCCTCGCAAGGATGCTTTCCATGGCTTCAAAAATATGCCTTATGGTTTATGTTGCTCTTGCACCATGTTGCATGGTGCAAGAGCAATGCAAAAGGCCTCATAAATAGGCCCCTACATTTCATGCAACGCAGAACAGAATGTTGCCTTGCTATGTTGTGTTCCGTGAATGTCTAGTAAATCCCGCCAGGATTTATGTATTTCTTCTTTGATCAACAAACCAAAAGAAACTTAACACTGCTTTTTTGGTAATATGAGGACAATGTAGGGCTCTTGACACTGTTGAGACATTTCAACAAAGCTCCTATTCATTACAGCCTGAACGGAACAATGTAATCTTCATAATCAGGGGACATTCTCATCAATCTTTCATTATGTTTAAGCATCTATGTACCCACAAGGTACAAAGCAGTAACTTATATTCTTACTCATAAAATTGTTTTGTCATTTGTTTTGTGTAAACATGGAATATTGATACTGCTTGATGGAGCTCTGCATGATCTTAGGATCAAAACACAGTGAACTTTGGGAAATGTCACATCTACCACTGCATTATCACATTCGTGGTTCGATTTGGGTGGAATGACATCTGGGATAAATTGTTCTATGTCATATATCTTAGGGATATTAAAAATCAGTGAGGAGTTAATTTACCCTATCGAGGATTGACTTACAATAACCTTGTAATGCATAGCAGAGGGTATTTTAATCTTTATAATACATAATCACACCATCACCATTCCCACAAAGCACTTAATTACTTGGTGACTTGCTCATTCAAATGAAAGGGATAGCATGGTTGCCATCATGAAGAATAAAAGCATGTCTGTGATAAAGAAATATAAACAGGTTTTCAAACAGGGATTGCAGACTCCTATTTAATATATTATTTATATTTAGATATGATCATGAATCTTTGAAATGAGTTCATACTGATAGCCACATCACCACTCGGCGTTTGTATAATTATACAATTAATGAAATGGTATTGACATTTAACACACTTACCATGGTTCTTGGGCAATGAACCGTTTTCTTCAAAATACCCACCTGCAGTTTTATAGATGTGATAATGAAATACCCGTTACAAATGGCATACTGAGGCTGTCTCTGCATGCAGGAAAATTGGGAAATATTACAAGCCCATATTTAAAAGTTTCAGAAAGTTGTAAGAATAAATGTAAAAAATTTTCTTCGCCATCCATTCTCAGCCAGAGGCTCGGCGATTGAAAATTATGGGTAGGTGCGTTAAAATAAATGGAAGCTATGCATTGACATTGTAATGACAATAATCTACTGACAGTTTATAGGTATCAGTTTATTAGTAAATCTCCTACTGCCTTTGTATATATTTCACTCCTAATCTTATCACTGTTCACAGCCTTCCCTGAACACTATTCACAGATCCTGTACCTAGGAGCTGCCACTAGGAGCTGATTTCGTTATCGTGGGATGGAGTAATTACCATCATCATTATAGAGAGGTTTACACTTACCATGACGAGAGTACTTCATCCACCGTATTTACAGATGTCTGCCAACCTGCGGACAACTCTAGCATTTCCAAGAACCGTTATCACAGTGGTTCCCAGATATCAATTGTAACATTGATAGATTTGTAAGATTTTGACACATCCCCTGGTTTACAAGTTCTTGTAAATCTGGGTATGCTTTCAAATCCATGGGAGTTGCATGGGAAAACCTACTAAACGCCCATGGAACTCCTTCTCATGGCAGAGTAATGCAAGGCAGCTATTTGAATTGCGTTGTGTTACTCCGGGTATTTTAGAGCCACTCAGAGCCTCGCAATGAGGCTTTCCATGGCTTCGAAGATATGCCTTATGGTTTACGTTGCTCTTGCACCATGTTGCATGGTGCAAGAACAATGCAAAAGGCCTCATAAATAGGCCCCTACATTTCATGTAACGCAGAACAGAATGTTGCCTTGCTATGTTGTATTCCATGAATGTCTAGTAAATCCCGCCAGGATTTATGTATTTCTTCTTGGATCAACAAACCAAACTGCTTTTGTGGTAACACGAGGACAATGTAGGGCTCTTGACACTGGTGAAACATTTCAGCAAAGCTCCTATTTGTTACAGCCTGAACGGAACAATGTAATCTTGATAATCAGGGGACATTCTCATCAATCTTTCATTATCTTTAAGCATGTATGTACCCACAAGGTACAAAGCAGTAACTTATTTTCTTACTCATAAAATTGCTTTGTCATTTGTTTTGTGTAAACATGGACTATTTATACTGCTTGATGGAGCTCTGTATGATCTTTGGATCAAAACACAGTGAACTTTGGGAAATGTCACAACTACCACTGAATTATCACATTCGTTGTTCGATTTGGGTGGAATGACATGTGGGATAACATGTCCTATGTCATATATCTTAGGGATATTAAAAATCAGTGAGGAGTTAATTTACCCTAGCGAGGATTGAATTACAATAACCTTGTAATGCATCGCAGAGGGTATTTTAATCATTATAATACATAATCACACTATCACCATTCCCACAAAGCACCTAATTACTTGGTGACTTGCTCATTCATATGACAGGGATAGCATGGTTGCCATCATGAAGAATAAAAGCATGTCTGTGATAAAGAAATATAAACAGGTTTTCAAACAGGGATTGCAGACTCCTATTTAATATAATATTTATATTTAGATATGATCATGACTCTTTGAAATGAGTTCATACTGATGGCCACATCACCACTCGGCCTTTGTATAGTTATACAATTAATGGAATGGTATTGACATTTAACACACTTACCATTGTTCTTGGGCAATAAACCGTTTTCTTCAAAATACCCACCTGCAGTTTTATAGAAGTGATAATGAAATAACTGTTACAAATGGCATACTGAGGCTGTCTCTGCATGCAGGAAAATTGGGAAATATTACAAGCCCATATTTAAAAGTTTCAGAAAGTTGTAAGAATAAATGTAAACATTTTCCTTCGCCATCCATTCTCAGCCAGAGGCTCGGCGATTGAAAATTATGGGTGGGTGCGTTAAAATAAATGGAAGCTATGCATTGACATTGTAATGACAATAATCTACTGACAGTTTATAAGTATCAGTTTATTAGTAAATCTCCTACTGCCTTTGTATATATTTCACTCCTAATCTTATCACTGTTCACAGCCTTCCCTGAACACTATTCACAGATCCTGTACCTAGGAGCTGCCACTAGGAGCTGATTTCGTTATCTTGGGATTGAGTAATTACCACCATCATTATGGAGAGCTTTACTCTTACCATGACGAGGGTACTCCATACACCGTATTTACAGAAGCCTGCCAACTTGCGGACAACTCTAGCATTTCCAAGAACCGCTATCACAGTGGTTCCCGGATATCAATTGTAACTTTGATAGATTTGTAAGATTTTGACACATCCCCTGGTTTACAAGTTCTTGTAAATCTGGGTATGCCTTAAAATCCATGGGAGTTGCATGGGAATACCTACTCAACGCCCATGGAACTCCTTCCCATGGCAGAGTAATGCAAGACAGCTATTTGAATTGCGTTGTGTTACTCCGGGTATTTTAGAGCCACTCAGAGCCTCGCAAGGATGCTTTCCATGGCTTCAAAAATATGCCTTATGGTTTATGTTGCTCTTGCACCATGTTGCATGGTGCAAGAGCAATGCAAAAGGCCTCATAAATAGGCCCCTACATTTCATGCAACGCAGAACAGAATGTTGCCTTGCTATGTTGTGTTCCGTGAATGTCTAGTAAATCCCGCCAGGATTTATGTATTTCTTCTTTGATCAACAAACCAAAAGAAACGTAACACTGCTTTTTTGGTAATATGAGGACAATGTAGGGCTCTTGACACTGTTGAGACATTTCAACAAAGCTCCTATTCATTACAGCCTGAACGGAACAATGTAATCTTCATAATCAGGGGACATTCTCATCAATCTTTCATTATCTTTAAGCATGTATGTACCCACAAGGTACAAAGCAGTAACTTATTTTCTTACTCATAAAATTGTTTTGTCATTTGTTTTGTGTAAACATGGAATATTGATACTGCTTGATGGAGCTCTGTATGATCTTAGGATCAAAACACAGTGAACTTTGGGAAATGTCACATCTACCACTGCATTATTGCATTCGTTGTTCATTTGGGTGGAATGACATGTGGGATAAATTGTCCTATGTCATATATCTTAGGGATATTAAAAATCAGTGAGGAGTTAATTTACCCTAGCGAGGATTGACTTACAATAACCTTGTAATGCATAGCAGAGGGTATTTTAATCATTATAATACATAATCACACCATCACCATTCCCACAAAGCACTTAATTACTTGGTGACGTGCTCATTCATATGAAAGGGATAGCATGGTTGCCATCATGAAGAATAAAAGCATGTCTGTGATAAAGAAATATAAACAGGTTTTCAAACAGGGATTGCAGACTCCTATTTAATATATTATTTATATTTAGATATGATCATGACTCTTTGAAATGAGTTCATACTGATGGCCACATCACCACTCGGAGTTTGTATAATTATACAATTAATGAAATGGTATTGACATCTAACACACTTACCATGGTTCTTGGACAATGAACCATTTTCTTCAAAATACCCACCTGCAGTTTTATAGAAGTGATAATGAAATAACCGTTACAAATGGCATACTGAGGCTGTCTCTGCATACAGGAAAATTGGGAAATATTACAAGCCCATATTTAAAAGTTTCAGAAAGTTGTAAGAATAAATGTAAACATTTTCCTTCGCCATCCATTCTCAGCCAGAGGCTCGGCGATTGAAAATTATGGGTAGGTGCGTTAAAAGAAATGGAAGCTATGCATTGACATTGTAATGACAATAATCTACTGACAGTTTATAAGTATCAGTTTATTAGTAAATCTTCTACTGCCTTTGTATATATTTCACTCCTAATCTTATCACTGTTCACAGCCTTCCCTGAACACTATTCACAGATCCTGTACCTAGGAGCTGCCACTAGGAGCTGATTTCGTTATCGTGGGATTGAGTAATTACCACCATCATTATGGAGAGCTTTACTCTTACCATGACGAGGGTACTCCATCCACCGTATTTACAGAAGCCTGCCAACTTGCGGACAACTCTAGCATTTCCAAGAACCGCTATCACAGTGATTCCCGGATATCAATTGTAACTTTGATAGATTTGTAAGATTTTGACACATCCCCTGGTTTACAAGTTCTTGTAAATCTGGGTATGCCTTAAAATCCATGGGAGTTGCATGGGAATACCTACTCAACGCCCATGGAACTCCTTCCCATGGCAGAGTAATGCAAGACAGCTATCTGAATTGCGTTGTGTTACTCCGGTTATTTTAGAGCCACTCAGAGCCTCGCAAGGATGCTTTCCATGGCTTCAAAAATATGCCTTATGGTTTATGTTGCTCTTGCACCATGTTGCATGGTGCAAGAGCAATGCAAAAGGCCTCATAAATAGGCCCCTACATTTCATGCAACGCAGAACAGAATGTTGCCTTGCTATGTTGTGTTCCGTGAATGTCTAGTAAATCCCGCCAGGATTTATGTATTTCTTCTTTGATCAACAAACCAAAAGAAACTTAACACTGCTTTTTTGGTAATATGAGGACAATGTAGGGCTCTTGACACTGTTGAGACATTTCAACAAAGCTCCTATTCGTTACAGCCTGAACGGAACAATGTAATCTTCATAATCAGGGAACATTCTCATCAATCTTTCATTATCTTTAAGCATGTATGTACCAACAAGGTACAAAGCAGTAACTTATTTTCTTACTCATAAAATTGTTTTGTCATTTGTTTTGTGTAAACATGGAATATTGATACTGCTTGATGGAGCTCTGTATGATCTTAGGATCAAAACACAGTGAACTTTGGGAAATGTCACATCTGCCACTCCATTATCGCATTCGTTGTTCATTTGGGTGGAATGACATGTGGGATAAATTGTCCTATGTCATATATCTTAGGGATATTAAAAATCAGTGAGGAGTTAATTTACCCTAGCGAGGATTGACTTACAATAACCTTGTAATGCATAGCCGAGGGTATTTTAATCATTATAATACGTAATCACACCATCACCATTCCCACAAAGCACTTAATTACTTGGTGACTTGCTCATTCAAATGAAAGGGATAGCATGGTTGCCATCATGAAGAATAAAAGCATGTCTGTGATAAAGAAATATAAACAGGTTTTCAAACAGGGATTGCAGACTCCTATTTAATATATTATTTATATTTAGATATGATCATGACTCTTTGAAATGAGTTCATACTGATGGCCACATCACCACTCGGCGTTTGTATAATTATATAATTAATTGAATCGTATTGACATTTAACACACTTACTATGGTTCTTGGGCAATAAACCGTTTTCTTCAAAATACCCACCTGCAGTTTTATAGAAGTGATAATGAAATAACTGTTACAAATGGCATACTGAGGCTGTCTCTGCATGCAGGAAAATTGGGAAATATTACAAGCCCATATTTAAAAGTTTCAGAAAGTTGTAAGAATAAATGTAAACATTTTCCTTCGCCATCCATTCTCAGCCAGAGGCTCGGCGATTGAAAATTATGGGTAGGTGCGTTAAAATAAATGGAAGCTATGCATTGACATTGTAATGACAATAATCTACTGACAGTTTATAGGTATCAGTTTATTAGTAAATCTCCTACTGCCTTTGTATATATTTCACTCCTAATCTTATCACTGTTCACAGCCTTCCCTGAACACTATTCACAGATCCTGTACCTAGGAGCTGCCACTAGGAGCTGATTTCGTTATCGTGGGATTGAGTAATTACCACCATCATTATGGAGAGCTTTACTCTTACCATGACGAGGGTACTCCATCCACCGTATTTACAGAAGCCTGCCAACTTGCGGACAACTCTAGCATTTCCAAGAACCGCTATCACAGTGGTTCCCGGATATCAATTGTAACTTTGATAGATTTGTAAGATTTTGACACATCCCCTGGTTTACAAGTTCTTGTAAATCTGTGTATGCCTTAAAATCCATGGGAGCTGCATGGGAATACCTACTCAACGCCCATGGAACTCCTTCCCATGGCAGAGTAATGCAAGACAGCTATTTGAATTGCGTTGTGTTACTCCGGTTATTTTAGAGCCACTCAGAGCCTCGCAAGGATGCTTTCCATGGCTTCAAAAATATGCCTTATGGTTTATGTTGCTCTTGCACCATGTTGCATGGTGCAAGAGCAATGCAAAAGGCCTCATAAATAGGCCCCTACATTTCATGCAACGCAGAACAGAATGTTGCCTTGCTATGTTGTGTTCCGTGAATGTCTAGTAAATCCCGCCAGGATTTATGTATTTCTTCTTTGATCAACAAACCAAAAGAAACTTAACACTGCTTTTTTGGTAATATGAGGACAATGTAGGGCTCTTGACACTGTTGAGACATTTCAACAAAGCTCCTATTCATTACAGCCTGAACGGAACAATGTAATCTTCATAATCGGGGAACATTCTCATCAATCTTACATTATCTTTAAACATGTATGTACCAACAAGGTACAAAGCAGTAACTTATTTTCTTACTCATAAAATTGTTTTGTCATTTGTTTTGTGTAAACATGGAATATTGATACTGCTTGATGGAGCTCTGTATGATCTTAGGATCAAAACACAGTGAACTTTGGGAAATGTCACATCTGCCACTCCATTATCGCATTCGTTGTTCATTTGGGTGGAATGACATGTGGGATAAATTGTCCTATGTCATATATCTTAGGGATATTAAAAATCAGTGAGGAGTTAATTTACCCTAGCGAGGATTGACTTACAATAACCTTGTAATGCATAGCCGAGGGTATTTTAATCATTATAATACGTAATCACACCATCACCATTCCCACAAAGCACTTAATTACTTGGTGACTTGCTCATTCAAATGAAAGGGATAGCATGGTTGCCATCATGAAGAATAAAAGCATGTCTGTGATAAAGAAATATAAACAGGTTTTCAAACAGGGATTGCAGACTCCTATTTAATATATTATTTATATTTAGATATGATCATGACTCTTTGAAATGAGTTCATACTGATGGCCACATCACCACTCGGCGTTTGTATAATTATATAATTAATTGAATGGTATTGACATTTAACACACTTACTATGGTTCTTGGGCAATAAACCGTTTTCTTCAAAATACCCACCTGCAGTTTTATAGAAGTGATAATGAAATAACTGTTACAAATGGCATACTGAGGCTGTCTCTGCATGCAGGAAAATTGGGAAATATTACAAGCCCATATTTAAAAGTTTCAGAAAGTTGTAAGAATAAATGTAAACATTTTCCTTCGCCATCCATTCTCAGCCAGAGGCTCGGCGATTGAAAATTACGGGTAGGTGCGTTAAAATAAATGGAAGCTATGCATTGACATTGTAATGACAATAATCTACTGACAGTTTATAGGTATCAGTTTATTAGTAAATCTCCTACTGCCTTTGTATATATTTCACTCCTAATCTTATCACTGTTCACAGCCTTCCCTGAACACTATTCACAGATCCTGTACCTAGGAGCTGCCACTAGGAGCTGATTTCGTTATCGTGGGATTGAGTAATTACCACCATCATTATGGAGAGCTTTACTCTTACCATGACGAGGGTACTCCATCCACCGTATTTACAGAAGCCTGCCAACTTGCGGACAACTCTAGCATTTCCAAGAACCGCTATCACAGTGGTTCCCGGATATCAATTGTAACTTTGATAGATTTGTAAGATTTTGACACATCCCCTGGTTTACAAGTTCTTGTAAATCTGTGTATGCCTTAAAATCCATGGGAGTTGCATGGGAATACCTACTCAACGCCCATGGAACTCCTTCCCATGGCAGAGTAATGCAAGACAGCTATTTGAATTGCGTTGTGTTACTCCGGTTATTTTAGAGCCACTCAGAGCCTCGCAAGGATGCTTTCCATGGCTTCAAAAATATGCCTTATGGTTTATGTTGCTCTTGCACCATGTTGCATGGTGCAAGAGCAATGCAAAAGACCTCATAAATAGGCCCCTACATTTCATGCAACGCAGAACAGAATGTTGCCTTGCTATGTTGTGTTCCGTGAATGTCTAGTAAATCCCGCCAGGATTTATGTATTTCTTCTTTGATCAACAAACCAAAAGAAACTTAACACTGCTTTTTTGGTAATATGAGGACAATGTAGGGCTCTTGACACTGTTGAGACATTTCAACAAAGCTCCTATTCATTACAGCCTGAACGGAACAATGTAATCTTCATAATCAGGGAACATTCTCATCAATCTTTCATTATCTTTAAGCATGTATGTACCAACAAGGTACAAAGCAGTAACTAATTTTCTTACTCATAAAATTGTTTTGTCATTTGTTTTGTGTAAACATGGAATATTGATACTGCTTGATGGAGCTCTGTATGATCTTAGGATCAAAACACAGTGAACTTTGGGAAATGTCACACCTGCCACTCCATTATCGCATTCGTTGTTCATTTGGGTGGAATGACATGTGGGATAAATTGTCCTATGTCATATATCTTAGAGATATTAAAAATCAGTGAGGAGTTAATTTACCCTAGCGAGGATTGACTTACAATAACCTTGTAATGCATAGCAGAGGGTATTTTAATCATTATAATACATAATCACACCATCACCATTCCCACAAAGCACTTAATTACTTGGTGACTTGCTCATTCAAATGAAAGGGATAGCATGGTTGCCATCATGAAGAATAAAAGCATGTCTGTGATAAAGAAATATAAACAGGTTTTCAAACAGGGATTGCAGACTCCTTTTTAATATATTATTTATATTTAGATATGATCATGACTCTTTGAAATGAGTTCATACTGATGGCCACATCACCACTCGGCATTTGTATAATTATACAATTAATGGAATGGTATTGACATTTAACACACTTACCATGGTTCTTGGGCAATGAACCGTTTTCTTCAAAATACCCACCTGCAGTTTTATAGATGTGATAATGAAATACCCGTTACAAATGGCATACTGAGGCTGTCTCTGCATGCAGGAAAATTGGGAAATATTACAAGCCCATATTTAAAAGTTTCAGAAAGTTGTAAGAATAAATGTAAAAATTTTCCTTCGCCATCCATTCTCTTTTTTTTAAACTTTATTTTTGTGCAGGTATGAAAAGAATACAGTTGTGGCACGCCCATCCCAACATGTCAAACTTACATCATGTTATTTGTCCACAGCCGTTATGCCCACAACCCGGAGGCCGGGCGGCAACACCTAGGTATTCCAGTAGTGTGCAAATGTTTCCAATGTTACGCGTTCCACATGGAACCCCATGATCCTGCTTTTGTCTTTTTCTCCCACAACACCCCCCCCCCTTCCCCCACTACCCCCAACAAACTAATAGCACATCCCCCTCAAGGGGTGACAGACAGCTCCCAAGTTCATCAAACAATGCGTCACCAGTCCGCCGGTTCCATTCGTGTATAGTGTAGTAGTGCTTGCCCCCACTCCCATAACACAATATAGCATCTCGCATGCACGGAGTCTCTAAATGAATCACCGTCTCGGTCTTGTATGGGTACTCGTCGTTATCAGGTGGTCCCTCCCGCCCATCCCCGCCCTCTACCCCTCTATGGGTTGCCTCCTATGTGCCCTACCTCTAGGCCATGGTATTGTCTCCATTTGCTCCATATCCTTCGGAATTTTTTTGGACAGCCTCTAGCTTTGTATGTCACTCGTTCTGCTGCCATATAGAGGTCCAGACCTCTCCTCCATTCCTCAATCTCTGGCCGCTCCGCCACCCCCCAGTATTTCGCTATGTCCCTTTTCGCTACCACCAGCGCCAACACCAGGAAAATGATGTGTGGGCGCGGCAGGTCTACTTCGGTCACCATTCCTAGTAACGCCAGTTTCGGGTCTAGCGTTAGCTCTGTTCCCAACACCTCCCCCAATTCTGTGAAGATGTGAGACCAATACGTTTGAATTTTCACACAGGACCATATGGTGTGGTAGAAATCTCCCTGTTCAGTATTGCATCGAAGACACGTGGCGTCCGCTATCCTACCCATCTTGTGGAGACGCCTCCGGTCGAAGTATGTCCTGTGTAACACATTTAATTGGATCAGCCTCAACCGTGACTTAATTGCGACTTCTCGGGGATGCATCAGTATCAGCTCCCAGTCTAAGTCCTCCAGCTGCCCCACTTCCGCCTCCCATGTACCTCTGAGTTTCGCCAGATTACCCAACATATTGTTTGTGAGGGTTTTATATGTAAGCGACACTGCCTGGTGTACCATCTGCTCCTGTAGGAGTCTCCCTTCCAAAGGTGCATATTCCGGTATGTCCTGTAGTGATATCTGCTGTGCATTCCAGACATGTACTAGCTGTAGGTGCTTGTATCGTTGTGTGTGGTGTAATCCGAACTCTGCCTGCAGCATCGCGAATGTCTTCAGCTCACCTTTACTAATCACGTCCCCAATAGTGGAGATCCCTATGTCATCCCACCTTTGGAAGCCTTTCAGTTTATGGAGTTCCGTGAACCATTTGCAGTGCCACAGTGGTGTCTGATGTGTTGGCCGCCCCTCCCATCCCGTGGATTTAGTAGCTCGGGACCATGCTCTAATCGTAATCAAAGTCGCTGGCAAGAGCGTTCTCTCCGCCTTTCCCCCATACAGATAGTGGAGTATATTGTGTGCGGATAATTTATGCCTCTCTAGTGCATATGTTGGGTGATCCGCTGGTGCGTGCAGCCAGTCATTAATGGGGGTCAGGTGTTCCGCCCAATAGTATGCCTCCAGGTTCGGTAATGAAATGCCCCCACTATATTGATGTCGTTGGAGTGTCTGGAGCGCAATGCGTGGTTGTTTGCCTAGCCATATGAATGACCGCAGGTCTGCGTGGATTCTAGTGATAGTGTTAGTCGGAAGCGGATAGTACTCATTTTGAAGTGCGTAGAGGAATTTGGGTAGGGTAATCATCTTATACATCACCGCCCTTCCCAGTAGGGTGAGCGGCAACTGTCTCCATCTTGTCATATCCTCTACTGCCTCCTTCAGTATCCGTTCCACATTTCTCTGGAACGAGAGCTTTTTGTCCAAGGTGACATATACCCCAAGGTACTGGAACCCCTCAGTGGTGGTGAGTAGACGGTCCGGTAGCGGTACTCCCTGCACTGCTCCCCGTGGCGTATACAAGACTGATTTATGCCAGTTGATGGTGTGGCCTGCCATTGCCCCAAAGTCTTCCAACTCTCTGAACAATTTCCCTATGGAGACCTCGGGGTTCGTGATATACAACAGTACATCGTCTGCATATAACGAAACCTTTTCCTGAGTATCCCCCGACTCGGTACACATGAAGCCATGGATCTCTGGGTTCTGATGAATTTTGGCCGCCAGTATTTCTATAGTGAGAGTGAAAAGGAGGGGGGACAGCGGGCATCCTTGTCTGGTGCCCCGCTCCACCCGGAATTCGCGTGATAGGCACCCATTCACTCGTACTCGCGCCTTCGGCGCCGCGTAGAGCAACCCTATCCATTTCTGAAAGTGTGGGCCAAAGCCAAACCGACGCAACACTGCCATGAGAAAGGGCCAATGTACCGCATCGAACGCTTTTTCAGCGTCCAAGGACAGGAACCAGTGCGGTTCCGTTCTACCCTGTATTTCTTGGAGCCAGTTATGGGTCCGTCGGAGATTAAGTTTTGTCGCTCTATCCGGCAAAAATCCGGATTGGTCTGTGTGTATAAGGTCTGGGACCACCGTCCGTAGGCGCGCCGCTAGAATTGTGGCCAGTACTTTGACCTCCATATTTAGGAGGGAGATGGGGCGGTACGAGGCACAATCTTCCTCCGGCTTGCCCTGTTTGTATATCGGCACTATGGTTGCTAATGCTAGGTCTCGAGGGAGTCTCCCTAGTCCGTATGCTTCAACATATAGAGCCAACAGATGAGGCGTCAATAGGTCGGCTGTCTTTTTAAAGAATTCCGCCGGGAACCCGTTGGGCCCCGGTGTTTTCCCCGTTTTTAATTTATTGATGGCTGTGGAGATCTCCTCCAGTGTGATTCCCGCCTCCAAAGGGGTGCTGAGTCCCTCATCCAATACTGGGATATCTAGATTTTCCATATAAAGTAAGGCCTCGTCCACTGACCCGAGGTCCCGGCCTCTATAGAAGTTCTCATAGTGTAGTGCGAAAGCTTCTGCTATGCCCCTGTCGGTAGTTTCCAGGCCTCCCCCATCCCTTCTGATTCTTTCCACCCACCTCGCGGCTTGTTCTCTCCTGCTAAGCCACGCCAGGAGCTTGCCTGACTTGTCGCCTACATCATACAGGCGGTGTAGCGTTGCTAGGGCTTGCGTCTTCGCCTCATTAGAGACCAGTTCCCTATACTCCTTCTGTTTGTCTTGCAGCTGCCGCAGTATACCTTCCCCTCGGTTTACAAGGTAGTGTCTTTCCAGGGTCAGGATTTCAAGTTCTAACGCTGCTGCCTCCCTGTGCTGTTTGCTGCGTTCATCCCGCAGCCTCCCTCTAATTCTATCTCTCACCACCGGCTTCATGGCCTCCCAGAAGGTAATGTTAGATTCCACTGAGCCCTTGTTCGGTATTCACCTGTTACAACGCATTTTTTACTCCGCACTACCACTACAACGCAGGCATTACAACGCATACCGTTACAACGCATTGCGCTGGGGGGCGCTCTAGGATAAGAGGTAAGTTTAATTTACTATCCAACACCTTCCCTAGGGTCCACGGGGACTGGAGTTAGAATAGTAAATTATACTTACCACTATCCAGCACCCCAAAGCGCTATGCGTTGTAGCGGTATGCGTTGTAAATACCGCGTTGTAATGGTACGCGGAGTAAAAGTATGCGTTGCAACGACATACATCCCCTTGTTCTCCGCTACGTACACTTTTATGTCTGCCCTCAGACCCCGTACTATTTCAGGGGATTGAATATCCCAGGCTGCCAAGCGCCATTCCGTCTCACGCCTTTCGGTGTTCTTCCCTAATAGCGCATATAGGGGGGAGTGATCTGATATTCCCCTTGCCTTGTACGTGAACTCATCCCCTTCCGACAGGTACTGTCTTGCAACAAAAATATAGTCTAGCCTGGAGAAGGTTTTGTGGGCCCCTGAGTAAAAGGAGAATGTCTCTTGCGTCGGGTGTCGCCATCGCCATGCGTCAGTGAGTCCCATGTCCGCCACGTATTTCGCAAGGGCTGTTTGTGTCCCCCCTCTGCGTGTTGCCCCTGAACGATCTAATTCTTCCGACATGACATCATTGAAGTCCCCCCCACTATTTGCATCGTATCCGCCGTTTCTAGTAAGATGGACGCTACCTCCCTAAGTGTGCGTGGTTGGAGTTTTGGTGGGGCATATACTGAGATGACTGTGATGCGTTGTCTGTTCCACACTCCCTGCACTCCCACATACGTACCCTGTGTATCGCTCCATGTGCGCGCTACGGTGAAGGGGTGTGTTTTGTTAATTAGTATTGCGGCTCCCCTGGCGCCTGACGTGTAGCCCGCGTGATTCAAGACTTTGTATCTCCCCCTCGCTATGAATGTACATTTTCCCGCCCTAAGGTGAGTTTCTTGCAGGAGGATGAGGTCCGGGGCGGTCCTCTTTATGTATGAATTCACTAATCCCCTCTTTATTTTGGAGCCCAGGCCATTAACATTCCAAGTCATAATGGAGATCCCCTTGTGTATACCGTCTGTGTCTGTTAGTGTACCTGCCATACTGTGTAGGTCTTCTGGAGGTCAATAGACGACCCTAGCGGCTGTGTGTGACAATGTTGACTTCCATTCCTCAGATTGTGCCTCTTCGCGCTATTCCTTGTCCAACTCCCTCCCCAACTTCCCCAACTTGGTGAAATTCCCCCGTGCCCTCTCCCACCCCCCACCCCACCTCTCTCCCCTTCCAGACTCGTTCCCATCAAGGTCCAAGCTGTTAGTAGAAGTCGGTCTGTCACCCCCCCCACTCCCTCCCTCTATAGAACTATGGCCCGCAAGAGCCGCCTATAATGGCCCGTGCTGTATCCCCCCCCCCGTCGGGCTTTTACCCCCGACAAGGGTATGCACCACTCCTGGGCTCTTGTCCGGACTGTAAAGAACTGTTGTTGCTAACAAGTAAACTGTACCTGAAAACACAAAAAGATTCAACGAAAGGAAAAGAGAAACAACAACTAAAAGGGTGTTGGCCACTTGCGTGTCATGGCCGTGTCCCGGCCGACAATCCAGTCATCCACTTC
The DNA here is from genome assembly GCF_964263255.1 of Lissotriton vulgaris. Classification (NCBI taxonomy): domain Eukaryota; kingdom Metazoa; phylum Chordata; class Amphibia; order Caudata; family Salamandridae; genus Lissotriton; species Lissotriton vulgaris. The sequence goes on from NC_141697.1 coordinate 591,404,555, forward strand.
TTCCAGGTTCACGAATGTGAGTCTTGTGTTGTCGGTACTGTGCTGCAGTGTTTGTCGGATACGTCCTGTTCCAACAGCAGGATCTCTGTTTCCAGTGGGTGTAAGGAGCGTTGGTCAGTGTCTGACGCCTCGTCCTCCACATCTGAGTCCCTGAGGTGTTCTCCTTCTCCTTCCGAGCATGCCTGGTCCCGTGACCCCTCCTGAGTTCTGTGAGCCGTCCTCGACGTTCCGGGTGATTCCGATCTCCCCCTCCTGGATCCTGCCGATGTGCGTGAATGGTATGGGGTGCCTGTGTATCTCGAGTAAAGTCTCCGGGATCTCCTCCTCTGCTGTTTTGGCGAGCCCCACCGTGCCTTGTCCTGTGCTGCCCTCACCAGCTCCTCTCTCCCTGCCGTTTCCCGACTATTGAGGATCGGTCTCTCCTCCAGCCATTGCCATGCATCCTCCGGATGGCTGAAGAAGTGCGCCTTGTCCTTGTAGATGACTTTGAGTTTTGCTGGGAAGAGCAGCATATACGTAATGTTCAATGATCTCAATTTGACTTTCACCGAGTCAAAGGAGTGCCGCTGCTTCTGGACCTCCTGACTATAGTCCGGAAAAATCATTATGTTGGTGTTCTCAACTCGGATTTCGCCCATTTTCCTCGCTTCCCGCAAAATTAAGTCTCTGTCAGCGAAGTTTAGGAATCGCGCGATCACTGGCCTGGGTCTCGCGCCCTCCGGAGGTTTCGCAAGGAGCGCCCTGTGCGCTCTTTTGATTACAAAGCAGGAAGAAAAACGGGCTCCAGGGAAGGTGTCCATGAGCCACTTGTGCAGGAAGGATGCCATATTGTTCCCCTCGATTCCCTCTCTAAATCCTACGAATCGGAGGTTGTTCCGTCTCGCCCTGTTTTCGGCGTCATCCACCTTCCAGAGCAGCTGTCTGTGCGACGCCTGGAGCTCCGCCATTTCTCTCCGTAGTGTGGTTATCGAGTCCTCAGCCTCTCCAATGCGTGTTTCAGTCTCAGTCACTCTGGCGGAGAGGTTCTTGAAATCTTGGCGCAGGAGTGTGACTTCAGCGCCCACTTCCCCAATTTTGCCCTCCAACGCGGATCGGGATTCCTGGATATCCGATCTCGATGCCTGGATTGCTGCAAGCAACCTGTCCGTGGCAGTGGCCCCCTCTGCTGCCGCGCCTGAGTTGTCCTTGGATGTCCTTGGCGCCGCGAAGAGATCCAGAGTGCCTTGTTTGGGATGCTTGGGTGGGAGGTCTCTCTTTCCCATCCTCACTGATTCAGTGGTGAGTCCAGCTATGAGGGATGTGGGCAGAGCGGTTCTGGCGGCCCCCTCGTTGTGCGCCCAACAGGGATCTAGAGTGTCCAGGCACTGCCCGCCGTGTGTCGAATCTCCAGTACCAACCCGTCATGAGGCAACCCCCCCGTTATCACCTCACTCTGATCGTCCAAGGTGGAGTATTGGGTTGGTGCTCCTCTCCCTCCCCGCCTATCTGGTAGCGGGTATTCCGGCCGTGCGTCTCCAAGTGACCCTCCGCTCTGCCTGACCCACTTCGCCTCGGTGCTGCTCAGTGCGGTGTGTCGCGTCGCCCCTCAGAGTTAGCTGTGGTGGGCCCGCCCTATGCAGAGGCACGTCCAGCAAGGTTCCTACTGGGGCCCCCGTCCACACCGTCGCTGGTTGTAGCCTCAGCCCTCCATCAGGATCCTTCGACAGTGCAGCGTGAATGTTACCGTCTCCCCTGCTCTCCAACCTTGCGCTGCACTACCCCTGCTTCTTTACAGGGCTGGCCCTCTCATTGCCACTGGTCTCAGCAATAGTGCGGCCTCGGAGCGGTCAGGGGGCGCCTCTCCCAGGTTCGCGTGGCTGCCGGTGCGTGGCGGCCGCCGGTGTTGCCTGCTCGCTCATCTTCGTGGGTTAGTAGTGAGGGCGTGAGGAGTGGGTGGGGGAGGGTATCTGCCACAGTCTTCCCCCGTTGCAGGTTAAACGCACCCCACCACCGGCTTCTGTGCGGCTGGGTGCGCAGGGCCGCCTTTCCTCACCCCGCTCACTCACCGAGTGCGTCCGAGGTCGCGGCCGCCATCTTGGTGAAGGTGGGCTCCCGGTGTCCGCTGCTCCCCTGCTCTGGCCGTATCCAGCGTACCTCCTCCGCTTCTTCGCTGTAGCCGGTGTGGGCAGGGAAGTCCCGTCTCCCGCCGTGGAGACCGCAGGGGTCCTCTCTGGTCGTCAGTCTGGTGAAGCGGCCGCCATGTTGGGTAGGTGCGCCTCGAGTCTTAGCGACACCCACTGCACCCGGTCCACTCTGCTTGCGGCCCGGCGTCCCTCTCTGGTCCAGTCGAGGAAGCCTTACAACATGCCACTCCGGGCTCCAGCCCCTCCGCAATCCGCTCCCCTGCAGCTTTCCTTCACCTGGGCGCCTTCGCTGCGCTCCGACTCTTCGCCCGGCGGGTGGACCTGCAGGCTCCCGGCCTTGTATGGCTCTCCGGGTGCAGCTGGTGTCAGTGTCCGATGGCGCCTCGGCACTTACAGGTAGTCTCCTGCGCCTTACGGGATGCGGCACTCTGCCCCGGTCCGTTCACCGAGCCGCCATCTGGTCCGGCCGTTACCCCTTCACCACAGGCGCCGCGCCAGGGTCGGCTAAACTCCCTCTGGATGCTTCGGTTTCGGGCTTTGCCTCGTTCGTCCCTCTCCAGGCATCCACCGACAGCCAGTATGTGGTTTTAGGCCAGTGGAGATGTGTAGTTTGTCGGATATATAGACGTCGGCCGGGAGCTCCCGGGAGACACGTCTAGCTCTGCATGCTGCTGGCCACGCCCCCCCTTCGCCATCCATTCTCAGCCAGAGGCTCGGCGATTGAAAATTATGGGTAAGTGCGTTAAAATAAATGGAAGCTATGCATTGACATTGTAATGACAATAATCTACTGACAGTTTATAAGTATCAGTTTATTAGTAAATCTCCTACTGCCTTTGTATATATTTCACTCCTAATCTTATCACTGTTCACAGCCTTCCCTGAACACTATTCGCAGATCCTGTACCTAGGAGCTGCCACTAGGAGCTGATTTCGTTATCGTGGGATGGAGTAATTACCATCATCATTATAGAGAGGTTTACACTTACCATGACAAGAGTACTTCATCCACCGTATTTACAGATGTCTGCCAACATGCGGACAACTCTAGCATTTCCAAGAACCGTTATCACAGTGGTTCCCAGATATCAATTGTAACATTGATAGATTTGTAAGATTTTGACACATCCCCTGGTTTACAAGTTCTTGTAAATCTGGGTATGCCTTCAAATCCATGGGAGTTGCATGGGAATACCTACTCAACGCCCATGAAACTCCTTCTCATGGCAGAGTAATGCAAGGCAGCTATTTGAATTGCGTTGTGTTACTCCGGGTATTTTAGAGCCACTCAGAGCCTCCCAAGGATGCTTTCCATGGCTTCAAAAATATGCCTTATGGTTTATGTTGCTCTTGCACCATGTTGCATGGTGCAAGAGCAATGCAAAAGGCCTCATAAATAGGCCCCTACATTTCATGCAACGCAGAACAGAATGTTGCCTTGCTATGTTGTGTTCCGTGAATGTCTAGTAAATCCCGCCAGGATTTATGTATTTCTTCTTTGATCAACAACCAAAAGAAACTTAACACTGCTTTTTTGGTAATATGAGGACAATGTAGGGCTCTTGACACTGTTGAGACATTTCAACAAAGCTCCTATTCATTACAGCCTGAACGGAACAATGTAATCTTCATAATCAGGGAACATTCTCATCAATCTTTCATTATCTTTAAGCATGTATGTACCCACAAGGTACAAAGCAGTAACTTATTTTCTTACTCATAAAATTGTTTTGTCATTTGTTTTGTGTAAACATGGAATATTGATACTGCTTGATGGAGCTCTGTATGATCTTAGGATCAAAACACAGTGAACTTTGGGAAATGTCACATCTACCACTGCATTATCACATTCGTTGTTCGATTTGGGTGGAATGACATCTGGGATAAATTGTCCTATGTCATATATCTTAGGGATATTAAAAATCAGTGAGGAGTTAATTTACCCTAGCGAGGATTGACTTACAATAACCTTGTAATGCATAGCAGAGGGTATTTTAATCTTTATAATACATAATCACACCATCACCATTCCCACAAAGCACTTAATTACTTGGTGACTTGCTCATTCAAATGAAAGGGATAGCATGGTTGCCATCATGAAGAATAAAAGCATGTCTGTGATAAAGAAATATAAACAGGTTTTCAAACAGGGATTGCAGACTCCTATTTAATATATTATTTATATTTAGATATGATCATGAATCTTTGAAATGAGTTCATACTGATAGCCACATCACCACTCGGCGTTTGTATAATTATACAATTAATGAAATGGTATTGACATTTAACACACTTACCATGGTTCTTGGGCAATGAACCGTTTTCTTCAAAATACCCACCTGCAGTTTTATAGATGTGATAATGAAATACCCGTTACAAATGGCATACTGAGGCTGTCTCTGCATGCAGGAAAATTGGGAAATATTACAAGCCCATATTTAAAAGTTTCAGAAAGTTGTAAGAATAAATGTAAACATTTTTCTTCGCCATCCATTCTCAGCCAGAGGCTCGGCGATTGAAAATTATGGGTAGGTGCGTTAAAATAAATGGAAGCTATGCATTGACATTGTAATGACAATAATCTACTGACAGTTTATAGGTATCAGTTTATTAGTAAATCTCCTACTGCCTTTGTATATATTTCACTCCTAATCTTATCACTGTTCACAGCCTTCCCTGAACACTATTCACAGATCCTGTACCTAGGAGCTGCCACTAGGAGCTGATTTCGTTATCGTGGGATGGAGTAATTACCATCATCATTATAGAGAGGTTTACACTTACCATGACGAGAGTACTTCATCCACCGTATTTACAGATGTCTGCCAACCTGCGGACAACTCTAGCATTTCCAAGAACCGTTATCACAGTGGTTCCCAGATATCAATTGTAACATTGATAGATTTGTAAGATTTTGACACATCCCCTTGTTTACAAGTTCTTGTAAATCTGGGTATGCTTTCAAATCCATGGGAGTTGCATGGGAGTACCTACTCAACGCCCATGGAACTTCTTCTCATGGCAGAGTAATGCAAGGCAGCTATTTGAATTGCGTTGTGTTACTCCGGGTATTTTAGAGCCACTCAGAGCCTCGCAATGAGGCTTTCCATGGCTTCGAAGATATGCCTTATGGTTTACGTTGCTCTTGCACCATGTTGCATGGTGCAAGAACAATGCAAAAGGCCTCATAAATAGGCCCCTACATTTCATGTAACGCAGAACAGAATGTTGCCTTGCTATGTTGTATTCCATGAATGTCTAGTAAATCCCGCCAGGATTTATGTATTTCTTCTTGGATCAACAAACCAAACTGCTTTTGTGGTAACACGAGGACAATGTAGGGCTCTTGACACTGGTGAAACATTTCAGCAAAGCTCCTATTTGTTACAGCCTGAACGGAACAATGTAATCTTGATAATCAGGGGACATTCTCATCAATCTTTCATTATCTTTAAGCATGTATGTACCCACAAGGTACAAAGCAGTAACTTATTTTCTTACTCATAAAATTGCTTTGTCATTTGTTTTGTGTAAACATGGACTATTTATACTGCTAGATGGAGCTCTGTATGATCTTTGGATCAAAACACAGTGAACTTTGGGAAATGTCACAACTACCACTGAATTATCACATTCGTTGTTCGATTTGGGTGGAATGACATGTGGGATAACATGTCCTATGTCATATATCTTAGGGATATTAAAAATCAGTGAGGAGTTAATTTACCCTAGCGAGGATTGAATTACAATAACCTTGTAATGCATAGCAGAGGGTATTTTAATCATTATAATACATAATCACACTATCACCATTCCCACAAAGCACCTAATTACTTGGTGACTTGCTCATTCATATGACAGGGATAGCATGGTTGCCATCATGAAGAATAAAAGCATGTCTGTGATAAAGAAATATAAACAGGTTTTCAAACAGGGATTGCAGACTCCTATTTAATATATTATTTATATTTAGATATGATCATGACTCTTTGAAATGAGTTCATACTGATGGCCACATCACCACTCGGCCTTTGTATAGTTATACAATTAATGGAATGGTATTGACATTTAACACACTTACCATGGTTCTTGGGCAATAAACCGTTTTCTTCAAAATACCCACCTGCAGTTTTATAGAAGTGATAATGAAATAACTGTTACAAATGGCATACTGAGGCTGTCTCTGCATGCAGGAAAATTGGGAAATATTACAAGCCCATATTTAAAAGTTTCAGAAAGTTGTAAGAATAAATGTAAACATTTTCCTTCGCCATCCATTCTCAGCCAGAGGCTCGGCGATTGAAAATTATGGGTAGGTGCGTTAAAATAAATGGAAGCTATGCATTGACATTGTAATGACAATAATATACTGACAGTTTATAAGTATCAGTTTATTAGTAAATCTCCTACTGCCTTTGTATATATTTCACTCCTAATCTTATCACTGTTCACAGCCTTCCCTGAACACTATTCACAGATCCTGTACCTAGGAGCTGCCACTAGGAGCTGATTTCGTTATCTTGGGATTGAGTAATTACCACCATCATTATGGAGAGCTTTACTCTTACCATGACGAGGGTACTCCATCCACCGTATTTACAGAAGCCTGCCAACTTGCGGACAACTCTAGCATTTCCAAGAACCGCTATCACAGTGGTTCCCGGATATCAATTGTAACTTTGATAGATTTGTAAGATTTTGACACATCCCCTGGTTTACAAGTTCTTGTAAATCTGGGTATGCCTTAAAATCCATGGGAGTTGCATGGGAATACCTACTCAACGCCCATGGAACTCCTTCCCATGGCAGAGTAATGCAAGACAGCTATTTGAATTGCGTTGTGTTACTCCGGGTATTTTAGAGCCACTCAGAGCCTCGCAAGGATGCTTTCCATGGCTTCAAAAATATGCCTTATGGTTTATGTTGCTCTTGCACCATGTTGCATGGTGCAAGAGCAATGCAAAAGGCCTCATAAATAGGCCCCTACATTTCATGCAACGCAGAACAGAATGTTGCCTTGCTATGTTGTGTTCCGTGAATGTCTAGTAAATCCCGCCAGGATTTATGTATTTCTTCTTTGATCAACAAACCAAAAGAAACTTAACACTGCTTTTTTGGTAATATGAGGACAATGTAGGGCTCTTGACACTGTTGAGACATTTCAACAAAGCTCCTATTCATTACAGCCTGAACGGAACAATGTAATCTTCATAATCAGGGGACATTCTCATCAATCTTTCATTATCTTTAAGCATGTATGTACCCACAAGGTACAAAGCAGTAACTTATTTTCTTACTCATAAAATTGTTTTGTCATTTGTTTTGTGTAAACATGGAATATTGATACTGCTTTATGGAGCTCTGTATGATCTTAGGATCAAAACACAGTGAACTTTGGGAAATGTCACATCTACCACTGCATTATCGCATTCGTTGTTCATTTGGGTGGAATGACATGTGGGATAAATTGTCCTATGTCATATATCTTAGGGATATTAAAAATCAGTGAGGAGTTAATTTACCCTAGCGAGGATTGACTTACAATAACCTTGTAATGCATAGCAGAGGGTATTTTAATCATTATAATACATAATCACACCATCACCATTCCCACAAAGCACTTAATTACTTGGTGACGTGCTCATTCATATGAAAGGGATAGCATGGTTGCCATCATGAAGAATAAAAGCATGTCTGTGATAAAGAAATATAAACAGGTTTTCAAACAGGGATTGCAGACTCCTATTTAATATATTATTTATATTTAGATATGATCATGACTCTTTGAAATGAGTTCATACTGATGGCCACATCACCACTCGGAGTTTGTATAATTATACAATTAATGAAATGGTATTGACATCTAACACACTTACCATGGTTCTTGGACAATGAACCATTTTCTTCAAAATACCCACCTGCAGTTTTATAGAAGTGATAATGAAATAACCGTTACAAATGGCATACTGAGGCTGTCTCTGCATGCAGGAAAATTGGGAAATATTACAAGCCCATATTTAAAAGTTTCAGAAAGTTGTAAGAATAAATGTAAACATTTTCCTTCGCCATCCATTCTCAGCCAGAGGCTGGGCGATTAAAAATTATGGGTAGGTGCGTTAAAATAAATGGAAGCTATGCATTGACATTGTAATGACAATAATCTACTGACAGTTTATAAGTATCAGTTTATTAGTAAATCTTCTACTGCCTTTGTATATATTTCACTCCTAATCTTATCACTGTTCACAGCCTTCCCTGAACACTATTCACAGATCCTGTACCTAGGAGCTGCCACTAGGAGCTGATTTCGTTATCGTGGGATTGAGTAATTACCACCATCATTATGGAGAGCTTTACTCTTACCATGACGAGGGTACTCCATCCACCATATTTACAGAAGCCTGCCAACTTGCGGACAACTCTAGCATTTCCAAGAACCGCTATCACAGTGATTCCCGGATATCAATTGTAACTTTGATAGATTTGTAAGATTTTGACACATCCCCTGGTTTACAAGTTCTTGTAAATCTGGGTATGCCTTAAAATCCATGGGAGTTGCATGGGAATACCTACTCAATGCCCATGGAACTCCTTCCCATGGCAGAGTAATGCAAGACAGCTATTTGAATTGCGTTGTGTTACTCCGGTTATTTTAGAGCCACTCAGAGGCTCGCAAGGATGCTTTCCATGGCTTCAAAAATATGCCTTATGGTTTATGTTGCTCTTGCACCATGTTGCATGGTGCAAGAGCAATGCAAAAGGCCTCATAAATAGGCCCCTACATTTCATGCAACGCAGAACAGAATGTTGCCTTGCTATGTTGTGTTCCGTGAATGTCTAGTAAATCCCGCCAGGATTTATGTATTTCTTCTTTGATCAACAAACCAAAAGAAACTTAACACTGCTTTTTTGGTAATATGAGGACAATGTAGGGCTCTTGACACTGTTGAGACATTTCAACAAAGCTCCTATTCATTACAGCCTGAACGGAACAATGTAATCTTCATAATCAGGGAACATTCTCATCAATCTTTCATTATCTTTAAGCATGTATGTACCCACAAGGTACAAAGCAGTAACTTATTTTCTTACTCATAAAATTGTTTTGTCATTTGTTTTGTGTAAACATGGAATATTGATACTGCTTGATGGAGCTCTGTATGATCTTAGGATCAAAACACAGTGAACTTTGGGAAATGTCACATCTGCCACTCCATTATCACATTCGTTGTTCATTTGGGTGGAATGACATGTGGGATAAATTGTCCTATGTCATATATCTTAGGGATATTAAAAATCAGTGAGGAGTTAATTTACCCTAGCGAGGATTGACTTACAATAACCTTGTAATGCATAGCCGAGGGTATTTTAATCATTATAATACGTAATCACACCATCACCATTCCCACAAAGCACTTAATTACTTGGTGACTTGCTCATTCAAATGAAAGGGATAGCATGGTTGCCATCATGAAGAATAAAAGCATGTCTGTGATAAAGAAATATAAACAGGTTTTCAAACAGGGATTGCAGACTCCTATTTAATATATTATTTATATTTAGATATGATCATGACTCTTTGAAATGAGTTCATACTGATGGCCACATCACCACTCGGCGTTTGTATAATTATACAATTAATTGAATGGTATTGACATTTAACACACTTACTATGGTTCTTGGTCAATAAACCGTTTTCTTCAAAATACCCACCTGCAGTTTTATAGAAGTGATAATGAAATAACTGTTACAAATGGCATACTGAGGCTGTCTCTGCATGCAGGAAAATTGGGAAATATTACAAGCCCATATTTAAAAGTTTCAGAAAGTTGTAAGAATAAATGTAAACATTTTTCTTCGCCATCCATTCTCAGCCAGAGGCTCGGCGATTGAAAATTATGGGTAGGTGCGTTAAAATAAATGGAAGCTATGCATTGACATTGTAATGACAATAATCTACTGACAGTTTATAGGTATCAGTTTATTAGTAAATCTCCTACTGCCTTTGTATATATTTCACTCCTAATCTTATCACTGTTCACAGCCTTCCCTGAACACTATTCACAGATCCTGTACCTAGGAGCTGCCACTAGGAGCTGATTTCGTTATCGTGGGATTGAGTAATTACCACCATCATTATGGAGAGCTTTACTCTTACCATGACGAGGGTACTCCATCCACCGTATTTACAGAAGCCTGCCAACTTGCGGACAACTCTAGCATTTCCAAGAACCGCTATCACAGTGGGTCCCGGATATCAATTGTAACTTTGATAGATTTGTAAGATTTTGACACATCCCCTGGTTTACAAGTTCTTGTAAATCTGTGTATGCCTTAAAATCCATGGGAGTTGCATGGGAATACCTACTCAACGCCCATGGAACTCCTTCCCATGGCAGAGTAATGCAAGACAGCTATTTGAATTGCGTTGTGTTACTCCGGTTATTTTAGAGCCACTCAGAGCCTCGCAAGGATGCTTTCCATGGCTTCAAAAATATGCCTTATGGTTTATGTTGCTCTTGCACCATGTTGCATGGTGCAAGAGCAATGCAAAAGGCCTCATAAATAGGCCCCTACATTTCATGCAACGCAGAACAGAATGTTGCCTTGCTATGTTGTGTTCCGTGAATGTCTAGTAAATCCCGCCAGGATTTATGTATTTCTTCTTTGATCAACAAACCAAAAGAAACTTAACACTGCTTTTTTGGTAATATGAGGACAATGTAGGGCTCTTGACACTGTTGAGACATTTCAACAAAGCTCCTATTCATTACAGCCTGAACGGAACAATGTAATCTTCATAATCAGGGAACATTCTCATCAATCTTTCATTATCTTTAAGCATGTATGTACCAACAAGGTACAAAGCAGTAACTTATTTTCTTACTCATAAAATTGTTTTGTCATTTGTTTTGTGTAAACATGGAATATTGATACTGCTTGATGGAGCTCTGTATGATCTTAGGATCAAAACACAGTGAACTTTGGGAAATGTCACATCTGCCACTCCATTATCGCATTCGTTGTTCATTTGGGTGGAATGACATGTGGGATAAATTGTCCTATGTCATATATCTTAGGGATATTAAAAATCAGTGAGGAGTTAATTTACCCTAGCGAGGATTGACTTACAATAACCTTGTAATGCATAGCCGAGGGTATTTTAATCATTATAATACGTAATCACACCATCACCATTCCCACAAAGCACTTAATTACTTGGTGACTTGCTCATTCAAATGAAAGGGATAGCATGGTTGCCATCATGAAGAATAAAAGCATGTCTGTGATAAAGAAATATAAACAGGTTTTCAAACAGGGATTGCAGACTCCTATTTAATATATTATTTATATTTAGATATGATCATGACTCTTTGAAATGAGTTCATACTGATGGCCACATCACCACTCGGCGTTTGTATAATTATATAATTAATTGAATGGTATTGACATTTAACACACTTACTATGGTTCTTGGGCAATAAACCATTTTCTTCAAAATACCCACCTGCAGTTTTATAGAAGTGATAATGAAATAACTGTTACAAATGGCATACTGAGGCTGTCTCTGCATGCAGGAAAATTGGGAAATATTACAAGCCCATATTTAAAAATTTCAGAAAGTTGTAAGAATAAATGTAAACATTTTCCTTCGCCATCCATTCTCAGCCAGAGGCTCGGCGATTGAAAATTATGGGTAGGTGCGTTAAAATAAATGGAAGCTATGCATTGACATTGTAATGACAATAATCTACTGACAGTTTATAGGTATCAGTTTATTAGTAAATCTCCTACTGCCTTTGTATATATTTCACTCCTAATCTTATCACTGTTCACAGCCTTCCCTGAACACTATTCACAGATCCTGTACCTAGGAGCTGCCACTAGGAGCTGATTTCGTTATCGTGGGATTGAGTAATTACCACCATCATTATGGAGAGCTTTACTCTTACCATGACGAGGGTACTCCATCCACCGTATTTACAGAAGCCTGCCAACTTGCGGACAACTCTAGCATTTCCAAGAACCGCTATCACAGTGGTTCCCGGATATCAATTGTAACTTTGATAGATTTGTAAGATTTTGACACATCCCCTGGTTTACAAGTTCTTGTAAATCTGTGTATGCCTTAAAATCCATGGGAGTTGCATGGGAATACCTACTCAACGCCCATGGAACTCCTTCCCATGGCAGAGTAATGCAAGACAGCTATTTGAATTGCGTTGTGTTACTCCGGTTATTTTAGAGCCACTCAGAGCCTCGCAAGGATGCTTTCCATGGCTTCAAAAATATGCCTTATGGTTTATGTTGCTCTTGCACCATGTTGCATGGTGCAAGAGCAATGCAAAAGGCCTCATAAATAGGCCCCTACATTTCATGCAACGCAGAACAGAATGTTGCCTTGCTATGTTGTGTTCCGTGAATGTCTAGTAAATCCCGCCAGGATTTATGTATTTCTTCTTTGATCAACAAACCAAAAGAAACTTAACACTGCTTTTTCGGTAATATGAGGACAATGTAGGGCTCTTGACACTGGTGAAACATTTCAGCAAAGCTCCTATTTGTTACAGCCTGAACGGAACAATGTAATCTTGATAATCAGGGGACATTCTCATCAATCTTTCATTATCTTTAAGCATGTATGTACCCACAAGGTACAAAGCAGTAACTTATTTTCTTACTCATAAAATTGCTTTGTCATTTGTTTTGTGTAAACATGGACTATTTATACTGCTTGATGGAGCTCTGTATGATCTTTGGATCAAAACACAGTGAACTTTGGGAAATGTCACATCTACCACTGAATTATCACATTCGTTGTTCGATTTGGGTGGAATGACATGTGGGATAACATGTCCTATGTCATATATCTTAGGGATATTAAAAATCAGTGAGGAGTTAATTTACCCTAGCGAGGATTGAATTACAATAACCTTGTAATGCATAGCAGAGGGTATTTTAATCATTATAATACATAATCACACTATCACCATTCCCACAAAGCACCTAATTACTTGGTGACTTGCTCATTCATATGACAGGGATAGCATGGTTGCCATCATGAAGAATAAAAGCATGTCTGTGATAAAGAAATATAAACAGGTTTTCAAACAGGGATTGCAGACTCCTATTTAATATATTATTTATATTTAGATATGATCATGACTCTTTGAAATGAGTTCATACTGATGGCCACATCACCACTCGGCGTTTGTATAATTATACAATTAATGGAATGGTATTGACATTTAACACACTTACCATGGTTCTTGAGCAATAAACCGTTTTCTTCCAAATACCCACCTGCAGTTTTATAGAAGTGATAATGAAATAACTGTTACAAATGGCATACTGAGGCTGTCTCTGCATGCAGGAAAATTGGGAAATATTACAAGCCCATATTTAAAAGTTTCAGAAAGTTGTAAGAATAAATGTAAACATTTTCCTTCGCCATCCATTCTCAGCCAGAGGCTCGGCGATTGAAAATTATGGGTAGGTGCGTTAAAATAAATGGAAGCTATGCATTGACATTGTAATGACAATAATCTACTGACAGTTTATAAGAATCAGTTTATTAGTAAATCTCCTACTGCCTTTGTATATATTTCACTCCTAATCTTATCACTGTTCACAGCCTTCCCTGAACACTATTCGCAGATCCTGTACCTAGGAGCTGCCAGTAGGAGCTGATTTTGTTATCGTGGGATGGAGTAATTGCCATCATCATTATGGAGCGCTTTACTCTTACCATGGCGAGGGTACTCCATCCACTGTATTTACAGATGTCTGCCAACCTGCGGACAACTCTAGCATTTCCAAGAACCGTTATCACAGTGGTTCCCGGATATCAATTGTAACTTTGATAGATTTGTAAGATTTTGACACATCCCCTGGTTTACAAGTTCTTGTAAATCTGGGTATGCCTTAAAATCCATGGGAGTTGCATGGGAATACCTACTCAACGCCCATGGAACTCCTTCCCATGGAAGAGTAATGCAAGGCAGCTATTTGAATTGCGTTGTGTTCCTCCGGGTATTTTAGAGCCACTCAGAGCCACGCAAGGAGGCTTTCCATGGCTTCAAAGATATGCCTTATGGTTTACGTTGCTCTTGCACCATATTGCATGGTGCAAGAGCAATGCAAAAGGCCTCATAAATAGGCCCCTACATTTCATGCAAAGCAGAACAGAATGTTGCCTTGCTATGTTGGGTTCCGTGAATGTCTAGTAAATCCCGCCAGGATTTATGTATTTCTTCTTGGATCAACAAACCAAAAGAAACTTAACACTGCTTTTGTGGTAACACGAGGACAATGTAGGGCTCTTGACACTGGTGAGACATTTCAGCAAAGCTCCTATTTATTACAGCCTGAACGGAACAATGTAATCTTGATAATCAAGGGACATTCTCTTCAATCTTTCATTATCTTTAAGCTTGTATGTACCCACAAGGTACAAAGCAGTAACTTATTTTCTTACTCATAAAATTGCTTTGTCATTGGTTTTTTGTAAACATGGACTATTGATACTGCTTGATGGAGCTCTGTATGATCTTAGGATCAAAACACATTGAACTTTGAGAAATGTCACATCTACAACTGAATTATCACATTCATTGTTCGATTTGGGTGGAATGACATGTGGGATAACATGTCCTATGTCATATATCTTAGGGATATTAAAAATCAGTGAGGAGTTAATTTATCCTAGCGAGGATTGACTTACAATAACCTTGTAATGCATAGCAGAGGGTATTTTAATCATTATAATACATAATCACATCATCACCATTCCCACAAAGCACTTAATTACTTGGTGACTTGCTCATTCATATGAAAGGGATAGCATGGTTGCCATCAATAAAAGCATGTATGTGATACAGAAATATAAACAAGTGTTCAAACAGGGAACGCAGACTCCTATTTAATATATTATTTATATTTAGATATGATCATGACTCTTTGAAATGAGTTCATACTGATGGCCACGTCACCACTTGGCGTTTGTACAATTGTACAATTAATGAAATGGTATTGACATTTAACACACTTACCATGTTTCTTAGGCAATCAACAGTTTTCTCCAACATCCCCACCTGCAGTTTTATAGAAGTGATAATGAAATAACCATTACAAATGGAATACTGAGGCTGTCTCTGCATGCAGGAAAATTGGGAAATATTGCAAGCCCATATTTAAAAGTTTCAGAAAGTTGTAAGAATAAATGTAAACATTTTCCTTCGCCATCCATTCTCAGCCAGAGGCTGGGCGATTGAAAATTATGGGTAGGTGCGTTAAAATAAATGGAAGCTATGTATTGAAATTGTAATGACAATAATCTACTGACAGTTTATAGGTATCAGTTTATTAGTAAATCTCCTACTGCCTTTGTATATATTTCACTCCTAATCTTATCACTGTTCACAGCCTTCCCTGAACACTATTCGCAGATCCTGTACCTAGGAGCTGCCACTAGGAGCTGATTTTGTTATCGTGGGATGGAGTAATTACCATCATCATTATGGAGCGCTCTACTCTTACCATGGCGAGGGTACTCCATCCACTGTATTTACAGATGTCTGCCAACCTGCGGACAACTCTAGCATTTTCAAGAACCGTTATCACAGTGGTTCCCGGATATCAATTGTAACTTTGATAGATTCGTAAGATTTTGACACATCCCCTGGTTTACAAGTTCCTGTAAATCTGGGTATGCCTTAAAATCCATGGGAGTTGCATGGGAATACCTACTCAACGCCCATGGAACTCCTTCCCATGGCAGAGTAATGCAAGGCAGCTATTTGTATTGCGTTGTGTTCCTCTGGGTATTTTAGAGCCTCTCAGAGCCACGCAAGGAGGCCCTCCATGGCTTCAAAGATATGCCTTATGGTTTACGTTGCTCTTGCACCATATTGCATGGTGCAAGAGCAATGCAAAAGGCCTCATAAATAGGCCCCTACATTTCATGCAAAACAGAACAGAATGTTGCCTTGCTATGTTGGTTTCCGTGAATGTCTAGTAAATTCCGCCAGGATTTATGTATTTCTTCTTCGATCAACAAACCAAAAGAAACTTAACACTGCTTTTGTGGTAACACGAGGACAATGTAGGGCTCTTGACACTGGTGAGACATTTCAACAAAGCTCCTATTTATTACAGCCTGAACGGAACAATGTAATCTTGATAATCAGGGAACTTTCTCATCAAGCTTTCATTATCTTTAACCATGTATGTACCCACAAGGTACAAAGCAGTAACTTATTTTCTTACACATAAAATTGCTTTGTCATTGGTTTTGTGTAAACATGGACTATTGATACTGCTTGATGGAGCTCTGTATGATCTTAGGATCAAAACACAGTGAAGTTTGGGAAATGTCACATCTACAACTGAATTTTCACATTCATTGTTCCATTTGGGTGGAATGACATGTGGGATAACATGTCCTATGTCATATATCTTAGGGATATTAAAAATCAGTGAGGAGTTAATTTATCCTAGCGAGGATTGACTTACAATAACCTTGTAATGCATAGCAGAGGGTATTTTAATCATTATAATACATAATCACACCATCACCATTCCCACAAAGCACTTAATTACTTGGTGACTTGCTCATTCATATGAAAGGGATAGCATGGTTGCCATCATGAAGAATTAAAGCATGTCTGTGATACAGAAATATAAACAGGTTTTCAAACAGGGAACTCAGACTTCTATTTAATATATTATTTATATTTAGATATGATCATGACTCTTTGAAATGAGTTCATACTGATGGCCACATCACCACTCGGCGTTTGTACAATTGTACAATTAATGAAATGGTATTGACATTTACCACACTTACCATGTTTCTTAGGCAATCAACAGTTTTCTCCAAAATCCCCACCTGCAGTTTTATAGAAGTGATAATGAAATAACCGTGACAAATGGCATACTGAGACTGTCTCTGCATGCAGGAAAATTGGGAAATATTACAAGCCCATATTTAAAAGTTTCAGAAAGTTGTAAGAATAAATATAAACATTTTCCTTCGCCATCCATTCTCAGCCAGAGGCTCGGCGATTGAAAATTATTGGTAGGTGCGTTAAAATAAATGGAAGCTATGCATTGACATTGTAATGACAATAATCTACTGACAGTTTATAGGTATCAGTTTATTAGTAAATCTCCTACTGCCTTTGTATATATTTCACTCCTAATCTTATCACTGTTCACAGCCTTCCCTGAACACTATTCACAGATCCTGTACCTAGGAGCTGCCACTAGGAGCTGATTTCGTTATCGTGGGATTGAGTAATTACCACCATCATTATGGAGAGCTTTACTCTTACCATGACGAGGGTACTCCATCCACCGTATTTACAGAAGCCTGCCAACTTGCGGACAACTCTAGCATTTCCAAGAACCGCTATCACAGTGGTTCCCGGATATCAATTGTAACTTTGATAGATTTGTAAGATTTTGACACATCCCCTGGTTTACAAGTTCTTGTAAATCTGTGTATGCCTTAAAATCCATGGGAGTTGCATGGGAATACCTACTCAACGCCCATGGAACTCCTTCCCATGGCAGAGTAATGCAAGACAGCTATTTGAATTGCGTTGTGTTACTCCGGTTATTTTAGAGCCACTCAGAGCCTCGCAAGGATGCTTTCCATGGCTTCAAAAATATGCCTTATGGTTTATGTTGCTCTTGCACCATGTTGCATGGTGCAAGAGCAATGCAAAAGGCCTCATAAATAGGCCCCTACATTTCATGCAACGCAGAACAGAATGTTGCCTTGCTATGTTGTGTTCCGTGAATGTCTAGTAAATCCCGCCAGGATTTATGTATTTCTTCTTTGATCAACAAACCAAAAGAAACTTAACACTGCTTTTTTGGTAATATGAGGACAATGTAGGGCTCTTGACACTGTTGAGACATTTCAACAAAGCTCCTATTCATTACAGCCTGAACGGAACAATGTAATCTTCATAATCAGGGGACATTCTCATCAATCTTTCATTATGTTTAAGCATGTATGTACCCACAAGGTACAAAGCAGTAACTTATATTCTTACTCATAAAATTGTTTTGTCATTTGTTTTGTGTAAACATGGAATATTGATACTGCTTGATGGAGCTCTGCATGATCTTAGGATCAAAACACAGTGAACTTTGGGAAATGTCACATCTACCACTGCATTATCACATTCGTGGTTCGATTTGGGTGGAATGACATCTGGGATAAATTGTCCTATGTCATATATCTTAGGGATATTAAAAATCAGTGAGGAGTTAATTTACCCTAGCGAGGATTGACTTACAATAACCTTGTAATGCATAGCAGAGGGTATTTTAATCTTTATAATACATAATCACACCATCACCATTCCCACAAAGCACTTAATTACTTGGTGACTTGCTCATTCAAATGAAAGGGATAGCATGGTTGCCATCATGAAGAATAAAAGCATGTCTGTGATAAAGAAATATAAACAGGTTTTCAAACAGGGATTGCAGACTCCTATTTAATATATTATTTATATTTAGATATGATCATGAATCTTTGAAATGAGTTCATACTGATGGCCACATCACCACTCGGCGTTTGTATAACTATACAATTAATGAAATGGTATTGACATTTAACACACTTACCATGGTTCTTGGGCAATGAACCGTTTTCTTCAAAATACCCACCTGCAGTTTTATAGATGTGATAATGAAATACCCGTTACAAATGGCATACTGAGGCTGTCTCTGCATGCAGGAAAATTGGGAAATATTACAAGCCCATATTTAAAAGTTTCAGAAAGTTGTAAGAATAAATGTAAACATTTTTCTTCGCCATCCATTCTCAGCCAGAGGCTCGGCGATTGAAAATTATGGGTAGGTGCGTTAAAATAAATGGAAGCTATGCATTGACATTGTAATGACAATAATCTACTGACAGTTTATAGGTATCAGTTTATTAGTAAATCTCCTACTGCCTTTGTATATATTTCACTCCTAATCTTATCACTGTTCACAGCCTTCCCTGAACACTATTCACAGATCCTGTACCTAGGAGCTGCCACTAGGAGCTGATTTCGTTATCGTGGGATGGAGTAATTACCATCATCATTATAGAGAGGTTTACTCTTACCATGACGAGGGTACTCCATCCACCGTATTTACAGAAGCCTGCCAACTTGCGGACAACTCTAGCATTTCCAAGAACCGCTATCACAGTGGTTCCCAGATATCAATTGTAACATTGACAGATTTGTAAGATTTTGACACATCCCCTGGTTTACAAGTTCTTGTAAATCTGGGTATGCTTTCAAATCCATGGGAGTTGCATGGGAATACATACTCAACGCCCATGGAACTCCTTCTCATGGCAGAGTAATGCAAGGCAGCTATTTGAATTGCGTTGTGTTACTCCGGGTATTTTAGAGCCACTCAGAGCCTCGCAATGAGGCTTTCCATGGCTTCGAAGATATGCCTTATGGTTTACGTTGCTCTTGCACCATGTTGCATGGTGCAAGAACAATGCAAAAGGCCTCATAAATAGGCCCCTACATTTCATGTAACGCAGAACAGAATGTTGCCTTGCTATGTTGTATTCCATGAATGTCTAGTAAATCCCACCAGGATTTATGTATTTCTTCTTGGAACAACAAACCAAACTGCTTTTGTGGTAACACGAGGACAATGTAGGGCTCTTGACACTGGTGAAACATTTCAGCAAAGCTCCTATTTGTTACAGCCTGAACGGAACAATGTAATCTTGATAATCAGGGGACATTCTCATCAATCTTTCATTATCTTTAAGCATGTATGTACCCACAAGGTACAAAGCAGTAACTTATTTTCTTACTCATAAAATTGCTTTGTCATTTGTTTTGTGTAAACATGGACTATTTATACTGCTTGATGGAGCTCTGTATGATCTTTGGATCAAAACACAGTGAACTTTGGGAAATGTCACAACTACCACTGAATTATCACATTCGTTGTTCGATTTGGGTGGAATGACATGTGGGATAACATGTCCTATGTCATATATCTTAGGGATATTAAAAATCAGTGAGGAGTTAATTTACCCTAGCGAGGATTGAATTACAATAACCTTGTAATGCATAGCAGAGGGTATTTTAATCATTATAATACATAATCACACTATCACCATTCCCACAAAGCACCTAATTACTTGGTGACTTGCTCATTCATATGACAGGGATAGCATGGTTGCCATCATGAAGAATAAAAGCATGTCTGTGATAAAGAAATATAAACAGGTTTTCAAACAGGGATTGCAGACTCCTATTTAATACATTATTTATATTTAGATATGATCATGACTCTTTGAAATGAGTTCATACTGATGGCCACATCACCACTCGGCCTTTGTATAGTTATACAATTAATGGAATGGTATTGACATTTAACACACTTACCATGGTTCTTGGGCAATAAACCGTTTTCTTCAAAATACCCACCTGCAGTTTTATAGAAGTGATAATGAAATAACTGTTACAAATGGCATACTGAGGCTGTCTCTGCATGCAGGAAAATTGGGAAATATTACAAGCCCATATTTAAAAGTTTCAGAAAGTTGTAAGAATAAATGTAAACATTTTCCTTCGCCATCCATTCTCAGCCAGAGGCTCGGCGATTGAAAATTATGGGTAGGTGCGTTAAAATAAATGGAAGCTATGCATTGACATTGTAATGACAATAATCTACTGACAGTTTATAGGTATCAGTTTATTAGTAAATCTCCTACTGCCTTTGTATATATTTCACTCCTAATCTTATCACTGTTCACAGCCTTCCCTGAACACTATTCACAGATCCTGTACCTAGGAGCTGCCACTAGGAGCTGATTTTGTTATCGTGGGATTGAGTAATTACCACCATCATTATGGAGAGCTTTACTCTTACCATGACGAGGGTACTCCATCCACCGTATTTACAGAAGCCTGCCAACTTGCGGACAACTCTAGCATTTCCAAGAACCGCTATCACAGTGGTTCCCGGATATCAATTGTAACTTTGATAGATTTGTAAGATTTTGACACATCCCCTGGTTTACAAGTTCTTGTAAATCTGTGTATGCCTTAAAATCCATGGGAGTTGCATGGGAATACCTACTCAACGCCCATGGAACTCCTTCCCATGGCAGAGTAATGCAAGACAGCTATTTGAATTGCGTTGTGTTACTCCGGTTATTTTAGAGCCACTCAGAGCCTCGCAAGGATGCTTTCCATAGCTTCAAAAATATGCCTTATGGTTTATGTTGCTCTTGCACCATGTTGCATGGTGCAAGAGCAATGCAAAAGGCCTCATAAATAGGCCCCTACATTTCATGCAACGCAGAACAGAATGTTGCCTTGCTATGTTGTGTTCCGTGAATGTCTAGTAAATCCCGCCAGGATTTATGTATTTCTTCTTTGATCAACAAACCAAAAGAAACTTAACACTGCTTTTTTGGTAATATGAGGACAATGTAGGGCTCTTGACACTGTTGAGACATTTCAACAAAGCTCCTATTCATTACAGCCTGAACGGAACAATGTAATCTTCATAATCAGGGAACATTCTCATCAATCTTTCATTATCTTTAAGCATGTATGTACCAACAAGTTACAAAGCAGTAACTAATTTTCTTACTCATAAAATTGTTTTGTCATTTGTTTTGTGTAAACATGGAATATTGATACTGCTTGATGGAGCTCTGTATGATCTTAGGATCAAAACACAGTGAACTTTGGGAAATGTCACATCTGCCACTCCATTATCGCATTCGTTGTTCATTTGGGTGGAATGACATGTGGGATAAATTGTCCTATGTCATATATCTTAGGGATATTAAAAATCAGTGAGGAGTTAATTTACCCTAGCGAGGATTGACTTACAATAACCTTGTAATGCATAGCAGAGGGTATTTTAATCATTATAATACATAATCACACCATCACCATTCCCACAAAGCACTTAATTACTTGGTGACTTGCTCATTCAAATGAAAGGGATAGCATGGTTGCCATCATGAAGAATAAAAGCATGTCTGTGATAAAGAAATATAAACAGGTTTTCAAACAGGGATTGCAGACTCCTTTTTAATATATTATTTATATTTAGATATGATCATGACTCTTTGAAATGAGTTCATACTGATGGCCACATCACCACTCGGCATTTGTATAATTATACAATTAATGGAATGGTATTGACATTTAACACACTTACCATGGTTCTTGGGCAATGAACCGTTTTCTTCAAAATACCCACCTGCAGTTTTATAGATGTGATAATGAAATACCCGTTACAAATGGCATACTGAGGCTGTCTCTGCATGCAGGAAAATTGGGAAATATTACAAGCCCATATTTAAAAGTTTCAGAAAGTTGTAAGAATAAATGTAAACATTTTCCTTCGCCATCCATTCTCTTTTTTTTTTTAAACTTTATTTTTGTGCAGGTATGAAAAGAATACAGTTGTGGCACGCCCATCCCAACATGTCAAACTTACATCATGTTATTTGTCCACAGCCGTTATGCCCACAACCCGGAGGCCGGGCGGCAACACCTAGGTATTCCAGTAGTGTGCAAATGTTTCCAATGTTACGCGTTCCACATGGAACCCCATGATCCTGCTTTTGTCTTTTTCTCCCACAACACCCCCCCCCCCCCTTCCCCCACTACCCCCAACAAACTAATAGCACATCCCCCTCAAGGGGTGACAGACAGCTCCCAAGTTCATCAAACAATGCGTCACCAGTCCGCCGGTTCCATTCGTGTATAGTGTAGTAGTGCTTGCCCCCACTCCCATAACACAATATAGCATCTCGCATGCACGGAGTCTCTAAATGAATCACTGTCTCGGTCTTGTATGGGTACTCGTCGTTATCAGGTGGTCCCTCCCGCCCATCCCCGCCCTCTACCCCTCTATGGGTTGCCTCCTATGTGCCCTACCTCTAGGCCATGGTATTGTCTCCATTTGCTCCATATCCTTCGGAATTTTTTTGGACAGCCTCTAGCTTTGTATGTCACTCGTTCTGCTGCCATATAGAGGTCCAGACCTCTCCTCCATTCCTCAATCTCTGGCCGCTCCGCCACCCCCCAGTATTTCGCTATGTCCCTTTTCGCTACCACCAGCGCCAACACCAGGAAAATGATGTGTGGGCGCGGCAGGTCTACTTCGGTCACCATTCCTAGTAACGCCAGTTTCGGGTCTAGCGTTAGCTCTGTTCCCAACACCTCCCCCAATTCTGTGAAGATGTGAGACCAATACGTTTGAATTTTCACACAGGACCATATGGTGTGGTAGAAATCTCCCTGTTCAGTATTGCATCGAAGACACGTGGCGTCCGCTATCCTACCCATCTTGTGGAGACGCCTCCGGTCGAAGTATGTCCTGTGTAACACATTTAATTGGATCAGCCTCAACCGTGACTTAATTGCGACTTCTCGGGGATGCATCAGTATCAGCTCCCAGTCTAAGTCCTCCAGCTGCCCCACTTCCGCCTCCCATGTACCTCTGAGTTTCGCCAGATTACCCAACATATTGTTTGTGAGGGTTTTATATGTAAGCGACACTGCCTGGTGTACCATCTGCTCCTGTAGGAGTCTCCCTTCCAAAGGTGCATATTCCGGTATGTCCTGTAGTGATATCTGCTGTGCATTCCAGACATGTACTAGCTGTAGGTGCTTGTATCGTTGTGTGTGGTGTAATCCGAACTCTGCCTGCAGCATCGCGAATGTCTTCAGCTCACCTTTACTAATCACGTCCCCAATAGTGGAGATCCCTATGTCATCCCACCTTTGGAAGCCTTTCAGTTTATGGAGTTCCGTGAACCATTTGCAGTGCCACAGTGGTGTCTGACGTGTTGGCCGCCCCTCCCATCCCGTGGATTTAGTAGCTCGGGACCATGCTCTAATCGTAATCAAAGTCGCTGGCAAGAGCGTTCTCTCCGCCTTTCCCCCATACAGATAGTGGAGTATATTGTGTGCGGATAATTTATGCCTCTCTAGTGCATATGTTGGGTGATCCGCTGGTGCGTGCAGCCAGTCATTAATGGGGGTCAGGTGTTCCGCCCAATAGTATGCCTCCAGGTTCGGTAATGAAATGCCCCCACTATATTGATGTCGTTGGAGTGTCTGGAGCGCAATGCGTGGTTGTTTGCCTAGCCATATGAATGACCGCAGGTCTGCGTGGATTCTAGTGATAGTGTTAGTCGGAAGCGGATAGTACTCATTTTGAAGTGCGTAGAGGAATTTGGGTAGGGTAATCATCTTATACATCACCGCCCTTCCCAGTAGGGTGAGCGGCAACTGTCTCCATCTTGTCATATCCTCTACTGCCTCCTTCAGTATCCGTTCCACATTTCTCTGGAACGAGAGCTTTTTGTCCAAGGTGACATATACCCCAAGGTACTGGAACCCCTCAGTGGTGGTGAGTAGACGGTCCGGTAGCGGTACTCCCTGCACTGCTCCCCGTGGCGTATACAAGACTGATTTATGCCAGTTGATGGTGTGGCCTGCCATTGCCCCAAAGTCTTCCAACTCTCTGAACAATTTCAGTACATCGTCTGCATATAACGAAACCTTTTCCTGAGTATCCCCCCGACTCGGTACACATGAAGCCATGGATCTCTGGGTTCTGATGAATTTTGGCCGCCAGTATTTCTATAGTGAGAGTGAAAAGGAGGGGGGACAGCGGGCATCCTTGTCTGGTGCCCCGCTCCACCCGGAATTCGCGTGATAGGCACCCATTCACTCGTACTCGCGCCTTCGGCGCCGCGTAGAGCAACCCTATCCATTTCTGAAAGTGTGGGCCAAAGCCAAACCGACGCAACACTGCCATGAGAAAGGGCCAATGTACCGCATCGAACGCTTTTTCAGCGTCCAAGGACAGGAACCAGTGCGGTTCCGTTCTACCCTGTATTTCTTGGAGCCAGTTATGGGTCCGTCGGAGATTAAGTTTTGTCGCTCTATCCGGCAAAAATCCGGATTGGTCTGTGTGTATAAGGTCTGGGACCACCGTCCGTAGGCGCGCCGCTAGAATTGTGGCCAGTACTTTGACCTCCATATTTAGGAGGGAGATGGGGCGGTACGAGGCACAATCTTCCTCCGGCTTGCCCTGTTTGTATATCGGCACTATGGTTGCTAATGCTAGGTCTCGAGGGAGTCTCCCTAGTCCGTATGCTTCAACATATAGAGCCAACAGATGAGGCGTCAATAGGTCGGCTGTCTTTTTAAAGAATTCCGCCGGGAACCCGTTGGGCCCCGGTGTTTTCCCCTTTTTTAATTTATTGATGGCTGTGGAGATCTCCTCCAGTGTGATTCCCGCCTCCAAAGGGGTGCTGAGTCCCTCATCCAATACTGGGATATCTAGATTTTCCATATAAAGTAAGGCCTCGTCCACTGACCCGAGGTCCCGGCCTCTATAGAAGTTCTCATAGTGTAGTGCGAAAGCTTCTGCTATGCCCCTGTCGGTAGTTTCCAGGCCTCCCCCATCCCTTCTGATTCTTTCCACCCACCTCGCGGCTTGTTCTTTCCTGCTAAGCCACGCCAGGAGCTTGCCTGACTTGTCGCCTACATCATACAGGCGGTGTAGCGTTGCTAGGGCTTGCGTCTTCGCCTCATTAGAGACCAGTTCCCTATACTCCTTCTGTTTGTCTTGCAGCTGCCGCAGTATACCTTCCCCTCGGTTTACAAGGTAGTGTCTTTCCAGGGTCAGGATTTCAAGTTCTAACGCTGCTGCCTCCCTGTGCTGTTTGCTGCGTTCATCCCGCAGCCTCCCTCTAATTCTATCTCTCACCACCGGCTTCATGGCCTCCCAGAAGGTAATGTTAGATTCCACTGAGCCCTTGTTCGGTATTCACCTGTTACAATGCATTTTTTACTCCGCACTACCACTACAACGCAGGCATTACAACGCATACCGTTACAACGCATTGCGCTTTGGGGCGCTCTAGGATAAGAGGTAAGTTTAATTTACTATCCAACACCTTCCCTAGGGTCCACGGGGACTGGAGTTAGAATAGTAAATTATACTTACCACTATCCAGCACCCCAAAGCGCTATGCGTTGTAGCGGTATGCGTTGTAAATACCGCGTTGTAATGGTACGCGGAGTAAAAGTATGCGTTGTAACGACATACATCCCCTTGTTCTCCGCTACGTACACTTTTATGTCTGCCCTCAGACCCCGTACTATTTCAGGGGATTGAATATCCCAGGCTGCCAAGCGCCATTCCGTCTCACGCCTTTCGGTGTTCTTCCCTAATAGCGCATATAGGGGGGAGTGATCTGATATTCCCCTTGCCTTGTACGTGAACTCATCCCCTTCCGACAGGTACTGTCTTGCAACAAAAATATAGTCTAGCCTGGAGAAGGTTTTGTGGGCCCCTGAGTAAAAGGAGAATGTCTCTTGCGTCGGGTGTCGCCATCGCCATGCGTCAGTGAGTCCCATGTCCGCCACGTATTTCGCAAGGGCTGTTTGTGTCCCCCCTCTGCGTGTTGCCCCTGAACGATCTAATTCTTCCGACATGACATCATTGAAGTCCCCCCCACTATTTGCATCGTATCCGCCGTTTCTAGTAAGATGGACGCTACCTCCCTAAGTGTGCGTGGTTGGAGTTTTGGTGGGGCATATACTGAGATGACTGTGATGCGTTGTCTGTTCCACACTCCCTGCACTCCCACATACGTACCCTGTGTATCGCTCCATGTACGCGCTACGGTGAAGGGGTGTGTTTTGTTAATTAGTATTGCGGCTCCCCTGGCGCCTGACGTGTAGCCCGCGTGATTCAAGACTTTGTATCTCCCCCTCGCTATGAATGTACATTTTCCCGCCCTAAGGTGAGTTTCTTGCAGGAGGATGAGGTCCGGGGCGGTCCTCTTTATGTATGAATTCACTAATCCCCTCTTTATTTTGGAGCCCAGGCCATTAACATTCCAAGTCATAATGGAGATCCCCTTGTGTATACCGTCTGTGTCTGTTAGTGTACCTGCCATACTGTGTAGGTCTTCTGGAGGTCAATAGACGACCCTAGCGGCTGTGTGTGACAATGTTGACTTCCATTCCTCAGATTGTGCCTCTTCGCGCTATTCCTTGTCCAACTCCCTCCCCAACTTCCCCAACTTGGTGAAATTCCCCCGTGCCCTCTCCCACCCCCCACCCCACCTCTCTCCCCTTCCAGACTCGTTCCCATCAAGGTCCAAGCTGTTAGTAGAAGTCGGTCTGTCACCCCCCCCACTCCCTCCCTCTATAGAACTATGGCCCGCAAGAGCCGCCTATAATGGCCCGTGCTGTATCCCCCCCCGTCGGGCTTTTACCCCCGACAAGGGTATGCACCACTCCTGGGCTCTTGTCCGGACTGTAAAGAACTGTTGTTGCTAACAAGTAAACTGTACCTGAAAACACAAAAAGATTCAACGAAAGGAAAAGAGAAACAACAACTAAAAGGGTGTTGGCCACTTGCGTGTCATGGCCGTGTCCCGGCCGACAATCCAGTCATCCACTTCTTCCAGGTTCACGAATGTGAGTCTTGTGTTGTCGGTACTGTGCTGCAGTGTTTGTCGGATACGTCCTGTTCCAACAGCCGGATCTCTGTTTCCAGTGGGTGTAAGGAGCGTTGGTCAGTGTCTGACGCCTCGTCCTCCACATCTGAGTCCCTGAGGTGTTCTCCTTCTCCTTCCGAGCATGCCTGGTCCCGTGACCCCTCCTGAGTTCTGTGAGCCGTCCTCGACGTTCCGGGTGATTCCGATCTCCCCCTCCTGGATCCTGCCGATGTGCGTGAATGGTATGGGGTGCCTGTGTATCTCGAGTAAAGTCTCCGGGATCTCCTCCTCTGCTGTTTTGGCGAGCCCCACCGCGCCTTGTCCTGTGCTGCCCTCACCAGCTCCTCTCTCCCTGCCGTTTCCCGACTATTGAGGATCGGTCTCTCCTCCAGCCATTGCCATGCATCCTCCGGATGGCTGAAGAAGTGCGCCTTGTCCTTGTAGATGACTTTGAGTTTTGCTGGGAAGAGCAGCATATACGTAATGTTCAATGATCTCAATTTGACTTTCACCGAGTCAAAGGAGTGCCGCTGCTTCTGGACCTCCTGACTATAGTCCGGAAAAATCATTATGTTGGTGTTCTCAACTCGGATTTCGCCCATTTTCCTCGCTTCCCGCAAAATTAAGTCTCTGTCAGCGAAGTTTAGGAATCGCGCGATCACTGGCCTGGGTCTCGCGCCCTCCGGAGGTTTCGCAAGGAGCGCCCTGTGCGCTCTTTTGATTACAAAGCAGGAAGAAAAACGGGCTCCAGGGAAGGTGTCCGTGAGCCACTTGTGCAGGAAGGATGCCATATTGTTCCCCTCGATTCCCTCTCTAAATCCTACGAATCGGAGGTTGTTCCGTCTCGCCCTGTTTTCGGCGTCATCCACCTTCCAGAGCAGCTGTCTGTGCGACGCCTGGAGCTCCGCCATTTCTCTCCGTAGTGTGGTTATCGAGTCCTCAGCCTCTCCAATGCGTGTTTCAGTCTCAGTCACTCTGGCGGAGAGGTTCTTGAAATCTTGGCGCAGGAGTGTGACTTCAGCGCCCACTTCCCCAATTTTGCCCTCCAACGCGGATCGGGATTCCTGGATATCCGATCTCGATGCCTGGATTGCTGCAAGCAACCTGTCCGTGGCAGTGGCCCCCTCTGCTGCCGCGCCTGAGTTGTCCTTGGATGTCCTTGGCGCCGCGAAGAGATCCAGAGTGCCTTGTTTGGGATGCTTGGGTGGGAGGTCTCTCTTCCCCATCCTCACTGATTCAGTGGTGAGTCCAGCTATGAGGGATGTGGGCAGAGCGGTTCTGGCGGCCCCCTCGTTGTGCGCCCAACAGGGATCTAGAGTGTCCAGGCACTGCCCGCCGTGTGTCGAATCTCCAGTACCAACCCGTCATGAGGCAACCCCCCCGTTATCACCTCACTCTGATCGTCCAAGGTGGAGTATTGGGTTGGTGCTCCTCTCCCTCCCCGCCTATCTGGTAGCGGGTATTCCGGCCGTGCGTCTCCAAGTGACCCTCCGCTCTGCCTGACCCACTTCGCCTCGGTGCTGCTCAGTGCGGTGTGTCGCGTCGCCCCTCAGAGTTAGCTGTGGTGGGCCCGCCCTATGCAGAGGCACGTCCAGCAAGGTTCCTACTGGGGCCCCCGTCCACACCGTCGCTGGTTGTAGCCTCAGCCCTCCATCAGGATCCTTCGACAGTGCAGCGTGAATGTTACCGTCTCCCCTGCTCTCCAACCTTGCGCTGCACTACCCCTGCTTCTTTACAGGGCTGGCCCTCTCATTGCCACTGGTCTCAGCAATAGTGCGGCCTCGGAGCGGTCAGGGGACGCCTCTCCCAGGTTCGCGTGGCTGCCGGTGCGTGGCGGCCGCCGGTGTTGCCTGCTCGCTCACCTTCGTGGGTTAGTAGTGAGGGCGTGAGGAGTGGGTGGGGGAGGGTATCTGCCACAGTCTTCCCCCGTTGCAGGTTAAACGCACCCCACCACCGGCTTCTGTGCGGCTGGGTGCGCAGGGCCGCCTTTCCTCACCCCGCTCACTCACCGAGTGCGTCCGAGGTCGCGGCCGCCATCTTGGTGAAGGTGGGCTCCCGGTGTCCGCTGCTCCCCTGCTCTGGCCGTATCCAGCGTACCTCCTCCGCTTCTTCGCTGTAGCCGGTGTGGGCAGGGAAGTCCCGTCTCCCGCCGTGGAGACCGCAGGGGTCCTCTCTGGTCGTCAGTCTGGTGAAGCGGCCGCCATGTTGGGTAGGTGCGCCTCGAGTCTTAGCGACACCCACTGCACCCGGTCCACTCTGCTTGCGGCCCGGCGTCCCTCTCTGGTCCAGTCGAGGAAGCCTTACAACATGCCACTCCGGGCTCCAGCCCCTCCGCAATCCGCTCCCCTGCAGCTTTCCTTCACCTGGGCGCCTTCGCTGCGCTCCGACTCTTTGCCCGGCGGGTGGACCTGCAGGCTCCCGGCCTTGTATGGCTCTCCGGGTTCAGCTGGTGTCAGTGTCCGATGGCGCCTCGGCACTTACAGGTAGTCTCCTGCGCCTTACGGGATGCGGCACTCTGCCCCGGTCCGTTCACCTAGCCGCCATCTGGTCCGGCCGTTACCCCTTCACCACAGGCGCCGCGCCAGGGTCGGCTAAACTCCCTCTGGATGCTTCGGTTTCGGGCTTTGCCTCGTTCGTCCCTCTCCAGGCATCCACCGACAGCCAGTATGTGGTTTTAGGCCAGTGGAGATGTGTAGTTTGTCGGATATATAGACGTCGGCCGGGAGCTCCCGGGAGACACGTCTAGCTCTGCATGCTGCTGGCCACGCCCCCCCTTCGCCATCCATTCTCAGCCAGAGGCTCGGCGATTGAAAATTATGGGTAAGTGCGTTAAAATAAATGGAAGCTATGCATTGACATTGTAATGACAATAATCTACTGACAGTTTATAAGTATCAGTTTATTAGTAAATCTCCTACTGCCTTTGTATATATTTCACTCCTAATCTTATCACTGTTCACAGCCTTCCCTGAACACTATTCGCAGATCCTGTACCTAGGAGCTGCCACTAGGAGCTGATTTCGTTATCGTGGGATGGAGTAATTACCATCATCATTATAGAGAGGTTTACACTTACCATGACGAGAGTACTTCATCCACCGTATTTACAGATGTCTGCCAACCTGCGGACAACTCTAGCATTTCCAAGAACCGTTATCACAGTGGTTCCCAGATATCAATTGTAACATTGATAGATTTGTAAGATTTTGACACATCCCCTGGTTTACAAGTTCTTGTAAATCTGGGTATGCCTTCAAATCCATGGGAGTTGCATGGGAATACCTACTCAACGCCCATGAAACTCCTTCTCATGGCAGAGTAATGCAAGGCAGCTATTTGAATTGCGTTGTGTTACTCCGGGTATTTTAGAGCCACTCAGAGCCTCCCAAGGATGCTTTCCATGGCTTCAAAAATATGCCTTATGGTTTATGTTGCTCTTGCACCATGTTGCATGGTGCAAGAGCAATGCAAAAGGCCTCATAAATAGGCCCCTACATTTCATGCAACGCAGAACAGAATGTTGCCTTGCTATGTTGTGTTCCGTGAATGTCTAGTAAATCCCGCCAGGATTTATGTATTTCTTCTTTGATCAACAACCAAAAGAAACTTAACACTGCTTTTTTGGTAATATGAGGACAATGTAGGGCTCTTGACACTGTTGAGACATTTCAACAAAGCTCCTATTCATTACAGCCTGAACGGAACAATGTAATCTTCATAATCAGGGAACATTCTCATCAATCTTTCATTATCTTTAAGCATGTATGTACCCACAAGGTACAAAGCAGTAACTTATTTTCTTACTCATAAAATTGTTTTGTCATTTGTTTTGTGTAAACATGGACTATTTATACTGCTTGATGGAGCTCTGTATGATCTTTGGATCAAAACACAGTGAACTTTGGGAAATGTCACATCTACCACTGCATTATCACATTCGTTGTTCGATTTGGGTGGAATGACATGTGGGATAACATGTCCTATGTCATATATCTTAGGGATATTAAAAATCAGTGAGGAGTTAATTTATCCTAGCGAGGATTGACTTACAATAACCTTGTAATGCATAGCAGAGGGTATTTTAATCATTATAATACATAATCACACCATCACCATTCCCACAAAGCACTTAATTACTTGGTGACTTGCTCATTCAAATGAAAGGGATAGCATGGTTGCCATCATGAAGAATAAAAGCATGTCTGTGATAAAGAAATATAAACAGGTTTTCAAACAGGGATTGCAGACTCCTATTTAATATATTATTTATATTTAGATATGATCATGACTCTTTGAAATGAGTTCATACTGATGGCCACATCACCACTCGGCGTTTGTATAATTATACAATTAATTGAATGGTATTGACATTTAACACACTTACCATGGTTCTTGGTCAATAAACTGTTTTCTTCAAAATACCCACCTGCAGTTTTATAGAAGTGATAATGAAATAACCGTGACAAATGGCATACTGAGACTGTCTCTGCATGCAGGAAAATTGGGAAATATTACAAGCCCATATTTAAAAGTTTCAGAAAGTTGTAAGAATAAATATAAACATTTTCCTTCGCCATCCATTCTCAGCCAGAGGCTCGGCGATTGAAAATTATTGGTAGGTGCGTTAAAATAAATGGAAGCTATGCATTGACATTGTAATGACAATAATCTACTGACAGTTTATAGGTATCAGTTTATTAGTAAATCTCCTACTGCCTTTGTATATATTTCACTCCTAATCTTATCACTGTTCACAGCCTTCCCTGAACACTATTCACAGATCCTGTACCTAGGAGCTGCCACTAGGAGCTGATTTCGTTATCGTGGGATTGAGTAATTACCACCATCATTATGGAGAGCTTTACTCTTACCATGACGAGGGTACTCCATCCACCGTATTTACAGAAGCCTGCCAACTTGCGGACAACTCTAGCATTTCCAAGAACCGCTATCACAGTGGTTCCCGGATATCAATTGTAACTTTGATAGATTTGTAAGATTTTGACACATCCCCTGGTTTACAAGTTCTTGTAAATCTGGGTATGCCTTAAAATCCATGGGAGTTGCATGGGAATACCTACTCAACGCCCATGGAACTCCTTCCCATGGCAGAGTAATGCAAGACAGCTATTTGAATTGCGTTGTGTTACTCCGGTTATTTTAGAGCCACTCAGAGCCTCGCAAGGATGCTTTCCATGGCTTCAAAAATATGCCTTATGGTTTATGTTGCTCTTGCACCATGTTGCATGGTGCAAGAGCAATGCAAAAGGCCTCATAAATAGGCCCCTACATTTCATGCAACGCAGAACAGAATGTTGCCTTGCTATGTTGTGTTCCGTGAATGTCTAGTAAATCCCGCCAGGATTTATGTATTTCTTCTTTGATCAACAAACCAAAAGAAACTTAACACTGCTTTTTTGGTAATATGAGGACAATGTAGGGCTCTTGACACTGTTGAGACATTTCAACAAAGCTCCTATTCATTACAGCCTGAACGGAACAATGTAATCTTCATAATCAGGGGACATTCTCATCAATCTTTCATTATGTTTAAGCATGTATGTACCCACAAGGTACAAAGCAGTAACTTATTTTCTTACTCATAAAATTGTTTTGTCATTTGTTTTGTGTAAACATGGAATATTGATACTGCTTGATGGAGCTCTGCATGATCTTAGGATCAAAACACAGTGAACTTTGGGAAATGTCACATCTACCACTGCATTATCGCATTCGTTGTTCATTTGGGTGGAATGACATGTGGGATAAATTGTCCTATGTCATATATCTTAGGGATATTAAAAATCAGTGAGGAGTTAATTTACCCTAGCGAGGATTGACTTACAATAACCTTGTAATGCATAGCAGAGGGTATTTTAATCATTATAATACATAATCACACCATCACCATTCCCACAAAGCACTTAATTACTTGGTGACGTGCTCATTCATATGAAAGGGATAGCATGGTTGCCATCATGAAGAATAAAAGCATGTCTGTGATAAAGAAATATAAACAGGTTTTCAAACAGGGATTGCAGACTCCTATTTAATATATTATTTATATTTAGATATGATCATGACTCTTTGAAATGAGTTCATACTGATGGCCACATCACCACTCGGAGTTTGTATAATTATACAATTAATGAAATGGTATTGACATCTAACACACTTACCATGGTTCTTGGACAATGAACCATTTTCTTCAAAATACCCACCTGCAGTTTTATAGAAGTGATAATGAAATAACCGTTACAAATGGCATACTGAGGCTGTCTCTGCATGCAGGAAAATTGGGAAATATTACAAGCCCATATTTAAAAGTTTCAGAAAGTTGTAAGAATAAATGTAAACATTTTCCTTCGCCATCCATTCTCAGCCAGAGGCTGGGCGATTAAAAATTATGGGTAGGTGCGTTAAAATAAATGGAAGCTATGCATTGACATTGTAATGACAATAATCTACTGACAGTTTATAAGTATCAGTTTATTAGTAAATCTTCTACTGCCTTTGTATATATTTCACTCCTAATCTTATCACTGTTCACAGCCTTCCCTGAACACTATTCACAGATCCTGTACCTAGGAGCTGCCACTAGGAGCTGATTTCGTTATCGTGGGATTGAGTAATTACCACCATCATTATGGAGAGCTTTACTCTTACCATGACGAGGGTACTCCATCCACCATATTTACAGAAGCCTGCCAACTTGCGGACAACTCTAGCATTTCCAAGAACCGCTATCACAGTGATTCCCGGATATCAATTGTAACTTTGATAGATTTGTAAGATTTTGACACATCCCCTGGTTTACAAGTTCTTGTAAATCTGGGTATGCCTTAAAATCCATGGGAGTTGCATGGGAATACCTACTCAACGCCCATGGAACTCCTTCCCATGGCAGAGTAATGCAAGACAGCTATTTGAATTGCGTTGTGTTACTCCGGTTATTTTAGAGCCACTCAGAGGCTCGCAAGGATGCTTTCCATGGCTTCAAAAATATGCCTTATGGTTTATGTTGCTCTTGCACCATGTTGCATGGTGCAAGAGCAATGCAAAAGGCCTCATAAATAGGCCCCTACATTTCATGCAACGCAGAACAGAATGTTGCCTTGCTATGTTGTGTTCCGTGAATGTCTAGTAAATCCCGCCAGGATTTATGTATTTCTTCTTTGATCAACAAACCAAAAGAAACTTAACACTGCTTTTTTGGTAATATGAGGACAATGTAGGGCTCTTGACACTGTTGAGACATTTCAACAAAGCTCCTATTCATTACAGCCTGAACGGAACAATGTAATCTTCATAATCAGGGAACATTCTCATCAATCTTTCATTATCTTTAAGCATGTATGTACCCACAAGGTACAAAGCAGTAACTTATTTTCTTACTCATAAAATTGTTTTGTCATTTGTTTTGTGTAAACATGGAATATTGATACTGCTTGATGGAGCTCTGTATGATCTTAGGATCAAAACACAGTGAACTTTGGGAAATGTCACATCTGCCACTCCATTATCGCATTCGTTGTTCATTTGGGTGGAATGACATGTGGGATAAATTGTCCTATGTCATATATCTTAGGGATATTAAAAATCAGTGAGGAGTTAATTTACCCTAGCGAGGATTGACTTACAATAACCTTGTAATGCATAGCCGAGGGTATTTTAATCATTATAATACGTAATCACACCATCACCATTCCCACAAAGCACTTAATTACTTGGTGACTTGCTCATTCAAATGAAAGGGATAGCATGGTTGCCATCATGAAGAATAAAATCATGTCTGTGATAAAGAAATATAAACAGGTTTTCAAACAGGGATTGCAGACTCCTATTTAATATATTATTTATATTTAGATATGATCATGACTCTTTGAAATGAGTTCATACTGATGGCCACATCACCACTCGGCGTTTGTATAATTATACAATTAATTGAATGGTATTGACATTTAACACACTTACTATGGTTCTTGGTCAATAAACCGTTTTCTTCAAAATACCCACCTGCAGTTTTATAGAAGTGATAATGAAATAACTGTTACAAATGGCATACTGAGGCTGTCTCTGCATGCAGGAAAATTGGGAAATATTACAAGCCCATATTTAAAAGTTTCAGAAAGTTGTAAGAATAAATGTAAACATTTTTCTTCGCCATCCATTCTCAGCCAGAGGCTCGGCGATTGAAAATTATGGGTAGGTGCGTTAAAATAAATGGAAGCTATGCATTGACATTGTAATGACAATAATCTACTGACAGTTTATAGGTATCAGTTTATTAGTAAATCTCCTACTGCCTTTGTATATATTTCACTCCTAATCTTATCACTGTTCACAGCCTTCCCTGAACACTATTCACAGATCCTGTACCTAGGAGCTGCCACTAGGAGCTGATTTCGTTATCGTGGGATTGAGTAATTACCACCATCATTATGGAGAGCTTTACTCTTACCATGACGAGGGTACTCCATCCACCGTATTTACAGAAGCCTGCCAACTTGCGGACAACTCTAGCATTTCCAAGAACCGCTATCACAGTGGTTCCCGGATATCAATTGTAACTTTGATAGATTTGTAAGATTTTGACACATCCCCTGGTTTACAAGTTCTTGTAAATCTGTGTATGCCTTAAAATCCATGGGAGTTGCATGGGAATACCTACTCAACGCCCATGGAACTCCTTCCCATGGCAGAGTAATGCAAGACAGCTATTTGAATTGCGTTGTGTTACTCCGGTTATTTTAGAGCCACTCAGAGCCTCGCAAGGATGCTTTCCATGGCTTCAAAAATATGCCTTATGGTTTATGTTGCTCTTGCACCATGTTGCATGGTGCAAGAGCAATGCAAAAGGCCTCATAAATAGGCCCCTACATTTCATGCAACGCAGAACAGAATGTTGCCTTGCTATGTTGTGTTCCGTGAATGTCTAGTAAATCCCGCCAGGATTTATGTATTTCTTCTTTGATCAACAAACCAAAAGAAACTTAACACTGCTTTTTTGGTAATATGAGGACAATGTAGGGCTCTTGACACTGTTGAGACATTTCAACAAAGCTCCTATTCATTACAGCCTGAACGGAACAATGTAATCTTCATAATCAGGGAACATTCTCATCAATCTTTCATTATCTTTAAGCATGTATGTACCAACAAGGTACAAAGCAGTAACTTATTTTCTTACTCATAAAATTGTTTTGTCATTTGTTTTGTGTAAACATGGAATATTGATACTGCTTGATGGAGCTCTGTATGATCTTAGGATCAAAACACAGTGAACTTTGGGAAATGTCACATCTGCCACTCCATTATCGCATTCGTTGTTCATTTGGGTGGAATGACATGTGGGATAAATTGTCCTATGTCATATATCTTAGGGATATTAAAAATCAGTGAGGAGTTAATTTACCCTAGCGAGGATTGACTTACAATAACCTTGTAATGCATAGCCGAGGGTATTTTAATCATTATAATACGTAATCACACCATCACCATTCCCACAAAGCACTTAATTACTTGGTGACTTGCTCATTCAAATGAAAGGGATAGCATGGTTGCCATCATGAAGAATAAAAGCATGTCTGTGATAAAGAAATATAAACAGGTTTTCAAACAGGGATTGCAGACTCCTATTTAATATATTATTTATATTTAGATATGATCATGACTCTTTGAAATGAGTTCATACTGATGGCCACATCACCACTCGGCGTTTGTATAATTATATAATTAATTGAATGGTATTGACATTTAACACACTTACTATGGTTCTTGGGCAATAAACCGTTTTCTTCAAAATACCCACCTGCAGTTTTATAGAAGTGATAATGAAATAACTGTTACAAATGGCATACTGAGGCTGTCTCTGCATGCAGGAAAATTGGGAAATATTACAAGCCCATATTTAAAAATTTCAGAAAGTTGTAAGAATAAATGTAAACATTTTCCTTCGCCATCCATTCTCAGCCAGAGGCTCAGCGATTGAAAATTATGGGTAGGTGCGTTAAAATAAATGGAAGCTATGCATTGACATTGTAATGACAATAATCTACTGACAGTTTATAGGTATCAGTTTATTAGCAAATCTCCTACTGCCTTTGTATATATTTCACTCCTAATCTTATCACTGTTCACAGCCTTCCCTGAACACTATTCACAGATCCTGTACCTAGGAGCTGCCACTAGGAGCTGATTTCGTTATCGTGGGATTAATTAATTACCACCATCATTATGGAGAGCTTTACTCTTACCATGACTAGGGTACTCCATCCACCGTATTTACAGAAGCCTGCCAACTTGCGGACAACTCTAGCATTTCCAAGAACCGCTATCACAGTGGTTCCCGGATATCAATTGTAACTTTGATAGATTTGTAAGATTTTGACACATCCCCTGGTTTACAAGTTCTTGTAAATCTGTGTATGCCTTAAAATCCATGGGAGTTGCATGGGAATACCTACTCAACGCCCATGGAACTCCTTCCCATGGCAGAGTAATGCAAGACAGCTATTTGAATTGCGTTGTGTTACTCCGGTTATTTTAGAGCCACTCAGAGCCTCGCAAGGATGCTTTCCATGGCTTCAAAAATATGCCTTATGGTTTATGTTGCTCTTGCACCATGTTGCATGGTGCAAGAGCAATGCAAAAGGCCTCATAAATAGGCCCCTACATTTCATGCAACGCAGAACAGAATGTTGCCTTGCTATGTTGTGTTCCGTGAATGTCTAGTAAATCCCGCCAGGATTTATGTATTTCTTCTTTGATCAACAAACCAAAAGAAACTTAACACTGCTTTTTTGGTAATATGAGGACAATGTAGGGCTCTTGACACTGTTGAGACATTTCAACAAAGCTCCTATTCATTACAGCCTGAACGGAACAATGTAATCTTCATAATCAGGGAACATTCTCATCAATCTTTCATTATCTTTAAGCATGTATGTACCAACAAGGTACAAAGCAGTAACTTATTTTCTTACTCATAAAATTGTTTTGTCATTTGTTTTGTGTAAACATGGAATATTGATACTGCTTGATGGAGCTCTGTATGATCTTAGGATCAAAACACAGTGAACTTTGGGAAATGTCACATCTGCCACTCCATTATCGCATTCGTTGTTCATTTGGGTGGAATGACATGTGGGATAAATTGTCCTATGTCATATATCTTAGGGATATTAAAAATCAGTGAGGAGTTAATTTACCCTAGCGAGGATTGACTTACAATAACCTTGTAATGCATAGCCGAGGGTATTTTAATCATTATAATACGTAATCACACCATCACCATTCCCACAAAGCACTTAATTACTTGGTGACTTGCTCATTCAAATGAAAGGGATAGCATGGTTGCCATCATGAAGAATAAAAGCATGTCTGTGATAAAGAAATATAAACAGGTTTTCAAACAGGGATTGCAGACTCCTATTTAATATATTATTTATATTTAGATATGATCATGACTCTTTGAAATGAGTTCATACTGATGGCCACATCACCACTCGGCGTTTGTATAATTATATAATTAATTGAATGGTATTGACATTTAACACACTTACTATGGTTCTTGGGCAATAAACCGTTTTCTTCAAAATACCCACCTGCAGTTTTATAGAAGTGATAATGAAATAACTGTTACAAATGGCATACTGAGGCTGTCTCTGCATGCAGGAAAATTGGGAAATATTACAAGCCCATATTTAAAAATTTCAGAAAGTTGTAAGAATAAATGTAAACATTTTCCTTCGCCATCCATTCTCAGCCAGAGGCTCGGCGATTGAAAATTATGGGTAGGTGCGTTAAAATAAATGGAAGCTATGCATTGACATTGTAATGACAATAATCTACTGACAGTTTATAGGTATCAGTTTATTAGTAAATCTCCTACTGCCTTTGTATATATTTCACTCCTAATCTTATCACTGTTCACAGCCTTCCCTGAACACTATTCACAGA
Organism: Lissotriton vulgaris; assembly: GCF_964263255.1. NCBI lineage: Eukaryota > Metazoa > Chordata > Amphibia > Caudata > Salamandridae > Lissotriton > Lissotriton vulgaris. The sequence goes on from NC_141697.1 coordinate 591,444,179, forward strand.
TCCTGTACCTAGGAGCTGCCACTAGGAGCTGATTTCGTTATCGTGGGATTAATTAATTACCACCATCATTATGGAGAGCTTTACTCTTACCATGACTAGGGTACTCCATCCACCGTATTTACAGAAGCCTGCCAACTTGCGGACAACTCTAGCATTTCCAAGAACCGCTATCACAGTGGTTCCCGGATATCAATTGTAACTTTGATAGATTTGTAAGATTTTGACACATCCCCTGGTTTACAAGTTCTTGTAAATCTGTGTATGCCTTAAAATCCATGGGAGTTGCATGGGAATACCTACTCAACGCCCATGGAACTCCTTCCCATGGCAGAGTAATGCAAGACAGCTATTTGAATTGCGTTGTGTTACTCCGGTTATTTTAGAGCCACTCAGAGCCTCGCAAGGATGCTTTCCATGGCTTCAAAAATATGCCTTATGGTTTATGTTGCTCTTGCACCATGTTGCATGGTGCAAGAGCAATGCAAAAGGCCTCATAAATAGGCCCCTACATTTCATGCAACGCAGAACAGAATGTTGCCTTGCTATGTTGTGTTCCGTGAATGTCTAGTAAATCCCGCCAGGATTTATGTATTTCTTCTTTGATCAACAAACCAAAAGAAACTTAACACTGCTTTTTCGGTAATATGAGGACAATGTAGGGCTCTTGACACTGGTGAAACATTTCAGCAAAGCTCCTATTTGTTACAGCCTGAACGGAACAATGTAATCTTGATAATCAGGGGACATTCTCATCAATCTTTCATTATCTTTAAGCATGTATGTACCCACAAGGTACAAAGCAGTAACTTATTTTCTTACTCATAAAATTGCTTTGTCATTTGTTTTGTGTAAACATGGACTATTTATACTGCTTGATGGAGCTCTGTATGATCTTTGGATCAAAACACAGTGAACTTTGGGAAATGTCACATCTACCACTGAATTATCACATTCGTTGTTCGATTTGGGTGGAATGACATGTGGGATAACATGTCCTATGTCATATATCTTAGGGATATTAAAAATCAGTGAGGAGTTAATTTACCCTAGCGAGGATTGAATTACAATAACCTTGTAATGCATAGCAGAGGGTATTTTAATCATTATAATACATAATCACACTATCACCATTCCCACAAAGCACCTAATTACTTGGTGACTTGCTCATTCATATGACAGGGATAGCATGGTTGCCATCATGAAGAATAAAAGCATGTCTGTGATAAAGAAATATAAACAGGTTTTCAAACAGGGATTGCAGACTCCTATTTAATATATTATTTATATTTAGATATGATCATGACTCTTTGAAATGAGTTCATACTGATGGCCACATCACCACTCGGCGTTTGTATAATTATACAATTAATGGAATGGTATTGACATTTAACACACTTACCATGGTTCTTGAGCAATAAACCGTTTTCTTCCAAATACCCACCTGCAGTTTTATAGAAGTGATAATGAAATAACTGTTACAAATGGCATACTGAGGCTGTCTCTGCATGCAGGAAAATTGGGAAATATTACAAGCCCATATTTAAAAGTTTCAGAAAGTTGTAAGAATAAATGTAAACATTTTCCTTCGCCATCCATTCTCAGCCAGAGGCTCGGCGATTGAAAATTATGGGTAGGTGCGTTAAAATAAATGGAAGCTATGCATTGACATTGTAATGACAATAATCTACTGACAGTTTATAAGAATCAGTTTATTAGTAAATCTCCTACTGCCTTTGTATATATTTCACTCCTAATCTTATCACTGTTCACAGCCTTCCCTGAACACTATTCGCAGATCCTGTACCTAGGAGCTGCCACTAGGAGCTGATTTTGTTATCGTGGGATGGAGTAATTGCCATCATCATTATGGAGCGCTTTACTCTTACCATGGCGAGGGTACTCCATCCACTGTATTTACAGATGTCTGCCAACCTGCGGACAACTCTAGCATTTCCAAGAACCGTTATCACAGTGGTTCCCGGATATCAATTGTAACTTTGATAGATTTGTAAGATTTTGACACATCCCCTGGTTTACAAGTTCTTGTAAATCTGGGTATGCCTTAAAATCCATGGGAGTTGCATGGGAATACCTACTCAACGCCCATGGAACTCCTTCCCATGGAAGAGTAATGCAAGGCAGCTATTTGAATTGCGTTGTGTTCCTCCGGGTATTTTAGAGCCACTCAGAGCCACGCAAGGAGGCTTTCCATGGCTTCAAAGATATGCCTTATGGTTTACGTTGCTCTTGCACCATATTGCATGGTGCAAGAGCAATGCAAAAGGCCTCATAAATAGGCCCCTACATTTCATGCAACGCAGAACAGAATGTTGCCTTGCTATGTTGGGTTCCGTGAATGTCTAGTAAATCCCGCCAGGATTTATGTATTTCTTCTTGGATCAACAAACCAAAAGAAACTTAACACTGCTTTTGTGGTAACACGAGGACAATGTAGGGCTCTTGACACTGGTGAGACATTTCAGCAAAGCTCCTATTTATTACAGCCTGAACGGAACAATGTAATCTTGATAATCAAGGGACATTCTCTTCAATCTTTCATTATCTTTAAGCTTGTATGTACCCACAAGGTACAAAGCAGTAACTTATTTTCTTACTCATAAAATTGCTTTGTCATTGGTTTTTTGTAAACATGGACTATTGATACTGCTTGATGGAGCTCTGTATGATCTTAGGATCAAAACACATTGAACTTTGAGAAATGTCACATCTACAACTGAATTATCACATTCATTGTTCGATTTGGGTGGAATGACATGTGGGATAACATGTCCTATGTCATATATCTTAGGGATATTAAAAATCAGTGGGGAGTTAATTTATCCTAGCGAGGATTGACTTACAATAACCTTGTAATGCATAGCAGAGGGTATTTTAATCATTATAATACATAATCACATCATCACCATTCCCACAAAGCACTTAATTACTTGGTGACTTGCTCATTCATATGAAAGGGATAGCATGGTTGCCATCAATAAAAGCATGTATGTGATACAGAAATATAAACAAGTGTTCAAACAGGGAACGCAGACTCCTATTTAATATATTATTTATATTTAGATATGATCATGACTCTTTGAAATGAGTTCATACTGATGGCCACGTCACCACTCGGCGTTTGTACAATTGTACAATTAATGAAATGGTATTGACATTTAACACACTTACCATGTTTCTTAGGCGATCAACGGTTTTCTCCAACATCCCCACCTGCAGTTTTATAGAAGTGATAATGAAATAACCATTACAAATGGAATACTGAGGCTGTCTCTGCATGCAGGAAAATTGGGAAATATTGCAAGCCCATATTTAAAAGTTTCAGAAAGTTGTAAGAATAAATGTAAACATTTTCCTTCGCCATCCTTTCTCAGCCAGAGGCTGGGCGATTGAAAATTATGGGTAGGTGCGTTAAAATAAATGGAAGCTATGTATTGAAATTGTAATGACAATAATCTACTGACAGTTTATAGGTATCAGTTTATTAGTAAATCTCCTACTGCCTTTGTATATATTTCACTCCTAATCTTATCACTGTTCACAGCCTTCCCTGAACACTATTCGCAGATCCTGTACCTAGGAGCTGCCACTAGGAGCTGATTTTGTTATCGTGGGATGGAGTAATTACCATCATCATTATGGAGCGCTCTACTCTTACCATGGCGAGGGTACTCCATCCACTGTATTTACAGATGTCTGCCAACCTGCGGACAACTCTAGCATTTTCAAGAACCGTTATCACAGTGGTTCCCGGATATCAATTGTAACTTTGATAGATTCGTAAGATTTTGACACATCCCCTGGTTTACAAGTTCCTGTAAATCTGGGTATGCCTTAAAATCCATGGGAGTTGCATGGGAATACCTACTCAACGCCCATGGAACTCCTTCCCATGGCAGAGTAATGCAAGGCAGCTATTTGTATTGCGTTGTGTTCCTCTGGGTATTTTAGAGCCTCTCAGAGCCACGCAAGGAGGCCCTCCATGGCTTCAAAGATATGCCTTATGGTTTACGTTGCTCTTGCACCATATTGCATGGTGCAAGAGCAATGCAAAAGGCCTCATAAATAGGCCCCTACATTTCATGCAAAACAGAACAGAATGTTGCCTTGCTATGTTGGTTTCCGTGAATGTCTAGTAAATTCCACCAGGATTTATGTATTTCTTCTTCGATCAACAAACCAAAAGAAACTTAACACTGCTTTTGTGGTAACACGAGGACAATGTAGGGCTCTTGACACTGGTGAGACATATCAACAAAGCTCCTATTTATTACAGCCTGAACGGAACAATGTAATCTTGATAATCAGGGAACTTTCTCATCAAGCTTTCATTATCTTTAACCATGTATGTACCCACAAGGTACAAAGCAGTAACTTATTTTCTTACACATAAAATTGCTTTGTCATTGGTTTTGTGTAAACATGGACTATTGATACTGCTTGATGGAGCTCTGTATGATCTTAGGATCAAAACACAGTGAAGTTTGGGAAATGTCACATCTACAACTGCATTTTCACATTCATTGTTCCATTTGGGTGGAATGACATGTGGGATAACATGTCCTATGTCATATATCTTAGGGATATTAAAAATCAGTGAGGAGTTAATTTATCCTAGCGAGGATTGACTTACAATAACCTTGTAATGCATAGCAGAGGGTATTTTAATCATTATAATACATAATCACACCATCACCATTCCCACAAAGCACTTAATTACTTGGTGACTTGCTCATTCATATGAAAGGGATAGCATGGTTGCCATCATGAAGAATTAAAGCATGTCTGTGATACAGAAATATAAACAGGTTTTCAAACAGGGAACTCAGACTTCTATTTAATATATTATTTATATTTAGATATGATCATGACTCTTTGAAATGAGTTCATACTGATGGCCACATCACCACTCGGCGTTTGTACAATTGTACAATTAATGAAATGGTATTGACATTTACCACACTTACCATGTTTCTTAGGCAATCAACTGTTTTCTTCAAAATACCCACCTGCAGTTTTATAGAAGTGATAATGAAATAACCGTGACAAATGGCATACTGAGACTGTCTCTGCATGCAGGAAAATTGGGAAATATTACAAGCCCATATTTAAAAGTTTCAGAAAGTTGTAAGAATAAATATAAACATTTTCCTTCGCCATCCATTCTCAGCCAGAGGCTCGGCGATTGAAAATTATTGGTAGGTGCGTTAAAATAAATGGAAGCTATGCATTGACATTGTAATGACAATAATCTACTGACAGTTTATAGGTATCAGTTTATTAGTAAATCTCCTACTGCCTTTGTATATATTTCACTCCTAATCTTATCACTTTTCACAGCCTTCCCTGAACACTATTCACAGATCCTGTACCTAGGAGCTGCCACTAGGAGCTGATTTCGTTATCGTGGGATTGAGTAATTACCACCATCATTATGGAGAGCTTTACTCTTACCATGACGAGGGTACTCCATCCACCGTATTTACAGAAGCCTGCCAACTTGCGGACAACTCTATCATTTCCAAGAACCGCTATCACAGTGGTTCCCGGATATCAATTGTAACTTTGATAGATTTGTAAGATTTTGACACATCCCCTGGTTTACAAGTTCTTGTAAATCTGTGTATGCCTTAAAATCCATGGGAGTTGCATGGGAATACCTACTCAACGCCCATGGAACTCCTTCCCATGGCAGAGTAATGCAAGACAGCTATTTGAATTGCGTTGTGTTACTCCGGTTATTTTAGAGCCACTCAGAGGCTCGCAAGGATGCTTTCCATGGCTTCAAAAATATGCCTTATGGTTTATGTTGCTCTTGCACCATGTTGCATGGTGCAAGAGCAATGCAAAAGGCCTCATAAATAGGCCCCTACATTTCATGCAACGCAGAACAGAATGTTGCCTTGCTATGTTGTGTTCCGTGAATGTCTAGTAAATCCCGTCAGGATTTATGTATTTCTTCTTTGATCAACAAACCAAAAGAAACTTAACACTGCTTTTTTGGTAATATGAGGACAATGTAGGGCTCTTGACACTGTTGAGACATTTCAACAAAGCTCCTATTCATTACAGCCTGAACGGAACAATGTAATCTTCATAATCAGGGGACATTCTCATCAATCTTTCATTATGTTTAAGCATGTATGTACCCACAAGGTACAAAGCAGTAACTTATATTCTTACTCATAAAATTGTTTTGTCATTTGTTTTGTGTAAACATGGAATATTGATACTGCTTGATGGAGCTCTGCATGATCTTAGGATCAAAACACAGTGAACTTTGGGAAATGTCACATCTACCACTGCATTATCACATTCGTGGTTCGATTTGGGTGGAATGACATCTGGGATAAATTGTCCTATGTCATATATCTTAGGGATATTAAAAATCAGTGAGGAGTTAATTTACCCTAGCGAGGATTGACTTACAATAACCTTGTAATGCATAGCAGAGGGTATTTTAATCTTTATAATACATAATCACACCATCACCATTCCCACAAAGCACTTAATTACTTGGTGACTTGCTCATTCAAATGAAAGGGATAGCATGGTTGCCATCATGAAGAATAAAAGCATGTCTGTGATAAAGAAATATAAACAGGTTTTCAAACAGGGATTGCAGACTCCTATTTAATATATTATTTATATTTAGATATGATCATGAATCTTTGAAATGAGTTCATACTGATAGCCACATCACCACTCGGCGTTTGTATAATTATACAATTAATGAAATGGTATTGACATTTAACACACTTACCATGGTTCTTGGGCAATGAACCGTTTTCTTCAAAATACCCACCTGCAGTTTTATAGATGTGATAATGAAATACCCGTTACAAATGGCATACTGAGGCTGTCTCTGCATGCAGGAAAATTGGGAAATATTACAAGCCCATATTTAAAAGTTTCAGAAAGTTGTAAGAATAAATGTAAACATTTTTCTTCGCCATCCATTCTCAGCCAGAGGCTCGGCGATTGAAAATTATGGGTAGGTGCGTTAAAATAAATGGAAGCTATGCATTGACATTGTAATGACAATAATCTACTGACAGTTTATAGTTATCAGTTTATTAGTAAATCTCCTACTGCCTTTGTATATATTTCACTCCTAATCTTATCACTGTTCACAGCCATCCCTGAACACTATTCACAGATCCTGTACCTAGGAGCTGCCACTAGGAGCTGATTTCGTTATCGTGGGATGGAGTAATTACCATCATCATTATAGAGAGGTTTACACTTACCATGACGAGAGTACTTCATCCACCGTATTTACAGATGTCTGCCAACCTGCGGACAACTCTAGCATTTCCAAGAACCGTTATCACAGTGGTTCCCAGATATCAATTGTAACATTGATAGATTTGTAAGATTTTGACACATCCCCTGGTTTACAAGTTCTTGTAAATCTGGGTATGCTTTCAAATCCATGGGAGTTGCATGGGAGTACCTACTCAACGCCCATGGAACTCCTTCTCATGGCAGAGTAATGCAAGGCAGCTATTTGAATTGCGTTGTGTTACTCCGGGTATTTTAGAGCCACTCAGAGCCTCGCAATGAGGCTTTCCATGGCTTCGAAGATATGCCTTATGGTTTACGTTGCTCTTGCACCATGTTGCATGGTGCAAGAACAATGCAAAAGGCCTCATAAATAGGCCCCTACATTTCATGTAACGCAGAACAGAATGTTGCCTTGCTATGTTGTATTCCATGAATGTCTAGTAAATCCCGCCAGGATTTATGTATTTCTTCTTGGATCAACAAACCAAACTGCTTTTGTGGTAACACGAGGACAATGTAGGGCTCTTGACACTGGTGAAACATTTCAGCAAAGCTCCTATTTGTTACAGCCTGAACGGAACAATGTAATCTTGATAATCAGGGGACATTCTCATCAATCTTTCATTATCTTTAAGCATGTATGTACCCACAAGGTACAAAGCAGTAACTTATTTTCTTACTCATAAAATTGCTTTGTCATTTGTTTTGTGTAAACATGGACTATTTATACTGCTTGATGGAGCTCTGTATGATCTTTGGATCAAAACACAGTGAACTTTGGGAAATGTCACAACTACCACTGAATTATCACATTCGTTGTTCGATTTGGGTGGAATGACATGTGGGATAACATGTCCTATGTCATATATCTTAGGGATATTAAAAATCAGTGAGGAGTTAATTTACCCTAGCGAGGATTGAATTACAATAACCTTGTAATGCATAGCAGAGGGTATTTTAATCATTATAATACATAATCACACTATCACCATTCCCACAAAGCACCTAATTACTTGGTGACTTGCTCATTCATATGACAGGGATAGCATGGTTGCCATCATGAAGAATAAAAGCATGTCTGTGATAAAGAAATATAAACAGGTTTTCAAACAGGGATTGCAGACTCCTATTTAATATATTATTTATATTTAGATATGATCATGACTCTTTGAAATGAGTTCATACTGATGGCCACATCACCACTCGGCCTTTGTATAGTTATACAATTAATGGAATGGTATTGACATTTAACACACTTACCATGGTTCTTGGGCAATAAACCGTTTTCTTCAAAATACCCACCTGCAGTTTTATAGAAGTGATAATGAAATAACTGTTACAAATGGCATACTGAGGCTGTCTCTGCATGCAGGAAAATTGGGAAATATTACAAGCCCATATTTAAAAGTTTCAGAAAGTTGTAAGAATAAATGTAAACATTTTCCTTCGCCATCCATTCTCAGCCAGAGGCTCGGCGATTGAAAATTATGGGTAGGTGCGTTAAAATAAATGGAAGCTATGCATTGACATTGTAATGACAATAATATACTGACAGTTTATAAGTATCAGTTTATTAGTAAATCTCCTACTGCCTTTGTATATATTTCACTCCTAATCTTATCACTGTTCACAGCCTTCCCTGAACACTATTCACAGATCCTGTACCTAGGAGCTGCCACTAGGAGCTGATTTCGTTATCGTGGGATTGAGTAATTACCACCATCATTATGGAGAGCTTTACTCTTACCATGACGAGGGTACTCCATCCACCATATTTACAGAAGCCTGCCAACTTGCGGACAACTCTAGCATTTCCAAGAACCGCTATCACAGTGATTCCCGGATATCAATTGTAACTTTGATAGATTTGTAAGATTTTGACACATCCCCTGGTTTACAAGTTCTTGTAAATCTGGGTATGCCTTAAAATCCATGGGAGTTGCATGGGAATACCTACTCAACGCCCATGGAACTCCTTCCCATGGCAGAGTAATGCAAGACAGCTATTTGAATTGCGTTGTGTTACTCCGGTTATTTTAGAGCCACTCAGAGGCTCGCAAGGATGCTTTCCATGGCTTCAAAAATATGCCTTATGGTTTATGTTGCTCTTGCACCATGTTGCATGGTGCAAGAGCAATGCAAAAGGCCTCATAAATAGGCCCCTACATTTCATGCAACGCAGAACAGAATGTTGCCTTGCTATGTTGTGTTCCGTGAATGTCTAGTAAATCCCGCCAGGATTTATGTATTTCTTCTTTGATCAACAAACCAAAAGAAACTTAACACTGCTTTTTTGGTAATATGAGGACAATGTAGGGCTCTTGACACTGTTGAGACATTTCAACAAAGCTCCTATTCATTACAGCCTGAACGGAACAATGTAATCTTCATAATCAGGGAACATTCTCATCAATCTTTCATTATCTTTAAGCATGTATGTACCCACAAGGTACAAAGCAGTAACTTATTTTCTTACTCATAAAATTGTTTTGTCATTTGTTTTGTGTAAACATGGAATATTGATACTGCTTGATGGAGCTCTGTATGATCTTAGGATCAAAACACAGTGAACTTTGGGAAATGTCACATCTGCCACTCCATTATCGCATTCGTTGTTCATTTGGGTGGAATGACATGTGGGATAAATTGTCCTATGTCATATATCTTAGGGATATTAAAAATCAGTGAGGAGTTAATTTACCCTAGCGAGGATTGACTTACAATAACCTTGTAATGCATAGCCGAGGGTATTTTAATCATTATAATACGTAATCACACCATCACCATTCCCACAAAGCACTTAATTACTTGGTGACTTGCTCATTCAAATGAAAGGGATAGCATGGTTGCCATCATGAAGAATAAAAGCATGTCTGTGATAAAGAAATATAAACAGGTTTTCAAACAGGGATTGCAGACTCCTATTTAATATATTATTTATATTTAGATATGATCATGACTCTTTGAAATGAGTTCATACTGATGGCCACATCACCACTCGGCGTTTGTATAATTATACAATTAATTGAATGGTATTGACATTTAACACACTTACTATGGTTCTTGGTCAATAAACCGTTTTCTTCAAAATACCCACCTGCAGTTTTATAGAAGTGATAATGAAATAACTGTTACAAATGGCATACTGAGGCTGTCTCTGCATGCAGGAAAATTGGGAAATATTACAAACCCATATTTAAAAGTTTCAGAAAGTTGTAAGAATAAATGTAAACATTTTTCTTCGCCATCCATTCTCAGCCAGAGGCTCGGCGATTGAAAATTATGGGTAGGTGCGTTAAAATAAATGGAAGCTATGCATTGACATTGTAATGACAATAATCTACTGACAGTTTATAGGTATCAGTTTATTAGTAAATCTCCTACTGCCTTTGTATATATTTCACTCCTAATCTTATCACTGTTCACAGCCTTCCCTGAACACTATTCACAGATCCTGTACCTAGGAGCTGCCACTAGGAGCTGATTTCGTTATCGTGGGATTGAGTAATTACCACCATCATTATGGAGAGCTTTACTCTTACCATGACGAGGGTACTCCATCCACCGTATTTACAGAAGCCTGCCAACTTGCGGACAACTCTAGCATTTCCAAGAACCGCTATCACAGTGGTTCCCGGATATCAATTGTAACTTTGATAGATTTGTAAGATTTTGACACATCCCCTGGTTTACAAGTTCTTGTAAATCTGTGTATGCCTTAAAATCCATGGGAGTTGCATGGGAATACCTACTCAACGCCCATGGAACTCCTTCCCATGGCAGAGTAATGCAAGACAGCTATTTGAATTGCGTTGTGTTACTCCGGTTATTTTAGAGCCACTCAGAGCCTCGCAAGGATGCTTTCCATGGCTTCAAAAATATGCCTTATGGTTTATGTTGCTCTTGCACCATGTTGCATGGTGCAAGAGCAATGCAAAAGGCCTCATAAATAGGCCCCTACATTTCATGCAACGCAGAACAGAATGTTGCCTTGCTATGTTGTGTTCCGTGAATGTCTAGTAAATCCCGCCAGGATTTATGTATTTCTTCTTTGATCAACAAACCAAAAGAAACTTAACACTGCTTTTTTGGTAATATGAGGACAATGTAGGGCTCTTGACACTGTTGAGACATTTCAACAAAGCTCCTATTCATTACAGCCTGAACGGAACAATGTAATCTTCATAATCAGGGAACATTCTCATCAATCTTTCATTATCTTTAAGCATGTATGTACCAACAAGGTACAAAGCAGTAACTTATTTTCTTACTCATAAAATTGTTTTGTCATTTGTTTTGTGTAAACATGGAATATTGATACTGCTTGATGGAGCTCTGTATGATCTTAGGATCAAAACACAGTGAACTTTGGGAAATGTCACATCTGCCACTCCATTATCGCATTCGTTGTTCATTTGGGTGGAATGACATGTGGGATAAATTGTCCTATGTCATATATCTTAGGGATATTAAAAATCAGTGAGGAGTTAATTTACCCTAGCGAGGATTGACTTACAATAACCTTGTAATGCATAGCCGAGGGTATTTTAATCATTATAATACGTAATCACACCATCACCATTCCCACAAAGCACTTAATTACTTGGTGACTTGCTCATTCAAATGAAAGGGATAGCATGGTTGCCATCATGAAGAATAAAAGCATGTCTGTGATAAAGAAATATAAACAGGTTTTCAAACAGGGATTGCAGACTCCTATTTAATATATTATTTATATTTAGATATGATCATGACTCTTTGAAATGAGTTCATACTGATGGCCACATCACCACTCGGCGTTTGTATAATTATATAATTAATTGAATGGTATTGACATTTAACACACTTACTATGGTTCTTGGGCAATAAACCGTTTTCTTCAAAATACCCACCTGCAGTTTTATAGAAGTGATAATGAAATAACTGTTACAAATGGCATACTGAGGCTGTCTCTGCATGCAGGAAAATTGGGAAATATTACAAGCCCATATTTAAAAATTTCAGAAAGTTGTAAGAATAAATGTAACCATTTTCCTTCGCCATCCATTCTCAGCCAGAGGCTCGGCGATTGAAAATTATGGGTAGGTGCGTTAAAATAAATGGAAGCTATGCATTGACATTGTAATGACAATAATCTACTGACAGTTTATAGGTATCAGTTTATTAGTAAATCTCCTACTGCCTTTGTATATATTTCACTCCTAATCTTATCACTGTTCACAGCCTTCCCTGAACACTATTCACAGATCCTGTACCTAGGAGCTGCCACTAGGAGCTGATTTCGTTATCGTGGGATTGAGTAATTACCACCATCATTATGGAGAGCTTTACTCTTACCATGACGAGGGTACTCCATCCACCGTATTTACAGAAGCCTGCCAACTTGCGGACAACTCTAGCATTTCCAAGAACCGCTATCACAGTGGTTCCCGGATATCAATTGTAACTTTGATAGATTTGTAAGATTTTGACACATCCCCTGGTTTACAAGTTCTTGTAAATCTGTGTATGCCTTAAAATCCATGGGAGTTGCATGGGAATACCTACTCAACGCCCATGGAACTCCTTCCCATGGCAGAGTAATGCAAGACAGCTATTTGAATTGCGTTGTGTTACTCCGGTTATTTTAGAGCCACTCAGAGCCTCGCAAGGATGCTTTCCATGGCTTCAAAAATATGCCTTATGGTTTATGTTGCTCTTGCACCATGTTGCATGGTGCAAGAGCAATGCAAAAGGCCTCATAAATAGGCCCCTACATTTCATGCAACGCAGAACAGAATGTTGCCTTGCTATGTTGTGTTCCGTGAATGTCTAGTAAATCCCGCCAGGATTTATGTATTTCTTCTTTGATCAACAAACCAAAAGAAACTTAACACTGCTTTTTCGGTAATATGAGGACAATGTAGGGCTCTTGACACTGGTGAAACATTTCAGCAAAGCTCCTATTTGTTACAGCCTGAACGGAACAATGTAATCTTGATAATCAGGGGACATTCTCATCAATCTTTCATTATCTTTAAGCATGTATGTACCCACAAGGTACAAAGCAGTAACTTATTTTCTTACTCATAAAATTGCTTTGTCATTTGTTTTGTGTAAACATGGACTATTTATACTGCTTGATGGAGCTCTGTATGATCTTTGGATCAAAACACAGTGAACTTTGGGAAATGTCACAACTACCACTGAATTATCACATTCGTTGTTCGATTTGGGTGGAATGACATGTGGGATAACATGTCCTATGTCATATATCTTAGGGATATTAAAAATCAGTGAGGAGTTAATTTACCCTAGCGAGGATTGAATTACAATAACCTTGTAATGCATAGCAGAGGGTATTTTAATCATTATAATACATAATCACACTATCACCATTCCCACAAAGCACCTAATTACTTGGTGACTTGCTCATTCATATGACAGGGATAGCATGGTTGCCATCATGAAGAATAAAAGCATGTCTGTGATAAAGAAATATAAACAGGTTTTCAAACAGGGATTGCAGACTCCTATTTAATATATTATTTATATTTAGATATGATCATGACTCTTTGAAATGAGTTCATACTGATGGCCACATCACCACTCGGCCTTTGTATAGTTATACAATTAATGGAATGGTATTGACATTTAACACACTTACCATGGTTCTTGGGCAATAAACCGTTTTCTTCAAAATACCCACCTGCAGTTTTATAGAAGTGATAATGAAATAACTGTTACAAATGGCATACTGAGGCTGTCTCTGCATGCAGGAAAATTGGGAAATATTACAAGCCCATATTTAAAAGTTTCAGAAAGTTGTAAGAATAAATGTAAACATTTTCCTTCGCCATCCATTCTCAGCCAGAGGCTCGGCGATTGAAAATTATGGGTAGGTGCGTTAAAATAAATGGAAGCTATGCATTGACATTGTAATGACAATAATCTACTGACAGTTTATAAGTATCAGTTTATTAGTAAATCTCCTACTGCCTTTGTATATATTTCACTCCTAATCTTATCACTGTTCACAGCCTTCCCTGAACACTATTCACAGATCCTGTACCTAGGAGCTGCCACTAGGAGCTGATTTCGTTATCTTGGGATTGAGTAATTACCACCATCATTATGGAGAGCTTTACTCTTACCATGACGAGGGTACTCCATACACCGTATTTACAGAAGCCTGCCAACTTGCGGACAACTCTAGCATTTCCAAGAACCGCTATCACAGTGGTTCCCGGATATCAATTGTAACTTTGATAGATTTGTAAGATTTTGACACATCCCCTGGTTTACAAGTTCTTGTAAATCTGGGTATGCCTTAAAATCCATGGGAGTTGCATGGGAATACCTACTCAACACCCATGGAACTCCTTCCCATGGCAGAGTAATGCAAGACAGCTATTTGAATTGCGTTGTGTTACTCCGGGTATTTTAGAGCCACTCAGAGCCTCGCAAGGATGCTTTCCATGGCTTCAAAAATATGCCTTATGGTTTATGTTGCTCTTGCACCATGTTGCATGGTGCAAGAGCAATGCAAAAGGCCTCATAAATAGGCCCCTACATTTCATGCAACGCAGAACAGAATGTTGCCTTGCTATGTTGTGTTCCGTGAATGTCTAGTAAATCCCGCCAGGATTTATGTATTTCTTCTTTGATCAACAAACCAAAAGAAACTTAACACTGCTTTTTTGGTAATATGAGGACAATGTAGGGCTCTTGACACTGTTGAGACATTTCAACAAAGCTCCTATTCATTACAGCCTGAACGGAACAATGTAATCTTCATAATCAGGGGACATTCTCATCAATCTTTCATTATCTTTAAGCATGTATGTACCCACAAGGTACAAAGCAGTAACTTATTTTCTTACTCATAAAATTGTTTTGTCATTTGTTTTGTGTAAACATGGAATATTGATACTGCTTGATGGAGCTCTGTATGATCTTAGGATCAAAACACAGTGAACTTTGGGAAATGTCACATCTACCACTGCATTATTGCATTCGTTGTTCATTTGGGTGGAATGACATGTGGGATAAATTGTCCTATGCCATATATCTTAGGGATATTAAAAATCAGTGAGGAGTTAATTTACCCTAGCGAGGATTGACTTACAATAACCTTGTAATGCATAGCAGAGGGTATTTTAATCATTATAATACATAATCACACCATCACCATTCCCACAAAGCACTTAATTACTTGGTGACGTGCTCATTCATATGAAAGGGATAGCATGGTTGCCATCATGAAGAATAAAAGCATGTCTGTGATAAAGAAATATAAACAGGTTTTCAAACAGGGATTGCAGACTCCTATTTAATATATTATTTATATTTAGATATGATCATGACTCTTTGAAATGAGTTCATACTGATGGCCACATCACCACTCGGAGTTTGTATAATTATACAATTAATGAAATGGTATTGACATCTAACACACTTACCATGGTTCTTGGACAATGAACCATTTTCTTCAAAATACCCACCTGCAGTTTTATAGAAGTGATAATGAAATAACCGTTACAAATGGCATACTGAGGCTGTCTCTGCATGCAGGAAAATTGGGAAATATTACAAGCCCATATTTAAAAGTTTCAGAAAGTTGTAAGAATAAATGTAAACATTTTCCTTCGCCATCCATTCTCAGCCAGAGGCTCGGCGATTGAAAATTATGGGTAGATGCGTTAAAACAAATGGAAGCTATGCATTGACATTGTAATGACAATAATCTACTGACAGTTTATAAGTATCAGTTTATTAGTAAATCTTCTACTGCCTTTGTATATATTTCACTCCTAATCTTATCACTGTTCACAGCCTTCCCTGAACACTATTCACAGATCCTGTACCTAGGAGCTGCCACTAGGAGCTGATTTCGTTATCGTGGGATTGAGTAATTACCACCATCATTATGGAGAGCTTTACTCTTACCATGACGAGGGTACTCCATCCACCGTATTTACAGAAGCCTGCCAACTTGCGGACAACTCTAGCATTTCCAAGAACCGCTATCACAGTGATTCCCGGATATCAATTGTAACTTTGATAGATTTGTAAGATTTTGACACATCCCCTGGTTTACAAGTTCTTGTAAATCTGGGTATGCCTTAAAATCCATGGGAGTTGCATGGGAATACCTACTCAACGCCCATGGAACTCCTTCCCATGGCAGAGTAATGCAAGACAGCTATTTGAATTGCGTTGTGTTACTCCGGTTATTTTAGAGCCACTCAGAGCCTCGCAAGGATGCTTTCCATGGCTTCAAAAATATGCCTTATGGTTTATGTTGCTCTTGCATCATGTTGCATGGTGCAAGAGCAATGCAAAAGGCCTCATAAATAGGCCCCTACATTTCATGCAACGCAGAACAGAATGTTGCCTTGCTATGTTGTGTTCCGTGAATGTCTAGTAAATCCCGCCAGGATTTATGTATTTCTTCTTTGATCAACAAACCAAAAGAAACTTAACACTGCTTTTTTGGTAATATGAGGACAATGTAGGGCTCTTGACACTGTTGAGACATTTCAACAAAGCTCCTATTCATTACAGCCTGAACGGAACAATGTAATCTTCATAATCAGGGAACATTCTCATCAATCTTTCATTATCTTTAAGCATGTATGTACCAACAAGGTACAAAGCAGTAACTTATTTTCTTACTCATAAAATTGTTTTGTCATTTGTTTTGTGTAAACATGGAATATTGATACTGCTTGATGGAGCTCTGTATGATCTTAGGATCAAAACACAGTGAACTTTGGGAAATGTCACATCTGCCACTCCATTATCGCATTCGTTGTTCATTTGGGTGGAATGACATGTGGGATAAATTGTCCTATGTCATATATCTTAGGGATATTAAAAATCAGTGAGGAGTTAATTTACCCTAGCGAGGATTGACTTACAATAACCTTGTAATGCATAGCCGAGGGTATTTTAATCATTATAATACGTAATCACACCATCACCATTCCCACAAAGCACTTAATTACTTGGTGACTTGCTCATTCAAATGAAAGGGATAGCATGGTTGCCATCATGAAGAATAAAAGCATGTCTGTGATAAAGAAATATAAACAGGTTTTCAAACAGGGATTGCAGACTCCTATTTAATATATTATTTATATTTAGATATGATCATGACTCTTTGAAATGAGTTCATACTGATGGCCACATCACCACTCGGCGTTTGTATAATTATATAATTAATTGAATGGTATTGACATTTAACACACTTACTATGGTTCTTGGGCAATAAACCGTTTTCTTCAAAATACCCACCTGCAGTTTTATAGAAGTGATAATGAAATAACTGTTACAAATGGCATACTGAGGCTGTCTCTGCATGCAGGAAAATTGGGAAATATTACAAGCCCATATTTAAAAGTTTCAGAAAGTTGTAAGAATAAATGTAAACATTTTCCTTCGCCATCCATTCTCAGCCAGAGGCTCGGCGATTGAAAATTATGGGTAGGTGCGTTAAAATAAATGGAAGCTATGCATTGACATTGTAATGACAATAATCTACTGACAGTTTATAGGTATCAGTTTATTAGTAAATCTCCTACTGCCTTTGTATATATTTCACTCCTAATCTTATCACTGTTCACAGCCTTCCCTGAACACTATTCACAGATCCTGTACCTAGGAGCTGCCACTAGGAGCTGATTTCGTTATCGTGGGATTGAGTAATTACCACCATCATTATGGAGAGCTTTACTCTTACCATGACGAGGGTACTCCATCCACCGTATTTACAGAAGCCTGCCAACTTGCGGACAACTCTAGCATTTCCAAGAACCGCTATCACAGTGGTTCCCGGATATCAATTGTAACTTTGATAGATTTGTAAGATTTTGACACATCCCCTGGTTTACAAGTTCTTGTAAATCTGTGTATGCCTTAAAATCCATGGGAGTTGCATGGGAATACCTACTCAACGCCCATGGAACTCCTTCCCATGGCAGAGTAATGCAAGACAGCTATTTGAATTGCGTTGTGTTACTCCGGTTATTTTAGAGCCACTCAGAGCCTCGCAAGGATGCTTTTCATGGCTTCAAAAATATGCCTTATGGTTTATGTTGCTCTTGCACCATGTTGCATGGTGCAAGAGCAATGCAAAAGGCCTCATAAATAGGCCCCTACATTTCATGCAACGCAGAACAGAATGTTGCCTTGCTATGTTGTGTTCCGTGAATGTCTAGTAAATCCCGCCAGGATTTATGTATTTCTTCTTTGATCAACAAACCAAAAGAAACTTAACACTGCTTTTTTGGTAATATGAGGACAATGTAGGGCTCTTGACACTGTTGAGACATTTCAACAAAGCTCCTATTCATTACAGCCTGAACGGAACAATGTAATCTTCATAATCAGGGAACATTCTCATCAATCTTTCATTATCTTTAAGCATGTATGTACCAACAAGGTACAAAGCAGTAACTTATTTTCTTACTCATAAAATTGTTTTGTCATTTGTTTTGTGTAAACATGGAATATTGATACTGCTTGATGGAGCTCTGTATGATCTTAGGATCAAAACACAGTGAACTTTGGGAAATGTCACATCTGCCACTCCATTATCGCATTCGTTGTTCATTTGGGTGGAATGACATGTGGGATAAATTGTCCTATGTCATATATCTTAGGGATATTAAAAATCAGTGAGGAGTTAATTTACCCTAGCGAGGATTGACTTACAATAACCTTGTAATGCATAGCCGAGGGTATTTTAATCATTATAATACGTAATCACACCATCACCATTCCCACAAAGCACTTAATTACTTGGTGACTTGCTCATTCAAATGAAAGGGATAGCATGGTTGCCATCATGAAGAATAAAAGCATGTCTGTGATAAAGAAATATAAACAGGTTTTCAAACAGGGATTGCAGACTCCTATTTAATATATTATTTATATTTAGATATGATCATGACTCTTTGAAATGAGTTCATACTGATGGCCACATCACCACTCGGCGTTTGTATAATTATATAATTAATTGAATGGTATTGACATTTAACACACTTACTATGGTTCTTGGGCAATAAACCGTTTTCTTCAAAATACCCACCTGCAGTTTTATAGAAGTGATAATGAAATAACTGTTACAAATGGCATACTGAGGCTGTCTCTGCATGCAGGAAAATTGGGAAATATTACAAGCCCATATTTAAAAATTTCAGAAAGTTGTAAGAATAAATGTAAACATTTTCCTTCGCCATCCATTCTCAGCCAGAGGCTCGGCGATTGAAAATTATGGGTAGGTGCGTTAAAATAAATGGAAGCTATGCATTGACATTGTAATGACAATAATCTACTGACAGTTTATAGGTATCAGTTTATTAGTAAATCTCCTACTGCCTTTGTATATATTTCACTCCTAATCTTATCACTGTTCACAGCCTTCCCTGAACACTATTCACAGATCCTGTACCTAGGAGCTGCCACTAGGAGCTGATTTCGTTATCGTGGGATTGAGTAATTACCACCATCATTATGGAGAGCTTTACTCTTACCATGACGAGGGTACTCCATCCACCGTATTTACAGAAGCCTGCCAACTTGCGGACAACTCTAGCATTTCCAAGAACCGCTATCACAGTGGTTCCCGGATATCAATTGTAACTTTGATAGATTTGTAAGATTTTGACACATCCCCTGGTTTACAAGTTCTTGTAAATCTGTGTATGCCTTAAAATCCATGGGAGTTGCATGGGAATACCTACTCAACGCCCATGGAACTCCTTCCCATGGCAGAGTAATGCAAGACAGCTATTTGAATTGCGTTGTGTTACTCCGGTTATTTTAGAGTCACTCAGAGCCTCGCAAGGATGCTTTCCATGGCTTCAAAAATATGCCTTATGGTTTATGTTGCTCTTGCACCATGTTGCATGGTGCAAGAGCAATGCAAAAGGCCTCATAAATAGGCCCCTACATTTCATGCAACGCAGAACAGAATGTTGCCTTGCTATGTTGGGCTCCATGAATGTCTAGTAAATCCCGCCAGGATTTATGTATTTCTTCTTCGATCAACAAACCAAAAGAAACTTAACACTGCTTTTGTGGTAACACGAGGACAATGTAGGGCTCTTGACACTGGTGAAACATTTCAGCAAAGCTCCTATTTGTTACAGCCTGAACGGAACAATGTAATCTTGATAATCAGGCTACATTCTCATCAATCTGTCATTATCTTTAACCATGTATGTACCCACAAGGTACAAAGCAGTAACTTATTTTCTTACACATAAAATTGCTTTGTCATTGGTTTTGTGTAAACATGGACTATTGATACTGCTTGATGGAGCTCTGTATGATCTTAGGATCAAAACACAGTGAAGTTTGGGAAATGTCACATCTTCAACTGAATTATCACATTCATTGTTCGATTTGGGTGGAATGACATGTGGGATAACATGTCCTATGTCATATATCTTAGGGATATTAAAAATCAGTGAGGAGTTAATTTATCCTAGCGAGGATTGACTTACAATAACCTTGTAATGCATAGCAGAGGGTAAGGGGGGCGTGGCCTGGAGCCGTCAATGGTGGACGTGTAGTTTGTTAGCTCCGTCCTATGCCCTAGACACAAGCTAATTATCCTGCACTTCCCTGCCTGCAACCCACCTAATTTCGACACAGGCTGTCTCCGGAGGCTGACTGAGGGAAGCGGTGCAACGCAGCCCCTCTGAGACGTCTCCGTTGCTGAGCTCCGGCGGTGAGATCTGGTGCGGCCTTCAGGCCAAAGCGAAGCCCCGTCCTGGAGTGATCGGCCTGACCGGCCCACCCACAGCCTCACTCGCGGTCCACTCGGGACCCAGACTCGGATTTCTACTGCTCTCCCGGCCGACTCCGGAGTGCGCTGCGGTGCTCATCCTCGCTGCGGCTCCGCTGCCCTTCCACGCACAGCCACTCCAGCACGGACAGGCTGCTTTGCTGACCGGCCCCCTCTGGAACTCGGGGGCGCCACCGGACCATCCTCCCGCCCGCCCGCCCAGGGGGTCAGCGGGCCTCCAGCGTCCCGCTGCTGCGACAGGGACAGCGGAGCGAGTGGCGCAATCACCCTACCACTAACGCCGTGACCCGGCTGCCTACGCCGCATTGTACTTGAGGATCGGCCAGACATCAGGAACATTCAGGCGCCATTTTATCTGCACGTAGGGGCCTGGTGAAGGCCCTTGAACCCTGACGGACCCCATTTGTCTGCCCCAGCGACGTCGGAACGAAGATCGGGAGCGTCCACGTGACGCAAGGTGTCACATATTGCGAATTCACGGACCACAGGTGCCGGGACCTGGGGGGGTAGAGCGCCACGAGCTTGGACCTTGTATTCCGGCGCTGCAGCCCTGACCTTTGCCGCGCCTCCGCAAGGCAAAACAGACGCACTTTCCGGTGGCCTGGACCCCATCGCCTCCTCTCCCACGACACCTCTACGGCGCTAGGGTAGCGCCTACATGCAAAGCCTTCGGCGCCGCGCCGACTCAACCCACGCAGACACCTTGGCAAGATAAGCTACATCGCCCTCACCAGCCCTGGGTCCCGCGCCACGCCTGTCTCTACCTGGTGAGGGGCTGGTCCTCGCATATCCTCTGCCGGACTCTTCGTGGGTCCGCGGCGGCCTGCTGTATCCACTGCAGTGCCACCCTGCTAACGAGAACTATGGGCAGGAATAGGGGCAAACCCCAGGACCAGGGCGCCCGGACAGACGTGCAGTCCACGGGCTCTGAGGACCCGCTGGCCTCCTCCAACGTGGACATCATCCCTCCGACCGGTAAAGGGTCGCAAGACGCCAAACTGGATCTGATCTTGAATGAAATACGCGCGACGGGCGAAGCGCTAGAATCGCGCATAGACAGTATGGCGACCGGCCTATCCCTATTAAAGGCCGACCACAACAAGCTGGCAGACCGAGTGGCAGAGCAAAAAATAGCGCTGGACGACCTAATCCCGCAGCAGACGGAACACTCCACGAAATTGGAGAACGTGGAGAAGCAATTAAAGCAGCTGTGGGGTAGAGTGGACGATGCAGAAGGACGTGCCCGCCGCAACAACGTCCGCATCCTAGGCATTCCGGAAAGGAGCGAGGGGAGAGACCCCACGCAATTCGTGGAAGATTGGCTGAAGAAACTGGTGGGCCAGAGAGATCTCACCGCCCTCTACAGTGTGGAGAGGGCCCACAGGATGCCGTCGCGGCCCCCACAACCAGGGGCACCCCCTCGCCCCCTGATCGCTCGTCTCCTCCACTTCAGAGACCGCGACACCGTCCTGCGGGCGGCCAGAGAGGACGCACCGATACGCTTCGAGGACAGGAACATTTCGATCTACCCCGATTTCACGCCCACGGTTCAACGAGCCAGGTCCGACTTTCTTGGGGTGAAACGCAAGTTGCGGGACAGAAACATGAAATATGCGCTTTTGTTCCCTGCTCGGCTCAAAATCCTGCATAATAACAAGTCGCATTTCTTCGACTCGCCTGAGGAAGCGGCGGAGTGGATGGAGGTCACCTTGACACCGCCGGCATCACAGGACCCGTTCACCGACCACCACAGCGACACCCGAGGGGGCTCGCCGGGCCGGCAGGACGTCGCTCGCAGCCCCGGACATCACTCGCCCCACGGCGCATCGGTAACGACGCATCCTTCCGAACGCCGGACAGCAGGACATCCGTCTTCCTCCCTACATCAACGTCTAACAGAGGAGGCACTGGCCGCCCACGACGCGGGAGCAACCGGAGACAGACTCACCGTCACCACCGACACCCACACTGAGGTGCCTGGCTCAATAGATAGCTTGCAGCTCTTCCCGAAGATCACGGCCCAGATGGCGGAGGAGTTCTGAACTACGACGCGATTGATCCTCTCAAGGTGGTAACGTATGACTATTCCCCTCCTTTACACAATGTGGGTTGTAGGTGCAGGGGCCCGTTGCACAGTGGGCTGTCGTGCCCACGCAGACAGTTCAGTGCCCATCGACGGAGGCCTACCACCCCTGGTATGCACACGAACTTGACTGAATTGTGCCCACGTTGGGCACCTTGGTTTGGCCCCTGGGTACGTTGGCTCAGGGACCTTTTTGTTCAGGGAACACTTGGCTGCGAGACACTCTCACCTATTAACATTGCAGGACATATGGGGTCGTCCAGTTGGTACATATTACAGCACCACACAGGTGGGAATGGGACCTCTTAACACTTACCAATTGTGCACCTGGAACGTGCGTGGCATGGGTTCAGTGCATAAACGGCACAGAATTCTGGCACAACTCAACCGAAGGGGGACTCAGATAGCATGCTTGCAAGAGACACATTTGAATGCTGCTGAGGCGGTGAAGTTGCGCAAGAAATGGAGAGGACAACTCTTCGCCACCTCATATTCTGCATTTTCGAGGGGGGCGGCGATTTGGTTACGTGGCTCTCTTCCCTTCCAGCTGCTGGAACAACGGGTTGATCATGAGGGTCGATATGTTTTTGTGCGGGGACTGTTGGACGGGGAGGCGGTTGTCATTGGTTGTGTATACTCACCTAACACAAATCAGTCGGACTTCCTGTTTACCGTCAACGGGGTGCTTGCGGACTGGGCTGATCATAGCTGGATTATCGGGGGTGATTTCAACGCTGTGCTTGATGTCATGTTAGATAGGCCACACCCTCCCTTGCAGGCTACCGAGAGCAGGAAGCAGGCTGATGCGCTTGCGAGTTGGGCTGAGGGTTGGGACATGGCGGATGTGTGGCGCAGCATGCACCCTATAGAAAGGGAATACACCTTCTTCTCCCCTCCCCACCAGCTCCATACCAGAATTGATCATGTCTTCTGCTCCCGTCCCCTCACAGCACTGATTGTCCGAGCCCAGCACATGGGTAAGACACTCTCAGATCACAACCCCGTGGAAATCACTTGGCAGTGGGGTAGGCGCCTGGCCCCCATCCCAACCTGGCGACTGTCTCCTGACCTCCTAGAGGACTCGGTCTTCCGATCTGCTCTGTCTGACACTATAGATACCTACTTCTCCACAAATACACGCACAGCCAGCTCACGGCAGATAGAGTGGGACGCTTTCAAAGTCTGTCTCAGGGGGACTGCTATGACTGTTAAGGTGGGGAGAAAACGGGAGGTGATAGACCAGCTGAGGGAGGTAGAAGGTTCACTAGCGTCCCTAGAAAACGAGGCAGCGGGCACCAATGTTCCATTTACACCACTGCAAGAGGCGCATATTAGACACGCGGAACTACTCGAGGAACTGCGGCTAATAGACTATAGGGAGTACACAAACAGACAGCATGCGCAGGCCGACCGTGCCGGTACTCTACTAGCACGCCTCCTGCGGGACTCCCCGATCAGCCACCCCATCCTGAGAGTTTTGGACCAATATGACCGCCCGGCTACCACTCAAATAGGGATTAACACGGCGTTTAAGGATTATTACACCGCGCTATATAGCCCCCCGCAACCCTTATCGGAACCCGCACTTGCGGCCTTCATGGAGGGTCTAACTCTCCCACAACTTACTATCGGCCAGAACAAAGACTTGAAACGTATTATATCTGTGGCAGAAATCAGACAAGCGATCAGAGCCCTTCCAAAGGGTAAAGCCCCTGGTACGGACGGCCTGCCAGCGGAATTCTACGCCACTTATATTGACCGCCTGGCCCCACGGTTACACACGGTTTATCTAGAAGCCTTGCGCACGTCCTCGCTGCCGCAATCATCCATGCAGGCACTGATCACTTCCCTATTGAAACCGTCCAAGGATGGTCTACACATGGCCGATTACAGACCCCTGTCCCTTCTCAATACTGACTCTAAAATATTGAGCAAGGTGCTAGCGACGAGACTCGTGCGGTACGTGCCTCAACTGGTCCACCCGGATCAATGCGGGTTTGTAACGGGCCGCAATACGGCCATGAACCTTAGGCGCCTGGCCCAACTCATGCTCGGAGACAACATCGACGCTGATTCCGAAGGATGCATTTCTCTAGACCTAAAACAAGCCTTTGACTCCTTGAGGTGGGACTATATGTTTGCCACCCTATTGAGATTCGGGATACCGCCCGAATTCCTAGCATGGGTCAGACTGCTGTACACCATCCCCACGGCCCGGGTGCGCACCTCCAATCAAATCTCAGGCCCCATGGCCATAGCCAGGGGCACTAGACAGGGCTGCCCGCTCTCCCCTCTCCTATTCGTCCTTGCCCTCGAACCTTTGCTCTGCAGGCTCAGGTTAATGGCCCCCCGTTATGGCATACGACGGCATGGTGTGGACCATATTGTATCTGCATATGCGGATGATATCATTTTATATCTCCGTGACCTGAGGGGTGACCTGAGCCCAGTTTCCCGGGTTTTCGAGGATTTCAGGGAGATCTCTGGCCTCGCCATCAGCGAATCTAAGTCCTACGGGTTTACATTTGCAGCCGTAGATGGGTCGACCCCCTTACCTTTCGCCCCCCATATGTTCCAGATGGTGGAAACCACGTTCCGATACCTTGGAATACAGATCTACCGGGAGGCGGGCATGATGATAGATGGCAATTTAGGGAAGGCCATTAGATCACTGAAGTCACAGGTTCAATTTTGGCTGACGTTGCCGCTCTCGATACCCGGTAGAGTGGCAGTTTCCAAGATGGTGATGCTCCCCCGTCTTATCTACTACTTCACCAACCTGCCTTTCCAGATCCCGGCGGTAACGTTTAAGACCCTTGACTC
The DNA here is from genome assembly GCF_964263255.1 of Lissotriton vulgaris. NCBI lineage: Eukaryota > Metazoa > Chordata > Amphibia > Caudata > Salamandridae > Lissotriton > Lissotriton vulgaris. Next base: position 591,470,188 of record NC_141697.1, read on the forward strand.
CCTGCTTATCGAACTTGTGTGGGGAGGCGGCCGCAGACGCATAGGTCTGGCCAAACTGCAACTCCCCTCCAGCTCCGGAGGCATGGGTTTACCGGACTTCAGAGCTTATAATTACGCGTGCCAGCTACAATGGCTAGCCTACTGGGTGGCAGGCCGCAATCTTCATGAGATTAATATGTCGGTGGACGACCATGCTAAAGGGAAAGTGCACATCTTGCTCCTACCTGGCTCGGTTCTACCTAGAAACGCTCTGCCCCTTCTTAAACTGGCGATCACGTATTGGCGGAAGGCGCTGAAATACACGTCCCCCGGGACGCCGTATGCCCCCACGGTCCCACTACTGGGCATCCCACTAGGCTCGGGCACACTCACGACGACCCTCCTGGAGCCCTGGCACGATGCAGGTGCAATACACGTAGGTGACCTGTTTGCAGAGGGCCACCTGTTATCCTTCGAGGACTTCAGAACCACTCAGGGCGTCCCCAACAGCTCCTTCCTCCTGTACGCCGGACTCCGACACTATATCGAACGCACATGGTCGCCTAACGGACGGGAGCCTATGACGAACCCCCTCGTCTCAATGCTCTACCTCATGGGAACGGGCGGCCACCTGACCAGATGGCTCACAGCTAGCATTAAATCAGGTAGGGCACTTCCACTGGCACCACTGCGGGCGAAGTGGGAAATAGACATTGGGAGGCCACTGCGAGACAAGGAATGGGAGCGCATACTTCAATTCCCTAGGAAAGTAGCTAGGAACCCCAAATACAAGTTCATCCAATTGATGGTACTACATAGAGCTTACCTGACTCCACACCGCCTGCATGTGATGTTCCCTGCAACCAGGAGTAACTGCCCCCGATGCGACGCAGACGACGCGTCGTTGGTACATATGCTATGGCAGTGCCCTAAATTGGGGTATTTCTGGACCACTGTCCATGCCTCGCTTGAGACGACTGGTACCCTCCCCCAACCACCTACACTGGAGAGTACACTCCTAGGACTGGGACCGCCGACACGCACCAGAACAGTGACGGCGCGCTTCTCGGACCTGGCCCTGTTGCTAGCGAAGCGTGCCATCACAATGAGATGGAAATCATCTACACCACCTAACCCTGACTTATGGCGGGCGGAAGTAGTGCGCTGGGGTAAGGCAGAGGGCGAGGCATTACAGAGAGAGGAGAGTAGAGGCCTTCGGAAAATCCCGATATCACTGGAGTGGTTTGACACCTTGGGGGTCTTTGAGGCTGGCAATGACGAGGGGGAAGAAGACACTAGTGATTAGCCGCTTAGAATAGTACTACACCACGAGCCACCTCCCCATACACGGTCACTACCCACGGTGCACAGCAATGGGGTTCGGGCGCCCCCCGAACCTGCGATTACATTCTCCCACCCTACCTGTGTGTTACATCAGAACATACACTGCGCGTCAGAACGTTACTGGAGACCCATATGTCGATATCTCAAAGAAGTACCTGCCCAGAGAGTGAAGGGAGGGATATTGTTGGGGTGGAGGGAGGGTACGGGTTAGACGGGGTTTGTTAGATTCTTCTAGTTTATCGACAGCATAAAGAAGAAAATCGAATGTACTATGCTCCTATCTATGCTCCGAGCAAACGCATGCATGTGACACCGTGATTAACATTGCGCTTGTATGTATAAAACTGTATGCTGCTACTGCTCTTGAAACTATGCTAATAAACAGATTTAAAAAAAAAAATGCATAGCAGAGGGTATTTTAATCATTATAATACATAATCACATCATCACCATTCCCACAAAGCACTTAATTACTTGGTGACTTGCTCATTCATATGAAAGGGATAGCATGGTTGCCATCAATAAAAGCATGAATGTGATACAGAAATATAAACAAGTGTTCAAACAGGGAATGCAGACTTCTATTTAATATATTATTTATATTTAGATATGATCATGACTCTTTGAAATGAGTTCATACTGATAGCCACATCACCACCAATTGTACAATTAATGAAATGGTATTGACATTTAACACACTTACCATGTTTCTTAGGCAATCAACAGTTTTCTCCAATATCCCCACCTGCAGTTTTATAGAAGTGATAATGAAATACCCGTTACAAATGGAATACTGAGGCTGTCTCTGCATGCAGGAAAATTGGGAAATATTGCAAGCCCATTTTTAAAAGTTTCAGAAAGTTGTAAGAATAAATGTAAACATTTTCCTTCGCCATCCATTCTCAGCCAGAGGCTGGGCGATTGAAAATTATGGGTAGGTGCGTTAAAATAAATGGAAGCTATGTATTGAAATTGTAATGACAATAATCTACTGACAGTGTATAGGTATCAGTTTATTAGTAAATCTCCTACTGCCTTTGTATATTTTTCACTCCTAATCTTATCACTGTTCACAGCCTTCCCTGAACACTATTCGCAGATCCTGTACCTAGGAGCTGCCACTGTTATCGTGGGATGGAGTAATTACCATCATCATTATGGAGCGCTTTACTCTTACCATGGCGAGGGTACTCTATCCACTGTATTTACAGATGTCTGCCAACCTGCGGACAACTCTAGCATTTCCAAGAACCGTTATCACAGTGGTTCCCGGATATCAATTGTAACTTTGATAGATTTGTAAGATTTTGACACATCCCCTGGTTTACAAATTCTTGTAAATCTGGGTATGCCTTAAAATCAATGGGAGTTGCATGGGAATACCTACTCAACGCCCATGGAACTCCTTCCCATGGCAGAGTAATGCAAGGCAGCTATTTGAATTGCGTTGTGTTCCTCTGAGTATTTTAGAGCCTCTCAGAGCCACGCAAGGAGGCTTTCCATGGCTTCAAAGATATGCCTTATGGTTTACGTTGCTCTTGCACCATATTGCATGGTGCAAGAGCAATGCAAAAGGCCTCATAAATAGGCCCCTACATTTCATGCAACGCAGAACAGAATGTTGCCTTGCTATGTTGGTTTCTGTGAATGTCTAGTAAATCCCGCCAGGATTTATGTATTTCTTCTTAAATCAACAAACCAAAAGAAACTTAACACTGCTTTTGTGGTAATACGAGGACAATCTTTGGCTCTTGACACTGGTGAGACATTTCAGCAAAGCTCCTATTTATTACAACCTGATCGGAACAATATAATCTTGATAATCAGGGTACATTCTCATCAATCTTTCATTATATTTAACCATGTATGTACCCACAAGGTACAAAGCAGTAACTTATTTTCTTACACATAAAATTGCTTTGTCATTGGTTTTGTGTAAACATGGACTATTGATACTGCTTGATGGAGCTCTGTATGATCTTAGGATCAAAACACAGTGAAGTTTGGGAAATGTCACATCTGCAACTGAATTATCACATTCATTGTTCGATTTGGGTTGAATGACATGTGGGATAACATGTCCTATGTCATATATCTTAGGGATATTAAAAATCAGTGAGGAGTTAATTTATCCTAGCGAGGATTGACTTACAATAACCTTGTAATGCATAGCAGAGGGTATTTTAATCATTATAATACATAATCACACCATCACCATTCCCACAAAGCACTTAATTACTTGGTGACTTGCTCATTCATATGAAAGGGATAGCATGGTTGCCATCAATAAAAGCATGTATGTGATACAGAAATATAAACAAGTGTTCAAACAGGGAACGCAGACTTCTATTTAATATATTATTTATATTTAGATATGATCATGACGCTTTGAAATGAGGTCATACTGATGGCCACATCACCACTCTGCGTTTGTACAATTGTACAATTAATGAAATGGTATTGACATTTAACACACTTACCATGTTTCTTAGGCGATCAACAGTTTTCTCCAACATCCCCACCTGCAGTTTTATAGAAGTGATAATGAAATAACCGTTACAAATGGAATACTGAGGCTGTCTCTGCATGCAGGAAAATTGGGAAATATTGCAAGCCCATATTTAAAAGTTTCAGAAAGTTGTAAGAATAAATGTAAACATTTTCCTTCGCCATCCATTCTCATCCAGAGGCTGGGCGATTGAAAATTTTGGGTAGGTGCGTTAAAATAAATGGAAGCTATGTATTGAAATTGTAATGACAATAATCTACTGACAGTTTATAGGTATCAGTTCATTAGTATATCTCCTACTGCCCTTGTATATATTTCACTCCTAATCTTATCACTTTTCACAGCCTTCCCTGAACACTATTCGCAGATCCTGTACCTAGGAGCTGCCACTAGGAGCTGATTTTGTTATCGTGGGATGGAGTAATTACCATCATCATTATGGAGCGCTTTACTCTTACCATGGCGAGGGTACTCCATCCACTGTATTTACAGATGTCTGCCTACCTGCGGACAACTCTAGCATTTTCAAGAACCGTTATCACAGTGGTTCCCGGATATCAATTGTAACTTTGATAGATTTGTAAGATTTTGACACATCCCCTGGTTTACAAGTTCTTGTAAATCTGGGTATGCCTTAAAATCCATGGGAGTTGCATGGGAATACCTACTCAACGCCCATGGAACTCCTTCCCATGGCAGAGTAATGCAAGGCAGCTATTTCAATTGCGTTGTGTTCCTCCGGGTATTTTAGAGCCACTCAGAGCCTCGCAAGGATGCTTTCCATGGCTTCAAAGATATGCCTTATGGTTTACGTTGCTCTTGCACCATATTGCATGGTGCAAGAGCAATGCAAAAGGCCTCATAAATAGGCCCCTACATTTCATGCAAAACAGAACAGAATGTTGCCTTGCTATGTCGGTTTCTGTGAATGTCTAGTAAATCCCGCCAGGATTTATGCATTTCTTCTTCGATCAACAAACCAAAAGAAACTTAACACTGCTTTTGTGGTAATACGAGGACAATGTAGGGCTCTTGACACTGGTGAGACATTTCAACAAAGCTCCTATTTATTACAGCCTGAACGGAACAATGTAATCTTGATAATCAGGGAACTTTCTCATCAATCTTGCATTATCTTTAACCATGTATGTACCCACAAGGTAACTTATTTTCTTACACATAAAATTGCTTTGTCATTGGTTTTGTGTAAACATGGCCTATTATACTTATTGATGGAGCTCTGTATGATCTTAGGATAGAAACACAGTGACCTTTGAGAAATGTCACATCTACAACTGCATTATCACATTCATTGTTCGATTTGGGTGGAATGACATGTGGGATAACATGTCCTATGTCATATATCTTAGGGATATTAAAAATCAGGGAGGAGTTAATTTATCCTCGCGAGGATTGACTTACAATAACCTTGTAATGCATAGCAGAGGGTATTTTAATCATTATAATACATAATCACACCATCACCATTCCCACAAAGCACTTAATTACTTGGTGACTTGCTCATTCATATGAAAGGGATAGCATGGTTGCCATCATGAAGAATAAACGAGCAGGGTGGTGGCAGCTCTCTGTTTTGTTTGTTGGGTTAGCACAGATTGCGAGGGGATCCTCCTCTGGACGCTACCGGCCACTGTGAAACGCTGACAGCATTTGATTTTAAAAAATGTATTTTTCACCTATGCAATTGAATCACTAATTGTATATTTTAAAAAAAATTCACTCGCTTAATTTACTTTGTGTGCATTACTCCCACCCTTTGCCCCGGTCCATCGCGGCTCTGTGCCGTTTGCGTGGAGGGCAGGGTCAGCTCCATTGCGCCTCAGCGCTGGCTCTCCAATCACAAGGGAGCTAGTGTCTTAGCTGGGGGCGGGGTGCTGGATTTAAGGCGAAGCATCAGCGAGCCACTCGACTAAACGAGCAGGGTGGTGGCAGCTCTCTGTTTTGTTTGTTGGGTTAGCACAGATTGCGAGGGGATCCTCCTCTGGACGCTACCGGCCACTGTGAAACGCTGACAGCATTTGATTTTAAAAAATGTATTTTTCACCTATGCAATTGAATCACTAATTGTATATTTTAAAAAAAATCCACTCGCTTAATTTACTTTGTGTGCATTACTCCCACCCTTTGCCCCGGTCCATCGCGGCTCTGTGCCGTTTGCGTGGAGGGCAGGGTCAGCTCCATTGCGCCTCAGTGCTGGCTCTCCAATCACAAGGGAGCTAGTGTCTTAGCTGGGGGCGGGGTGCTGGATTTAAGATGGCCACCCGGAAGCGCAGCGGTAGAGCGCAGCGGGAGCGCCGTCTCCGCGCCGAAGCCGCGCCAAAGGGGTGCCAGTCTGCGCCAGTCCGTGCCGGGTTCGTGCCGCGTGCCACCTCCTCTGCCCACCACTCACCCCAACAACCCTCTAAGGTAACTACCTATCCCAGGTCACAACTCCTGAGTATAGGCAACAGATTACCGGACAAGAAATGTTCCCTCTTTGCTTTTAGTTCACTGTATAATTCTTTATACTCCGTCTGCTCTAATTGCGCGTTCACAACTACACCTGCTATCTCCCAACATTGCTTGGTCACACCTTCAGGGGATGACAGCGCTACATATATAAGCTGCATTCTGATAAATACACGCTCTCTCGTTAAACACAGGAATGACGTTGCAGAACTAATAACCAGCCAAAACACTGACATTATGTTTATTACTGAGACCTGGGCAGATCTTGCATCTGGCCCGGATTTCAACGTTGCTACTCCAGCTGGCTATCTAGTAACAAGACTAGATAGGGCATCAGGGAAAAGAGGAGGAGGGCTGGCTATTATACATCGAGCTAACCTAGCCTTAAAAACCGAACCGCTGGATTACTGCTGTGCGGAAGCCCTTGCCTTTACAATCTCTCTTTCTCCCACACAAACTTTTAAAGGAACCCTCCTCTATCGATCACCCACCTCACGCACGCTTTTCCTAAAATCTCTCAATCCTTTATTAGAACCAGTAGCCGCTAATCAGGACTACACCATATTGGGTGATTTCAATTTCCATTTGGAGAATGCGAACGATAAGGACTCGCGTACGCTGATCTCGGACTTTCAGGCCGCTGGTTTAGAACAGCAGATCACTACAGCTACCCATCAAGCGGGGCATACCTTAGATGCCTTATTTACCAACAATGCCCACATCACCATTTCTACAGTACTCCCTCTTACCTGGACAGATCACCTAGCTGTCAAATTCATAATTTCACTTAAATCTTATAAGAATCTTCCCTCTAGCACCTGCCCTTCCATCCTATGTCGCGACTGGAAAAATATTGATGTCACTGCCTTACGTAACATACTGGAATCATCGATACCCGAAGATCGATCTGATCCCCACGAAGCCTCTCAGAACTACCAACGCTGGCTATTTAAGGCATTAGACCACCTAGCTCCCCAAAAAAAAATGCAGCCAAACCGCGTCAAACCTTCTGCGGCCTGGTTCTCGGAGTCATTACGGCTCGAGAGACAACGCTGCAGAAACTTGGAGCGGCGTTGGCGCAGGAACTATGCCAGCCCCGACCGGGAGACCTACAAGAACGCGATGACTAGCTACAGAAAGCTGATCACTGCCGAAAAATGCGCCTTTTACAGTACACAAATAGAAAATGCTCTCAACTCTAACAGACAGCTCTACAAGGTAGTAAAAGACCTAGCCAATCCCCCAGCTCCACCTTCCATCGAACCATCCCAATCATTTTGCAATAAGGTGGCAGACTTCTTTCAGGCCAAGGTTAACGATATTTTCGATAAATTCACCACAATACCGACGGCAGACGGAGTCTCTTTGGTGACTCTTCCTCGGCCATTAAAACCAATCTTAGAGGCGTTTATGCCACCTGCATCTATGATGGAATTCATAAATACTGTTAAGTCAGGATCCCCACTGGACCCCTGCCCCCCACGTATCATTAAATCAGTCTCTGACGTAATCGCCCCAGTACTTACCAATATCTGCCAAGCTATATTTCAGACAGGTGTATTTCCCGCTATTTGGAAAAAGGCAACTGTAACACCACTCCTGAAAAAACCCGCATTAAACCCTTTAGAGCCCAAAAACTATTGTCCAATCGCCTCCCTTCCCTACCCCTCAAAAATAATCGAAAAGGTAATAAACCAACAGCTGTCGACCTTTATCGACCAGAACGATCTGCTTGACAACACGCAGTTCGGGTTTAGGAAGGGCCACGGGACAGAGACAGCTCTAATAAAAGCGTCAGAAGAGGTCAGGATTATCATGGACAGGGGCGGCGCCGCTGTCCTAATACTCCTGGACCTATCCGCGGCCTTCGACACGGTCGATCATTCTATTCTGATCGACCGTGTCGCCACCCTCGGCATTCAGGGCAGGGCCAGAGCAACGCTAGCATCCTTTCTGGCCAACAGGATACAGTCCGTAAAGAGGGGAAATTTCAGCTCCCCTGATTTCTCTCTCCCGTGCGGTGTTCCCCAGGGCTCCTCGCTAAGTCCGACACTTTTCAATATCTACGTGTCGGACTTGGCGAGGGTAATTAAGTCATTTGGCATAGGGCTAACATCGTACGCCGATGACACACAATTGGTCCTGGAAATACACAAAAACGGAGAAGCTGTGGCAGCGAATTTTCAGGCAGGCATGAAGGCCATCAGCACCTGGATGAACCAGAATTGCTTAAAGCTAAATTCCGACAAGACGGAGGTACTGGTTTTTGGCGAACTAACTCCGTCTTGGTCTCCAATCTGGTGGCCTTCGGAACTGGGTATACCTCCATTGCCAGTAGCCAAGGTGAAAAACTTGGGCGTGCTTTTTGACAGCAAGCTCACATTCCTTAGTCACGCCAATGCCGTGGTTTCGGCCTCTTTTTACACTTTGAGAATGGTGAAGAAACTGCTCCCTTTTCTTCCTCCTACTGCTGGCAAAACCTTAATGTCCTCCTTGGTACTATCCAAGGTGGACTACTGCAATGGCCTTCTGCTCAATGCACAGGAACAAGTGGTGAGCAAGCTGCAGCTTGTCCAAAATGCCGCTCCAAGGATCCTCATGGGGATTCCAAAATATGCCTCTATCTCTCCCACAATTCGAGAGCTTCACTGGCTACCTATAAGAAGCAGGATAAAGTTTAAGGCCATGTGTATCACTTATAAGGCGCTGAAAAATAATGGGCCTGACTTCTTTAAAAACGCTTTTAAAATCTACAAACCTAGCCGAACACTGCGGTCATCTACGGCCCAACAGCTCCAAATCCCCCCAACAAAAAAGGTGACATGGGGAGACAGACGTTTTGTAGTGGCTGCATCCAAATTATGGAACCAGGTTCCCTCTCAGATTAAGGAACACACTTCGCTGTTTTCCTTTCGAAAACATCTTAAAACCTGGCTCTTTAACCAGTAACATCTTATAACCCTCGCAATCTGCAATATGCAAATATTAGCGCCGAGACGCCGTAAGGCATTTGTGCGCTTTAGAAATTTTAAAAATAAATAAATAAATAAATAAAAGCATGTCTGTGATACAGAAATATAAACAGGTTTCAAACAGGGAACTCAGACTTCTATTTAATATATTATTTATATTTAGATATGATCATGACTCTTTGAAATGAGTTCATACTGATGGCCACATCACCACTCGGCGTTTGTACAATTGTACAATTAATGAAATGGTATTGACATTTACCACACTTACCATGTTTCTTAGGCAATCAACAGTTTTCTCCAAAATCCCCACCTGCAGTTTTATAGAAGTGATAATGAAATAACCGTTACAAATGGCATACTGAGGCTGTCTCTGCATTCAGGAAAATTGGGAAATATTGCAAGCCCATATTTAAAAGTTTCAGAAAGTTGTAAGAATAAATGTAAACATTTTCCTTCGCCATCCATTCTCAGCCAGAGGCTGGGCGATTAAAAATTATGGGTAGGTGCGTTAAAATAAATGGAAGCTATGTATTGAAATTGTAATGACAATAATCTACTGACAGTTTATAGGTATCAGTTTATTAGAAAATCTCCTACTGCCTTTGTATATATTTCACTCCTAATCTTATCACTGTTCACAGCCTTCCCTGAACACTATTCGCAGATCCTGTACCTAGGAGCTGTCACTAGGAGCTGATTTTGTTATCGTGGGATGGAGTAATTACCATCATCATTATGGAGAGCTTTACTTTTACCATGGCGAGGGTACTCCATCCACCGTATTTACAGATGTCTGCCACCCTGCGGACAACTCTAGCATTTCCAAGAACCGCTATCACAGTGGTTCCCGGATATCAATTGTAACTTTGATAGATTTGTAAGATTTTGACACATCCCCTAGTTTACAAGTTCTTGTAAATCTGGGTATAGCTTAAAATCCATGGGAGTTGCATGGGAATACCTATTCAACGTCCATGGAAATCCTTCCCATGGCAGAGTAATGCAAGGCAGCTATTTCAATTGCGTTGGTTTACTCCGGGTATTTTAGAGCCACTCAGAGCCACGCAAGGAGGCTTTCCATGGCTTCAAAGATATGCCTTATGATTTACGTTGGTCTTGCTCCATACTGCATGGTGCCAGAGCAATGCAAAAGGCCTCATAAATAGGCCCCTACATTTCATGCAAAGCAGAACAGAATGTTGCCTTGCTATGTTGGGTTCCGTGAATGTCTAGTAAATCCAGCCAGGATTTATGTATTTCTTCTTCGATCAACAAACCAAAAGAAACTTAACACTGCTTTTGTGGTAACACGAGGACAATGTAGGGCTCTTGACACTGGTGAGACATTTCAGCAAAGATCCTATTTATTACAGCCTGAACGGAACAATGTTCTCTTGATAATCAGGGTACATTCTCATCAATCTTTCATTATCTTTAACCATGTATGTACCCACAAGGTACAAAGCAGTAACTTATTTTCTTACACATAAAATTGCTTTGTCATTGGTTTTGTGTAAACATGGACTATTGATACTGCTTGATGGAGCTCTGTATGATCTTAGGATCAAAACACAGTGAAGTTTGGGAAATGTCACATCTACAACTGAATTTTCACATTCATTGTTTGATTTGGGTGGAATGACATGTGGGATAACATGTCCTATGTCATATATCTTAGGGATATTAAAAATCAGTGAGGAGTTAATTTATCCTAGCGAGGATTGACTTACAATAACCTTGTAATGCATAGCAGAGGGTATTTTAATCATTATAATACATAATCACACCATCACCATTCCCACAAAGCACTTAATTACTTGGTGACTTGCTCATTCATATGAAAGGGATAGCATGGTTGCCATCATGAAGAATAAAAGCATGTCTGTGATACAGAAATATAAACAGGTTTTCAAACAGGGAACTCAGACTTCTATTTAATATATTATTTATATTTAGATATGATCATGACTCTTTGAAATTAGTTCATACTGATGGCCACATCACCACTCGGCGTTTGTACAATTGTACAATTAATGAAATGGTATTGACATTTACCACACTTACCATGTTTCTTAGGCAATCAACAGTTTTCTCCAAAATCCCCACCTGCAGTTTTATAGAAGTGATAATGAAATAACCGTTACAAATGGCATACTGAGGCTGTCTCTGCATTCAGGAAAATTGGGAAATATTGCAAGCCCATATTTAAAAGTTTCAGAAAGTTGTAAGAATAAATGTAAACATTTTCCTTCGCCATCCATTCTCAGCCAGAGGCTGGGCGATTAAAAATTATGGGTAGGTGCGTTAAAATAAATGGAAGCTATGTATTGAAATTGTAATGACAATAATCTACTGACAGTTTATAGGTATCAGTTTATTAGTAAATCTCCTACTGCCTTTGTATATATTTCACTCCTAATCTTATCACTGTTCACAGCCTTCCCTGAACACTATTCGCAGATCCTGTACCTAGGAGCTGTCACTAGGAGCTGATTTTGTTATCGTGGGATGGAGTAATTACCATCATCATTATGGAGAGCTTTACTTTTACCATGGCGAGGGTACTCCATCCACCGTATTTACAGATGTCTGCCACCCTGCGGACAACTCTAGCATTTCCAAGAACCGCTATCACAGTGGTTCCTGGATATCAATTGTAACTTTGATAGATTTGTAAGATTTTGACACATCCCCTAGTTTACAAGTTCTTGTAAATCTGGGTATAGCTTAAAATCCATGGGAGTTGCATGGGAATACCTACTCAACGTCCATGGAAATCCTTCCCATGGCAGAGTAATGCAAGGCAGCTATTTGTATTGCGTTGTGTTACTCCGGGTATTTTAAAGCCTCTCAGAGCCACGCAAGGAGGCTTTCCATGGCTTCAAAGATATGCCTTATGATTTACGTTGGTCTTGCACCATATTGCATGGTGCCAGAGCAATGCAAAAGGCCTCATAAATAGGCCCCTACATTTCATGCAAAGCAGAACAGAATGTTGCCTTGCTATGTCGGTTTCTGTGAATGTCTAGTAAATCCCGCCAGGATTTATGTATTTCTTCTTAAATCAACAAACCAAATGAAACTTAACACTGCTTTTGTGGTAATACGAGGACAATGTAGGGCTCTTGACCCTGTGAGACATTTTAACAAAGCTCCTATTTATTACAGCCTTAATGGAACAATGTAATCTTCATAATCAGGGAACATTCTCATCAATCTTTCATTATCTTTAAGCATGTGTATACCCACAAGGTACAAAGCAGTAACTTATTTTCTTACTCATAAAATTGCTTTGTCATTGGTTTTTTGTAAACATGGACTATTGATACTGCTTGATGGAGCTCTGTATGATCTTAGGATCAAAACACAGTGAACTTTGGGAAATGTCATATCTACCACTGCATTATCACATTCGTTGTTCGATTTGGGTGGAATGACATGTGGGATAACATGTCCTATGTCATATATGTTAGGGATAATAAAAATCAGTGAGGAGTTAATTTACCCTAGCGAGGATTGACTTACAATAACCTTGTAATGCATAGCAGAGGGTATTTTAATCATTATAATACATAATCACACCATCACCATTCCCACAAAGCTCCTAATTACTTGGTGACTTGCTCATTCAAATGAAAGGGATAGCATGGTTGCCATCATGGAAAATAAAAGCATGTCTGTGATAAAGAAATATAAACAGGCTTTCAAACAGGGATTGCAGACTCCTATTTAATATATTATTTATATTTAGATATGATCATGACTCTTTGAAATGAGTTCATACTGATGGCCACATCACCACTCAGCGTTTGTATAATTACACAATTAATGAAAAGGAATTGACATTTAACACACTTACCATGTTTCTTGGGCAATCAACAGTTCTCTCCAAAATCCCCACCTGCAGTTTTATAGAAGTGATAATGAAATAACCGTTACAAATGGCATACTGAGGCTGTCTCTGCATGCAGGAAAATTGAGAAACCTTACAAGCCCATATTTAAAAGTTTCAGAAAGTTGTAAGAATAAATGTAAACGTTTTGCTTCGGCATCCCTTCTCAGCCGGAGGCTGAGGGATTGACAATTATGGGTAGGTGCGTTAAAATGAATGGAAGCTATGTATTGATATTGTAATGACAATAATCTACTGACAGTTTATAGGTATCAGTTTATTAGTAAATCTCCTACTGCCTTTGTATATATTTCACTCCTAATCTTATCACTGTTCACAGCCTTCCCTGAACACTATTCGCAGATCCTGTACCTAGGAGCTGCCACTAGGAGCTGATTTCGTTATCGTGGGATGGAGTAATTACCATCATCATTATGGAGAGCTTTACTCTTACTTTGGCGAGGGTACTCCATCCACCGTATTTACAGATGTCGGCCACCCTGCGGACAACTCTAGCATTTCCAAGAACCGCTATCACAGTGGTTACCGGATATCAATTGTAACTTTGATAGATTTGTAAGATTTTGACACATCCCCTAGTTTACAAGTTCTTGTAAATCTGGGTATAGCTTAAAATCCATGGGAGTTGCATGGAATACCTATTCAACGTCCATGGAACTCCTTCCCATGCTTAACACTGCTTTTGTGGTAACACAAGGACAATGTAGGGCTCTTGACACTGGTGAGACATTTCAACAAAGCTCCTATTTATTACAGCCTGAACGGAACAATGTAATCTTGATAATCAGTGGACATTCTCTTCAATCTTTCATTATCTTTAAGCATGTATGTACCCACAAGGTACAAAGCAGTAACTTATTTTCTTACTCATAAAATTGCTTTGTCATTGGTTTTGTGTAAACATGGACTATTGATACTGCTTGATGGAGCTCTGTATGATCTTAGGATCAAAACACAGTGAACTTTGAGAAATGTCACATCAACAACTGCATTATCACATTCATTGTTTGATTTGGGTGGAATGACGTGGGATAACATGTCCTATGTCATATATCTCAGGGATTTTAAAAATCAGTGAGGAGTTAATTTACCCTAGCGAGGATTGACTTACAATAACCATGTAATGCATAGCAGAGGGTATTTTAATCATTATAATACATAATCACACCATCACCATTCCCAAAATGCACTTAATTACTTGGTGACTTGCTCATTCATATGAAAGGGATAGCATGGTTGCCATCATGAAGAATAAAAGCATGTCTGTGATAAAGAAATATTAACAGGTTTTCAAACAGGGATTGCAGACTCCTATTTAATATATTATTTATATTTAGATATGATCATGACTCTTTGAAATTAGTTCATAGTGATGGCCACATCACCACTCGGCGTTTGTATAATTATGCAATTAATGAAATGGTATTGACATTTAACACACTTTCCAAATACCCACCTGCAGTTTTATAGAAGTGATAATGAAATAACCGTTACAAATGGCATGATGAGGCTGTCTCTGCATGCAGGAAAATTGGGAAATCTTACAAGGCCATATTTAAATGTTTCAGAAAGTTGTAAGAATAAATGTAAACATTTTCCTTCGCCATCCATTCACAGCCAGAGGCTCGGCGATTGAAAATTATGGGTAGGTGCGTTAAAATAAATGGAAGCTATGTATGGAAATTGTAATGACAATAATCTACTGACAGTTTATAGCTAATAGTTTATTAGTAAATCTCCTACTGCCTTTGTATATATTTCACTCCTAATCTTATCACTGTTCACAGCCTTCCCTGAACACTATTCGCAGATCCTGTACCTAGGAGCTGCCACTAGGAGCTGATTTTGTTATCGTGGGATGGAGTAATTACCATCATCATTATGGAGCGCTTTACTCTTACCATGGCGATGGTACTCCATCCACAATATTTACAGATGTCTGCCAACCTGCGGACAACTCTAGCATTTCCAAGAACCGTTATCACAGTGGTTCCCGGATATCAATTGTAACTTTGATAGATTTGTAAGATTTTGACACATCCCCTGGTTTACAAGTTCTTGTAAATCTGGGTATACCTTAAAATCCATGGGAGTTGCATGGGAATACCTACTCAACGCCCATGGAACTCCTTCCCATGGAAGAGTAATGCAAGGCAGCTATTTGAATTGCGTTGTGTTCCTCCGGGTATTTTAGAGCCACTCAGAGCCACGCAAGGAGGCTTTCCATGGCTTCAAAGATATGCCTTATGGTTTACGTTGCTCTTGCACCATATTGCATGGTGCAAGAGCAATGCAAAAGGCCTCATAAATAGGCCCCTACATTTCATGCAACGCAGAACAGAATGTTGCCTTGCTATGTTGGGTTCCGTGAATGTCTAGTAAATCCCGCCAGGATTTATGTATTTCTTCTTGGATAAACAAACCAAAAGAAACTTAACACTGCTTTTGTGGTAACACGAGGACAATGTAGGGCTCTTGACACTGGTGAGACATTTCAGCAAAGCTCCTATTTATTACAGCCTGAACGGAACAATGTAATCTTGATAATCAAGGGACATTCTCTTCAATCTTTCATTATCTTTAACCATGTATGTACCCACAAGGTAACTTATTTTCTTACACATAAAATTGCTTTGTCATTGGTTTTGTGTAAACATGGCCTATTATACTGATTGATGGAGCTCTGTATGATCTTAGGATAGAAACACAGTGAACTTTGAGAAATGTCACATCTACAACTGCATTATCACATTCATTGTTCGATTTGGGTGGAATGACATGTGGGATAACATGTCCTATGTCATATATCTTAGGGATATTAAAAATCAGTGAGGAGTTAATTTATCCTCGCGAGGATTGACTTACAATAACCTTGTAATGCATAGCAGAGGGTATTTTAATCATTATAATACATAATCACACCATCACCATTCCCACAAAGCACTTAATTACTTGGTGACTTGCTCATTCATATGAAAGGGATAGCATGGTTGCCATCATGAAGAATAAAAGCATGTCTGTGATACAGAAATATAAACAGGTTTTCAAACAGGGAACTCAGACTTCTATTTAATATATTATTTATATTTAGATATGATCATGACTCTTTGAAATGAGTTCATACTGATGGCCACATCACCACTCGGCGTTTGTACAATTGTACAATTAATGAAATGGTATTGACATTTACCACACTTACCATGTTTCTCAGGCAATCAACAGTTTTCTCCAAAATCCCCACCTGCAGTTTTATAGAAGTGATAATGAAATAACCGTTACAAATGGCATACTGAGGCTGTCTCTGCATTCAGGAAAATTGGGAAATATTGCAAGCCCATATTTAAAAGTTTCAGAAAGTTGTAAGAATAAATGTAAACATTTTCCTTCGCCATCCATTCTCAGCCAGAGGCTGGGCGATTAAAAATTATGGGTAGGTGCGTTAAAATAAATGGAAGCTATGTATTGAAATTGTAATGACAATAATCTACTGACAGTTTATAGGTATCAGTTTATTAGTAAATCTCCTACTGCCTTTGTATATATTTCACTCCTAATCTTATCACTGTTCACAGCCTTCCCTGAACACTATTCGCAGATCCTGTACCTAGGAGCTGTCACTAGGAGCTGATTTTGTTATCGTGGGATAGAGTAATTACCATCATCATTATGGAGAGCTTTACTTTTACCATGGCGAGGGTACTCCATCCACCGTATTTACAGATATCTGCCACCCTGCGGACAACTCTAGCATTTCCAAGAACCGCTATCACAGTGGTTCCCGGATATCAATTGTAACTTTGATAGATTTGTAAGATTTTGACACATCCCCTAGTTTACAAGTTCTTGTAAATCTGGGTATAGCTTAAAATCCATGGGAGTTGCATGGGAATACCTATTCAACGTCCATGGAAATCCTTCCCATGGCAGAGTAATGCAAGGCAGCTATTTCAATTGCGTTGTTTTACTCCGGGTATTTTAGAGCCACTCAGAGCCACGCAAGGAGGCTTTCCATGGCTTCAAAGATATGCCTTATGATTTACGTTGGTCTTGCTCCATACTGCATGGTGCCAGAGCAATGCAAAAGGCCTCATAAATAGGCCTCTACATTTCATGCAAAGCAGAAGAGAATGTTGCCTTGCTATGTTGGGTTCCGTGAATGTCTAGTAAATCCCGCCAGGATTTATGTATTTCTTCTTCGATCAACAAACCAAAAGAAACTTAACACTGCTTTTGTGGTAACACGAGGACAATGTAGGGCTCTTGACACTGGTGAGACATTTCAGCAAAGATCCTATTTATTACAGCCTGAACGGAACAATGTAATCTTGATAATCAGGGTACATTCTCATCAATCTTTCATTATCTTTAACCATGTATGTACCCACAAGGTACAAAGCAGTAACTTATTTTCTTACACATAAAATTGCTTTGTCATTGGTTTTGTGTAAACATGGACTATTGATACTGCTTGATGGAGCTCTGTATGATCTTAGGATCAAAACACAGTGAAGTTTGGGAAATGTCACATCTACAACTGAATTTTCACATTCATTGTTTGATTTGGGTGGAATGACATGTGGGATAACATGTCCTATGTCATATATCTTAGGGATATTAAAAATCAGTGAGGAGTTAATTTATCCTAGCGAGGATTGACTTACAATAACCTTGTAATGCATAGCAGAGGGTATTTTAATCATTATAATACATAATCACACCATCACCATTCCCACAAAGCACTTAATTACTTGGTGACTTGCTCATTCATATGAAAGGGATAGCATGGTTGCCATCATGAAGAATAAAAGCATGTCTGTGATACAGAAATATAAACAGGTTTTCAAACAGGGAACTCAGACTTCTATTTAATATATTATTTATATTTAGATATGATCATGACTCTTTGAAATGAGTTCATACTGATGGCCACATCACCACTCGGCGTTTGTACAATTGTACAATTAATGAAATGGTATTGACATTTACCACACTTACCATGTTTCTTAGGCAATCAACAGTTTTCTCCAAAATCCCCACCTGCAGTTTTATAGAAGTGATAATGAAATAACCGTTACAAATGGCATACTGAGGCTGTCTCTACATTCAGGAAAATTGGGAAATATTGCAAGCCCATATTTAAAAGTTTCAGAAAGTTGTAAGAATAAATGTAAACATTTTCCTTCGCCATCCATTCTCAGCCAGAGGCTGGGCGATTGAAAATTATGGGTAGGTGCGTTAAAATAAATGGAAGCTATGTATTGAAATTGTAATGACAATAATCTACTGACAGTTTATAGGTATCAGTTTATTAGTAAATCTCCTACTGCCTTTGTATATATTTCACTCCTAATCTTATCACTGTTCACAGCCTTCCCTGAACACTATTCGCAGATCCTGTACCTAGGAGCTGTCACTAGGAGCTGATTTTGTTATCGTGGGATGGAGTAATTACCATCATCATTATGGAGAGGTTTACTTTTACCATGGCGAGGGTACTCCATCCACCGTATTTACAGATGTCTGCCAACCTGCGGACAACTCTAGCATTTCCAAGAACCGCTATCACAGTGGTTCGCGGATATCAATTGTAACTTTGATAGATTTGTAAGATTTTGACACATCCCCTAGTTTACAAGTTCTTGTAAATCTGGGTATAGCTTAAAATCCATGGGAGTTGCATGGGAATACCTATTCAACGTCCATGGAAATCCTTCCCATGGCAGAGTAATGCAAGGCAGCTATTTCAATTGCGTTGTGTTACTCCGGGTATTTTAGAGCCACTCAGAGCCACGCAAGGAGGCTTTCCATGGCTTCAAAGATATGCCTTATGATTTACGTTGGTCTTGCTCCATACTGCATGGTGCCAGAGCAATGCAAAAGGCCTCATAAATAGGCCCCTACATTTCATGCAAAGCAGAACAGAATGTTGCCTTGCTATGTTGGGTTCCGTGAATGTCTAGTAAATCCCGCCAGGATTTATGTATTTCTTCTTCGATCAACAAACCAAAAGAAACTTAACACTGCTTTTGTGGTAACACGAGGACAATGTAGGGCTCTTGACACTGGTGAGACATTTCAGCAAAGATCCTATTTATTACAGCCTGAACGGAACAATGTAATCTTGATAATCAGGGTACATTCTCATCAATCTTTCATTATCTTTAACCATGTATGTACCCACAAGGTACAAAGCAGTAACTTATTTTCTTACACATAAAATTGCTTTGTCATTGGTTTTGTGTAAACATGGACTATTGATACTGCTTGATGGAGCTCTGTATGATCTTAGGATCAAAACACAGTGAAGTTTGGGAAATGTCACATCTACAACTGAATTTTCACATTCATTGTTTGATTTGGGTGGAATGACATGTGGGATAACATGTCCTATGTCATATATCTTAGGGATATTAAAAATCAGTGAGGAGTTAATTTATCCTAGCGAGGATTGACTTACAATAACCTTGTAATGCATAGCAGAGGGTATTTTAATCATTATAATACATAATCACACCATCACCATTCCCACAAAGCACTTAATTACTTGGTGACTTGCTCATTCATATGAAAGGGATAGCATGGTTGCCATCATGAAGAATAAAAGCATGTCTGTGATACAGAAATATAAACAGGTTTTCAAACAGGGAACTCAGACTTCTATTTAATATATTATTTATATTTAGATATGATCATGACTCTTTGAAATGAGTTCATACTGATGGCCACATCACCACTCGGCGTTTGTACAATTGTACAATTAATGAAATGGTATTGACATTTACCACACTTACCATGTTTCTTAGGCAATCAACAGTTTTCTCCAAAATCCCCACCTGCAGTTTTATAGAAGTGATAATGAAATAACCGTTACAAATGGCATACTGAGGCTGTCTCTACATTCAGGAAAATTGGGAAATATTGCAAGCCCATATTTAAAAGTTTCAGAAAGTTGTAAGAATAAATGTAAACATTTTCCTTCGCCATCCATTCTCAGCCAGAGGCTGGGCGATTGAAAATTATGGGTAGGTGCGTTAAAATAAATGGAAGCTATGTATTGAAATTGTAATGACAATAATCTACTGACAGTTTATAGGTATCAGTTTATTAGTAAATCTCCTACTGCCTTTGTATATATTTCACTCCTAATCTTATCACTGTTCACAGCCTTCCCTGAACACTATTCGCAGATCCTGTACCTAGGAGCTGTCACTAGGAGCTGATTTTGTTATCGTGGGATGGAGTAATTACCATCATCATTATGGAGAGGTTTACTTTTACCATGGCGAGGGTACTCCATCCACCGTATTTACAGATGTCTGCCAACCTGCGGACAACTCTAGCATTTCCAAGAACCGCTATCACAGTGGTTCGCGGATATCAATTGTAACTTTGATAGATTTGTAAGATTTTGACACATCCCCTAGTTTACAAGTTCTTGTAAATCTGGGTATAGCTTAAAATCCATGGGAGTTGCATGGGAATACCTATTCAACGTCCATGGAAATCCTTCCCATGGCAGAGTAATGCAAGGCAGCTATTTCAATTGCGTTGTGTTACTCCGGGTATTTTAGAGCCACTCAGAGCCACGCAAGGAGGCTTTCCATGGCTTCAAAGATATGCCTTATGATTTACGTTGGTCTTGCTCCATACTGCATGGTGCCAGAGCAATGCAAAAGGCCTCATAAATAGGCCCCTACATTTCATGCAAAGCAGAACAGAATGTTGCCTTGCTATGTTGGGTTCCGTGAATGTCTAGTAAATCCCGCCAGGATTTATGTATTTCTTCTTCGATCAACAAACCAAAAGAAACTTAACACTGCTTTTGTGGTAACACGAGGACAATGTAGGGCTCTTGACACTGGTGAGACATTTCAGCAAAGATCCTATTTATTACAGCCTGAACGGAACAATGTAATCTTGATAATCAGGGTACATTCTCATCAATCTTTCATTATCTTTAACCATGTATGTACCCACAAGGTACAAAGCAGTAACTTATTTTCTTACACATAAAATTGCTTTGTCATTGGTTTTGTGTAAACATGGACTATTGATACTGCTTGATGGAGCTCTGTATGATCTTAGGATCAAAACACAGTGAAGTTTGGGAAATGTCACATCTACAACTGAATTTTCACATTCATTGTTCGATTTGGGTGGAATGACATGTGGGATAACATGTCCTATGTCATATATCTTAGGGATATTAAAAATCAGTGAGGAGTTAATTTATCCTAGCGAGGATTGACTTACAATAACCTTGTAATGCATAGCAGAGGGTATTTTAATCATTATAATACATAATCACACCATCACCATTCCCACAAAGCACTTAATTACTTGGTGACTTGCTCATTCATATGAAAGGGATAGCATGGTTGCCATCATGAAGAATAAAAGCATGTCTGTGATACAGAAATATAAACAGGTTTTCAAACAGGGAACTCAGACTTCTATTTAATATATTATTTATATTTAGATATGATCATGACTCTTTGAAATGAGTTCATACTGATGGCCACATCACCACTCGGCGTTTGTACAATTGTACAATTAATGAAATGGTATTGACATTTACCACACTTACCATGTTTCTTAGGCAATCAACAGTTTTCTCCAAAATCCCCACCTGCAGTTTTATAGAAGTGATAATGAAATAACTGTTACAAATGGCATACTGAGGCTGTCTCTGCATTCAGGAAAATTGGGAAATATTGCAAGCCCATATTTAAAAGTTTCAGAAAGTTGTAAGAATAAATGTAAACATTTTCCTTCGCCATCCATTCTCAGCCAGAGGCTGGGCGATTAAAAATTATGGGTAGGTGCGTTAAAATAAATGGAAGCTATGTATTGAAATTGTAATGACAATAATCTACTGACAGTTTATAGGTATCAGTTTATTAGTAAATCTCCTACTGCCTTTGTATATATTTCACTCCTAATCTTAGCACTGTTCACAGCCTTCCCTGAACACTATTCGCAGATCCTGTACCTAGGAGCTGTCACTAGGAGCTGATTTTGTTATCGTGGGATGGAGTAATTACCATCATCATTATGGAGAGCTTTACTTTTACCATGGCGAGGGTACTCCATCCACCGTATTTACAGATGCCTGCCACCCTGCGGACAACTCTAGCATTTCCAAGAACCGCTATCACAGTGGTTCCCGGATATCAATTGTAACTTTGATAGATTTGTAAGATTTTGACACATCCCCTAGTTTACAAGTTCTTGTAAATCTGGGTATAGCTTAAAATCCATGGGAGTTGCATGGGAATACCTATTCAACGTCCATGGAAATCCTTCCCATGGCAGAGTAATGCAAGGCAGCTATTTCAATTGCGTTGTGTTACTCCGGGTATTTTAGAGCCACTCAGAGCCACGCAAGGAGGCTTTCCATGGCTTCAAAGATATGCCTTATGATTTACGTTAGTCTTGCTCCATACTGCATGGTGCCAGAGCAATGTAAAAGGCCTCATAAATAGGCCCCTACATTTCATGCAAAGCAGAACAGAATGTTGCCTTGCTATGTTGGGTTCCGTGAATGTCTAGTAAATCCCGCCAGGATTTATGTATTTCTTCTTCGATCAACAAACCAAAAGAAACTTAACACTGCTTTTGTGGTAACACGAGGACAATGTAGGGCTCTTGACACTGGTGAGACATTTCAGCAAAGATCCTATTTATTACAGCCTGAACGGAACAATGTAATCTTGATAATCAGGGTACATTCTCATCAATCTTTCATTATCTTTAACCATGTATGTACCCACAAGGTACAAAGCAGTAACTTATTTTCTTACACATAAAATTGCTTTGTCATTGGTTTTGTGTAAACATGGACTATTGATACTGCTTGATGGAGCTCTGTATGATCTTAGGATCAAAACACAGTGAAGTTTGGGAAATGTCACATCTACAACTGAATTTTCACATTCATTGTTCGATTTGGGTGGAATGACATGTGGGATAACATGTCCTATGTCATATATCTTAGGGATATTAAAAATCAGTGAGGAGTTAATTTATCCTAGCGAGGATTGACTTACAATAACCTTGTAATGCATAGCAGAGGGTATTTTAATCATTATAATACATAATCACACCATCACCATTCCCACAAAGCACTTAATTACTTGGTGACTTGCTCATTCATATGAAAGGGATAGCATGGTTGCCATCATGAAGAATAAAAGCATGTCTGTGATACAGAAATATAAACAGGTTTTTAAACAGGGAACTCAGACTTCTATTTAATATATTATTTATATTTAGATATGATCATGACTCTTTGAAATGAGTTCATACTGATGGCCACATCACCACTCGGCGTTTGTACAATTGTACAATTATTGAAATGGTATTGACATTTACCACACTTACCATGTTTCTTAGGCAATCAACAGTTTTCTCCAAAATCCCCACCTGCAGTTTTATAGAAGTGATAATGAAATAACCGTTACAAATGGCATACTGAGGCTGTCTCTGCATTCAGGAAAATTGGGAAATATTGCAAGCCCATATTTAAAAGTTTCAGAAAGTTGTAAGAATAAATGTAAACATTTTCCTTCGCCATCCATTCTCAGCCAGAGGCTGGGCGATTAAAAATTATGGGTAGGTGCGTTAAAATAAATGGAAGCTATGTATTGAAATTGTAATGACAATAATCTACTGACAGTTTATAGGTATCAGTTTATTAGTAAATCTCCTACTGCCTTTGTATATATTTCACTCCTAATCTTATCACTGTTCACACCCTTCCCTGAACACTATTCGCAGATCCTGTACCTAGGAGCTGTCACTAGGAGCTGATTTTGTTATCGTGGGATGGAGTAATTACCATCATCATTATGGAGAGCTTTACTTTTACCATGGCGAGGGTACTCCATCCACCGTATTTACAGATGTCTGCCACCCTGCGGACAACTCTAGCATTTCCAAGAACCGCTATCACAGTGGTTCCCGGATATCAATTGTAACTTTGATAGATTTGTAAGATTTTGACACATCCCCTCGTTTACAAGTTCTTGTAAATCTGGGTATAGCTTAAAATCCATGGGAGTTGCATGGGAATACCTATTCAACGTCCATGGAAATCCTTCCCATGGCAGAGTAATGCAAGGCAGCTATTTCAATTGCGTTGTGTTACTCCGGGTATTTTAGAGCCACTCAGAGCCACGCAAGGAGGCTTTCCATGGCTTCAAAGATATGCCTTATGATTTACGTTGGTCTTGCTCCATACTGCATGGTGCCAGAGCAATGCAAAAGGCCTCATAAATAGGCCCCTACATTTCATGCAACGCAGAACAGAATGTTGCCTTGCTATGTTGGGTTCTGTGAATGTCTAATAAATCCCGCCAGGATTTATGTATTTCTTCTTCGATCAACAAACCAAAAGAAACTTAACACTGCTTTTGTGGTAACACGAGGACAATGTAGGGCTCTTGACACTGGTGAGACATTTCAGCAAAGATCCTATTTATTACAGCCTGAACGGAACAATGTAATCTTGATAATCAGGGTACATTCTCATCAATCTTTCATTATCTTTAACCATGTACGTACCCACAAGGTACAAAGCAGTAACTTATTTTCTTACACATAAAATTGTTTTGTCATTGGTTTTGTGTAAACATGGACTATTGATACTGCTTGATGGAGCTCTGTATGATCTTAGGATCAAAACACAGTGAAGTTTGGGAAATGTCACATCTTCAACTGAATTATCACATTCATTGTTCGATTTGGGTGGAATGACATGTGGGATAACATGTCCTATGTCATATATCTTAGGGATATTAAAAATCAGTGAGGAGTTAATTTATCCTAGCGAGGATTGACTTACAATAACCTTGTAATGCATAGCAGAGGGTATTTTAATCATTATAATGCATAATCACATCATCACCATTCCCACAAAGCACTTAATTACTTGGTGACTTGCTCATTCATATGAAAGGGATCGCATGGTTGCCATCAATAAAAGCATGTATGTGATACAGAAATATAAACAAGTGTTCAAACAGGGAATGCAGACTTCTATTTAATATATTATTTATATTTAGATATGATCATGACTCTTTGAAATGAGTTCATACTGATAGCCACATCACCACTCGGCGTTTGTACAATTGTACAATTAATGAAATGGTATTGACATTTAACACACTTACCATGTTTCTTAGGCAATCAACAGTTTTCTCCAATATCCCCACCTGCAGTTTTATAGAAGTGATAATGAAATACCCGTTACAAATGGAATACTGAGGCTGTCTCTGCATGCAGGAAAATTGGGAAATATTGCAAGCCCATATTTAAAAGTTTCAGAAAGTTGTAAGAATAAATGTAAACATTTTCCTTCGCCATCCATTCTCAGCCAGAGGCTGGGCGATTGGAAATTATGGGTAGGTGCGTTAAAATAAATGGAAGCTATGTATTGAAATTGTAATGACAATAATCTACTGACAGTTTATAGGTATCAGTTTATTAGTAAATCTCCTACTGCCTTTGTATATATTTCACTCCTAATCTTATCACTGTTCACAGCCTTCCCTGAACACTATTCGCAGATCCTGTACCTAGGAGCTGTCACTAGGAGCTGATTTTGTTATCGTGGGATGGAGTAATTACCATCATCATTATGGAGAGCTTTACTTTTACCATGGCGAGGGTACTCCATCCACCGTATTTACAGATGTCTGCCACCCTGCGGACAACTCTAGCATTTCCAAGAACCGCTATCACAGTGGTTCCCGGATATCAATTGTAACTTTGATAGATTTGTAAGATTTTGACACATCCCCTCGTTTACAAGTTCTTGTAAATCTGGGTATAGCTTAAAATCCATGGGAGTTGCATGGGAATACCTATTCAACGTCCATGGAAATCCTTCCCATGGCAGAGTAATGCAAGGCAGCTATTTCAATTGCGTTGTGTTACTCCGGGTATTTTAGAGCCACTCAGAGCCACGCAAGGAGGCTTTCCATGGCTTCAAAGATATGCCTTATGATTTACGTTGGTCTTGCTCCATACTGCATGGTGCCAGAGCAATGCAAAAGGCCTCATAAATAGGCCCCTACATTTCATGCAACGCAGAACAGAATGTTGCCTTGCTATGTTGGGTTCCGTGAATGTCTAATAAATCCCGCCAGGATTTATGTATTTCTTCTTCGATCAACAAACCAAAAGAAACTTAACACTGCTTTTGTGGTAACACGAGGACAATGTAGGGCTCTTGACACTGGTGAGACATTTCAGCAAAGATCCTATTTATTACAGCCTGAACGGAACAATGTAATCTTGATAATCAGGGTACATTCTCATCAATCTTTCATTATCTTTAACCATGTACGTACCCACAAGGTACAAAGCAGTAACTTATTTTCTTACACATAAAATTGTTTTGTCATTGGTTTTGTGTAAACATGGACTATTGATACTGCTTGATGGAGCTCTGTATGATCTTAGGATCAAAACACAGTGAAGTTTGGGAAATGTCACATCTTCAACTGAATTATCACATTCATTGTTCGATTTGGGTGGAATGACATGTGGGATAACATGTCCTATGTCATATATCTTAGGGATATTAAAAATCAGTGAGGAGTTAATTTATCCTAGCGAGGATTGACTTACAATAACCTTGTAATGCATAGCAGAGGGTATTTTAATCATTATAATGCATAATCACATCATCACCATTCCCACAAAGCACTTAATTACTTGGTGACTTGCTCATTCATATGAAAGGGATCGCATGGTTGCCATCAATAAAAGCATGTATGTGATACAGAAATATAAACAAGTGTTCAAACAGGGAATGCAGACTTCTATTTAATATATTATTTATATTTAGATATGATCATGACTCTTTGAAATGAGTTCATACTGATAGCCACATCACCACTCGGCGTTTGTACAATTGTACAATTAATGAAATGGTATTGACATTTAACACACTTACCATGTTTCTTAGGCAATCAACAGTTTTCTCCAATATCCCCACCTGCAGTTTTATAGAAGTGATAATGAAATACCCGTTACAAATGGAATACTGAGGCTGTCTCTGCATGCAGGAAAATTGGGAAATATTGCAAGCCCATATTTAAAAGTTTCAGAAAGTTGTAAGAATAAATGTAAACATTTTCCTTCGCCATCCATTCTCAGCCAGAGGCTGGGCGATTGAAAATTATGGGTAGGTGCGTTAAAATAAATGGAAGCTATGTATTGAAATTGTAATGACAATAATCTACTGACAGTGTATAGGTATCAGTTTATTAGTAAATCTCCTACTGCCTTTGTATATTTTTCACTCCTAATCTTATCACTGTTCACAGCCTTCCCTGAACACTATTCGCAGATCCTGTACCTAGGAGCTGCCACTGTTATCGTGGGATGGAGTAATTACCATCATCATTATGGAGCGCTTTACTCTTACCATGGCGAGGGTACTCTATCCACTGTATTTACAGATGTCTGCCAACCTGCGGACAACTCTAGCATTTCCAAGAACCGTTATCACAGTGGTTCCCGGATATCAATTGTAACTTTGATAGATTTGTAAGATTTTGACACATCCCCTGGTTTACAAATTCTTGTAAATCTGGGTATGCCTTAAAATCAATGGGAGTTGCATGGGAATACCTACTCAACGCCCATGGAACTCCTTCCCATGGCAGAGTGATGCAAGGCAGCTATTTGAATTGCGTTGTGTTCCTCCGAGTATTTTAGAGCCTCTCAGAGCCACGCAAGGAGGCTTTCCATGGCTTCAAAGATATGCCTTATGGTTTACGTTGCTCTTGCACCATATTGCATGGTGCAAGAGCAATGCAAAAGGCCTCATAAATAGGCCCCTACATTTCATGCAACGCAGAACAGAATGTTGCCTTGCTATGTTGGTTTCTGTGAATGTCTAGTAAATCCCGCCAGGATTTATGTATTTCTTTTTAAATCAACAAACCAAAAGAAACTTAACACTGCTTTTGTGGTAATACGAGGACAATCTTTGGCTCTTGACACTGGTGAGACATTTCAGCAAAGCTCCTATTTATTACAGCCTGATCGGAACAATATAATCTTGATAATCAGGGTACATTCTCATCAATCTTTCATTATCTTTAACCATGTATGTACCCACAAGGTACAAAGCAGTAACTTATTTTCTTACACATAAAATTGCTTTGTCATTGGTTTTGTGTAAACATGGACTATTGATACTGCTTGATGGAGCTCTGTATGATCTTAGGATCAAAACACAGTGAAGTTTGGGAAATGTCACATCTGCAACTGAATTATCACATTCATTGTTCGATTTGGGTTGAATGACATGTGGGATAACATGTCCTATGTCATATATCTTAGGGATATTAAAAATCAGTGAGGAGTTAATTTATCCTAGCGAGGATTGACTTACAATAACCTTATAATGCATAGCAGAGTGTATTTTAATCATTATAATACATAATCACACCATCACCATTCCCACAAAGCACTTAATTACTTGGTGACTTGCTCATTCATATGAAAGGGATAGCATGGTTGCCATCAATAAAAGCATGTATGTGATACAGAAATATAAACAAGTGTTCAAACAGGGAACGCAGACTTCTATTTAATATATTATTTATATTTAGATATGATCATGACTCTTTGAAATGAGGTCATACTGATGGCCACATCACCACTCTGCGTTTGTACAATTGTACAATTAATGAAATGGTATTGACATTTAACACACTTACCATGTTTCTTAGGCGATCAACAGTTTTCTCCAACATCCCCACCTGCAGTTTTATAGAAGTGATAATGAAATAACCGTTACAAATGGAATACTGAGGCTGTCTCTGCATGCAGGAAAATTGGGAAATATTGCAAGCCCATATTTAAAAGTTTCAGAAAGTTGTAAGAATAAATGTAAACATTTTCCTTCGCCATCTATTCTCATCCAGAGGCTGGGCGATTGAAAATTTTGGGTAGGTGCGTTAAAATAAATGGAAGCTATGTATTGAAATTGTAATGACAATAATCTACTGACAGTTTATAGGTATCAGTTTATTAGTATATCTCCTACTGCCCTTGTATATATTTCACTCCTAATCTTATCACTTTTCACAGCCTTCCCTGAACACTATTCGCAGATCCTGTACCTAGGAGCTGCCACTAGGAGCTGATTTTGTTATCGTGGGATGGAGTAATTACCATCATCATTATGGAGCGCTTTACTCTTACCATGGCGAGGGTACTCCATCCACTGTATTTACAGATGTCTGCCAACCTGCGGACAACTCTAGCATTTTCAAGAACCGTTATCACAGTGGTTCCCGGATATCAATTGTAACTTTGATAGATTTGTAAGATTTTGACACATCCCCTGGTTTACAAGTTCTTGTAAATCTGGGTATGCCTTAAAATCCATGGGAGTTGCATGGGAATACCTACTCAACGCCCATGGAACTCCTTCCCATGGCAGAGTAATGCAAGGCAGCTATTTGTATTGCGTTGTGTTCCTCCGGGTATTTTAGAGCCTCTCAGAGCCACGCAAGGAGGCTTTCCATGGCTTCAAAGATATGCCTTATGGTTTACGTTGCTCTTGCACCATATTGCATGGTGCAAGAGCAATGCAAAAGGCCTCATAAATAGGCCCCTACATTTCATGCAACGCAGAACAGAATGTTGCCTTGCTATGTCGGTTTCTGTGAATGTCTAGTAAATCCCGCCAGGATTTATGTATTTCTTCTTAAATCAACAAACCAAATGAAACTTAACACTGCTTTTGTGGTAATACGAGGACAATGTAGGGCTCTTGACCCTGTGAGGCATTTTAACAAAGCTCCTATTTATTACAGCCTTAATGGAACAATGTAATCTTCATAATCAGGGAACATTCTCATCAATCTTTCATTATCTTTAAGCATGTGTATACCCACAAGGTACAAAGCAGTAACTTATTTTCTTACTCATAAAATTGCTTTGTCATTGGTTTTTTGTAAACATGGACTATTGATACTGCTTGATGGAGCTCTGTATGATCTTAGGATCAAAACACAGTGAACTTTGGGAAATGTCATATCTACCACTGCATTATCACATTCGTTGTTCGATTTGGGTGGAATGACATGTGGGATAACATGTCCTATGTCATATATGTTAGGGATAATAAAAATCAGTGAGGAGTTAATTTACCCTAGCGAGGATTGACTTACAATAACCTTGTAATGCATAGCAGAGGGTATTTTAATCATTATAATACATAATCACACCATCACCATTCCCACAAAGCTCTTAATTACTTGGTGACTTGCTCATTCAAATGAAAGGGATAGCATGGTTGCCATCATGGAAAATAAAAGCATGTCTGTGATAAAGAAATATAAACAGGCTTTCAAACAGGGATTGCAGACTCCTATTTAATATATTATTTATATTCAGATATGATCATGACTCTTTGAAATGAGTTCATACTGATGGCCACATCACCACTCAGCGTTTGTATAATTACACAATTAATGAAAAGGAATTGACATTTAACACACTTACCATGTTTCTTGGGCAATCAACAGTTCTCTCCAAAATCCCCACCTGCAGTTTTATAGAAGTGATAATGAAATAACCGTTACAAATGGCATACTGAGGCTGTCTCTGCATGCAGGAAAATTGAGAAACCTTACAAGCCCATATTTAAAAGTTTCAGAAAGTTGTAAGAATAAATGTAAACGTTTTGCTTCGGCATCCCTTCTCAGCCGGAGGCTGAGGGATTGACAATTATGGGTAGGTGCGTTAAAATGAATGGAAGCTATGTATTGATATTGTAATGACAATAATCTACTGACAGTTTATAGGTATCAGTTTATTAGTAAATCTCCTACTGCCTTTGTATATATTTCACTCCTAATCTTATCACTGTTCACAGACTTCCCTGAACACTATTCGCAGATCCTGTACCTAGGAGCTGCCACTAGGAGCTGATTTCGTTATTGTGGGATGGAGTAATTACCATCATCATTATGGAGAGCTTTACTCTTACCTTGGCGAGGGTACTCCATCCACCGTATTTACAGATGTCGGCCACCCTGCGGACAACTCTAGCATTTCCAAGAACCGCTATCACAGTGGTTCCCGGATATCAATTGTAACTTTGATAGATTTGTAAGATTTTGACACATCCCCTAGTTTACAAGTTCTTGTAAATCTGGGTATAGCTTAAAATCCATGGGAGTTGCATGGAATACCTATTCAACGTCCATGGAACTCCTTCCCATGCTTAACACTGCTTTTGTGGTAACACAAGGACAATGTAGGGCTCTTGACACTGGTGAGACATTTCAACAAAGCTCCTGGAAAGGGGCGACCATTCGGTCCCCCCGAACGTATGGTGGAGTTCCCCGACCCCCCCGGGAAGCCATCTTGGGCGGGAGGCGAGTCTCGGCTGGTATGCCCAAAGCGGCGTAGCCGGGGCGCGCTTTTTCCCGCCCAAGAGTGGGTTGTCCTAGACACTGAAGCCGCCAGCCACGCCCCCGGAGGCGGGTGGAGGCGGGTTTACGCCCGCCCGAAGAAGGATAAAAGGAGCGACAAGCCAAGGAAGCATCCTCTTGTTCCTGTGCTCTGAAGCTGCACCTCCCCGCTGCACGTGAGCTCGAGACGGAACGAAGAGCCAATTTTGAGCGTTTTAATTTTTGTCTTTGTTTTTCAGAGAATCAGCGTTGGACAATGCCGGGCAAGAAGGACGGAAAGCGGGTCGGTACCGATCAGATGCTCCGCATGCTCGTGAAAGATATGGCCGAGATGAAGAAACAGATGGCGGCAATGAACGGTGTAGGGGCCCCTAAGCGAATCGTCGGACCAGCATTGCCGGGAATAGCCCCTAACGGGAGAGGTAGAAGGGCCAAGAAGGGAGCAGCTGGGGGAGAGGCCCCAGTTCCCGAGGCGCCGCCGGCGCGCCCTGATACACCGAGTGAGGCCCCGAGCCCGGTCCCGAACGAAGGGCGACCAATTCCGGTTGTCGTCACCCCAGTGAATGGGGAGGATATGCCTCCCGAGCTGGCTGCACAGTTGGCAGCATGGTTGGGGAAAGAGAGTGAGGGGGCCACGGCAGATGACGCCAGGGCAGTAATGAGGCAGTTGCGGCAATCAAGATAGGCCGCGAAGGCACCATGTCCTTTTGTTCCCCCGCAGGCTCCAGTAGGACAACCCGCAGCGGGCATGAGTTCGGCAGCGAATACGGTCACAGCTTCCGGTTCAGGTAAGCAGCTATTGCCGATTGCGGGGGAGGGGTCAGTACCCTCGAGAAGGGAGAAAGTTGCTCAGCATATTCCGATGGAAATCAAAGAGAGGATATGGGCTGAGAAATATATTAACATGTTTTCTTTATTAACTGATCATTACGAGATTGAGCATGTGAAAGTTCAAAAGGAGTTTCTGCACCCAAGTGTTTGGCGCGCCAAGATGGCCGCTTTCAGAGTTGATGAAACAATAGGTAATTGGGGCAGAGCGTTTGGGATATTCACTGCAATTATGGGGGAACGGAGGCCTGAACTGTTGGCCGAGTTACCCGTGTACCAGACACGTATTATGGAGTTTTCTCAGACATATGAGGGTAATCAGTGGTTTTGTTGTGATAATATTTTTCGTAAGGCCAAGGAGTTCGACACAGCTCTGACGTGGGATTGTTACGACTCCATTTCCTGGCAAAAGATGGAGAAATCAGGCATGGCAAAGGCGCCATTGTTGGGGGGGAACGGGGGGGAGTTTTCCCGCCACTCATCTGGGGCGCCCTTTCGGGCGGGATCAGGTAACGAGCACCATTCCAGGTCGAGTGGCAATACAGGTAAAAAAGGGGTCTGTTGGAGTTTCAACAGGGGAAAGTGTACAAGGCCCCAGGGGTCATGCAAGTTTAGGCACGAATGTGGGGGGTGTGGACAGTCCTCGCATCCCGAGACCATGTGCAGAGCCAAGTCGGGTGATAACGGAAGTAGGGGAAGCGCCAAACAGGTCTGAAATAGTCCGAGGGGCGCCTCTACCTACCCCGGTTGATACCATGGCAATGATTCCTTGGCTCAATGGATACCCGGATCATGTCTCCGCTGGGGTGTTGCGAGACGGTTTTTCGTATGGTTTTCGCATCCCGGTGGGGAATTTTCAGGGTAAAGCACAGTGTAGGAACCAACTGTCGGTCCTACAGAATACGGCGGTGGTACAAGCAAAGATTGCGAAGGAGGTGACCCGGTGTCGGGTTGCTGGACCATTTGACATGCCGCCAGTGGCTAATTTTGTTTGTTCACCTTTGGGAGTGGTCCCCAAGAAGGACCCGGGGGAGTTTAGATTGATACATAACTTGTCAGCCCCGAGAGGTCTGTCGGTGAACGATGCGATTGACCCGGAAGTTTGTTCAGTGCGGTACGCATCTTTCGATGAGGCCGTCGCCATGTTGAATCGCCTGGGGCCCGGAGCGCTGATGGCCAAGTCAGACATCGAGTCAGCGTTCCGGTTGCTCCCGGTACACCCAGACGATCAGCGTCTCCTTGGTTTCATGTTTCAGGGACGCTATTACATGGATAAATGAAGAATAACGGAGTTTCAGCATGTTATGCATTATCTTGACGATTTTCTGTTCCTGGGGGCAGCCGGGGACCCGGAATGTGCACAGGCTTTGACTGAATTTTGTGGTCTGATGAGTCAGTTTGGTGTGCCATTGGCGCCAGGTAAGACTGTGGGGCCATCTACTTCGCTTGAGTTTCTTGGAGTAGAGCTCGATTCCGAAGAGGGTTGCTTCCGGTTGCCCACAGAAAAGGTACTGAAATTCAGGGCCTCGCTTGAAAAATGTATTAGCGAGACTAAGGTAAATTTGCTTCAATTACAGCAGGCTGTGGGACAGTTGAATTTTGCCCTTAGAGTGATACCAATGGCCCGCCCTTTTTCCCCGCTCGATTGCACAAGCCATGGTCGGTCTTAAAGAGGGGCACCACCGCACGAGGCTCTCAGCAGAGATTCGCCAGGACATGCGCATTTGGTTGGCATTCCTGGCGGATTTCAATGGTCGGGTTGTCTGGAACAAGCCGGCGGTGTCCTCCGAGGAGTTGGGGTTGTGGACAGATTCGGCAGGGAGTATAGGCTTTGGCGCCATATTTGGTAACCACTGGTCAGCTCAAACATGGCCGTCATGGTGGCACGAGTGTGGGCTTACAGGTAACATCGCTTTTCTTGAACTGTTCCCTATTCTGGTGGCCTTGAAAACATGGCCTGAGGGGTTTCGGGATCACTCTGTGGTGTTCTGGTCTGATAACATGACCGTGGTTGAGTGTATCAATAGTCAGGCAGCACGATGCAAATGGATTCTGAGATTGCTCAAGGAAATTGTCTTGCTATGTATGCAATTGAACGTGCTCTTTAGGGCAAGACATGTGCCAAGGGTGCTGAATCAGGCTGCTGATGCGCTTTCTCGTTCCCGTATGCAGGCCTTTTGGGGTTTTCTGCCCACAGCGGACCCGGAGGCGGCACCATTTCCCGAAGCTCTCTGGTCTCTCGGTGCCCCGAACTACAAAACCTCGTGGGAGAGAGTTTAGCACCCAGGACAAGGAAGGCATATGAAGGGGCGTTCCGTTCCTATTGGTCCTTTTTGGGTTCTGCTAGGGGGGAGCTTTGGGGCCAAGAAGAGTATGTCTTAAAATTTTTGCTGTCATTACATCAGGCAGGCAAATCGGTAGCTACGGCCCAGAGGCATCGGGCCGACATTTCTTTTGTGGCACGGGCTCATGGTATCCAGGACCCCACGGCGTCTTTTGTAGTACAGAAAGCGCTGCGTGGGTGGCAACGCCTTGAGGGTCGCAGAGTAGATGAAAGGCACCCGATAGGTCTGGAAAGGTTGGCCCTGTTACTGTCCGTACTCCCTGCGACATGTTCGTCTCATTCAGAGACAGTGTTATTCCGGGCCGCTTTTGTTTTAGCATTCCATGGGGCTATGCGGGTAAGCGAACTGGTAGCCAAGAACAAGCAGGATACGGGGGGTGGACTGTGCCGAGAGCACATTCAAGTTAAGGGGGAGACAATGATTGTCTCATTTGCCAGGTCCAAGACCGATCAGGGAGCGATCGGGGACAGTGTAGTGGTCCAGCGGATGCCCGGATCTCCCATGTGCCCTGTTGCATGCGTTGAGGAGTATTTGGCGCAGAGGGCGGCATCATGGGGGGGGACCTTGCTGAGACACGCTGATGCCACCCCACTGACGAGGTTTCAGTTCCAGCGGGTGCTTGCAATGGCAATTTCGGCCGCGGGCTTGAACCCGGGCGAGTTTGGGACCCATTCCTTTCGGATAGGGGCTGCTACAGAGGCTACAGACAGGGGTCTGAGTGTGGAAAATGTGAAACAGTTGGGGCGTTGGTCCTCGAATTGTTACAAAAGGTATGTGCGGTTGCACATGTTGTGAAGCTGATATCATGTACTCACGCTTCTTGTTTTTGTTTGGTTTACAGTTTCGCAAGCTTACGAGGCGGGGCGGACTGTGCAGTCGACCCGACACCTGGGAACCAGCGGTCAAAGATCACCGGCTGAGGAAAGAGTGGTGTGGGTCGTGGGCCACTCATACGTGAGGCGTGCCGCGGACGTATTCAAAGCAGGTGACATGATTCACATGGCTGGGGAATACGGGTACAGGGTGACCTTCTACGGAAGGGGCGGGCTCTGTATTGACCAGTTTCAATCCTTTATGGAGGGTTTGTTAGGGCGGACAAGGTCACCGCCAGCTATAATCATAGTGCATCTTGGGGGCAATGATTTGGTGACCAATGGTCGACGGGTACTTCTCGAGTTGATATTGTCCACTGTAAGTTGGTTGGCGAGAAGGGTTCCGGGGTGCACGATTGCATGGTCCCATATGATTCCACGAAAGGTGTGGCGGGGGGCTAATTCTGTGTCTGCTATAAATCATTCGGTGAAGAAAGTAAATAACAAGCTTGGTAGACTGTTCCGTACAAGTACATTGCATTCGATTCCTCATGGATGTATCAGGGGGGATCATATGTATCTAGAAGATGGGGTCCATTTGTCCCGGGTGGGGAATTCTTTACTCATAGGAGACCTCGTAGCCTGGTTAAAGAGTTTACAGCATGACCTTTAGGTAGGAGTTTTTTGGGGGGTCCGGATAGCCGGTCAACTATCCGGCCTGTGGCGGTAAGGTCATGATCGGTGAGCAGTAATTGGAAGATCCCTAGGGGGGGGCGTCACCCATTACGGATGGGAGCGCCCGGGGGGAGGTGGCCATTGGCCCCTCAACGGGGAGGCGGTCCCTTCTAAGGATGGGACGCCGAAAGGAAAGGGAAGGCGGTCAAGGCCCCTCCCTGGATAGGAGGGGCTACGGGCCCCTCCTGGGAATTTCCCGGGGCCAGGACATCTGCGACGGCAGATGTGGTAAGTTGTGTGGGGTGGGGAGGGGGGTCTACGCTACCTTCTAGACACCTCACACGAGTCCTCGGTCGACCATTAAGATGGCGTCGAGTTAACAGGGGCCCCCGTCAAGACAAGGGAAATTGGTATGTGCACATGAGGTGGAGTCCTCTGTGCGGCCGCCCCTCACAAGTGAGGGGGGAGTTATGGTTTAGGGATCTGACACCGGTTACGACCTTGCCGTTGGCCCTTAACGTTAGGATGTACAATTTCAATTTGAAAATGCATTTGTAGGATGTTAGTATCGGCTAGGAGAACCTTTGTATTAGAAATGTGTTAAGGTCAGCCAAAACATCGTAATGTGGAAATGAAATTGTACATGGTATGAAACTGTTATTTTAATGTTTTAATTTTGTTTCATATTTTTAATAAATACGGCCGGGAGGGTAACTCCCTCCCGCCTTCCAAAAGTTCAGAACTGTTTCCGTATTCCCATTCTTGGGGATTGTGTTGAGAGGGGGTGGCGGGTATCTCAGCCATATGGAAAGGGGCGACCATTCGGTCCCCCCGAACGTATGGTGGAGTGCCCCGACCCCCCCGGGAAGCCATCTTGGGCGGGAGGCGAGTCTCGGCTGGTATGCCCAAAGCGGCGTAGCCGGGGCGCGCTTTTTCCCGCCCAAGAGTGGGTTGTCCTAGACACTGAAGCCGCCAGCCACGCCCCCGGAGGCGGGTGGAGGCGGGTTTACGCCCGCCCGAAGAAGGATAAAAGGAGCGACAAGCCAAGGAAGCATCCTCTTGTTCCTGTGCTCTGAAGCTGCACCTCCCCGCCGCTGCACGTGAGCTCGAGACGGAACGAAGAGCCAATTTTGACCCACCCACCAGCCCCTGAGGACAGCAAGTTGTTTTTGAAATAAAGTCATGTGACGTGGTAATTGTTTTTCTTACAGGTTGTTCTGAATAAAGTTTGTGATTCGGTATGCAATAAAGTGGATAATTCTTTACGGTATGCTTTAAATAAAAGTAGTTGCACCAGAGTTGATCAGTGATGTTTTAGAGAGTTCATACTTTGAATCGCTTAATGTATGATTGTTTTTCTCCTCTTTAGTAATTAGTTGTCGTATTTATTGTTTGGTTGGGCGGTAAGGTCATGATCGGTGAGCAGTAATTGGAAGATCCCTAGGGGGGGGCCTCACCCATTACGGATGGGAGCGCCCGGGGGGAGGTGGCCATTGGCCCCTCAACGGGGAGGCGGTCCCTTCTAAGGATGGGACGCCGAAAGGAAAGGGAAGGCGGTCAAGGCCCCTCCCTGGATAGGAGGGGCTACGGGCCCCTCCTGGGAATTTCCCGGGGCCAGGACATCTGCGACGGCAGATGTGGTAAGTTGTGTGGGGTGGGGAGGGGGGTCTACGCTACCTTCTAGACACCTCACACGAGTCCTCGGACTACCATTAAGATGGCGTCGAGTTAACAGGAGCCCCCGTCAAGACAAGGGAAATTGGTATGTGCACATGAGGTGGAGTCCTCTGTGCGGCCGCCCCTCACAAGTGAGGGGGGAGTTATGGTTTAGGGATCTGACACCGGTTACGACCTTGCCGTTGGCCCTTAACGTTAGGATGTACAATTTCAATTTGAAAATGCATTTGTAGGATGTTAGTATCGGCTAGGAGAACCTTTGTATTAGAAATGTGTTAAGGTCAGCCAAAACATCGTAATGTGGAAATGAAATTGTACATGGTATGAAACTGTTATTTTAATGTTTTAATTTTGTTTCATATTTTTAATAAATACGGCCGGGAGGGTAACTCCCTCCCGCCTTCCAAAAGTTCAGAACTGTTTCCGTATTCCCATTCTTGGGGATTGTGTTGAGAGGGGGTGGCGGGTATCTCAGCCATATATATTTTTTACAGCCTGAACGGAACAATGTAATCTTGATAATCAGTGGACATTCTCTTCAACCTTTCATTATCTTTAAGCATGTATGTACCCACAAGGTACAAAGCAGTAACTTATTTTCTTACTCATAAAATTGCTTTGTCATTGGTTTTGTGTAAACATGGACTATTGATACTGCTTGATGGAGCTCTGTATGATCTTAAGATCAAAACACAGTGAACTTTGAGAAATGTCACATCAACAACTGCATTATCACATTCATTGTTCGATTTGGGTGGAATGACGTGGGATAACATGTCCTATGTCATATATCTCAGGGATTTTAAAAATCAGTGAGGAGTTAATTTACCCTAGCGAGGATTGACTTACAATAACCATGTAATGCATAGCAGAGGGTATTTTAATCATTATAATACATAATCACACCATCACCATTCCCAAAATGCACTTAATTACTTGGTGACTTGCTCATTCATATGAAAGGGATAGCATGGTTGCCATCATGAAGAATAAAAGCATGTCTGTGATAAAGAAATATTAACAGGTTTTCAAACAGGGATTGCAGACTCCTATTTAATATATTATTTATATTTAGATATGATCATGACTCTTTGAAATTAGTTCATAGTGATGGCCACATCACCACTCGGCGTTTGTATAATTATGCAATTAATGAAATGGTATTGACATTTAACACACTTTCCAAATACCCACCTGCAGTTTTATAGAAGTGATAATGAAATAACCGTTACAAATGGCATGCTGAGGCTGTCTCTGCATGCAGGAAAATTGGGAAATCTTACAAGGCCATATTTAAATGTTTCAGAAAGTTGTAAGAATAAATGTAAACATTTTCCTTCGCCATCCATTCACAGCCAGAGGCTCGGCGATTGAAAATTATGGGTAGGTGCGTTAAAATAAATGGAAGCTATGTATGGAAATTGTAATGACAATAATCTACTGACAGTTTATAGCTAATAGTTTATTAGTAAATCTCCTACTGCCTTTCTATATATTTCACTCCTAATCTTATCACTGTTCACAGCCTTCCCTGAACACTATTCGCAGATCCTGTACCTAGGAGCTGCCACTAGGAGCTGATTTTGTTATCGTGGGATGGAGTAATTACCATCATCATTATGGAGCGCTTTACTCTTACCATGGCGATGGTACTCCATCCACAATATTTACAGATGTCTGCCAACCTGCGGACAACTCTAGCATTTCCAAGAACCGTTATCACAGGGGTTCCCGGATATCAATTGTAACTTTGATAGATTTGTAAGATTTTGACACATCCCCTGGTTTACAAGTTCTTGTAAATCTGGGTATGCCTTAAAATCCATGGGAGTTGCTTGGGAATACCTACTCAACGCCCATGGAACTCCTTCCCATGGCAGAGTAATGCAAGGCAGCTATTTGAATTGCGTTGTGTTCCTCCGGGTATTTTAGAGCCTCTCAGAGCCACGCAAGGAGGCTTTCCATGGCTTCAAAGATATGCCTTATGGTTTACGTTGCTCTTGCACCATATTGCATGGTGCAAGAGCAATGCAAAAGGCCTCATAAATAGGCCCCTACATTTCATGCAACGCAGAACAGAATGTTGCCTTGCTATGTTGGGTTCCGTGAATGTCTAGTAAATCCCGCCAGGATTTATGTATTTCTTCTTGGATCAACAAACCAAAAGAAACTTGACACTGCTTTTGTGGTAACACGAGGACAATGTAGGGCTCTTGACACTGGTGAGACATTTCAGCAAAGCTCCTATTTATTACAGCCTGAACGGAACAATGTAATCTTGATAATCAAGGGACATTCTCCTCAATCTTTCATTATCTTTAAGCTTGTATGTACCCACAAGGTACAAAGCAGTAACTTATTTTCTTACTCATAAAATTGCTTTGTCATTGGTTTTGTGTAAACATGGACTATTGATACTGCTTGATGGAGCTCTGTATGATCTTAGGATCAAAACACATTGAACTTTGAGAAATGTCATATCACATTCATTGTTCGATTTGGGTGGAATGACATGTGGGATAACATGTCCTATGTCATATATCTTAGGGATATTAAAAATCAGTGAGGAGTTAATTTATCCTAGCGAGGATTGACTTACAATAACCTTGTAATGCATAGCAGAGGGTATTTTAATCATTATAATACATAATCACACCATCACCATTCCCTATTTAATATATTATTTATATTTAGATATGATCATGACTCTTTGAAATGAGTTCATACTGATGGCCACATCACCACTCTGCGTTTGTACAATTGTACAATTAATGAAATGGTATTGACATTTAACACACTTACCATGTTTCTTAGGCGATCAACGGTTTTCTCCAACATCCCCACCTGCAGTTTTATAGAAGTGATAATGAAATAACCGTTACAAATGGAATACTGAGGCTGTCTCTGCATGCAGGAAAATTGGGAAATATTGCAAGCCCATATTTAAAAGTTTCAGAAAGTTGTAAGAATAAATGTAAACATTTTCCTTCGCCATCCATTCTCAGCCAGAGGCTGGACGATTGAAAATTTTAGGTAGGTGCGTTAAAATAAATGGAAGCTATGTATTGAAATTGTAATGACAATAATCTACTGACAGTTTATAGGTATCAGTTTATTAGTATATCTCCTACTGCCCTTGTATATATTTGACTCCTAATCTTATCACTGTTCACAGCCTTCCCTGAACACTATTCGCAGATCCTGTACCTAGGAGATGCCACTAGGAGCTGATTTTGTTATCGTGGGATGGAGTAATTACCATCATCATTATGGAGCGCTCTACTCTTACCATGGCGAGGGTACTCCATCCACCGTATTTACAGATGTCTGCCACCCTGCGGACAACTCTAGCATTTCCAAGAACCGCTATCACAGTGGTTCCCGGATATCAATTGTAACTTTGATAGATTTGTAAGATTTTGACACATCCCCTAGTTTACAAGTTCTTGTAAATCTGGGTATAGCTTAAAATCCATGGGAGTTGCATGGGAATACCTATTCAACGTCCATGGAACTCCTTCCCATGGCAGAGTAATGCAAGGCAGCTATTTGAATTGCGTTGTGTTCCTATGGGTATTTTAGAGCCACTCAGAGCCACGCAAGGAGGCTTTCCATGGTTTCAAAGATATGCCTTATGGTTTACGTTGCTCTTGCACCATATTGCATGGTGCAAGAGCAATGCAAAAGGCCTCATAAATAGGCCCCTACATTTCATGCAACGCAGAACAGAATGTTGCCTTGCTATGTTGGGTTCCGTGAATGTCTAGTAAATCCCGCCAGGATTTACGTATTTCTTCTTGGATCAACAAACCAAAAGAAACTTAACACTGCTTTTGTGGTAACACGAGGACAATGTAGGGCTCTTGACACTGGTGAGACATTTCAGCAAAGCTCCTATTTATTACAGCCTGATCGGAACAATGTAATCTTGATAATCAGGGTACATTCTCATCAATCTTTCATTATCTTTAACCATGTATGTACCCACAAGGTACAAAGCAGTAACTTATTTTCTTACACATAAAATTGCTTTGTCATTGGTTTTGTGTAAACATGGACTATTGATACTGCTTGATGGAGCTCTGTATGATCTTAGGATCAAAACACAGTGAAGTTTTGGAAATGTCACATCTGCAACTGAATTATCACATTCATTGTTCGATTTGGGTTGAATGACATGTGGGATAACATGTCCTATGTCATATATCTTAGGGATATTAAAAATCAGTGAGGAGTTAATTTATCCTAGCGAGGATTGACTTACAATAACCTTGTAATGCATAGCATAGGGTATTTTAATCATTATAATACATAATCACACCATCACCATTCCCACAAAGCACTTAATTACTTGGTGACTTGCTCATTCATATGAAAGGGATAGCATGGTTGCCATCAATAAAAGCATGTATGTGATACAGAAATATAAACAAGTGTTCAAACAGGGAACGCAGACTTCTATTTAATATATTATTTATATTTAGATATGATCATGACTCTTTGAAATGAGTTCATACTGATGGCCACATCACCACTCTGCGTTTGTACAATTGTACAATTAATGAAATGGTATTGACATTTAACACACTTACCATGTTTCTTAGGCGATCAACAGTTTTCTCCAACATCCCCACCTGCAGTTTTATAGAAGTGATAATGAAATAACCGTTAAAAATGGAATACTGAGGCTGTCTCTGCATGCAGGAAAATTGGGAAATATTGCAAGCCCATATTTAAAAGTTTCAGAAAGTTGTAAGAATAAATGTAAACATTTTCCTTCGCCATCCATTCTCAGCCAGAGGCTGGGCGATTGAAAATTTTAGGTAGGTGCGTTAAAATAAATGGAAGCTATGTATTGAAATTGTAATGACAATAATCTACTGACAGTTTATAGGTATCAGTTTATTAGTATATCTCCTACTGCCCTTGTATATATTTGACTCCTAATCTTATCACTGTTCACAGCCTTCCCTGAACACTATTCGCAGATCCTGTACCTAGGAGCTGCCACTAGGAGCTGATTTTGTTATCGTGGATGGAGTAACTACCATCATCATTATGGAGCGCTCTACTCTTACCATGGCGAGGGTACTCCATCCACTGTATTTACAGATGTCTGCCAACCTGCGGACAACTCTAGCATTTTCAAGAACCGTTATCACAGTGGTTCCCGGATATCAATTGTAACTTTGATAGATTTGTAAGATTTTGACACATCCCCTGGTTTACAAGTTCTTGTAAATCTGGGTATGCCTTAAAATCCATGGGAGTTGCATGGGAATACCTACTCAACGCCCATGGAACTCCTTCCCATGGCAGAGTAATGCAAGGCAGCTATTTGAATTGCGTTGTGTTCCTCTGGGTATTTTAGAGCCTCTCA
The DNA here is from genome assembly GCF_964263255.1 of Lissotriton vulgaris. NCBI lineage: Eukaryota > Metazoa > Chordata > Amphibia > Caudata > Salamandridae > Lissotriton > Lissotriton vulgaris. Next base: position 591,513,543 of record NC_141697.1, read on the forward strand.
GAGCCACGCAAGGAGGCTTTCCATGGCTTCAAAGATATGCCTTATGGTTTACGTTGCTCTTGCACCATATTGCATGGTGCAAGAGCAATGCAAAAGGCCTCATAAATAGGCCCCTACATTTCATGCAAAACAGAACAGAATGTTGCCTTGCTATGTTGGTTTCCGTGAATGTCTAGTAAATCCCGCCAGGATTTATGTATTTCTTCTTCGATCAACAAACGAAAAGAAACTTAACACTGCTTTTGTGTTAACACGAGGACAATGTAGGGCTCTTGACACTGGTGAGACATTTCAACAAAGCTCCTATTTATTACAGCCTGAACGGAACAATGTAATCTTGATAATCAGGGAACTTTCTCATCAATCTTTCATTATCTTTAACCATGTATGTACCCACAAGGTAACTTATTTTCTTACACATAAAATTGCTTTGTCATTGGTTTTGTGCAAACATGGCCTATTATACTGCTTGATGGAGCTCTGTATGATCTTAGGATAGAAACACAGTGAACTTTGAGAAATGTCACATCTACATTTGCATTATCACATTCATTGTTCGATTTGGGTGGAATGACATGTGGGATAACATGTCCTATGTCATATATCTTAGGGATATTAAAAATCAGTGAGGAGTTAATTTATCCTCGCGAGGATTGACTTACAATAACCTTGTAATGCATAGCAGAGGGTATTTTAATCATTATAATACATAATCACACCATCACCATTCCCACAAAGCACTTAATTACTTGGTGACTTGCTCATTCATATGAAAGGGATAGCATGGTTGCCATCATGAAGAATAAAAGCATGTCTGTGATACAGAAATATAAACAGGTTTTCAAACAGGGAACGCAGACTTCTATTTAATATATTATTTATATTTAGATATGATCATGACTCTTTGAAATGAGTTCACACTGATGGCCACATCACCACTCGGCGTTTGTACAATTGTACAATTAATGAAATGGTATTGACATTTAACACACTTTCCAAATACCCACCCGCAGTTTTATAGAAGTGATAATGAAATAACTGTTACAAATGGCATGCTGAGGCTGTCTATGCATGCAGGAAAATTGGGAAATATTACAAGCCCATATTTAAAAGTTTCAGAAAGTTGTAAGAATAAATGTAAACATTTTCCTTCGCCATCCATTCTCAGCCAGAGGCTGGGCGATTGAAAATTATGGGTAGGTGCGTTAAAATAAATGGAAGCTATGTATTGAAATTGTAATGACAATAATCTACTGACAGTTTATAGGTATCAGTTTATTAGTAAATCTCCTACTGCCTTTGTATATATTTCACTCCTAATCTTATTACTGTTCACAGCCTTCCCTGAACACTATTCGCAGATCCTGTACCTAGGCGCTGCCACTAGGAGCTGATTTTGTTATCGTGGGATGGAGTAATTACCATCATCATTATGGAGCGCTTTACTCTTACCATGGCGAGGGTACTCCATCCACTGTATTTACAGATGTCTGCCAACCTGCGGACAACTGTAGCATTTCCAAGAACCGTTATCACAGTGGTTCCCGGATATCAATTGTAACTTTGATAGATTTGTAAGATTTTGACACATCCCCTGGTTTACAAGTTCTTGTAAATCTGGGTATGCCTTAAAATCCATGGGAGTTGCATGGGAATACCTACTCAACGCCCATGGAACTCCTTCCCATGGCAGAGTAATGCAAGGCAGCTATTTGAATTGCGTTGTTTTCCTCCGGGTATTTTAGAGCCTCTCAGAGCCACACAAGGAGGCTTTCCATGGCTTCAAAGATATGCCTTATGGTTTACGTTGCTCTTGCACCATATTGCATGGTGCAAGAGCAATGCAAAAGGCCTCATAAATAGGCCCCTACATTTCATGCAACGCAGAACAGAATGTTGCCTTGCTATGTTGGGTTCCGTGAATGTCTAGTAAATCCCGCCAGGATTTACGTATTTCTTCTTGGATCAACAAACCAAAAGAAACTTAACACTGCTTTTGTGGTAACACGAGGACAATGTAGGGCTCTTGACACTGGTGAGACATTTCAGCAAAGCTCCTATTTATTACAGCCTGATCGGAACAATGTAATCTTGATAATCAGGGTACATTCTCATCAATCTTTCATTATCTTTAACCATGTATGTACCCACAAGGTACAAAGCAGTAACTTATTTTCTTACACATAAAATTGCTTTGTCATTGGTTTTGTGTAAACATGGACTATTGATACTGCTTGATGGAGCTCTGTATGATCTTAGGATCAAAACACAGTGAAGTTTTGGAAATGTCACATCTGCAACTGAATTATCACATTCATTGTTCGATTTGGGTTGAATGACATGTGGGATAACATGTCCTATGTCATATATCTTAGGGATATTAAAAATCAGTGAGGAGTTAATTTATCCTAGCGAGGATTGACTTACAATAACCTTGTAATGCATAGCAGAGGGTATTTTAATCATTATAATACATAATCACACCATCACCATTCCCACAAAGCACTTAATTACTTGGTGACTTGCTCATTCATATGAAAGGGATAGCATGGTTGCCATCAATAAAAGCATGTATGTGATACAGAAATATAAACAAGTGTTCAAACAGGGAACGCAGACTTCTATTTAATATATTATTTATATTTAGATATGATCATGACTCTTTGAAATGAGTTCATACTGATGGCCACATCACCACTCTGCGTTTGTACAATTGTACAATTAATGAAATGGTATTGACATTTAACACACTTACCATGTTTCTTAGGCGATCAACAGTTTTCTCCAACATCCCCACCTGCAGTTTTATAGAAGTGATAATGAAATAACCGTTACAAATGGAATACTGAGGCTGTCTCTGCATGCAGGAAAATTGGGAAATATTGCAAGCCCATATTTAAAAGTTTCAGAAAGTTGTAAGAATAAATGTAAACATTTTCCTTCGCCATCCATTCTCAGCCAGAGGCTGGGCGATTGAAAATTTTAGGTAGGTGCGTTAAAATAAATGGAAGCTATGTATTGAAATTGTAATGACAATAATCTACTGACAGTTTATAGGTATCAGTTTATTAGTATATCTCCTACTGCCCTTGTATATATTTCACTCCTAATCTTATCACTGTTCACAGCCTTCCCTGAACACTATTCGCAGATCCTGTACCTAGGAGCTGCCACTAGGAGCTGATTTTGTTATCGTGGATGGAGTAATTACCATCATCATTATGGAGCGCTCTACTCTTACCATGGCGAGGGTACTCCATCCACTGTATTTACAGATGTCTGCCAACCTGCGGACAACTCTAGCATTTTCAAGAACCGTTATCACAGTGGTTCCCGGATATCAATTGTAACTTTGATAGATTTGTAAGATTTTGACACATCCCCTGGTTTACAAGTTCTTGTAAATCTGGGTATGCCTAAAATCCATGGGAGTTGCATGGGAATACCTACTCAACGCCCTTGGAACTCCTTCCCATGGCAGAGTAATGCAAGGCAGCTATTTGAATTGCGTTGTGTTCCTCTGGGTATTTTAGAGCCTCTCAGAGCCACGCAAGGAGGCTTTCCATGCTTCAAAGATATGCCTTATGGTTTACGTTGCTCTTGCACCATATTGCATGGTGCAAGAGCAATGCAAAAGGCCTCATAAATAGGCCCCTACATTTCATGCAAAACAGAACAGAATGTTGCCTTGCTATGTTGGTTTCCGTGAATGTCTAGTAAATCCCGCCAGGATTTATGTATTTCTTCTTCGATCAACAAACGAAAAGAAACTTAACACTGCTTTTGTGGTAACACGAGGACAATGTAGGGCTCTTGACACTGGTGAGACATTTCAACAAAGCTCCTATTTATTACAGCCTGAACGGAACAATGTAATCTTGATAATCAGGGAACTTTCTCATCAATCTTTCATTATCTTTAACCATGTATGTACCCGCAAGGTAACTTATTTTCTTACACATAAAATTGCTTTGTCATTGGTTTTGTGCAAACATGGCCTATTATACTGCTTGATGGAGCTCTGTATGATCTTAGGATAGAAACACAGTGAACTTTGAGAAATGTCACATCTACAACTGCATTATCACATTCATTGTTCGATTTGGGTGGAATGACATGTGGGATAACATGTCCTATGTCATATATCTTAGGGATATTAAAAATCAGTGAGGAGTTAATTTATCCTCGCGAGGATTGACTTACAATAACCTTGTAATGCATAGCAGAGGGTATTTTAATCATTATAATACATAATCACACCATCACCATTCCCACAAAGCACTTAATTACTTGGTGACTTGCTCATTCATATGAAAGGGATAGCATTGTTGCCATCATGAAGAATAAAAGCATGTCTGTGATACAGAAATATAAACAGGTTTTCAAACAGGGAACGCAGACTTCTATTTAATATATTATTTATATTTAGATATGATCATGACTCTTTGAAATGAGTTCACACTGATGGCCACATCACCATTCGGCGTTTGTACAATTGTACAATTAATGAAATGGTATTGACATTTAACACACTTTCCAAATACCCACCCGCAGTTTTATAGAAGTGATAATGAAATAACCGTTACAAATGGCATGCTGAGGCTGTCTCTGCATGCAGGAAAATTGGGAAATATTACAAGCCCATATTTAAAAGTTTCAGAAAGTTGTAAGAATAAATGTAAACATTTTCCTTCGCCATCCATTCTCAGCCAGAGGCTGGGCGATTGAAAATTATGGGTAGGTGCGTTAAAATAAATGGAAGCTATGTATTGAAATTGTAATGACAATAATCTACTGACAGTTTATAGGTATCAGTTTATTAGTAAATCTCCTACTGCCTTTGTATATATTTCACTCCTAATCTTATTACTGTTCACAGCCTTCCCTGAACACTATTCGCAGATCCTGTACCTAGGCGCTGCCACTAGGAGCTGATTTTGTTATCGTGGGATGGAGTAATTGCCATCATCATTATGGAGCGCTCTACTCTGAACATGGCGAGGGTACTCCATCCACTGTATTTACAGATGTCTGCCAACCTGCCGACAACTCTAGCATTTCCAAGAACCGTTATCACAGTGGTTCCCGGATATCAATTGTAACTTTGATAGATTTGTAAGATTTTGACACATCCCCTGGTTTACAAGTTCTTGTAAATCTGGGTATGCCTTAAAATCCATGGGAGTTGCATGGGAATACCTACTCAACGCCCATGGAACTCCTTCCCATGGCAGAGTAATGCAAGGCAGCTATTTGAATTGCGTTGTTTTCCTCCGGGTATTTTAGAGCCTCTCAGAGCCTCGCAAGGAGGCTTTCCATGGCTTTAAAGATATGCCTTATGGTTTACGTTGCTCTTGCACCATATTGCATGGTGCAAGAGCAATGCAAAAGGCCTCATAAATAGGCCCCTAAATTTCATGCAACGCAGAACAGAATGTTGCCTTGCTATGTTGGTTTCTGTGAATGGCTAGTAAATCCCGCCAGGATTTATGTATTTCTTCTTAAATCAACAAACCAAAAGAAACTTAACACTGCTTTTGTGGTAATACGAGGACAATGTAGGGCTCTTGACCCTGTGAGACATTTTAACAAAGCTCCTATTTATTACAGCCTTAATGGAACAATGTAATCTTCATAATCAGGGAACATTCTCATCAATCTTTCATTATCTTTAAGCATGTGTATACCCACAAGGTACAAAGCAGTAACTTATTTTCTTACTCATAAAATTGCTTTGTCATTGGTTTTTTGTAAACATGGACTATTGATACTGCTTGATGGAGCTCTGTATGATCTTAGGATCAAAACACAGTGAACTTTGGGAAATGTCATATCTACCACTGCATTATCACATTCGTTGTTCGATTTGGGTGGAATGACATGTGGGATAACATGTCCTATGTCATATATCTTAGGGATATTAAAAATCAGTGAGGAGTTAATTTACCCTAGCGAGGATTGACTTACAATAACCTTGTAATGCATAGCAGAGGGTATTTTAATCATTATAATACATAATCACACCATCACCATTCCCACAAAGCACTTAATTACTTGGTGACTTGCTCATTCATATGAAAGGGATAGCATGGTTGCCATCATGAAGAATAAAAGCATGTCTGTGATACAGAAATATAAACAGGTTTTCAAACAGGGAACGCAGACTTCTATTTAATATATTATTTATATTTAGATATGATCATGACTCTTTGAAATGAGTTCACACTGATGGCCACATCACCACTCGGCGTTTGTACAATTGTACAATTAATGAAATGGTATTGACATTTAACACACTTTCCAAATACCCACCCGCAGTTTTATAGAAGTGATAATGAAATAACTGTTACAAATGGCATGCTGAGGCTGTCTATGCATGCAGGAAAATTGGGAAATATTACAAGCCCATATTTAAAAGTTTCAGAAAGTTGTAAGAATAAATGTAAACATTTTCCTTCGCCATCCATTCTCAGCCAGAGGCTGGGCGATTGAAAATTATGGGTAGGTGCGTTAAAATAAATGGAAGCTATGTATTGAAATTGTAATGACAATAATCTACTGACAGTTTATAGGTATCAGTTTATTAGTAAATCTCCTACTGCCTTTGTATATATTTCACTCCTAATCTTATTACTGTTCACAGCCTTCCCTGAACACTATTCGCAGATCCTGTACCTAGGCGCTGCCACTAGGAGCTGATTTTGTTATCGTGGGATGGAGTAATTACCATCATCATTATGGAGCGCTTTACTCTTACCATGGCGAGGGTACTCCATCCACTGTATTTACAGATGTCTGCCAACCTGCGGACAACTGTAGCATTTCCAAGAACCGTTATCACAGTGGTTCCCGGATATCAATTGTAACTTTGATAGATTTGTAAGATTTTGACACATCCCCTGGTTTACAAGTTCTTGTAAATCTGGGTATGCCTTAAAATCCATGGGAGTTGCATGGGAATACCTACTCAACGCCCATGGAACTCCTTCCCATGGCAGAGTAATGCAAGGCAGCTATTTGAATTGCGTTGTTTTCCTCCGGGTATTTTAGAGCCTCTCAGAGCCACGCAAGGAGGCTTTCCATGGCTTCAAAGATATGCCTTATGGTTTACGTTGCTCTTGCACCATATTGCATGGTGCAAGAGCAATGCAAAAGGCCTCATAAATAGGCCCCTACATTTCATGCAACGCAGAACAGAATGTTGCCTTGCTATGTTGGGTTCCGTGAATGTCTAGTAAATCCCGCCAGGATTTACGTATTTCTTCTTGGATCAACAAACCAAAAGAAACTTAACACTGCTTTTGTGGTAACACGAGGACAATGTAGGGCTCTTGACACTGGTGAGACATTTCAGCAAAGCTCCTATTTATTACAGCCTGATCGGAACAATGTAATCTTGATAATCAGGGTACATTCTCATCAATCTTTCATTATCTTTAACCATGTATGTACCCACAAGGTACAAAGCAGTAACTTATTTTCTTACACATAAAATTGCTTTGTCATTGGTTTTGTGTAAACATGGACTATTGATACTGCTTGATGGAGCTCTGTATGATCTTAGGATCAAAACACAGTGAAGTTTTGGAAATGTCACATCTGCAACTGAATTATCACATTCATTGTTCGATTTGGGTTGAATGACATGTGGGATAACATGTCCTATGTCATATATCTTAGGGATATTAAAAATCAGTGAGGAGTTAATTTATCCTAGCGAGGATTGACTTACAATAACCTTGTAATGCATAGCAGAGGGTATTTTAATCATTATAATACATAATCACACCATCACCATTCCCACAAAGCACTTAATTACTTGGTGACTTGCTCATTCATATGAAAGGGATAGCATGGTTGCCATCAATAAAAGCATGTATGTGATACAGAAATATAAACAAGTGTTCAAACAGGGAACGCAGACTTCTATTTAATATATTATTTATATTTAGATATGATCATGACTCTTTGAAATGAGTTCATACTGATGGCCACATCACCACTCTGCGTTTGTACAATTGTACAATTAATGAAATGGTATTGACATTTAACACACTTACCATGTTTCTTAGGCGATCAACAGTTTTCTCCAACATCCCCACCTGCAGTTTTATAGAAGTGATAATGAAATAACCGTTACAAATGGAATACTGAGGCTGTCTCTGCATGCAGGAAAATTGGGAAATATTGCAAGCCCATATTTAAAAGTTTCAGAAAGTTGTAAGAATAAATGTAAACATTTTCCTTCGCCATCCATTCTCAGCCAGAGGCTGGGCGATTGAAAATTTTAGGTAGGTGCGTTAAAATAAATGGAAGCTATGTATTGAAATTGTAATGACAATAATCTACTGACAGTTTATAGGTATCAGTTTATTAGTATATCTCCTACTGCCCTTGTATATATTTCACTCCTAATCTTATCACTGTTCACAGCCTTCCCTGAACACTATTCGCAGATCCTGTACCTAGGAGCTGCCACTAGGAGCTGATTTTGTTATCGTGGATGGAGTAATTACCATCATCATTATGGAGCGCTCTACTCTTACCATGGCGAGGGTACTCCATCCACTGTATTTACAGATGTCTGCCAACCTGCGGACAACTCTAGCATTTTCAAGAACCGTTATCACAGTGGTTCCCTGATATCAATTGTAACTTTGATAGATTTGTAAGATTTTGACACATCCCCTGGTTTACAAGTTCTTGTAAATCTGGGTATGCCTAAAATCCATGGGAGTTGCATGGGAATACCTACTCAACGCCCTTGGAACTCCTTCCCATGGCAGAGTAATGCAAGGCAGCTATTTGAATTGCGTTGTGTTCCTCTGGGTATTTTAGAGCCTCTCAGAGCCACGCAAGGAGGCTTTCCATGCTTCAAAGATATGCCTTATGGTTTACGTTGCTCTTGCACCATATTGCATGGTGCAAGAGCAATGCAAAAGGCCTCATAAATAGGCCCCTACATTTCATGCAAAACAGAACAGAATGTTGCCTTGCTATGTTGGTTTCCGTGAATGTCTAGTAAATCCCGCCAGGATTTATGTATTTCTTCTTTGATCAACAAACGAAAAGAAACTTAACACTGCTTTTGTGGTAACACGAGGACAATGTAGGGCTCTTGACACTGGTGAGACATTTCAACAAAGCTCCTATTTATTACAGCCTGAACGGAACAATGTAATCTTGATAATCAGGGAACTTTCTCATCAATCTTTCATTATCTTTAACCATGTATGTACCCGCAAGGTAACTTATTTTCTTACACATAAAATTGCTTTGTCATTGGTTTTGTGCAAACATGGCCTATTATACTGCTTGATGGAGCTCTGTATGATCTTAGGATAGAAACACAGTGAACTTTGAGAAATGTCACATCTACAACTGCATTATCACATTCATTGTTCGATTTGGGTGGAATGACATGTGGGATAACATGTCCTATGTCATATATCTTAGGGATATTAAAAATCAGTGAGGAGTTAATTTATCCTCGCGAGGATTGACTTACAATAACCTTGTAATGCATAGCAGAGGGTATTTTAATCATTATAATACATAATCACACCATCACCATTCCCACAAAGCACTTAATTACTTGGTGACTTGCTCATTCATATGAAAGGGATAGCATGGTTGCCATCATGAAGAATAAAAGCATGTCTGTGATACAGAAATATAAACAGGTTTTCAAACAGGGAACGCAGACTTCTATTTAATATATTATTTATATTTAGATATGATCATGACTCTTTGAAATGAGTTCACACTGATGGCCACATCACCATTCGGCGTTTGTACAATTGTACAATTAATGAAATGGTATTGACATTTAACACACTTTCCAAATACCCACCCGCAGTTTTATAGAAGTGATAATGAAATAACCGTTACAAATGGCATGCTGAGGCTGTCTCTGCATGCAGGAAAATTGGGAAATATTACAAGCCCATATTTAAAAGTTTCAGAAAGTTGTAAGAATAAATGTAAACATTTTCCTTCGCCATCCATTCTCAGCCAGAGGCTGGGCGATTGAAAATTATGGGTAGGTGCGTTAAAATAAATGGAAGCTATGTATTGAAATTGTAATGACAATAATCTACTGACAGTTTATAGGTATCAGTTTATTAGTAAATCTCCTACTGCCTTTGTATATATTTCACTCCTAATCTTATTACTGTTCACAGCCTTCCCTGAACACTATTCGCAGATCCTGTACCTAGGCGCTGCCACTAGGAGCTGATTTTGTTATCGTGGGATGGAGTAATTACCATCATCATTATGGAGCGCTCTACTCTGAACATGGCGAGGGTACTCCATCCACTGTATTTACAGATGTCTGCCAACCTGCCGACAACTCTAGCATTTCCAAGAACCGTTATCACAGTGGTTCCCGGATATCAATTGTAACTTTGATAGATTTGTAAGATTTTGACACATCCCCTGGTTTACAAGTTCTTGTAAATCTGGGTATGCCTTAAAATCCATGGGAGTTGCATGGGAATACCTACTCAACGCCCATGGAACTCCTTCCCATGGCAGAGTAATGCAAGGCAGCTATTTGAATTGCGTTGTTTTCCTCCGGGTATTTTAGAGCCTCTCAGAGCCACGCAAGGAGGCTTTCCATGGCTTTAAAGATATGCCTTATGGTTTACGTTGCTCTTGCACCATATTGCATGGTGCAAGAGCAATGCAAAAGGCCTCATAAATAGGCCCCTAAATTTCATGCAACGCAGAACAGAATGTTGCCTTGCTATGTTGGTTTCTGTGAATGGCTAGTAAATCCCGCCAGGATTTATGTATTTCTTCTTAAATCAACAAACCAAAAGAAACTTAACACTGCTTTTGTGGTAATACGAGGACAATGTAGGGCTCTTGACCCTGTGAGACATTTTAACAAAGCTCCTATTTATTACAGCCTTAATGGAACAATGTAATCTTCATAATCAGGGAACATTCTCATCAATCTTTCATTATCTTTAAGCATGTGTATACCCACAAGGTACAAAGCAGTAACTTATTTTCTTACTCATAAAATTGCTTTGTCATTGGTTTTTTGTAAACATGGACTATTGATACTGCTTGATGGAGCTCTGTATGATCTTAGGATCAAAACACAGTGAACTTTGGGAAATGTCATATCTACCACTGCATTATCACATTCGTTGTTCGATTTGGGTGGAATGACATGTGGGATAACATGTCCTATGTCATATATCTTAGGGATATTAAAAATCAGTGAGGAGTTAATTTACCCTAGCGAGGATTGACTTACAATAACCTTGTAATGCATAGCAGAGGGTATTTTAATCATTATAATACATAATCACACCATCACCATTCCCACAAAGCACTTAATTACTTGGTGACTTGCTCATTCATATGAAAGGGATAGCATGGTTGCCATCATGAAGAATAAAAGCATGTCTGTGATACAGAAATATAAACAGGTTTTCAAACAGGGAACGCAGACTTCTATTTAATATATTATTTATATTTAGATATGATCATGACTCTTTGAAATGAGTTCATACTGATGGCCACATCACCACTCGGCGTTTGTACAATTGTACAATTAATGAAATGGTATTGACATTTAACACACTTACCATGTTTCTTAGGCAATCAACAGTTTTCTCCAACATCCCAACCTGCAGTTTTATAGAAGTGATAATGAAATAACCGTTACAAATGGAATACTGAGGCTGTCTCTGCATGCAGGAAAATTGGGAAATATTGCAAGCCCATATTTAAAACTTTCAGAAAGTTGTAAGAATAAATGTAAACATTTTCCTTCGCCATCCATTCTCAGCCAGAGGCTGGGCGATTGAAAATTATGGGTAGGTGCGTTAAAATAAATGGAAGCTATGTATTGAAATTGTAATGACAATAATCTACTGACAGTTTATAGGTATCAGTTTATTAGTAAATCTCCTACTGCCTTTGTATATATTTCACTCCTAATCTTATCACTGTTCACAGCCTTCCCTGAACACTATTCGCAGATCCTGTACCTAGGAGCTGCCACTAGGAGCTGATTTTGTTATCGTGGGATGGAGTAATTTCCATCATCATTATGGAGCGCTTTACTCTTACCATGGCGAGGGTACTCCATCCACTGTATTTACATATGTCTGCCAACCTGCGGACAACTCTAGCATTTCCAAGAACCGTTATCACAGTGGTTCCCGGATATCAATTGTAACTTTGATAGATTTGTAAGATTTTGACACATCCCCTGGTTTACAAGTTCTTGTAAATCTGGGTATGCCTTAAAATCCATGGGAGTTGCATGGGAATACCTACTCAACGCCCATGGAACTCTTCCCATGGCAGAATAATGCAAGGCAGCTATTTGAATTGCGTTGTGTTCCTCTAGGTATTTTAGAGCCTCTCAGAGCCACACAAGGAGGCTTTCCATGGCTTCAAAGATATGCCTTATGGTTTACGTTGCTCTTGCACCATATTGCATGGTGCAAGAGCAATGCAAAAGGCCTCATAAATAGGCCCCTACATTTCATGCAAAGCAGAACAGAATGTTGCCTTGCTATGTTGGGTTCCGTGAATGTCTAGTAAATCCCGCCAGGATTTATGTATTTCTTCTTCGATCAACAAACCAAAAGAAACTTAACACTGCTTTTGTGGTAACACGAGGACAATGTAGGGCTCTTGACCCTGTGAGACATTTTAACAAAGTTCCTATTTATTACAGCCTTAATGGAACAATGTAATCTTCATAATCAGGGAACATTCTCATCAATCTTTCATTATCTTTAAGCATGTGTATACCCACAAGGTACAAAGCAATAACTTATTTTCTTACTCATAAAATTGCTTTGTCATTGGTTTTTTGTTAACATGGACTATTGATACTGCTTGATGGAGCTCTGTATGATCTTAGGATCAAAACACAGTGAAGTTTGGGAAATGTCACATCTACAACTGAATTATCACATTCATTGTTCGATTTGGGTGGAATGACATGTGGGATAACATGTCCTATGTCATATATCTTAGGGATATTAAAAATCAGTGAGGAGTTAATTTATCCTAGCGAGGATTGACTTACAATAACCTTGTAATGCATAGCAGAGGGTATTTTAATCATTATAATACATAATCACACCATCACCATTCCCCCAAAGCACTTAATTACTTGGTGACTTGCTCATTCATATGAAAGGGATAGCATGGTTGCCATCAATAAAAGCATGTATGTGATACAGAAATATAAACAAGTGTTCAAACAGGGAACGCAGACTTCTATTTAATATATTATTTATATTTAGATATGATCATGACTCTTTGAAATGAGTTCATACTGATGGCCACATCACCACTCGGCGTTTGTACAATTGTACAATTAATGAAATGGTATTGACATTTAACACACTTACCATGTTTCTTAGGCAATCAACAGTTTTCTCCAACATCCCCACCTGCAGTTTTATAGAAGTGATAATGAAATAACCGTTACAAATGGAATACTGAGGCTGTCTCTGCATGCAGGAAAATTGGGAAATATTGCAAGGCCATATTTAAAAGTTTCAGAAAGTTGTAAGAATAAATGTAAACATTTTCCTTCGCCATCCATTCTCAGCCAGAGGCTGGGCAATTGAAAATTATGGGTAGGTGCGTTAAAATAAATGGAAGCTATGTATTGAAATTGTAATGACAATAATCTACTGACAGTTTATAGGTATCAGTTTATTAGTAAATCTCCTACTGCCTTTGTATATATTTCACTCCTAATCTTATCACTGTTCACAGCCTTCCCTGAACACTATTCGCAGATCCTGTACCTAGGAGCTGCCACTAGGAGCTGATTTTGTTATCGTGGGATGGAGTAATTACCATCATCATTATGGAGCGCTTTACTCTTACCATGGCGATGGTACTCCATCCACAATATTTACAGATGTCTGCCAACCTGCGGACAACTCTAGCATTTCCAAGAACCGTTATCACAATGGTTCCCGGATATCAATTGTAACTTTGATAGATTTATAAGATTTTGACCCATCCCCTGGTTTACAAGTTCTTGTAAATCTGGGTATGCCTTAAAATCCATGGGAGTTGCATGGGAATACCTACTCAATGCCCATGGAACTCCTTCCCATGGCAGAGTAATGCAAGGCAGCTATTTGAATTGCGTTGTGTTCCTCCGGGTATTTTAGAGCCTCTCAGAGCCACGCAAGGAGGCTTTCCATGGCTTCAAAGATATGCCTTATGGTTTACGTTGCTCTTGCTCCATATTGCTTGGTGCAAGAGCAATGCAAAAGGCCTCATAAATAGGCCCCTACATTTCATGCAACGCAGAACAGAATGTTGCCTTGCTATGTTGGTTTCTGTGAACGTCTAGTAAATCCCGCCAGGATTTATGTATTTCTTCTTAAATCAACAAACCAAAAGAAACTTAACACTGCTTTTGTGGTAATATAAGGACAATGTAGGGCTCTTGACCCTGTGAGACATTTTAACAAAGTTCCTATTTATTACAGCCTTAATGGAACAATGTAATCTTCATAATCAGGGAACATTCTCATCAATCTTTCATTATCTTTAAGCATGTGTATACCCACAAGGTACAAAGCAGTAACTTATTTTCTTACTCATAAAATTGCTTTGTCATTGGTTTTTTGTAAACATGGACTATTGATACTGCTTGATGGAGCTCTGTATGATCTTAGGATCAAAACACAGTGAACTTTGGGAAATGTCATATCTACCACTGCATTATCACATTCGTTGTTCGATTTGGGTGGAATGACATGTGGGATAACATGTCCTATGTCATATATGTTAGGGATAATAAAAATCAGTGAGGAGTTAATTTATCCTAGCGAGGATTGACTTACAATAACCTTGTAATGCATAGCAGAGGGTATTTTAATCATAATACATAATCACACCATCACCATTCCCACAAAGCTCTTAATTACTTGGTGACTTGCTCATTCAAATGAAAGGGATAGCATGGTTGCTATCATGAAAAATAAAAGCATGTCTGTGATAAAGAAATATAAACAAGTGTTCAAACAGGGAACACAGACTTCTATTTAATATATTATTTATATTTAGATATGATCATGACTCTTTGAAATGAGTTCATACTGATGGCCACATCACCACTCGGCGTTTATACAATTGTACAATTAATGAAATGGTATTGACATTTAACACACTTACCATGTTTATTAGGCAATCAACAGTTTTCTCCAACATCCCCACCTGCAGTTTTATAGAAGTGATAATGAAATAACCGGAACAAATGGCATACTGAGGCTGTCTCTGCATGCAGGAAAATTGGGAAATATTGCAAGCCCATATTTAAAAGTTTCAGAAAGTTGTAAGAATAAATGTAAACATTTTCCTTCGCCATCCATTCTCAGCCAGAGGCTGGGCGATTGAAAATTATCGGTAGGTGCGTTAAAATAAATGGAAGCTATGTATTGAAATTGTAATGACAATAATCTACTGACAGTTTATAGGTATCAGTCTATTAGTAAATCTCCTACTGCCTTTGTATATATTTCACTCCTAATCTTATCACTGTTCACATCCTTCCCTGAACACTATTCGCAGATCCTGTACCTAGGAGCTGCCACTAGGAGCTGATTTTGTTATCGTGGGATGGAGTAATTACCATCATCAATATGGAGCGCTTTACTCTTACCAAGGCGAGGGTACTCCATCCACTGTATTTACAGATGTCTGCCAACCTGCGGACAACTCTAGCATTTCCAAGAACCGTTATCACAGTGGTTCCCGGATATCAATTGTAACTTTGATAGATTTGTAAGATTTTGACCCATCCCCTGGTTTACAAGTTCTTGTAAATCTGGGTATGCCTTAAAATCCATGGGAGTTGCATGGGAATACCTACTCAACGCCCATGGAACTCCTTCCCATGGCAGACAAATGCAAGGCAGCTATTTGAATTGCGTTGTGTTCCTCCGGGTATTTTAGAGCCTCTCAGAGCCACGCAAGGAGGCTTTCCATGGCTTCAAAGATATGCCTTATGGTTTACGTTGCTCCCGCTCCATATTGCATGGTGCAAGAGCAATGCAAAAGGCCTCATAAATAGGCCCCTACATTTCATGCAACGCAGAACAGAATGTTGCCTTGCTATGTTGGTTTCTGTGAACGTCTAGTAAATCCCTCCAGGATTTATGTATTTCTTCTTAAATCAACAAACCAAAAGAAACTTAACACTGCTTTTGTGGTAATACGAGGACAATGTAGGGCTCTTGACCCTGTGAGACATTTTAACAAAGTTCCTATTTATTACAGCCTTAATGGAACAATGTAATCTTCATAATCAGGGAACATTCTCATCAATCTTTCATTATCTTTAAGCAAGTGTATACCCACAAGGTACAAAGCAGTAACTTATTTTCTTACTCATAAAATTGCTTTGTCATTGGTTTTTTGTAAACATGGACTATTGATACTGCTTGATGGAGCTCTGTATGATCTTAGGATCAAAACACAGTGAACTTTGGGAAATGTCATATCTACCACTGCATTATCACATTCGTTGTTCGATTTGGGTGGAATGACATGCGGGATAACATGTCCTATGTCATATATGTTAGGGATAATAAAAATCAGTGAGAAGTTAATTTACCCTAGCGAGGATTGACTTACAATAACCTTGTAATGCATAGCCGAGGGTATTTTAATCATTATAATACATAATCACACCATCACCATTCCCACAAAGCTCTTAATTACTTGGTGACTTGCTCATTCAAATGAAAGGGATAGCATGGTCACCATTCCCACAAAGCTCTTAATTACTTGGTGACTTGCTCATTCAAATGAAAGGGATAGCATGGTTGCCATCATGAAAAATAAAAGCATGTCTGTGATAAAGAAATATAAACAGGCTTTCAAACAGGGATTGCAGACTCCTATTTAATATGTTATTTATATTTAGATATGATCATGACTCTTTGAAATGAGTTCATACTGATGGCCACATCACCACTCAGCGTTTGTATAATTATACAATTAATTAAATGGTATTGACATTTAACACACTTACCATGTTTCTTGGGCAATCAACAGTTCTCTCCAAAATCCCCACCTGCAGTTTTATAGAAGTGATAATGAAATAACCGTTACAAATGGCATACTGAGGCTGTCTCTGCATGCAGGAAAATTGAGAAACCTTACAAGCCCATATTTAAAAGTTTCAGAAAGTTGTAAGAATAAATGTAAAGTTTTGCTTCGGCATCCCTTCTCAGCCGGAGGCTGAGCGATTGACAATTATGGGTAGGTGCGTTAAAATGAATGGAAGCTATGTATTGATATTGTAATGACAATAATCTACTGACAGTTTATAGGTATCAGTTTATTAGTAAATCTCCTACTGCCTTTGTATATATCTCACTCCAAATGTTATCACTGTTCACAGCCTTCCCTGAACATTATTCGCAGATCCTGTACATAGGAGCTGCCACTAGGAGCTGATTTCGTTATCGTGGGATGGAGTAATTACCATCATCATTATGGAGAGCTTTACTCTTACCATGGCGAGGGTACTCCATCCACCGTATTTACAGATGTCTGCCACCCTGCGGACAACTCTAGCATTTCCAAGAACCGCTATCACAGTGGTTCCCGGATATCAATTGTAACTTTGATAGATTTGTAAGATTTCGACACATCCCCTAGTTTACAAGTTCTTGTAAATCTGGGTATAGCTTAAAATCCATGGGAGTTGCATGGGAATACCTATTCAACGTCCATGGAACTCCTTCCCATGGCAGAGTAATGCAAGGCAGCTATTTCAATTGCGTTGTGTTACTCCGGGTATTTTAGAGCCACTCAGAGCCACGCAAGGAGGCTTTCCATGGCTTCAAAGATATGCCTTATGGTTTACGTTGCTCTTGCTCCATATTGCATGGTGCAAGAGCAATGCAAAAGGCCTCATAAATAGGCCCCTACATTTCATGCAAAGCAGAACAGAATGTTGCCTTGCTATGTTGGGTTCCGTGAATGTCTAGTAAATCCCGCCAGGATTTATGTATTTCTTCTTAAATCAACAAACCAAAAGAAACTTAACACTGCTTTTGTGGTAATATAAGGACAATGTAGGGCTCTTGACCCTGTGAGACATTTTAACAAAGTTCCTATTTATTACAGCCTTAATGGAACAATGTAATCTTCATAATCAGGGAACATTCTCATCAATCTTTCATTATCTTTAAGCATGTGTATACCCACAAGGTACAAAGCAGTAACTTATTTTCTTACTCATAAAATTGCTTTGTCATTGGTTTTTTGTAAACATGGACTATTGATACTGCTTGATGGAGCTCTGTATGATCTTAGGATCAAAACACAGTGAACTTTGGGAAATGTCATATCTACCACTGCATTATCACATTCGTTGTTCGATTTGGGTGGAATGACATGTGGGATAACATGTCCTATGTCATATATGTTAGGGATAATAAAAATCAGTGAGGAGTTAATTTATCCTAGCGAGGATTGACTTACAATAACCTTGTAATGCATAGCAGAGGGTATTTTAATCATAATACATAATCACACCATCACCATTCCCACAAAGCTCTTAATTACTTGGTGACTTGCTCATTCAAATGAAAGGGATAGCATGGTTGCTATCATGAAAAATAAAAGCATGTCTGTGATAAAGAAATATAAACAAGTGTTCAAACAGGGAACACAGACTTCTATTTAATATATTATTTATATTTAGATATGATCATGACTCTTTGAAATGAGTTCATACTGATGGCCACATCACCACTCGGCGTTTATACAATTGTACAATTAATGAAATGGTATTGACATTTAACACACTTACCATGTTTATTAGGCAATCAACAGTTTTCTCCAACATCCCCACCTGCAGTTTTATAGAAGTGATAATGAAATAACCGGAACAAATGGCATACTGAGGCTGTCTCTGCATGCAGGAAAATTGGGAAATATTGCAAGCCCATATTTAAAAGTTTCAGAAAGTTGTAAGAATAAATGTAAACATTTTCCTTCGCCATCCATTCTCAGCCAGAGGCTGGGCGATTGAAAATTATCGGTAGGTGCGTTAAAATAAATGGAAGCTATGTATTGAAATTGTAATGACAATAATCTACTGACAGTTTATAGGTATCAGTCTATTAGTAAATCTCCTACTGCCTTTGTATATATTTCACTCCTAATCTTATCACTGTTCACATCCTTCCCTGAACACTATTCGCAGATCCTGTACCTAGGAGCTGCCACTAGGAGCTGATTTTGTTATCGTGGGATGGAGTAATTACCATCATCAATATGGAGCGCTTTACTCTTACCAAGGCGAGGGTACTCCATCCACTGTATTTACAGATGTCTGCCAACCTGCGGACAACTCTAGCATTTCCAAGAACCGTTATCACAGTGGTTCCCGGATATCAATTGTAACTTTGATAGATTTGTAAGATTTTGACCCATCCCCTGGTTTACAAGTTCTTGTAAATCTGGGTATGCCTTAAAATCCATGGGAGTTGCATGGGAATACCTACTCAACGCCCATGGAACTCCTTCCCATGGCAGACAAATGCAAGGCAGCTATTTGAATTGCGTTGTGTTCCTCCGGGTATTTTAGAGCCTCTCAGAGCCACGCAAGGAGGCTTTCCATGGCTTCAAAGATATGCCTTATGGTTTACGTTGCTCCCGCTCCATATTGCATGGTGCAAGAGCAATGCAAAAGGCCTCATAAATAGGCCCCTACATTTCATGCAACGCAGAACAGAATGTTGCCTTGCTATGTTGGTTTCTGTGAACGTCTAGTAAATCCCTCCAGGATTTATGTATTTCTTCTTAAATCAACAAACCAAAAGAAACTTAACACTGCTTTTGTGGTAATACGAGGACAATGTAGGGCTCTTGACCCTGTGAGACATTTTAACAAAGTTCCTATTTATTACAGCCTTAATGGAACAATGTAATCTTCATAATCAGGGAACATTCTCATCAATCTTTCATTATCTTTAAGCAAGTGTATACCCACAAGGTACAAAGCAGTAACTTATTTTCTTACTCATAAAATTGCTTTGTCATTGGTTTTTTGTAAACATGGACTATTGATACTGCTTGATGGAGCTCTGTATGATCTTAGGATCAAAACACAGTGAACTTTGGGAAATGTCATATCTACCACTGCATTATCACATTCGTTGTTCGATTTGGGTGGAATGACATGCGGGATAACATGTCCTATGTCATATATGTTAGGGATAATAAAAATCAGTGAGAAGTTAATTTACCCTAGCGAGGATTGACTTACAATAACCTTGTAATGCATAGCCGAGGGTATTTTAATCATTATAATACATAATCACACCATCACCATTCCCACAAAGCTCTTAATTACTTGGTGACTTGCTCATTCAAATGAAAGGGATAGCATGGTCACCATTCCCACAAAGCTCTTAATTACTTGGTGACTTGCTCATTCAAATGAAAGGGATAGCATGGTTGCCATCATGAAAAATAAAAGCATGTCTGTGATAAAGAAATATAAACAGGCTTTCAAACAGGGATTGCAGACTCCTATTTAATATGTTATTTATATTTAGATATGATCATGACTCTTTGAAATGAGTTCATACTGATGGCCACATCACCACTCAGCGTTTGTATAATTATACAATTAATTAAATGGTATTGACATTTAACACACTTACCATGTTTCTTGGGCAATCAACAGTTCTCTCCAAAATCCCCACCTGCAGTTTTATAGAAGTGATAATGAAATAACCGTTACAAATGGCATACTGAGGCTGTCTCTGCATGCAGGAAAATTGAGAAACCTTACAAGCCCATATTTAAAAGTTTCAGAAAGTTGTAAGAATAAATGTAAAGTTTTGCTTCGGCATCCCTTCTCAGCCGGAGGCTGAGCGATTGACAATTATGGGTAGGTGCGTTAAAATGAATGGAAGCTATGTATTGATATTGTAATGACAATAATCTACTGACAGTTTATAGGTATCAGTTTATTAGTAAATCTCCTACTGCCTTTGTATATATCTCACTCCAAATGTTATCACTGTTCACAGCCTTCCCTGAACATTATTCGCAGATCCTGTACATAGGAGCTGCCACTAGGAGCTGATTTCGTTATCGTGGGATGGAGTAATTACCATCATCATTATGGAGAGCTTTACTCTTACCATGGCGAGGGTACTCCATCCACCGTATTTACAGATGTCTGCCACCCTGCGGACAACTCTAGCATTTCCAAGAACCGCTATCACAGTGGTTCCCGGATATCAATTGTAACTTTGATAGATTTGTAAGATTTCGACACATCCCCTAGTTTACAAGTTCTTGTAAATCTGGGTATAGCTTAAAATCCATGGGAGTTGCATGGGAATACCTATTCAACGTCCATGGAACTCCTTCCCATGGCAGAGTAATGCAAGGCAGCTATTTCAATTGCGTTGTGTTACTCCGGGTATTTTAGAGCCACTCAGAGCCACGCAAGGAGGCTTTCCATGGCTTCAAAGATATGCCTTATGGTTTACGTTGCTCTTGCTCCATATTGCATGGTGCAAGAGCAATGCAAAAGGCCTCATAAATAGGCCCCTACATTTCATGCAAAGCAGAACAGAATGTTGCCTTGCTATGTTGGGTTCCGTGAATGTCTAGTAAATCCCGCCAGGATTTATGTATTTCTTCTTCGATCAACCAACCAAAAGAAACTTAACACTGCTTTTGTGGTAACACGAGGACAATGTAGGGCTCTTGACACTGGTGAGACATTTCAACAAAGCTCCTATTAATTACAGCCTGAACGGAACAATGTAATCTTGATAATCAGGTAACTTTCTCATCAATCTTTCATTATCTTTAACCATGTATGTACCCACAAGGTACAAAGCAGTAACTTATTTTCTTACACATAAAATTGCTTTGTCATTGGTGTTGTGTAAACATGGACTATTGATACTGCTTTATGGAGCTCTGTATGATCTTAGGATCAAAACACATTGAAGTTTGGGAAATGTCACATCTACAACTGAATTATCACATTCATTGTTCAATTTGGGTGGAATGACATGTGGGATAACATGTCCTATGTCATATATCTTAGGGATATTAAAAATCAGTGAGGAGTTAATTTATCCTAGCGAGGATTGACTTACAATAACCTTGTAATGCATACCAGAGGGTATTTTAATCATTATAATACATAATCACACCATCACCATTCCCACAAAGCACTTAATTACTTGGTGACTTGCTCATTCATATGAAAGGGATAGCATAGTTGCCATCATGAAGAATAAAAGCATGTTTGTGATACAGAAATATAAACAGGTTTTCAAACAGGGAACGCAGACTTCTATTTAATATATTATTTATATTTAGATATGATCATGACTCTTTGAAATGAGTTCATACTGATGACCACATCACCACTCGGCGTTTGTACAATTGTACAATTAATGGAATGGTATTGACATTTAACACACTTACCATGTTTCTTAGGCAATCAACAGTTTTCTCCAAAATCCCCACCTGCAGTTTTATAGAAGTGATAATGAAATAACCGTTACAAATGGCATACTGAGGCTGTCTCTGCATTCAGGAAAATTGGGAAATATTGCAAGCCCATATTTAAAAGTTTCAGAAAGTTGTAAGAATAAATGTAAACATTTTCCTTCGCCATCCATTCTCAGCCAGAGGCTGGGCGATTAAAAATTATGGGTAGGTGCGTTAAAATAAATAGAAGCTATGTATTGAAATTGTAATGACAATAATCTACTGACAGTTTATAGGTATCAGTTTATTAGTAAATCTCCTACTGCCTTTGTATATATTTCACTCCTAATCTTATCACTGTTCACAGCCTTCCCTGAACACTATTCGCAGATCCTGTACCTAGGAGCTGCCACTAGGAGCTGATTTCGTTATCGTGGGATGGAGTAATTACCATCATCATTATGGAGAGCTTTACTCTTACCATGGCGAGGGTACTCCATCCACCGTATTTACAGATGTCTGCCACCCTGCGGACAACTCTAGCATTTCCAAGAACCGCTATCACAGTGGTTCCCGGATATCAATTATAACTTTGATAGATTTGTAAGATTTTGACACATCCCCTAGTTTACAAGTTCTTGTAAATCTGGGTATAGCTTAAAATCCATGGGAGTTGCATGGGAATACCTATTCAACGTCCATGGAACTCCTTCCCATGGCAGAGTAATGCAAGGCAGCTATTTCAATTGCGTTGTGTTACTCCGGGTATTTTAGAGCCACTCAGAGCCACGCAAGGAGGCTTTCCATGGCTGCAAAGATATGCCTTATGATTTACGTTGCTCTTGCTCCATACTGCATGGTGCAAGAGCAATGCAAAAGGCCTCATAAATAGGCCCCTACATTTCATGCAAAGCAGAACAGAATGTTGCCTTGCTATGTTGGCTTCCGTGAATGTCTAGTAAATCCCGCCAGGATTTATGTATTTCTTCTTCGATCAACAAACCAAAAGAAACTTAACACTGCTTTTGTGGTAACACGAGGACAATGTAGGGCTCTTGACACTGGTGAGACATTTCAGCAAAGCTCCTATTTATTACAGCCTGAACGGAACAATGTAATCTTTTTTTTCAGAACAAATTTTATTTGGGTTTAGCAGTTGACAGAATAGAAAAGAAACACTGCTTCCATTGAAGCAGGAAGACAGTGAGCTTATAAGTGCAATTATAATCAAAATATTCAATCAACATTCCCCTGAACCCCCCCTCCCCGTAATTCAGCCCAGTACCCACCCCCACCCTGCACGGTGTTGACATTGTCCAGAACAGGAGCTTAAGCATCTCAATAACAGCATGTGGTTCAGTTCACTCAGGGGCAGTGTGAATAAGGTCTATATCAGAGGCCCGAGTTGTCGGGGGTCTAGTAACAGGCCCCTATAGTCTGCCCATTTCTTCCAGATCCGATAGTGCTTTTTGGGGCAGCCCCTGGCCTCAAAGATTGGGCGTTCCAGACCCATGTTGAAGTCCATGCCTCGCTTCCACACCTCTACCAGCGGAGCCCTGGGGGCCTTCCAAGCTTGGGCTATGTCCCTCTTGGCCACCGTGAGACCCAGAAGAAGTAGGTGTCATTTGTATCTATTACCCCCTACTTGCTCCATAACATGAAGGAGGCCCAGTTTCGGTGTGCGGGGGAGTTCCCATGCCAAAACTTCCTCGAGGCAGTCCCACACGCCAGTCCAAAATCTCTGCAGCCGTACACATTCCCATACCGTATGTAAGAAGGAGCCTATCGCACTTCCACACCTCAGACACTCCGGAGAGGCTATCAGCCCCGCCTTCCACAGTCGCTCCCTCGTAAAGTACGCCCTATGTAGGTACTTAAACTGGATAAAGCGCAGGCGCACTGCTATCGCTGCTCCCCTAGGGGCCTCCAGGGCTTCCCTCCAGTCTTCCTCCTCCAACTCCCCCAGCTCATCCTCCCAGACCGCCCGCAGTTTAGCAAGAGAGGGGGAACAATGGGTCACCAATGTTTGGTATATAGTCGAAATTTTCTTGGTTTCCAATTCCCCCATAAATATCTTAGCTTCTAAGGGGCTAAATTCTGGTAAGGACGTTATGTCCGCTATTGCGGGGGCCAGAGCGTGTCGGAGCTGTAGGTATCTGAAAAATTGGGACTGGGGCATGTCGTATTCCTCCCGCAGTGCTTGGAATGATTTGAGGGTCGTGCCCTTTAGAACATGGCCCAGCGCCGAGATGCCAATGGCATCCCAGCCTTCGAAGCCCTGCAGTGAAGCCAAGCCTGGCAACCTCCCATTGTGCCACAGAGGAGTCTCGCTCGTTAATCTATTCCACCATCCCATGCAGCGGAGAGCGTCGCGCCACACTCTGAAAACTACCTGGGTGACCATTGGAAGCCTCTTTCGGATAGCCTCCGAGTATAGGATAGTATGGAGCGTGTCCGGGTCCATCATATATCTCTCTAGGGCATAGGTCGGGTCACTTCGATCCCCATACCACCATTCGTTAAGGACAAGCAGGTGCGACGACTGGTAGTAGGACTGGACGTCCGACGTGGCCAGCCCCCCACAGTAGGTCGACAGGAAGCAGGTGCGGAGCGCCACTCTCACCGCTCCCCCAGTCCATAGGAACCGGCCCAAGGCGGAATTCACCTGCCGAAACCACTGCGGCTGAACCGGGTACGGGTGATTCTGCAGTTGGTAGAGGATACGGGGCAGGGCCACCATCTTAAAAATGGCCGAGCGGCCATAGACATTCAGGGGCATCCTGGACCACGTCTGCATATCCGAGCGAATTCTGTCCCAAACTGGCACTATGTTGCGGGACCACGACACTCCCGGTATATCCGTCAGAAAGACGCCTAAGTATTTAAGGCCTCCCGTTGCTTCCTGCAGAGCCGAGGCCCAGGGACCCAAGGTCCCTCCGTCACCCAGGACCCATAATTTCGACTTCCGTACGTTAAGTCCAAGACCGGACACCTCACCGAAAACACGCATTATTTCCAGGACCCTCGGCCCTGATTTATTAAGGTCTGTGAGGAAGAAAAGCACGTCGTCAGCATAAAGGGCAATCCTGTCAGACGGGCCTCCCACCCACTCCACTCCGCGCAATTGGGCATCTATCCTCACCCAAGCCGCGAGCGGTTCCATAGCCAAAGCGAACAGGTACGGTGAGAGGGGGCATCCCTGCCGGGTGCCTCGACCAATGGGGAACGAGCTGGAGACCGCCCCCGCAATCCTGACCGCTGCCGTCAGGTCCGTGTACAGCAAGTGAATGTAAGATAGAAAACGGGGGCCCAGATTGAGTCGGAGGAGGAGCGCTCGAAGATAAGGCCAGCTAAGGGAGTCAAAGGCGCGGTCTATATCCGCCAGCAGAAGGGCCGCGGGGATGCCCGCCGCCCGTACCGCCTCCACCACCAAGTGCGCGCGCCGTATATTATGTCTCGTCGCTCTATGAGGCATGAAACCTGCCTGGTCCGCATGGATCAGATCCGTGATATATGGGAGGAGGCGGTTCACCAAGGCCTTTGCCAGTATCTTCGCCTCAACGTTCAGTAACGAAATCGGGCGATAGGATTCCGGCCTATCTTGGGGCCTCCCTGGTTTGCAAAATACCACAATTTCGGCATGTCGCCAGTCCGCTGGCAGTCTTCCGCGGCCCCTAGCTACCTCCAGGGCCTTCTTATAGCGCATCCCTAATTGGAGATGAAACATCTTCATATATTCACACGGGAATCCATTGGGCCCAGGGGCCTTGCCCGCGTTCAGCCCGCCCAGGGCTTCTCCCAGCTCCTCCGCTGACAACGGAAGGTCCAATCGATCTCGGGCCTCATCCGAGAGTGCTCGGGGTGGAAGGTCCGCGAGGAATTTGTCGATCTCCTCCGCTGGGAGGGATTCCAGAGGGGCATACTGTGTCTCGTAGTACTTAGCAAACGTCCGGGCCAGAACCCCGGGGTCCGAGATAGGGTCACCCACAGCGTCTCGGAGGCCGGGCAAGGGTTGGGCTTGATAGGTATCCTGACACAGCCTATATAGCATCGTGCAAGATTTGTCCCCCCATTGGTAGATTCTGCTCTGTGTAGCGAGCCAAGACTGTCGGGCCTCATCCAGCAAGAGGGAGGTGTACGACCACTGGAGGTGTAGGAGCTTGGTCACCTCGTCTCCACTCTCTCCCGTCAGGCAGTGCGCCTCCTGGCCTCGCACCTGAGCAGCCGCTTCCGCCAAAGCCAACGTGCGGGTCCTACGGTGCGTGGCGCACCATGCGATGTCTACGCCCAAAGCACCGATTTCAGGGCCTCCCACAAAGTCATGGCATCCATACACGGGTCCTCATTCTCCGCCCAGTAGTGTGCGATTGCCTCCCTCATGTGTGATTGGTAGTCATCGCGCTGCAAGTGCCACGTGGAGAGGCGCCAGCGAAACGGCTGTCGTTGCACACCTAGGCTCAATGTCAGCGCGGTCGGGGAGTGGTCAGACAGGCCCCTAGGAAGTATGGAAGTAGAGTCGACCCTTCCTATCCAGGGCTGTGGGACAAACAGGTAATCTAGGCGAGAGAAGGATTTGTGGACCGCAGAGACAAATGTATATTCGCGATTGCATGCATGGTGATATCGCCAGGTGTCAATCCAACCCATCCCCCGCGCCATTCTGCTCAGTCGTGTAATAGTATCAGAGAGCTGACCTCCCCCGGGCCTACAGCGATCAAGTCTCCCATCCATCACATCGTTCCAATCGCCACCTACAATCGTCAGTACAAGTGGGACCTCAGTCCATACATCGAACAGTCGTTCAATCAGAGCATCCTGGAGGGGGGGTGGAGCATACACACTGCCAAAGACCACTGGCTCACTCCCCAGCCTCCCTTTAATGAATGCGTATCGTCCATGTATATCCAGCCACTATCTGTCATGTGTGTAAGGGACCCTGCGATGTATCAGGATAGCGACACCCCTGGACCCCCTCGTGAACCCAGCATGGAACACTTGTTCATATCCATACCTCCGTAAACTAAGGACTTTGGTGCCCATAAGGTGTGTCTCTTGAAGGAGCAAAACATCCGCTTTTTCAGTCTTCCCCAAACGTAGAACCGCACTCCGTTTAATTTTATCAAGCATCCCTCTCACATTCCAGCTCAATATACGCAGCGAGGCTCGCGAAAGACTCGCCCCCTGTCCTTCAGCCACCATCAATCGTCCAAAATCTGAGATCTTCGGGCCACCAAGACCACACACGCACATATCGCTGCCTCCAAGTTCTTGTAAACACCATGCTAGAGCTAGAACCAACTTCCC
Source organism: Lissotriton vulgaris (assembly GCF_964263255.1). Classification (NCBI taxonomy): domain Eukaryota; kingdom Metazoa; phylum Chordata; class Amphibia; order Caudata; family Salamandridae; genus Lissotriton; species Lissotriton vulgaris. The sequence goes on from NC_141697.1 coordinate 591,541,347, forward strand.
CCCCCCGCCATCCCCGGGTCCCCAAAACCCCTGATCCCCCCCCTATACCCCTTCCCGCACCCCAAACTGTACCAACGACCCCCCCTCCAACCCCTCCAACCCCCCACCTCATACCTCAGCAACATTGAAGTACCTGTCACGGTGCAGGCAATCTCAACCCTCCAACGGGAGTTCCAAGACCCACTACACCAATGGATCCCACTCAACTACCCACCTCGTACACAACAACCCCCCACCCAACACGTGGGAATGAACTCCGGGAGTAGACCCGCTCTAGCGCGAGCGCCTCCCGACCCACCGCCACCCATGGGCAAGGAAATACGTAGTTCATCTGGAAGTGGCATGTCCATGAGCAGTTTTCAAAAGAGAGGTTACCCCACTGTCGCCAGGGAACAGGGCACAAAGGACAAAAAGTCAAAGAGGAATCCCTGGGATATGTTTGTTAGCCCGTAGTATCTATACCCATACAGTTACACCATAGCCCCTGGATTACAAGTTGCTATAGATCACCGTTAGAAGGGAAGAGATTTGTATAATGATTCCCACAAAGAAAAATGTTTGTTAACAATCTAGTTTTTTTATTAAAATAAAGAAATAGTTTACAATAAAAATACACACATTTAAAATTTCAAAGGAACTTTCCCTGAAAAGTAAAAGTTAATCAGCAAAATATCAGTGAACAATATAAAACAATAAAGCATATGAGTACATTCACATTACATTGCATATCATAAACACAAAGATTTTGTTACTAAAGACAATACATGGAATAAAGAGAAAAGAAAAAAGACCCCTTTTAAAACGGTGGCACTTTGATGTTTTTACCACTATAGATTTCCAGATCCACTAGCTAGAAATGACATGTACACTACTACACACATGCGACAAGAATACATGTACATCCAGTGTGTTTAAGTGGATGTACATGTATTCTTGTCGCATGTGTGTAGTAGTGTACATGTCATTTCTAGCTAGTGGATCTGGAAATCTATAGTGGTAAAAACATCAAAGTGCCACCGTTTTAAAAGGGGTCTTTTTTCTTTTCTCTTTATTCCATGTATTGTCTTTAGTAACAAAATCTTTGTGTTTATGATATGCAATGTAATGTGAATGTACTCATATGCTTTATTGTTTTATATTGTTCACTGATATTTTGCTGATTAACTTTTACTTTTCAGGGAAAGTTCCTTTGAAATTTTAAATGTGTGTATTTTTATTGTAAACTATTTCTTTATTTTAATAAAAAAACTAGATTGTTAACAAACATTTTTCTTTGTGGGAATCATTATACAAATCTCTTCCCTTCTAACGGTGATCTATAGCAACTTGTAATCCAGGGGCTATGGTGTAACTGTATGGGTATAGATACTACGGGCTAACAAACATATCCCAGGGATTCCTCTTTGACTTTATGTCCATGAGCAGTGCCAGGCCTGCTCCATCCGTCAAGGCCCCTCATCAGCCTTATAGGCCCAATTCTGGAATCAGCGTGAGTGTGAGGATCTCAGGATTAAGAGGGGGAAGAATCCGTCCCCTCCGGTGCCTCGGCTGTCTCGTCGCGGGGAGGCGGGCGCTTCTGGGACCGCGACCTCCAGTTGCTCTTGCTGCGTGATCTCCTAGGCGTCCTCGGGGGTCTCCCGGTGGTCGACGAATCCGAGTTCCTCCTAGGGGGAGTGTTCACCTTGACTCGCACCGTTTCGTCTGTCCACTCAAACACTTCCTCCGGGGAATTGAAGAACTGGGTGCGGGATTGGAAGACCACCCGCAGGCGCGCCGGGAAGAGTAGAGCATATGAAATCTTGAGTTCTCGCAGACGTGCTTTTGCCGCGGTAAATGACTGTCTCTGCTGCTGGACTAGTTTTGTATAATCCGGGAACACAAGGATTTTGTGGTTCTCAAACATCAGAGGGTCTTGGGCGCGGGCTTGACGTAGGATAACGTCCCTATCGTGGTAGTTTAGCAATTTAGCAATCACTGAGCGGGGGCGAGCTCCAGTGGGCGGTTTGGGAAGAAGTGCCCGATGCGCCCGCTCCACCACAAAGCAGCGCGACAGGGAGTCCGGGGGGAGCCATCCCTCCAGCCATTGGGTCAGGAAGGCCTCCATGTTCCCTTTTTCGCAGTTCTCCGGGAAGCCCACGAAGCGCAGGTTGTTTCTTCTGGCCCTCCCTTTCCGCATCCTCCACCCGCAGCGCAAGACCCTTCTGGATCCCCTCCATGGCGGCAACTTTCTTCTTGAGAACCACCACGTCGTCTTCAATCTCCGTGATCCTGGATTCTGTTTCGTGATGCGTGCAACCGCATTGCGTAGATCTTGTCGAAGCAGGGTCACGTCGGCTCCAACTGCGCCGATTTTCGCGTCCAGCATGTCCCTCGACTGCGTGATCGCCGCCATCAACGCTGCGTTGTCCGGTCCAGTGCTCTGGGCACCGCCAGAGGCCCCCGCACCCCCACCGGGCCCTGCGAACTTGTCCATCGGGCCCTGTTTGGGAGCGTTGCCACCGCCGCCCCCTCTCGTCATGGCGCAGGCAGAGTAGTACACTCAATTCAGGGGAAGCCAGCAGCCAAGGGTACCACTCACTGGATGTGCGTTCTCCGGTGACGAGCGCCTACGAGGTCATCGGGGTAGGTCGTGGCCCAGGAAGTCTCGGAATGCGGAGCACTCCCCTGCGGATCGCCTGTAAGTCACTATGTGCCCAGTGGCCGGAGATAGTGCTGGGTCCACACGGCCGATGCACCCGGCAACAGGGGCCACTCACTCCGCCACAGGTCTGTGCCACATCTCCCAACTGCTACGCCCACGTGTCCCGGGGCCGCCGGCCAGCTAGCGTCTGTGCGAGGGCGGCGGGGGTCTGTCCAGCTCGCTCCCCTCACCGCGGTCCGATACGGCCGCCGAGCTGGGGCGCACCTATTGCCCAGTACCTGCAGGGTCACAGTTCCAATGAGGAGGGGGGGGGGACCGTTAGGGGAGTCGGTATGGCAGCCAACTCCCTAATGCTGCAGTATGCCTCAGCCCCGCGGCTCGAGCCCGCCGCCGAATGGGGTCAGGCACGGTCTCAGAGTGCCCCCTCCCCCACTGGGTCACACGCCCCACCACCACTCCTCACCCCTCTGCAGTTGATGTCAGGGCGCCTTCTCCGTCCTCCTTCGTCGGCACTATCGTGCTGACCGTCCAGGCGCGGACGGGGTCAGCCCATCCCCCACCGCCACTCCGCAGCTTCTTTTCGCCGGAGCGGCACCTTCCGCCGGCGCACCCCGGCTTCCCCTCACTTCCGGTCGGGTGAAACCGGCAATCGAGGTCCCGGCCGCGGCCAGGAATGAAGGCCTCGTCTCCGTCGGGCCCCCGGCGGCCGTATCTCTCTGGCCCCGGACCGCCGAAGCTCCCAATTCGCCGTCGGGGGGTCGCCACCAGGGCCGCTTATAGCCACTCGGTTTTGGGGGCTGTGTGGTCGGGGCGACGCAGGATATATGCAGAATCAAGATTCGGCGGGACGGAGCTCGTCTAGGCTGCGTCCGCCATGGTCGCCGTCTTGGCCACGCCCCCGGAACAATGTAATCTTGATAATCAGGGTACATTCTCATCAATCTTTCATTATCTTTAACCATGTATGTACCCACAAGGTACAAAGCAGTAACTTATTTTCTTACACATAAAATTGCTTTGTCATTGGTGTTGTGTAAACATGGACTATTGATACTGCTTGATGGAGCTCTGTATGATCTTAGGATCAAAACACAGTGAAGTTTGGGAAATGTCACATCTACAACTGAATTATCACATTCATTGTTCAATTTGGGTGGAATGACATGTGGGATAACATGTCCTATGTCATATATCTTAGGGATATTAACAATCAGTGAGGAGTTAATTTATCCTAGCGAGGATTGACTTACAATAACCTTGTAATGCATAGCAGAGGGTATTTTAATCATTATAATACATAATCACACCATCACCATTCCCACAAAGCACTTAATTACTTGGTGACTTGCTCATTCATATGAAAGGGATAGCATGGTTGCCATCATGAAGAATAAAAGCATGTCTGTGATACAGAAATATAAACAGGTTTTCAAACAGGGAACGCAGACTTCTATTTAATATATTATTTATATTTAGATATGATCATGACTCTTTGAAATGAGTTCATACTGATGGCCACATCACCACTCGGCGTTTGTACAATTGTACAATTAATGAAATGGTATTGACATTTAACACACTTACCATGTTTCTTAGGAAATCAACAGTTTTCTCCAACATCCCCACCTGCAGTTTTATAGAAGTGATAATTAAATAACCGTTACAAATGGAATACTGAGGCTGTCTCTGCATGCAGGAAAATTGGGAAATATTGCAAGCCCATATTTAAAACTTTCAGAAAGTTGTAAGAATAAATGTAAACATTTTCCTTCGCCATCCATTCTCAGCCAGAGGCTGGGCGATTGAAAATTATGGGTAGGTGCGGTAAAATGAATGGAAGCTATGTATTGATATTGTAATGACAATAATCTACTGACAGTTTATAGGTATCAGTTTATTAGTAAATCTCCTACTGCCTTTGTATATATCTCACTCCAAATCTTATCACTGTTCACAGCCTTCCCTGAACATTATTCGCAGATCCTGTACATAGGAGCTGCCACTAGGAGCTGATTTCGTTCTCGTGGGATGGAGTAATTACCATCATCATTATGGAGAGCTTTACTCTTACCATGGCGAGGGTACTCCATCCACCGTATTTACAGATGTCTGCCACCCTGCGGACAACTCTAGCATTTCCAAGAACCGCTATCACAGTGGTTCCCGGATATCAATTGTAACTTTGATAGATTTGTAAGATTTTGACACATCCCCTAGTTTACAAGTTCTTGTAAATCTGGGTATAGCTTAAAATCCATGGGAGTTGCATGGGAATACCTATTCAAGGTCCATGGAACTCCTTCCCATGGCAGAGTAATGCAAGGCAGCTATTTCAATTGCGTTGTGTTACTCCGGGTATTTTAGAGCCACTCAGAGCCACGCAAGGAGGCTTTCCATGGCTTCAAAGATATGCCTTATGGTTTACGTTGGTCTTGCTCCATATTGCATGGTGCAAGAGCAATGCATTTGTGTACTTATACTGCTAGCTAACAACTAATGGGGAAACATTGGTATGGTGGGAGGTAAACAGAATGGGTTAAACTTCATTAATTAACATGAATTTGTGTTTGTTTCCATAATAGTTCCAAAAGTGGCTTCTGAGGCCTAGTTAAAAATGGACGTTCGGGTAAGTAGAGAGCAAGAGCTGGACAGCATAGGCGCGCCAGTAGCCTGCAAGACAGAGTGAACTGCCTGTGCTCGAGGAGGTTCAAGGCTATTATAGCTAGGAACCTAGGATGGGTGCCAAACATGGACGATTGAATGTACTGATCCTGGGAAAGACTGTCCTAAAACAAAGACCCTTTATTTTTCTGCTAAACCATCGAGAAAATGATGTTGTAATGGTGAGATGATCCTCACCCACCCTGAATTTGTCCAATCAGAGTGTGAATAAGTAGTGATAGTTACTTTTTAGATAGATTAAGTTAGGGAATTAGGGTATAAAAACCCCTGGTTTTGTCCAGAAGGAGTTGCTTTTTCGATTTCTTCTGGAAGTGCTGCCCAACTGCTGACCGATTCCTGGATGTAAGACTCTAATGATATTTTTTACTTGTTTGCTTTGCAGGATTAAAGGATAAGACGAGGGTGTTAGTTGGAGGTTGTTGGGAGAGAATGAATTTGGAACTATCTGTTTCTTTACTAAACTTTTACTGATTTCTTGAATAAGCGATTTTTCTGAGCTCTAAATAAAATGATCATTTAAAAAAAAAAAAGATTTTGCTGAATAAATAATAAATTAATGCACAAATGTCAGATGCAATAAAGTTTTTGCTTTTAATAAAGTTGGGAAAATGGAATTTTAAAAGCTGGTCTTGTGATTTTCCTACGCCTAATTTTCTTTCTAGCAGATCCATTGCCACAATGGTGGTGTGTCTGAAATATTAAATGCTTGAATAAAAACCATGGTAATATTGTGATAAACTCTAGGTGTAAATAATAACCGCTTGGATAGAATTTTAGACGCTCCACCAAATGTTACAGTATTTCTCCATTGAGATTCACCAAAGCCTTGAAGCCAGGAGTAAGTGAATAGAGTAAATGCGCAGTGTTATGGGCCCCACTGATGCATGATTTGTGTGTTTAAAGGTTTCAGGGAAAATGGTGAATATTGATTAGAAATGATTTCTGGAGCCGCGCTGTAGCAGTTATTTCTTGGTAGCAGAGTAGTGGTTGCTAAGGAAATTATGTATAGAGTACCATATACAATTTTGACGTATAAATTTATGACTAACATTTGTTGAGTTTGTATTACGTTATATGTAGTTCTGAGAAGGCTTCCAAGTGTTGGGTAAAGCCAGGGCCTCTGTCTGCAGACGGAGGAAGTGTGGCAAGGTAAAGTCGCACAGTGAATAGTCTGTTTCAAAAAAGGAGTATCGCCGAATACTGTGGTGGTATCGTCGCATATCACTGTTTAGGGACATTAGGTGTGAAAGGATAAATGTATAGTGAGGACAGTCTATGAAATTTCAGCCTTCAAGCACAGGGATCATTGCGTATCCTGATTAAAACTTACTGCTGGGAGAGTAGTAGGACTCAACCCGAGCTTGAAAGTAGGGTAAAAAGGAGCGGCGTCTCTTTTTGCTAACAGTAGAGGAATTCTGTGGTGGGTTAGTTGGACGCGCTGCCTACTGGTAAAGCAGAGTTCATGTATATATGAATAGGGTTTTCCGTATGAATGTGTGTAAATGAAATTGCAATACGCGTTCAAGTGAAACTCTGGGATTCTCTCTAAGGAGGTGAAAATGATCTCTGTATGTGTTTTCCTAGAGAAACGAGTTTGTTATTGCCTGATACAAGGGTAAGGCCAGTAGTGTTGCTTTATCGATGAGTCTAAAAATTCTGAGGAGATGAGCGTTGTCTACTCCGGTTACAGAATATTTGTGTGATTGAAAATTCTATCACTTTATCAGCGAAACAGATTAGTGGAATTGTTTTATGTAAGTTACTAACTGGTTTTGTAAAATATCTTGTAAATACGGCTTCTTGAAAAAACCCTGTAAAGGAGGGGTCAGTCAGCGCTGCAGAAGCCGGAGCGCTGGTGACGTCAAAAGTGTCGCGCTGGGATTGGTCCGTGTGACCGAGACAGAGTAGGAGCTGATTGGTTCTTCACAGAAAGCAGCAGAAGCTATTCGTTAAGCACTATAGTGACGTATCGTGTTCTTACTGGTGCATTAGTGCGAACCGCGCTGTGATAGGTTGGTGTTACGGAATCAGCAGCAGAATAGTACGCGATCTTTTGAAAGAAGGAAAAGTTTACCGAAAATGTCATACTACTATTATGATGATGACAAGAAGAAACCTTCATGGTTTAAAAGGCTGAAGAACATGTTTGTGAAAGACAAAGAGGTAGTTACGAGAGAGGGAAAAATACTTCCTTCACCGAAAACACCTGCTTCTTATATGATAACGAAATATGGATATCATACGTGTGTTTGGTTGGATAATTGGATACAGTATACCAAGGATGATGGTGAATTAGATTTTCCAGAAGGAGGATCGTTTGATGTGGAAATTTTGAGAAATTTGAGAGACAAAATGATGAAACTTGAACCGAGACCTAGACCGACTCAGTTTGAAGCACTGGTTGAATGGGAAGATGAGATGCATCAAATGGAAAGTGAGAGGTTGAGCAGGCATCTTAGACCAAGAGGTAGAGGTCGAGATTTATGGGGTGAAACACATGAGACTAGATTGCGGAGATGGAGGAACGGAAGTATGTGTGATGGCATTTATCCAGTCAGATTGGTAGAAGATTGTGAAGGACGAAAATATACAGAGAAGAAAAGGAATATTGAATGAGGGAATCAAAGCTATGGTGAAAGTGAATCAGAGGATGTTGTATCAGAAGAAATATTAAATAGGAGACCGCCACCATATCAACCAAGTTCTTCATGGACTACTCCGAATGCCCCAATGGTAGAAGAAAGAGTTAATGAAATGCCAAGACAGCCATCAAATTTCAGAGATTTCCCTGAGAGAGTAGAAACAAGATATATCCCAAGCACACCAATAGGAGAAGCTAGAATTACAGGTACTCCTGTACAAAATAATGATTCACACAGAATTGTGTTAAGTCCGGAAAGACGAAATGATGAACAGCCAAATATGTCTGATTATGAGCGTTCTGCACATGAATTGATTCAAACCCTGACTAAAAATATGGAAGCTGTAACTGTCCCAGTAACGATAGGACCTGTGATACCAGTATTTGATGATCAGAAAATAAAAGAGCCGAGATTAACAATCCCATTACAACAAAGTTTGCAGAAGGCAAAAGAGAGTACTTATCCTGATTTGTCAGAAATAAGGCGAAATATTAATGTAAATCCACCAGAATTGACTTTTAATCAAAGCTTATCATGTAGATACCCGACAGGAGCAGAATCTGACTCTGCAACTCCAGAGAGGAGTGCAGATAAAATAGATTTAACGCAAACGCCTATGGGTCCATCAGATAAAGAATTGAGTGAATGGATTAAAACGCTAAAATTAAAAGAGCAGGAATCAAAAGTGCTGGATGTGGCCAAATTAAAAGTAGATATGGAGGAATTAATAATTGAAACGATTGGGACAGACAGATTAAAAACTTACCAGGATGATGAGCTCATGTTTTTATGTAAAAGCATAACATGGAGAGCTAAGACAATGTATGATCAACTAGAAGAAGTGGCAAGTGAATATGGAATAGAATTTTCAAAAATAAAATAATTGCAGAAAACGTATCGAGTAGATTTTGCAGAAAGAGACATTGAGAATATGAATACTGCTGGAAGACTAGTTCAGATAAAAGATTTAATTGTGTTGTTGCGTAAATGGGGTGATGTAGGTAAATCAAGTGGGCAAAGAAGAAAGAAGAGAATAGTGATAAATCTACATTTGCCTTTCCGGTTAGAGAAAATGAAACATTGCCAACTGAATTCCCTATGAGAGAAATTCGTGGAGGAGGATATGTACATGTTCCTTCGAGCAGACAAGATATATTGTCATTTACGAATGATTTCCACAGATTGAGAGAAAAACCAGTAGAGTGGTATCGACAAGTTGACAGATTTGTAAAGGTGTCAAAGGTATTGTGGATTGATTTAGATGGATTATTTGATATAGTGGTACCAACAGATTTATGGACAGAATGTAAAATATCTGTGGATTGGCCAAGGGAGGAGTATCCCAGAGATCCGAGAACAGGAGCTCCATCACTTGATGTGATGAGAAAATATGAACAAGTGATAGTGTGGTCAAAGAATAAGATACCTCCAAAAGAAACTGATTGGGTAAAAATAGACAGGACCACACAGGAGCCGAAAGAAACTGTGCCTTCATTTTATGAAAGGTTGTTGTTAGTCTTCCAACAGTGTAGTGGTTATGAGGAATTAAATGAGAAAGATATGAGTCATTTTGTGTATAGGTTTGTATATGGATTAAGACCAGAAATTTCAGACATGGTTAAACATAGCATGATGCATTGGCAAACAAGCTCAGTATATAAGGTACTGAGACAGGCAAAGTATTGCAGTGAAGAAATTGACGCAAAACAGAAAAGGCTGAAAGAGAAAGCTATGTGGGCACAAGTGAAGGTAGTGGAACAGCAGGTAGCCCAGCTAGAGAGTAAGAATACAGGAGATCAAGGTGGTTTTAAAGGCAAACCTAAATTGGTAGGGAACATTGATGAATTGAAAAAGAAAATGCCATGTTTCAACTGCGGCAAGATAGGGCATTGGAAACAAGAGTGTAAATGTCCACCTAGAGTTAATGGGGAACATACATCACTTGAATTCGCAGGTGCAGTTTGAGGTAAATCAACAGCAACAGCAGCAGATAGCAAATCAGCAAAGTCAGGTGCCGCAACCGCCACTGCCATACAGTGGAAATCAGCAGAGATACAGTGCAGAGACCGGATTCAGCGGAGGTGCGCAGGTAAAAAGACCGCAAAGAGCAAATGCGTGTCCTCAATATTGGTTGCAAGAAGAGAATGGCAGTGAGCCGGATGAAAGTTTCTGACGGTGCCTGAGGGAGGAAGAAAAGTGTATGCTTGGAGCCACTCTTGAGGTAGATCAGTCAGGTCCATTTGTGAGCGGAAAGGTGAATGATGTGGAAATAACTTTCCTAGTGGGCACTGGTGCTACCCGTTCTACTGTTGGATCAGTGGAAATTCAAAATCTTCCTCTCTCGGGTGAGACAATCCAGGTTGTAGGTGTAGCTAATAGACAAATAAATACTCCTTTGACAAAACCAGTTGAAAAAGAGATTGGGACATACAAAGATATGCATCGGTTTGTGGTGTGCGACAGCAGTCCTGTTAATTTGCTAGGCAGAGATATACTATGTAAAATGAACTGTGCCATATATTGTTCACCAGATGGCATAGAATTGAAGATAGAATTGAAGATAGCTTGTATAAATTGACAATGCTCATGATTGAGGCAGAGCAAGATAAACTGTTTCTTGTTTTTGATAAAGAGAAAATTCCTGTTGAACTGAAAGAGGCAGTGAAAGAAAGCGTGTGGGATTTCACTGGAAAAGATATAGGGTTAATGAAAGGGGTTGATCCTGTGAAAGTGTCTATAAAAGAAGGGGCAAGCTACCCAAATATACCCCAATATAAAATGACTGCAGAGTCCTTGTAATTCACCGATTATGGGATTGAAAAAGCCGAATGGAACATTTAGGATTGTGCAGGACCTGAGAAAAGTTAATAAAATTGTTGTCCCATGTTGCCCAATTGTTCCGAATCCAGCAGTGATTTTGTATCAAATTCCTCATGATGCAGAATGGTACACAGTGATTGATTTATGCAAAGCGTTCTTTACTGTTCCATTGCATCCAGAATGCCAAACCAATTTTTGCGTTCCGTTTCCAAAATCGTATCCTGGCATGGTGTAGAATTCCGCAAGGGTACACTGAGAGTCCATCGATTTTTAATCAGTTGTTAAAGAAATCATTAGAAAATTTGAGCATGCCGGAGAATCTGTGTTAGTGCAGTATATTGATGATCTTTTGGTTGCGTCAAAAACAAAGGATGCCTGTGTAACTGATACAGTGGCATTGTTAAATCATTTGGCTGAGGAGGGACATAAAGTGTCTCCATCAAAATTACAGTTTTGTCAAAAAGAAGTACAGTATTTAGGACACAAGATTGCTAAAGGAATCAGACAGGTCACAATTGAGAGAATTAAAACGATACAAGGAATGCAGCCACCTAAAACTCAAATACAGGTAAGAATGTTCTTAGGAATGGTAGGTTACTGCCGACAGTGGATACGTGGATTTTCATTGATTGCAAAACCATTGCAGAGATTGACAAAGGCAGACATCAGAGACCCTATTGTTCTGACTAAAACAGAGATGGAAGCATTTGAACAGCTAAAAACTAAGTTGTGTGAAGCACCAGCTTTGGGAATGCCTGATTATGAAAAAGAATTTGAACTGTACTGCAGTGAGCGAGAAGGATGTGCTTAGTCAGTATTAATTCAGAGGCATGGAAGAATGAGAAAACCAATTGCGTATTTCTCAGCTGTTTTGGACCCCGTTGCAAAGGCTTTGCCGGGTTGTCTGAAAGCAGTAGCAGCAACCAGTGTAAGTTTGGAACAAAGTGAAGGGATTGTGTTGGGATTTCCTGTGAGGGTGTATGTACCTCATTCTGTGGAGATTCTCCTCACTACAGCAAAAACACAGTACATGACTAATAGTAGGATGACTCGTTATGAGAAAATAATCTTGGGAGCTGAGAATGTGACAATTGCAAGATGTGTGAATGTCAACCCATCGACATTATTACCAGATACTATTGAGGCAGAAGTAAAAGGTGAGCTAGATCACAAGTGTTTGGATGTTCTGGAGTATTGTACAAAGCCACGTCCAGACATTAAAGATGAACCTTTACTTGAATCAGATTTTGTAATGTTTGTGGATGGATCATGCTTGAGAACAGAGAGTGGTGTTCTAAGTGCTGCATATGCTGTCTGTACAGTAGCAGAAGTGTTAGAAGCATCTTGTCTGAAAGGAATTCATTCTGCTCAGATAGCGGAATTGATTGCTTTGATACGAGCATGTGAATTGGGAAAAGAGGTGAAAGTAACCATAGTGACTGATAGTCAATATGGTTATGGAGTTGTTCATTAACATGGACAGCTTTGGTCCCAAAGAGGTTATTTGACCTCTGCAGGAACACCTATTCGGAATGCTGAGTTTGTGAGGACATTAATAAATGTGATTCAGTTACCTGAAAAATTGGCTGTGGTAAAATGTTCAGCTCACAAGAGGGGTGAGGATTATATCACCCGAGGTAACAATTATGCGGATGCAATTGCAAAGCACTGTGCAAAGAACCAAATTTCAATAAATCGAGAAAAGATTGAAGAACATGTTCCAAGTCCTTTAATGCTAACCACAGTAGTTGAGACTTGGCAAGAAGTGAAACAGATGCAGGAAGAGGCAGGAGCAGCGGAAACGGATATCTGGCTAAAATCAGGATGCAGACAAAGGGAGGAAGATGAAATTTGGGTTTACAAAGATGAAAGACCAGTAATGCCCGATAGTATGATGTCAGATATGGCTCGAATGTACCATGGTCAGGCCCACATTGGGAGGGATGCTATGATTCGTCTCTTCAGACAGACTTGGTATAATCCCAAATTCAATGATTGCTGAAAGCCTGTGTCAAAGATGCTTAGTCTGTCAGCAATTTAATCCAAATAGAAAAACTGTTGTAAGTTTGGAAACCATAGGACGGGAGGGTGGCCCATTCACAAGAGTTCAGCTGGATTTTGTTGAGCTACCTCCATGCAACAGACTTAGATATGTTCTTGTGATAATCTGCTTGTTCTCTCGATGGGTAGAAGCTTTCCCCACGCAGAGGAATGATGGATTAACTGTTGCTAAGCTGTTCTTGCATGAGATAATACCACGCTTCGGGTTTCCGGTGACGATTGAGTCAGATTGAGTCGGACAGAGGCCCGCATTTTCAAAATGAACTTATTCAGATGATCTGCGAAGCTCTGGACATTCGCCAGAAGCTGCATTGTGCATATAGACCTGAAGCTTCAGGAGTAGTTGAGCAAGTAAATGGAACAATTAAAAACAGAATTGGAAAGATGTGTTTGGCAACAGGAAGGAAGTGGCCTGATGCTTTGCCACTTGTTTTAATGACACTGAGAAGCATACCAGACAGGAAAACTGGATTAAGTCCACATGAGATCTTGATGGGCAGGGTGATTAGACAGGCCTATGTACCAGTTGATAAGTTGTTAACCATTAATGATGACATCATACTGGATTACTGCAAAAATCTGTCTGATGTGGTAACTTCTGTGCTCCACCAGGTGGGAACTGATTCAAATTCCAAAGAGAAAAATCCAGCTCATGATCTAGTCCCTGGGGACTGAGTACGAGTGAAAGTTCATCGCAGAAGAAATTGTCTGGTACCAAGGTGGCAAAGACCACGTCAAGTTATCTTGGTCAGTACTACTGCAGTTAAGTGTGCTGGACTGAAAAGGTGGGTTCATGCTAGTCACACCATCCGTGTGCCTGAACCTGAATACCCATACGACGGTGAAAGTACAATTGACTTTGATTCTGAAGGTGAACCAGAGAGGGATCCAGATATTGAAGACCGACAAGAACGTCGACATCTGGAAGTATCAGAAGCCAGTTCTGCATCTGAAGGTGACGGTGAAAGGGAGATTATTGAAATACCAGATTCAGAAGATCAACTTGAAGGTCGAGAATCGGTAAAGACAGACACCAGTAAAGACGCAAAAGAAAGTGAAGAGAAAGTTGTTGAAAAGAAGAAAACTGAAACGCAAACTGAAGACTCTGGAAGCAGGAACGGAAATCCTGAGACTGGGGAAGAGGAAGTAACTCACGATAAGGATGAGATTCCAAGTACCAGTTATGAAAGTGTTCCTAACAGAGTAACAGTAGAGAAAACTAAAACTGATGAAGACAAAGACATTGTGAAGATCATAATCCATGATACAGTAGAAGACACTGAAAGTGAAACTGATGACAGTGCAGACGGTGACTCCATTAAGAAAAAGCACAAGAAAAAGAGCTTGGAGAGTGGAGCATAACACAGTAGAGCCAAAGACCAAGAAGGTCTGCAAAGGAGACAATTGGCCTAAAGGAGCTGGTGGATTGAGATTCAAAATAGTGAACAAAACAAAAGAACAAAAAGAGCAGGTAAACGAGATTACCAGCCAGAAATAAACATTGGGAAAGAAAATAGAGATTGTCCAAAGGCCAAAAAGAGTAAGACGTCAAATCAAAGATACAAATCATCTGAGTGGACATATATTGTTCTGCCACCAATTGTTGAGGTAAATAGCAGTCAAAGAAAATCTGTACGACCCAAAGCCAATTGGAAAAAGTGAGTAAGAAAGTCAATTAAGAGAAAAGAAATAGGTGCTCAAAGTATATGATATTAAAGTAAAAAGTCTGAAGTCCTGTGAGACGGTTTATGTAAATATAGGAGAGGTCGGAGTTGACAAAAGGTCGAAGAAAAACTAATTATAGCATAATTTAGAATAGAAATTAACACAAGGTCGAAGAAAACTTGTTAGAGTGCTAAGTGGTGTCAAATTTATAGGTGACATAAGGTCGAAGAAACGGTGTTAGGAAAAATGGCAATGAATAATCATAAAATGAAATGTTCGATTTTTAGAAAATGGTGCAGATGCTTTATGATATGTATGGGGTTATTGATTATATTGTGGGTAATTTTAGCTATTGTGATTCCTTTCCAAAGTAATTTAACAAAATTAAAACCAAATGTGAGTTCAAGTAAACTGAGTGAGAAATAAACAGGTGCATGAGACTCATGTGTATAAGCCAGAATTGCATCAAGATAGGTCCATCACCGACTATACCAAGAACACTTTTTCAAAGTTATTGCTTGAATACATAAAAACTATGAATGTTGATGACTGTTATGTTGTGTAAAATTGCCGTACAAAAGGGGGTGGTAATGGGCGGAGCATCTGAACCAATCAAACACTCACACCCAGTCAAAAGATCTGGTTTTAATCCATCACCGTTCTTTAGCCCACTCTGCCACCCCAGTTCAGACATGGCTATATGCAAATCAGTCTGACCCTGTGCCTCATGGGAACAGTCCAGCCCGAACTGCCAAGCCATGCCTTCCCTGGACCGAAAACCAGCTTCCGAGGACCGGTTTCTGGCATTCCAGCCGTCTTCAGCCCGGCTTGCTTGAATCCAGTAGCAAAGTGAGCAAGGGACTCACGTCTGAGCATACCCTGCCACACTTATGGCAGCCAAAAGCGGTACAAAAAGGGGTGGTAATGGACAGAGCATCTGAACCAATCAAACACTCACACCCAGTCAAAAGATCTGGGTTTAATCCATCACCGTTCTTTAGCCCACTTCCGGTCCAGGGAAGGCATGGCGTGGCAGTTCGGGCTGGACTGTTCCCATGAGGCACAGGGTCAGACTGATTTGCATATAGCCATGTCTGAACTGGGGTGGCAGAGTGGGTTAAAGAACGGTGATGGTTTAAACCCAGATCTTTTGACTGGGTGTGAGTGTTTGATTGGTTCAGATGCTCCGTCCATTACCACCCCCTTTTGTACTGTGTAAAATTGCCAGCATCAGTATCTGAAGGGGTGACCTATCAACACCTTCCTCTTACTTATGGAGTAACATGTAGTGTAATTGCAAGTTTGTTTTATAAAACTGGGAAGTTGGAATATCATTATTCCAATGTGGATGAAATATTTGCAAAATTAAAAATTGACAATACATTAAATAAAAGAAAACATGCAGAGGTAATGGGAGAATATTTCCTAGAAGTAGACGAGTTAACGCATGAATACGCTTTTAATCATAATTTGACATGTAAAATGAGAGTTGAGGAGAAAGCATTCTTAAATATGGTTGAGGAAAGAAGAATTGCTTACAAACGAAATGAGAAAATGAAACATGCAAAGTCTAAATATTACACATTTGATGATGAGAATATTGAGGATAAGAATGTGAATGTAGCAATAAACATAGATGCACCAATGTTGGGAACATTTTGTATTAGAAGAGACAACTCAATGTATGACAATTATTTTGTGGGTGCAAGTCAATGTGAAGATACCTATAGAATTATAGGGGGTTGGGGATTTAAAGGAGGAAATGATCCTATTTTCCCTGGAATTTATTTCACTTGTGGGAATCGAGCCTATTATAGATTACCAGACCATTGGTATGGGACATGTTATGTGGGTTTGGTCTTTCCTAAAATTTTCCATGTAGAGTAGATAGAAGTACTAATGGAAAGCATGAGAAAGGTAAAGTTCTAAGTCGAAAAAGAAGAGAAAGTGTATTAGAAATAATAGGTGATGTATTTGGAGCACTGATACCAGCAGTGGGAATTTCGTTTAATGCAAATAGAATCAGAAAATTGTCCACAATTGTTGATCGACTATCAACAGACACAGCAGGAGGATTCCTAATGGTAAATACTGAAATGGTTGCTATGAGAGCTATGGTTATGCAAAATCGAGTTGCCCTTGAGATAATTTTAGCAAAAGAGGGAGGAGTCTGTGGGATTTTGAAGGTGCAACATTGTTGTACTTATATCCCAGATAAAAGTCGGAATATTGAAAAGTATATTATAAACATTACAGATTTGCATAGAGAAATTGAACCACTGGAGGTTGAAGGTGTCCTTGAAAAGCTGGGTAAAAGTTTCTCAGCAATTAAGCATTTGTTTCAAGAAATAGGTAGTTCAATTATAGGTAAAATACTAATACCGATAACAATCTTAGTGATAATAGTTTTCATGATAAGATTATGCTGTATATACAAAGGTAGAAGAGATTTTAGAATGTCAATAAGAAAAGGAAATGAAGAACAACAGGCAAGAATGAGAGAAAAGAATGAGATAGAAATGGAAGAAATAAGAGAAAAGATTTTCAAAGACTCAAAAGAGAAAGAAACAAAAGTATGACAATTTCAGAGCTTGCATGCAAGAACTGGCAGCCTGGATGTCCGCCAACTGCCTGAAACTTAATGGCAGCAAAACCGAGGTGCTCGTGGTGGGGGGATGCCCATCTGTGTGGACGTCGGCGTGGTGGCCATCTTGCCTTGGAGAGACACCCGTTCCTTGCCAGGAAGCCAGGAATCTTGGGATGTGGTTGGACACTAATCTTGACTTCGAATCCCAGATTGGTCGTGTGGTGGGGACATGCTTTGGAGTCCTAAGAACTCTGAGAAAGGTCTTGGACTTCCTGCCCACTTCCGCTCGTCGGACGTTGGTGCATGCCTTAGTCACCTCACGCCTAGATTATGGCAATGTGCTGTATCTGGGGGCCACGGGAAAGGCTCTCAACCGCCTACAGGTGCTGCAAAATGCCGCCGCTCGCCTTATTTTAAGGCTTCCTAGAAGATCTTCCTCCAGGGCAGCACTTCAGGCTCTGCACTGGCTGCCTGTGAGGAGCAGGGTGGAATTCAAAGCCCTCGCTACGTGTCACCGAATTCTGGGTGGCAAAGCCCCTGCCCCGCTACAGAGCCTGGTGACCAGGTATGAGCCCACTAGAACTCTGCGCTCCTCCTGTACAGGCCTCTTGAAAATTCCTAAAATCAGAAAAGCGCGTATGGGGGGAAGGTCGTTCAGATTTTTGGCACCGAAGCAATGGAATGACCTTCCGTCTGAGATACGCCAGGAGGCATCAGAACCTCTGTTTAGATCTAAACTTAAGACCTACCTTTTCAGACGGTAGTTGGCTGCGCTAGCTGTCCTACTGCTTACCCCACTATTATAGCGCGGGGACACGCCTGCAGGCGTACACCAGGCGCTCTACAAATGCCCCTAATAATAATAAAAATAATAGATGATACTAAACAGAAGGCGTTGAAACATGTTCTGCTAAATTTTCCAACATTTTGAGAAATATTTGGTGATAAATCACCAGATGAGGGAATTGATGGAGCAAGGTGGCAAACACAACATTTTGTGTACCCCTCTCGAAGTTAATGTCCCATAACGTTAACAATTATTAATAGTATGTTTTGTGAAATTAACCAATCATAGAATAAGATGCACACATTATTTTTTTATTATTATACACAAGAATACTAATGCAATAAAACTAGCTAATATGTATTGTCATGGTGTTGTGAACTAATGTGCAGTTTAGTTGTAAACAAACGCAATCTAAATGTGCTTATTGTATTCGTTTGTGTTATGGAGTGGTCGAAAATGTAAGTATAAAATGCATTTGTGTAGCTTATACTGCTAGCTAACAACTAATGGGGAAACATTAGTATGGTGGGAGGTAAACAGAATGGGTTCAAATTCATTAATTAACATGAATTTGTGTTTGTTTCTATAATAGTTCCAAAAGTGGCTTCTGAGGCCTAGTTAAAAATGGACGTTCGGGTAAACTGAGAGCACGAGCTGGACAGCGCAGGCGCGCCAAAAGTCTGCAAGACAGAGTGAACTGCCTGTGCTCGAGGAGGTTCAAGGCTACCATAGCCCGCAACCTAGGATAGGTGCCAAACATGGACGATTGAATGTACTGATCCTGGGAAAGTAATGTGATGTAGCCACTCAAGGAAGTGGCTAGGCCAAAGACTGTCCTAAAACAAAGACCCTTTATTTTTCTGCTGAACCATCGAGAAAGTGATGTTGTAATGGTGAGATGATGCTCACCCACCCCGAATTTGTCCAATCAGAGTGTGAATAAGTAGTGATAGTTACTTTTTAGATAGATTACGTTTGGGAATTAGGGTATAAAAACCCCTGGTTTTGTCTAGAAGTGGTCGCTTTTTCGATATCTACTGGAAGTGCTGCCCGACTGCTGACCGATTCCTGGATGTAAGACTCTAATGATATTTTTTACTTGTTTGCTTTGCAGGATTAAAGGATAAGATGAGGGTGTTAGTTAGGGGTGTTAGGAGAGAATGAATTTGGAACTATCTGTTTCTTTACTAAACTTTTACTGATTTCTTGAATAAGCGATTTTTCTGAGCTCTAAATAAAATGATCATTTTGAAATAAAACTTAAGATTTTGCTGAATAAATAATAAATTAATGCATAAATGTCAGATGCAATAATTTTTTTGCTTTTAATAAAGTTGGGAAAATGGAATTTTAAAAGCTGGTCTTGTGATTTTCCTACGCCTAATTTTCTTTCTAGCAGATCCATTGCCACAATGGTGGTGTGTCTGAAATATTAAATGTTTGAATAAAAACCATGGTAATATTGTGATAAACTATAGGTGTAAATAATAACCGCTTGGATAGAATTTTAGACGCTCCACCAAATGTTACAGTATTTCTCCATTGAGATTCACCAAAGCCTTGAAGCCAGGAGTAAGTGAATAGAGTAATGCCCAGATGCATCAACCATGTTTGGAATCGCAAACGGTGCGATTCCTTAAAATCGGCCGTTTGCGACTCCAAAAATGCTTGTTGATATGCATCATTAGATTTTGTCCAAAATCGCTAATTTTGCGAATTTCTAAAATGCGATTGCATTTAAGGAATCACAATTTTGCGATTCCTTAAATGCAATGCATCATTGTTTAAAAATTTGCGAATTTCAAAATAGCAAGTGCAAATTACCACGAGTTTGAACCTCGTGGTAATTTGCAAAAATGTTTAATAATGCACAAAAATGCATTTTTTAAACTGTTAAGTTACAGACACACATGTCCTTAGGACATGTGTGTATGTAACTTATAGCTAAAAGTGCATTTCATGGGTGCAGGGGGGGGTCATTTGGACCCCCCTCTCCACCCTTGAAATGCTTTGGTGAATTGCGATTTTGAAATTGCGAATTCGCAATTCCCATTCATTCCTATGGGCATTTCAGCCGATAGGAATGAATGGGAATTGCGAATTCGCATTTTCCAAATCGCATTTTTTTTGCGATTCGGTAAAAATTGCGATTTTTACCGAATTGCAAAAAAAATGCGAAAATAATGATGCATACCATTTTGCGAATCCTAATTTGCGATTCGGTAATTTTTGCAAATTAGGATTCGCAAAAAAGAAGTTTGATGCATCTGGGCATAAATGCGCAGTGTAATGGGCCCCACTGATGCATGATTTGTGTTTTTAAAGGTTTCAGGGAAAATGGTGAGTATTGATTAGAAATGATTTCTGGAGCCGCGCTGTAGCAATGTCATCACGCCGACGTGGGCCTATTATGGTGTCTGTGACGTCAACGGAGCCACGAGCGGTGCCGTGCTTCTGTGACGTTGTTCCATGTCGGCGCGAAGCTACAAAAAGAATTTCCGAATGTTGCTGACGCAGGGGGATATTCACAAGGTGAGGAATCCACTGGCAGATGTATCCATCAGAAGAAGGCTACTATCTTCTCCATCGGGCCACTTTTGCTATAAGTACCTGTTGGGTGTATTGGCACGATTTGTGCTTGGACGATCTAATAAATTATATATCATCCTAAATAAATATTTTCATGGTCCGGGGCAAAACACCACTGCTGTGGTGATTAAAGTTTGAGTCAGTAGAATTTACTGGAATCGGTTAACGAATCCATCACGTTGCAGTGCATGAAATTGAAGATCGGATTCATCACGCTGAAACTGGAGACTGAAGATGTAAATAAAAATAGGATACTTGACAAAAAAAAAAACTTTTTTCAATTGCCATCCCAGAAAAGACACAAACCCACAATTCCTGTCATTGGAGGCCAGTGCCTCATCCATTAGGCCATTGGGGATTTATGTATTAATGTCATTGCCATGGCACTTCCTAAAGTAAGAACTCCTGCGTAAGCGCACGGCTCTTCACTGGTATATGTATTATTTTTCTCTCGAGCACACTTCCATCTTGTAAACATTCTGAGTCTAATGTAATTTGACGGTTAAAAATTCAGGGCATTGCGGGGCTCAGCCAATGTGGAAGTTCACATAAATTGTGGGCGGACTGCGTTTTACAGGCCATCTCACAAACACATCTCTGAAGGAATCACCATAAAACACTACAATTCAACCATTCATTATTTGGATTTGTAGTAGTCCAAAATACACTATTCCCTCTTGTGCAAATACATCTCTCCCATTCAGACCTAGTAACGCTTAACTATATAATGATAAGTGTGAGTCAGTAGATCAATAATGCTTCGGTCTAGGCAAAAGCAGGAAAAATGACCACGATCCACCCCAGATGGGACTCAAACCCATAATGCCTAGCTTAATAGGCCACTGTTTTAATCATTAGGCCATTGAGGCTTTATAGTTTAAACGTCGTTTCCTGATTCTCATGTCTCAGCACAACCAATGATACAATAAGGTTTCCGGTAGAAAGGGGGGAATGCTTGCGTGCGCGTGCATAAACAGAAGTACAGTGCATTTACTTGTCTCTGCATATACACGCATCCAGCTACTATCTGGTTTATCCATGGGATACACTCACGCGTGCTGCCGAACGAAACCCTCTAACTGCCTTGCACATTCTTCCTTGCCAGTTTTACGACAGTTAAATATCAGAACCAACAAAGAAACTGACCCAATCCTTATTAAAACGAAACCCAAAACCAACTAACATCCTACTAAAAAAAGCCCAAATGACGGTCAAAACGCTAAAATTTCTAAAAGCTCCAAAAATATTACCAGCGAAGAGGGGGGCATGGCGAAAGACGTACCCTCAATGCAACTGTGGAATTAGGAGGAGGTGGGAGGGAGGAAAATTATATTTAAATGTAATCAGCTATGGTGCTGAAACTACACACAGGCAAACAGAAACAGAGCAGGAAACCAAGAAAAAAAAGTAGTCCCCCACACAACAGACAACGAACTGTAGTGTGATGAGACAGTACTTAGTCCCTGCTGCATGGGAGGAACAGAAGAGAAAAAGTAGGGACAAAGAGGCAGGACTGACCACTGGCAAGCAAGGATTTTTGAAGGACACTGAAACAAACAAATCAAAAGTAGGGGGATGGCTTTAACCCAACATAGGAAATTACAACAGGTCTCGAATGCTTGACCTAAAAACTGGCGATGTGTCTGCCCAATCTAAATACGGTAGGTAGACACATGGCTAAACCTCTGATGGGTCATACTCATTCAGTTTGTTTGAGGATTATGTAGGCGGCGGAGATGGAGTAGTCTCCACTGTTTATACACTGAAGGGCCCCTCTACTCTAAGTGAAGTGGGAGGACCTTCAGGTTGGTGGAAAGGGTATTCCATTGCAGTTACGATATAGTACCTTTCCACCAACAAATAAAGCAGGCCATTAATACTTAACAGCGTTATAATCTTCCATCATTATATTCTTCCACCTCCACTCATCTATAAGACACATTTTGTGCTAGATGAGTACGTTTGGGCCTTTCTCTAGATAGAGAAACCCTCCAGTGTGCCTCCCCATTACACTGCTCTAGCCCAACCACTTGCGAGATGGATTATGCGAGTGGAATGTTACTGAGTCTTCATATCCATAAAACATATTCACTTTTCCATAAAGCCACTCATTAACTAAGGTGAAATTGGACCTTTTTCACAAGTAAACTGCAGGGCCGGACTGGCCATAGTGGGCATTGGGCGCTTCCCTGGGAGGCTGAAAGGGTGGGGACCGATTTTGAAGCGGCGAGGGACTATTTTGTTACTGGGGCCGGTTATGCAGCGGTGCTGCAGCAGTTCTTCACACTTTAAAGCACCCCCAGCTCCAACAAAATTGGCAGGGCTGCTTTGGGTTCTCAGTACAGCGCTGTTTACAGGGGGTAGAAAGCGAAACATAGGGATCCTAGAACGGTCCCTTTTAAGAACTCCCTCACTCACGCGATTCCGCCGTAGGTCCTTTGCTGTTTGAAAATCTGCTTTCTGGGTGGGGTAAAAGTAGAAAGTGCAGTGACTCTACAGCACAAAATCAGATGTTATCAAATGCTCAAGGTATCACCTCTTTCCCTTGCTAAAGCCCAATACACTGCTCACTTCCACTTTTACTGAAAGCTGCTGATAGTAGAGGTTGCTCTTGCCTTGGTTATTTAGACTGATATCGGGTAATGTGGTAAGAAACATAGCGCATCGTAGTGGTGTTATACATTGGTCTTCAACCTAGAGATGTGTGGAATTTGCATAACTTACTTTTGGGTAATGACACAAAATTCTAAGTAAATTACATACAATATGTGTAAAATGTGAAATGCAAATCTGACAGCGCTATATTTTAGGGCAAAATGCAACCCCACTTCCACTTTGGCTGCAAGGGCACTTATTTGCTCTAAAAAAAGATCCGAAAACACACACAGGAGTTGCTCCCTTCTTTTTGTTGTATGTCACTCCCTCTAAAGGTTTCGCTTTTGTAGTCTTATTCGCCACCACCTTCGGCTCCAATGGCATAAAGGAAGGGTAACGCTCTCTGTGAAAACACAAAAATACTTATACAGTCCACAAGAGAAGATACAAGATCAAATACCTGTCGGAGGATAGTCCTTCTGCAACCGGGGTCCTAATTTTTGTATTTAAATTTCATGTTAGATCTACAATCATGCACTTTATTAAATAAACATTTTAGTGTCACCATCTGCCCAAATTACTCACCAGTGATACTGATTTTCCAGTGGCCTGTGCCTCTTTAGTTCTCTGAGAAAAAGGCACCATGTAGTATGGCTTTCCTACAGTTAACATTACAATAAATGTAATTATTAGTAGTGATGATACATGAAGGGAAAGACTCCCTTGTAATACTCTGTGATTTGCCAGACTTGGACCAGGTGCTACTTTTTGTTATCTGGTCTCCATCTGTGTGTTGTCCACATCAGACTTCTATTGTGCACTGTAAATAATGCACTTCACTCAGTCTTTTCTTGCCTGGCATAGTGTACAAATAGGAGTCATGCCCAGCCTGTCACCCTCCTCTATGGCAACTAAGGCACACACCTCTTTGGACTGTCCAGTGCTACATCAAGCATAGCACTTTCCTGTAAGCATCAGTCCTTTTCTTATCCAACTTGACCCCTCCATCTCTGTAATGTCAAACAAGCATTCTTTAGTTTGATACCAGTCTCTGTCAATTCTTTGTCATTTTTTTGCCATGGTTCCATTTATATTAATATGAATCTCATAATGTATACAGATTTGTGTCTGGTTCTATGATCTTTGTTCTTCCTTGAATCCCGAGGGGCTTATTTACAAGCCCCTTGTACCACCGCTGCGTCACTTTTTGTGACACACCGCTGGCGCCACCTCCTGCCTCATATTTACAAGGAAACGTAATGCCACCCTGCGTGGATTTTCCCGTCTATGTAACTATAATATAAACTACCCCACTGGATTCAAGCTAGCCTGGCTGATGAAGGGTGATGCCCTGAAACCGATCCCAGGATGCTTTTTTCAGTTTCAGGGAGGGCCTGGCTTGGCAGTTCGGGCTGGTGTTCCACAAGGAACAGGGTCAAGACTGATTTGCATATGGCTGGGTTCAAACTGGGGTGGTGTAGAGAGCAAAAGAATGATTGATTAAACCCAGATATTTGTGTCTGGGGGTGAATGTTTGCATTGTCCAGCATTCCGTCCATCAATTGTTTCCTTTGCATATGTCGCCCTAAGTGGGAAGGGTATGCTAAGACGTGGGTCCCGTGCTTACTACACCACTGGTTTCAAGTTAGCCTGGCTGATAAAGGGTGATGCCCTAAAAGCGGTCCCAGGATGCTTGTTTTCGTTCCAGGGAGGGCCTGGCTTGGCAGTTCAGACAGGACTGTTCCCTCAAGGAACAGGGTCAAGACTTATTTGCATATGGCTGGATCCAACCTGGAGTGGTGTGGTGAGCAAAAGAATGATGGATTAAACCCAGATCCTTGTGACTGGGGGTGAATGTTTGCATTGTCCAGTATTCTGTCCATCAATTGTTTCTTTTGCATATGTCACCCTAAGTGGGAAGGGTATTCCCAGACGTGGGTCCCGTGCTCACTACACCATTGGATTCAAGCTAGCCTGGTTGATGAAAGGTGATGCCCTGAAACAGGTCCCAGGATGCTTGTTCTCGTTCCAGGGAGGGCCTGGCTTGGCAGTTCGGGCTGGACTGTTCCCTCAAGGGACAGGATCAAGACTGATTTCCATATGGCTGGGTCCAAACTGGGGTGGTGTGGTGAGCAAAAGAATGATGGATTAAACCCAGATCCTTGTGACTGCCGGTGAATGTTTGCATTGTCCAGCATTCCGTCCATCAATTGTTTCTCTTGTAAATATGTCCCAATCTCACGCAACACTTCGCGTGAAAGGGGAATGACATGGGTGTTGCTGTGGGTGTTCCGAAGTATCACCCTTGTATTCTGCAGCATTTCCAGATTTACAGGAATTTGTAAACCTGGAAATGTGGCAGAATACTATGCCACGAGGGGCAACAAGGAGAAATGTTTACATTTCTCCTCGATTTTTCCTCTTTCTAGGGTTATTGTATTCTGCAACACACATAGGAAGGAAGAGGAAATCACCTCTTCTTATCGTTTTTGCTATTGTTTTTGTGCAGGAAGGAACCTCTTCATGCACAGAATCATTCTCCCCGCAACACAGGCACCTTTGCACCATGGTGCAAGGGTGCCCGCATGGCAGCAGATTGTGCGCCAGTGCAGGGGAATCCACAGGGATGCATCATATTGTTGTAAATATGACATATACCTGTGTTGTGAAAGTGCTGTAGCATGGCGCAGCCGAAGGGCTTGCGGCGCTGTGTTGCTGCACTTTCTTGTAAATAAGGCCCTGAGAACTTTGGCACTGGCTTCTAGGTACTGACCAACACCTTTTCTTACAGCACGGTATTGTCCTCTGCACCAGGCCTTGTGTTATAAATCAACACATGATACTAATTGGGTTCCAGCATGTAGTTTTAATGGAAGGTAGAACAGCTTTACATCCACAGAAAGAGGCACGTCTTCCTCCAACAGCCGCCCAGAACTAAAGCCCCAGAACACTCTACTGACATCATAGGTTCTACATGACATGTCATGGTTCTACATGACATGACATGGAATACCACACACCTCCCCCCCTTCAAAAAAAACAAAACAAAAGCACAAAAAAAAATCAAAACCTGACAAAATCCTTAAATTTCATAGGAAAACATTTGATACGTGAACTACGACGAGAATCAGTTGACTTTTGGTCACAGGTAGGAAGAACACAATCAGAAAAGTCCGTATTAACCAAGTTATCTGCAACAATATCCTGATCAACATTCACAGGAATAACATTCTTGGTCACATCTTTACAAGAAGCAGAAACATTGAGAAAATCATCATTGGTAAAATTGTTAACATTTACATTTTTATTTGAAGACAAATTATCAAAGGCTTCATGAGTACCACAAAGCTCAGAACTGTCGCTCACTACAGGTGAGTTATTTGAAGGAGAAACGCTAGAAAGTGGAGGGGAAGAATTAGAATGAGCGGATCTATGTTCAGAGAAATTTCTTAGGTCATCAGATCTACACACAGATATGCGTCTCAAATTCCAAATTTTCCCATCTTCCACCCTAACAGCTTTGCTAAAAAGTTCGATGATTCGAAGAGGACCAGACCATCTAGGGGAGCCTTTACGGACTTGTCCACCAAATTTCACTCTCACGAAGTCACCAACACTTAATTTGGGTAGACCCAAATTACGTGCTGGAATACTAGACACCTTAGCTTGGTATTTATTGGCTCTCTCTCTGACAGTCTTCAAATCTAATTCTAGATAGTCACCTTTTTCAGTACGCAACCACCAAGGCATAAGCTTCGAACCAGGTTTTCTACAACGCAACATCTCAAAAGGTGACAATCCAGTTACAGTATTGGGGGAAAAACGATACGTCAATAAAGTAGCTTGGAGAGCTTTCCTCCACTTCAAACCACTACGCAAAGCCAACTGACAAGATTCTTTAATTACTCTATTAAAGCGTTCCACTTGTCCGTTGGCTTGAGGAAAATAATTGGAAACTCTTTTTTGTTTGATGCCACAACTGGAGAGAAATGACGAAAAATTTTCGGTAACAAATTGTGGACCATTATCAGTGACAAGTTCTTCAGGCAGACCTTCTCTGGAAAAAACTTCATTAAGGAAGTCAATAATAACATCAGAACTTACTTTCTCCACAATTTTCAACTCCGGCCATTTTGAGAAATAATCAACCAGAACGATGGCAAACATCTCTTTGCCTGATTGATAACTAAAAGGGCCAATGATATCTACACCGAGTTTGCGCCACGGACCTTGAGCAAACTCGACAGGAGTAGGATTCACAATAATAGGTTTCACGGATTTGTCACTCAAGGAACAAGGGGAACAATTTCTTACCCATTTATCAATCATGTTGTCCATACTAGGCCACCAGTAAAATTCTCTGATCCTTCTTTTAGTGGAAGACATCCCTAAATGACCTTCATGGGCCAGATCACAAATCATATCTCGTATGCCTAAGGGGGGAATAATTTTGTCATCCCTAAAAATCATAGCACCATCATCCATCAATTCATCTTTCACCTTAAAGAAAGAAGCTAGTTCACCACTAAGTTTCCTCTCTTCAGGCCAACCTTTGTTTAAAAACAACCTTACATCCTTGAGAACATCATCCTGATTCCAAGCTTTAGTCCAAGCATCCTGAGAAATCAGTTTGGACTGATTGTCATTAACAATGATGTTAATATCACCCATGGTAAAAGCCACATCACACTCTTCAGAATGATCCACAGTTGGACTATCCTTAACGGGAAAACGAGACATGCAATCTGCATGGACATTTAGACGGCCTGGAACATAGGTGACAACACAACGATATTCCTGCAGCTTTGCGGCAAGCCTCGCCAGACGAGCAGTAAGAGTTCTACCTCCTCCAGCCGATAACATAGTGACCAGAGGCTTGTGGTCAGTCCTTAGTGAAAATCTGGTACCCCAAATAAACTGACAGAAATGTTGTGTGGCCCAGGTACATGCAAGTAACTCCCTCTCTATCGTGGAATAATTGACTTCAGAACCTCGAAGAGATCTTGAAGCATAGGAGACAACATATTCTCCTGAATTATCTTTTTGCATTAACACTGTGCCAAGGCCTACATTACTAGCATCCACACAAAGTATACATTCCTTGTTAACTGAATAAGGTTTGAGAAAAGGAGCACAAACAATTTTCTTTTTAAGAGAATCAAAATACTCTTGCTGGTCTTTTCCCCACTCAAACTTTGCTTGTTTCTTGAGTAAGGAGCGTAGAGGGTGTACTAACATGGAGTAATTTTGAACAAATTTCCCATAAAATTCCGTAAGTCCTAAAAAGGATAGTAACTGTTCCTTGGAGGTAGGGATAGGAGCAGATAGAATACTTTTGACATGGCTGAGTTTGGGCTTAATACCACTCTCTGAAATCTCATGGCCTAAGTATTCGACTTTGGACTGTCTAAATTTACATTTGGAAAACTTTAAAGTTAAACCTTTCTGTTGAATACAATTTAGAACAGAATCCAAGTTCAAATCATGCTCTTCACAATCTTTCCCAAAAATCAAAATATCATCTTGGAAGGCCACTGCACCACTGCAGTTCTTCAGTACATCTCGCATGAGTCTTTGAAATACGGAAGCAGCACTGGCAAGTCCAAAGGGCATCCTTAAGTATTGAAACATGCCCTCTGGAGTCACAAATGCCGTTAATTTCTTGGAATCTTCATGGAGTTCTACTTGGTGATATGCACTCGCCAAGTCTATCGTAGAGAACACAGTGGCACCAGACAAAGATGAAATCAATTCATGAATATTTGGTAAGGGATGTTTATCAACCCAAATTTCCTGGTTTAGGCTACGAAGGTCCACACAGAGACGGAGATCCCCAGAACTTTTGAGGGATAGAACAACGGGGGAAACCCAAGGAGAGGACTCAATAGGTTCGATGATATGTTTTAAAACAAGATCATCCAAAATACTTTTGAGTTTGTCTCTGTAAGCTAACGGGACATTCCTCACTCTGTGTCTAACTGGCACGGCATTCTCATTGAGAATTATTCTATGTTTGAAGTTTGTGTACTTACCAAGGGTATCACTAAAAACATTTGGAAACTTATTTTTTATATTACCAATGAAACCAGAATCATTCATGTCAGAAAGTAAATTCACGTCAGGTTCAATAAAACACACAGGAGGATTTGCGTTCGGATCTAGTTTTATGCCTAATTCCCGTTGGTGTGGCCATCCTAAAATTGCTACGCCTTTAGTGGCTACATACACTTTCCCATTGGTGACACGATTTTTAACTTGAAGTTTGGCCCAGAAGTACCCTTCTAGTTCTATTTTCTTACCTGAGTAACCACCAGGATGAATGTCCGGACAACAGAGTTCCCTATTGTCCCAGAAGTTTTTAAACAAATCTAATCCAATGATGGAGTAACGTGAACAAGAATCCATCATTAGCTCAATGGACTTGCCATCAACAAAAATGGGATAAGAGGGAAATTCATCCAGTTCAACCTCATCCACCGAAAGGATGCAATTGAAACTGTTGAGAACTTCTTCCTCTTCTTGTGAAATATAATTTACTCTTTGTATAGATCGACAGACATTTCCAAAATGACCTTTACGTTTACACTTCACACAAACTCTATCCCATGCAGGACAACCTTTATAATTGCCAACATGGTTGGGACTACCACAACGGTAGCATGAAATGTTTTTTCTTTGGCCAAATCTGTTATCTGGATAGGTTTTGACTTCACTGGATTTTTTTTCACTATCTTTCCTCAAAACGTTTTTGGAAGAAAAATTGGGATTAGATTGATTTTTAATTAGGCTACTTCAGGCTCAGGAACCGAGGATTTGACATTTGCACCTCTAATTTCTGATACAAACAACTCTGACTGTTCTATACCTTTGGCTATGTTAATAACAGCGTTAAGCGTAGTTTCTGTTCCAAGCCAAAGTCTCTCCTGTATTTTCTTGCTCTTCGTTCGCATCATTATTTGGTCTCTAAGAACCTGTTCGTAAGAAATTGTTTCGAATGAACAATAACAGGCTAATGAGCGTAGTGCCGAAACATAGTCTTCTATGGACTCATCTTGCTTTTGAATGCGAGAGTAAAACTTAAATCTCTCCATTACAGTGTTTATTTTTCTGCCAAAACGGATTTTCATTTGCCTTGTAGCTTTTTCAAAAACGTCAATATCACCAGCATCTTCTATTGGAGGGAGATTATCAAATTCTTTAATTCCTGCCCCTCCCAAACAATGTCGCAAAAGAGCTAGTTTTCGTTTGGCAGAACACCCCTCTTTTTCCAAGACATCTACATAAGCTAAGAACATGGGAAACCATAAATCCCATTCGATGTTAGGATCTCCTGCTGTTTGTAAAAAATGCGGAGGAGCAGCAATGTTCGACATTTTTTTTTCCAAAAATAAAGTTTATGACATATATTCCATGAATATGTAATTTTATAGATAAGTTTTCGATACCTTCAAATTGTTGTAGAATGACTGTTCACTCGAACTGTGAGTAAAACGCGCGAATAGTTAATTTTTTGTGCAGTCCGGAGTATTTCCTTGCTCTCCGGTGAATTTCGAGGAAATCGAAGATGGCGGCACGCTTGTGACGTCAGCGCGTCATCAGGGTCGAAGGTTATGGCCCACAAAGCTTTGCGTCTTGCTTAGCGTCAGGAAAGAGAGTCGCGCGTCAAACAATGACGGGCTGGGAGGCTTCACGAGTCGCACTGGAACGCTCAGCCGTTTTGAATGACAGGTGAGCGGTTGGCTAGTACGAGGGAAACTCCGCTAAGTAGGCCAAGTAAAAGCGAAAAAAAACAAAAAAAAGTTGAGTAGCAGTACTTTACCGAAATCGGCGAAAAGCCGTCAAATTTCTTTTGAAGGTGGCAGTTCTTTTGAAGTTGGCAGCTTCACGTGAACGCTGTTCCGCCGTGATTTTTCATCCAAACACATCCAGAATAGCTGATCCCGATCGTCGCCAGTATTTGTGTTATAAATCAACACATGATACTAATTGGGTTCCAGCATGTAGTTTTAATGGAAGGTAGAACAGCTTTACATCCACAGAAAGAGGCACGTCTTCCTCCAACAGCCGCCCAGAACTAAAGCCCCAGAACACTCTACTGACATCATAGGTTCTACATGACATGTCATGGTTCTACATGACATGACATGGAATACCACACCTTGGTAGCTTGCATTGGCCATTGTGTACTGGTCAAGGTCCTGTCCAGCTTGTCACTGCCTTGTGTGTAGTATTAGGTACTGCAGTATGTGTACTCTAAGCATTTCCAGTAACTTGGCTCCCTTAGCTCTGCTCTACGTCTTGGGAATGGCTTTAGTGCTCTGCTCTTGATACACATGCCTGCCAGTGCCTTTTCTGTGTATTGCCCAGGTTGTACTGTCATCTTTGTATCTTTACTGGCTTTGCCCATATGACTGTGCCCACCGTGTACTACCACTGTTATCTCATACCAGGTACTTCTCTTTGTCTTTCACTCCTGCTCAAATCTGACCTTTGTTCTTTTGGAACTGCCTGAGATTCCAAGCAGAAAGGAAATGTCTACTACAAGCTGCAAGTATCACCTACCTGCAGGCTTCTACATGAATGTTAAACACACAAGATGATGGATGGAATGTTGCACAATGGCAAAACATTCACCCCCAGTCACAGATCTGGGTTTAATCCATCGTTATTTTGCTCACCATGCCACCCCAGTTCAGACATGGCCATATGCAAATCGGTCTTGACCCTGTGCCTCATGGGAACAGTCCAGCCCGAACTGCCAAGCCATGTCTTCCCTGGACTGGAATCAAGCATCCTAGGACCGGTTTCTGGCTATCAGCCGTCATCAGCCAGGATAGCTTGACTCCAGTGGCGTAGTGAGCACGGGACCAACGTCTGGGCATACCCTTCTCCCATAAGGCGAACAGCAAAACACACAAGATGATGGACGGAATGTTGCACAATGGCAAACATTCACCCCCAGTCACAGATCTGGGTTTAATCCATCTTTATTTTGCTCACCACGCCACCCCAGTTCAGACATGGCCATATGCAAATCAGTCTTGACCTCGTGCCTCATGGGAACAGTCCAGCCCGAACTGCCAAGCCATATCTTCCCTGGACCTGAATCAAGCATCCTAGGACCGGTTTCTGGCTATCAGCCGTCATCAGCCGGGATAGCTTGACTCCAGTGGTGTAGTGAGCATGGGACCCACGTCTGGGCATACCCTTCCCACATAGGGCGAACAGCAAAACACACAAGATGATGGACGGAATGTTGCACAATGGCAAACAGTCACCCCCAGTCACAGATCTGGGTTTAATCCATTGTTATTTTCCTCACCACGCCACCCAAGTTCAGACATGGCCATATGCAAATCAGTCTTGACCTTGTGCCTCATGGGAACAGTCCAGCCCGAACTGCCAAGCCATGTCTACCCTGGACCGGAATCAAGCATCCTAGGACCGGTTTCTGGCTATCAGCCGTCATCAGCTGGGATAGCTTGACTCAAGTGGCATAGTGAGCACGGGACCTACGTCTGGGCATAGATCCAAATCAGCCACACTTTATCACTCATGTTTTGCTTTTTACGCTGCTCACACTTCCCCTTAAGATTTCCCACTTCTTCATTTGCCTACTGCATTATTCCTTTCATATTTACCCACAGGCTTCTACAAGTTTCCATTAAGATCTAAAAGTTTCCATTAAGATCTGACAGTTTCCCAAAGTACCCTGCGTTGTTGACCTTACCATAGGCATTTTTCACATTATTATTCTTCTAATAGCATGTTGTCTCCCACCCCATCAGCCTGATGTTTGCTATTTTTTATTTTTTATTTTATTTCCGACCCCACAAGAACGAGCTATAAATATTTGAACAGTCAAGAATTTTCAAGTAAAGTGCAGAAAGGTTACTTATCCCTTTTCTAACAAGGACAATACGATAATTAATTTAATTTACCCATGATTAAATACAGAGTCTTAATTTCGCACATTATTTAAAAGTAGGATTAGGAAATCATAACTTATACGGGCCAAACAATAAATTATCGAAAGCAAGCAGCATAATATTTTAAATACACTTGGCAACAACCCATATACCTTAATTAATTCATTGGGCCATTAGCAATCGTTTCTTCCCTGGAGATGTCAGAATTAATAATGATTTGTTTTTTAAACCTGATGATTGCTACTTAGTCTGTCACTTCCAGACATGGTCCCTATTTAAATCTTTCTTGAGACCGACATTTGATTCTGGCGTTTATATTTTCATCTTTCTCTTACCTGGTTATAACTTCCAAATTCCCATTGAAGGATTACTCTATGTTATGTCATTTACCCACTGTGCTTATCCCATGATTCCTCTATCATTTGATTTTTCTGCAGCTTGTCCTTACCATGAATAGGTGTGTCTTGTTCTGTTACTTACCCCTTGGCCATCTCCATGAGAACCAAATAACCTTGAAAAGAGGAAGACAACAGATATAAGATTGCCATGTATTTTAATATACACAATGTTTATTTTTTATGAATGTAGCTTTTTCATGCCTTTGCCTTGACATTGTTTCCGTAGTTGACTTCACACAATATGAATTCAGACAGAGATTTTAGCCAAACTGCAAACCTTAACGCAATCAGTGCAACAACTTCTTTGCACAACCTTATCCTAATTGTCAAAGCAATACTTATCGTTGCCTTTACTCCTTCTGTTTTGCAACAGATTCACTTCCGAAGCTGCTTTGGGTTTTGAACAAGCTGAGCCACAAACCAACACATCACTAACCAGGCTGGAAGTTCATTCAGTCAAGTTTCCCCCTGAAGTATTCAAACAAATGTCTAGAAGCCCATTACAAATGATCTTGTATTTTTCACTTGCTCCAATCCCTCCTGCTTCTCCCATACAGGTATTTAATTCTGTGCCGTGCCGTAGAGGGTGGAACCAAGCCAAAGATGGTGGCGGAGGACTGAGATTTGAGCGCTTGCACCACCTACACTTACTGCCAATGATCCTTGACATGACACCTTAAATTGGAATGCCATTCTAGCACATGCAAGTTCGGCAGAACAGTTAGGGCCATGGAAACCCATTGATGAGTGTTGCAAAATAGGTTTCACCTATTTAGTGTGCCTGGATTTTTTGCTTTTTTTTATCACCCGGTTTTGTACTTATTACTGTGGAGAGTTTCACTACTTGTGTCGTTCCCACGGTACTAGCATGGTAAGGAGACTGCGTGTTTTTTATTGCCAGTGTCCACCTTTTAGCATAAGGCTGCTGCGATGCAGCTAGGGTAAGGCGGCACTTGGCTGGTTACACATGAACATGTTAACACGTGTGCACACGCATGTGCACAGGTGTGCATGCTGTGTGTGTGGACTACTGTTGTTTGCAGCCGGTAACTATGCAAAGCTAGTCTGGGGTAGAGAGGACTCCCAGGCTAACTGAACAAAGGAGGAAGCCCAGACAACTGGAGATAACACAGGAGGAGGCTCTCATTGATGTTTTGGTGGAAAAGACCCTGGCAGTGATGTCAGCAAGAGGTGGAGCTGAGGCTCCCAGGGGAGATATAGCCAGTGACTTCTAGATGGCGTCATCTTGAACTATCCCAGCATGCTTTGCAGGTGGGTTCGAACGGGGTGGAGAGGTGATGTGGCATGCTCGGATTTGCCAGGGGTGCCTGGCCTCTAAAACCTTCCACCTTCCTTTACAATTCTTGCACAAGGGAGAGAAAGTGCATTTTGCTGTTGGACTCTGAACACTGGGGCTGCGACTGCAGCAGCAGCCACAGACAACTGGAAGGACAAACCCCCTGATGCCTAAGAGACAAAGGGCCTGAATTAGATCTTGGAGGACAGGTTACTTCATCACAACGGTGACAAAGTACCCGACCACCGAAATATAAATCCCATAGGATAAAATGGGATTTATATTTCAGCAGGCGGGATATCCGTCATTGTTGCGACAGAGTAACCCATCCAACTAGATCTACGTTAGGCCCTATTTATTATTTATTTATTTATTTATTTATATAGCGCCAGAATCAACCCCCGAAGGGGTATCTCTGTGCTGCGGACATGCAACAGAAATGCTGAGGGGCTGGCACATGATCAGAGACAGAAAATTAAGGTCCTACGATGGTTCCGAAATTGTAGGTGGTCAGGGCATTGTCTCAAGTACAAGGGGAGCTGGTTCCAGTAAAGAGGATCAAGGTGGGAGAAAGCCTTTCCACCCATCTGGCTTTCCTAACTCGGGGGACCACGAGGAGGGATTTGGTTCCAGAGCGGAGGGATCTAGATGGTGTATACGGCGTGCATTTCTCTGCCAGATAGGCGGGCCGTGATTGTTTAAAGCTTTGTGGACCGTGCAGCAAACTTTAAACTTAATCCGCTCACGTACTGGGAGCCAGTGTAGCTGATGGAGGAGAGGGCGAGAGGCAGTCCGGGGTAGGGCATTTAAGACCAGTCGCGCTGCAGTGTTCTGGACTACCTGCAATCTGCACAGCGAGGACTTATTGACCGAGGCCAAGAGGCCATTGCAGTAGTCCAGACTGCTCAGTATTAGTGCCTGCGTCAGAGTCTTCCAAGTGGAATCGGGAAGCAGAGGAAAAACTAGACGTAATAGGCCCAACATGTGGAAACAGGAGCCAGCTGTCAGAGCAGCGTGCTCTTTCAGACTTAGACCCTGGTCAAGGCGAATGCCTGGGCTCTTGACAGTTGACTTGGGAGTGGGGGGCATGCCTAAGTCCACTGGCTACCAATCAGGGTTCCATAGTAAGGGGGTGTCTCCGAAGAGCATGATTTCTGTCTTCACCACGTTGAATTGGAGGAAGTTACATCTCATCCAATTGGAGATGGCTTTCATTCCGGAAGAGAAGGCCCACTGCACAGAGGAAGTGAATTTATTGAAGGGAATTAGCAGCTGTGTATCGTCGGCGTAAGAGATAGGAATGAAACAGCAGGTTCTAAGGAGATTTGCCAAGGGAGCCACATAGATATTAAACAAAGTAGGGCTCAGACAAGAGACCTGGGGAACTCCCTTGGTCACTTTCATAGACGCCGAGCGATAAGGGCCAAGATTAATGGTCTGAGTCTGGTAGGAGAGAAAGCTCGACATCCACCGGAAGGCAGAATCTCTTAGTCCAATCTCTTCCGGTCTCCTGAGCAATATCTCATGTTAGACTGTGTCGAACGCGGCAAAAAGGTCCAACAGCACCAGAATCGCCGATTGGCCCCTGTCTAGGTTAATCCTGATGTTGTCTTGACTGCTAGCAGGGCTGATTCGGTGCTGTATTGGGCCTGAAGCCTGACTGGGAAGGGTCAAGACTGCCAGTGAGTTCGACATGGTTGGACAAATGTTTGTTGATGTGTTTCTCTAATAATTTGCTCATGAGAGGGAGAAGCGAGATAGGACGGAGATTGGAGAGATCAGTCATTGGGGCCTTGGAGTTCTTGCGGATAGGCATAACCTGTGCTGCTTTCCCTTCCAGAGGGGCATGACCCTCTCTCAGCGAAAGATTGAGGAGAAACTCTATGTATGGAGATATTTGATGGGACAAGGAGGCTGCGACTTTGGCCTGAAAGATATCTAGGGGTGAGCCTGATTTTACAATACGTAACATTGTTTCAACATCTCCCGAGGTCACAGGAGGGAAACTCTCTAATAGCTGAATGTTTACCTGTTCTGGCAAGTCATGAGTCACGGGTCCCGGAGGCTGGCTCCCTGATGAAACGAGTTTATCATATATAAGCTCTACTTTCTGAGAGAAATAGTGTGCGATGTCATTGCAAAGGAATTGTGAGGGGGCCTCTAAAATATCACATGCCGAGGGGTTGATAAAAGACTGGAGAATACAGTAAAGGGTTTGGGGAGCGTTTCCAGCCTGTGCTTATTGAGAAGCGATATCTGCTTTCCTTAAGGTTTTTTTGGTAGTCAGAGAGAGTGGCCTTAAAACTATCTTTATCTCTCTCATCAAGGGTGCCGCGCCAGCATCTTTTGAGTTTTCTGCATAATTATTTTTGAGTGCAAAGCTGAGGGGAAAACCAAGCAGTCTGAGGGCGTTTTGAGGAGTTGGAAAAAGATTTCAGTGGCGCGTGCTGGTCCATGGCGCAGGTGATTGTAGAGTTGTATTTGACAAAAGCATCCTCTATATTGACAGGTGCGGTTGCCCCAGGGCGCCAGGAAGGTGGCCTGGAAGCGCTTTGGGGTGATTTTCTTCCATTGTCTATGGGCAGAGTAGGCAACAGGGGTGGGACTGTTCATCTCCCTAGGGCCATGGATACAAAATTCAATGATCTGACCATGTCAGCGGCTGAGGAGGTTCACACAAAATACAGGATGAGTTAGAAAAAATGATGTCCATTGTGTAACCTGCTATGTGGGTGGGCCTTCATTGCGCTTGAGTAAGCCCAGAAGAGCAAGGTCTGCCATAAGTGTCATTGCATCGGTATTAGAGCTACATTCACTGTGGACATTAAAGTCTCCCAACTGTAAGAGATTGTTGGTCGAAATCACATGGGGGGCTAAAAATTTGGTGAGTTGGACTGAGAATTTGGCTAAGGGGCCAGGGGGTTGGTAGACTAAGGCCCCCTTCCAGCTGAATTGTGACAAGAGGTGCAACCGATTGATCATGATTTCAATAGTTGAGTTGCAGCGCTGCACTAATGAAGTGACTTTGATGCTGTCCTTTTGTATTATTGCACTTCCGCCTCCTACCTTTGACTGTCTATCCATTCTTATGATCCTGTACCCCTCAGGCAGAGCTAGTGTGATGGCAGGAGAAGAATGGGGCTTAAGCCATGTTTCAGTCAAGAAACCGATGTCAGGCTGCACGGAGGAGATGAGGTCCCATATTTTGATGGTATGCTTGGGCAAGGATCTAACATTGCAGAGCATACTTTTCCAACCTGACTTGGTAATAGGGGGATCGATTTCCTGTGTCACTGGTAGAGTAGGTAGTAATTTGAGGAAGTGGGGGATATAAGTTGGGGTAAGAACAGCATGGTTCACCATAGGTGGGGGCTGCCTCCATGAAAGTACCTTGATATCGGAATGCTCGGCAGGAGAAAGAGCCCTCTAAAGCTGGCCAAGTCCCAGGCCGGCATAGCGGCCAGGGGTCAGTTCTTAGATCTAGAAGCTCTTTGCTGGAATAGGATCAGAGGCTAATCCATCCTAGATCGGGGGGTGGATTGCCCAGGGTCCCTGGCTCCTGGCGACGTCTGGGCACGGACGGGCGCAGACGGGCTTGCATCTGGCACGCCGCCAGCGCACCCGCTGCGTGCGTCCGGTGAAGCATCCTTTTTTGTAGAGGTGAGTTGGGTCGCTAGAACGCCAACTCCCACTCTACCGGAAGTGAGTCAGGTCAATCCCCCCTCCCCTCAAACGAGATACTCTCGCAGTGGACCGAGGAGGTTGCCCTTAAGTATGAATACAGGCAAACCTTAATGGAGGACAGTGAGGTAGTAAACTCTTTTGTTATTAAAAACTCGTTATTCAGTTTTAAAATATACAGAGCTGTCCAGAATAAATACGGTAGTTAAAACCAGTCGGGATCAGTTATGAAAGCTCGTTAGTCAGATTTAAAAACATACATACAAAACTGTGCAAAAGCGCAAAGCAATCAATATCTGTACTCAATGCTAGAAGCATTCTGCCCACAGTTGACCCCTGAATGGTAGGTCTCATCAATGGCCAGTGAGGCTGGCCTCCTTATGGCCTCTGAGGACCTGCTTTGGAAAGATCTAGACTTCGACAGCCCAGAAGGAGGAGAGGAGCACCAAGCACAAAAGTAAAGGAGGAAAACTGAAACAGGAAGCCAGTAAAAGCAGCTCTCTGCAAAATGTACCACCTTGGGGTGAGGAGGTCTGCAGAAACTATTCCTGGAGGCTAGAGCTCACCACCAGGAGAAAAAAATGAGTCCAAGATTGTCTAAATCAGCCCAAAGGGGCCGGAGATATTCACTTTTAAAGATCTTGACCTCTGATCCCACTGTGAGGAACGTAGCAAGTGGCACTGTGCGGCAAGTTCTAACCTTACCCCAGGGGTGGGCCAGAACCTGGGAGTCGGTGCACCTTTAATGACATTGAGGGAGGGGCGTGCATGGGGTGTCGGGACCCCTCCCTTCCAATTTTTTGAGTTAAGTGGATGTAATTGCAGAGAGCAATTAACATCCATAGTTAATTTGGAATAATGCCTGGGCTGCCTGACTGTCCCAGTCTCTAACATTAACATGTCAGGTAGGCAGGCAGTTATCAGGAGACACATGAACTAGTGCATATATGCCAGTATTATGTTTTCTCTTTTTGGGAGATTTGATTTTGTGGTTCAACCTAAGCAGTCTAAGTACTGACTTGGACTAACTGGGACCACTGCCAGTGGATAAGGGAGAACAGACTCCCCTTGCCAGGCCCAGGCTCCTCATCCTGGCACATCCTTTAATTACTCCTAAATAGATGAAGAAAGCCGTCCTGCCTGACGCTGCCAGCCTGCGTTTTAAGCTTCATGACCAGACTGGCCTTGAAATACAGGGCTCAGGGTGTACACTGTGCACAATCCTTTCTGCATGGTGCCCATCCTAAACTAATGTATTTCAATGTTTTAAACTCTCATATCTGCTAAGGCAAAGGATTCCATTTTGCACACAGCTGCAACGCACATCCCAAGCTGATGTACTTCAAGCCACAACATAAGTCAGCATATAAGGAAACACCTTAAAAATCACAAGGATGTGCGCCATACCAAACACGCATTGGCATAGCCAATAGGTCTCGCTTTTGGGACCTTATAAGTATTTAGCTTTCAGTACAATATCCTTGGTGCACCAACATTAACCGTTGCATGGCTAAACACTTATAAGGTCACTAAGGCGAGACCTATTGGCTATGCCAATGCTTGTTTTTAAGGCAGACAAGAATGGTCTGTCAATTGTCATTCCTAAAAGAAAGGAGTAAAGCCAACTCTAATGTTTGTCCGTGTTTTGGCAGCATATGCTTTTCATAAATCTAGTAACTATTCATGTTACAGCTCCACCTGGGGAGCAGTACTATGAATTTGGCACTTTCACACGGACAATCAAACTGTTGCTCATAAGTCTCTTGTCATGCTGTCAATCTAACT
This sequence comes from Lissotriton vulgaris, assembly GCF_964263255.1. Classification (NCBI taxonomy): domain Eukaryota; kingdom Metazoa; phylum Chordata; class Amphibia; order Caudata; family Salamandridae; genus Lissotriton; species Lissotriton vulgaris. The sequence continues at coordinate 591,581,506 of NC_141697.1, forward strand.
TGTCAAGAATTTTATCCAGTTTCATTTTTGATTTTGAAAAGGGATTTAATTACATCTGATCTAGGCCCATGACCAGTGGCAACCCAACATTTTCCATAGGCGACCAAAGGTTTCAATAGAAAATATTAATTAAGGAAGGGCTTACTTTTTTATAAGGTGCCTGGATCTTTCAGAAAATCATGCATGTAAGAATGAGAAAATTCAAGACAGCCCGAAGAGACAAAACAAATAAGACAGAAGTAAAAATGCAGGTGGAGAGTCAGGTTGGAAAACATGTAAGAAAGAGGGGTAGAGAGATTGCTAGAAAACGAGAGAAGTAAGACAGAAAGGAGAGAAAAACAGAGGCGAGTGGAAGGGGAGAGAAGAGAGATAAGTACAAGAGAAAGGAGAAGAAAGACATAAGAAGAGAGAAGGTGGTTAGTACGGGAGCAGTGGGGAAAAAAGAAGAGAAGAAAGTACCTGGAGAGAGGACATGTGGTTGGAGTGAGTGGTGAAAGGCAAAAGTAGCTAAGAAAGGAAGCAGGGAACACGCAGAAAGGAAATTAAAAAGAGGAGAGGAGTTGAAAGTGTGTGAGGTACAGAGAGGTTGGAAAGATGTGAGGCAGATGAAAATTAAGAGATTCTGAGGGAAGAGGAGAAGGAAAAGAAGAGAGCAACAATGAGGAAGAAGAAAGAGGGTAGGAGTGAGAGACAGAAATGATGTTGAAAGTACAAATCAGTCAGACTTGATGCTGTCAGTCTGCAGGTTTCAAGAAAATCGAAAATCACCGAGTGAATTTGTACATTTACTCGGAGAGAGTATCCTTTCGCACTGCCTTCTAGGTGATCTCTGAGCTCCTCCAGCTTTCGATGGGGCTACATGTAAACATTAGAAAATGGATTGAAAAAGACACAATCTGTTTTCCGACTGTTTCTTGTAAAGAGCATGGCACATTGCACACTTCCATTATCCGGGCATACTTCATCAAGGCCATAATTGCTACTTGCACAGCTTCCATTTACATGCTCAAAAACAGCAAACACAAATGAATTTGGAAGGCAACAAGCAGAATAATGCAGCAACAAATTTGAGAATGAATTTTCAGAGCGGCTCATTCTACAGCCCGCCACATGGTACAATGTCTCTTTTGCGTGTCCTTCCTGTATGTGAGGAGGTGGAAGTGAAATGTACCAGGGGTTAGAGCTTCCTGGGTCCAGCAATCCTTGACAATGAGGGGATACATGAGATGGAGCGACTGAAGCCCTGTTGGGAATGGAAGTCAGGCAGTGTCCCATCTGATCAAACCCTGGGAGGGAGAGGGGTCTGGCCATCAGGGCACGTGCACCGCCTGTGCTGGATGGCCACAGCGGCTATGGCCAGAGGAGCCCGAGGTGCAGCAGAGGTTTGCCATACCTCGGTACCATAGAATGAAGACGCAGGTGTCAATGTAGGAGCACCAGATGTCCCCTGAGGGAGATGCTAAGATTGTGACCTGTGCATTAACTTGTGGAAGTCTCCAGAGCAAGCACTTGCGTCCAGGCTTACTATTGGTTTACGTTGTCAGCTTTACACTTAAAGTTGAAGTGAACTGGAAAATGCTGATAAATCCTGCAAAGTGGCCGTAGCGGGAGAAACAGCACTAACATTGGCAATCCACGCAAAGTCGTATCAACTAAAGCCATGCAAAGCAGCTCCCTAGCCTGCAATGGAGTACTGTGCCACATGAAATGAATGCACAAACAATGGGACAAAGGAATTTCCATGATAATTCTAAGCGTAACATTGTGTATACATTTACCCTTGAGCCGTCATTTGCTTGAGGTAAATTGTACACGAGGGTGGGCCTCAAAGATAGAACTCCCTCAAGACGCTGCAAGTTGAGCCTTGCACCATGGCACAATGCTAAATTATTCCCAACATCATACAAGCATGACTTTTTGGGTGACGTCATTGACGCGGGACGCATCAATACGACAAAGCCGACATTTTGTCAGTTCACAAATGCATCATGGGAGATTGTCTTGCAGCGGTGGCGTGGATCGAGGTGAATCTGCCCTTAGTTTGCTGCGACAAACAGGGAGGAGGTGAGGTCTTAGACCGCAGAGAGGGGCTGCTCCTTCGGTAGCCTGTGGCAGTGCAGCCCCGCAATGCACCACTGTTCGGCTTAACCTTTGTCAAGGAATTCCAATGTTAGGGAGGCACTTATCGACCACTAATCACAGGGCTTCAAAAATAAACAGTACAAGGTTAAACACACCAGAGCAAAGCCACAGATTTAAGGTGAGAGGAACCTGCAGAGATGGAAGCCCTCGGGAGAGGTAGGGAGAGGCGGTGAGATGTGGGGGAAAAGGTGCTCGTGAAAAACAAAGGAGGTCATTGTAGAAGCAGCAGCAGATGCTTGGCCACGCGCGAAAGTGAAAGCAGTGTGGCGGGGTAGGGGCATGAAAGTGAAAGCAATCGGACGCGCTCTGTGGTAATCACGCGAGTGGTGCACACGCAGCGGTGATCGTTCTGTAAGGGAGGCAGAGGGATGCTGCGCTCGTGCAAGCTCGCATGAACGCAAGCACTAGGACTAGGGTATGGCAGCACTTTCAAAACCTGTATACTAAATGTCTCTCCGAGTAGCGCATGTGCTGGCTCAGGCGAGACCTAAAAAGGAATTCTATCCACACAGTGCCCACCCTAAGCTCATTTATTTTATAGTGCTCTTGTAAGTGCTAATGAAGTAATTTGCACATATGAGAGCACCCTGGAATTTGTAAGCACAGAGTGGCTTATTTACAAGCCCCTTGCGCTGCCGGTGTGTCTCTTTTAATATTGGGAAAAGTGACGTAATGGCGGCATAAGAGGCATGTAAATAAGCCCCAGAATGTTCGCTGTACTACAAGTATTCCTGTTATATACGGCGCACATTCTGAGCTTGGGTTTCAAGGCCCTCTCATATTTGCTAATGAGGCCATTAGCAATAGATGTGGGTGAGCCAAAAAGGTAGCAGGGAGAGCCGAGCCAAGGGTCAGGGCTGGCTCTAACAGGCACATGCATCAACCATTTTTGTGAGCGCAAATGGTGCGATTCGCAAAAATCGCCCGTTAGCGCCCACAAAAAGGGCATTTGTGATGCATCAAGGTTCAAGGCAATCGCAATTGGAGGATTCGCAATTATTTGTGATTTCTCAAATTGCGATTGCATTTAAGGAATCGCAATTTGCGACTACTTAAATGCAATGGAAGAACCACTTTAAAATAGCAATTTTGCTAATAGGGGCGCAAATTACCATGAAGTTGAACTTGATGGTAATTTGCAAAAACGTTGAAAAATGCACTTTAGTGCATCTTTCAAAGTTTCATGTTGCGCACACACATGCCCTTGGGACATGTGTGTGCGCAACATGGGTGCACATCACTATTTCAGGGGTGCAACAGGGGTGTCATTTTGACACCCTTTTACCCTTGAAATTGCATGCGCAATTTGCGAGTACCTATTGGTACTCGCAAGTTGCGCATGCAATCTACCATTTATTCCTATGGGCCTGTAGGCACATAGGAATGAATGGGGAGCCATTTCTTAATTGCGACTCGCAATTTGCGAGTTGCAATTAAGGAATTTGTAGGAATCGCTATTTTCTCTGCGATTCCTACATGCATAAGCATTTGTACTTCCTTATTAGCAAATCCTTATTTTTCGATAATAAGGAATCGCAAAAAGCATGTTTGATGCATGTGCCTGTAGGAGCCCATACACAAACTGAGCCTCAAAAATTCTATATATATATCATGCAACAAAGATTATGTTGAATATGATAAGATGTCCTCATTATTTCAAAGAGTGTAATTCTTTAACATGAGGAAGTCTTACACCTTAGCCCATCAGATTATATCACTGTATCGAGAAGTATTTATTTAAAGTGAAAGTGCTTAAACATGAACTGAGCAATTCCTGCCCCACTCTGACCACAATGCTATTAGTGACCTAAGAGGCGAGTCAGGGATTGGGTGTACGCAATATGTCGGCTAGATTCTTACCATACATGAATCACAATTGCATCATTTTACACCAATTTTTAAAAATTCTCTATGGGGAGAACCCTCCAGGGCCCTCACTTTGCAACAACATTAGTTAATCAGACATATGTCACACCACTTTCAAATTCCACTAGCTGCCTCTGATGAGGTGTGTACCATTTTAGGTGGTTTGGGGGTTGACTTCGATTTGCCACCATTGACAGACCCCAAAGGCAAAAGTCCTCCTTTCAGAGAACGTTATGTTTTGTGTATTTATACGTCATGTATTGTGTTGCTAAAGACGTTCCATGACTGAGATGGTGGCTCAGATGTGCAGGAGGAGGTTGTGCAGACTCTGATCTTAATCTCCCTATCCCAACCAAAACATGGCTAAACGACTCCTCTTCCACTATTCTTGACATCCAAGTCCCACCCAGCTACGATAACATTCATCAAGACAATGCTAACCATCTTGGGGGTGGTCTTGCTTGCATTTATCAGTCTAACCTATCTGTTAAGTAGAGCTTGCTCTTGCCTTGGTTATTTAGACTGATATCGGGTAATGTGGTAAGAAACATAGCGCATCGTAGTGGTGTTATACATTGGTCTTCAACCTAGAGATGTGTGGAATTTGCATAACTTACTTTTGGGTAATGACACAAAATTCTAAGTAAATTACACACAATATGTGTAAAATGTGAAATGCAAATCTGACAGCGCTATATTTTAGGGCAAAATGCAACTCCACTTCCACTTTGGCTGCAAGGGCACTTATTTGCTCTAAACAAAGATCCGAAAACACAAACAAGAGTTGCTCCCTTCTTTTTGTTGTATGTCACTCCCTCTAAAGTTTTCGCTTTTGTAGTCTTATTCGCCACCGCCTTCGGCTCCAATGGCATAAAGGAAGGGTAACGCTCTCTGTGAAAACACAAAAATACTAATACAGTCCACAAGAGAAGATACAGGATCAAATACCTGTCGGAGGATAGTCCTTCTGCAACCGGGGTCCTAATTTTTGTATTTAAATTTCATGTTAGAGCTACAATCATGCACTTTATTAAATAAACATTTTAATGTCACCATCTGCCCAAATCACTCACCAGTGATACTGATTTTCCAGTGGCCTGTGCCTCTTTTGTTTTCTGAGAAAAAGGCACCATGTAGTATGGCTTTCCTACAGTTAACATTACAAAAAATGTAATTATTAGTAGTGATGATACATTATTATTATTATTATTATTTAGCGATTTATAGAGCGCCTGGTGACCCGGAGGCATCCCCGCGCTGTAGCATTTGTGGAGACCAGAGGGGAAAGGGGACCTTATTTTGGGAACAACAGAGTTTTCAATTTTTTTCGGAAAAGGAGATGGCTGGGTTCCAGCCTCAGGGGGCGAGGAAGTGAGTTCCATCCTGAGGACGCTTTTACTGAAAAGCGTCGGCCGCCGGTGCGTACCTTCCTGAATCTGGGGACGTTGGCCAGACGCTCATTGTCCGAGCGTAGGGACCAGGGGGCCTTGTATGGGGTGACCAGGTCTCTCAGGATAGCAGGGCCAAGACCGTTGAGAAGTTTGTGTGCGGTGCACAGGGCCTTAAATTCTACCCTTTGTCGTATTGGAAGCCAGTGGAGGGCCTTGATCGCTGGTCTGGCTGAGACTCTGGAAGGGAGATTCATAAGGAGCCGGGCAGCTGCGTTTTGCGTACGCTGAAGTTTAGCCATGGTGGCTTCAGGAGATCCCAGATAGACCATGTTACTGTAGTCTAGCCGCGCAAGGATCAGACCTTGGACCAGGAGTTTCCTAGATAGGGGCGGAAGTAGTGGGAGGATCCTGCGGATGGAGCGCATGAGACCAAAACAGGTGCCTGCTGTTTTGGCTGCTTGAGTTTTCAGAGACAGCTCGGGTTCCAGCCAGACTCCTAAGGTCTTAATTTCTTTTTTCGGGGTGGGTACTTCCCCGAAAACGTCTGGCCAGACCGATGAGGGGATGGTGGTCCATTGCTTGCCCAAAAGCATGACTTCTGTCTTTGATCCGTTTAGCTTGAGCGATGACTCGCACATCCAGTGGTGAATTTCCTGGAGGCAGTTCAGCAGATTGTCTGGGTGGTTGTCAAGATGTGAGAGTGAGACAACCAATTGCGTGTCGTCCGCGTAACTCACTATCTTGATCCCGAAGGGGGCGACGACATCCTCGAGGGGGGCCATGTATGCATTAAACAAAGTGGGGCTTAGTGAGGACCCCTGGGGGACTCCGCTCGAGAGGGGGAGGGAGGCAGAGTGGGAGTTGCCATCCCATACCTGGAACGAGCGCCCTGAAAGAAAGGATTCTATCCATGTGAGCGCAGAACCTGCGAGCCCTGCCACGGCTAGCCGATGGAGAAGGACACGGTGGTTAACCGTGTCAAAGGCTGCGCTGAGGTCCAGGAGGATCACTGCCACTGACCCTCCTGAATCCAGAATGCACCTTGCATCCACGATGACAGCGAGAAGGGCGGTATCTGTGCCGTGGCCCGGGCGGAACCCAGTTTGGGACTGCCGCAGAAGGTTGTTTGATTCTAGAAACTGTGACAGTTGCCTATTGACCAGTTTCTCAGCCATTTTGCTGACGCATGGGAGGAGTGAGATTGGCCGGTAGTTCACCATGTCGGCGGGGTCCAGATGAGGTTTTTTTAGAAGTGCCTTGACTACTGCACTCTTCCAGCTTGGGGGGACAGAGCCTTGAGAGAGCGAGATGTTTATCAGCTCCGTGATCGTGGGCACGATGGCAGGGGCTACTGTTTTCAGGAATCTAATGGGGGCGGGATCCAGAGGGGAGCCGCTTTTCATTTTGGCCATGGTTGCGCCTACTTCGTCCAGTGTTACTGCCCTGAAAGCGGTCAGCTGAGGATGCATGTTGTTTCCTGTGAGGTTGGTAGCTGCATCATTGTCCATGTGGTTCGGCAGGCAGGGAGGGGGGAGGGAGACTAGGATACGGGCGATTTTGGAGTTAAAGTAGGTTGCCAGTTCGTCACTTCTGTCCGCAGGGGGTGTGTTGGAGGAGGGAGAGCTGGTATTTTCAAGAGCTCTTTAACGATGAGAAAGGATTCTCTTGCCGAGTTGGCATGAAGGGAAAGACTCCCTTGTAATACTCTGTGATTTGCCAGACTTGAACCAGGCGCTACCTTTTGTTATCTGGTCTCCATCTGTGTGTTGTCCACATCAGACTTCTATTGTGCCCTGTAAATAATGCACTTCACTCAGTCTTTTCTTGCCTGGCATAGTGTACGAATAGGAGTCATGCCCAGCCTGTCACCCTCCTCTATGGCAACTAAGGCACACACCTCTTTGGACTGTCCAAGGCTACATCAAGCATAGCACTTTCCTGTAAGCATCAGTCCTTTTCTTATCCAACTTGACCCCTCCATCTCTGTAATGTCAAACAAGCATTCTTTAGTTTGATACCATTCTCTGTCAATTCTTTGTCATTTTTTGCCATGGTTCCATTTATATTAATATGAATCTCATAATGTATACAGATTTGTGTCTGGTTCTATGATCTTTGTTCTTCCTTGAATCCCGAGGGGCTTATTTACAAGCCCCTTGCACCACCGCTGTGTCACTTTTTGTGACACACCGCTGGCACAACCTCCTGCCCCATATTTAAAAGGAAACGTAATGCCACCCTGCATGGATTTTCCTGTCCTTGTAACTATAATATAAACTACCCCACTGGATTCAAGCTAGCCTGGCTGATGAAGGGTGATGCCCTGAAACCGATCCCAGGATGCTTTTTTCCGTTTCAGGGAGGGCCTGGCTTGGCAATTCGAGCTGGTGTTCCACAAGGAACAGGGTCAAGACTGATTTGCATATGGCTGGGTTCAAACTGGGGTGGTGTAGAGAGCAAAAGAATGATTGATTAAACCCACATATTTGTGTCTGGGGGTGAATGTTTGCATTGTCCAGCATTCCGTCCATCAATTGTTTCCTTTGCATATGTCGCCCTAAGTGGGAAGGGTATGCTAAGACGTGGGTCCCGTGCTTACTACACCATTGGATTCAAGCTAGCCTGGTTGATGAATGGTGATGCCCTGAAACAGGTCCCAGGATGCTTGTTTTCGTTCCAGGGAGGGCCTGGCTTGGCAGTTCGGGCTGGACTGTTCCCTCAAGGGACAGGATCAAGACTGATTTGCATATGGCTGGGTCCAAACTGGGGTGGTGTGGTGAGCAAAAGAATGATAGATTAAATCCAGATCCTTGTGACTGCCGGTGAATGTTTTCATTGTCCAGCATTCCTCCATCTATTGTTTCTCTTGTAAATATGTCCCAATCTCATGCAACACTTCGCGTGAAAGGGGCATGACATGGGTGTTGCTGTGGGTGTTCCCAAGTATCACCCTTGTATTCTGCAGCATTTTCAGATTTACAGGAATTCGTAAACCTGGAAATGTGGCAGAATACTATGCCACGAGGGGCAACAAGGAGAAATGTTTACATTTCTCCTCGATTTTTCCTCTTTCTAGGGTTATTGTATTCTGCAACACACATAGGAAGGAAGAGGAAATCACCTCTTCTTATCGTTTTTGCTATTGTTTTTGTGCAGGAAGGAACCTCTTCATGCACAGAATCAATCTCCCCGCAACACAGGCACCTTTGCACCATGGTGCAAGGGTGCCTGCATGGCGCATGGCAGCAGATTGTGAGCCAGTGCAGGGGAATCCACAGGGATGCATCATATTGTTGTAAATATGACATATACCTGTGTTGTGAAAGTGCTGTAGCATGGCGCAGCCAAAGGGCTTGCGGCGCTGTGTTGCTGCACTTTCTTGTAAATAAGGCCCTAAGAACTTTGGCACTGGCTTCTAGGTACTGACCAACACCTTTTCTTACAGCACGGTATTGTCCTCTGCACCAGGCCTTGGTAGCTTGCATTGCCCATTGTGTACTGGTCAAGGTCCTGTCCAGCTTGTCACTGCCTTGTGTGTAGTATTAGGTACTGCGGTATGTGCACTCTTAAGCATTTCCCGTAACCTGGCTCCCTTAACTCTCCTCTACGTCTTGGGAATGGCTTTAGTGCTCTGCTCTTGATACACATGCCTGCCAGTGCCTTTTCTGTGTATTGCCCAGGTTTTACTGTCATCTTTGTATCTTAACTGGCTTTGCCCATATGACTGTGCCCACCGTGTACTACCACTGTTATCTCATACCAGGTACTTCTCTTTGTCTTTTACTTCTGCTCAACTCCGACCTTTGTTCTTTTGGAACTGCCTGACGTTCCAAGCAGAAAGGAAATGTCTACTACAAGCTGCAAGTATCACCTACCTGCAGGCTTCTACGTGAATGTTAAACACACAAGATGATGGATGGAATGTTGCACAATGGCAAAACATTCACCCCCAGTCACAGATCTGGGTTTAATCCATCAATATTTTGCTCACCACACCACCCCAGTTCAGACATGGCCATATGCAAATCGGTCTTGACCCTGTGCCTCATGGGAACAGTCCAGCCCGAACTGCCAAGCCATGTCTTCCCTGGACTGGAATTAAGCATCCTAGGACCGGTTTCTGGCTATCAGCTGTCATCAGCCAGGATAGCTTGACTCCAGTGGCGTAGTGAGCACGAGACCAACGTCTGGGCATACCCTTCCCACATAGGGCGAACAGCAAAACACACAAGATGATGGACGGAATGTTGCACAATTGCAAACATTCACCCCCAGTCACAGATCTGGGTTCATTCCATCTTTATTTTGCTCACCACGCCACCCAGTTCAGACATGGCCATAAGCAAATCAGTCTTGACCTTGTGCCTCATGGGAACAGTCCAGCCCGAACTGCCAAGCCATGTCTTCCCTGGACCGGAGTCAAGCATCCTAGGACCGGTTTATGGCTATCAGCCGTCATCAGCTGGGATAGCTTGACTCCAGTGGCATAGTGTGCACAGGACCCATGTCTGGGAATAGATCCAAATCAGCCTCACTTTATCACTCATGTTTTGCTTTTTACGCTGCTCTCACTTCCCCTTAAGATTTCCCATTAAGATTTTCCATTAAGATCTGACAGTTTCCCAAAGTACCCTGCGTTGTTGACCTTACCATTGGCATTTTTCACATTATTATTCTTCTAATAGCATGTTGTCTCCCACCCCATCAACCTGATGTTTGCTATTTTTTATTTTTTATTTTATTTCCGACCCCACAAGAATGAGCTATAAATATTTGAACAGTCAAAAATTTTCAAGTAAAGTGCAGAAAGGTTACTTATCCCTTTTCTAACAAGGACAATACGATAATTCATTTAATTTACCCATGATTAAATACAGAATCTTAATTTCGCACATATTTAAAAGTAGGATTAGGAAATCATAACTTATACGGGCCAAACAATAAATTATCGAAAGCAAGCAGCATAATATTTTAAATACACTTGGCAACAACCCATATACCTTCATTAATTCATTGGGCCATTAGCAATCGTTTCTTCCCTGGAGATGTCAGAATTAATAATGATTTGTTTTTTAAACCTGATGATTGCTACTTAGTCTGTCACTTCCAGACATGGTCCCTATTTAAATCTTTCTTGAGACAGACATTTGATTCTGGCGTTTATATTTTCATCTTTCTCTTACCTGGTTATTACTTCCAAATTCCCATTGAAGGATTACTCTATGTTATGTCATTCACCCACTGTGCTTATCCCATGATTCCTCTATCATTTGATTTTTCTGCAGCTTGTCCTTACCATGAATAGGTGTGTCTTGTTCTGTTACTTACCCCTTGGCCATCTCCATGAGAACCAAATAACCTTGAAAAGAGGAAGACAACAGATATAAGATTACCATGTATTTTAATATACACAATGTTTATTTTTTATGAATGTAGCTTTTTCATGCCTTTGCCTTGACATTGTTTCCGTAGTTGACTTCACACAATATGAATTCAGACAGAGATTTTAGCCAAACTGCAAACCTTAACGCAATCAGTGCAACAACTTCTTTGCACAACCTTATCCTAATTGTCAAAGCAATACTTATCGTTGCCTTTACTCCTTCTGTTTTGCAACAGATTCACTTCCGAAGCTGCTTTGGGTTTTGAACAAGCTGAGCCACCAACCAACACATCACTAACCAGGCTAGAAGTTCATTCAGTCAAGTTTCCCCCTGAAGTATTCAAACAAATGTCTAGAAGCCCATTACAAATGATCTTGTATTTTTCACTTGCTCCAATCCCTCCTGCTTCTTCCATACAGGTATTTAATTCTGTGCCGTGCCGTAGAGGGTGGAACCAAGCCAAAGATGGTGGCGGAGGACTGAGATTTGAGCTCTTGCACCACCTACACTTACTGCCAATGATCCTTGACATGACACCTTAAATTGGGATGCCATTCTAGCACATGCAAGTTCGGCAGAACAGTTAGGGCTATGGAAACCCAATGATGAGTGTTGCAAAATAGGTTCCACCTATTTAGTGTGCCTGGATTTTTTGCTTTTTTTTATCACCCGGTTTTGTACTTATTACTGTGGAGAGTTTCACTACTTGTGTCGTTTCCACGGTACTAGCATGGTAAGCAGACTGCGTTTTTTTATCGCCAGCGTCCACCTTTTAGCATAAGGCTGCTGCGATGCAGCTAGGGTAAGGCGGCACTTGGCTGGTTACACATGAACATGTTAACACGTGTGCACACGCATGTGCACAGGTGTGCATGCCGTGTGTGTGGACTACTGTTGTGTTCAGCCGGTAACTATGCAAAGGTAGCCTGGGGTAGAGGGGACTCCCAGGTTAACTGAACAAAGGAGGAAGCCCAGACAACTGGAGATAACACAGGAGGGGGCTCTCATTGATGTTTTGGTGGAAAAGACCCTGGCAGTGATGTCAGCAAGAGGTGGAGCTGAGGCTCCCAGGGGAGATATAGCCAGTGACTTCTAGATGGCGTCATCTTGAACTATGAAAAAATCACAGAAACCTGTGTTATGGGGAGCACTATCCACTCATTCACAATTACGTGATTTGTTCTTTCTTATTTTGTAATCATATTTTCAATCCTACTAAAACATAATAGATTTATCAACTTTAAAGTTCATCCAACACTGTTTGTATATTTTACTGTTTAGCTCCATTAGTGATTAGCACCCATACACAAAGATGGATTTTGATGAAATAGCTCAGATGACAAAGAATCAGGCGGATGTAAAAGGTTATACAGCTGAGGAAGCCGAGAACATTTACACCCTCATTAAAGAAACCAGAGATCTAAAATCTAAACCAGGCACTACAGCACAATTAATTAAACAATTGCAATACACGTTACGCAAAGAAATCAATCAGAGGCTTTATGCCACAACTCTTATACAATATCATAAGGTTAAACGCATCCCTAGGGGACTGCGCATTTCATTGAGACCAATGCTGTTTAAATTTAATAAACCGTTTCTAGCAAGGTGGTTTGCGATATTGAACAAATGTTCACTTGATTTAGTACTTCTTATAGTTGAAGAGCTGTCCAATGTTTTGAAGGAGCTAGAAGTAGAGATCAATGAGATGAAAACAGAATTGTCTACACGCATGTCTGCTGAGGATATGGATAAGACTTTGAAAGAAATTAATGATAAACTAGATGAACACACAAAAGAGGTCCATGAAAGAAAATTGCGGAAATTTAAGCGAGACACATTAGATTATAAGTTGGATGAGGTATATAGCTGGGCCGACAACTACGCGCAAAGAAGAGCATTTAGAAAACCAACTGAAAATACTTCAGAAGAGAGTTTGGCCACAGATCAAGACACTCTACCCACACGTCCCCCAGTAGAGACAGCAGCGGCTGGTGCATGTGCAGAAAGCACGTCAAGCAATCAGAGTAGGCAGCCTTTTTTAGAAGGGGGCCACAGTTCCAACCATCCACCGGACGAACAATCTCAACACACACAAAGCAAAACAAACGAACAAGGAGGGGACAAGGCAAAAAAACAAGATGCAGTAAGACGCAACCCGAAGAGGAATTGATCATGAACATCTCAGACACTGTACTAACTCCCACACAAATAGCAGTACTTAATAAGGGCATGTCTTTTGTGCCGACTTATCAAAGCAATGATCTTGAGACTGAAGTCTCTTTCTTTAAATTTATGAGGAAATTGAGACTAAGGTGGTTCTTTCATCAAATAGCTACAGAAAACCCTGAACCTGTGGCAGACACTTCAGGAACTAGAACATTCAAACCGAAAAGCACATTTATGTCACCTATGACTCATAAAGCTCTAGCTCTTTTTGAAACTTTGGTAAAAAAAGATTTTGCTGAAATAAATCACCATCGAAAAACAAAAAGAAATTTAACCAGACAGGAAACCATGGCATTGAACGAATTGGCCTCGAATGAGACACTTACTATAGTATCTGCAGATAAAGGCGGAGCACTAGTGGTGCTCAACTCTGCCTATTACCATCAGAAGGTAGATCAGCATGTGAAAGACACCAACACCTATATACAGCTAGAGACAGACCCCACAATGGAGTTCCAGAGGATTTTATCCGAAATTCTAAAAAAAGCCATTGAGTTGGGTAGGATTGATGAACAAACAAGAAGGTACCTGATCACAGAACACCCCAACAGGCCACATATATATATGTTGCCTAAGATGCACAAAGACCCAGTAGACCCACCATTCCGACCAATTGTGGCGGGATGTGGGTCATTGCATGAACCACTAGGGAGATATTTAGATCATTTTATGCAACCTTTGGTGCAGCAATGGTCAACTTTTGTGCAAGATACAACAGATTGTTTGCGAAAATTACAGAGCGTACCTATATGTGATAATGAGGAATTATGGTTGTGCACAGTTGATGTTTCAGCCCTGTACACCTCGATCCCACACATGGAAGGGCTTGAGGCAGCAGAGTGGATGCTTTTAAAACATGATTATGAGGAGAGACACAACATTTTTCTCTTTGAATTATTGCAATTCTGTTTATATCATGGATATTTCCAGTGGCAGGACTGTTTCTTCTTACAAAAGACGGGTACCTCTATGGGGTTTACCGGGGCACCCACATACGCTAACATGTTCATGTCCAAGTTTGAAGATCACCACATACTAAAGAAAGAAAAATGGCAAAAACATCTAGCACTATACCTAAGGTATATCGATGATATACTGATAGTGTGGAAAGGTTCAGAAGAGAATTTACAAGCACAACTCCAAGAGTTAAACAATTGTCATGCCTTTATCAAATTCACATACACCATCAGTTCAGAACAGCTAAACTATTTGGATATCATGATCACAAGAAAAGGGAACACACTCACAACAAGTGTATTCAAGAAGGCAACAGATAGAAACAATGCTTTACACTTTGATAGTTTCCATTCTGAATCTTTAAAACGACACTTACCATTGTCTCAATTCATCAGAGCAAGAAGAATTTGTTCAGATGAGAATCAAGGTTTTGAAACCATCATGAGAATGCGCACAGAATATACAGAAAGGGGGTATCCGGACACAGTTCTTGACCATGCTGAAAATAGAGTGAGAACCATGGCAAGATCCACTATGTTAGAAAAAAGTGAAAGAGGAAAAAACAGGAGGGAAGTCTATGTACTAAAATTCTCCACAGCCGCAGTGGCTATAAAAAAATGTATCAGAAAAAGATGGGAAATAATTGAACAAGAACCAGATTTTAGACAGGTATTTCTAGATAAACCTCTGTTTGCACACTCCAGGTCGAGGAACATAAAGGAAATCTTGAAAGGTGGCAGGCAGGAAAAGGTAGATTTGGGTCAGAAAGGTATGATGAAGTGCCAAAACTGTGGCCATTGTGGTAACGTATTGGTAGGTAATACATTTGCACACCCCCAAACAGGCAAAAAGATTACCTTGAGACATACATCAGACTGCAATTCGAGTGTTGTAATATATGCAATAAAATGTCCATGTGGACTTGTTTATGTTGGACGCACCACAAGGAAGGTGAAGGTTCGGATGACCGAACATAAGAGCATGATACGAACAAAAAACATGAAATCCTGTTTGGCTGTACACTGGCATGAGAGGGGTCACACTATACCTCAGTTAAAATTTACTGTGCTAGAGAGATTGGTGGAACGACCACATGTTGACACTATTAAATTGTTGGCACAAAGAGAAACATACTGGATAAAGTCCCTTAGGACGCTGACTCCCTATGGACTCAACGACAAGATTGAAATGTTTTGTTTTTTATAAAATTGGACTGTAATATATAATTGCTGGCCATCTGTATGTTTTTGTTTACATACATGTGTTATTTAAATTTATGCTCAAAAAATCTCACATATTACATAGACATTTGTTAAATATAAGTGCAGCTTATTTTATTTTTGTATTTTGTAGATGTTAGAAAGGGAATTAAGGAATTTCTTGCTTGCACTTTATCGAGTAGATATAAACAAACGCCATTTTGGAACAGGACGAGTAAGTCGGTAGTCCGTTTTCTGTGTTTTGAGCATCATGACGTCAGACGCCATATATTCGCGTCTTGAATACGGTTCGATCTAGCGGTGAGAGCCATAGAACGAGAGAACCCGAGAGTTGCGCATTGCACCGATTAAAAAAATTAGAGGTGAGGCGAAACCCACTTAGATTGAGAAGCATGTTATATTTAAATATTATTTAAATATTACTTGCATACTAAGGAGTCCTCATTTTACTGTGTCACAGAGTAAGGACACGTTTAAATTCGAACAACGCTACAAGGATTTAACGTGGGTCTAGAAGACCGAGTAAGTACTGGTTCTGCCTGTAATGTATAAATAAGTCGTGAGTTAATGGAGTCAGTACATTAAGATTCTCGTCATTGTTTTTTAGAAAAGGGTAGCACAGACTTTCATTTCTGTTGATTCTATTGTTAAGAGTGAAGGTAAGAGTGTATAATAATGGTAACTTTTGTATTCCAGAGTATTTGGCACGGTTGTACACGTTGCGAATAGTTTTATTTTGCACTTATTTTGCATGTAGTGAGTAAAAGGTGGCGTTTGAGTTGGGTTGTTCACCAGGTTTTCGGTTTTGGTTTGTCAGGTGGCAGGTGAACTTTTTTGAGCATGACTTTTATCACACATGAGATGCATTTAACACCTTTATGAGATCTTCTGGTTTCTGTCAAAATCAACTTACTAAAGAATGTTTTATATGTAATTGTAAATAGCATATTCCTTTTGATACACATGTGATAGAGTTTTTATGTTATTTGTAGAGCATTCCCCTGATGAAGGTGCATACCGAACGCATTCCCCTGATGAAGGTGCATACCGAAATGCATTGGGATATGTCTTCATATGATGTATAATGGCGAGATGTTTGAAGAGTTCAAACCATCACATTTACTGAAAAAAGAAGAATAAAATTACTTTGAAGAAAGGAAATACAAAGGATTGCTTGATGAGAATTGATTTGGAGTGTTTATGTTTTCAGTCTAATTTTTAAGACTGTGGATACAGTTTTGTGAACATTTCAGTTGAACTTTGGATGAACTTTAAAGTTGATAAATCTATTATGTTTTAGTAGGATTGAAAATATGATTACAAAATAAGAAAGAACAAATCATGTAATTGTGAATGAGTGGATAGTGCTCCCCATAACACAGGTTTCTGTGATTTTTTCATTTTGTACGAACTTGACTAGGGGCTAGTCAAGAAATGGGGCAGCACCATATGTAATTTGACGAAATTTGGATAAAAATTGATGAAATAGGAGTGCTTGTCACACAACACTGTTTGTCATCTTGAACTATCCCAGCATGCTTTGCAGGTGGGTTCGAACGGGGTGGAGAGGTGATGCGGCATGCTCGGATTTGCCAGGGGTGCCTGGTCTCTAAAACCTTCCACCTTCCTTTACAATTCTTGCACAAGGGAGAGAAAGTGCATTTTGCTGTTGGACTCTGAACACTGGGGCTGCGACTGCAGCAGCAGCCACAGACAACTGGAAGGACAAACCCCCTGATGCCTAAGAGACAAAGGGCCTGAATTAGATCTTGGAGGACAGGTTACTTCATCACAACGGTGACAAAGTACCCGACCACCGAAATATAAATCCCATAGGATAAAATGGGATTTATATTTCAGCAGGCGGGATATCCGTCATTGTTGTGACAGAGTAACCCATCCAACTAGATCTACGTTAGGCCCTATTTATTTATTTATTTATTTATATAGCGCCAGAATCAACCCCCGAAGGGGTATCTCTGTGCTGCGGACATGCAACAGAAATGCTGAGGGGCTGGCACATGATCAGAGACAGAAAATTAAGGTCCTACGGTGTTTCCGAAATTGTAGGTGGTCAGGGCATTGTCTCAAGTACAAGGGGAGCTGGTTCTAGTAAAGGGGATCAAGGTGGGAGAAAGCCTTTCCACCCATCTGGCTTTCCTAACTCGGGGGACTACGAGGAAGGATTTTGTTCCAGAGCGGAGTGATCTAGATGGTGTATACGGCGTGCACTTCTCTGCCAGATAGGCGGGCCGTGATTGTTTAAAGCTTTGTGGACCGTGCAGCAAACTTTAAACTTAATCCGCTCACGTACTGGGAACCAGTGTAGCTGATGGAGGAGAGGGCGAGAGGCAGTCCGAGGTAGGGCATTTAAGACCAGTCGCGCTGCAGTGTTCTGGACTACCTTCAATCTGCACAGCGAGGACTTATTGACCGAGGCCAAGAGGCCATTGCAGTAGTCCAGACTGCTGAGTATTAGTGCCTGCGTCAGTCTTCCAAGTGGAATCGAGAAGCAGAGGAAAAACTAGATGTAATAGGCCCAACATGTGGAAACAGGAGCCAGCTGTCAGAGTAGCGTGCTCTTTCAGACTGAGACCCTGGTCAAGGCAAATGCCTGGGCTCTTGACAATTGACTTGGGAATGGGGGGGCATACCTAAGTCCACTGGCTACCAATCAGGGTTCCATAGTAAGGGGGTGTCTCCGAAGAGCATGATTTCTGTCTTCACCACGTTGAATTGGAGGAAGTTACATCTCATCCAATTGGAGATGGCTTTCATTCCGGAAGAGAAGGCCCACTGCACAGAGGAAGTGAATTTATTGAAGGGAATTAGCAGCTGTGTATCGTCGGCGTAAGAGATGGGAATGAAACCGCAGGTTCTAAGGAGATTTGCCAAGGGAGCCACATAGATATTAAACAAAGTAGGGCTCAGACAAGAGCCCTGGGGAACTCCCTTGGTCACTTTCATAGACGCCGAGCGATAAGGGCCAAGATTAATGGTCTGAGTCCGGTAGGAGAGAAAGCTCGACATCCACCGGAAGGCAGAATCTCTTAGTCCAATCTCTTCCGGTCTCCTGAGCAATATCTCATGTTAGACTGTGTCGAACGCGGCAAAAAGGTCCAACAGCACCAGAATCGTCGATTGGCCCCTGTCTAGGTTAATCCTGATGTTGTCTTGACTGCTAGCAGGGCTGATTCGGTGCTGTATTGGGCCTGAAGCCTGACTGGGAAGGGTCAAGACTGCCAGTGAGTTCGGCATGGTTGCACAAATGTTTGTTGATGTGTTTCTCTAATAATTTGCTCATGAGAGGGAGAAGCAAGATAGGACGGAGATTGGAGAGATCAGTCATGGGGGCTTTGGAGTTCTTGCGGATAGGCATAACCTGTGCTGCTTTCCATTCCAGAGGGAAAATTACAAAAAACAATTTGATGGACAGAATGTAGATCAATGTCTTACATTCACCCCAGTACAAAGATCTGGGCCTAAATCCATCGTTTTTTGCACTCCACACCACCCTGGGTTAGATAATGGCTTTATGCAAATCAGCTCTGACCCTGTGCCCCATGGGAACAGTCCAGTCCAAACTACACAGCCATATCTTTCCCAGACCGGAATCAAGCATCCGAGGAACGGACCGGTTTCGAGGTAACACCTCTCATCAGCCCGGCTAGCTTGACTCCAGTGGTGTGGAGGCTCTGGGACCCACGTCTGAGCTACCCCAGTACACTCAGGGAGAAAATTACAAAAAACTATTTGATGGACAGAATGTAGATCAATGTCTTACATTCACCCCAGTACAAGGATCTGGGCCTAAATCCATCGTTTTTTGCACTCCACACCTCCCTGGGTTACATAATGGCTTCATGCAAATCAGCTCTGACCCTGTGCCCCATGGGAACAGTCCAGTCCGAACTACACAGCCATATCTTTCCCAGACCGGAATCAAGCATCCGAGGACCGGACCGGTTTCGTAACATTCGGTCCATCACCTGTTGTGTTTGCATATTCCATTCCAGAGGGGCATGACCCTCTCTCAGCGAAAGATTGAGGAGAAACTCTATGTATGGAGATATTTGATGGGACAAGGAGACTGCGACTTTGGCCTGAAAGATATCTAGGGGTGAGCCTGATTTTACAATACGTAACATTGTTTCAACATCTCCCGAGGTCACAGGAGGGAAATTCTCTAATAGCTGAATGTTTACCTGTTCTGGCAAGTCATGAGTCAGGGGTCCCGGAGGCTTGCTCCCTGATGAAACGAGTTTATCATATATAAGCTCTACTTTCTGAGAGAAATAGTGTGCGATGTCATTGCAAAGGAATTGTGAGGGGGCCTCTAAAATATTACATGCCGAGGGGTTGATAAAAGACTGGAGAATACAGTATAGGGTTTGGGGAGCGTTTCCAGCATGTGCTAATTGAGAAGTGATATCTGCTTTCCTTAAGGTTTTTTTGGTAGTCAGAGAGAGTGGCCTTAAAACTATCTTTATCTCTCTCATCAAGGGTGCGGCGCCATTATCTTTTGAGTTTTCTGCATAATTATTTTTGAGTGCAAAGCTGAGGGGAAAACCAAGCAGTCTGAGGGCGTTTTGAGGAGTTGGAAAAAGATTTCAGTGGCGCGTGCTGGTCCATGGCGCAGGTGATTGTAGAGTTGTATTTGACAAAAGCATCCTCTATATTGACAGGTGCGGTTGCCCCAGGGCGCCAGGAAGGTGGCCTGGAAGCGCTTTGGGGTGATTTTCTTCCATTGTCTATGGGCAGAGTAGGCGACAGGGGTGGGACCGTTCATCTCCCTAGGGCCATGGATACAAAATTCAATGATATGACCATGTCAGCGGCTGATGAGGTTCACACAAAATACAGGATGAGTTAGAAAAATGATGTCCATTGTGTGACCAGCTATGTGGGTGGGCCTTCATTGCGCTTGAGTAAGCCCAGAAGAGCAAGGTCTGCCATAAGTGTCATTGCATCGGTATTAGAGCTACATTCACTGTGGACATTAAAGTCTCCCAACTGTACGAGATTGTTGGTCGAAATCACATGGGGGGCTAAATGTTCGGTGAGTTGGACTGAGGATTCGGCTAAGGGGCCAGGGGGTTGGTAGACTAAGGCCCCCTTCCAGCTGAATTGTGACAAGAGGTGCAACCGATTGACCATGATTTCAATAGTTGAGTTGCAGCGCTGCACTAATGAAGTGACTTTGATGCTGTCCTTTTGTATTATTGCAATTCCGCCTCCTACCTTTGACTGTCTATCCATTCTTATGATCCTGTACCCCTCAGGCAGAGCTAGTGTGATGGTAGGAGAAGAATGGGGCGTAAGCCATGTTTCAGTCAAGAAACCGATGTCAGGCTGCACGGAGGAGATGAGGTCCCATATTTTGATGGTATGCTTGGGCAAGGATCTAACATTGCAGAGCATACTTTTCCAACCTGAATTGGTAATAGGGGGATCAATTTTCTGTGTCACTGGTAGAGTAGGTAGTAATTTGAGGAAGTGGGGGATATAAGTTGGGGTAAGAACAGCATGGTTCACCATAGGTGGGGGCTGCCTCCATGAAAGTACCTTGATATCGGAATGTTCGGCAGGAGAAAGAGCCCTCTAAAGCTGGCCAAGTCCCAGGCCGGCATAGCGGCCAGGGGTCAGTTCTTAGATCTAGCAGCTCTTTGCTGGAATAGGATCAGAGGCTAATCCATCCTGGATCGGGGAGTGGATTGCCCAAGGTCCCTGGCTCCTGGCGACGTCAGGGCACGGACGGGCGCAGACGGGCTTGACTCTGGCACGCCGCCAGCGCACCCGCTGCGTGCCTCCGGTGAAGCATTCTTTTTTGTAGAGGTGAGTTGGGTCGCTAGAACGCCAACTCCCACTCTACCGGAAGTGAGTCAGGTCAATCCCCCCTCCCCTCAAACGAGATACTCTCGCAGTGGACCGAGGAGGTTGCCTTCAAGTATAAATACAGGCAAACCGTAATGGAGGACAGTGAGGTAGTAAACTCTTTTGTTATTAAAAACGTGTTATTCAGTTTCAAAATATACAGAGCTGTCCAGAATAAATACGGTAGTTAAAACCAGTCGGGATCAGTTATGAAAGCTCGTTAGTCAGATTTAAAAACATACATACAAAACTGTGCAAAAGCGCAAAGCAATCAATATCTGTACTCAATGCTAGAAGCATTCTGCCCACAGTTGACCCCTGGATGGTAGGTCACATCAATGGCCAGTGAGGCTGGCCTCCTTATGGCCTCTGAGGACCTGCTTTGGAAAGATCTAGACTTTGACAGCCCAGAAGGAGGAGAGGAGCACCAAGCACAAAAGTAAAGGAGGAAAACTGAAACAGGAAGCTAGTAAAAGCAGCTCTCTGCAAAATGTACCACCTTGGGGTAAGGAGGTCTGCAGAAACTATTCCTGGAGGCTAGAGCTCACCACAAGGAGAAAAAAATGAGTCCAAGATTGTCTAAATCAGCCCAAAGGGGCCGGAGATATTCACTTTTAAAGATCTTGACCTCTGACCCCACTGTGAGTAACGTAGCAAGTGGCACTGTGCGGCAAGTTCTAACCTTACCCCAGAGGTGGGCCAGAACCCGGGGGTCGGTGCACCTATAATTACATTGAGGGAGGGGCGTGCATGGGGTGTCGGGACCCCTCCCTTCCAATTTTTTGAGTTATGTGGATGTAATTGCAGAGAGCAACTAACATCCATAGTTAATTTAGAATAATGCCTGGGCTGCCTGACTGTCCCAGTCTCTAACATTAACATGTCAGGTAGGCAGGCAGTTATCAGGAGACACATGAACTAGTGCACATATGCCAGTATTATGTTTTCTCTTTTTGGAAGATTTGATTTTGTGGTTCAACCTAAGCAGTCTAAGTACTGACTTGGACTAACTGGGACCACTGCCAGTGCCTAAGGGAGAACAGACCCCCCTTGCCAGGCCCAGGCTCCTTATCCTGGCACATCCTTTAATTACTCCTAAATAGATGAAGAAAGCTGTCCTGCCTGACGCTGCCAGCCTGCGTTTTAAGCTTCATGACCAGACTGGCCTTGAAATATAGGGCTCAGGGTGTACACTGTGCACAATCCTTTCTGCATGGTGCCCATCCTAAACTAATGTTTTTCATTGTTTCAAACTCTCATATCTACAAAGGATTCCATTTTGAACACAGCTGCAACGCACATCCCAAGCTGATGTATTTCAAGACACAACATAAGTCAGCATATATGGAAACACCTTAAAAATCACAAGGATGTGCGCCATACCAAACACGCATTGGCATAGCCATTAGCTCTCGCTTTTGGGACCTTATAAGTTTTTAGCTTTCAGTACAATATCCTTGGTGCATCAACATTAACTGTTGCATGGCTAAACACTTATAAGGTCACTAAGGCGAGACCTATTGGCTATGCCAATGCTTGTTTTTAAGGCAGACAAGAATGGTCTGTCAATTGTCATTCCTAAAAGAAAGGAGTAAAGCCAACTCTAATGTTTGTCCGTGTTTTGGCAGCATATGCTTTTCATAAATCTAGTAACTATTCCTGTTACAGCTCCACCTGGGGAGCAGTACTATGAATTTGGCACTTTCACACGGACAATCAAACTGTTGCTCATAAGTCTCTTGTCATGCTGTCAATCTAACTTGTCAATAATTTCATCCAGTTTCATTTTTGATTTTGAAAAGGGATTTAATTACATCTGATCTAGGCCCATGACCAGTGGCAACCCAACATTTTCAATAGGCGGCCAAAGGTTTCAATAGAAAATATTAATTAAGGAAGGGCTTACTTTTTTATAAGGTGCCTGGATCTTTCAGAAAATCATGCATGTAAGAATGAGAAAATACAAGACAGCCCGAAGAGACAAAACAAATAAGACAGAAGTAAAAATGCAGGTGGAGAGTCAGGTTGGAAAACATGTAAGAAAGAGGGTTAGAGAGATTGCTAGAAAACGAGAGAAGTAGGACAGAAAGGAGAGAAAAACAGAGGCGAGTGGAAGGGGAGAGAGGAGAGATAAGTACAAGAGAAAGGGGAAGAAAGACATAAGAAGAGAGAAGGTGGTTAGTACGGGAGCAGTGGGGAAAAAAGAAGAGAAGAAAGTACCTGGAGAGAGGACATGTGGTGGGAGTGAGTGGTGAAAGGCAAGAGTAGCTAAGAAAGGGAGCAGGGAACACGCAGAAAGGAAATTAAAAAGAGGAGAGGAGTTGAAAGTGTGTGAGGTACAGAGAGGTTGGAAAGATGTGAGGCAGATGAGAATTAAGAGATTATGAGGGAAGAGGAGAAGGAAAAGAAGAGAGCAACAATGAGGAAGAGGAAAGAGGGTAGGAGTGAGAGACAGAAATGATGTTGAAAGTACAAATCAGTCAGACTTGACGCTGTCAGTCTGCAGGTTTCAAGAAAATCGAAAATCACCGAGTGAATTTGTACATTTACTCAGAGAGAGTATCCTTTTGCACTGCCTTCTAGGTGATCTCTGAGCTCCTCCAGCTTTCGATGGAGCTACATGTAAACATTAGAAAATGGATTGAAAAAGACACAACCTGTTTTCCGACTGTTTCTTGTAAAGAGCATGGCACATTGCACACTTCCATTATCCGGGCATACTTCATCAAGGCCATAATTGCTACTTGCACAGCTTCCATTTACATGCTCAAAAACAGCAAACACAAATGAATTTGGAAGGCAACAAGCAGAATAATGCAGCTACAATTTCGAGAATGAATTTTCAGAGCGGCTCATTCTACAGCCCTCCACATGGTACAATGTCTCTTTTGCGTGTCCTTCCTGTATGTGAGGAGGTGGAAGTGAAATGTACCAGGGGTTAGAGCTTCCTGGGTCCAGTAATCCTTGACAATGAGGGGATACATGAGATGGAGCGACTGAAGCCCTGTTGGGAATGGAAGTCAGGCAGTGTCCCATCTGATCAAACCCTGGGAGGGAGAGGGGTCTGGCCATCAGGGCACGTGCACCGCCTGTGCTGGATGGCCACAGCGGCTATGGCCAGAGGAGCCCGAGGTGCAGCAGGGGTTTGCCATACCTCGGTACCATAGAATGAAGACGCAGGTGTCAATGTAGGAGCACCAGATGTCCCCTGAGGGAGATGCTAAGATTGTGACCTGTGCATTAACTTGTGGAAGTCTCCAGAGCAAGCACTTGCGTCCAGGCTTACTATTGGTTTACGTTGTCAGCTTTACACTTGAAGTTGAAGTGAACTGGAAAATGCTGATAATTCCTGCAAAGTGGCCGTAGCTGGAGGAACAGCACAAACATTGGCAATCCACGCAAAGTCGTATCAACTAAAGCCATGCAAAGCAGCTCCCTAGCCTGCAATGGAGTACTGTGCCACATGAAATGAATGCACAAACAATGGGCCAAAGGAATTTCCATGATAATTCTAAGCGTAACACGCCATTTTTGAAAAAATTACATTTTATATACATTTACCCTTGAGCCGTCATTTGCTTGAGGTAAATTGTACACGAGGGTGGGCCTCAAAGATAGAACTCCCTCAAGACACTGCAAGTTGAGCCTTGCACCATGGCACAATGGTAAATTATTCCCAACATCATACAAGCATGACTTTTTGGGTGACGTCATTGACGCGGGACGCATCAATACAACAAAGCCGACATTTTGTCAGCTCACAAATGCATCATGGGAGATTGTCTTGCAGCGGCGGCGTGGATCAAGGTGAATCTGCCCTCAGTTTGCTGCGACAAACAGGGAGGAGGTGAGGTCTTAGACCGCAGAGAGGGGCTGCTCCTACGGTAGC
The DNA here is from genome assembly GCF_964263255.1 of Lissotriton vulgaris. Classification (NCBI taxonomy): domain Eukaryota; kingdom Metazoa; phylum Chordata; class Amphibia; order Caudata; family Salamandridae; genus Lissotriton; species Lissotriton vulgaris. Next base: position 591,606,458 of record NC_141697.1, read on the forward strand.
CTGTGGCAGTGCAGCCCCGCAATGCACCACTGTCCGGCTTAACCTTTGTCAAGTAATTCCAATGTTAGGGAGGCACTTATCGACCACTAATCACTGGGCTTCAAAAATAAACAGTACAAGGTTAAACACACCAGAGCAAAGCCACAGACTTGAGGTGAGAGGAACCTGCAGAGATGGAAGCCCTCGGGAGAGGTAGGGAGAGGCGGTGAGATGTGGTGGAAAAGGTGCTCGTGAAAAACAAAGGAGGTCATTGTAGAAGCAGCAGCAGATGCTTGGCCACGCGCGAAAGTGAAAGCAGTGTGGTGGGGTAGGGGCATGAAAGTGAAAGCAATCGGACGCGCTCTGTGGTAATCACGCGAGTGATGCGCACGCAGTGGTGATCATTCTGTAAGGGAGGCCGAGGGAGGCTGCGCTCGTGCAAGCTCGCGTGAACGCAAGCACTAGGACTAGCGTATGGCAGCACTTTCAAAACCTGTATACTAAATGTCTCTCCGAGTAGCGCATGCGCTGGCTCAGGCGAGACCTAAAAAGGAATTCTATCCACACACTGCCCACCCTAAGCTCATTTATTTTATGGTGCTCTTGTATGTGCTAATGAAGTAATTTGCACATATGAGAGCGCCTTGGAATTTGTGAGCACAGAGTGGCTTATTTACAAGCCCCTTGTGCTGCAGGTGTGTCTCTTTTAATATTGGGAAAAGTGACGTAATGGCGGCATAAGAGGCATGTAAATAAGCCCCAGAATGCTCGCTGTACTACAAGTATTACTGTTATATACGGCGCACATTCTGAGCTTGTGTTTCAAGGCCCTCTCATATTTTCTAATGAGGCCATTAGCAATAGATGTGGGTGAGCCAAAAAGGTAGCAGGGAGAGCCGAGCCAAGGGTCAGGGCTGGCTCTAACAGGCACATGCATCAACCATTTTTGTGAGCGCAAATGGTGCGATTCGCAAAAATCGCCCGTTAGAGCCCACAAAAAGGGCATTTGTGATGCATCAAGGTTCAAGGCAATCGCAATTTGAGGATTCGCAATTATTCGCGATTTCTCAAATTGCGATTGCATTTAAGGAATCGCAATTTGCGACTCCTTAAATGCAATGGAAGAACCACTTTAAAATAGCGATTTTGCTAATAGGGGCGCAAATTACCATGAAGTTGAACTTGATGGTAATTTGCAAAAACGTTGAAAAATGCACTTTAGTGCATCTTTCAAAGTTTCATGTTGCGCACACACATGCCCTTGGGACATGTGTGTGCGCAACATGGGTGCACATCACTATTTCAGGGGTGCAACAGGGGTGTCATTTTAACACCCTTTTACCCTTGAAATTGCACGCGCAATTTGCGAGTACCTATTGGTACTCGCAAATTGCGCATGCAATCTACCATTTATTCCTATGGGCCTGTAGGCTCATAGGAATGAATGGGGAGCCATTTCTTAATTGCGACTCGCAATTTGCGAGTTGCAATTAAGGAATTTGTAGGAATTGCTATTTTCTCTGCGATTCCTACATGCATAGGCCTTTGTGCTTCCTTATTAGCAAATCCTCATTTTTCGATAATAAGGAATCGCAAATAGCATGTTTGATGCATGTGCCTGTAAGAGCCTATACACAAACTGAGCCTCAAAAATTCTATATATATATCATGCAACAAAGATTATGTTGAATATGATAAGATGTCCTCATTATTTCAAAGAGTGTAATTCTTTAACATGAGAAAGTCTTACACCTTAGCCCATCAGATTATATCACTGTATTGAGAAGTATTTATTAAAAGTGAAAGTGCTTAAACATGAACTGATCAATTCCTGCCCCACTCTGACGACAATGCTATTAGTGACCTAAGAGGCGAGTCAGGGATTGTGTGTACTCTATATGTCGGCTAGATTCTTACCATACATGAATCACAATTGCATCATTTTACACCAATTTTTAAAAATTCTCTATGGGGAGAACTCTCCAGGACCCTCACTTTGCAACAACATTAGTTAATCAGACATATTTCACACCACTTTCAAATTCCACTAGCTGCCTCTGATGAGGTGTGTACCATTTTAGGTGGTTTGGGGGTTGACTGCGATTTGCCACCATTGACAGACCCCAAAGGCAAAAGTCCTCCTTTCAGAGAACGTTATGTTTTGTGTATTTATACGGCATGTATTGTGTTGCTAAAGACGTTCCATGACTGAGATGGTGGCTCTGATGTGCAGGAGGAGGTTGTGCAGACTCTGATCTTAATCTCCCTATCCCAACCAAAACATGGCTAAACGACTCCTCTTCCACTATTCTTGACATCCAAGTCCCACCCAGCTACGATAACATTCATCAAGACAATGCTAACTATCTTGGGGGTGGTCTTGCTTGCATTTATCAGTCTAACCTATCTGTTAAGTAGAGCTTGCTCTTGCCTTGGTTATTTAGACTGATATTGGGTAATATGGTAAGAAACATAGCGCATCGTAGTGGCGTTATACATTGGTCTTCAACCTAGAGATGTGTGGAATTTGCATAACTTACTTTTGGGTAATGACACAAAATTCTAAGTAAATTACACACAATATGTGTAAAATGTGAAATGCAAATCTGACAGCGCTATATTTTAGGGCAAAATGCAACCCCACTTCCACTTTGGCTGCAAGGGCACTTATTTGGTCTAAAAAAAGATCCGAAAACACAAACAAGAGTTGCTCCCTTCTTTTTGTTGTATGTCACTCCCTCTAAAGGTTTCGCTTTTGTAGTCTTATTCGCCACCGCCTTCGGCTCCAATGGCATAAAGGAAGGGTAACGCTCTCTGTGAAAACACAAAAATACTAATACAGTCCACAAGAGCAGATACAAGATCAAATACCTGTCGGAGGATAGTCCTTCTGCAACCGGGGTCCTAATTTTTGTATTTAGATTTCATGTTAGAGCTACAATCATGCACTTTATTAAATAAACATTTTAATTTCACCATCTGCTCAAATCACTCACCAGTGATACTGATTTTCCAGTGGCCTGTGCCTCTTTAGTTTTCTGAGAAAAAGGCACCATGTAGTATGGCTTTCCTACAGTTAACATTACAAAAAATGTAATTATTAGTAGTGATGATACATGAAGGGAAAGACTCCCTTGTAATACTCTGTGATTTGCCAGACTTGAACCAGGCGCTACTTTTTGTTATCTGGTCTCCATCTGTGTGTTGTCCACATCAGACTTCTATTGTGCCCTGTAAATAATGCACTTCACTCAGTCTTTTCTTGCCTGGCATAGTGTACAAATAGGAGTCATGCCCAGCCTGTCACCCTCCTCTATGGCAACTAAGGCACACACCTCTTTGGACTGTCCAAGGCTACATAAAGCATAACACTTTCCTGTAAGCATCAGTCCTTTTCTTATCCAACTTGACCCCTCCATCTCTGTAATGTCAAACAAGCATTCTTTAGTTTGATACCAGTCTCTGTCAATTCTTTGTCATTTTGTTGCCATGGTTCCATTTATATTAATATGAATCTCATAATGTATACAGATTTGTGTCTGGTTCTATGATCTTTGTTCTTCCTTGAATCCAGAGGGGCTCATTTACAAGCCCCTTGCACCACCGCTGCGTCACTTTTTGTGACACACCGCTGGCACAACCTCCTGCCCCATATTTACAAGGAAACGTAATGCCACCCTCAGTGGATTTTCCTGTCCTTGTAACTATAATATAAACTACCCCACTGGATTCAAGCTAGCCTGGCTGATGAAGGGTGATGCCCTGAAACCGATCCCAGGATGCTTTTTTCCGTTTCAGGGACGGCCTGGCTTGGCAATTCGGGCTGGTGTTCCACAAGGAACAGGGTCAAGTCTGATTTGCATATGGCTGGGTTCAAACTGGGGTGGTGTAGAGAGCAAAAGAATGATTGATTAAACTCAGATATTTGTGTCTGGGGGTGAATGTTTGCATTGTCCAGCATTCCGTCCATCAATTGTTTCCTTTGCATATGTCGCCCTAAGTGGAAAGGGTATGCTAAGACGTGGGTCCCGTGCTTACTACACCACTGGATTCAAGTTAGCCTGGCTGATAAAGGGTGATGCCCTAAAAGCGGTCCCAGGATGCTTGTTTTCGTTCCAGGGAGGGCCTGGCTTAGCAGTTCAGGCAGGACTGTTCCCTCAAGGAACAGGGTCAAGACTTATTTGCATATGGCTGGGTCCAACCTGGAGTGGTGTGGTGAGCAAAAGAATGATGGATTAAACCCAGATCCTTGTGACTGGGGGTGAATGTTTGTATTGTCCAGTATTCTGTCCATCAATTGTTTCTTTTGCATATGTCACCCTAAGTGGGAAGGGTATTCCCAGACGTGGGTCCCGTGCTCACTACACCATTGGATTCAAGCTAGCCTGGTTGATGAATGGTGATGCCCTGAAACAGGTCCCAGGATGCTTGTTTTCGTTCCAGGGAGGGCCTGGCTTGGCAGTTCGGGCTGGACTGTTCCCTCAAGGGACAGGATCAAGACTGATTTGCATATGGCTGGGTCCAAACTGGGGTGGTGTGGTGAGCAAAAGAATGATAGATTAAATCCAGATCCTTGTGACTGCCGGTGAATGTTTGCATTGTCCAGCATTCCGTCCATCAATTGTTTCTCTTGTAAATATGTCCCAATCTCTTGCAACACTTCGCGCGAAAGGGGCATGACATGGGTGTTGCTGTGGGTGTTCCCAAGTATCACCCTTGTATTCTGCAGCATTTTCAGATTTACAGGAATTTGTAAACCTGGAAATGTGGCAGAATACTATGCCACGAGGGGCAACAAGGAGAAATGTTTACATTTCTCCTCGATTTTTCCTCTTTCTAGGGTTATTGTATTCTGCAACACACATAGGAAGAAAGAGGAAATCACCTCTTCTTATCGTTTTTGCTATTGTTTTTGTGCAGGAAGGAACCTCTTCATGCACAGAATCAATCTCCCCGCAACACAGGCACCTTTGCACCATGGTGCAAGGGTGCCTGCATGGCGCATGGCAGCAGATTGTGAGCCAGTGCAGGGGAATCCACAGGGATGCATCATATTGTTGTAAATATGACATATACCTGTGTTGTGAAAGTGCTGTAGCATGGCGCAGCCAAAGGGCTTGCGGCGCTGTGTTGCTGCACTTTCTTGTAAATAAGGCCCTGAGAACTTTGGCACTGGCTTCTAGGTACTGACCAACACCTTTTCTTACAGCACAGTATTGTCCTCTGCACCAGGCCTTGGTAGCTTGCATTGCCCATTGTGTACTGGTCAAGGGCCTGTCCAGCTTGTCACTGCCTTGTGTGTAGTATTAGGTACTGCGGTATGTGTATTCTAAGCATTTCCCGTAACCTGGCTCCCTTAACTCTCCTCTACGTCTTGGGAATGGCTTTAGTGCTCTGCTCTTGATACACATGCCTGCCAGTGCCTTTTCTGTGTATTGCCCAGGTTTTACTGTCATCTTTGTATCTTTACTGGCTTTGCCCATATGACTGTGCCCACCGTGTACTACCACTGTTATCTCATACCGGGTACTTCTCTTTGTCTTTCACTCCTGCTCAACTCTGACCTTTGTTCTTTTGGAACTGCCTGACGTTCCAAGCAGAAAGGAAATGTCTACTACAAGCTGCAAATATTACCTACCTGCAGGCTTCTACATGAATGTTAAACACACAAGATGATGGATGGAATGTTGCACAATGGCAAAACATTCACCCCCAGTCACAGATCTGGGTTTAATCCATCGTTATTTTGCTCACCATGCCACCCCAGTTCAGACATGGCCATATGCAAATCGGTCTTGACCCTGTGCCTCATGGGAACAGTCCAGCCCGAACTGCCAAGCCATGTCTACCCTGGACCGGAATCAAGCATCCCAGGACCGGTTTCTGGCTATCAGCCGTCATCAGCTGGGATAGCTTGACTCCAGTGGCATAGTGAGCACGGGACCCATGTCTGGGCATAGATCCAAATCAGCCTCACTTTATCACTCATGTTTTGCTTTTTACGCTGCTCTCACTTTCCCTTAAGATTTCCCACTTCTTCATTTGCCTAATGCATTTTGCCTTTCATATTTACCCACAGGCTTCTAGAAGTTTCCATTAAGATCTAAAAGTTTCCATTAAGATCTGACAGTTTCCCAAAGTACCCTGCGTTGTTAACCTTACCATAGGCATTTTTCACATTATTATTCTTCTAATAGCATGTTGTCTCCCACCCCATCAGCCTGATGTTTGCTATTTTTTATTTTTTATTTTATTTCTGACCCCACAAGAACGAGCTATAAATATTTGAACAGTCAAGAATTTTCAAGTAAAGTGCAGAAAGTTACTTATCCCTTTTCTAACAAGGACAATACGATAATTCATTTAATTTACCCATGATTAAATACAGAATCTTAATTTCGCACATTATTTAAAAGTAGGATTAGGAAATCATAACTTATACGGGCCAAACAATAAATTATCGAAAGCAAGCAGCATAATATTTTAAATACACTTGGCAACAACCCATATACCTTCATTAATTCATTGGGCCATTAGCAATCGTTTCTTCCCTGGAGATGTCAGAATTAATAATGATTTGTTTTTTAAACCTGATGATTGCTACTTAGTCTGTCACTTCCAGACATGGTCCCTATTTAAATCTTTCTTGAGACAGACATTTGATTCTGGCGTTTATATTTTCATCTTTCTCTTACCTGGTTATAACTTCCAAATTCCCATTGAAGGATTACTCTATGTTATGTCATTTACCCACTGTGCTTATCCCATGATTCCTCTATCGTTTGATTTTTCTGCAGCTTGTCCTTACCATGAATAGGCTTGTCTTGTTCTGTTACTTACCCCTTGGCCATCTCCATGAGAACCAAATAACCTTGAAAAGAGGAAGACAACAGATATAAGATTACTATGTATTTTAATATACACAATGTTTATTTTTTATTAATGTAGCTTTTTCATGCCTTTGCCTTGACATTGTTTCCGTAGTTGACTTAACGCAGTATGAATTCAGACAGAGATTTTAGTCAAACTGCAAACCTTAACGCAATCAGTGCAACAACTTCTTTGCACAAGTTTATCCTAATTGTCAAAGCAATACTTATTGTTGCCTTTACTCCTTCTGCTTTGCAACAGATTCACTTCCGAAGCTGCTTTGGGTTTTGAACAAGCTGAGCCACCAACCAACACATCACTAACCAGGCTGGAAGTTCATTCAGTCAAGTTTCCCCCTGAAGTATTCAAACAAATGTCTAGAAGCCCATTACAAATGATCTTGTATTTTTCACTTGCTCCAATCCCTCCTGCTTCTCCCATACAGGTATTTAATTCTGTGCCGTGCCGTAGAGGGTGGAACCAAGCCAAAGATGGTGGCGGAGGACTGAGATTTGAGCTCTTGCACCACCTACACTTACTGCCAATGATCCTTGACATGACACCTTAAATTGGGATGCCATTCTAGCACATGCAAGTTCGGCAGCACAGTTAGGGCCATGGAAGCCCATTGATGAGTGTTGCAAAATAGGTTCCACCTATTTAGTGTGCCTGGATTTTTTGCTTTTTTTTTATCACCCGGTTTTGTACTTATTACTGTGGAGAGTTTCACTACTTGTGTCGTTCCCACGGTACTAGCATGGTAAGCAGACTGCGTTTTTCTATCGCCTGTGTCCACCTTTTAGCATAAGGCTGCTGCGATGCAGCTAGGGTAAGGCCGCACTTGGCTGGTTACACATGAACATGTTAACACGTGTGCACACGCATGTGCACAGGTGTGCATGCTGTGTGTGTGGACTACTGTTGTGTGCAGCCGGTAACTATGCAAAGCTAGCCTGGGGTAGAGAGGACTCCCAGGCTAACTGAACAAAGGAGGAAGCCCAGACAACTGGAGATAACACAGGAGGGGGCTCTCATTGATGTTTTGGTGGAAAAGATCCTGGCATTGATGTCAGCAAGAGGTGGAGCTGAGGCTCCCAGGGGAGATATAGCCAGTAACTTCTAGATGGCGTCACCTTGAACTATCCCAGCATGCTTTACAGGTGGGTTCGAACGGGGTGGAGAGGTGATGCGGCATGCTCGGATTTGCCTGGGGTGCCTGGCCTCTAAAACCTTCCACCTTCCTTTACAATTCTTGCACAAGGGAGAGAAAGTGCATTTTGCTGTTGGGCTCTGAACACTGGGGCTGCAACTGCAGCAGCAGCCACAGACAACTGGAAGGACAAACCCCCTGATGCCTAAGAGACAAAGGGCCTGAATTAGATCTTGGAGGGCAGAATACTTCATCACAACGGTGACAAAGTACCCGACCACCGAAATATAAATCCCATAGGATAAAATGGGATTTATATTTCAGCAGGCGGGATATCCGTCATTGTAGTTACAGAGTAACCCATCCAACTAGATCTATGTTAGGCCCTATTTATTTATTTATTTATATAGCGCCAGAATCCACCCCCGAAGGGGTATCTCTGTGCTGCGGACATGCAACAGAAATGCTGCGGGGCTGGAACATGATCAGAGACAGAAAATGAAGGTCCTACGGTGCTTCCGAAATTGTAGGTGGTCAGGGCATTGTCTCAAGTACAAGGGGAGCTGGTTCCAGTAAAGAGGATCAAGGTAGGAGAAAGCCTTTCCACCCATCTGGCTTTCCTAACTCGGGGGACCACGAGGAGGGATTTGGTTCCAGAGCGGAGTGATCTAGATGGTGTATACGGCGTGCAATTCTCTGCCAAATAGGCGGGCCGTGACTGTTTAAAGCTTTGTGGACCGTGCAGCAAACTTTAAACTTAATCCGCTCACGTACTGGGAGCCAGTGTAGCTGATGGAGGAGAGGGCGAGAGGCAGTTAAGACCAGTCGCGCTGCAGTGTTCTGGACTACCTGCAATCTGCACAGCGAGGACTTATTGACCGAGGCCAAGAGGCCATTGCAGTAGTCCAGACTGCTCAGTATTAGTGCCTGCGTCAGAGTCTTCCAAGTGGAATCGGGAAGCAGAGGAAAAACTAGACGTAATAGGCCCAACATGTGGAAACAGGAGCCAGCTGTCAGAGCAGCGTGCTCTTTCAGACGGAGACCCTGGTCAAGGCGAATGCCTGGGCTCTTGACAGTTGACTTGGGAGTGGGGGGGCATACCTAAGTCCACTGGCTACCAATCAGGGTTCCATAGTAAGGGGGTGTCTCCGAAGAGCATGATTTCTGTCTTCACCCTGTCCATGGTCAGATCACTCCACCATCACGTTTTCCCTTGCCCTAGCACTCCCGGTTAAACCCCCCCTTCCCAAAAACACCTGGGTTCGGAAATGGGGTAAGGTAAACATGCCCTCCTTCTGTTCGGCCCTGGCCACGACCTGCCCGGACCTTACTGGTCTGACAGCCGCCCCTCAACTGGCCGAAATTAACAACTGGCTCACGAGGGCAGGCGACGAATTCGCCCCCCTCAGGCGCCTCTCAGTAAAACGGGCCCATGCAGCCAACCGTTGGTTTACCTCCGACCTTAAAGAGAAAAAACTCGCTGCAAGAAGGGCTGAAAGGGCTTGGCGAAGAACTTACGACCCTGCCTTAAAAACAATTTACCTGGCCACTCTGCATACCTGTAAAAAGAGCATCCTGGAAGCTAAGGCTGAATATTACACCCACAGGATACTGGTTGCGGAGTCACAATCGAAAGAAATCTTCACCACTGTTCATGAGCTTGCCTCATCCACTAGAGCCACATCAACCATTCCCCCGTCCCAATCCCTCTGTGACTCACTTAACGAGTTCTTTATAGATAAAGTTGTAAAAATTAAACATAACATCCCCCAACCTTCCCCTACCTTTGTGGACCCCTCCCCCCCCCTCCACTGCTAAACTGATCAACTTCCCACTCCTTACCATTGACACCCTTCGCCCTCTGCTTCAACGGGTCAAATCAGGCTCACCCCAGGACTTTGCCCCTGCCAGCATACTCAGGGAAATCTACTTAGCCTGCCCCATCCCCCCTTTGACCCTCCTCAACGATTCACTTATTCATGGTCATGTTCCCACTTCACACAAATCGGCGACTGTCATCCCAATTTTAAAAAAATTGGACGCCGATCCCTCCTCTGCTTCTAATTACCGCCCCATTTCACTCCTTCCCTACCTTGCAAAGGTTCTCGAAACCCACATCACTTCCACGCTGAGCACTCACATCGAGGCAAACCATTGCCTCTCCCCTTGCCAAGCTGGTTTTCGCCCCCTGCAGTCTACCGAAAAAGTGGTCATTTCAGTCATGGACAAGCTGCGTGAAGGAATCGACATCAACCTTCCGCAAGCCCTGATTCTCCTTGACTTATCCGCCGCTTTTGACACGGTGGACCATACCATCCTCCTCAACCGTGTCAAGGCGGCGGGTGTATAGGGCCTAGCCTTTTGCTGGCTAAAGTCCTTTCTTGCTGGGAGAACACAGGGAGTCCATCTAGCTGGCTTTGCGGCGGCATCTCGTGAGGTAGAATGCGGGGTCCCCCAGGGTTCATCTCTTTCCCCTCTTTTGTTTAACCTTTACATCTTCCCCCTCATTTTTATGTTACAGCAACTGGAGGTCACCGTGTTCAACTACGCGGACGATCTCCAGTTAATCTTCAACCTGTCCCACTCACCTTCATCTGCCCTGAACGTTCAAACCATCATGACCCTCATTAAAGACTGGATGAACTGCAGCCACCTCAAACTCAACCCGGACAAGACCGAACTGGTCCTGACCGGAGGTGGCTGCAGTCCCTGGTCTTCCTCCTTCTGGCCCCCTTCCCTTGGTGCCCCTCCACTCCCGGTTCCCAAAGTTAAAACCCTGGGTATCTTTCTCAATCCCCAGCTTACTGTTCTCCCACAAGTTAATTCTGTGGTCTCCTCATCTTTTTTTTCCCTCAGAGTGATTAGGAAAGTTTCCCGTTTCTTTTCCCCCCCAGCTCTAAAAATCATCATGCTGGCCATGGTACTGTCCCGTATAGACTATGGCAACATAGTCTATAACGGAGCCCCTGCATACATGATCCATCGTTTACAACTGGTGCAGAATCAGGCGGCCCGCCTGATCCATGGCCTTCCCAGATATCATCGGGTCACCCCTTTACTCAAAACTCTGCATTGGCTCCCCATAAGAGAGCGTGCCCTGTTTAAACTCGGCTGTCTTACCTATCAAGCCAGAGCGGGCACTGCTCCCGAGTTCATCTGCTCCCTCATCAAACCATATTGCCCAGGCAGAGAACTCCGCTCGGCCCATTTGGCCCTCCTTACCATCCCCCGCTTCAAAAAGCAGAGGGCGGGCGGAGCGAGATTCGCTGTCCTGGCTCCAACGTTTTGGAACTCTCTCCCGATTGCTCTGCGCACCTCACTTTCCTACCCCATGTTCCGGAAAAACCTCAAAACTTTTTTGTTCACCCAAGCCTACCCCTAAATCTCTCCGCTGCTGCCATCCACTGATCACCACTAGCGCCATGAAACCGCTAGGTATGCGAGCGCTGTACAAATGTTTTTTAAATTTAAATTCAAATTCACCACGTTGAATTGGAGGAAGTTACATCTCATCCAATTGGAGATGGCTTTCATTCCGGAAGAGAAGGCCCACTGCACAGAGGAAGTGAATTTATTGAAGGGAATTAGCAGCTGTGTATCGTCGGCGTAAGAGATGGGAATGAAACCGCAGGTTCTAAGGAGATTTGCCAAGGGAGCCACATAGATATTAAACAAAGTAGGGCTCAGACAAGAGCCCTGGGGAACTCCCTTGGTCACTTTCATAGAAGCCGAGCGATAAGGGCCAAGATTAATGGTCTGAGTCCGGTAGGAGAGAAAGCTCGACATCCACCGGAAGGCAGAATCTCTTAGTCCAATCTCTTCCGGTCTCCTGAGCAATATCTCATGTTAGACTGTGTCGAACGCGGCAAAAAGGTCCAACAGCACCAGAATCGTCGATTGCCCCCTGTCTAGGTTAATCCTGATGTTGTCTTGACTGCTAGCAGGGCTGATTCGGTGCTGTATTGGGCCTGAAGCCTGACTGGGAAGGGTTAAGACTGCCAGTGAGTTCGACATGGTTATACAAATGTTTGTTGATGTGTTTCTCTAATAATTTGCTCATGAGAGGGAGAAGTGAGATAGGACGGAGATTGGAGAGATCAGTCATGGGGCCTTGGAGTTCTTGCGGATAGGCATAACCTGTGCTGCTTTCCATTCCAGAGGGGCATGACCCTCTCTCAGCGAAAGATTGAGGAGAAACTCTATGTATGGAGATATTTGATGGGACAAGGAGGCTGCGACTTTGGCCTGAAAAATATCTAGGGGTGAGCCTGATTTTACAATACGTAACATTGTTTCAACATCTCCCGAGGTCACAGGAGGGAAACTCTCTAATAGCTGAATGTTTACCTGTTCTGGCAAGTCATGAGTCAGGGGTCCCAGAGGCTGGCTCCCTGATGAAACGAGTTTATCATATATAAGCTCTACTTTCTGATAGAAATAGTGTGCGATGTCATTGCAAAGGAATTGTGAGGGGGCCTCTAAAATATCACATGCCGAGGGGTTGATAAAAGACTGGAGAATACAGTAAAGGGTTTGGGGAGCGTTTCCAGCCTGTGCTAATTGAGAAGCGATATCTGCTTTCCTTAAGGTTTTTTTGGTAGTCAGAGTGGTCTTAAAACTATCTTCATCTCTCTCATCAAGGGTGCGGCGCCAGCATCTTTTGAGTTTTCTGCATAATTATTTTTGAGTGCAAAGCTGAGGGGAAAACCAAGCAGTCTGAGGGCGTTTTGAGGAGTTGGAAAAAGATTTCAGTGGCGCGTGCTGGTCCATGGCGCAGGTGATTGTAGAGTTGTATTTGACAAAAGCATCCTCTATATTGACAGGTGCGGTTGCCCCAGGGCGCCAGGAAGGTGGCCTGGAAGCGCTTTCGGGTGATTTTCTTCCATTGTTTATGGGCAGAGTAGGCGACAGGGGTGGGACCGTTCATCTCCCTAGGGCCATGGATACAAAATTCAATGATCTGACCATGTCAGCGGCTGAGGAGGTTCACACAAAATACAGGATGAGTTAGAAAAAATGATGTCCATTGTGTGACCTGCTATGTGAGTGGGCCTTCATTGCGCTTGAGTAAGCCCAGAAGAGCAAGGTCTGCCATAAGTGTCATTGCATCGGTATTAAAGCTACATTCACTGTGGACATTAAAGTCTCCCAACTGTAAGAGATTGTTGGTCAAAATCACATGGGGGTCTAAATGTTTGGTGAGTTGGACTGAGAATTTGGCTAAGGGGCCAGGGGGTTGGTAGACTAAGGCCCCCTTCCAGCTGAATTGTGACAAGAGGTGCAACCGATTGATCATGATTTCAATAGTTGAGTTGCAGCGCTGCACTAATGAAGTGACTTTGATGCTGTCCTTTTGTATTATTGCACTTCCGCCTCCTACCTTTGACTGTCTATCCATTCTTATGATCCTGTACCCCTCAGGCAGAGCTAGTGTGATGGCAGGAGAAGAATGGGGCTTAAGCCATGTTTCAGTCAAGAAACCGATGTCAGGCTGCACGGAGGAGATGAGGTCCCATATTTTGATGGTATGCTTGGGCAAGGATCTAACATTGCAGAGCATACTTTTCCAACCTGACTTGGTAATAGGGGGATCGATTTCCTGTGTCACTGGTAGAGTAGGTAGTAATTTGAGGAAGTGTGGGATATAAGTTGGGGTAAGAACAGCATGGTTCACCATAGGTGGGGGCTGCCTCCATGAAAGTACCTTGATATCGGAATGCTCGGCAGGAGAAAGAGCCCTCTAAAGCTGGCCAAGTCCCAGGCCGGCATAGCGGCCAGGGGTCAGTTCTTAGATCTAGCAGCTCTTTGCTGGAATAGGATCAGAGGCTAATCCATCCTGGAACGGGGGGTGGATTGCCCAGGGTCCCTGGCTCCTGGCGACGTCAGGCCACGGACGGGCGCAGACAGGCTTGCCTCTGGCACGCCGCCAGCGCACCCGCTGCGCGCGTCCGGTGAAGCATCCTTTTTTGTAGAGGTGAGTTGGGTCGCTAGAACGCCAACTCCCACCCTACCGGAAGTGAGTCAGGTCAATCCTCCCTCCCCTCAAACAAGATACTCTCGCAGTGGACCGAGGAGGTTGCCCTTAAGTATGAATACAGGCAAACCTTAATGGAGGACAGTGAGGTAGTAAACTCTTTTGTTATTAAAAACTTGTTATTCAGTTTTAAAATATACAGAGCTGTCCAGAATAAATACGATAGTTAAAACAGTCGGGATCAGTTATGAAAGCTCGTTAGTCAGATTTAAAAACATACATACAAAACTGTGCAAAAGCGCAAAGCAATCAATATCTATACTCAATGCTAGAAGCATTCTGCCCACAGTTGACCCCTGGATGGTAGGTCTCATCAATGGCCAGTGAGGCTGGCCTCCTTATGACCTCTGAGGACCTGCTTTGGAAAGATCTAGACTTCGACAGCCCAGAAGGAGGAGAGGAGCACCAAGCACAAAAGTAAAGGAGGGAAACTGAAACAGGAAGCCAGTAAAAGCAGCTCTCTGCAAAATGTACCACCTTGGGGTGAGGAGGTCTGCGGAAACTATTCCTGGAGGCTAGAGCTCACCACCAGGAGAAAAAAATGAGTCAAAGATTGTCTAAATCAGCCCAAAGGGGCCGGAGATATTCACTTTTAAAGATCTTGACCTCTTACCCCACTCTGAGGAACGTAGCAAGTGGCACTGTGCGCCAAGTTCTAACCTTACCCCAGGGGTGGGCCAGAACCTGGGGGTCGGTGCACCTTTAATTACATTGAGGGAGGGGCGTGCATGGGGTGTCGGGACCCCTCCCTTCCAATTTTTTGAGTTATGTGGATGGTAATTGCAGAGAGCAATTAACATCCATAGTTAATTTGGAATAAAGCCTGGGCTGCCTGACTGTCCCAGTCTCTAACATTAACATGTCAGGTAGGCAGGCAGTTATCAGGAGACACATGAACTAGTGCACATATGCCAGTATTATGTTTTCTCTTTTTGGGAGATTTGATTTTGTGGTTCAAACTAAGCAGTCTAAGTACTGACTTGGACTAACTGGGACCACTGCCAGTGGCTAAGGGAGAACAGACTCCCCTTGCCAGGCCCAGGCTCCTTATCCTGGCACATCCTTTAATTACTCCTAAATAGATGAAGAAAGCCGTCCTGCCTGACGCTGCCAGCCTGCGTTTTAAGCTTCATGGCCAGACTGGCCTTGAAATACAGGGCTCAGGGTGTACACTGTGCACAATCCTTTCTGCATGGTGCCCATCCTAAAGTAATGTATTTCAATGTTTCAAACTCTCATATCTGCTAAGGCAAATGATTCCATTTTGCACACAGCTGCAACTCACATCCCAAGCTGATGTATTTCAAGCCACAACATAAGTCAGCATATATGGAAACACCTTAAAATTCACAAGGATGTGCGCCATACCAAACACGCATTGGCATAACCAATAGGTCTCGCTTTTGGGACCTTATAAGTATTTAGTTATTCAGTACAATATCCTTGGTGCACCAACATTAACCGTTGCATGGCTAAACACTTATAAGGTCACTAAGGCGAGACCTATTGGCTATGCCAATGCTTGTTTTTAAGGCAGACAAGAATGGTCTGTCAATTGTCATTCCTAAAAGAAAGGAGTAAAGCCAACTCTAATGTTTGTCCGTGTTTTGGCAGCATATGCTTTTCATAAATCTAGTAACTATTCCTGTTACAGCTCCACCTGGGGAGCAGTACTATGAATTTGGCACTTTCACACGGACAATCAAACTGTTGCTCATAAGTCTCTTGTCATGCTGTCAATCTAACTTGTCAAGAATGTTATCCAATTTCATTTTTGATTTTGAAAAGGGATTTAATTACATCTGATCTAGGCCCATGACCAGTGGCAACCCAACATTTTCAATAGGCGACCAAAGGTTTCATTAGAAAATATTAATTAAGGAAGGGCTTACTTTTTTATAAGGTGCCTGGATCTTTCAGAAAATCATGCATGTAAGAATGAGAAAATACAAGACAGCTCAAAGAGACAAAACAAATAAGACAGAAGTAAAAATGCAGGTGGAGAGTCAGGTTGGAAAAAATGTAAGAAAGAGGGGTAGAGAGATTGCTAGAAAACGAGAGAAGTAGGACAGAAAGGAGAGAAAAACAGGCGAGTGGAAGGGGAGAGAAGAGAGATAAGTACAAGAGAAAGGAGAAGAAAGACATAAGAAGAGAGAAGGTGGTTAGTACGGGAGCAGTGGGGAAAAAAGAAGAGAAGAAAGTACCTGGAGAGAGGACATGTGGTGGGAGTGAGTGGTGAAAGGCAAGAGTAGCTAAGAAAGGGAGCAGGGAACACGCAGAAAGGAAATTAAAAAGAGAAGAGGAGTTGAAAGTGTGTGAGGTACAAAGAGGTTGGAAAGATGTGAGGCAGATGAGAATTAAGAGATTCTGAGGGAAGAGGAGAAGGAAAAGAAGAGAGCAACAATGAGGAAGAGGAAAGAGGGTAGGAGTGAGAGAGACAGAAATGATGTTGAAAGTACAAATCAGTCAGACTTGACGCTGTCAGTCTGCAGGTTTCAAGAAAATCGAAAATCACCGAGTGAATTTGTACATTTACTCGGAGAGAGTATCCTTTCGCACTGCCTTCTAGGTGATCTCTGAGCTCCTCCAGTTTTCGATGGAGCTACAAGTAAACATTAGAAAATGGATTGAAAAAGACACAACCTGTTTTCCGACTGTTTCTTGTAAAGAGCATGGCACATTGCACACGTCCATTATCTGGGCATACTTCATCAAAGCCATAATTGCTACTTGCACAGCTTCCATTTAGATGCTCAAAAACAGCAAACACAAATGAATTTGGAAGGCAACAAGCAGAATAATGCAGCAACAATTTCGAGAATGAATTTTCAGAGCGGCTCATTCTACAGCCCTCCACATGGTACAATGTCTCTTTTGCGTGTCCTTCCTGTATGTGAGGAGGTGGAAGTGAAATGTACCAGGGGTTAGAGCTTCCTGGGTCCAGCAATCCTTGACAATGAGGGGATACATGAGATGGAGCGACTGAAGCCCTGTTGGGAATGGAAGTCAGGCAGTGTCCCATCTGATCAAACCCTGGGAGGGAGAGGGGTCTGGCCATCAGGGCACGTGCACCGCCTGTGCTGGATGGCCACAGCGGCTATGGCCAGAGGAGCCCGAGGTGCAGCAGGGGTTTGCCATACCTCGGTACCATAGAATGAAGATGCAGGTGTCAATGTAGGAGCACCAGATGTCCCCTGAGGGAGATGCTAAGATTGTGACCTGTGCATTAACTTGTGGAAGTCTCCAGAGCAAGCACTTGCGTCCAGGCTTACTATTGGTTTACGTTGTCAGCTTTACACTTAAAGTTGAAGTGAACTGGAAAATGCTGATAATTCCTGCAAAGTGGCCGTAGCAGGAGGAACAGCACAAACATTGGCAATCCACGCAAAGTCGTATCAACTAAAGCCATGCAAAGCAGCTCCCTAGCCTGCAATGGAGTACTGTGCCACATGAAATGAATGCACAAACAATGGGCCAAAGGAATTTCAATGATAATTCTAAGCGTAACACGCCATTTTTGAAAAAATTACATTGTGTATACATTTACCCTTGAGCCGTCATTTGCTTGAGGTAAATTGTACACGAGGGTGGGCCTCAAAGATAGAACTCCCTCAAGACACTGCAAGTTGAGCCTTGCACCATGGCACAATGCTAAATTATTCCCAACATCATACAAGCATGACTTTTTGGGTGACGTCATTGACGCGGGACGCATCAATACGACAAAGCCGACATTTTGTCAGCTCACAAATGCATCATGGGAGATTGTCTTGCAGCGGCGGCGTGGATCAAGGCGAATCTGCCCTTAGTTTGCTGCGACAAACAGGGAGGAGGTGAGGTCTTAGACCGCAGAGAGGGGCTGCTCCTACGGTAGCCTGTGGCAGTGCAGCCCCGCAATGCACCACTGTTCGGCTTAACCTTTGTCAAGTAATTCCAATGTTAGGGAGGCACTTATCGACCACTAATCACTGGGCTTCAAAAATAAACAGTACAAGGTTAAACACACCAGAGCAAAGCCACAGACTTGAGGTGAAAGGAACCTGCAGAGATGGAAGCCCTCGGGAGAGGTAGGGAGAGGCGGTGAGAAGGGTGGAAAAGGTGCTCGTGAAAAACAAAGGAGGTCATTGTAGAAGCAGCAGCAGATGCTTGGCCACGCGCGAAAGTGAAAGCAGTGTGGTGGGGTAGGGGCATGAAAGTGAAAGCAATCGGACGCGCTCTGTGGTAATCACGCGAGTGGTGCGCACGCAGCGGTGATCGTTCTGTAAGGGAGGCCGAGGGAGGCTGCGCTCGTGCACGCTCGCGTGAACGCAAGCACTAGGACTAGGGTATGGCAGCACTTTCAAAACCTGTATACTAAATGTCTCTCCGAGTAGCGCATGCACTGGCTCAGGCGAGACCTAAAAAGGAATTCTATCCACACAGTGCCCACCCTAAGCTCATTTATTTTATGGTGCTCTTGTATGTGCTAATGAAGTAATTTGCACATATGAGAGCGCCTTGGAATTTGTGAGCACCGAGTGGCTTATTTACAAGCCCCTTGCGCTGCCGGTGTGTCTCTTTTAATATTGGGAAAAGTGACGTAATGGCGGCATAAGAGGCATGTAAATAAGCCCCAGAATGCTCGCTGTACTACAAGTATTCCTGTTATATACGGCGCACATTCTGAGCTTGTGTTTCAAGGCCCTCTCTTATTTGCTAATGAGGCCATTAGCAATAGATGTGGGTGAGCCAAAAAGGTAGCAGGGAGAGCCGAGCCAAGGGTCAGGGCTGGCTCTAACAGGCACATGCATCAACCATTTTTGTGAGCGCAAATGGTGCGATTCGCAAAAATCGCCCGTTAGCGCCCACAAAAAGGGCATTTGTGATGCATCAAGGTTCAAGGCAATCGCAATTTGAGGATTCACAATTATTTGCGATTTCTCAAATTGCGATTGCATTTAAGGAATCGCAATTTGCGACTCCTTAAATGCAATGGAAGAACCACTTTAAAATAGCGATTTTGCTAATAGGGGCGCAAATTACCATGAAGTTGAACTTGATGGTAATTTGCAAAAACGTTGAAAAATGCACTTTAGTGCATCTTTCAAAGTTTCATGTTGCGCACACACATGCCCTTGGGACATGTGTGTGCGCAACATGGGTGCACATCACTATTTCAGGGGTGCAACAGGGGTGTCATTTTGACACCCTTTTACCCTTGAAATTGCATGCGCAATTTGCGAATACCTATTGGTACTCGCAAATTGCGCATGCAATCTACCATTTATTCCTATGGGCCTGTAGGCACATAGGAATGAATAGGGAGCCATTTCTTAATTGCGACTCGCAATTTGCGAGTTGCAATTAAGGAATTTGTAGGAATCGCTATTTTCTCTGCGATTCCTACATGCATAGGCATTTGTGCTTCCTTATTAGCAAATCCTCATTTTTCGATAATAAGGAATCGCAAATAGCATGTTTGATGCATGTGCTTGTAAGAGCCCATACACAAACTGAGCCTCAAAAATTCTATATATATATCATGCAACAAAGATTATGTTGAATATGATAAGATGTCCTCATTATTTCAAAGAGTGTAATTCTTTAACATGAGGAAGTCTTACACCTTAGCCCATCAGATTATATCACTGTATCGAGAAGTATTTATTAAAAGTGAAAGTGCTTAAACATGAACTGAGCAATTCCTGCCCCACTCTGATGACAATGCTATTAGTGACCTAAGAGGCGAGTCAGGGATTGGGTGTACTCTATATGTCGGCTAGATTCTTACCATACATGAATCACAATTGCATAATTTTACACCAATTTTTAAAAATTCTCTATGGGGAGAACCCTCCAGGACCATCACTTTGCAACAACATTAGTTAATCAGACATATGTCACACCACTTTTAAATTCCACTAGCTGCCTCTGATGAGGTGTGTACCATTTTAGGTGGTTTGGGGGTTGACTGCGATTTGCCACCATTGACAGACCCCAAAGGCAAAAGTCCTCCTTTCAGAGAACGTTATGTTTTGTGTATTTATACGGCATGTATTGTGTTGCTAAAGACGTTCCATGACTGAGATGGTGGCTCAGATGTGCAGGAGGAGGTTGTGCAGACTCTGATCTTAATCTCCCTATCCCAACCAAACATGGCTAAACGACTCCTCTTCCACTATTCTTGACATCCAAGTCCCACCCAGCTACGATAACATTCATCAAGACAATGCTAACCATCTTGGGGGTGGTCTTGCTTGCATTTATCAGTCTAACCTATCTGTTAAGTAGAGCTTGCTCTTGCCTTGGTTATTTAGACTGATATCGGGTAATGTGGTAAGAAACATAGCGCATCGTAGTGGTGTTATACATTGGTCTTCAACCTATAGATGTGTGGAATTTGCATAACTTACTTTTGGGTAATGACACAAAATTCTAAGGGGGCGTGGCTTGGATGCCGAGGAGGTAGGCTGTGTGAGCTTGGAGCTCCGCGCCCGATCCCAGATATCATCCTGATTATCCACGCGAATTCCAGTGAAACTTGAAAAATCCGTGATTTAAAGGCATCGCGGAGGCAGCGGCGTTCAGAGTGGATGACCTGGAGCTGTTCCTTGTCCTGAAAATCGACCTCGAGTGAATGCATCGGGTGTGATAGCCATCGATCTAAGATGGCGTCCTGAGGCCTGGACGATTGTCGCAGTCGGCGGAGGTGGTTTGAGGCCTGATTCTCCTGCTGATCCAATACTAGCGGTGATTACCGGACCGGAGGGCCTCCCCTAACCCTGTCAGCAGGCACAGGTGGCCTTTCCTCGCCCTGGTGGTGAATTACGGGGACACAAGAACGCAGGCAAATTCTCGGAGGAGGCCCCAAAATGGTGGCGGCTTTGAGACAACGACCCTGACTCTTCGTGCGTAGACTGGTGCCTCGAGACCCTGTTGTGGCAGAGGACTTCCGGGAACTGGCCCCACGGGTGCGGTCAGAGCAGCGCTCAGTGCCCTACAGGTGTCTTAGATCCCTGATCTTATCGCCCAGGGAGCTATCCGGTGGCGAGGTCCTGCAGTGCGGAGACAGCGAGGAGAACAAAAGGGGTCCTGGGAGCCAGTGCCTACTGCAGCCAGGATGGTGAAACCAAAAGGGAAGAGGGACGGAGCGGCTGAATCGGAAACGATGGATGGAGCGGATGGAGACCACTCTGCTCTCCAGCGCATGCAAGACCGTATACTAGAGGCCATCACGACCACGAAAGACGCCCTGCAGCAGGACATCGCCCAGGTGGCGACGGGCCTAGGTCTCCTGAAAGCGGACCATGACAAGCTTAATGACAGAATTAAGAATGTGGAGATATCTATTCAGGAATTGGCCCCGGACCACGCAGCGGTGAAAGCACAGATGGCGGATGCTTTGGACAGGCTGAAGGTGTTGGAGAGGAGGGCCGAGGATGCGGAGAATAAGAGTAGGCGCAACAATGTTCGCCTCGTGGGCCTACCGGAAAAAATTGAGGGCGATGACATGGTGGGCTACCTCGATAATTGGCTACGCACCGAAGTAGCGCCAGAGGGACTATCTCCTATCTTTTCCCTGGAGCGGGCCCACAGGGTTCCAGCCCACCTCCGGCCCCGGGCCTGCCGCCTCGCCCGGTGGTAATTAAGCTACTTCACTACAAGGATCGAGACTGGCTACTACAGAGGGCGAGGGAAGCGGGACCCTTTCAAGTTGACAATAACAGAGTCACTCTGTTCCCGGACTACACTTTTGAGACCCAAAGACTCAGGGCCAATTTCCTGTTGCTCAAGCGTGAGCTCCTTGGGGAGGGCATAAAATACTCCCTTCTCTTTCCAGCGAAGCTGAGAGTAGTGGTGGACGACAAGTCGCTTTTCTTTACCACCTTGGCGGACGCTTGGGCCTGGTGGGACACGTACAAGGCTGGTACGGACGGAGCTAGGGCCAGGGCGGAGGAGGCTAGAGAGAAACAGCCGATCAGGAAGTCACAACGTATTCGCAAGAATCGGCGGAGAACTGGGAAACCATCGGTATCACAGACAGAGACAGAGAGGAAGGCAGCCCTACAGCCGGTGGTGGACCTCTCTGGCATGGCAAAGAGCCAGTCCGGGAAGGGCACGGACTCGGAGGAGCAGGGCACGGGATCGGAGACGGAACTTTCAGAATTCGGAGGAGCCAAGGGCCCCATCGTCACGCCTCAAACATCTGGGGAGATAGTCGCATGAAACGCCTGACTTGAGGAGCGACCTGATGGTCAGACACTGGGGTGTTGTGCCTGTATGCACAGTTTACCACTATATGGGACTTTGTGAGTTTTCATGGGGGGATCATGGGGCGGGATATGCGGGACTGATTTGCTTTGACGAACTCCTTCGGCAGCGGTCCGCGCCCTACTGGCCCTTACGGTCATCGCAGTGGAGACTGCGAGTATTAGTGCCTTTCTTTGAGGGGATATTTAGTTGTGACAGTTTGGATGGGTTCACTTCCAATTGTGGGGGGGCCTGTCCTGGGGGAGTGGGAACCGAGAGTAGTTGGGGATGCTCAGGTTGGTTTTGGGGGGATGTGGGGTTCATCTGTTTGGAGTGGGAGGGGGGGGCAGCATTATGTTGGCACAAGCGCATGGCCGATGGCTGTTATTGTTCTGTCTGCGGGTGCAGGAGGGTATGGCTAATACGGGGGCTTTGAAATGTGTGACCTGGAATGTGCGGGGTCTCCATACCATGGTGCGTAGACACAAGGTCCATGCGTATCTGAAACATAGGGGTGTGCATATAGCTTTTCTTCAAGAGACGCACCTCACCAAGCAGGAGGGAATAGCGCTACAGAGTAGGTGGAGGGGGCAGCTATTTAACACAACGTATTCGGCCTTTGCGAGGGGGGCATTGATTTGGATACGGGCAGGGGTTCCCTTCCAGGTCACTAAAAAAGTAGTAGATCCAGAGGGTAGATTAGTGGCTGTGGAGGGAAGACTTAGGGGCCGGATAGTGTCTCTCTGTAGTGTGTATGCTCCGAATGTAGATTTGCCCGCTTTCCTGACAGCGCTTTCGGGCAAACTGGCGAGCTATTTGGCAGGGCCGATGGTCATGGGAGGAGATTTCAATTCGGTGGTGGATACTGATTTGGATAGATCCCATCCCCCATTGCACGCCTCCCCAGTACACAGGGTAGCGAAACGTCGACTAGATTGGCAGGAGAGTTGGGACCTGGGGGACGCCTGGAGGGCACTACACCCTACCACGAGGGATTACTCCTTTCATTCTACTTTACATGACCTGCATGTTAGGCTAGATGTGTTTCTGTGCTCTTCGCATATGCTCTCGGCAGTGGGGAGCGCAGAATATTTGGCCCGCACGTTGTCGGACCACAACCCTTTGTTGTTGTCCCTGAACTGGATGGTGGAAATCAACTGTGTCCCAACATGGCGGCTGCAACCTGATACATTGGATGATTTGCTTTTTAGGGAGGCCTTGGGGGAGCGAGTGACACGTTATTTTGAGGAGAATAGTGGCTCCGCCTCCACTAGGGCTGTGGAGTGGAATGCGTTTAAGGTGGTGGTCAGGGGTCACTGTATCGGGAGCGCTGCAGGTGCTCGTAAGACTTTGTTGGA
Source organism: Lissotriton vulgaris (assembly GCF_964263255.1). Taxonomy (NCBI): domain Eukaryota; kingdom Metazoa; phylum Chordata; class Amphibia; order Caudata; family Salamandridae; genus Lissotriton; species Lissotriton vulgaris. Next base: position 591,630,078 of record NC_141697.1, read on the forward strand.
TGATCTTGAAAGAGCGGAGCGGCAGTTGAGGGAGAAGGAGAGAGAGCGCCCGAATCATCCTGAGCTCCAAGAGGGGGTTAGTGGCGCCAGAGAAGCGATGGCGGTGGAGCTAGAGCGGTTGCGTAGCTTCGATCACAAGGTATAACTGACGAGAGCGCATGCAGAGGGCGATAAGGCAGGGTCGATGCTGGCGTGGCTTGCCAACCCGATCAGGCGGGGTGCTCCAATCATGGCGGTTCAGGAGGAGGGGGGCGGGCTTTGCCACACCCAAGCCGGGATCCTGGATAGGTTCAGAGCATATTATGAGGGTTTGTATGAGAGCGGGCTGACGGGCGGGGCAGAAGAATTGGAAACCTTTCTTGGGGGGTTGCAGCTACCACAGCTAGAGAAATCGGAAGCAGAGGAGCTGGGTCGGCCTATAACGATCGGAGAGATAGGGAGTGCGGTGAAACAGATGGCCAGGAATAAAACCCCAGGGCTTGACGGTCTGCAGATAGAGTTCTATAGCAAATACTTGGAGTGCCTGGCCCCACAACTGCAATATGTCTACAACGAGGCGCAATCGCGAGGTAGACTCCAGCGGTCAATGTGCGAGGCCCTTATGATCCCGTTGTTAAAACCTGGTAGAGCGAGTGAGGCCCTCTCATCTTACCGTCCATTATCTATGCTCACGACGGATTACAAGATACTGAGCAAAATCCTGGCGAATAGATTGTTGACTCACATGACAGGCTTGATTCATAAAGATAAGTGCGGCTTCATCCCAACGCGAAATACCACCCACAACATTTGCAGGCTGACTAGGCTGTTGGGGGCTCGGTTATCGGAGGGGACTACTCCATTCGTGCTCTCCATAGATATCGAGAAAGCCTTCGATAGTCTTGAATGGGGGTATCTGTATGAAGTGATGAGGCGTTTCGGACTAGGGGAGGGCTATATTAACTGGACCAAAGTCCTATATACGGAAGCCACGGCTAGGGTTAGAGTGGGTTCACTGATCTCGAATCAATATCCGGTACGACGCGGCACTAGGCAGGGGTGCTCCCTTTCCCCCCTTTTGTTCGCGTTAGCAATGGAGCCTTTTGCAGCGGAGGCCAGGTCCGGCCGCTACTATAAGGGGTTGGTCTACAGGGCCAGGCCGCATGTCATCTCATTGTGGAGTGTGGAGAAGTGTGGCTCATGGGTTAAAGGCGGCAGACCCGGAAGCTGAGATTGGCCCTGGACCAGGGTTCAATTCCCCGCCCCGACGGGGGTTGGGCTCAATAATTCCATGGACTCGATAATTCTCACCCCGGTGCCTACTCGACTCACGGGTTCACACTCTGCGACTCTGGGCAATAGCTTGCTTAATCTTCACAACGGCCCCTCGCGGCGGGATGCCTGGCTTTCACCTTGTGGATACCCTGCCGGGATATCTCACAGGGGAATACCAGGACGGGTTCCCTAAGCAAGCGCATAGATGCCTGCGATGTGGGCGATTTGCGCTATATAAATACATGTACATTTACATTGTATGCGGACGACTTGCTGATGTTTTTGGCCGATGCGGAAGAGGAGTTGCTGGGAGCGAGACGTTTGCTAGAATTTATCGGGCGGATGTCGGGCCTGAAGGTGAATTGGCCCAAATCGTGTCTGTACCCGCTGAGACGGGGAGAGCCATGCCCCCTCACGGCGCAGGAACTCCGATGGGAGCCTCACTGCCTGCACTACCTCGGCGTTTATGTGTACCACACCCCGGCAGATATGCTGGACGGTAATATCACTCGTTGTATTAATGCCTTGAAAGGGTGTATGGATTTCTGGGCTACTCTCCCACTCTGGCTGGCAGGTCGGGTCGCCTTGCTTAAGATGGTGGCACTACCTAGGCTACTATATTTTTTTAGAACTCTCCCGATATGGGTGCCAGGCTCAATCTTTCGGCGCCTGAGATCGCTGGTCATAGCGTTTCTGTGGGGCACGGGTCGGCGGCGAATAGCACTGGATACCCTCTTGCGACCCAAAGATGAGGGAGGCATGGCGGTGCCTGATTTCGAATGCTATTACCTGGCGGCTCAACTGTAGACTTTCACACAGGAGGTCGCGAGGGTGTACCGAGGCCCGGAGCATTCTAGAGATGAGGGCACTCCGCGGCATGTGCTTGCGTATATCACGCTGCATCAGAAGTTATTGCTTAGAGATTTAACAGTGGAAGAGCAGACGTTCCGACTTTGCTGGAACCAGGTGCGCAAACGAGCGGGAATCCGCCGCATGTATGCTCCGGAGATCCCGCTGGGAATGGTCACAGCCCTGCCTCATGGTGGAGACTGGTCGAGACTGCTAGGTTGGGAAGAGGCTGGCGTTCAGATGCTGGGCGATTTGTATGAAGACGGTGCATTGCTCCCGTTTCAAGAGCTTCAGAAGCGGTTCGACCTCCCACGAGGAGATTATTTATTGCATGCGGCGATAACGGGCGCCATGCAAGACCACTGGGGAGAGGGATTGCAGGAACCTGCGACCTCCATGGCGTGCCAATACGCGATGATGGCGGCCGGAACCTTTAAGGCGGTAACCTGTCTGTATTCCAGAATGTTGCGGGAGGCCTTGCAGCCGCTCACAGCTCTAAAAGCTAAGTGGGAACTGGACCTCCAAATGGAGATTCCTGACGCCACTTGGGGTCAACTATTGCGGAGGGCGCGGAAGAGCACGAGGAACGCTAGATTCCAACTCATACATTTTTATATTATTCATCGAGCATACCTCACGCCAGGGAAACTACGGCAGTACTTTGGAGTGGAACAAGCGGCCTGACCTAGGTGCAGCACACTGGGGGCGGATCTGGGACACATGCTGTGGGATTGCCCTACCTTGGGGGAATACTGGCAGGAGGTTGGGAGGGCTTTAAACAATGCCACGGATAGGGAGATACAGTACACTAAAGCAGTGGGGGTGCTGCACTGGTTTCCACACACATCCAAAAATAAGACAACCAGCAGATTCATAGATATGGGGCTGATATTGGCGAAGAGGGAAATAACTAGGAATTGGAAATCGAAAATGGGGCCCACATACAAGCGCTGGTATGGTGAATGTCTGTGGTGGGCAGCCTGTGAAAGCACTTTACGATACCAGATGGCTAGGAGGACCGATGATGAGAAAGCCGTGGAGAGGGCAACAGCATGGGAAATGATGGTGCAGGCGCTCCGGGATGATAATGATGAGGAGGAGGGAGAGGATACGGACTCTGAAGTGGCCGACCCCATTAACGCACCTAGGAGCACACCTTTAGCGATTGTTTAACTCCTCCTTGCACACACCAGACCTTATTTTTTCTCTAGGATTCTACTATAGCGCTGCCACGGGGAGGGGGGGGGGTTCGGGAATTTGGGGAGTTGGGGGGGGGGGTTGATAGGGGGTGGGGGAGGGGCGAACATTTAAAAGCAGTCCGCGTCTTCCTGGGTTTATGGCTACGGACATTGGACAATGAAGCAGAAAATGGACTCACTATATTTGCTGTTCACTCTTCTACCTGGAGACGTGAATAGCATGTTAGGGGGGGAGACATGATTATGTGCCTTACTGCTATGTTGCTTTGCTATTCATCAATGTGTTGTCTGTGCAATTATTTTGGTACTGCAATAAAAACGATGTTACAAAAAAAAATGACACAAAATTCTAAGTAAATTACACACAATATGTGTAAAATGTAAAATGTAAATCTGACAGCGCTATATTTTAGGGCAAAATGCAACCCCACTTCCACTTTGGCTGCAAGGGCACTTATTTGTTCTAAAAAAAGATCCGAAAATACAAACAAGAGTTGCTCCCTTCTTTTTGTTGTATGTCACTCCCTCTAAAGGTTTCGCTTTTGTAGTCTTATTCGCCACCGCCTTCGGCTCCAATGTCATAAAGGAAGGGTAACGCTCTCTGTGAAAACACAAAAATACTAATACAGTCCACAAGAGCAGATACAAGATCAAATACCTGTCGGAGGATAGTCCTTCCGCAACCGGGGTCCTAATTTTTGTATTTAAATTTCATGTTAGAGCTACAATCATGCACTTTATTAAATAAACATTTTAATGTCACCATCTGCCCAAATCACTCACCAGTGATTCTGATTTTCCAGTGGCCTGTGCCTCTTTAGTTTTCTGAGAACAAGGCACCATCTAGTATTGCTTTCCTACAGTTAACATTACAAGAAATGTAATTATTAGTAGTGATGATACATGAAGGGAAAGACTCCCTTGTAATACTCTGTGATTTGCCAGACTTGAACCAGGCGCTACTTTTTGTTATCTGGTCTCCATCTGTGTGTTGTCCACATCAGACTTCTATTGTGCCCTGTAAATAATGCACTTCACTCAGTCTTTTCTTGCCTGGCATAGTGTACAAATAGGAGTCATGCCCAGCCTGTCACCCTCCTCTATGGCAACTAAGGCACACACCTCTTTGGACTGTCCAAGGCTACATCAAGCATAACACTTTCCTGTAAGCATCAGTCCTTTTCTTATCCAACTTGACCCCTCCATCTCTGTAATGTCAAACAAGCATTCTTTAGTTTGATACCAGTCTCTGTCAATTCTTTGTCATTTTTTGCCATGGTTCCATTTATATTAATATGAATCTCATAATGTATACAGATTTGTGTCTGGTTCTATGATCTTTGTTCTTCCTTGAATCCCGAGGGGCTTATTTACAAGCCCCTTGCACCACCGCAGCGTCACTTTTTGTGACACACCGCTGGCACAAACTCCTGCCCCATATTTATAAGGAAACGTAATGCCACCCTGCGTGGATTTTCCTGTCCTTGTAACTATAATATAAACTACCCCACTGGATTCAAGCTAGCCTGGCTGATGAAGGGTGATGCCCTGAAACCGATCCCAGGATGCTTTTTTCCGTTTCAGGGAGGGCCTGGCTTGGCAATTCGAGCTGGTGTTCCACAAGGAACAGGGTCAAGACTGATTTGCATATGGCTGGGTCCAACCTGGAGTGGTGTGGTGAGCAAAAGAATGATGGATTAAACCAAGATCCTTGTGATTGGGGGTGAATGTTTGTATTGTCCAGCATTCTGTCCATCAATTGTTTCTTATGCATATGTCACCCTAAGTGGGAAGGGTATTCCCAGACGTGGGTCCCGTGCTCACTACACCATTGGATTCAAGCTAGCCTGGTTGATGAAAGGTGATGCCCTGAAACAGGTCCCAGGATGCTTGTTTTCGTTCCAGGGAGGGCCTGGCTTGGCAGTTCGGGCTGGACTGTTCCCTCAAGGGATAGGATCAAGACTGATTTGCATATGGCTGGGTCCAAACTAGGGTGGTGTGGTGAGCAAAAGAATGATAGATTAAATCCAGATCCTTGTGACTGCCGGTGAATGTTTGCATTGTCCAGCATTCCGTCCATCAATTGTTTCTCTTGTAAATATGTCCCAATCTCACACAACACTTCGCGCGAAAGGGGCATGACATGGGTGTTGCTGTGGGTGTTCCCAAGTATCACCCTTGTATTCTGCAGCATTTTCAGATTTACAGGAATTTGTAAACCTGGAAATGTGGCAGAATACTATGCCACGAGGGGCAACAAGGAGAAATGTTTACATTTCTCCTCGATTTTTCCTCTTTCTAGGGTTATTGTATTCTGCAACACACATAGGAAGGAAGAGGAAATCACCTCTTCTTATCGTTTTTGCTATTGTTTTTGTGCAGGAAGGAACCTCTTCATGCACAGAATCAATCTCCCCGCAACACAGGCACCTTTGCACCATGGTGCAAGGGTGCCTGCATGGCGCATGGCAGCAGATTGTGAGCAAGTGCAGGGGAATCCACAGGGATGCATCATATTGTTGTAAATATGACATATACCTGTGTTGTGAAAGTGCTGTAGCATGGCGCAGCCAAAGGTCATGCGGCGCTGTGTTGCTGCACTTTCTTGTAAATAAGGCCCTGAGAACTTTGGCACTGGCTTCTAGGTACTGACCAACATCTTTTCTTACAGCACGGTATTGTCCTCTGCACCAGGCCTTGGTAGCTTGCATTGCCCATTGTGTACTGGTCAAGGTCCTGTCCAGCTTGTCACTGCCTTGTGTGTAGTATTAGGTACTGCGGTGTGTGTACTCTAAGCATTTCCCGTAACCTGGCTCCCTTAACTCTCCTCTACGTCTTGGGAATGGCTTTAATGCTCTGCTCTTGATACACATGCCTGCCAGGGCCTTTTCTGTGTATTGCCAGGTTTTACTGTCATCTTTGTATCTTTACTGGCTTTGCCCATATGACTGTGCCCACCGTGTACTACCACTGTTATCTCATACCAGGTACTTCTCTTTGTCTTTCACTCCTGCTCAACTCTGACCTTTGTTCTTTTGGAACTGCCTGACGTTCCAAGCAGAATGGAAATGTCTACTACAAGCTGCAAGTATCACCTACCTGCAGGCTTCTACGTGAATGTTAAACACACAAGATGATGGATGGAATGTTGCACAATGGCAAAACATTCACCCCCAGTCACAGATCTGGGTTTAATCCATCGTTATTTTGCTCACCACGCCACCCAAGTTCAGACATGGCCATATGCAAATCGGTCTTGACCCTGTGCCTCATGGGAACAGTCCAGCCCGAACTGCCAAGCCATGTCTTCCCTGGACTGGAATCAAGCATCCTAGGACCGGTTTCTGGCTATCAGCCGTCATCAGCCAGGATAGCTTGACTCCAGTGGCGTAGTGAGCACGAGACCAACGTCTGGGCATACCCTTCCCACATAGGGCGAACAGCAAAACACACAAGATGATGGACGGAATGTTGCACAATGGCAAACATTCACCCCCAGTCACAGATCTGGGTTTAATCCATCTTTATTTTGCTCACCACGCCACCCCAGTTCAGACATGGCCATAAGCAAATCAGTCTTGACCTTGTGCCTCATGGGAACAGTCCAGCCCGAACTGCCAAGCCATGTCTTCCCTGGACCGGAATCAAGCATCCTAGGACCGGTTTATGGCTATCAGCCGTCATCAGCTGGGATAGCTTGACTCCAGTGGCATAGTGAGCACAGGACCCACGTCTGGGCATAGATCCAAATCAGCCTCACTTGATCACTCATGTTTTGCTTTTTACGCTGCTCTCACTTCCCCTTAAGATTTCCCACTTCTTCATTTGCCTACTGCATTTTTCCTTTCATATTTACCCACAGGCTTCTAGAAGTTTCCATTAAGATCTAAAAGTTTCCATTAAGATCTGACAGTTTCCCAAAGTACCCTGCGTTGTTGACCGTACCATTGGCATTTTTCACATTATTATTCTTCTAATAGCATGTTGTCTCCCACCCCATCAGCCTGATGTTTGCTATTTTTTATTTTTTATTTTATTTCCGACCCCACAAGAACGAGCTATAAATATTTGAACAGTCAAGAATTTTCAAGTAAAGTGCAGAAACGTATACAACTGTTACAACGCATTTTTTACAACGCAATACCATAACAACGCATCTTTTACAACGCAAATACTTTTACCACGCATACTTTTATAACGTATACTGTTACAACGCAAGTACTTTTACAACACAGGTACTTTTACAACGCATTTCTTATTAATATGTGTTTATTTGAATTATTTTTTGTTTATTTTTATTATTTATTTTTTTTAAGTTTGAAGAGTATTAATTTATTTTATATATATATATATTATTGTATTTATTTTTTTTGTATTAGAGTATTTATATTTTTTTAATATTATTATTTTTAAATTTATAAATGTATTTAAATACTTGTTCTTAATACTTATAACTTAATACTCATAATATGTTTCTTAATTTACAAATTCTCATTAGACTAATAGAGTATTTATGTATTTATTTAAAAGGGTACTAAAGTATGAATGTTTAATAAATAAATATTACTTTATTATTTTTTATAAATTTATTAAAAAGAGTATTAATTTGTTTTTAAAAATATTTTATATTATTTAAATTCATACATTAATTAAAATATTTCTTTTTAATACTTGAGTATTAGATAAAAGTAATGTAATTTAATTCAATTTTTTAAATAATTTCTTATTAGACTAATAGAGAATTAATGTAATGAATTTAATTTAAACTTCTTTTTAATACTTGAGTATTACATAAAACTAATGTAAATAATTTTAAAAAAAATAGATAAATAAATAATATACTAGAGTCTTAATGTATGGAATTTTTTTTTAATAATTAAAAAAACAATTTTTTTAATGATTTTAAAAATGTATTTATTAGTATTATTTAGTAAAATATTTCTTTTTAAAGGTATTTTTAATTTGTGTACAATAAGTATTACAATTATTTTTTAAAAAAAATAAAAACTTATAAAAATTTTCAAAATAATATTAATTATAATATAACATTTTTTTGTAGTTAAATAGCTTGGTATTAAATTTATGTAAAATATACTTTTAAGGGAAATAAAATTAATAATTATTTTTTTGGTTCCCACGGTTTAACATTGTTTGCTATGGGTGAATTTGTCCTTCTTTCATTTCCGGAATTCTGGATATGTGTATAGCGGTACGGAATTAGAATAAAGTAAAGAAAAAGAAAGAAAAGGAAAATAAGGGAGATGAAAGTAGAAAACAGGTAAGTTGTGAAAGAAGTTAATTTAGAATAGAAATGTAAATTTAAAGATATAATGCTTTAGAAAATAAAAACAATAAACATATGATAAAATAAATTTAGTTCAAATTTTATTTATGAAAAAAATATAGAAAATAAGTACGATTTTTTATTGTTTTAATGCATATTTTTGCATATTTTTTTACATACCGTAATATTTTTTATAAAAATAAGTTTATTTGAATATCAGAAATATATACAAATATACAGTAGTCCTTTCTTTATCGTTACAGCATTCTTTGACGTCATGACGTTTACGTGAGCGTAAGCGGCCATTTTGCGGAGCATCGGAGCAGGAAGCAGCTGGAAGCTGATCTACGTCCAGGTAGGAAACACTTTAAACCTTCTTTTAACTAAATATTGTTAAAAAGATTAACATTTATTGTAAGGAAAGGATAAGTTGAGGTTGCTCAAATAGTAAATAATGTAAAATATGAAGACATGTCGCTACTCGTATAACTAGAATATGCCTATGTTGGGTCTGTGGGAGGGGGAAGATCGGAAACTTAAATGTTTGTTGAAATAGTTGTATTTTAAGGAGAAGAAGTGATTTTCTGTTAAAGTATCTTAAATTAGTAATTGTTTTCAAAGCAATGTATTTAAATGCATTTTTGAAAGTTTCGAAAGTTTTGAGAAAAAAAGATTTTGAAAATTGATGTTACATAATTGTTGATAAAAGATTAATTGATAGTAAACTTTGATATTTCGATTGTTGTTTTCTTTGTTTGTGTTAAAGGTATCTGTTTCTTAGTTTGGATGTCTTGTATAATACGTTTAAAATAGATTATGAAGGTTGAAATGTTTTTTACCGATTTCTGAAAAATAGGGTGAAGCTTAGATTTATGGTTTATTTTTGTGTTATTAAATTTTGTAAAAAATATACCAATTTTGCAAATTTCTTGTTCGGATGAATACCTAGAGTAGTTAAAAAAGGAAAATACGTTGTACTTGATATATTTTATTTTAAATATATCAAGATTATTTAAATATAGACAACAGAATTGATCTTGTGAAATTGTACTTGTTTTTTAAGGACAATCAAAAAGTTATTTTCGTTTGATTTCAAAAATGTGAATTTATTTATGTTTAAAAAAAATATTGGATGTGTTGTTTTCCCAAATTAGAAATAGAAGATCATTTTATTTAAAAAAAAATATTTTGAATTTTTTTTTCATTATTTACAAGTTTGATAAATTTTGCTTTTGAACAAAAATATAGAGTATTTGTTAAAGCAGATAGAAGAATTTTGGTAACTATGTTTTGCGAAATAATTGAAAAATAGATGACAATTTCGGAAATATTAATAAAATATCAGCTTACTTATTTGAAAAATACTTTTACCAACAATTTTAAGGGGGAGAGTGAAAAAAAGAAGAGTTATTATTTTCAAAAATGCATTTTCATATTTTGAAAGATATTCTGGAAATGTTTTGCTGAACAAAAAAAATATTTTTGGTTAATAGTCATTTGAAAAAATATACGTTTATTATTTTGTATTTCAAAAAATGTTTTCAATGTAAGGGGTGTTTTAAAAAAATTATACAAATTAGTTATTTAAAAAAAAAAAAGATAGGTGACCCAACATACAATTTAGTACATTTTTAAAAAATATATATTTATTTTGCCAATGTAAATTAGAGAGGAAGTAAATTTAGAGCAAAGCAGGAAAGTAATGTGTGTATGTATTTAAAAAGACAGGATGTTAGCTAGATTTTCAAGGTAATCTAGAGCCACACACAACGAAAACTGTTGTATAAGTCCCAATAGTCGTTCAGACATTTCTTTAGTTTTTTGAGTAATCCGTGAGTTTAGACTACCTGTGAGAGTTTGAGATATTCTCATTTCTTGGAAACTTTGCTCCTTCTTCAAAGTTTCCAGAAATGAGTAGAAATTCGGGTGGGGTTTTCCAATTACATAATTGAAGGAGTTATGCCATCCCTCAATGGCATTATTTGTTTTAGCCTCTCCCTGTAGGCAACTCGAATAACAGTTCCACCACTCCACATGGAAACGTGGCTTCCTCCTGCGACCCGATCTGCCTAGGTTTCCAATCCATGTGTCTTCCATATAATTTAGAATTGGTGCCAATTTATCCTCATTTGTTAAATAATATTCAGATTCTGTAATGGCAGTGTAGTACTCGTCTACACTTTCGGGAGGGACAAAACAAAGAGCTGTTAGTTTTTTTAATTCGACTTGAAGTTTGCTGTCTGTTGAGTATTCTGTAACCAAGGGTGTTTTTTGTAACTAACGCCAGAATGCCTGGGAAAAATGGAAAAAACACCCCTGAATTTTGGTATCCGTGTACATTTTGTTGATCACATTGATCATGCTCAATTCAAAATCCATTATTATTTTCCTAGGGCTTTGGTTAGTTTTTGATTTAATCACAGTTAAAAATTCTGTGTAAGTTGCAGAAGTCTTATCAGGCAGCAAACTATACACTAGGGGAATTACACTATTGTTAATTTTAGCGTGTATAGTATAAATTTGGCAGAATGGATGGGGCGTGCTTTTAAACGTCCCATCCATCATCCAAATTTCACTACTTTCTAGCTTTAAAAGGTTGCGGGGTGTACTAAAAATTAAGATACGCTTTTGAAGGTTTTCATTATCATGCAGAAGGAAAGGTTCATTAGCAAAAGAAATAGTAAGTTCGTGTGGTATAATTATGTCAGAAAAGGTATGTGGTGTATTAGTTTGAGTATTACTTGCCTGCTTTTGACGTTGTATAATTCTACGCAAATTATGAATGGTAGGCATATTACTAGCTACATGGGTAGGGACATGCTGAGCAACCTCTCTCAAAATGGATCCTGTGGAATCATTGGAGGTGCTTGCAATTACTTTCATCTCATTGACTGTTTCTCTTACATCAACTTCCATTGCAGAGGCAGAGTGGTTATGGTCGGTTGTTCTTACAATAATGTCATTGACCGTAACCGCTCTGCCGCTGCAACGGGTTGTAAAGTATTGCACGCATCTCCAATGATTCCTTGGAAAACTTATCCTTTCCTTACAATAAATGTAACCTGCATGATTAAGGAGTCGGTTTCCTTTCCTGGAGTTGATGTATTTGGCAGTAGGATGTGTAGACATTTTCTGAAAATATAAAAAGTTGGTATTTTATTTTCTTGTACATTTCTTTATTTTATTTTCTGCAAAAATAACTAACATTTTGTGTTTAGCATATTGTTATTTGTGTTGGATTATTGCAAAATATACTCCTACACTTTCTGGTATTTTCAGTACTGAACCACTTTCAAGGATTAAAAATAGTGTTTTATATGTTTAAATTTTCAAGCTCTTTCCCTACTGCAGCAATTATTTGGAGTAGAAACAGTGTTTTATAACTCTATACTATCCAGCACTTTCTCTACTGTAGCACTTACCCGGAGTTGGAATAGTATTTTATACCTCTATACTATCCAGCACTTTCCCTACTGTAGCAGTTACCCTGAGTTGGAATAGTAATTTATACCTCTAGACTATCCAGCACTTTCCCTACTGCAGCACTTACCTGGAGTTGGAATAGTAATTGATACCTCTAGATTATTCAGCACTTTTCCTACTGTAGCACTTACCCGGAGTTGGAATAGTAATTTATACCTCTATACTATCCAGTATTTTCCCTACTGCTGCACTTACTTGGAGTTGCAATAGTAATTTATACCTCTAGACTATCCAGCACTTTCCCTACTGCAGCACTTATCTGGAGATGGATTAATAATTTATACCTCTATACTATCCAGCACTTTCCCTACTGTACCACTTACCCGGAGTTGGAATAGTAATTTATACCTCTAGACTATCCAGCACTTTCCCTACTGTTGCACTTACCTGGAGTTGGAATAGTAATTTATACCTCTAGACTATCCAGCACTTTCCCTACTGTAGCACTTAATTGAGCACTTTCTGTACAGCAGCACTTATTTACAGTTACAATAAAAAAATAAATTTTGCTTTTGATGTACTTTTGTTATGTGTATCAATTGTTATGACTTTTATTTACCTATGAGATTGGAACTTTTATCACTGGAAAGGTGTTATTGATGTAGATGTTTTCTTTGGTTGTTCTTTTTCTAGATGTTGATATTTGTGGGTAGGATTCTGGAAATAATGTATGAAAAATAATATGTAAATTATGATTATCGAACAAAGAGAGAGTATTAAAAATTACAGTGTTAACATGTATATTTTTTTAATATTCATTTCATTGGTGTATAGTGATAGAGTTAGATAAAATAGTAGACATTTTTACAATTAACCTCAAATACACTATTGTAGCACTTCAATGCTGTTGGAATAGTAATTTATACCTCTATACTATCCAGCATTTTCTCTACTGTAGCACTTACCCGGAGTTGGAATAGTAATTTATACCTCTATACTATCCAGCACTTTCTCTACTGCAGCACTTACTTGGAGTTGGAATAGTAATTTATTCCTCTAGACTATCCAGCACTTTCCCTACTGTACCACTTACCCGGAGTTGGAATATTAATTTATACCTCCAGATTATCCTGCACTTTCCCTACTGTAGCACTTACCCGGAGTTGGAATAGTAATTTATACCTCTATACTATCCAGCACTTTCCCTACTGCAGCACTTACTTGGACTTGGAATAGTAATTTATTCCTCTAGACTATCCAGCACTTTCCCTACTGTACCACATACCCAGAGTTGGAATAGTAATTTATACCTCTAGACTATCCAGCACTTTCCCTACTGTAGCACTTACCCGGAGTTGGAATAGTAATTTATTCCTCTAGACTATCCAGCAATTTCCCTACTGTAGCACTTACCTGGAGTTGGAATAGTAATTTATACCTGTATACTATCCAGCACTTTCCCTACTGCAGCACTTATCTGGAGTTGGATTAATAATTTATACCTCTATACTATCCAGCACTTTCCCTACTGCAGCACTTACCTGGAGTTGGAATAGTAATTTATACCTCTAGACTATCCAGCACTTTCCCTACTGTAGCACTTACCTGGAGTTGGAATAGTAATTTATACCTCTAGACTATCCAGCACTTTCCCTACTGCAGCACTTACACGGAGTTGGAATAGTAATTTATTCCTCTAGACTATCCAGCACTTTCCCTACTGTACCACTTCCCCGGAGTTGGAATAGTAATTTATACCTCTAGACTATCCAGCACTTTCCCTACTGTAGCACTTACCCGGAGTTGGAATAGTAATTTATTCCTCTAGACTATCCAGCAATTTCCCTACTGTAGCACTTACCTGGAGTTGGAATAGTAATTTATACCTGTATACTATCCAGCACTTTCCCTACTGCAGCACTTATCTGGAGTTGGATTAATAATTTATACCTCTATACTATCCAGCACTTTCTCTACTGCAGCACTTATCCGGAGTTGGAATAGTAATTTATTCTTCTAGACTATCCAGCACTTTCTCTACTGTTGCACTTACCTGGAGTTGGAATATTAATTTATACCTCTAGACTATCCAGCACTTTCCCTACTGTAGCACTTAATTGAGCACTTTCTGTACAGCAGCACTTATTTACAGTTACAATACAACATTCAATTTTGCTTTTGATGTACTTTTGTTATGTGTATCAATTGTTATGACTTTTATTTACCTATGAGATTGGAGCTTTTATCACTGGAAAGGTGGTATTGATGTAGATGTTTTCTTTGGTTGTTCTTTTTCTAGATGTTGATATTTGTGGGTAGGATTCTGGAAATAATATATGAAAAATAATATGTAAATTATGATTTTCGAACAATGAGAGAGTATTTAAAATTACAATGTTAACATGTATATCTATTTATTATTCATTTCATTGGTATATAGTGATAGAGTTAGATAAAATAGTAGACATTTTTACAATTAACCTCAAGTTCACTATTGTAGCACTTCAATGCTGTTGGGATAGTAATTTATACCTCTATACTATCCAGCACTTTCCCTACTGCAGCACTTACCCGGAGTTGGAATAGTAATTTATACCTCTAGACTATCCAGCACTTTCCCTACTGCAGCACTTACCTGGAGTTGGAATAGTAATTTATACCTCTAGACTATCCAGCACTTTCCCTACTGTAGCACTTACCTGGAGTTGGAAAAGTAATTTATACCTCTATACTATCCAGCACTTTCCCTACTGCAGCACTTACACGGAGTTGGAATAGTAATTTATACCTCTAGACTATCCAGTACTTTCCCGACTGCTGCACTTACCCGGAGTTGGAATAGTAATGTATACCTCTAGACTATCCAGCACTTTCCCTACTGTAGCACTTACCCGGAGTTGGAATAGTAATTTATACCTCTATACTATCCAGCACTATCCCTACTGCAGCACTTATCTGGAGTTAGATTAATAATTTATACCTCTATTCTATCCAGCACTTTCCCTACTGCAGCACTTACACGGAGTTGGAATAGTAATTTATTCCTCTAGACTATCCAGCACTTTACCTACTGTTGCACTTACCTGGAGATGGAATAGTAATTTATTCCTCTAGACTATCCAGCACTTTCCCTACTGTAGCACTTAATTGAGCACTTTCTGTACAGCAGCACTTATTTACAGTTACAATAAAAAATTAAATTTTGCTTTTGATGTACTTTTGTTATGTGTATCAATTGTTATGACTTTTATTTACCTTTGAGATTGGAGCTTTTATCACTGGAAAGGTGTTATTGATGTAGATGTTTTCTTTGGTTGTTCTTTTTCTAGATGTTGATATTTGTGGGTAGGATTCTGGAAATATTATATGAAAAAAATATGTAAATTATGATTTTCGAACAAAGAGAGAGTTTTTAAAATTACAATGTTAACATGTATATCTATTTATTATTCATTTCATTGGTGTACAGTGATAGAGTTAGATAAAATAGTATACATTTTTAAATTTAACCTCGAGTTCACTATTGTAGCACTTCAATGGAGATGGAATAGTAATATATTCCTTAATTTTTTCCAGCACTTTCCCTACTGTATCAATTACCTGGTGATAGAATTGTGAGTAATACTCTCACACTATCCAGCACTTTCCCTATTCCAGCACTTACCCAGACTAAGAATAGCAAGTAATACTCCTATAGTATCCAGCACTTTCATTAATGCAGCACTTTACTGCACTTTAAATAGTGTTTTATAAATATATTTATACCAGCAATTTTAATACTGTAGCACTTACCCGGAGATGGAATAGTATTGTATACCTCTATACTATCCACCACTTTCCCTAATGCAGTACTTTTATGGAGTTGGAATAGTAATTTAAACCTTTATACTATTCAGCAATTCTTCTATTGGAACACTTAAATTGATTTCAATAAGTAATATCTTCCTCTATATTTACTACTGCAGTTCTTTGTAGGAGTTAGAATAGGAAGTACCCCTTACAGTATTCTGCACTTTCCGATTTTTTCAATTACCAGAACTTAGAATAGTAATTTATATTAGCTCCCGTGTTGTGTTTTTTACCTTCTCCCAAGCGCCGGGACGCCTCTTGGCTGCGGCATCCGTGCGCTTTACAAAATAAAATAACATAACATAACATAACATATATGTAAATATCCTACACTTTGACTACTGCAGTAGTTATCAAAAGCAGGGCTAGAATTGAGTTTCTTTTAATTTTTCTGTTTCTCTTTCCCACTGCAACATATACATTTATTTTGAATAGACATTAATACATTTTTATTATATCCTTTTAAAACACTCGTAATTACTGTCTTCTACATAAAGTGATATATATTCCTGATCATTTTCATTAATATGCATTTTATTTAATTTACCTTCTGAAACGAAGTTTCGCTGTCTGATTTTCGTTTAAATGGATGATTTTTTCTTAACTGTGTCCAAAGCTCTGTTTACGTATCTAAAACATTGAAAAATATAATATTAATTTTCACGTTTTTAATTTACATGATTTTTATATTTTAGAAATGTTCATGTTTATTTATTTTAATAAAAATTTAAAAACCATATTTGTTTAAATATTATATATATATATTTCACTGTTATTGTGAACAACATTTTGGATATGGTAACAACATTTTATAATATGTGTCAGTAATTACACTAGGAATGTTTAATCTAATTTCTGTTTTACTTGTTATTAAAAATAAATTTATTTACCTTTTTCTAAAGATGTCGGTTCAGTTTATTCAGTCAGTTATCAAATTGTATTTATTTATGAAGTGAGGTTTTCTGTCAAAGTAATTAAAAACAGGTATTTATTAAGTGATTTATTTCGGTTTCTTTATTTTAGAGTACTCGAAATAAATGTGAATATGTACCTTTTATTTATTTTAGCGCAGTACTGTTGGTAGTGTTCTGAAGAATATTCTCTGTGGTTACACGTTTTTTTCGGCCAAGTCGTGAATTCCTCGACTATTAATTTAAACAAATTTTTACCATATGTTATCCCCAAAAATATTATAGCGTTCTTAATTTCTTGTTTAGTAAAATAGTCGCATTTTGAAATATATTTTTCGCATTTTTAAAAAGTACGGGTTTTCATCACGTTTATCTGTTTTTATTATTCAGAAATATATTTTGAAAAGTAATTACATTTTTAATTAATATTATTAATAATTTTTAACATTTTTGTAAATTCGTTTAAAATAAACTACTTTCTTCGTTATGTCGTTTACTAATAACGTTACTCACTTGTTAATCGATTAATAATTTTGCTCAGTTCTGATAACGGAGTTCAAAAGGTGAATAGGTCGGAGACTCAGGTTTGACGTCTGGTCACTCGGGTAGTTGAGGATCAACTGGTTCTAAAATGGTGTCTGGCTCGTATTTATAAGTTTGGGTTACTGACTCTATTTTAATTTTTAAAATATGCGTTAGATCTACTTTTTTTTCTTTGTTTTATTTCTCTGTAAACGTTTATTTTAAAAATTACTTGAAAGATATTTGCTTTGCATTTATTCTGCCGTTTTGGCATCCATTTTGGATAATGAGTTGTGGTATTAACTGATAAAAATAATAGTAGGACTAATATATGAAATACTGTCTCAAAATGGCGTTTACTTTTCATTTCATATATGTAAGAATTTGTTTTGTGTTAAATATCGTGTAAATTGTTTATAAATAAATGTATCTAAGTATATGTTTTATTGTTTTCGATTTCGGAATGCAGTCTGGTAAAATTAGATGATTTTTAGTAGAAAGAGTATTAATTTAAGTACCCGAGTATTAATTTTCATACTCAAGTATTAAATTTTTTTCCGCGCAGGTTTGTTTATAATATGGTAGTTTCTTTTCTCATTTTTTAATACACTTCCCCACCCAAAACCCCTATTTTCCCTGCATCCCGTGCCAGGTTTTATTATACAAAAAAATATATATAATTATATTTTTTGCGTTGTAATGGTATGCGATGTTATTTGTTGCGTTGTAATGGTATTATTACATTTAATTTACTATTTTGCGTTGTTATAGTACTCGTTGTAAAAACATGCGTTGTAATAGTTTTTGCGTTGTAAAAAATACGTTGTAATGGTATGCGTTGTAATAGTGCGCGTTGTAACGTCATATATCCGTGCAGAAAGGTTACTTATCCCTTTTCTAACAAGGACAATACGATAATTCATTTAATTTACCCATGATTAAATACAGAATCTTAATTTCGCACATTATTTAAAAGTAGGATTAGGAAATCATAACTTATACGGGCCAAACAATAAATTATCGAAAGCAAGTAGCATGATATTTTAAATACACTTGGCAACAACCCATATACATTCATTAATTCATTGGGCCATTAGCAATCGTTTCTTCCCTGGAGATGTCAGAATTAATAATGATTTGTTTTTTAAACCTGATGATTGCTACTTAGTCTGTCACTTCCAGACATGGTCCCTATTTAAATCTTTCTTGAGACAGACATTTGATTCTGGCGTTCATATTTTCATCTTTCTCTTACCTGGTTATAACTTCCAAATTCCCATTGAAGGATTACTCTATGTTATGTCATTTACCCACTGTGCGTATCCCATGATTCCTCTATCATTTGATTTTTCTGCAGCTTGTCCTTACCATGAATAGGTGTGTCTTGTTCTGTTACTTACCCCTTGGCCATCTCCATGAGAACCAAATAACCTTGAAAAGAGGAAGACAATAGATATAAGATTACCATGTATTTTAATATACACAATGTTTATTTTTTATGAATGTAGCTTTTTCATGCCCTTGCCTTGACATTGTTTCCGTAGTTGACTTCACACAATATGAATTCAGATAGAGATTTTAGCCAAACTGCAAACCTTAACGCAATCAGTGCAACAACTTCTTTGCACAACCTTATCCTAATTGTCAAAGCAATACTTATCGTTGCCTTTACTCCTTCTGTTTTGCAACAGATTCACTTCCGAAGCTGCTTTGGGTTTTGAACAAGCTGAACCACCAACCAACACATCACTAACCAGGCTGGAAGTTCATTCAGTCAAGTTTCCCCCTGAAGTATTCAAACAAATGTCTAGAAGCCCATTACAAATGATCTTGTATTTTTCACTTGCTCCAATCCCTCCTGCTTCTCCCATACAGGTATTTAATTCTGTGTCGTGCCGTAGAGGGTGGAACCAAGCCAAAGATGGTGGCGGAGGACTGAGATTTGAGCTCTTGCACCACCTACACTTACTGCCAATGATCCTTGACATGACACCTTAAATTGGGATGCCATTCTAGCACATGCAAGTTCGGCAGAACAGTTAGGGCCATGGAAACCCATTGATGAGTGTTGCAAAATAGGTTCCACCTATTTAGTGTGCCTGGATTTTTTGCTTTTTTTTATCACCCGGTTTTGTACTTATTACTGTGGAGAGTTTCACTACTTGTGTCGTTCCCACGGTACTAGCATGGTAAGCAGACTGCGTTTTTTTATCGCCAGTTTCCACCTTTTAGCATAAGGCTGCTGCGATGCAGCTAGGGTAAGGCGGCACTTGGCTGGTTACACATGAACATGTTAACACGTGTGCACACGCATGTGCACAGGTGTGCATGCTGTGTGTGTGGACTACTGTTGTGTTCAGCCGGTAACTATGCAAAGCTAGCCTGGGGTAGAGGGGACTCCCAGGCTAACTGAACAAAGGAGGAAGCCCAGACAACTGGAGATAACACAGGAGGGGGCTCTCATTGATGTTTTGGTGGAAAAGACCCTGGCAGTGATGTCAGCAAGAGGTGGAGCTGAGGCTCCCAGGGGAGATATAGCCAGTGACTTCTAGATGGCGTCATCTTGAACTATCCCAGCATGCTTTGCAGGTGGGTTCGAACGGGGTGGAGAGGTGATGCGGCATGCTCGGATTTGCCAGGGGTGCCTGGCCTCTTAAACCTTCCACCTTCCTTTACAATTCTTGCACAAGGGAGAGAAAATGCATTTTGCTGTTGGACTCTGAACACTGGGGCTGCGACTGCAGCAGCAGCCACAGACAACTGGAAGGACAAACCCCCTGATGCCTAAGAGACAAAGGGCCTGAATTAGATCTTGGAGGGCAGGTTACTTCAACACAACGGTGACAAAGTACCCGACCACAGAAATATAAATCCCATAGGATAAAATGGGATTTATATTTCAGCAGGCGGGATATCCGTCATTGTTGTGACAGAGTAACCCATCCAACTAGATCTACGTTAGGCCCTATTTATTATTTATTTATTTATTTATATAGCGCCAGAATCAACCCCCGAAGGGGTATCTCTGTGCTGCGGACATGCAACAGAAATGCTGAGGGGCTTGCACATGATCAGAGACAGAAAATGAAGGTCCTACGGTGCTTCCGAAATTGTAGGTGGTCAGGGCATTGTCTCAAGTACAAGGGGAGCTGGTTCCAGTAAAGAGGATCAAGGTGGGAGAAAGCCTTTCCACCCATCTGGCTTTCCTAACTCGGGGGACCACGAGGAGGGATTTGGTTCCAGAGCGGAGTGATCTAGATGGTGTATACGGCGTGCATTTCTCTGCCAGATAGGCGGGCCGTGATTGTTTAAAGCTTTGTGGACCGTGCAGCAAACTTTAAACTTAATCCGCTCACGTACTGGGAGCCAGTGTAGCTGATGGAGGAGAGGGCGAGAGGCAGTCCGGGGTAGGGCATTTAAGACCAGTCGCGCTGCAGTGTTCCGGACTACCTGCAATCTCCACAGCGAGGACTTATTGACAGAGGCCAAGAGGCCATTGCAGTAGTCCAGACTGCTCAGTATTAGTGCCTGCGTCAGAGTCTTCCAAGTGGAATCGGGAAGCAGAGGAAAAACTAGACGTAATAGGCCCAACATGTGGAAACAGGAGCCAGCTGTCAGAGCAGCGTGCTCTTTCAGACGGAGACCCTGGTCAAGGCGAATGCCTGGGCTCTTGACAGTTGACTTGGGAGTGGGGGGCATACCTAAGTCCACTGGCTACCAATCAGGGTTCCATAGTAAGGGGGTGTCTCCGAAGAGCATGATTTCTGTCTTCACCATATTGAATTGGAGGAAGTTACATCTCATCCAATTGGAGATGGCTTTCATTCCGGAAGAGAAGGCCCACTGCACAGAGGAAGTGAATTTATTGAAGGGAATTAGCAGCTGTGTATCATCGGCGTAAGAGATGGGAATGAAACCGCAGGTTCTAAGGAGATTTGCCAAGGGAGCCACATAGATATTAAACAAAGTAGGGCTCAGACAAGAGCCCTGGGGAACTCCCTTGGTCACTTTCACAGACGCCGAGCGATAAGGGCCAAGATTAATGGTCTGAGTCCGGTAGGAGAGAAAGCTCGACATCCACCGGAAGGCAGAATCTCTTAGTCCAATCTCTTCCGGTCTCCTGAGCAATATCTCATGTTAGACTGTGTTGAACGCGGCAAAAAGGTCCAACAGCACCAGAATCGTCGATTGGCCCCTGTCTAGGTTAATCCTCATGTTGTCTTGACTGCTAGCAGGGCTGATTTGGTGCTGTATTGGGCCTGAAGCCTGACTGGGAAGGGTCAAGACTGCCAGTAAGTTCGACATGGTTGGACAAATGTTTGTTGATGTGTTTCTCTAATAATTTGCTCATGAGAGGGAGAAGCGAGATAGGACGGAGATTAGAGAGATCAGTCATGGGGGCCTTGGAGTTCTTGCGGATAGGCATAACCTGTGCTGCTTTCCATTCCAGAGGGGCATGACCCTCTCTCAGCGAAAGATTGAGGAGAAACTCTATGTATGGAGATATTTGATGGGACAAGGAGGCTGCGACTTTGGCCTGAAAGATATCTAGGGGTGAGCCTGATTTTACAATACGTAACATTGTTTCAGCATCTCCCGAGGTCACAGGAGGGAAACTCTCTAATAGCTGAATGTTTACCTGTTCTGGCAAGTCATGAGTCAGGGGTCCCGGAGGCTGGCTCCCTGATGAAACGAGTTTATCATATATAAGCTCTACTTTCTGAGAGAAATATTGTGCGATGTCATTGCAAAGGAATTGTGAGGGGGCCTCTAAAATATCACATGCCGAGGGATTGATAAAAGACTGGAGAATACAGTAAAGGGTTTGGGGAGCGTTTCCAGCCTGTGCTAATTGAGAAGCGATATCTGCTTTCCTTAAGGTTTTTTTGGTAGTCTGAGAGAGTGGCCTTAAAACTATCTTTATCTCTCTCATCAAGGGTGCGGCGCCAGCATCTTTTGAGTTTTCTGCATAATTATTTTTGAGTGCAAAGCTGAGGGGAAAACCAAGCAGTCTGAGGGCGTTTTGAGGAGTTGGAAAAAGATTTCAGTGGCGCGTGCTGGTCCATGGCGCAGGTGATTGTAGAATTGTATTTGACAAAAGCATCCTCTATATTGACAGGTGCGGTTGCCCTAGGGCGCCATGAAGGTGGCCTGGAAGCGCTTTGGGGTGATTTTCTTCCATTGTCTATGGGCAGAGTAGGCGACAGGGGTGGGACCGTTCATCTCCCTAGGGCCATGGATACAAAATTCAATGATCTGACCATGTCAGCGGCTGAGGAGGTTCACACAAAATACAGGATGAGTTAGAAAAAATGATGTCCATTGTGTGACCTGCTATGTGAGTGGGCCTTCATTGCGCTTGAGTAAGCCCAGAAGAGCAAGGTCTGCCATAAGTGTCATTGCATCGGTATTAAAGCTACATTCACTGTGGACATTAAAGTCTCCCAACTGTAAGAGATTGTTGGTCAAAATCACATGGGGGTCTAAATGTTTGGTGAGTTGGACTGAGAATTTGGCTAAGGGGCCAGGGGGTTGGTAGACTAAGGCCCCCTTCCAGCTGAATTGTGACAAGAGGTGCAACCGATTGATCATGATTTCAATAGTTGAGTTGCAGCGCTGCACTAATGAAGTGACTTTGATGCTGTCCTTTTGTATTATTGCACTTCCGCCTCCTACCTTTGACTGTCTATCCATTCTTATGATCCTGTACCCCTCAGGCAGAGCTAGTGTGATGGCAGGAGAAGAATGGGGCTTAAGCCATGTTTCAGTCAAGAAACCGATGTCAGGCTGCACGGAGGAGATGAGGTCCCATATTTTGATGGTATGCTTGGGCAAGGATCTAACATTGCAGAGCATACTTTTCCAACCTGACTTGGTAATAGGGGGATCGATTTCCTGTGTCACTGGTAGAGTAGGTAGTAATTTGAGGAAGTGGGGGATATAAGTTGGGGTAAGAACAGCATGGTTCACCATAGGTGGGGGCTGCCTCCATGAAAGTACCTTGATATCGGAATGCTCGGCAGGAGAAAGAGCCCTCTAAAGCTGGCCAAGTCCCAGGCCGGCATAGCGGTCAGGGGTCAGTTCTTAGATCTAGCAGCTCTTTGCTGGAATAGGATCAGAGGCTAATCCATCCTGGATCGGGGGTGGATTACCCAGGGTCCCTGGCTCCTGGTGACGTCAGGGCACAGACGGGCGCAGACGGGCTTGCCTCTGGCATGCCGCCAGCGCACCCGCTGCGCGCGTCCGGTGAAGCATCCTTTTTTGTAGAGGTGAGTTGGGTCGCTAGAACGCCAACTCCCACTCTACCGGAAGTGAATCAGGTCAATCCCCCCTCCCCTCAAACGAGATACTCTCGCAGTGGACCGAGGAGGTTGCCCTTAAGTATGAATAAAGGCAAACCTAATTGGAGGACAGTGAGGTAGTAAACTCTTTTGTTATTAAAAACTCGTTATTCAGTTTTAAAATATACAGGGCTGTCCAGAATAAATACGGTAGTTAAAACCAGTCGGGATCAGTTATGAAAGCTCGTTAGTCAGATTTAAAAACATACATACAAAACTGTGCAAAAGTGCAAAGCAATCAATATCTGTACTCAATGCTAGAAGCATTCTGCCCACAGTTGACCCCTGGATGGTAGGTCTCATCAATGGCCAGTGAGGCTGGCCTCCTTATGGCCTCTGAGGACCTGCTTTGGAAAGATCTAGACTTCGACAGCCCAGAAGGAGGAGAGGAGCACCAAGCACAAAAGTAAAGGAGGAAAACTGAAACAGGAAGCCAGTAAAAGCAGCTCTCTGCTAAATGTACCACCTTGGGGTGAGGAGGTCTGCGGAAACTATTCCTGGAGGCTAGAGCTCACCACCAGGAGAAAAAAATTAACCCAAGATTGTCTAAATCAGCCCAAAGATATTCACTTTTAAAGATCTTGACCTCTGACCCCACTGTGAGGAACGTAGCAAGTGGCACTGTGCGGCAAGTTCTAACCTTACCCCAGGGGTGGGCCAGAACCTGGGGGTCGTGCACCTTTAATTACATTGAGGGAGGGGTGCGCATGGGGTGTGGGGACCCCTCCCTTCCAATTTTTTGAGTTATGTGGATGTAATTGCAGAGAGCAATTAACATCCATAGTTAATTTGGAATAATGCCTGGGCTGCCTGACTGTCCCAGTCTCTAACATTAACATGTCAGGTAGGCAGGCAGTTATCAGGAGACACATGAACTAGTGCACATATGCCAGTATTATGTTTTCTCTTTTTGCGAGATTTGATTTTGTGGTTCAAACTAAGCAGTCTAAGTACTGACTTGGACTAACTGGGACCACTGCCAGTGGCTAAGGGAGAACAGACTCCCCTTGCCAGGCCCAGGCTCCTTATCCTGGCACATCCTTTAATTACTCCTAAATAGATGAAGAAAGCCGTCCTGCCTGACGCTGCCAGCCTGCGTTTTAAGCTTCATGACCAGACTGGCCTTGAAATACAGGGCTCAGGGTGTACACTGTGCACAATCCTTTCTGCATGGTGCCCATCCTAAACTAATGTATTTCAATGTTTCAAACTCTCATATCTGCTAAGGCAAAGGATTCCATTTTGCACACAGCTGCAACGCACATCCCAAGCTGATGTATTTTAAGCCACAACATAAGTCAGCATATATGGAAACACCTTAAAATTCACAAGGATGTGTGCCATACCAAACACGCATTGGCATAGCCAATAGGTCTCGCTTTTGGGACCTTATAAGTATTTAGTTATTCAGTACAATATCCTTGGTGCACCAACATTAACCGTTGCATGGCTAAACACTTATAAGGTCACTAAGGCGAGACCTATTGGCTATGCCAATGCTTGTTTTTAAGGCAGACAAGAATGGTCTGTCAATTGTCATTCCTAAAAGAAAGTAGTAAAGCCAACTGTAATGTTTGTCCGTGTTTTGGCAGCATATGCTTTTCATAAATCTAGTAACTATTCCTGTTACAGCTCCACCTGGGGAGCAGTACTATGAATTTGGCACTTTCACACGGACAATCAAACTGTTGCTCATAAGTCTCTTGTCGTGCTGTCAATCTAACTTGTCAAGAATTTTATCCAGTTTCAT
Source organism: Lissotriton vulgaris (assembly GCF_964263255.1). Classification (NCBI taxonomy): domain Eukaryota; kingdom Metazoa; phylum Chordata; class Amphibia; order Caudata; family Salamandridae; genus Lissotriton; species Lissotriton vulgaris. The sequence continues at coordinate 591,655,460 of NC_141697.1, forward strand.
TTTTGATTTTGAAAAGGGATTTAATTACATCTGATCTAGGCCCATGACCAGTGGCAACCCAACATTTTCAATAGGCGACCAAAGGTTTCAATAGAAAATATTAATTAAGGAAGGGCTTACTTTTTTATAAGGTGCCTGGATCTTTCAGAAAATCATGCATGTAAGAATGAGAAAATACAAGACAGCTCGAAGAGACAAAACAAATAAGACAGTAGTAAAAATGTAGGTGGAGAGTCAGGTTGGAAAACATGTAAGAAAGAGGGGTAGAGAGATTGCTAGAAAACGAGAGAAGTAGGACCGAAAGGAGAGAAAAACAGGCGAGTGGAAGGGGAGAGAAGAGAGATAAGTACAAGAGAAAGGAAAAGAAAGACATAAGAAGAGAGAAGGTGGTTAGTACTGGAGCAATGGGGAAAAAAGAAGAGAAGAAAGTACCTGGAGAGAGGACATGTGGTGGGAGTGAGTGGTGAAAGGCAAGATTAGCTAAGAAAGGGATCAGGGAACACGCAGAAAGGAAATTAAAAAGAGAAGAGGAGTTGAAAGTGTGTGAGGTACAGAGAGGTTGGAAAGATGTGAGGCAGATGAGAATTAAGAGATTCTGAGGGAAGAGGAGAAGGAAAAGAAGAGAGCAACAATGAGGAAGAGGAAAGAGGGTAGGAGTGAGAGACAGAAATGTTGAAAGTACAAATCAGTCAGACTTGACGCTGTCAGTCTGCAGGTTTCAAGAAAATCGAAAATCACCGAGTGAATTTGTACATTTACTCAGAGAGAGTATCCTTTCGCACTGCCTTCTAGGTGATCTCTGAGCTCCTCCAGCTTTCGATGGAGCTACATGTAAACATTAAAAAATGGATTGAAAAAGACACAACCTGTTTTCCGACTGTTTCTTGTAAAGAGCATGGCACATTGCACACTTCCATTATCCGGGCATACTTCATCAAGGCCATAATTGCTACTTGCACAGCTTCCGTTTACATGCTCAAAAACAGCAGACACAAATGAATTTGGAAGGCAACAAGCAGAATAATGCAGCAACAATTTTGAGAATGAATTTTCAGAGCGGCTCATTCTACAGCCCTCCACATGGTACAATGTCTCTTTTGCGTGTCCTTCCTGTATGTGAGGAGGTGGAAGTGAAATGTACCAGGGGTTAGAGCTTCCTGGGTCCATCAATCCTTGACACTGAGGGGATACATGAGATGGAGCGATTGAAGCCCTGTTGGGAATGGAAGTCAGGCAGTGTCCCATCTGATCAAACCCTGGGAGGGAGAGGGGTCTGGCCATCAGGGCACGTGCACCGCCTGTGCTGGATGGCCACAACGGCTATGGCCAGAGGAGCCCAAGGTGCAGCAGGGGTTTGCCATACCTCGGTACCATAGAATGAAGACGCAGGTGTCAATGTAGGAGCACCAGATGTCCCCTGAGGGAGATGCTAAGATTGTGACCTGTGCATTAACTTGTGGAAGTCTCCAGAGCAAGAACTTGCGTCCAGGCTTACTATTGGTTTACGTTGTCAGCTTTACACTTAAAGTTGAAGTGAACTGGAAAATGCTGATAATTCCTGCAAAGTGGCCGTAGCGGGAGGAACAGCAAAAACATTGCCAATCCACGCAAAGTCGTATCAACTAAAGCCATGCAAAGCAGCTCCCTAGCCTGCAATGGAGTACTGTGCCACATGAAATGAATGCACAAACAATGGGCCAAAGGAATATCCATGATAATTCTAAGCGTAACACGCCATTTTTGAAAAAATTACATTGTGTATACATTTACCCTTGAGCCGTCATTTGCTTGAGGTAAATTGTACACGAGGGTGGGCCTCAAAGATAGAACTCCCTCAAGACACTGCAAGTTGAGCCTTGCACCATGGCACAATGCTAAAATATTCCCAACATCATACAACATGACTTTTTGGGTGACGTCATTGACGCGGGACGCATCAATACGACAAAGCCGACATTTTGTCAGTTCACAAATGCATCATGGGAGATTGTCTTGCAGCGGCGGCGTGGATCGAGGTGAATCTGCCCTTAGTTTGCTGCGACAAACAGGGAGGAGGTGAGGTCTTAGACCGCAGAGAGGGGCTGCTCCTACGGTAGCCTGTGGCAGTGCAGCCCCGCAATGCACCACTGTTCGGCTTAACCTTTGTCAAGTAATTCCAATGTTAGGGAGGCACTTATCGACCACTAATCACTGGGCTTCAAAAATAAACAGTACAAGGTTAAACACACCAGAGCAAAGCCACAGACTTGAGGTGAGAGGAACCTGCAGAGATGGAAGCCCTCGGGAGAGGTAGGGAGAGGCAGTGAGATGTGGTGGAAAAGGTGCTCGTGAAAAACAAAGGAGGTCATTGTAGAAGCAGCAGCAGATGCTTGGCCACGCGCGAAAGTGAAAGCAGTGTGGCGGGGTAGGGGCATGAAAGTGAAAGCAATCGGACGCGCTCTGTGGTAATCACGCGAGTGGTGCTCACGCAGCGGTGATCGTTCTGTAAGGCAGGCAGAGGGAGGCTGCGCTCGTGCAAGCTCGCGTGAACGCAAGCACTAGGACTAGGGTATGGCAGCACTTTCAAAACCTGTATACTAAATGTCTCTCCGCTGCGCTGGCTCAGGCGAGACCTAAAAAGGAATTCTATCCACACAGTGCCCACCCTAAGCTCATTTATTTTATGGTGCTCTTGTATGTGCTAATGAAGTAATTTGCCCATATGGGAGCGCCTTGGAATTTGTGAGCACAGAGTGGCTTATTTACAAGCCCCTTCTGCTGCCGGTGTGTCTCTTTTAATATTGGGAAAAGTGACGTAATGGCGGCATAAGAGGCATGTAAATAAGCCCCAGAATGCTCGCTGTACTACAAGTATTCCTGTTATATACGGCGCACATTCTGAGCTTGTGTTTCAAGGCCCTCTCATATTTGCTAATGAGGCCATTAGCAATAGATGTGGGTGAGCCAAAAAGGTAGCAGGGAGAGCCGAGCTAAGGGTCAGGGCTGGCTCTAACAGGCACATGCATCAACCATTTTTGTGAGCGCAAATGGTGCGATTTGCAAAAATCGCCCGTTAGCGCCCACAAAAAGGGCATTTGTGATGCATCAAGGTTCAAGGCAATCGCAATTTGAGGATTCGCAATTATTTGCGATTTCTCAAATTGCGATTGCTTTTAAGGAATCGCAATTTGCGACTCCTTAAATGCAATGGAAGAACCACTTTAAAATAGCGATTTTGCTAATAGGGGCGCAAATTACCATGAAGTTGAACTTGATGGTAATTTGCAAAAACGTTGAAAAATGTTTAGTGCATCTTTCAAAGTTTCATGTTGCGCACACACATGCCCTTGGGACATGTGTGTGCGCAACATGGGTGCACATCACTATTTCAGGGGTGCAACAGGGGTGTCATTTTGACACCCTTTTACCCTTGAAATTGCATGCGCAATTTGCGAGTACCTATTGGTACTCGCAAATTGCGCATGCAATCTACCATTTATTCCTATGGGCCTGTAGGCACATAGGAAAGAATGGGGAGCCATTTCTTAATTGCGACTCGCAATTTGCGAGTTGCAATTAAGGAATTTGTAGGAATGGCTATTTTCTCTGCGATTCCTACATGCATAGGCATTTGTGCTTCCATATTAGCAAATCCTTATTTTTCGATAATAAGGAATCGCAAAAAGCATGTTTGATGCATGTGCCTGTAAGAGCCCATACACAAACTGAGCCTCAAAAATTCTATATATATATCATGCAACAAAGATTATGTTGAAGATGATAAGATGTCCTCATTATTTCAAAGAGTGTAATTCTTTAACATGAGGAAGTCTTACACCTTAGCCCATCAGATTATATCACTGTATTGAGAAGTATTTATTAAAAGTGAAAGTGCTTAAACATGAACTGAGCAATTCCTGCCCCACTCTGACGACAATGCTATTAGTGACCTAAGAGGCGAGTCAGGGATTGGGTGTACTCTATATGTCGGCTAGATTCTTACCATACATGAATCACAATTGCATCATTTTACACCAATTTTTAAAAATTCTCTATGGGGAGAACCCTCCAGGACCCTCACTTTGCAACAACATTAGTTAATCAGACATATGTCACACCACTTTCAAATTCCACTAGCTGCCTCTGATGAGGTGTGTACCATTTTAGGTGGTTTGGGGGTTGACTGCGATTTGCCACCATTGACAGACCCCAAAGGCAAAAGTCCTCCTTTCAGAGAACGTTATGTTTTGTGTATTTATACGGCATGTGTTGTGTTGCTAAAGACGTTCCATGACTGAGATGGTGGCTCAGATGTGCAGGAGGAGGTTGTGCAGACTCTGATCTTAATCTCCCTATCCCAACCAAAACATGGCTAAACGACTCATCTTCCACTATTCTTGACAGTCTTGACTAACGGAGCGCGTTATCTATACTACTATTATAAAGGAAGAACTTTGCACCTTTGAGGCGGGTAAACTCGGGAACCACAGCGCCAATCCACACACCCGATATATCATTGTAATCATCAGGGTGTGCAGATGGACATAGGCTATATAAAGTATAAAAAAAAATGTAGTCCCTTGAAAGTAGCGCCGGCCGCATCCTACGTGCTGACGTCAGGAGTGCGGGGAGGAGCGTCGTCAAGGAACGTGAGTGACCTGCAGTTGGGTTTCCAGAAGCGGCAGGCCCGGCTCGCTGGTTAACCACTCGTTCGTGCCCCTGCCAGCATGTCCACATTTCCGCCAGCTGCTGCCTAAAAGCCACCTCATGCTTGCATTAACCAGGTAGTCTGCCTGAGCTGCGAGCGCGTCCATCTCCTCGCCGCGCGCTCAATCCCCGAGTGCCGCCTCCCCTTCCCCACTCATTGCTCTCAGCCCTGATCCCAGCTGGGATGCTCGCAGCTAAAGACCCCTGATATGACTTCCCTTGCCGCGGTTCCCAAACTGTGCGCCAGGGCGCCGCGCACGTCTTTGAAATGTAGGGAAAATATCTGCTGTTGTTAATGTGAACCATTAAAAAACCATGTATTTTTTCGCACCGAGTATGTAATGTTTACAGGGGGCATTAAAAGCTCTACCGGTACCGTCAGACAGCTTGATTTGGCACAGCTGCAGCGCAGCCTATAGGGGAGTTGAAAGTGCCACCTTTAAAATCAGGAATCGTGCTTTAGCCCAAACAGTACAACAGCCATACCCACATACGTGCTTCACATAGTTTAGGCGGGCCAGGCATACTACGACGCACATTCAGAGATGCCAAGCAACTCGAGACCCTCTTCTTTACAAACAAGTAGGTCACCCATGCGCTTCGTTGGCGGTAGAAATAAAAAATATGAATGACTTGTACAATAAAATGCGGGCAGTAACACTTGACTTTCCTGGCTTTGGCACTTTCTTGCTGGCCGTGCTGCATAAGCATGTTTAGGGCGAGCAGTGGGCGGGGCCTGTGCAACGAGACCAGTAAGTGCCAAAGCCAGGAAAGTCAAGTGTTACAGCCCGCATTTTAATTTACATGTGTTTGAGGAAGACTGCCGTAGGTCGTGATTAGGGCCGGCTGCTCGGTTCTGACAGATGACAGCTCTAAGAAGAGGGTTAGGCCGTAAACTACTTCTTAGAGCTGTCATCGGTCAGAGCCGAGCAGCCGGCCCTAATCACTGAAACTCCCTCAATGACATGTAAATTAAAATGCAGGGTGGAGCACTTGGCTTGCCTTTCTTTGACACTTACTGGCATCGCTGCACAAGCCCGACCCGCTGCTCACCCTTAGACTTTAAGAATTGTTTGCTGTTTGCCCTGGGAACTTACAGTGGTAAATGTAAGCAGTCTCTGCCTTGCACTTGACGGGGGAAAACATGGGATAGTTATCTTGACTTTTGATGTCCATTTGACCCATGCAGTGACCCACAGACTCTGTAAAAGAGTATGCCATGAACAGTGATGATGAGTCACTAATTTGCTCAGCACATGCTCTCCTCTTTCAACGTGGGGCTCTTCAGTTTCTAAACTAAATCACTCATTTGCAGGGGTTCTGCCATATTAGTTCAACCTTTGAGACACTGAGGTTATGTCATCCCCAGAAGAGAATGAAAGAGAACTTACTTCAAATGTTCATGCACACACACACACAAATGCATAGGTGTGTGTGCACACACAGACAAGCACACATACATACTCAGGCAATTAAAAGTTTTTTATTAAATGACTGTAATATTTTTATTTTGTTAGAAATATATGAATAATACTTTCATCAGCTTCATCACAATGTCAGGGAGAAAACTGGAGGTACTCCCAAGGTAGGGCTTACATCCTCGCACCTTTAAAAGAAAAAGTGATATGAAGGGGAGCCGTGGCCAATGGCAATTAGGTCAAGGGAGCTGCAGGTCGAAAAAAGTTTGGGACCCACTGCGGTCTAGAGAGAGACCGGGAGAGAGGCGGGGAGGGTGTGCAGATGGAGATAGGCTATATAAAGTATAAAAATATGCTTTATTTAAAAAATTAACATAAAAAAGTAGTCCCTTTGAAGTAGCGCCTGCCGCGGGGAGGAACGGGGTCCAGGAACGCGAGGAGGAGCGGCGGACATAGTGCGGGGGAGGAGCGGTGCCGAACGGCGGAATGGTGGTGAGGACAGGCGGGAGGAGCGGTAAGCGGCGAGGAGCAGCGGAGTGGTGAAATGAGGAGCACGGGGGAGGAGCAGCGGCTGAGGTAAGGCTCTGGGCAGACGGGGGTCGGGGCAGGCGGGGGTCGGGGCAGACGGGACGGACGGGGGCCCGGGCTGCTTGACAATGTCGGGGCAGGCGGGGGGCCGGGCTGCTGCACAATGTGAGGTGAAATGAGGAGAGTGGCGGAGGAGCGGCAGCTGAGTTAAGGCTCCGGGCAGGCAGGGGGTCTGGGCAGGCGGGGGACGGGGCGGGCGGGGGCCCGGGCTGCTTGACAATGTCGGGGCGGGCGGGGGGCCGGGCTGCTGCACAGTGTCGGGGCGGGCGGTGGTCGGGGAAGCCTGATTGCTCCCGGACAAGGTCGGGACGGGCTGCTAGTAAATCTATATATAACATAACATAACATCCAAGTCCCACCCAGCTACGATAACATTCATCAAGACAATGCTAACCATCTTGAGGGTGGTCTTGCTTGCATTTATCAGTCTAACCTATCTGTTAAGTAGAGCTTGCTCTTGCCTTGGTTATTTAGACTGATATCGGGTAATGTGGTAAGAAACATAGCGCATCGTAGTGGTGTTATACATTGGTCTTCAACCTAGAGATGTGTGGAATTTGCATAACTTACTTTTGGGTAATGACACAAAATTCTAAATAAATTACACACAATATGTGTAAAATGTGAAATGCAAATCTGACAGCGCTATATTTTAGGGCAAAATGCAACCCCACTTCCACTTTGGCTGCAAAGGCACTTATTTGCTCTAAAAAAAGATCCGAAAACACAAACAAGAGTTGCTCTCTTCTTTTTGTTGTATGTCACTCCCTCTAAAGGTTTCGCTTTTGTAGTCTTATTTGCCACCGCCTTCGGCTCCAATGGCTTAAAGGAAGGGTAACGCTCTCTGTGAAAACACACAAAATACTAATACAGTCCACAAGAGAAGATACACGATCAAATACCTGTCGGAGGATAGTCCTTCTGCAACCGGGGTCCTAATTTTTGTATTTAAATTTCATGTTAGGGGGCGTGGCCAAGCAGCATGGCCGACAGGACGTGAGCTCTGCCAGCTCCCGTCCTGCGGACCCGAAAATCCTGTGGATAATCCTGCCCAGGCTCCGGTGTGCCATCCTGAGCGACCGGACGTACTACGGAAGGTGTGGGGACCAGTCTGGCCGAATCTCGGCTGGCGGAAATAGCGGAGTGGCCGCGGAGCAGCCCCGGTGATTGGAGAGCGGCCGCCTCACCTACGCGAGGCCGTGGTCTGGGCCTGATCGGTCGGGAGTGGCCATAGCCTAAAGTGCTTCGGTGGGCCGGCGGGGGACTTGAGGAGATTGTCCCGGGCCTGGACGCTGACCCGGGGGGCGGAGCCGTGAGCGGAGGAGCAGCGGACGGTGCCGGCCCGAGAGACGTCCCTGGAGAAAGCTCGGCCCAGGTGCAGGAGACCGCGAGCACCGGCTGGCAGACAAGGGGGTCGGGACCCGTGGGGACGCCCCGGCGTGCGCTTGCCCGACTGTGCGGCTGCCGGCCTGGACGGGGGTCTACCACCCCGGAGCGGGGGACCGACTGGAGAGCTGAGGACCGGAGCGTGCCCCTCCCCCACCGGGCCGCCATCTTGGGGTCGGTCGTCGGGCCGTGGACACCGGAGTGACCGGCGGCGCCTGCAGGCCCGGGTCCCAGAAGTAGCAGCTGCGTGGCCGTAAGGTGAGAGCGGGCTGGGGGCTCAGAGGAGCGCAGACAGGCGGAGTGACCGGCGCAGTCACGAACGCTGAGCCCCTGACTAATCACACGAGGCCGGCACAGTTCTCCCGGGCCTACCTGCATCCTGGAGCACAGGGGGGGAGGGGCGCAAGATCCCCCCACTGATCACCGGCGGGGGCCCTGGGCCGCTGAGGACTCTACTGGTCGAGGGGCGCAGATTGGTCTCCAGATTGCGGAGCCGAGGTGGGGCGCCTGGGGGACCCCCCCCTTCCTAACTGATAGCGGGGAGATCAGGGCACACAAACTACTCAGCCCATACTAGCCGGGTGTGGAGAGTGGAGTGGCCTCCTCCCTGTGGAGCCCGGCTGGACGAGGGGACACAGCGCCGCACCCACTGGGGGCCACAATGACCCTTGACGAGACCACGCCACCCAGCTGGCGAGGTGTGGTTACCGGATTTCTCCTTGCTGGGGCACAACGCTTCCCGACGGTGCCTGCAGTCTCTGGGCCTTGCCTGTAACAGGAGTGTTGGGGGAGTGTGGAAGCCTGACTGACCGTGCAAGGCTGGGTGCTTGAGCGCGACTCCACACGGAACTCTCCACAGACTGGGTGGAGGCGAGATTGGGCTTGCTGCTGCTTTAAAGCCATCCCTGCGTTGGGATCAACCCGAAGATGCGTAAGGACAGGGCGTCCCGATCGTCACAGGCCAACACGATCACCCAGTATACCACGCAGAGACTACAGCCCCAAAGGATTACACACCAATCAGGCCAGGATGAGGATCCAGGGGGCTCCGGTGAGCCCACCCGTGCGGAACTCCTAAAGGCTATCCATGGCTCCCACACAGCGCTGGAGAGGCAAATAGAAACAGTCTCCATCGACGTCAATCTCCTGCGGACGGACCTCCGCAAGGTGGCGGACAAAGTCACAGAGGCGGAGACCAATGTCGAGCAGCTACAGGGGGAGGTAGCCTCTCTCCGGAAGACGGTCACACACCTTACAGCGACGACTGGAGCCTTAGAACGGAGAGCTGAGGACGCGGAAGGGAGGGCGCGTTGCAGCAACATTAGAGTCTTAGGGGTACCGGAGAGGATGGAGGCGGGAGATCCTGAACGTTTCCTGGAAACATGGATTAGAGCGAAGCTGTGCCCGCAGGGTCTCTCGGAAGTGTTCGTCATCGAAAGGGCTCACCGGGCCCTGGCTCCCCCGCCGCAGCCGGGGGCCCCGCCGCGAGCTCTGATCGCCAAGATATTGAATTATCGGGATCGGGACTGCATCCTGCGAGCGGCGAGGGAAAAACCGGACCTAACCATTGAAAATAGCCGGATATCAATATACCCAGACTATACCCACCAGGTTCAGGAGATGAGGAAATCCTTTTTGGGGGTTAAACAGAAGCTCCGGGCGATGCAGTTGCAATACATGCTGCTGTACCCAGCCAAACTCAAGGTGCTGGCACAGGGCAAGGCACACTTCTTTGAATCCCCGCAGGGCCGGCCCTAGGCATGTGCAAAGTGTGCACCTGCACAGGGCCGCCAAACCCCAGGGGCAGCCACGACGAGGATTGGATCGGAAGGCTCTGATAATCGTGGCAGTGGCGGCCCCTGAGAATAAAGAACAATTAGCCGGCCAGTCCACCGACGATCATCAGAGAACACCTGTCCCGTGTCTGACTCTGAGTCTCCGGATTGCCAGGTGCCTGTAGTAGCCCTTGCAATGCTCTGTTGTCTCTAGAATTGCGTGTTGCTCAGCTACTGTGTAGTTTCTGGCTTCAGAGACCTTTGTGTTAGGTTCACTGATCTGCGCTACGATTTCCTTTCGGTCTTGACCTTTTTTCATCAAGCTTCATTTTAAGCCTCTTGACCAGGTTCCCTTTTCCTTGCTAAGTGCTATTAGTGGATTTGGCTTTCCTTGTGGCTATTATCTTTGGGGATATGATTAGGGAATAAGGCATATTAGGTTTTGGAAGTTCTTCCTTCTCTCCTGTGCTCCAGGGTCTCACCTGAGTGCAGTGGAACGGGGTCTCCATAGTTGAGGCGTGCCAGGCCTTATGAGAGCGGGTCTCTGGGAGTGTTTTTCTGCATTGTAGTCTTCTATTTTGCAGTTCTGACTGTAACCATTTGTGTAGAAGTTGTACTTAGTATCTGTGTTTTCTTTTTTATTCAGTGCTGGGTGTGGTTTCATGTAAAGGCTCGTGCTCAGTTTGATGTGTCCTCAATGCATAGGGACTGGAACAAAGATGGATGAGAAGGTAATAATCAGATTACTTACTGGTAACCTTCATTACTCTTAAGGGCAAGGCAAGTTACTGGTTCCGCTTATCTCTCTCCGTGACTTGTGCTTCTCTTGCAGTTGCTGCTGTCTAGGGAATTACAGAAAGTGATGGGGATTGGAGATGGGATTATGAGTACTGCTCGATGATTTTTTTTCTATTTTACAGTTACAGAAATTATTTCTAACTAAATTTCGTGAACTGGCTACCTCCTACATTAAAAGAAAAAAAAGGCACATGAACCTTGAAATGACCATTCTGGGCAGCTCGGGCGGTTCCAACCTCTGAAATGAGGTCCAGTAAGAACTACACTAACCATGAGAACGGATAGGTTTACAGATGTTTAGAAAGTTATTCAGTTTTTCCATGGCCCACATTCTGTTTTGGAGAGCCACAAGAAATGCCCCAACCGTGAAATCTTCCATTTTTTAACATGCTAAAATGCTGTTTTTAGATTGTTGCTAATACAGAGATAGTAAGCATCGTTCACAATCGTACTTATAACCTAATTTCTGAACACACTGCATTCTGCTTAGGAAATAAGGGGTCTACCACAGATCTGGGTGGGGTTTGCAGCCATTATCCCGCATTTTTTATCCCGCGGACTTTCAGTCCGCTTACCATTATCCCGCAAGGTCATTGACCTCGCATACCATTATCCCGCATTTTTTCAAAACGCATGTGCATTTATCACGCATGCCTTTACAACGAATTACGTTTTAAAGGCATGTATGGTAAATGCATTTGCGTTGTGAAAACCACGATGACGAGAGAGGTAAGTGGGCTAGTGATTTTGTAGTGTAGTGTAGTGTTGTGTTAGTGTAGTGTAGAGTTGTGGTGGTTGTTTAGCGTAGGGTCGTGCTGGGGGAAGTGTTATAGGGTTTAGGGTTGTGTTGTAGTGTTTGCGTAGTGTAGGGTCATGCTGGGGGTAGTGTTTTAGGGTTTAGGGTAGTGTTGTAGTGTTTGTGTAGTGTAGGGTCATGCTGGGGGTAGTGTTGTAGGGTTTAGGGTAGTGTTGTAGTGTTTGTGTAGTGTAGGGTCATGCTGGGGGTAGTGTTTTAGCGTTTAGGGTAGTGTTGTAGTGTTTGCGTAGTGTAGGGTTATGCTGGTGGTAGTGTTTTAGGGTTTAGGGTAGTGTTGTAGTGTTTGCATAGTGTAGGGTCATGCTGAGGGGTAGTGTTTTAGGGTTTAGGGTAGTGTTGTAGTGTTTGTGTAGTGTAGGGTCATGCTGGGGTGTAGTGGTTTAGGGTTTAGGGTAGTGTTGTAGTGTTTGTGTAGTGTAGGGTCATGCTGGGGTGTAGTGGTTTAGGGTTTGGGTAGTGTTGTAGTGTAGGGTCATGCTGGGGGTAGTGTTTTAGGGTTTAGGGGGTGTAGTGGTTTAGTGTAGTATTGTAGTGTTTGTGTAGGGTCATGCTGGGGGTAGTGTATTAAGGTACTGTTGTAGTGTTTGTGTAGGGAAGTAGAGGTGCTTTATGGTAGTGTTGGGGGGTCGTGCTGGGTATTACATTAGAGTGTAGGGTAGTGTAGGGTAGGGTAGTGTACTTTTACTTACCTTTACAACTTTTACAACGAATATACCTTTAACATGCATGCCTTTTCGTTGTAAAGGCATGCGTGCTAAAGGCATATTTGTTCTAAAAGTTTTCGTTCTTTTATTTTGCGGCCTAATAGTATATTCGGGATTATTTTTGCGGACTGATGGTATGCGGACTGATGGTATGCGGGATTACGTCATATATTCCTGGGTGGACGTGTGCTATATCCTACCCATACCAGCATTCTTTTAAGGTTGAATTTTTTTATTTTTATTTTTAAACTATATTTTCCCAAAGTTTGCATAAAGGAATAAAAAGTATCAATACATTGCAGAGTATAATGGCAGCAGCAATCGGAAGAACATGTACAGCAGTCAAGCATAAACATTAGCAGCTATTAGACATAGTTGAATTAGAAATTGCAAATATGTATCAATGACAAGTCAAATGTGTACAAAGCGGAGGTGTGTCGTATTATTAGACTACAGTCCCAAAGAAGCGGAGCCGCCCTATGCAACATGACCACAGCAGTGGCACTAGTGAAAAATGTATCAGTGAAACAGGCATATGTGCCCGATAGTTCCACCTAGCCTACCCCTGGAGGAACAATATCACTTGCGGTCTGAGAATATTGATCAGCCCTGGTCTTAGCGACGTATGCTCTCTACGGGCCGCAAATGTCCACTGGTTGAGACGAACTAGGGAGCAGACTGGAGTACTCTTCACAGTTAACGTTACAGAATGGCAAACTACCAAGCCATGCCTTCAACGTAGGGGATCTCTTACTGCCCCACAATAGCACAATCTCCCTTTTGGCCAAAAGAAAGCCCAAAGCCGCCAGTTTCCTAACCGCCCGGGGGTAATTGGCCACGTAACCCAGCAGTGCTATTTCAGGGGTGGGGATCAGCTGCATGGAAAGGATGTCGCCAAGAGTGTAGTGAATCAGGGACCAGTATTGATGTATTTTAGGGCATGTCCAAGAGAGGTGAGCGAAATCCGCAAAAAGACACACCACATTTCTAACAATTTTTAAGGGTGGCACATCAATGGCCCATGACAACTGATGTGCAAACCTGAGGTTCTCAAGCAAGCGTTTTTTGCCACCAGACAAGGTGTGGACCGATTCAGTATGTCACTACTGGCTCCTGACGTTAGTCAAATTTCTCTGTAGGTTGCAATTATTGTCATTGCACCTAGAGCTCTGAGATGTTTAGTTCTGCAAGTAGCATCAATCGGTAGGCTCAGAATTCCCTCTGAGCATCAATGTTTCTCTGCCTTAGAACCAACGATTTGACATTTTGGTGTATACGCTGTTCATCTATCTTGCTTTGTGATTGTGTCCATCAACATGATAAAAATGTAACTGTACTTGGGTCACACATTTTGACCTTTATCACCATTTTGAGCAATCATATAGCTTCTTCAAGCAACCTTTTAACTTTTTATTGCATGAGCCTTAGAGCTTCTGGTACCAGTCATATGCTTTCCGATGGAACACTGTTTAGGGGAGGATGCAGCATGCCTATGCAGTGGGAGTGCTAAAAGTGCACCAAATTTAACACCTAAAGCAAGCTTGTTTGTGCCTCTCTGTACCAAACGCCACCAGAAGTCAGCCACACTTCTTATCAACATACAAACACACCACTGGGGTTATCATTTTAACCTGTCCTCTCAAGAGCCTTCAATTACTACTTCCTACAGAAAAGATATCTGATGCCACTCAGATTGAGACTCTTAGGAAACAGAATGCCTCTGCCCCCTCCTTCAAGTACAGAGACTGAGGCTGATTCCAAAGCTCTTCCACTACTGGGAGCCCCACCCCGCCAATGCACCTCAGGCCTGACTCACAGCCCTACTGGCTGTTGCACTGTTCGGACCTTCCTAGTTGCAGGTGTCTGCCAGCAGACCTCAGTTTGACAAGCAACAGTACTGAACCCCCTATGTAGTTCTGCCAGTAACCCTCAGTCCTGGCTGGCGGTAGCCAAATAGGACACACTGACTCAAAACCCTGCCAGGTCATCTAAATGCTGACCTGCAGCTCTCCGGCTATACACGTTAAAACCACTACGCATCTCTATCAGTGCACCTGAGTCCAGACATTGAGCACCCCCACTTCTAACAGTGCTGGTGCCCACAGAGCTCTGCTAAGGCACCTCAGTCCGGACATCAAGCACCCCCAGTCCCTCATGTCGTGTGTCACAATGCCCTCCTCCTCCTAAATTGTATCGTTCTGAGACGAATTCGGAAGGGTAGGAGCAGCCACAGGTACTGGTCATCTAACGACTTTTCTGGATGTATTATTAAAACACCTTCCTGAGCTCCGCCCGTTGGGACCCCCTCTTCCGGGGCCCCCACCTACGCTCCCTGCACAGGGCCACCGTGAGCCTAGAGCCGGCCCTGATCCCCGGAGGAGGTATGGGAATGGTTGGAGGTTAGGGGAGACGGGGTTCCACCGGGAGCCCGTGGTGGATCCAAGGAGACATGGGGGAGCCGACCCCAGCGACAGCGGAGGCCCCGAGGCGGACGGAGACGACGCTCTACGTCGGAACACGCTGAGGAACCTAGAATCACGGTTGGGGCTGATGGAGGAATGCTCCTGGAACCCTTGCTACAGGGGGCCGGGGCGGAGTCTCAAAACCCGCTGGAACCTACGGAAATCCTGGTCCCGGACACGATACCAGCTGCGGTGCCGGACATGACACCATCGGACCTGGTGATTCAGGAGACTGGGGAAGCTGGGGCCCTGGAGGTGAATGGCCCGCCCTGAGGTGATGTAGGAGCCGTATATACTTTATCTTTGGATGGCTGCTGTGGCTCCCGGGGTGGAGAGGAGTATGGGTGGACACTGGTTTGACATTGTTCCAGGAGCCACCAGACATTGCATTTAGGGGGGGAGGGGGGGCCAGTGGATTTACAGTGTGGGAATTGATTAATGTTCGGGAGACGGGGGCACAACTGTTGGAATTGGTCCTGTATGGTCGACTACAGTTGGTCCGGAGCCGGGAGAATTCAATACATGCATTGGGTCATGTGGGAAGCTGGGGGGGGGGGGGTGTATGCAGTTAATAGTTGTGTGAGTGTGTGATGGGTTGTGAGGGGTGTGTGGGGAGGCTGTGCACGTCCTGGCACCAGCGGGGGAAGGGCGGGTTGACAGGTTGGGTTGTTGTCGTTATCCTGCTCGTGGGTGGGGGAGGGGGGGATGTTCTGCTGATGTTGCAATTTTGGGGGGGTGGGAGGAGGGGGGGAAACTGTTTAAAAATGTTGGTATAGGCATCATGTGTATCACTGTTCAGGCCCCTAGGAGGCGGTATTTTGGCAGCAGACTGCATGGCCCGGCTGGGCACTTACAGGAAACATGGGGTACAAATTTTTAACGTGGAATGTGCGTGGGTTGGGCACTTGTACCAAACGATCCTTCCTTCGGCGGCATGGCATATCGATTGCATGTTTGCAAGAAACGCATCTGAATGAGGAGGGGGCGCAAAAGCTTGCTAAAAAGTGGCGGGGTCAGGTCTTTCACTCTTCCTTTTCGACGTATGCGCGTGGGGTCTTGATCTGGGTGGCGCCCGGAGTCCCCCTCGCGGTACAGTATGCGGAGGCGGACACTGAGGGTAGGTACCTGCTGCTGAGGGTGCTGTTGAATGGCAGGGACCTTACGCTACTTAATACATATGCGCCTAACGTAGATGATGCGACCTTCTACCCACGAATGCAAGACGTCTTAGTGTCGGACGTGGACAGCCCTCTCCTGTGGTTCGGAGACTTCAACTGCGTCTTGGACCCGGTCCTGGATAGGCATCCCCCCGAGCGGGGACGAAGCCTCGCATGACGGCGAGACTGCGCGAGGTCATGGCAAACTTGGGAGCGGTAGATGTGTGGCGCCAGAGTCATCCGTCACAGAAATTGTATACTTGTTACACCCCTACACACGACACCCATAGCAGGCTAGATAGGGTCCTCGCCGCAAATATGGATGCGTCGTACTCCCTACAGGTCACCCACCTGGCCCGCTTCCTGTCTGACCACTCCCCGGTGTTGTGCGCTACGCAGGACGTCGACCAGCCTTGCCACCCTTGTACATGGCGGATGCCCGCGGACCTCCTACAGGACCCGTTGGGCAGAGATCATGTGCAGACTGCACTCACTACTTACGTAGACCTGAATTGGGAGGGAGACGACGTGCCCCTGTCGACAAAATGGGAGGCTCTGAAGGCAGTGGTACGGGGTGAATGCATGGCTCTCACCTACGGAGTCCGCCGACAGCTGACCCGCGAACTGCGAGAGGCCGAAGACTCCCTGCGGACTCGGCAGGCCTCACCAAACCCTGGGGACTCGGAACTAGCCCTGGAGTGGGAAGCCCAGGCGCAAGTGCATGATATACTTACGCGCCTCGACAGATACACGCTGAGTCAATTTAGACAGCGCCTCCACAGGGAGGGGGACAAATCCGGCCGGTTATTGGCCTGGATTTTAAAGAAGGAAGCGACCCCGGTTCAGATAGCGGCCCTGAGGGGCCCTGATGGAGTCATGGTCCATTCGGAGTCAGGTATATTGCGGGTCCTCAAAACACACCTACAGCAGGTGTATACGGCAGATCCGCTGGTCACGGAGGCATCCTATCAGTCTTACATCCGAGGAGTGACTCTACCGGCCCTTCCGAGAGAGGCCGCGGAGGAATTAGATGGGGCCTTGACACTCCACGAGGTGCGGGTGGCGATGGCAGGCTTACCGACGGCGAAATCCCCGGGGGGAGACGGGTTTCCCTCCGAGTTTTACCACGCATTCGGGGATGTCCTTGGCCCCCTCCTCCTCCAAGTCTTCCATACGGCGCTGGAGGAGGGCGCTCTTCCACCCACAATGTATCAGGGTGAGATCTGCATGCTTCTAAAGCCGGGAGGTGATGGATATGACCCTGCGGCGTACCGCCCTATCACAATGATTAACACGGATGTCAAGATCCTGACCAAACTCTTAGCCACTCGGTTGGCGCCGTACATGGTCCAATTGGTCCACCAGGACCAGTGTGGGTTCATCCCCGGACGTAACACCGCGATGAATCTACGGCGATTGACCCATATTATGCATGAGGTGCGCGGTAGGGAGGACCCCCAGGTCCTAGTTTCGATAGACTTGGCCAAGGCCTTTGACACGGTTAGCTGGGGGTACCTATCGGAGGTGCTTCAACGGGTGGGACTGGGGCCCGTGTTTCGCAAGTGGATCCAGATACTGTACCGGGCGCCTCGAGCCAGAGTCAAACTTGGGTCCGCACGCTCGGAGGACTGGCCGTTGGGGAGAGGCACCCGCCAGGGATGCCCCCTCTCGCCACTCCTGTTCGCCCTGGCAATTGAGCCATTGGCGGTGGAAGTCCGTACCACGATGGCCCAATGGGGAATCAAGGTGGGGAGTAATGTCCATACCGTGTCCTTGTATGCGGACGATGCTCTATTTTATTTAACATCTCCGCAGGAAGCGCTACCGGTTTTGCTTCAGATACTGGACCGTTTTGGCGCGGCATCGGGCCTGCGTATCAATGCAGGGAAGTCCCTGGTCTTCCCCCTAGCGGGATGTGATGTGGACGCGCGTGGGGACTTGCCACGCCTGGGGCTGCGATGGGAACTGGAGGCCTTCCGCTATCTGGGGATGCAGGTGGCGTCGTCGGACGAACAATGCTGGCCCGCAATGCGGACAGGGTGGTGCAGTCCCTACAACAGTCGGTGGCATTCTGGAACACGTTGCCTCTCTCCCTGATGGGACGACTGGCAGTGGCGAAAATGGTGATGCTGCCGCGAGTGCTATATGTGTTGCAGAATTCACTGTGCCCACTTCCCCCGCGGATGTTCCGCACTCTCAATACACTCCTTACGTCCTTACTCTGGGCGGGCAGGCGTAGTAGGGTTGCTTTACACACGGTTGTCCGGAGCTGGGAGGAGGGGGGGTTGGAGGCGCCGAGATTCGACCTCTATTACTATGCGGCTCAGCTGTTGCCAGCGGCCAGGTGGTTCGCGGATGCGGACACCTGGGAACTACGGCTCCTCGCGGGGAGCGCGGATGAGAGAACAGTACAGATGGCCCTGATGCGAGGCAGGGGAGCGGACGCGACACTGCCGTATATAGTGCGCCACACCGCAGCCATTTGGCAACGTGTGGTGGAAAAAACCCTACGGAGGGCCCCCTTCCACAGGGAATTGCCGATATGGATTATGGCCCCAGTGGTGGACATGGAGGTACACATGCCATTCCATGAATGGAGAGCGGGTGGGTGTGAGCTGCTGGCGGATCTCTACCCGGACGACACGTTTCTATCTATCGAACGGGCGACGGAGACGTTCGGTCTCGGTGAGGGCCAATTTCTACAGTACAGGGGCCTCCATGCGCTGGCTCGAGACACTTGGCCGCAGTTCCCGGATGCGCCCTCTGTGTCCCATACCCTCAATGTCATCCTTTCCTGCGGTAGGGGCAGGAAGCTGATAACCCTATTGTACTCGGCCATGCGGCTGGACTCCACCCCGCCGGTGCCCCCGGCGTGGGCGGCTTGGGAGGCTGACCTGGGAACTGTGCTGGACCCGGCACAGCGCAAGCGCATCGGTACCCTCACCCGGAAGGTGTCGTGCAATGCACAGTTCAAACTGACACACTTTAACTTTTTACACCGAACTTATGTGACTCCGGTTACCTTGAAGCGCATTGCCCCGGACAAGCGCGATGACTGCCCTAGGTGTGGCGCGTCAGGTGCATCATTCCTTCATCTGGCGTGGGAGTGTCCGCTGGTTCACACCTTCTGGCAATCAGTAGTGGCACACATTCATAAGGTTACTGACCTCCGGATGGAGCTGACCCCCCTTCACTGCTTGTTAGCCTTAGTCCCCAAGCCCAGGAAGTGTAATTTGTCCTACAAGATGTTGCAACTGCTTTTAGTACTGGCAAGGAGGAGGTTGGCCATCACATGGATGGGACAGAGGGCCCCAGAGATGTCACAGTGGCTTAGAGATGTGGGGGAATGGACCCTGGCGGAGGAAACCTTTATGCAAACAGTGCGCAGGGATGAGAAGCTGCAGGACGACCTGCTTGCATGGAGAATGATGCGAGAGGTGGGAGAGGCAGCCGAGGACTCGGATGGAACAAGTGCGGAGTTGTTCACCCCCGGGGACACAGGGTCTGAAGATGAGGGTGGTGGGGAGGGTGAGGATGGGCAGTGAGTCAGGGGAGTGTCTGACCGCACACGCACATGTAGGATACACCTGAGAGGAATTGTGTCTTGGTATCTGCAAGTTTCATGCCTAATATACGTAATGATCGCTGCTTTTTCTGCCGATAGGAGTGCCATAATGAGGTGAACGAACTGGGTACACATGTTTTAGTCACGAATGCCGAAGTTTTGGGGGGAGGGCTCCATTGGGGATTTGGGGGGTAATCTGTATAAAAGAAAAAATAAAAGCGGATTAGGATATCCTGCTGCGCAGTTACATGGCTAGGTCCAAGACCTGGCTTCCTTGTTACCACCTATCGCCGCCCGGCCTTCGGGTTGTGGGCTGAAGGGCCGTGTACACAGCAGTATGTTATTGGCCATAATGTCGTTGATTTTTTGTAACTGTCGGCGCAACTGTTATATACTATCATTGTCTGCGACAAAAATAAAGTTTAAAAAAAAAAAAAAAATTCATGTTAGAGCTACAATCATGCACTTTATTAAATAAACATTTTAATGTCACCATCTGCCCAAATCACTCACCAGTGATACTGATTTTCCAGTGGCCTGTGCCTCTTTAGTTTTCTGAGAAAAAGGCACCATGTAGTATGGCTTTCCTACAGTTAACATTACAAAAAAATTAATTATTAGTAGTGATGATACATGAAGGGAAAGACTCCCTTGTAATACTCTGTGATTTGCCAGACTTGAACCAGGCGCTACTTTTTGTTATCTGGTCTCCATCTGTGTGTTGTCCACATCAGACTTCTATTGTGCCCTGTAAATAATGCACTTCACTCAGTCTTTTCTTGCCTGGCATAGTGTACAAATAGGAGTCATGCCCAGCCTGTCACCCTCCTCTATGGCAACTAAGGCACACACCTCTTTGGACTGTCCAAGGCTACATCAAGCATAGCACTTTCCTGTAAGCATCAGTCCTTTTCTTATCCAACTTGACCCCTCCATCTCTGTAATGTCAAACAAGCATTCTTTAGTTTGATACCAGTCTCTGTCAATTCTTTGTCATTTTTTGCCATGGTTCCATTTATATTATTATGAATCTCATAATGTATACAGATTTGTGTCTGGTTCTATGATCTTTGTTCTTCCTTGAATCCTGAGGGGCTTATTCACAAGCCCCTTGCACCACCGCTGCGTCACTTTTTGTGACACACCGCTGGCACAACCTCCTGCCCCATATTTACAAGGAAACGTAATGCCACCCTCAGTGGATTTTCCTGTCCTTGTAACTCTAATATAAACTACCCCACTGGATTCAAGCTAGCCTGGCTGATGAAGGGTGATGCCCTGAAACCGATCCCAGGATGCTTTTTTGCGTTTCAGGGAGGGCCTGGCTTGGCAGTTCGGGCTGGTGTTCCACATGGCACAGGTTCAAGACTGATTTCCATATGGCTGGGTTCAAACTGGGGTGGTGTAGAGAGCAAAAGAATGATTGATTAAAACCAGATATTTGTGTCTGGGGGTGAATGTTTGCATTCTCCAGCATTCCGTCCATCAATTGTTTCCTTTGCATATGTCGCCCTAAGTGGGAAGGGTATGCTAAGACGTGGGTCCCGTGCTTACTACACCACTGGATTCAAGTTAGTCTGGCTGATAAAGGGTGATGCCTTAAAAGCGGTCCCAGGATGCTTGTTTTCGTTCCAGGGAGGGCCTGGCTTGGCAGTTCAGACAGGACTGTTCCCTCAAGGAACAGGGTCAAGACTTATTTGCATATGGCTGGGTCCAACCTGGAGTGGTGTGGTGAGCAAAAGAATGATGGATTAAACCCAGATCCTTGTGACTGGGGGTGAATGTTTGCATTGTCCAGCATTCTGCCCATCAATTGTTTCTTTTGCATATGTCACCCTAAGTGGGAAGGGTATTCCCAGACGTGGGTCCCGTGCTCACTACACCATTGGATTCAAGCTAGCCTGGTTGATGAAAGGTGATGCCCTGAAACAGGTCCCAGGATGCTTGTTTTCGTTCCAGGGAGGGCCTGGCTTGGCAGTTCGGGCTGGACTGTTCCCTCAAGGGACAGGATCAAGACTGATTTGCATATGGCTGGGTCCAAACTGGGGTGGTGTGGTGAGCAAAAGAATGATAGATTAAATCCAGATCCTTGTGACTGCCGGTGAATGTTTGCATTGTCCAGCATTCTCTGTGTACACCTGAGGCGGAAAGCCGGGTGTTTAGGCTACTTGTGTGACGTTTTAATTCTTGCTTTGAAACTTTAGTAAATACTTGATTTGCGCCGTGTTTTACCAGAAATCCCGCAATCCCCCCACACTGGGAAACATCCCACACTGACCCCTGACTCAAGAGTGGTTTTGTGGTGGCCATATTGAGCGAACAAGGAAGTCCCAGCGCTCTAGCGCGGTAGACTATAAAAGGAGGCAGCGCGACAGCTCGCGAGACTCTGTGTACACCTGAGGCGGAAAGCCGGGTGTTTAGGCTACTTGTGTGACGTTTTAATTCTTGCTTTGAAACTTTAGTAAATACTTGATTTGCACCGTGTTTTACCAGAAATCCAGCAATCCCCCCACACTGGGAAACATCCCACACTGACCCCTGACTCAAGAGTGGTTTTGTGGCGGCCATATTGAGCGAACAAGGAAGTCCCAGCGCTCTAGCGCTGTAGACTATAAAAGGAGACAGCGCGACAGCTCGCGAGACTCTGTGTACAGCTGAGGCGGAAAGCCGGGTGTTTAGGCTACTTGTGTGACGTTTTAATTCTTGCTTTGAAACTTTAGTAAATACTTGATTTGCGCCGTGTTTTACCAGAAATCCAGCAATCCCCCCACACTGGGAAACATCCCACACTGACCCATGACTCAAGAGTGGTTTTGTGGCGGCCATATTGAGCGAACAAGGAAGTCCCAGCGCTCTAGCGCTGTAGACTATAAAAGGAGATGGCCACTCCTCCGCGCAGCGGACGCTAGCAGCGGCGCCGGCATCGCGCCGAAGTCAAGCCTAAGTCCTGCCCGTCTGCGCCCGTCCGCGCTGAGGCCGGGCTTAGGGCCGGAAATACTGTACCGGTAACTACTTATGCTTCTCTAACAAAAAATCCCATTTTATCCGTGAATACCCATTCTATGCACTGCCCCCAAGCCATTGCAGTAGATAAGTGGGAGGGTCCCATAGGCTGTAAATACTGTAAACAAAACGTTGCTCCTATTATAGAACAACGGATTAAAGACACTGGGAGGACGCTTACGGGAGGCCTCATAAACGCCCGATCTATGTGTAAGAATGCTCAACACATATATGATCTGATTACAGAAAAATCACTAGATTGTCTATTTGTTACAGAGACATGGTTTAAAGATTGGTCCAACCCGGACATCGTCCTAGCCCTACCCCCAGGCTTTTTAATACAGAGGCTGGACAGACCCCGTCAGCGAGGAGGAGGGTTGGCAATCATCCATCGGGATTCCCTTAAATGTACCACCATGGAATTACCAGACATAAAAGGAGCAGAATGTCTTGGTTTCAATCTTCAAGTCCATGATTCCTTTACTTTCTCTGGAATCTTAATATACCGACGACCCGGACAAACACTCAGTTCCTGGAAAGTATAGGGGAGGTACTAGCTAGTTCAATCCTACGATTCGCAAACTTTACGCTTCTAGGAGACATAAACATTCACTTGGACAATACCAATGACCCCAATGCACTGTGCCTTAAAGAAACCATACGCATCCTGGGATTGACTATTCTAACAGTAGAGCCAACCCATACAGCCGGTCACATCCTAGACTGCATCTGATCTAATATAAACACAATCAAAGTAGACTCACCGCTAACCCAAACATGGTCAGATCATAAGTTCATTGGCTTTAACCTTAAAATTGACAACAAAAAGGAAATCAAATTAACATCAGGCAACATAAAATCCATTCCATGCTGGAGAAAAATAATAGAACATCCTGATCTGTAAAGTTGGGTGGCAGCAGAGAAACCAACTATGTCAGGGAATGTGACCACTGACAATGAACATTATGAGAGATGGATGAGAACCATTGGAGAAAGAATGAAAACACGCAGAACAAAATCCAAATCGATTCTAAGAAAGAAATCGGCTCCATGGTATACAAACTCCCTTAAAGGAACTTTGGGAGAAGTGAGAGTATTAGAGCGAAAATGGCGTCGCCATTACAAGAGCGACGACCGAGAAAGATATAAAAAGGCTAGGAGGAATTACCATATATCAATCAAACTTGCAAAAACTAACTACTATACAAACCTGATTGAGTCCTGGAATAATAAACAAAAAGAGATATTCCAAATTGTTAATAGCTTCAGAAAACCAAAAATACTATCCCAAGAAATCCCCCATCCCAGTCTCTCTGTGACGAAATTGCAGTATATTTTGAACAAAAAATCACCAATTTCACAAAAGACTTTCCACAGGTCAGTCAGGAAGAACTAGATGAAGATTTCAAAGCTGTAAAGGAAAGATTGGGCACCGCAACCTGGGAAAGCTTTACCATCATTAGCTTAGACAAATCCTCCCAAGCTATCTCCAGACTAAATTCAGGTTCCCCATTTGACCCCTGCCCCCCGTCGCTACTAAAGGTCATAAAAGATTAAGTGAATCCAACGATTAACTCCATACTCAATTCTTCACTTCAAACAGGAGATATTCCAACATCCTGGAAGGTCGCAGCTGTTAGACCCCTCCATAAAAAAGCCATTCCAGATCCCACAGTATTATCAAACTTACGGCCCATTTCACTTCTTCCAGCGGTATGCAAACTCGCAGAGACCTGCATCAATAAACAGCTAACAACATACCTGGAGGGTAATAATCTTCTCCATCCAAATCAGGCTGGCTTTAGGTCCCATCATTCAACTGAATCTGCCCTCTTATTTTCCACCGAAACAATTAGAGCGGCTCTGGATCAGGGCAAAAGAGCAGTCCTGATCCTACTAGATTTATCTGCAGCCTTCGACACTGTGTCCCACAATATTCATACATCGCCTAAGGAGTGTGAGCATAGTGGGCACCGTGTCGAAGTGGTTCAACAACTTTTTGAGACAAAGAAAGCAGATCACTATGGTAGGGCAGTACTGCTCGGAAGAAAGGGAAGTCCAGTCTGGGGTACCGCAGGGCTGTAGCCTGAGCCCCATTTTATTTAATCTTTACATGGTCCCACTGATGGAGCTTATCTCCTCCTTTGCCATCAGCTCAATAGCATACGCCGACGACACCCAACTAGTCCTAATCCTAGATGAGGACGCGGCGATTGCTGAATGTGCTCTTAGAGACTGTCTGAAAGCCACTTTTGAGTGGATGAATAAAAATCATCTAAGATGTAACACCGCGAAGACAGAAATCTTACCCTTTGGTATAAACAATCTGTTCTCCCCCGAAACCTGTTGGCCGACAGAAGCTGAGGCACCGCCTAGTACTATCACGGCGGCCCGAAACTTAGGAATCAAATTCGACGAGACATTGTCCTTCAAACAACAGGCTACTGAAGTAGCAGGTGCATGCTTCAATGTAATAAAAGGTCTCAAAAAATCCTTTACTTTCCTTCCCCTACCAGCCAGACGAACGGTAGCAGTGGCACTAATCATATCCAGGTTGGATTATTGTAACAGTTTATATGCAGGGGCAAACAAAGCAGCCCTACATAAACTACAAATGGTCCAACATGCTGCGGCAAGGCTAGTGCTGAAAATGCCTAGGAAAACTTCAGCCTTCGCAGCACTCAATATGCTTCATTGGCTCTCCATCCAAAAGCGGATTTTGTTTAAGTTCTTAATGATTACTTTCAGGGCCTTTCATAAGCGGGGCCCACACTATCTGTCAAAAAACTTCATTCGCTATCACCCCCGTCGTGAACTAAGATCGACAACAGCCAATCTAATGGTTGTCCCAAAATTCCGTCTCGTCACGAGAGGAGGAAAATCTTTAGCGGTTAGAGGAGCCAAAGCCTGGAATAAACTCCCCCACTAGATCCGGGAAATCACCTGCGAAAGCAAATTTAGGAAAGCTCTTAAAACCTGGATTTACAGCATGGCAGACACAACTTGCAATACCCTGGTTTAGATTCTGATCGCCATGGTGAGTATTACAACTCTCACCATCTGGAATACACAAGTCAAAAGCGCCAAGATGCTCTTCGGAGTGATAGCGCGCTATAAAAGTTCCACATCACATCACATCACATCACATTCCATCCATCAATTGTTTCTCTTGTAAATATGTCCCCATCTCACGCAACACTTCGCGTGAAAGGGGCATGACATGGGTGTTGCTGTGGGTGTTCCCAAGTATCACCCTTGTATTCTGCAGCATTTTCAGATTTACAGGAATTTGTAAACCTGGAAATGTGGCAGAATACTATGCCACGAGGGGCAACAAGGAGAAATGTTTACATTTCTCCTCGATTTTTCCTCTTTCTAGGGTTATTGTATTCTGCAACACACATAGGAAGGAAGAGGAAATCACCTCTTCTTATCGTTTTTGCTATTGTTTTTGTGCAGGAAGGAACCTCTTCATGCTCAGAATCAATCTCCCCGCAACACAGGCACCTTTGCACCATGGTGCAAGGGTGCCTGCATGGCGCATGGCAGCAGATTGTGAGCCAGTGCAGGGGAATCCACAGGGATGCAACATATTGTTGTAAATATGACATATACCTGTGTTGTGAAAGTGCTGTAGCATGGCGCAGCCAAAGGGCTTGCGGCGCTGTGTTGCTGCACTTTCTTGTAAATAAGGCCCTAAGAACTTTGGCACTGGCTTCTAGGTACTGACCAACACCTTTTCTTACAGCACAGTATTGTCCTCTGCACCAGGCCTTGGTAGCTTGCATTGCCCATTGTGTACTGGTCAAGGTCCTGTCCAGCTTGTCACTGCTTTGTGTGTAGTATTAGGTACTGCGGTATGTGTACTCTAAGCATTTACCGTAACCTGGCTCCCTTAACTCTCCTCTACGTCTTGGGAATGGCTTTAGTGCTCTGCTCTTGATACACATGCCTGCCAGTGCCTTTTCTGTGTATTGCCCAGGTTTTACTGTCATCTTTGTATCTTTACTGGCTTTGCCAATATGACTGTGCCCACCGTGTACTACCACTGTTATCTCATACCAGGTACTTCTCTTTGTCTTTCACTCCTGCTCAACTCTGACCTTTGTTATTTTGGAACTTCCTAACGTTCCAAGCAGAAAGGAAATGTCTACTACAAGTTGCAAGCATCACCTACCTGCAGGCTTCTACGTGAATGTTAAACACACAAGATGATGGATGGAATGTTGCACAATGGCAAAACATTCACCCCCAGTCACAGATCTGGGTTTAATCCATCGTTATTTTGCTCACCACGCCACCCCAGTTCAGACATGGCCATATGCAAATCGGTCTTGACCCTGTGCCTCATGGGAACAGTCCAGCCCGAACTGCCAAGCCATGTCTTCCCTGGACTGGAATCAAGCATCCTAGGACCGGTTTCTGGCTATCAGCCACCATCAGCCAGGATAGCTTGGCTCCAGTGGCGTAGTGAGCACGAAACCAACGTCTGGGCATACCCTTCCCACATAGGGCGAACAGCAAAACACACAAGATGATGGACGGAATGTTGCACAATGGCAAACATTCACCCCCAGTCACAGATCTGGGTTTAATCCATCTTTATTTTGCTCACCACGCCACCCCAGTTCAGACATGGCCATATGCAAATCAGTCTTGACCTTGTGCCTCATGGGAACAGTCCTGCCCGAACTGCCAAGCCATGTCTTCCCTGGACCTGAATCAAGCATCCTAGGACCGGTTTCTGGCTATCAGCCGTCATCAGCCGGGATAGTTTGACTCCAGTGGTGTAGTGAGCATGGGACCCACGTCTGGGCATACCCTTCCCACATAGGGCGAACAGCAAAACACACAAGATGATGGACGGAATGTTGCACAATGGCAAACATACACCCCCAGTCACAGATCTGGGTTTAATCCATCGTTATTTTGCTCACCACGCCACCCCAGTTCAGACATGGCCATATGCAAATCAGTCTTGACCTTGTGCCCCATGGGAACAGTCCAGCCCGAACTGCCAAGCCATGTCTACCCTGGACAGGAATCAAACATCCTAGGACCGGTTTCTGGCTATTAGCCGTCATAAGCTGGGATAGCTTGACTCCAGTGGCATAGTGAGCACGGGACCCACGTCTGGGCATAGATCCAAATCAGCCTCAATATATCACTCATGTTTTGCTTTTTACGCTGCTCTCACTTCCCCTTAAGATTTCCCACTTCTTCTTTTGCCTACTGCATTTTGCCTTTCATATTTACCCACAGGCTTCTAGAAGTTTCCATTCAGATCTAAAAGTTTCCATTAAGATCTGACAGTTTCCCAAAGTACCCTGCGTTGTTGACCTTACCATTGGCATTTTTCACATTATTATTCTTCAAATAGCATGTTGTCTCCCACCCCATCAGCCTGATGTTTGCTATTTTTTATTTTTTATTTTATTTCCGACCCCACAAGAACAAGCTATAAATATTTGAACAGTCAAGAATTTTCAAGTAAAGTGCAGAAAGGTTACTTATCCCTTTTCTAACAAGGACAATACGATAATTCATTTAATTTACCCATGATTAAATACAGAATCTTAATTTCGCACATTATTTAAAAGTAGGATTAGGAAATCATAACTTATACGGGCCAAACAATAAATTATCGAAAGCAAGCAGCATAATATTTTAAATACACTTGGCAACAACCCATATACCTTCATTAATTCATTGGGACATTACCAATCGTTTCTTCCCTGGAGATGTCAGAAATAATAATGATTTGTTTTTTAAACCTGATGATTGCTACTTAGTCTGTCACTTCCAGACATGGTCCCTATTTAAATCTTTCTTGAGACAGACATTTGATTCTGGCGTTTATATTTTCATCTTTCTCTTACCTGGTTATAACTTCCAAATTCCCATTGAAGGATTACTCTATGTTATGTCATTTACCCACTGTGATTATCCCATGATTCCTCTATCATTTGATTTTTCTGCAGCTTGTCCTTACCATGAATAGGTGTGTCTTGTTCTGTTACTTACCCCTTGGCCATCTCCATGAGAACCAAATAACCTTGAAAAGAGGAAGACAACAGATATAAGATTACCATGTATTTTAATATACACAATGCTTTTTCATGCCTTTGCCTTGAAATTGTTTCCGTAGTTGACTTCACACAATATGAATTCAGACAGAGATTTTAGCCAAACTGCAAACCTTAACGCAATCAGTGCAACAACTTCTTTGCACAACCTTATCCTAATTGCCAAAGCAATACTTATCGTTGCCTTTACTCCTTCTGTTTTGCAACAGATTCACTTCCGAAGCTGCTTTGGGTTTTGAACAAGCTGAGCCACCAACCAACACATCACTAACCAGGCTGGAAGTTCATTCAGTCAAGTTTACCCCTGAAGTATTCAAACAAATGTCTAGAAGCCTATTACAAATGATCTTGTATTTTTCACTTGCTCCAATCCCTCCTGCTTTTCCCATACAGGTATCTAATTCTGTGCTGTGCCGTAGAGGGTGGAACCAAGCCAAAGATGGTGGCGGAGGACTGAGATTTGAGCTCTTGCACCACCTACACTTACTGCCAATGATCCTTGACATGATACCTTAAATTGGGATGCCATTCTAGCATATGCAAGTTCGGCAGAACAGTTAGGGCCATGGAAACCCATTGATGAGTGTTGCAAAATAGGTTCCACCTATTTAGTGTGCCTGGATTTTTTGCTTTTTTTTATCACCCGGTTTTGTACTTATTACTGTGGAGAGTTTCACTACTTGTGTCGTTCCCACGGTACTAGCATGGTAAGCAGACTGTGTTTTTTTATCGCCAGTGTCCACCTTTTAGCATAAGGCTGCTGCGATGCAGCTAGGGTAAGGCGGCACTTGGCTGGTTACACATGAACATGTTAACACGTGTGCACACGCATGTGCACAGGTGTGCATGCTGTGTGTGTGGACTACTGTTGTGTGCAGCCAGTAACTATGCAAAGCTAGCCTGGGGTAGAGGGGACTCCCAGGCTAACTGAACAAAGGAGGAAGCCCAGACAACTGGAGATAACACAGGAGGGGGCTCTCATTGATGTTTTGGTGGAAAAGACCCTGGCAGTGATGTCAGCAAGAGGTGGAGCTGAGGCTCCCAGGGGAGATATAGCAAGTGACTTCTAGATGGCGTCATCTTGAACTATCCCAGCATGCTTTGCAGGTGGGTTCGAACAGGGTGGAGAGGTGATGCGGCATGCTCGGATTTGCCAGGGGTGCCTGGCCTCTAAAACCTTACACCTTCCTTTGCAATTCTTGCACAAGGGAGAGAAAGTGCATTTTGCTGTTGGACTCTGAACACTGGGGTTGCGACTGCAGCAGCAGCCACAGACAACTGGAAGGACAAACCCCCTGATGCCTAAGAGACAAAGGGCCTGAATTAGATCTTGGAGGACAGGTTACTTCATCACAACGGTGACAAAGTACCCGACCACCGAAATATAAATCCCATAGGATATAATGGGATTTATATTTCAGCAGGCGGGATATTCGTCATTGTTGTGACAGAGTAACCCATCCAACTAGATCTACGTTAGGCCCTATTTATTAATTATTTATTTATTTATTTATTTATTTATTTATATAGCGCCAGAATCAACCCCCGAAGGGTTATCTCTGTGCTGCGGACATGCAACAGAAATGCTGAGGGGCTGGCACATGATCAGAGAGAGAAACGTAAGGTCCTACGGTGCTTCCGAAATTGTAGGTGGTCAGGGCATTGTCTATAGTACAAGGGGAGCTGGTTCCAGTAAAGAGGATCAAGGTGGGAGAAAGCCTTTCCACCCATCTGGCTTTCCTAACTCGGGGGACCACGAGGAGGGATTTGGTTCCAGAGCGGAGTGATCTAGATGGTATATACGGCGTGCATTTCTCTGCCAGATAGGCGGGCCGTGATTGTTTAAAGCTTTGTGGACCGTGCAGCAAACTTTAAACGTAATCCTCTCACGTACTGGGAGCCAGTGTAGCTGATGGAGGAGAGGGCAAGAGGCAGTCCGGGGTAGGGCATTTAAGACCAGCCGCGCTGCAGTGTTCTGGACTACCTGCAATCTGCACAGCGAGGACTTATTGACCGAGGCCAAGAGGCTATTGCAGTAGTCCAGACTGCTCAGTATTAGTGCCTGCATCAGAGTCTTCCAAGTGGAATCGGGAAGCAGAGGAAAAACTAGACGTAATAGGCCCAACATGTGGAAACAGGAGCCAGCTGTCAGAGCAGCGTGCTCTTTCAGACTGAGACCCTGGTCAAGGCGAATGCCTGGGCTCTTGACAGTTGACTTGGGAGTGGGGGGGCATACCTAAGTCCACTGGCTACCAATCAGGGTTCCATAGTAAGGGAGTATCTCCGAACAGCATGATTTCTGTCTTCACCACGTTGAATTGGAGGAAGTTACATCTCATCCAATTGGAGATGGCTTTCATTCCGGAAGAGAAGGCCCACTGCACAGAGGAAGTGAATTTCATGAATGGAATTAGCAGCTGTGTATCGTCGGCGTAAGAGATGGGAATGAAACCGCAGGTTCTAAGGAGATTTGCCAAGGGAGCCACATAGATATTAAACAAAGTAGGGCTCAGACAAGAGCCCTGGGGAACTCCCTTGGTCACTTTCATAGACGCCGAGCAATAAGGGCCAAGATTAATGGTCTGAGTACGGTAGGAGAGAAAGCTCAACATCCACCGGAAGGCAGAATCTCTTATTCCAATCTCTTCCGGTCTCCTGAGCAATATCTCATGTTAGACTGTGTCGAACGCGGCAAAAAGGTCCAACAGCACCAGAATCGTCGATTGGCCCCTGTCTAGGTTAATCCTGATGTTGTCTTGACTGCTAGCAGGGCTGATTCGGTGCTGTATTGGGCCTGAAGCCTGACTGGGAAGGGTCAAGACTGCCAGTGAGTTCGACATGGTTGGACAAATGATTGTTGATGTGTTTCTCTAATAATTTGCTCATGAGAGGGAGAAGCGAGATAGGACGGAGATTGGAGAGATCAGTTATGGGGGCCTTGGAGTTCTTGCGGATAGGCATAACCTGTGCTGCTTTCCATTCCAGAGGGGCACGACCCTCTCTCAGCGAAAGATTGAGGAGAAACTCTATGTATGGAGATATTTGATGGGACAAGGAGGCTGCGACTTTGGCCTGAAAGATATCTCGGGGTGAGCCTGATTTTACAATACGTAACATTGTTTCAACATCTCCCGAGGTCACAGGAGGGAAACTCTAATAGCTGAATGTTTACCTGTTCTGGCAAGTCATGAGTCAGGGGTCCCGGAGGCTGGCTCCCTGATGAAACGAGTTTATCATATATAAGCTCTACTTTCTGAGAGAAATAGTGTGCGATGTCATTGCAAAGGAATTGTGAGGGGGCCTCTAAAATATCACATGCCGAGGGGTTGATAAAAGACTGGAGAATACAGTAAAGGGTTTGGGGAGCGTTTCCAGCCTGTGCTAATTGAGAAGCGATGTCTGCTTTCCTTAAGGTTTTTTTGGTAGTCCGAGAGAGTGGCCTTAAAACTATCTTTATCTCTATCATCAAGGGTGCGGCGCCAGCATCTTTTGAGTTTTCTGCATAATTATTTTTGAGTGCAAAGCTGAGGGGAAAACCTAGCAGTCTGAGGGCGTTTTGAGGAGTTGGAAAAAGATTTCAGTGGCGCGTGCTGGTCCATGGCGCAGGTGATTGTAGAGTTGTATTTGACAAAAGCATCCTCTATATTGACAGGTGCGGTTGCCCGAGGGCGCCAGGAAGGTGGCTTGGAAGCGCTTTGGGGTGATTTTTCTTCCATTGTCTATGGGCAGAGTAGGCCACAGGGGTGGGACCGTTCATCTCCCTAGGGCCATGGATACAAAATTCAATGATCTGACCATGTCAGCGGCTGAGGAGGTTCACACAAAATACAGGATGAGTTAGAAAAAATGATGTCCATTGTGTGACCTGCTATGTGGGTGGGCCTTCATTGCGCTTGAGTAAGCCCAGAAGAGCAAGGTCTGCCATAAGTGTCATTGCATCGGTATTAGAGCTACATTCACTGTGGACATTAAAGTCTCCCAACTGTAAGAGATTGTTGGTCGAAATCACATGGGGGGCTAAATGTTTGGTGAGTTGGACTGAGAATTCGGCTAAGGGGCCAGGGGGTTGGTAGACTAAGGCCCCCTTCCAGCTGAATTGTGACAAGAGGTGCAACCGATTGATCATGATTTCAATAGTTGAGTTGCAGCGCTGCACTAATGAAGTGACTTTGATGCTGTCCTTTTGTATTATTGCAATTCCGCCTCCTACCTTTGACTGTCTATCCATTCTTATGATCCTGTACCCCTCAGGCAGAGCTAGTGTGATGGCAGGAGAAGAATGGGGCTTAAGCCATGTTTCAGTCAAGAAACCGATGTCAGGCTGCACGGAGGAGATGAGGTCCCATATTTTGATGGTATGCTTGGGCAAGGATCTAACATTGCAGAGCATACTTTTCCAACCTGAATTGGTAATAGGGGGATCAATTTTCTGTGTCACTGGTAGAGTAGGTAGTAATTTGAGGAAGTGGGGGATATAAGTTGGGGTAAGAACAGCATGGTTCACCATAGGTGGGGGCTGCCTCCATGAAAGTACCTTGATATCGGAATGCTCGGCAGGAGAAAGAGCCCTCTAAAGCTGGCCAAGTCCCAGGCCGGCATAGCAGCCAGGGGTCAGTTCTTAGATCTAGCAGCTCTTTGCTGGAATAGGATCAGAGGCTAATCCATCCTGGATCGGGGGGTGGATTGCCCAGGGTCCCTGGCTCCTGGCGACGTCAGGGCACGGATGGGCGCAGACGGGCTTGCCTCTGGCACGCCACCAGCGCACCCGCTGCGCGCGTCCGGTGAAGCATCCTTTTTTGTAGAGGTGAGTTGGGTCGCTAGAACGCCAATTCCCACTCTACCGGAAGTGAGTCAGGTCAATCCCCCCTCCCCTCAAACGAGATACTCTCGCAGTGGACCGAGGAGGTTGCCCTTAAGTATGAATACAGGCAAACCTTAATGGAGGACAGTGAGGTAGTAAACTCTTTTGTTATTAAAAACTCGTTATTCAGTTTTAAAATATACAGAGCTGTCCAGAATAAATACGGTAGTTAAAACCAGTCGGGATCAGTTATGAAAGCTCGTTAGTCGGATTTAAAAACATACATACAAAACTGTGCAAAAGCGCAAAGCAATCAATATCTGTACTCAATGCTAGAAGCATTCTGCCCACAGTTGACCCCTGGATGGTAGGTCTCATCAATGGCCAGTGAGGCTGGCCTCCTTATGGCCTCTGAGGACCTGCTTTGGAAAGATCTAGACTTCGACAGCCCAGAAGGAGGAGAGGAGCACCAAGCACAAAAGTAAAGGAGGAAAACTGAAACAGGAAGCCAGTAAAAGCAGCTCTCTGCAAAATGTACCACCTTGGGGTGAGAAGGTCTGCGGAAACTATTCCTGGAGGCTAGGGCTCACCACCAGGAGAAAAGAATGAGTCCAAGATTGTCTAAATCAGCCCAAAGGGGCCGGAGATATTCACTTTTAAAGATCTTGACCTCTGACCCCACTGTGAGGAACGTAGCAAGTGGCACTGTGCGGCAAGTTCTAACCTTATCCCAGGGGTGGGCCAGAACCTGGGGGTCTGTACACCTTTAATTACATAGAGGGAGGGGCATGCATGGGGTGTCAGGACTCCTTATCCTGGCACATCCTTTAATTACTCCTAAATAGATGAAGAAAGCCGTCCTGCCTGACGCTGCCAGCCTGCGTTTTAAGCTTCATGACCAGACTGGCCTTGAAATACAGGGCTCAGGGTGTACACTGTGCACAATCCTTTCTGCATGGTGCCCATCCTAAACTAATGTATTTCAATGTTTCAAACTCTCATATCTGCTAAGGCAAAGGATTCCATTTTGCACACAGCTGCAACGCACATCCCAAGCTGATGTATTTCAAGCCACAACATAAATCAGCATATATGAAAACACCTAAAAATTCACAAGGATGTGCGCCATACCAAACACGCATTGGCATAGCCAATAGGTCTCGCTTTTGGGACCTTATAAGTATTTAGTTATTCAGTACAATATCCTTGGTGCACCAACATTAACCGTTGCATGGCTAAACACTTATAAGGTCACTAAGGCGAGACCTATTGGCTATGCCAATTCTTGTTTTTAAGGCAGACAAGAATGGTCTGTCAATTGTCATTCCTAAAAGAAAGGAGTAAAGCCAACTCTAATGTTTGTCCGTGTTTTGGCAGCATATGCTTTTCATAAATCTAGTAACTATTCCTGTTACAGCTCCACCTGGGGAGCAGTACTATGAATTTGGCACTTTCACACGGACAATCAAACTGTTGCTCATAAGTCTCTTGTCATGCTGTCAATCTAACTTGTCAATAATTTTATCCAGTTTCATTTTTGATTTTGAAAAGGGATTTAATTACATCTGATCTAGGCCCATGACCAGTGGCAACCCAACATTTTCAATAGGCGACCAAAGGTTTCAATAGAAAATATTAATTAAGGAAGGGCTTACTTTTTTATAAGGTGCCTGGCTCTTTCAGAAAATCATGCATGTAAGAATGAGAAAATACAAGACAGCCCGAAGAGACAAAACAAATAAGACAGAAGTAAAAATGCAGGTGGAGAGTCAGGTTGGAAAAAATGTAAGAAAGAGGGGTAGAGCGATTGCTAGAAAACGAGAGAAGTAGGACAGAAAGGAGAGAAAAACAGAGGAGAGTGGAAGGGGAGAGAAGAGAGATAAGTACAAGAGAAAGGAGAAGAAAGACATCAGAAGAGAGAAGGTGGTTAGTACGGGAGCAGTGGGGAAAAAAGAAGAGAAGAAAGTACCTGGAGAGAGGACATGTGGTGGGAGTGAGTGGTGAAAGGCAAGAGTAGCTAAGAAAGGGAGCAGGGAACACGCAGAAAGGAAATTAAAAAGAGGAGAGGAGTTGAAAGTGTCTGAGGTACAGAGAGGTTGGAAAGATGTGAGGCAGATGAGAATTAAGAGATTCTGAGGGAAGAGGAGAAGGAAAAGAAGATAGCAACAATGAGGAAGAGGAAAGAGGGTAGGAGTGAGAGACAGAAATGATGTTGAAAGTACAAATCAGTCAGACTTGACGCTGTCAGTCTGCAGGTTTCAAGAAAATCGAAAATCACCGAGTGAATTTGTACATTTACTCTGAGAGAGTATCCTTTCGCACTAACTTCTAGGTGATCTCTGAGCTCCTCCAGCTTTCGATGGAGCTACATGTAAACATTAGAAAATGGATTGAAAAAGACACAACCTGTTTTCCGACTGTTTCTTGTAAAGAGCATGGCACATTGCACACTTCCATTATCCGGGCATACTTCATCAAAGCCATAATTGCTACTTGCACAGCTTCCATTTACATGCTCAAAAACAGCAAACACAAATGAATTTGGAAGGCAACAAGCAGAATAATGCAGCAACAATTTCGAGTATGAATTTTCAGAGCGGCTCATTCTACAGCCCTCCACATGGTACAATGTCACTTTTGCGTGTCCTTCCTGTATGTGAGGAGGTTGAAGTGAAATGTACCAGGGGTTAGAGCTTCCTGGGTCCAGCAATCCTTGTCAATGAGGGGATACATGAGATGGAGGGACTGAAGCCCTGTTGGGAATGGAAGTCAGGCAGTGTCCCATCTGATCAAACCCTGGGATGGAGAGGGGTCTGGCCACAGCGGCTATGGCCAGAGGAGCCCGAGGTGCAGCAGGGGTTTGCCATACCTCGGTACCATAGAATGAAGACGCAGGTGTCAATGTAGGAGCACCAGATGTCCCCTGAGGGAGATGCTAAGATTGTGACCTGTGAATTAACTTGTGGAAGTCTCCAGAGCAAGCACTTGCGTCCAGGCTTACTATTGGTTTACGTTGTCAGCTTTACACTTAAAGTTGAAGTGAACTGGAAAATGCTGATAATTCCTGCAAAGTGGCCGTAGCGGGAGGAACAGCATAAACATTGGCAATCCACGCAAAGTCGTATCAACTAAAGCCATGCAAAGCAGCTCCCTAGCCTGCAATGGAGTACTGTGCCACATGAAATGAATGCACAAACAATGGGCCAAAGGAATTTCCATGATAATTCTAAGCGTAACACGCCATTTTTGAAAAAATTACATTGTGTATACATTTACCCTTGAGCCGTCATTTGCTTGAGGTAAATTGTACACGAGGGTGGGCCTCAAAGATAGAACTCCCTCAAGACACTGCAAGTTGAGCCTTGCACCATGGCACAATGCTAAATTATTCCCAACATCATACAAGCATGACTTTTTGGGTGACGTCATTGACGCGGTACGCATCAATACGACAAAGCCGACATTTTGTCTGTTCACAAATGCATCATGGGAGATTGTCTTGCAGCGGCGGCGTGGATCGAGGTGAATCTGCCCTTAGTTTGCTGCGACAAACAGGGAGGAGGTGAGGTCTTAGACCGCAGAGAGGGGCTGCTCCTACGGTAGCCTGTGGCAGTGCAGCCCCGCAATGCACCACTGTTCGGTTTAACCTTTGTCAAGGAATTCCAATGTTAGGGAGGCACTTATCAACCACTAATCACTGGGCTTCAAAAATAAACAGTACAAGCTTAAACACACTAGAGCAAAGCCACAGACTTGAGGTGAGAGGAACCTGCAGAGATGGAAGCCCTCGGGAGAGGTAGGGAGAGGCGGTGAGATGTGGTGGAAAAGGTGCTCGTGAAAAACAAAGGAGGTCATTGTAGAAGCAGCAGCAGATGCTTGGCCACGCGCGAAAGTGAAAGCAGTGTGGCGGGGTAGGGGCATGAAAGTGAAAGCAATCAGACGCGCTCTGTGGTAATCACGCGAGTGGTGCGCAAGCAGCGGTGATCGTTCTGTAAGGGAGGCAGAGGGAGGCTGCGCTCGTGCAAGCTCGCTTGAACGCAAGCACTAGGACTAGGGTATGGCAGTACTTTCAAAACCTGTATA
Source organism: Lissotriton vulgaris (assembly GCF_964263255.1). Taxonomy (NCBI): domain Eukaryota; kingdom Metazoa; phylum Chordata; class Amphibia; order Caudata; family Salamandridae; genus Lissotriton; species Lissotriton vulgaris. Next base: position 591,692,789 of record NC_141697.1, read on the forward strand.
CTAAATGTCTCTCCGAGTAGTGCATGCGCTGGCTCAGGCGAGACCTAAAAAGGAATTCTATCCACACAGTGCCCACCCTAAGCTCATTTATTTTATGGTGCTCTTGTATGTGCTAATGAAGTAATTTGCACATATGAGAGCGCCTTCGAATTTGTGGGCACAGAGTGGCTTATTTACAAGCCCCTTGCGCTGCCGGTGTGTCTCTTTTAATATTGGGAAAAGTGACGTAATGGCGGCATAAGAGGCATGTAAATAAGCCCCAGAATGCTCGCTGTACTACAAGTATTCCTGTTATATACGGCGCACCTTCTGAGCTTGTGTTTCAAGGCCCTCTCATATTTGCTAATGAGGCCATTAGCAATAGATGTGGGTGAGCCAAAAAGGTAGCAGGGAGAGCCGAGCCAAGGTTCAGGGCTGGCTCTAACAGGCACATGCATCAACCATTTTTGTGAGCACAAATGGTGCCATTCGCAAAAATCGCCCGTTAGCGCCCACAAAAAGGGCATTTGTGATGCATCAAGGTTCAAGGCAATCGCAATTTGGGGATTCGCAATTATTTGCGATTTCTCAAATTGCGATTGCATTTAAGGAATCGCAATTTGCGACTCCTTAAATGCAATGGAAGAACAACTTTAAAATAGCGATTTTGCTAATAGGGGCGCAAATTACCATGAAGTTGAACTTGATGGTAATTTGCAAAAACGTTGAAAAATGCACTTTAGTGCATCTTTCAAAGTTTCATGATGCGCTCACACATGCCCTTGGGACATGTGTGTGCGCAACATGGGTGCACATCACTATTTCAGGGGTGTCATTTTGACACCCTTTTACCCTTGAAATTGCATGCGCAATTTGCGAGTACCTATTGGTACTCGCAAATTGCGCATGCAATCTACCATTTATTCCTATGGGCCTGTAGGCACATAGGAATGAATGGGGAGCCATTTCTTAATTGCGACTCGCAATTTACGAGTTGCAATTAAGGAATTTGTAGGAATCGCTATTTTCTCTGCGATTCCTACATGCATAGGCATTTGTGCTTCCTTATTAGCAAATCCTTATTTTTCGATAATAAGGAATCGCAAATAGCATGTTTGATGCATGTGCCTGTAAGAGCCCATACACAAACTGAGCCTCAAAAATTCTATATATATATCATGCAACAAAGATTATGTTGAATATGATAAGATGTCCTCATTATTTCAAAGAGTGTAATTCTTTAACATGAGGAAGTCTTACACCTTAGCCCATCAGATTATATCACTGTATGGAGAAGTATTTATTAAAAGTGAAAGTGCTTAAACATGAACTGAGCAATTCCTACCCCACTCTGACGACAATGCTATTAGTGACCTAAGAGGTGAGTCAGGGATTGGGTGTACTCTATATGTCGGCTAGATTCTTACCATACATGAATCACAATTGCATCATTTTACACCAATTTTTTAAAAATTCTCTATAGGGAGAACCCTCCAGGACCCTCACTTTGCAACAACATTAGTTAATCAGACATATGTCACACCACTTTCAAATTCCACTAGCTGCCTCTGATGAGGTGTGTACCATTTTAGGTGGTTTGGGGGTTGACTGCGATTTACCACCATTGACAGACCCCAAAGGCAAAAGTCCTCCTTTCAGAGAACGTTATGTTTTGTGTATTTATACGGCATGTATTGTGTTGCTAAAGACGTTCCATGAGTGAGATGGTGGCTCAGATGTGCAAGAGGAGGTTGTGCAGACTCTGATCTTAATCTCCCTATCCCAACCAAAACATGGCTAAACGACTCCTCTTCCACTATTCTTGACATCCAAGTCCCACCCAGCTATGATAACATTCATCAAGACAATGCTAACCATCTTGGGGGTGGTCTTGCTTGCATTTATCAGTCTAACCTATCTGTTAAGTAGAGCTTGCTCTTGCCTTGGTTATTTAGACCGATATCGGGTAATGTGGTAAGAAACATAGCGCATCGTAGTGGTGTTATACATTGGTCTTCAACCTAGAGATGTGTGGAATTTGCATAACTTAATTTTGGGTAATGACACAAAATTCTAAGTAAATTACACACAATATGTGTAAAATGTGAAATGCAAATCTGACAGCGCTATATTTTAGGGCAAAATGCAACCCCACTTCCACTTTGGCTGCAAGGGCACTTATTTGCTCTAATAAAAGATCCGAAAACACAAACACGAGTTGCTCCCTTCTTTTTGTTGTATGTCACTCCCTCTAAAGGTTTCGCTTTTGTAGTATTATTCGCCACCTCCTTCGGCTCCAATGGCATAAAGGAAGGGTAACGCTCTCTGTGAAAACACAAAAATACTAATACAGTCCACAAGAGAAGATACAGGATCAAATACCTGTCGGAGGATAGTCCTTCTGCAACCGGGGTCCTAATTTTTGTATTTAAATTTCATGTTAGAGCTACAATCATGCACTTTATTAAATAAACATTTTAATGTCACCATCTGCCCAAATCACTCACCAGTGATACTGGTTTTCCAGTGGCCTGTGCCTCTTTAGTTTTCTGAGAAAAAGGCACCATGTAGTATGGCTTTCCTACAGTTAACATTACAAAAAATGTAATTATTAGTATTGATGATACATGAAGGGACAGACTCCCTTGTAATACTCTGTGATTTGCCAGACTTGAACCAGGCGCTACTTTTTGTTATCTGGTCTCCATCTGTGTGTTGTCCACATCAGACTTCTATTGTGCCCTGTAAATAATGCACTTCACTCAGTCTTTTCTTGCCTGGCATAGTGTTCAAATAGGAGTCATACCCAGCCTGTCACCCTCCTCTATGGCAACTAAGGCACACACCTCTTTGGACTGTCCAAGGCTACATCAAGCATAGCACTTTCCTGTAAGCATCAGTCCTTTTCTTATCCAACTTGACCCCTCCATCTCTGTAATGTCAAACAAGCATTCTTTAGTTTGATACCATTCTCTGTCAATTCGTTGTCATTTTTTTGCCATGGTTCCATTTATATTAATATGAATCTCATAATGTATACAGATTTGTGTCTGGTTCTCTGATCTTTGTTCTTCCTTGAATCCCGAGGGGCTTGTTTACAAGCCCCTTGCACGACCGCTGCGTCACTTTTTGTGACACACCGCTGGCACAACCTCCTGCCCCATATTTACAAGGAAACGTAATGCCACCCTGCGTGGATTTTCCTGTCCTTGTAACTATAATATAAACTACCCCACTGGATTCAAGCTAGCCTGGCTGATGAAGGGTGATGCCCTGAAACCGATCCCAGGATGCTTTTTTCCGTTTCAGGGAGGGCCTGGCTTGGCAGTTCGGGCTGGTGTTCCACAAGGAACAGGGTCAAGACTGATTTGCATATGGCTGGGTTCAAACTGGGGTGGTGTAGAGAGCAAAAGAATGATTGATTAAACCCAGATATTTGTGTCTGGGGGTGAATGTTTGCATTGTCCAGCATTCCGTCCATCAATTGTTTCCTTTGCATATGTCGCCCTAAGTGGGAAGGGTATGCTAAGACGTGGGTCCCGTGCTTACTACACCACTGGATTCAAGTTAGCCTGGCTGATAAAGGGTGATGCCCTAAAAGCGGTCCCAGGATGCTTGTTTTCGTTCCAGGGAGGGCCTGGCTTGGCAGTTCAGACAGGACTGTTCCCTCAAGAAACAGGGTCAAGACTTATTTGCATATGGCTAAGTCCAACCGGGAGTGGTGTGGTGAGCAAACGAATGATGGATTAAACCCAGATCCTTGTGACTGGGGGTGAATGTTTGCATTGTCCAGTATTCTGTCCATCAATTGTTTCTTTTGCATATGCCACCCTAAGTGGGAAGGGTATTCCCAGACGTGGGTCCCGTGCTCACTACACCATTGGATTCAAGCTAGCCTGGTTGATGAAGGGTGATGCCCTGAAACCGATCCCAGGATGCTTTTTTCCGTTTCAGGGAGGGCCTGGCTTGGCAGTTCGGGCTTGACTGTTCCCTCAAGGGACAGGATCAAGACTGATTTGCATATGGCTGGGTTCAAACTGGGGTGGTGTAGAGAGCAAAAGAATGATTGATTAAACCCACATATTTGTGTCTGGGGGTGAATGTTTGCATTGTCCAGCATTCCGTCCATCAATTGTTTCTTTTGCATATGTCGCCCTAAGTGGGAAGGGTATGCCCAGACGTTGGTCCCCTGCTCACTACACCATTGGATTCAAACTAGCCTGGCTGATGAAGGGTGATGCCCTGAAACCGATCCCAGGATGCTTTTTTCCGTTTCAGGGAGGGCCTGGCTTGGCAGTTCGGGCTTGACTGTTCCCTCAAGGGACAGGATCAAGACTGATTTGCATATGGCTGGGTGCAAACTGGGGTGGTGTGGTGAGCAAAAGAATGATGGATTAAACCCAGATCCTTGTGACTGGGGGTTAATGTTTGCATTGTCCAGCATTCCGTCCATCAATTGTTACTCTTGTAAATATGTCCCAATCTCACACAACACTTCGCGTGAAAGGGGCATGACATGGGTGTTGCTGTGGGTGTTCCCAAGTATCACCCTTGTATTCTGCAGCATTTTCAGATTTACAGGAATTTGTAAACCTGGAAATGTGGCAGAATACTATGCCACGAGGGGCAACAAGGAGAAATGTTTACATTTCTCCTCGATTTTTCCTCTTTCTAGGCTTATTGTATTCTGCAACACACATAGGAAGGAAGAGGAAATCACCTCTTCTTATCGTGTTTGCTATTGTTTTTGTGCAGGAAGGAACCTCTTCATGCACAGAATCAATCTCCCCGCAACACAGGCACCTTTGCACCATGGTGCAAGGGTGCCTGCATGGCGCATGGCAGCAGATTGTGAGCCAGTGCAGGGGAATCCACAGGGATGCATCATATTGTTGTAAATATGACATATACCTGTGTTGTGAAAGTGCTGTAGCATGGCGCGGCCAAAGGGCTTGCGGCGCTGTGTTGCTGCACTTTCTTGTAAATAAGACCCTGAGAACTTAGGCACTGGCTTCTAGGTACTGACCAACACCTTTTCTTACAGCACGGTATTGTCCTCTGCACCAGGCCTTGGTAGCTTGCATTGCCCATTGTGTACTGGTCAAGGTCCTGTCCAGCTTGTCACTGCCTTGTGTGTAGTATTAGGTACTGCGGTATGTGCACTCTAAGCATTTCCCGTAACCTGGCTCCCTTCACTCTCCTCTACGTCTTGGGAATGGCTTTAGTGCTCTGCTCTTGATACACATGCCTGCCAGTGCCTTTTCTGTGTATTGCCCAGGTTTTACTGTCATCTTTGTATCTTTACTGGCTTTGCCCATATGACTGTGCCCACCGTGTACTACCACTGTTATCTCATACCAGGTACTTCTCTTTGTCTTTCACTCCTGCTCAACTCTGACCTTTGTTCTTTTGGAACTGCCTGACGTTCCAAGCAGAAAGGAAATGTCTACTTCAAGCTGCAAGTATCACCTACCTGCAGGCTTCTACGTGAATGTTAAACACACAAGATGATGGATGGAATGTTGCACAATGGCAAAACATTCAACCCCAGTCACAGATCTGGGTTTAATCCATCGTTATTTTGCTCACCATGCCACCCCAGTTCAGACATGGCCATATGCAAATCGGTCTTGACCCTGTGCCTCATGGGAACAGTCCAGCCCGAACTGCCAAGCCATGTCTTCCCTGGACTGGAATCAAGCATCCTAGGACCGGTTTCTGGCTATCAGCCGTCATCAGCCAGGATAGCTTAACTCCAGTGGCGTAGTGAGCACGAGACCAACGTCTGGGCATACCCTTTCCACATAGGGCGAACAGCAAAACACACAAGATGATGGACGGAATGTTGAACAATGGCAAACATTCACCCCCAGTCACAGATCTGGGTTTAATCCATCTTTATTTTGCTCACCACGCCACCCCAGTTCAGACATGGCCATATGCAAATCAATCTTGACCTTGTGCCTCATGGGAACAGTCCAGCCCGAACTGCCAAGCCATGTCTTCCCTGGACCTGAATCAAGCATCCTAGGACCGGTTTCTGGCTATCAGCCGTCATCAGCCGGGATAGTTTGACTCCAGTGGTGTAGGTGTAGTGAGTATGGGACCCCGTCTGGGCATACCCTTCCCACATAGGGCGAACAGCAAAACACACAAGATGATGGACGGAATGTTGCACAATGGCAAACATTCACCCCCAGTCACAGATCTGGGTTTAATCCATTGTTATTTTGCTCACCACGCCACCCAAGTTCAGACATGGCCATATGCAAATCAGTCTTGACCTTGTGCCTCATGGGAACAGTCCAGCCCGAACTGCCAAGCCATGTCGACCCTGGACCGGACTCGAGCATCCTAGGACCGGTTTCTGGCTATCAGCCGTCTTCAGCTGGGATAGCTCTACTCCAGTGGCATAGTGAGCACGGGACCCACGTCTGGGCATAGATCCAAATCAGCCTCACTTTATCACTCATGTTTTGCTTTTTACGCTGCTCTCACTTCCCCTTAAGATTTCCCACTTCTTCATTTGCCTACTGCATTTTGCCTTTCATATTTACCCACAGGCTTCTAGAAGTTTCCATTAAGATCTAAAAGTTTCCATTAAGATCTGACAGTTTCCCAAAGTACCCTGCGTTGTTGACCTTACCATTGGCATTTTTCACATTATTATTCTTCTAATAGCATGTAGTCTCCCACCCCATCAGCCTGATGTTTGCTATTTTCTATTTTTTATTTTATTTCCGACCCCACAAGAACGAGCTATAAATATTTGAACAGTCAAGAATTTTCAAGTAAAGTGCAGAAAGGTTACTTATCCCTTTTCTAACAAGGACAATACGATAATTCATTTAATTTACCCATGATTAAATACAGAATCTTAATTTCGCAGATTATTTAAAAGTAGGATTAGGAAATCATAACTTATACGGGCCAAACAATAAATTATCGAAAGCAAGCAGCATAATATTTTAAATACACTTGGCAACAACCCATACACCTTCATTAATTCATTGGGCCATTAGCAATCGTTTCTTCCCTGGAGATGTCAGAATTAATAATGATTTGTTTTTTAAACCTGATGATTGCTACTTAGTCTGTCACTTCCAGACAGAGGGCCCGATGTAGGTCGGTCGGTAACGGCCGAAAATCGGTATTTTCGGCCGTTACCGACCGGTATACCTGAAATGGTATGTAGGGGCACAATTTTACAGAATCGGTAAATTTACTGATTCGGTAAATTTACCGATTCTGTAAAATACTGAATCGGTATTTTTACCGATTCGGTAATTCTCCGATGTAGGTGGGACTCTTCAGAGTCCCAGGAGCCTTAACGAATCGGTATTTTACCATCAAATCCAATTTGATGGTAAAATACCGATTCAGGTGTGCATGCACATGTGTGCATGCACACCTATGCCATGTGACAGGCAGACCTGCCCTTAGGGCAGGTATGCCTGCCACATGGCACCCGTGCCTGTTTTGGGGGTGCCAAAGGGTGTCAAAGTGACACCCCCTGCACCCTTGTGTGAATCGGTATTTACCGATTCGGTAAATACCGAATCGGTAATGCCCATTCATTCCTATGGGCTTTGAAGCCCATAGGAATGAATGGGCATTACCGATTCTGTATTTACAGAATCAGTAAATACCGATTGTTAAAGATTCGGTATTTCAACATCTGGATATTCCTACATATCCACACTATAGATTTACCGATTTTTAATTACCGAATCGGTAAAATTCGGTAATTAAAAATCGGTAAATCTAATTTACCTACATCTGGCCCATGGTCCCTATTTAAATCTTTCTTGAGACAGACATTTGATTCTGGCGTTTATATTTTCATCTTTCTCTTACCTGGTTATAACTTCCAAATTCCCATTGAAGGATTACTCTATGTTATGTCATTCACCCACTGTGATTATCCCATGATTCCTCTATCATTTGATTTTTCTGCAGCTTGTCCTTACCATGAATAGGTGTGTCTTATTTCTGTTACTTACCCCTTGGCCATCTCCATGAGAACCAAATAACCTTGAAAAGAGGAAGACAACAGATATAAGATTACCATGTATTTTAATATACACAATGTTTATTTTTTATGAATGTAGCTTTTTCATGCCTTTGCCTTGACATTGTTTCCGTAGTTGACTTCACACAATATGAATTCAGACAGAGATTTTAGCCAAACTGCAAACCTTAACGCAATCAGTGCAACAACTTCTTTGCACAACCTTATCCTAATTGTCAAAGCAATACTTATCGTTGCCTTTACTCCTTCTGTTTTGCAACAGATTCACTTCCGAAGCTGCTTTGGGTTTTGAACAAGCTGAGCCACCAACCAACACATCACTAACCAGGCTGGAAGTTCATTCAGTCAAGTTTCCCCCTGAAGTATTCAAACAAATGTCTAGAAGCCCATTACAAATGATCTTGTATTTTTCACTTGCTCCAATCCCTCCTGCTTCTCCCATACAGGTATTTAATTCTGTGCTGTGCCGTAGAGGGTGGAACCAAGCCAAAGATGGTGGCGGAGGACTGAGATTTGAGCTCTTGCACCACCTACACTTACTGCCAATGATCCTTGACATGACACCTTAAATTGGGATGCCATTCTAGCACATGCAAGTTCGGCAGAACAGTTAGGGCCATGGAAACCCATTGATGAGTGTTGCAAATTAGGTTCCACCTATTTAGTGTGCCTGGATTTTTTGCTTTTTTTTTATCACCCGGTTTTGTACTCATTACTGTGGAGAGTTTCACTACTTGTGTCGTTCCCACGGTACTAGCATGGTAAGCAGACTGTGTTTTTTTATCGCCAGCGTCCACCTTTTAGCATAAGGCTGCTGCGATGCAGCTAGGGTAAGGCGGCACTTGGCTGGTTACACATGAACATGTTAACACGTGTGCACACGCATGTGCACAGGTGTGCATGCTGTGTGTGTGGACTACTGTTGTGTGCAGCCGGTAACTATGCAAAGCTAGCCTGGGGTAGAGGGGACTCCCAGGCTAACTGAACAAAGGAGGAAGCCCAGACAACTGGAGATAACACAGGAGGGGGCTCTCATTGATGTTTTGGTGGAAAAGACCCTGGCAGTGATGTCAGCAAGAGGTGGAGCTGAGGCTCCCAGGGGAGATATAGCCAGTGACTTCTAGATGGCGTCATCTTGAACTATCCCAGCATGCTTTGCAGGTGGGTTCGAACGGGGTGGAGAGGTGATGCGGCATGCTCGGATTTGCCAGGGGTGCCTGGCCTCTAAAACCTTCCACCTTCCTTTACAATTCTTGCACAAGGGAGAGAAAGTGCATTTTGCTGTTGGACTCTGAACACTTGGGCTGCGACTGCAGCAGCAGCCACAGACAACTGGAAGGACAACCCCCCTAATGCCTAAGAGACAAAGGGCCTGAATTAGATCTTGGAGGACAGGTTACTTCATCACAACGGTGACAAAGTACCCGACCACCGAAATATAAATCCCATAGGATAAAATGGGATTTATATTTCAGCAGGCGGGATATCCGTCATTGTTGTGACAGAGTAACCCATCCAACTAGATCTACGTTAGGCCCTATTTATTATTTATTTATTTATTTATTTATTTATGTATATAGCGCCAGAATCAACCCCCGAAGGGGTATCTCTGGGCTGCGGACATGCAACAGAATTGCTGAGGGGCTGGCACATGATCAGAGACAGAAAATTAAGGTCCTACGGTGCTTCCGAAATTGTAGGTGGCCAGGGCATTGTCTCAAGTACAAGGGTAGCTGGTTCCAGTAAAGAGGATCAAGGTGGGAGAAAGCCTTTCCACCCATCTGGCTTTCCTAACTCGGGGGACCACGAGGAGGGATTTGGTTCCAGAGCGGAGTGATCTAGATGGTGTATACGGCGTGCACTTCTCTGCCAGATAGGCGGGCCGTGATTGTTTAAAGCTTTGTGGACCGTGCAGCAAACTTTAAACTTAATCCGCTCACGTCCTGGGAGCCAGTGTAGCTGATGGAGGAGAGGGCGAGAGGCAGTCCGGGGTAGGGCATTTAAGACCAGTCGCGCTGCAGTGTTCTGGACTACCTGCAATCTGCACAGCGAGGACTTATTGACCGAGGCCAAGAGGCCATTGCAGTAGTCCAGACTGCTCAGTATTAGTGCCTGCGTCAGAGTCTTCCAAGTGGAATCGAGAAGCAGAGGAAAAACTAGACGTAAAAGGCCCAACATGTGGAAACAGGAGCCAGCTGTCAGAGCAGCGTGCTCTTTCAGACTGAGACCCTGGTCAAGGCGAATGCCTGGGCTCTTGACAGTTGACTTGGGAGTGGGGGGGCATACCTAAGTCCACTGGCTACCAATCAGAGTTTCATAGTAAGGGGGTGTCTCCGAAGAGCATGATTTCTGTCTTCACCACGTTGAATTGGAGGAAGTTACATCTCATCCAATTGGAGATGGCTTTCATTCCGGAAGAGAGGGCCCTCTGCACAGAGGAAGTGAATTTATTGAAGGGAATTAGCAGCTGTGTATCGTCGGCGTAAGAGATGGGAATGAAACCGCAAGTTCTAAGGAGATTTGCCAAGGGAGCCACATAGATATTAAACAAAGTAGGGCTCAGACAAGAGCCCTGGGGAACTCCCTTGGTCACTTTCATAGACGCGGAGCGATAAGGGCCAAGATTAATGGTCTGAGTCCGGTAGGAGAGAAAGCTCGACATCCACCAGAAGGCAGAATCTCTTAGTCCAATCTCTTCCGGTCTCCTGAGCAATATCTCATGTTAGACTGTGTCGAACGCGGCAAAAAGGTCCAACAGCACCAGAATCGTCGATTGGCCCCTGTCTAGGTTAATCCTGATGTTGTCTTGACTGCTAGCAGGGCTGATTCGGTGCTGTATTGGGCCTGAAGCCTGACTGGGAAGGGTCAAGACTGCCAGTGAGTTCGGCATGGTTGGACAAATGTTTGTTGATGTGTTTCTCTAATAATTTGCTCATGAGAGGGAGAAGCGAGATAGGACGGAGATTGGAGAGATCAGTCATGGGGGCCTTGGAGTTCTTGCGGATAGGCATAACCTGTGCTGCTTTCCATTCCAGAGGGGCATAACCCTCTCTCAGCGAAAGATTGAGGAGAAACTCTATGTATGGAGATATTTGATGGGACAAGGAGGCTGCGACTTTGGCCTGAAAGATATTTAGGGGTGAGCCTGATTTTACAATACGTAACATTGTTTCAACATCTCCCGAGGTCACAGGAGGGAAACTCCCTAATAGCTGAATGTTTACCTGTTCTGGCAAGTCATGAGTCAGGGGTCCCGGAGGCTGGCTCCCTGATGAAACAAGTTTATCATATATAAGCTCTACTTTCTGAGAGAAATAGTGTGCGATGTCATTGCAAAGGAATTGTGAGGGGGCCTCTAAAATATCACATGCCACGGGGTTGATAAGAGACTGGAGAATACAGTAAAGGGTTTGGGGAGCGTTTCCAGCCTGTGCTAATTGAGAAGCGATATCTGCTTTCCTTAAGGTTTTTTTGGTAGTCAGAGAGAGTGGCCTTAAAACTATCTTTATCTCTCTCATCAAGGGTGCGGCGCCAGCATCTTTTGAGTTTTCTGCATAATTATTTTTGAGTGCAAAGCTGAGGGGAAAACCAAGCAGTCTGAGGGCGTTTTGAGGAGTTGGAAAAAGATTTCAGTGGCGCGTGCTGGTCCATGGCGCAGGTGATTGTAGAGTTGTATTTGACAAAAGCATCCTCTATATTGACAGGTGCGGTTGCCCCAGGGCGCCAGGAAGGTGGCCTGGAAGCGCTTTCGGGTGATTTTCTTCCATTGTCTATGGGCAGAGTAGGCGACAGGGGTGGGACCGTTCATCTCCCTAGGGCCATGGATACAAAATTCAATGATCTGACCATGTCAGCGGCTGAGGAGGTTCACACAAAATACAGGATGAGTTAGAAAAAATGATGTCCATTGTGTGACCTGCTATGTGGGTGGGCCTTCATTGCGCTTGAGTAAGCCCAGAAGAGCAAGGTCTGCCATAAGTGTCATTGCATCGGTATTAGAGCTACATTCACTGTGGACATTAAAGTCTCCCAACTGTAAGAGATTGTTGGTCGAAATCACATGGGGGGCTAAATGTTTGGTGAGTTGGACTGAGAATTCGGCTAAGGGGCCAGGGGGTTGGTAGACTAAGGCCCCCTTCCAGCTGTATTGTGACAAGAGGTGCAACCGATTGATCATGATTTCAATAGTTGAGTTGCAGCGCTGCACTAATGAAGTGACTTTGATGCTGTCCTTTTGTATTATTGCACTTCCGCCTCCTACCTTTGACTGTCTATCCATTCTTATGATCCTGTACCCCTCAGGCAGAGCTAGTGTGATGGCAGGAGAAGAATGGGGCTTAAGCCATGTTTCAGTCAAGAAACCGATGTCAGGCTGCACGGAGGAGATGAGGTCCCATATTTTGATGGTATGCTTGGGCAAGGATCTAACATTGCAGAGCATACTTTTCCAACCTGAATTGGTAATAGGGGGATCAATTTTCTGTGTCACTGGTAGAGTAGGTAGTAATTTGAGGAAGTGGGGGATATAAGTTGGGGTAAGAACAGCATGGTTCACCATAGGTGGGGGCTGCCTCCATGAAAGTACCTTGATATCCAAATGCTCGGCAGGAGAAAGATCCCTCTAAAGCTGGCCAAGTCCTAAGCCGGCATAGCGGCCAGGGGTCAGTTCTTAGATCTAGCAGCTCTTTGCTGGAATAGGATCAGAGGCTAATCCATCCTGGATCGGGGGGTGGATTGCCCAGGGTCCCTGGCTCCTGGCGACGTCTGGGCACGGACAGGCGCAGACGGGCTTGCCTCTGGCACGCCGCCAGCGCACCCGCTGCGCGCGTCCGGTGAAGCATCCTTTTTTGTAGAGGTGAGTTGGGTCGCTAGAACGCCAACTCCCACTCTACCGGAAGTGAATCAGGTCAATCCCCCCTCCCCTCAAACGAGATACTCTCGCAGTGGACCGAGGAGGTTGCCCTTAAGTATGAATACAGGCAAACCTTAATGGAGGACAGTGAGGTAGTAAACTCTTTTGTTATTAAAAACTCGTTATTCAGTTTTAAAATATACAGGGCTGTCCAGAATAAATACGGTAGTTAAAACAGTCGGGATCAGTTATGAAAGCTCGTTAGTCAGATTTAAAAACATACATACAAAACTGTGCAAAAGCGCAAAGCAATCAATATCTGTACTCAATGCTAGAAGCATTCTGCCCATAGTTGACCCCTGGATGGTAGGTCTCATCAATGGCCAGTGAGGCTGGCCTCCTTATGGCCTCTGAGGACCTGCGTTTGGAAAGATCTAGACTTCGACAGCCCAGAAGGAGGAGAGGAGCACCAAGCACAAAAGTAAAGGAGGAAAACTGAAACAGGAAGCCAGTAAAAGCAGCTCTCTGCAAAATGTACCACCTTGGGGTGAGGAGGTCTGGGGAAACTATTCCTGGAGGCTAGAGCTCACCACCAGGAGAAAATAATGAGTCCAAGATTGTCTAAATCAGCCCAAAGGGGCCAGAGATATTCACTTTTAAAGATCTTGACCTCTGACCCCACTGTGAGGAACGTAGCAAGTGGCACTGTGCGGCAAGTTCTAACCTTACCCCAGGGGTGGGCCAGAACCTGGGGGTCGGTGCACCTTTAATTACATTGAGGGAGGGGTGTGCATGGGGTGTCGGGACCCCTCCCTTCCAATTTTTTGAGTTATGTGGACGGTAATTGCAGAGAACAATTAACATCCATAGTTAATTTGGAATAATGCCTGGGCTGCCTGACTGTCCCAGTCTCTAACATTAACATGTCAGGTAGGCAGGCAGTTATCAGGAGACACATGAACTAGTGCACATATGCCAGTATTATGTTTTCTCTTTTTGGGAGATTTGATTTGTGGTTCAAACTAAGCAGTCTAAGTACTGACTTGGACTAACTGGGACCACTGCCAGTGGCTAAGGGAGAACAGACTCCCCTTGCCAGGCCCAGGCTCCTTATCCTGGCACATCCTTTAATTACTCCTACATAGATGAAGAAAGCCGTCCTTCCTGACGCTGCCAGCCTGCGTTTTAAGCTTCATGACCAGACTGGCCTTGAAATACAGGGCTCAGGGTGTACACTGTGCACAATCCTTTCTGCATGGTGCCCATCCTAAACTAATGTATTTCAATGTTTCAAACTCTCATATCTGCTAAGGCAAAGGATTCCATTTTGCACACAGCTGCAACGCACATCCCAAGCTGATGTATTTCAAGCCACAACATAAGTCAGCATATATGGAAACACCTTAAAATTCACAAGGATGTGCGCCATACCAAACACGCATTGGCATAGCCAATAGGTCTCGCTTTTGGGACCTTATAAGTATTTAATTATTCAGCACAATAGCCTTGGTGCACCAACATTAACCGTTGCATGGCTAAACACTTATAAGGTCACTAAGGCGAGACCTATTGGCTATGCCAATGCTTGTTTTTAAGGCAGACAAGAATGGTCTGTCAATTGTCATTCCTAAAAGAAAGGAGTAAAGCCAACTCTAATGTTTGTCCGTGTTTTGACAGCATATGCTTTTCATAAATCTAGTAACCATTCCTGTTACAGCTCCACCTGGGGAGCAGTACTATGAATTTGGCACTTTCACACAGACAATCAAACTGTTGCTCATAAGTCTCTTGTCATGCTGTCAATCTAACTTGTCAAGATTTTATCCAGTTTCATTTTTGATTTTGAAAAGGGATTTAATTACATCTGATCTAGGCCCATGACCAGTGGCAACCCAACATTTTCAATAGGCGACCAAAGGTTTCAATAGAAAATATTAATTAAGGAAGGGCTTACTTTTTTATAAGGTGCCTGGATCTTTCAGAAAATCATGCAAGTAAGAATGAGAAAATACAAGACAGCTCGAAGAGACAAAACAATTAAGACAGTAGTAAAAATGCAGGTGGAGAGTCAGGTTGGAAAACATGTAAGAAAGAGGGGTAGAGAGATTGCTAGAAAACGAGAGAAGTAGGACAGAAAGGAGAGAAAAACAGGCGAGTGGAAGGGGAGAGAAGAGAGATAAGTACAAGAGAAAGGAGAAGAAAGACATAAGAAGAGAGAAGGTGGTTAGTACGGGAGCAGTGGGGAAAAAAGAAGAGAAGAAAGTACCTGGAGAGAGGACATGTGGTGGGAGTGAGTGGTGAAAGGCAAGATTAGCTCAGAAAGGGATCAGGGAACACGCAGAAAGGAAATTAAAAAGAGAAGAGGAGTTGAAAGTGTGTGAGGTACAGAGAGGTTGGAAAGATGTGAGGCAGATGAGAATTAAGAGATTCTGAGGGAAGAGGAGAAGGAAAAGAAGAGAGCAACAATGAGGAAGAGGAAAGAGGGTAGGAGTGAGACACAGAAATGATGTTGAAAGTACAAATCAGTCAGACTTGACGCTGTCAGTCTGCAGGTTTCAAGAAAATCGAAAATCACCGAGTGAATTTGTACATTTACTCGGAGAGAGTATCCTTTCGCACTAACTTCTAGGTGATCTCTGAGCTCCTCCAGCTTTCGATGGAGCTACATGTAAACATTAGAAAATGGATTGAAAAAGACACAACCTGTTTTCCGACTGTTTCTTGTAAAGAGCATGGCACATTGCACACTTCCATTATCTGGGCATACTTCATCAAGGCCATAATTGCTACTTGCCCAGCTTCCATTTACATGCTCAAAAACAGCAAACACAAATGAATTTGGAAGGCAACAAGCAGAATAATGCAGCAACAATTTTGAGAATGAATTTTCAGAGCGGCTCATTCTACAGCCCTCCACATGGTACAATGTCTCTTTTGCGTGTCCTTCCTGTATGTGAGGAGGTGGAAGTGAAATGTACCAGGGGTTAGAGCTTCCTGGGTCCAGCAATCCTTGACAATGAGGGGATACATGAGATGGAGTGACTGAAGCCCTGTTGGGAATGGAAGTCAGGCAGTGTGCCATCTGATCAAACCCTGGGAGGGAGAGGGGTCTGGCCATCAGGGCACGTGCACCGCCTGTGCTGGATGGCCACAGCGGCTATGGCCAGAGGAGCCCGAGGTGCAGCAGGGGTTTGCCATACCTCGGTACCATAGAATGAAGACGCAGGTGTCAATGTAGGAGCACCAGATGTCCCCTGAGGGAGATGCTAAGATTGTGACCTGTGCATTAACTTGTGGAAGTCTCCAGAGCAAGCACTTGCGTCCAGGCTTACTATTGGTTTACGTTGTCAGCTTTACACTTAAAGTTGAAGTGAACTGGAAAATGCTGATAATTCCTGCAAAGTGGCCGTAGCGGGAGTAACAGCAAAAACATTGCCAATCCACGCAAAGTCGTATCAACTAAAGCCATGCAAAGCAGCTCCCTAGCCTGCAATGGAGTACTGTGCCACATGAAATGAATGCACAAACAATGGGCCAAAGGAATATCCATGATAATTCTAAGCGTAACACGCCATTTTTGAAAAAATTACATTGTGTATACATTTACCCTTGAGACATCATTTGCTTGAGGTAAATTGTACACGAGGGTGGGCCTCAAAGATAGAACTCCCTCAAGACACTGCAAGTTGAGCCTTGCACCATGGCACAATGCTAAAATATTCCCAACATCATACAACATGACTTTTTGGGTGACGTCATTGACGCGGGACGCATCAATACGACAAAGCCTACATTTTGTCAGTTCACAAATGCATCATGGGAGATTGTCTTGCAGCAGCGGCGTGGATCGAGGTGAATCTGCCCTTAGTTTGCCGCGACAAACAGGGAGGAGGTGAGGTCTTAGACCGCAGAGAGGGGCTGCTCCTACGGTAGCCTGTGGCAGTGCAGCCCGCAATGCACCACTGTTCGGCTTAACCTTTGTCAAGTAATTCCAATGTTAGGGAGGCACTTATCGACCACTAATCACTGGGCTTCAAAAATAAACAGTACAAGGTTAAACACACCAGAGCAAAGCCACAGACTTGAGGTGAGAGGAACCTGCAGAGATGGAAGCCCTCGGGAGAGGTAGGGAGAGGCGGTGAGATGTGGTGGAAAAGGTGCTCGTGAAAAACAAAGGAGGTCATTGTAGAAGCAGCAGCAGATGCTTGGCCACGCGCGAAAGTGAAAGCAGTGTGGCGGGGTAGGGGCATGAAAGTGAAAGCAATCGGACGCGCTCTGTGGTAATCACGCGAGTGGTGCTCACGCAGCGGTGATCGTTCCGTAAGGCAGGCAGAGGGAGGCTGCGCTTGTGCAAGCTCGCGTGAACGCAAGCACTAGGACTAGGGTATGGCAGCACTTTCAAAACCTGTATACTAAATGTCTCTCCGAGTAGCGCATGCGCTGGCTCAGGCGAGACCTAAAAAGGAATTCTATCCACACAGTGCCCACCCTAAGCTCATTTATTTTATGGTGCTCTTGTATGTGCTAATGAAGTAATTTGCACATATGAGAGCGCCTTGGAATTTGTGAGCACAGAGTGGCTTATTTACAAGCCCCTTGTGCTGCCGGTGTGTCTCTTTTAATATTGGGAAAAGTGATGTAATGGCGGCATTAGAGGCATGTAAATAAGCCCCAGAATGCTCGCTGTACTACAAGTATTCCTGTTATATACGGCGCACATTCTGAGCTTGTGTTTCAAGGCCCTCTCATATTTGCTAATGAGGCCATTAGCAATAGATGTGGGTGAGCCAAAAAGGTAGCAGGGAGAGCCGAGCCAAGGGTCAGGGCTGGCTCTAACAGGCACATGCATCAACCATTTTGTGAGCGCAAATGGTGCGATTCGCAAAAATCGCCCGTTAGCACCCACAAAAAGGGCATTTGTGATGCATCAAGGTTCAAGGCAATCGCAATTTGAGGATTCGCAATTATTTGCGATTTCTCAAATTGCGATTGCATTTAAGGAATCGCAATTTGCGACTCCTTAAATGCAATGGAAGAACCACTTTAAAATAGCGATTTTGCTAATAGGGGCGCAAATTACCATGAAGTTGAACTTGATGGTAATTTGCAAACACTTTGAAAAATGCACTTTAGTGCATCTTTCAAAGTTTCATGTTGCGCACACACATGCCCTTGGGACATGTGTGTGCGCAACATGGGCGCACATCACTATTTCAGGGGTGCAACAGGGGTGTCATTTTGACACCCTTTTACCCTTGAAATTGCATGCGCAATTTGCGAGTACCTATTGGTACTCGCAAATTGCGCATGCAATCTACCATTTATTCCTATGGGCCTGTAGGCACATAGGAAAGAATGGGGAGCTATTTCTTAATTGCGACTCGCAAT
Organism: Lissotriton vulgaris; assembly: GCF_964263255.1. Lineage (NCBI taxonomy): Eukaryota > Metazoa > Chordata > Amphibia > Caudata > Salamandridae > Lissotriton > Lissotriton vulgaris. The sequence continues at coordinate 591,711,040 of NC_141697.1, forward strand.
TTGCGAGTTGCAATTAAGGAATTTGTAGGAATCGCTATTTTCTCTGCGATTCCTACATGCATAGGCATTTGTGCTTCCTTATTAGCAAATCCTTATTTTTCGATAATAAGGAATCACAAAAAGCATGTTTGATGCATGTGCCTGTAAGAGCCCATACACAAACTGAGCCTCAAAAATTCTATATATATATCCTGCAACAAAGATTATGTTGAAGATAATAAGATGTCCTCATTATTTCAAAGAGTGTAATTCTTTAACATGAGGAAGTCATACTCCTTAGCCCATCAGATTATATCACTGTATTGAGAAGTATTTATTAAAAGTGAAAGTGCTTAAACTTGAACTGAGCAATTCCTGCCCCACTCTGACGACAATGCTATTAGTGACCTAAGAGGCGAGTCAGGGATTGGGTGTACTCTATATGTCGGCTAGATTCTTACCATACATGTATCACAATTGCATCATTTTACACCAATTTTTAAAAATTCTCTATGGGGAGAACCCTCCAGGACCCTCACTTTGCAACAACATTAGTTAACCAGACATATGTCACACCACTTTCAAATTCCACTAGCTGCCTCTGATGAGGTGTGTACCATTTTAGGTGGTTTGGGGGTTGACTGCGATTTGCCACCATTGACAGACCCCAAAGGCAAAAGTCCTCCTTTCAGAGAACGTTATGTTTTGTGTATTTATACGGCATGTATTGTGTTGCTAAAGACGTTCCATGACTGAGATGGTGGCTCAGATGTGCAGGAGGAGGTTGTGCAGACTCTGATCTTAATCTCCCTATCCCAACCAAAACATGGCTAAACGACTCCTCTTCCACTATTCTTGACAGTCTTGACTAACGGAGCGCGTTATAAATCTATATATAACATAACATAACATCCAAGTCCCACCCAGCTACGATAACATTCATCAAGACAATGCTAACCATCTTGAGGGTGGTCTTGCTTGCATTTATCAGTCTAACCTATCTGTTAAGTAGAGCTTGCTCTTGCCTTGGTTATTTAGACTGATATCGGGTAATGTTGTAAGAAACATAGCGCATCGTAGTGGTGTTATACATTGGTCTTCAACCTAGAGATGTGTGGAATTTGCATAACTTACTTTTGGGTAATGACACAAAATTCTAAGTAAATTACACACAATATGTGTAAAATGTGAAATGCAAATCTGACAGCGCTATATTTTAGGGCAAAATGCAACCCCACTTCCACTTTGGCTGCAAAGGCACTTATTTGCTCTAAAAAAAGATCCGAAAACACAAACAAGAGTTGCTCCCTTCTTTTTGTTGTATGTCACTCCCTCTAAAGGTTTCGCTTTTGTAGTCTTATTCTCCACCGCCTTCGGCTCCAATGGCATAAAGGAAGGGTAACACTCTCTGTGAAAACACACAAAATACTAATACAGTCCACAAGAGAAGATACACGATCAAATACCTGTCGGAGGATAGTCCTTCTGCAACCGGGGTCCTAATTTTTGTATTTAAATTTCATGTTAGAGCTACAACCATGCACTTTATTAAATAAACATTTTAATGTCACCATCTGCCCAAATCACTCACCAGTGATACTGATTTTCCAGTGGCCTGTGCCTCTTTAGTTTTCTGAGAAAAAGGCACCATGTAGTATGGCTTTCCTACAGTTAACATTACAAAAAATGTAATTATTAGTAGTGATGATACATGAAGGGAAAGACTCCCTTGTAATACTCTGTGATTTGCCAGACTTGAACCAGGCGCTACTTTTTGTTATCTGGTCTCCATCTGTGTGTTGTCCACATCAGACTTCTATTGCGCCCTGTAAATAATGCACTTCACTCAGTCTTTTCTTGCCTGGCATAGTGTACAAATAGGAGTCATGCCCAGCCTGTCACCCTCCTCTATGGCAACTAAGGCACACACCTCTTTGGACTGTCCAAGGCTACATCAAGCATAGCACTTTCCTGTAAGCATCAGTCCTTTTCTTATCCAACTTGACCCCTCCATCTCTGTAATGTCAAACAAGCATTCTTTAGTTTGATACCAGTCTCTGTCAATTCTTTGTCATTTTTTGCCATGGTTCCATTTATATTAATATGAATCTCATAATGTATACAGATTTGTGTCTGGTTCTATGATCTTTGTTCTTCCTTGAATCCCGAGGGGCTTATTTACAAGCCCCTTGCACCACCGCTGCGTCACTTTTTGTGACACACCGCTGGCACAACCTCCTGCCCCATATTTACAAGGAAACGTAATGCCACCCTGCGTGGATTTTCCTGTCCTTGTAACTATAATATAAACTACCCCACTGGATTCAAGCTAGCCTGGCTGATGAAGGGTGATGCCCTGAAACCGATCCCAGGATGCTTTTTTGCGTTTCAGGGAGGGCCTGGCTTGGCAGTTCGGGCTGGTGTTCCACATGGAACAGGGTCAAGACTGATTTCCATATGGCTGGGTTCAAACTGGGGTGGTGTAGAGAGCAAAAGAATGATTGATTAAACCCAGATATTTGTGTCTAGGGGTGAATGTTTGCATTGTCCAGCATTCCGTTCATCAATTGTTTCCTTTGCATATGTTGCCCTAAGTGGTAAGGGTATGCTAAGACGTGGGTCCCGTGCTTACTACACCACTGGATTCAAGTTAGCCTGGCTGATAAAGGGTGATGCCCTAAAAGCTGTCCCAGGATGCTTGTTTTCGTTCCAGGGAGGGCCTGGCTTGGCAGTTCAGACAGGACTGTTCCCTCAAGGAACAGGGTCAAGACTTATTTGCATATGGCTGGGTCCAACCTGGAGTGGTGTGGTGAGCAAAAGAATGATGGATTAAACCCAGATCCTTGTTACTGGGGGTGAATGTTTGCATTGTCCAGCATTCTGTCCATCAATTGTTTCTTTTGCATATGTCACCCTAAGTGGGAAGGGTATTCCCAGACGTGGGTCCCGTGCTCACTACACCATTGGATTCAAGCTAGCCTGGTTAATGAAAGGCGATGCCCTGAAACAGGTCCCAGGATGCTTGTTTTCGTTCCAGGGAGGGCCTGGCTTGGCAGTTCGGGCTGGACTGTTCCCTCAAGGGACAGGATCAAGACTGATTTGCGTATGGCTGGGTCCAAACTGGGGTGGTGTGGTGAGCAAAAGAATGATAGATTAAATCCAGATCCTTGTGACTGCCGGTGAATGTTTGCATTGTCCAGCATTCTCTATGTACACCTGAGGCGGAAAGCCGGGTATCTAGGCTACTTGTGTGACGTTTTAATTCTTGCTTTGAAACTTTAGTAAATACTTGATTTGCGCCGTGTTTTACCAGAAATCCCGCAATCCCCCCACACTGGGAAACATCCCACACTGACCCCTGACTCAAGAGTCGTTTTGTGGCGGCCATATTGAGCGAACAAGGAAGTCCCAGCTCTCTAGCGCTGTAGACTATAAAAGGAGGCAGCGCGACAGCTCGCGAGACTCTGTGTACACCTGAGGTGGAAAGCCGGGTGTTTAGGCTACTTGTGTGACGTTTTAATTCTTGCTTTGAAACTTTAGTAAATACTTGATTTGCGCCGTGTTTTACCAGAAATCCAGCAATCCCCCCACACTGGGAAACATCCCACACTGACCCCTGACTCAAGAGTGGTTTTGTGGCGGCCTTATTGAGCGAACAAGGAAGTCCCAGCGCTCTAGCGCTGTAGACTATAAAAGGAGACAGCGCGACAGCTCGCGAGTCTCTGTGTACACCTGAGGCGGAAAGCCGGGTGTTTAGGCTACTTGTGTGACGTTTTAATTCTTGCTTTGAAACTTTAGTAAATACTTGATTTGCGCCGTGTTTTACCAGAAATCCAGCAATCCCCCCACACTGGGAAACATCCCACACTGACCCCTGACTCAAGAGTGGTTTTGTGGCGGCCATATTGAGCGAACAAGGAAGTCCCAGCGCTCTAGCGCTGTAGACTATAAAAGGAGATGGCCACTCCTCCGCGCAGCGGACGCTAGCAGCGGCGCCGGCATCGCGCCGAAGTCAAGCCTAAGTCCTGCCCGTCTGCGCCCGTCCGGGCTGAGGCCGGGCTTAGGGCCGGAAATACTGTACCGGTAACTACTTATGCTTCTCTAACAAAAAATCTCATTTTATCCATGAATACCCATTCTATGCACTGCCCCCAAGCCATTGCAGTAGATAAGTGGGAGGGTCCCATTGGCTGTAAATACTGTAAACAAAACGTTGCTCCTATTATAGAATAACGGATTAAAGACACTGGGAGGACGCTTACGGGAGGCCTCATAAACGCCCGATCTATGTGTAAGAATGCTCAACACATATATGATCTGATTACAGAAAAATCACTAGATTGTCTATTTGTTACAGAGACATGGTTTAAAGATTGGTCCAACCCGGACATCGTCCTAGCCCTACCCCCAGGCTTTTTAATACAGAGGCTGGACAGACCCCGTCAGCGAGGAGGAGGGTTGGCAATCATCCATCGGGATTCCCTAAAATGTACCACCATGGAATTACCAGACATAAAAGGAGCAGAATGTCTTGGTTTCAATCTTCAAGTCCATGATTCCTTTACTTTCTCTGGAATCTTAATATACAGACCACCCGGACAAACAACTCAGTTCCTGGAAAGTATAGGGGAGGTACTAGCTAGTTCAATCCTACGATTCGCAAACTTTACGCTTCTAGGAGACATAAACATTCACTTGGACAATACCAATGACCCCAATGCAATGTGCCTTAAAGAAACCATACGCATCCTGGGATTGACTATTCTAACAGTAGAGCCAACCCATACAGCCGGTCACATCCTAGACTGCATCTGATCTAATATAAACACAATCAAAGTAGACTCACCGCTAACCCAAACATGGTCAGATCATAAGTTCATTGGCTTTAACCTTAAAATTGACAACAAAAGGGAAATCAAATTAACATCAGGCAACATAAAATCCATTCCATGCTGGAGAAAAATAATAGAACATCCTGATCTGGAAAGTTGGGTGGCAGCAGAGAAACCAACTATGTCAGGGAATGTGACCACTGACAATGAACATTATGAGAGATGGATGAGAACCATTGGAGAAAGAATGAAAACACGCGGAACAAAATCCAAAACGATTTAAAGAAAGAAATCGGCTCCATGGTATACAAACTCCCTTAAAGGAACTTTGGGAGAAGTGAGAGTATTAGAGCGAAAATGGCGTCGCCATTACAAGAGCGACGACCGAGAAAGATATAAAAAGGCTAGGAGGAATTACCATATATCAATCAAACTTGCAAAAACTAGCTACTATACAAACCTGATTGAGTCCTCAAATAATAAACAAAAAGAGATATTCCAAATTGTTAATAGCTTCAGAAAACCAAAAATACTATCCCAAGAAATCCCCCCATCCCAGTCTCTCTGTGACGAAATTGCAGTACATTTTGAACAAAAAATCACCAATTTCACAAAAGACTTTCCACAGGTCAGTCAGGAAGAACTAGATGAAGATTTCAAAGCTGTAAAGGAAAGATTGGGCACCGCAACCTGGGAAAGCTTTACCATCATTAGCTTAGACGAATCCTCCCAAGCTATCTCCAGACTAAATTCAGGTTCCCCATTGGACCCCTGCCCCCCGTCGCTACTAAAGGTCATAAAAGATGAAGTGAATCCAACGATTAACTCCATACTCAATTCTTCACTTCAAACAGGAGATATTCCAACATCCTGGAAGGTCGCAGCTGTTAGACCTCTCCATAAAAAAGCCATTCCAGATCCCACAGTATTATCAAACTTACGGCCCATTTCACTTCTTCCAGCGGTATGCAAACTCGCAGAGACCTGCATCAATAAACAGCTAACAACATACCTGGAGGGTAATAATCTTCTCCATCCAAATCAGGCTGGCTTTAGGTCCCATCATTCAACTGAATCTGCCCTCTTATTTTCCACGAAACAATTAGAGCGGCTCTGGATCAGGGCAAAAGAGCAGTCCTGATAGTACTAGATTTATCTGCAGCCTTCGACACGGTGTCCCACAATATTCATACATCGCCTAAGGAGTGTGGGCATAGTGGGCACCGTGTCGAAGTGGTTCAACAACTTTTTGAGACAAAGAAAGCAGATCACTATGGTAGGGCAGTACTGCTCGGAAGAAAGGGAAGTCCAGTCTGGGGTACCGCAGGGCTGTAGCCTGAGCCCCATTTTATTTAATCTTTACATGGTCCCACTGATGGAGCTTATCTCCTCCTTTGTCATCAGCTCAATAGCATACGCCGACGACACCCAACTAGTCCTAATCCTAGATGAGGACGCGGCGATTGCTGAATGTGCTCTTAGAGACTGTCTGAAAGCCACTTTTGAGTGGATGAATAAAAATCATCTAAGATGTAACACCGCACGATGGTCAGGCGCTGGGAGGAGGGGGGCTTGGAGGCCCCACGCTTTGATCTCTACTATTACGCGGCCCAACTTATACCGGCTGCGCGCTGGTTCGCGGGCGCGGAAAATTGGGAATTGCAACTCCTGGCTGGTAGCGCAGATGAGAGGGCGTTGCAATTGGCTCTGATGCGTGGCAGAGGTGCGGATGGCAACCTGCCGTATATTGTTCGGCATACTGCGGGGATCTGGCAGCGAGTGGTGGAAAGAGTGCTGAGACGGGCCCCTTTTCATAGGGAGCTGCCGAAATGGATATTGGCACCGGTCGCTCTAATGGAAGAGCACATGTCGTTTCGGGAATGGCGTGAGGGCGGCTGCGACACATTGGCAGACTTATATCCGGACGAGTCCTTTGTGACCCTGGAGAGAGCTGTTGAGGCCTTCAGTCTTACGGGGGGCCAATACCTTCACTATGGAGGCCTGCGGGACATGGCGAGAGCGACGTGGCCACAGTTCCCTGAGGCGCCCCAGGTGTCCCATACTTTGAATATCTTGCTATCGTGCGGCGCGGGACGGCGATTGATAACGCTTTTCTATACAGCGATGAGAAGCGACTCGGCGCCTCCGGTGTCTCCGTCCTGGGCGGCGTGGGAGGCAGATTTAGGGGTTGCCTTGGACCCGGGACAGCGGAGGCGGATAGGGACGCTCACCAAGAAGGTATCGTGTAACGCACGTTTCAAATTAATCCATTTTAATTTCATGCACCGCACTTACGTAACCCCAGTTGCTCTGCGCCGTATTGCGGCGGATAAATCGGATGCCTGTCCTCGGTGTGGTTCAGCAGGAGCCGGATTTCTCCATCTAGCTTGGGAGTGCCCACTAGTCGGGGACTTCTGGAGGGTAGTGGTGGCCTACATCCGGAGGGTCACGGGACTGCATCTTGACCTGTCCCCGATCCATTGCTTGTTAGCCCTGGTCCCCAAACCTAAGAAGAGGAATCTGTCATATAAAATGCTGCAGCTGCTCTTAGTGCTGGCTAGACGGCGGCTGGCTATAACCTGGATGGGACAAAGGGCGCCAGATATGACATTATGGCTTCGGGATGTGGGGGAATGGACATTGGCTGAAGAAACGCACATGCAGCATACACGTAGGGATGAGCGGCTACAGGAGGACTTACTTGCATAGCGTATGATGTGTGCGGTGGGGTCGACTGACAGCGACTCCGATGCTACTAGTGCTGCATTGTTCTCGTCCGAGGAATCGGGACCTGAGGAAGGGGGGGCGGGGGAAGGGGAGGGAGAGTAGGGGCTGGGGTACTACCCTGATGACTACGCACATGTTCCTTATGTCAGTTTCTGTACTTGCACTGTATCCCGTGGGTCTGATTCTTGCGTTTCCTGTTCTATCTGCAACTGTTGGAGCCGGGCTGGGGGGGGTGAACTGCGTACACATGTATTTTCTGTACCTTGATGCCAATTTTGGGGAGGGAACGTATTGTTTATTCTGTCGAAACAATAAAGTTTTTTTTTCTTCACCCTTAAAAAAAAAAAGATGTAACACCGCGAAGACAGAAATCTTACCCTTTGGTAAAAACAATCTGTTCTCCCCCGAAACTTGTTGGCCGACAGAAGCTGAGGCGCCACCTAGTACTATCACGGTGGCCCGAAACTTAGGAATCAAATTCGACGAGACATTGTCCTTCAAACAACAGGCTACTGAAGTAGCAGGTGCATGCTTCAATGTAATAAAAGGTCTCAAAGGATTCTTTACTTTCCTTCCCCTACCAGCCAGACGAACGGTAGCAGTGGCACTAATCATATCCAGGTTGGTTTATTGTAACAGTTTATATGCAGGGGCAAACAAAGCAGCCCTACATAAACTACAAATGGTCCAACATGCTGCGGCAAGGCTAGTGCTGAAAATGCCTAGGAAAACTTCAGCCTCCGCAGCACTCAATATGCTTCATTGGCTCCCCATCCAAGAGCGGATTTTGTTTAAGGTCTTAATGATTACTTTCAGGGCCTTTCATAAGCGGGGCCCACACTATCTGTCAAAAAACTTCATTCGCTATCACCCCCGTCGTGAACTAAGATCGACAACAGCCAATCTAATGGTTGTCCCAAAATTCCGGCTCGTCACGAGAGGAGGAAAATCTTTAGCGGTTAGAGGAGCCAAAGCCTGGAATAAACTCCCCCACTACATCCGGGAAATCACCTGCGAAAGCAAATTTAGGAAAGCTCTTAAAACCTGGATTTACAGCATGGCAGACACAACTTGCAATACCCTGGTTTAGATTCTGATCGCCATGGTGAGTATTACAACTATCACCATCTGGAATACACAAGTCAAAAGCGCCAAGATGCTCTTCGGAGTGATAGCGCGCTATTAAAGTTCCACATCACATCACATCACATTCCATCCATCAATTGTTTCTCTTGTAAATATGTCACAATCTCACGCAACACTTCGCGCGAAAGGGGCATGACATGGGTGTTGCTGTGGGTGTTCCCAAGTATCACCCTTGTATTCTGCAGCATTTTCAGATTTACAGGAATTTGTAAACCTGGAAATGTGGCAGAATACTATGCCACGAGGGGCAACGAGGAGAAATGTTTACATTTCTCCTCGATTTTTCCTCTTTCTAGGGTTATTGTATTCTGCAACACACATAGGAAGGAAGAGGAAATCACCTCTTCTTATCGTGTTTGCTATTGTTTTTGTGCAGGAAGGAACCTCTTCATGCACAGAATCAATCTCCCCGCAACACAGGCACCTTTGCACCATGGAGCAAGGGTGCCTGCATGGCGCATGGCAGCAGATTGTGCACCAGTGCAGGGGAATCCACAGGGATGCAACATATTGTTGTAAATATGACATATACCTGTGTTGTGAAAGTGCTGTAGCATGGCGCAGCCAAAGGGCTTGCGGCGCTGTGTTGCTGCACTTTCTTGTAAATAAGGCCTTAAGAACTTTGGCACTGGCTTCTAGGTACTGACCAACACCTTTTCTTACAGCACAGTATTGTCCTCTGCACCAGGCCTTGGTAGCTTGCATTGCCCATTGTGTACTGGTCAAGGTCCTGTCCAGCTTGTCACTGCTTTGTGTGTAGTATTAGGTACTGCGGTATGTGTACTCTAAGCATTTCCCGTAACCTGGCTCCCTTAACTCTCCTCTACGTCTTGGGAATGGCTTTAGTGCTCTGCTCTTGATACACATGCCTGCCAGTGCCTTTTCTGTGTATTGCCCAGGTTTTACTGTCATCTTTGTATCTTTACTGGCTTTGCCCATATGACTGTGCCCTCCGTGTACTACCACTGTTATCTCATACAAGGTACTTCTCTTTGTCTTTCACTCCTGCTCAACTCTGACCTTTGTTCTTTTGGAACTGCCTGACGTTCCAAGCAGAAAGGAAATGTCTACTACAAGCTGCAAGTATCACCTACCTGCAGGCTTCTACGTGAATGTTAAACACACAAGATGATGGATGGAATGTTGCACAATGGCAAAACATTCACCCCCAGTCACAGATCTGGGTTTAATCCATCGTTATTTTGCTCACCACGCCACCCCAGTTCAGACATGGCCATATGCAAATCGGTCTTGACCCTGTGCCTCATGGGAACAGTCCAGCCCGAACTGCCAAGCCATGTCTTCCCTGGACTGGAATCAAGCATCCTAGGACCGGTTTCTGGCTATCAGCCACCATCCGCCAGAATAGTTTGACTCCTGTGGCGTAGTGAGCACAGGACCAACGTCTGGGCATACCCTTCCCACATAGGGCGAACAGCAAAACACACAAGATGATGGACGGAATGTGGCACAATGGCAAACATTCACCCCCAGTCACAGATCTGGGTTTAATCCATCTTTATTTTGCTCACCACGTCACCCCAGTTCAGACATGGCCATATGCAAATCAGTCTTGACCTTGTGCCTCATGGGAACAGTCCAGCCCGAACTGCCAAGCCATGTCTTCCCTGGACCTGAATCAAGCAGCCTAGGACCGGTTTCTGGCTATCAGCCGGGATAGTTTGACTCCAGTGGTGTAGTGAGCATGGGACCCACGTCTGGGCATACCCTTCCCACATAGGGCAAACAGCAAAACACACAAGATGATGGACGGAATGTTGCACAATGGCAAACATTCACCCCCAGTCACAGATCTGGGTTTAATCCATTGTTATTTTGCTCACCACGCCACCCAAGTTCAGACATGGCCATATGCAAATCAGTCTTGACCTTGTGCCTCATGGGAACAGTCCAGCCCGAACTGCCAAGCCATGTCTACCCTGGACCGGAATCAAGCATCCTAGGACCAGTTTCTGGCTATCAGCCGTCATCAGCTGGGATAGCTTGACTCCAGTGGCATAGTGAGCACGGGACCCACGTCTGGGCATAGATCCAAATCAGCCTCACTTTATCACTCATGTTTTGCTTTTTACACTGCTCTCACTTCCCCTTAAGATTTCCCACTTCTTCTTTTGCCTACTGCATTTTGCCTTTCATATTTACCCACAGGCTTCTAGAAGTTTCCATTAAGATCTAAAAGTTTCCATTAAGATCTGACAGTTTCCCAAAGTACCCTGCGTTGTTGACCTTACCATTGGCATTTTTCACATTATTATTCTTCTAATAGCATGTTGTCTCCCACCCCATCAGCCTGATGTTTGCTATTTTTTATTTTTTATTTTATTTCCCACCCCACAAGAACAAGCTTTAAATATTTGAACAGTCAAGAATTTTCAAGTAAAGTGCAGAAAGGTTACTTATCCCTTTTCTAACAAGGACAATACGATAATTCATTTAATTTACCCATGATTAAATACAGAATCTTAATTTCGCACATTATTTAAAAGTAGGATTAGGAAATCATAACTTATACGGACCAAACAATAAATTATCGAAAGCAAGCAGCATAATATTTTAAATACACTTGGCAACAACCCATATACCTTCATTAATTCACTGGACCATTACCAATCGTTTCTTCCTTGGAGATGTCAGAATTAATAATGATTTGTTTTTTAAACCTGATGATTGCTACTGAGTCTGTCACTTCCAGACATGGTCCCTATTTAAATCTTTCTTGAGACAGACATTTGATTCTGGCGTTTATATTTTCATCTTTCTCTTACCTGGTTATAACTTCCAAATTCCCATTGAAGGATTACTCTCTGTTATGTCATTCACCCACTGTGATTATCCCATGATTCCTCTATCATTTGATTTTTCTGCAGCTTGTCCTTACCATGAATAGGTGTGTCTTATTTCTGTTACTTACCCCTTGGCCATCTCCATGAGAACCAAATAACCTTGAAAAGAGGAAGACAACAGATATAAGATTACCATGTATTTTAATATACACAATGTGTATTTTTTATGAATGTAGCTTTTTCATGCCTTTGCCTTGACATTGTTTCCGTAGTTGACTTCACACAATATGAATTCAGACAGAGATTTTAGCCAAACTGCAAACCTTAACGCAATCAGTGCAACAACTTCTTTGCACAACCTTATCCTAATTGTCAAAGCAATACTTATCGTTGCCTTTACTCCTTCTGTTTTGCAACAGATTCACTTCCGAAGCTGCTTTGGGTTTTGAACAAGCTGAGCCACCAACCAACACATCACTAACCAGGCTGGAAGTTCATTCAGTCATGTTTCCCCCTGAAGTATTCAAACAAATGTCTAGAAGCCCATTACAAATGATCTTGTATTTTTCACTTGCTCCAATCCCTCCTGCTTCTCCCATACAGGTATTTAATTCTGTGCCGTGCCGTAGAGGGTGGAACCAAGCCAAAGATGGTGGCGGAGGACTGAGATTTGAGCTCTTGCACCACCTACACTTACTGCCAATGACCCTTGACATGATACCTTAAATTGGGATGCCATTCTAGCACATGCAAGTTCGGCAGAACAGTTAGGGCCATGGAAACCCATTGATGAGTGTTGCAAAATAGGTTCCACCTATTTAGTGTGCCTGGATTTTTTGCTTTTTTTTATCACCCGGTTTTGTACTTATTACTGTGGAGAGTTTCACTACTTGTGTCGTTCCCACGGTACTAGCATGGTAAGCAGACTGCGTTTTTTTATCGCCAGCGTCCACCTTTTAGAATAAGGCTGCTGCGATGCAGCTAGGGTAAGGCGGCACTTGGCTGGTTACACATGAACATGTTAACACGTGTGCACACGCATGTGCACAGGTGTGCATGCTGTGTGTGTGGACTACTGTTGTGTGCAGCCGGTAACTATGCAAAGCTAGCCTGGGGTAGAGGGGACTCCCAGGCTAACTGAACAAAGGAGGAAGCCCAGACAACTGGAGATAACACAGGAGGGGGCTCTCATTGATGTTTTGATGGAAAAGACCCTGGCAGTGATGTCAGCAAGAGGTGGAGCTGAGGCTCCCAGGGGAGATATAGCCAGTGACTTCTAGATGGCGTCATCTTGAACTATCCCAGCATGCTTTGCAGGTGGGTTCGAACGGGGTGGAGAGGTGATGCGGCATGCTCGGATTTGCCAGGGGTGCCTGGCCTCTAAAACCTTCCACCTTCCTTTACAATTCTTGCACAAGGGAGAAAAAGTGCATTTTGCTGTTGGACTCTGAATGCTGGGGCTGCGACTGCAGCAGCAGCCACAGACAACTGGAAGGACAAACCCCCTGATGCCTAAGAGACAAAGGGCCTGAATTAGATCTTGGAGGACAGGTTACTTCATCACAACGGTGACAAAGTACCCGACCACCGAAATATAAATCCCATAGGATAAAATGAGATTTATATTTCAGCAGGCGGGATATCCGTCATTGTTGTGACAGAGTAACCCATCCAACTAGATCTACGTTAGGCCCTATTTATTATTTATTTATTTATTTATATAGCGCCAGAATCAACCCCCGAAGGGGTATCTCTGTGCTGCGGACATGCAACAGAAATGCTGAGGGGCTGGCACATGATCAGAGACAGAAAATTAAGGTCCTACGGTGCTTCCGAAATTGTAGGTGGCCAGGGCATTGTCTCAAGTACAAGGGGAGCTGGTTCCAGTAAAGAGGATCAAGGTGGGAGAAAGCCTTTCCACCCATCTGGCTTTCCTAACTCGGGGGACCACAAGGAGGGATTTGGTTCCAGAGCGGAGTGATCTAGATGGTGTATACGGCGTGCACTTCACTGCCAGATAGGCGGGCCGTGATTGTTTAAAGCATTGTGGACCATGCAGCAAACTTTAAACCTAATCCGCTCACGTACTGGGAGCCAGTGTAGCTGATGGAGGAGAGGGCGAGAGGCAGTCCGGGGTAGGGCATTTAAGACCAGTCACGCTGCAGTGTTCTGGACTACCTGCAATCTGCACAGCGAGGACTTATTGACCGTGGCCAAGAGGCCATTGCAGTAGTCCAGACTGCTCAGTATTAGTGCCTGCGTCAGAGTCTTCCAAGTGGAATCGAGAAGCAGAGGAAAAACTAGACGTAATAAGCCCAACATGTGAAAACAGGAGCCAGCTGTCAGAGCAGCGTGCTCTTTCAGACTGAGACCCTGGTCAAGGCGAATGCCTGAGCTCTTGACAGTTGACTTGGGAGTGGGGGGGCATACCTAAGTCCACTGGCTACCAATCAGGGTTCCATAGTAAGGGGGTGTCTCTGAAGAGCATGATTTCTGTCTTCACCACGTTGAATTGGAGGAAGTTACATCTCATCCAATTGGAGATGGCTTTCATTCCGGAAGAGAAGGCCCACTGCACAGAGGAAGTGAATTTATTGAAGGGAATTAGCAGCTGTGTATCGTCGGCGTAAGAGATGGGAATGAAACCGCAGGTTCTAAGGAGATTTGCCAAGGGAGCCACATAAATATTAAACACAGTAGGGCTCAGACAAGAGCCCTGGGGAACTCCCTTGGTCACTTTCATAGACGCCGAGCGATAAGGGCCAAGATTAATGGTCTGAGTCCGGTAGGAGAGAAAGCTCGACATCCACCGGAAGGCAGAATCTCTTAGTCCAATCTCTTCCGGTCTCCTGAGCAATATCTCATGTTAGACTGTGTCGAACGCGTCAAAAAGGTCCAACAGCACCAGAATCGTCGATTGGCCCCTGTCTAGGTTAATCCTGATGTTGTCTTGACTGCTAGCAGGGCTGATTCGGTGCTGTATTGGGCCTGAAGCCTAACTGGGAAGGGTCAAGACTTCCAGTGAGTTCGGCATGGTTGGACAAATGTTTGTTGATGTGTTTCTCTAATAATTTGCTCATGAGAGGGAGAAGTGAGATAGGACGGAGATTGGAGAGATCAGTCATGGGGGCCTTGGAGTTCTTGTGGATAGGCATAACCTGTGCTGCTTTCCATTCCAGAGGGGCATGACCCTCTCTCAGCGAAAGATTGAGGAGAAAGTCTATGTATGGAGATATTTGATGGGACAAGGAGGCTGCGACTTTGGCCTGAAAGATATCTAGGGGTGAGCCTGATTTTACAATACGTAACATTGTTTCAACATCTCCCGAGGTCACAGGAGGGAAACTCTCTAATAGCTGAATGTTTACCTGTTCTGGCAAGTCATGAGTCAGGGGTCCCGGAGGCTGGCTCCCTGATGAAACGAGTTTATCATATATAAGCTCTACTTTCTGAGAGAAATAGTGTGCGATGTCATTGCAAAGGAATTGTGAGGGGGCCTCTAAAATATCACATGCCGAGGGGTTGATAAAAGACTGGAGAATACAGTAAAAGGTTTGGGGAGCGTTTCCAATTGAAAAACAGAAGAGGGACCCTGAGTCTAAGACAAAGCTACAATTAGGGAACAACCCGCCAGGGCGAGAACAAAAGGGAAGAACATGAAGGGGTGTTCCCTTAGGAAATAAAATTCAATTCACATCAACAGTTTAACCCACTCACCACAACGAGAATAAATTTATTCAAAAAAGGTTTTTAATTTTTATTTTTTGCATATAAATATAGACATGATTTTTAGATAATTCCATTTAAGCAGTAAAAAACATTTAGAAGGAATTTACATAATCAAGAACGTGCAAAAACATTATAAAACCTAGGACACGCAGTGATACTACAAAGAAAGGGGGTACCAAATAGATCCACTCATACATTCAAACATCCCTTTTATACAGTCCAATACATACACAGACATTCACATCCATATCTCTACACACAAAGACAAGAAAAGCGCCGACACGCGTTTCGGACAAGTGCCAAAAGGCTTCCTTCATCAGGGCGCACTTGGGATATTGAACTGGCAGACAGTAAGCATAATGTCTGTACAACGGTCCTGGGAAGCGGTCCTAGAAACAGCAAAACTGTTGGTAGGTGTTCTAAATACCCTACAGTAACGGAGCCTCTTTTGGATATGGAGAGGGGTCAGTAGATTTTGAAATCATGAACCCGTGGGGGAAGCTCCCAGGATTCCACAAGTCAGTATTTTGTATTTTCAGATGAGCCCACAAGGAATCCAAGTGTTAAAGGGGGCCAGGCTTGAAAGATAATCATCGGAGACATTCCAGGTATCTCAAAAGTAATAATAAACGCTGTCAGTAAACAGACGCTGAAAAATACACGTGGTAGCACCGGAGTCAGGGTTGATAAATAACGACCTCGTCACAAGAGGAATGGGCAATGCTTCATAAGCAATGAATACACGGAGAACCTCAGGATATTAAACCACTTCCGACCCAGTGATGCGTGGGCCTGAAGCAGCTCGGCGGTCAACGGTTAAATGGGGTCCTGGAGAAAGATAAACGCGGGACTCCTTCCCACTCCGGCGAACGGGTTTGTCAGTTTGTTGGGGAGCGTTTCCAGCCTGTGCTAATTGAGAAGCGATATCTGCTTTCCATAAGGTTTTTTTTGGTAGTCAGAGAGAGTGGCCTTAAAACTATCTTTATCTCTCTCATCAAGGGTGCGGCGCCAGCATCTTTTGAGTTTTCTGCATAATTATTTTTGAGTGCAAAGCTGAGGGGAAAACCAAGCAGTCTGAGGGCGATTTGAGGAGTTGGAAAAAGATTTCAGTGGCGCGTGCTGGTCCATGGCGCAGGTGATTGTAGAGTTGTATTTGACAAAAGCATCCTCTATATTGACAGGTGCGGTTGCCCCAGGGCGCCAGGAAGGTGGCCTGGAAGCGCTTTGGGGTGATTTTCTTCCATTGTCTATGGGCAGAGTAGGCGACAGGGGTGGGACCGTTCATCTCCCTAGGGCCATGGATACAAAATTCAATGATCTGACCATGTCAGCGGCTGAGGAGGTTCACACAAAATACAGGATGAGTTAGAAAAAATGATGTCCATTGTGTGACCTGCTATGTGGGTGGGCCTTCATTGCGCTTGAGTAAGCCCAGAAGAGCAAGGTCTGCCATAAGTGTCATTGCATCGGTATTAGAGCTACATTCACTGAGGACATTAAAGTCTCCCAACTGTAAAAGATTGTTGCTCGAAATCACATGGGGGGCTAAATGTTTGGTGAGTTGGACTGAGAATTCGGCTAAGGGGCCAGGGGGTTGGTAGACTAAGGCCCCCTTCCAGCTGAATTGTGACAAGAGGTGCAACCGATTGACCATGATTTCAATAGTTGAGTTGCAGCGCTGCACTAATGAAGTGACTTTGATGCTGTCCTTTTGTATTATTGCACTTCCGCCTCCTACCTTTGACTGTCTATCCATTCTTATGATCCTGTACCCCTCAGGCAGAGCTAGTGTGATGGCAGGAGAAGAATGGGGCTTAAGCCATGTTTCAGTCAAGAAACCGATGTCAGGCTGCACGGAGGAGATGAGGTCCCATATTTTGATGGTATGCTTGGGCAAGGATCTAACATTGCAGAGCATACTTTTCCAACCTGACTTGGTAATAGGGGGATCGATTTCCTGTGTCACTGGTAGAGTAGGTAGTAATTTGAGGAAGTGGGGGATATAAGTTGGGGTAAGAACAGCATGGTTCACCATAGGTGGGGGCTGCCTCCATGAAAGTACCTTGATATCGGAATGCTCGGCAGGAGAAAGAGCCCTCTAAAGCTAGCCAAGTCCCAGGCCGGCATAGTGGCCAGGGGTCAGTTCTTAGATCTAGAAGCTCTTTGCTGGAATAGGATCAGAGGCTAATCCATCCTGGATCGGGGGTGGATTGCCCAGGGTCCCTGGCTCCTGGCGACGTCAGGGCACGGACGGGCGCAGACGGGCTTGCCTCTGGCACGCCGCCAGAGTACCCGCTGCGCGCCTCCGGTGAAGCATCCTTTTTTGTAGAGGTGAGTTGGGTCGCTAGAACGCCAACTCCGACTCTACCGGAAGTGAGTCAGGTCAATCCCCCCTCCCCTCAAACGAGATACTCTCACAGTGGACCGAGGAGGTTGCCCTTAAGTATGAATACAGGCAAACCTTAATGGAGGACAGTGAGGTAGTAAACTCTTTTGTTATTAAAAACTCGTTATTCAGTTTTAAAATATACAGAGCTGTCCAGAATAAATACGGTAGTTAAAACCAGTCGGGATCAGTTATGAAAGCTCGTTAGTCAGATTTAAAAACATACATACAAAACTGTGCAAAAGCGCAAAGCAATCAATATCTGTACTCAATGCTAGAAGCATTCTGCCCACAGTTGACCCCTGGATGGTTGGTCTCATCAATGGCCAGTGAGGCTGGCCTCCTTATGGCCTCTGAGGACCTGCTTTGGAAAGATCTAGACTTCGACAGCCCAGAAGGAGGAGAGGAGCACCAAGCACAAAAGTAAAGGAGGAAAACTGAAACAGGAAGCCAGTAAAAGCAGCTCTCTGCAAAATGTACCACCTTGGGGTGAGGAGGTCTGCAGAAACTATTCCTGGAGGCTAGAGCTCACCACCAGGAGAAAAAAATGAGTCCAAGATTGTCTAAATCAGCCCAAAGGGGCCGGAGATATTCACTTTTAAAGATCTTGACCTCTGACCCCACTGTGAGGAAATTAGCAAGTGGCGCTGTGCGGCAAGTTCTACCCTTACCCCTGGGGTGGGCCAGAACCTGGGGGTCGGTGCACCTTTAATTACATTGAGGGAGGGGCGTGCATGGGGTGTCGGGACCCCTCCCTTCCATAAGTCAGCATATATGGAAACACCTTAAAATTCACAAGGATGTGCGCCATACCAAACACGCATTGGCATAGCCAATAGGTCTCGCTTTTGGGACCTTATAAGTATTTAGTTATTCAGTACAATATCCTTGGTGCACCAACATTAACCGTTGCATGGCTAAACACTTATAAGGTCACTAAGGCGAGACCTATTGGCTATGCCAATGCTTGTTTTTAAGGCAGACAAGAATGGTCTGTCAATTGTCATTCCTAAAAGAAAGGAGTAAAGCCAACTCTAATGTTTGTCCGTGTTTTGGCAGCATATGCTTTTCATAAATCTAGTAACTATTCCTGTTAGAGCTCCACCTAGGGAGCAGTACTATGAATTTGGCACTTTCACACGGACAATCAAACTGTTGCTCATAAGTCTCTTGTCATGCTGTCAATCTAACTTGTCAATAATTTTATCCAGTTTCATTTTTGATTTTGAAAAGGAATTTAATTACATCTGATCTAGGCCCATGACCAGTGGCAACCCAACATTTTCAATAAGCGACCAAAGGTTTCAATAGAAAATATTAATTAAGGAAGGGCTTACTTTTTTATAAGGTGCCTGGATCTTTCAGAAAATCATGCATGTAAGAATGAGAAAATACAAGACAGCCAGAAGAGACAAAACAAATAAGACAGAAGTAAAAATGCAGGTGTGAGTCAGGTTGGAAAACATGTAAAAAAGAGGGTTAGACAGATTGCTAGAAAACGAGAGAAGTAGGACAGAAAGGAGAGAAAAACAGAGGCGAGTGGGAGGGGAGAGAAGAGGGATAAGTACAAGAGAAAGGAGACGAAAGACATAAGAAGAGAGAAGGTGGTTAGTACGGGAGCAGTGGGGAAAAAAGAAGAGAAGAAAGTACCTGGAGAGAGGACATGTGGTGGGAGTGAGTGGTGAAAGGCAAGAGTGGCTAAGAAAGGGAGCAGGGAACACGCAGAAAGGAAATGAAAAAGAGGAGAGGAGTTGAAAGTGTGTGAGGTACAGAGAGGTTGGAAAGATATGAGGCAGATGAGAATTAAGAGGTTCTGAGGGAAGAGGAGAAGGAAAAGAAGAGAGCAACAATTAGGAAGAGGAAAGAGGGTAGTAGTGAGAGACAGAAATGATGTTGAAAGTACAAATCAGTCAGACTTGACGCTGTCAGTCTGCAGGTTTCAAGAAAATCGAAAATCACCGAGTGAATTTGTTCATTTACTCGGAGAGAGTATCCTTTCGCACTGCCTTCTAGGTGATCTCTGAGCTCCTCCAGCTTTCGATGGAGCTACATGTAAACATTAGAAAATGGATTGAAAAAGACACAACCTGTTTTCCGACTGTTTCTTGTAAAGAGCATGGCACATTGCACACTTCCATTATCCGGGCATACTTCATCAAGGCCATAATTGCTATTTGCACAGCTTCCATTTACATGCTCAAAAACAGCAAACACAAATGAATTTGGAAGGCAACAAGCAGAATAATGCAGCAACAATTTCGAGAATTAATTTTCAGAGCAGCTCATTCTACAGCCCTCCACATGGTACAATGTCTCTTTTGCGTGTCCTTCCTGTATGTGAGGAGGTGGAAGTGCAATGTACCAGGGGTTAGAGCTTCCTGGGTCCAGCAATCCTTGACAATGAGGGGATACATGAGATGGAGCGTCTGAAGCCCTGTTGGGAATGGAAGTCAGGCAGTGCCCCATCTGATCAAACCCTGGGAGGGAGAGGGGTCTGGCCATCAGGGCACGTGCACCGCCTGTGCTGCATGACTTTTTGGGTGACGTCATTGAAGCGGGACGCATCAATACAACAAAGCCGACATTTTGTCAGCTCACAAATGCATCATGGGAGATTGTCTTGCAGCGGCGGCGTGGATCAAGGTGAATCTGCCCTTAGTTTGCTGCGACAAACTAGGAGGAGGTGATGTCTTAGACCTCAGAGATGGGCTGCTCCTACGGTAGCCTGTGGCAGTGCAGCCCCGCAATGCACCACTGTTCGGCTTAACCTTTGTTAAGTAATTCCAATGTTAGGGAGGTACTTATCGACCACTAATCACTGGGCTTCAAAAATAAACAGTACAAGGTTAAACACACCAGAGCAAAGCCACAGACTTGAGGTGAGAGGAACCTGCAGAGATGGAAGCCCTCGGGAGAGGTAGGGAGAGGCGGTGAGATGTGGTGGAAAAGGTGCTCGTGAAAAACAAAGGAGGTCATTGTAGAAGCAGCAGCAGATGCTTGGCCACGCGCGAAAGTGAAAGCAGTGTGGTGCGGTAGGGACATGAAAGTGAAAGCAATCGGACGCGCTCTGTGGTAATCACGCGAATGGTGCGCACGCAGCGGTGATCGTTCTGTAAGGGAGGCTGCGCTCGTGCAAGCTCGCGTGAACGCAAGCACTAGGACTAGGGCATGGCAGCACTTTCAAAACCTGTATACTAAATGTCTCTCCGAGTAGCGCATACGCTGGCTCAGGCGAGACCTAAAAAGGAATTCTATCCACACAGTGCCCACCCTAAGCTCATTTATTTTATGGTGCTCTTGTATGTGCTAATGAAGTAATTTGCACATATGAGAGCGCCTTGGAATTTGTGAGCACAGAGTGGCTTATTTACAAGCCCCTTGCGCTGCCGGTGTGTCTCTTTTAATATTGGGAAAAGTGACGTAATAGCGGCATAAGAGGCATGTAAATAAGCCCCAGAATGCTCGCTGTACTACAAGTATTCCTGTTATATACGGCGCACATTCTGAGCTTGTGTTTCAAGGCCCTCTCATATTTGCTAATGAGGCCATTAGCAATAGATGTGGGTGAGCCAAAAAGGTAGCAGGGAGAGCCGAGCCAAGGGTCAGGGCTGGCTCTAACAGGCACATGCATCAAACATTTTTGTGAGCGCAAATGGTGCGATTCGCAAAAATCGCCCGTTAGCGCCCACAAAAAGAGCATTTGTGATGCATCAAGGTTCAAGGCAATCGCAATTTGAGGATTCGCAATTATTTGTGATTTCTCAAATAGCGATTGCATTTAAGGGATCTCAATTTGCGACTCCTTAAATGCAATGGAAGAACCACTTTAAAATAGCGATTTTGCTGATAGGGGCGCAAATTACCATGAAGTTGAACTTGATGGTAATTTGCAAAAACGTTGAAAAATGCACTTTAGTGCATCTTTCAAAGTTTCATGTTGCGCACATACATGCCCTTGGGACATGTGTGTGCGCAACATGGGTGCACATCACTATTTCAGGGGTGCAACAGGGGTGTCATTTTGACACCCTTTTACCCTTGAAATTGCACGCGCAATTTGCGAGTACTTATTGGGCATGCAATCTAACATTTATTCCTATGGGCCTGTAGGCACATAGGAATGAATGGGGAGCCATTTCTTAATTGCGACTCGCAATTTGCGAGTTGCAATTAAGGAATTTGTAGGAATCGCTATTTTCTCTGCGATTCCTACATGCATAGGCATTTGTGCTTCCTTATTAGCAATTAGATAATAAGGAATCGCAAATAGCATGTTTGATGCATGTGCCTGTAAGAGCCCATACACAAACTGAGCCTCAAAAATTCTATATATATATATCATGCAACAAAGATTATGTTGAATATGATAAGATGTCCTCATTATTTCAAAGAGTGTAATTCTTTAACATGAGGAAGTCTTACACCTTAGCCCATCAGATTATATCACTGTATTGAGAAGTATTTATTAAAAGTGAAAGTGCTTAAACATGAACTGAGCAATTCCTGCCCCACTCTGACGACAATTCTATTAGTGACCTAAGAGGCGAGTCAGGGATTGGGTGTACTCTATATGTCGGCTAGATTCTTACCATACATGAATCACAATTGCATCATTTTACACCAATTTTTAAAAATTCTCAATGGGGAGAACCCTCCAGGACCCTCACTTTGCAACAACATTAGTTAATCAGACATATGTCACACCACTTTCAAATTCCACTAGCTGTCTCTGATGAGGTGTGTACCATTTTAGGTGGTTTGGGGGTTGACTGTGATTTGCCACCATTGACAGACCCCAAAGGCAAAAGTCCTCCTTTCAGAGAACGGTATGTTTTGTGTATTTATACAGCATGTATTGTGTTGCTAAAGACGTTCCATGACTGAGATGGCGGCTCAGATGTGCAGGAGGAGGTTGTTCAGACTCTGATCTTAATCTCCCTATCCCAACCAAAACATGGCTAAATGACTCCTCTTCCACTATTCTTGACATCCAAGTCCCACCCAGCTACGATAGCATTCATCAAGACAATGCTAACCATCTTGGGGGTGGTCTTGCTTGCATTTATCAGTCTAACCTATCTGTTAAGTAGAGCTTGCTCTTGCCTTGGTTATTTAGACTGATATCGGGTAATGTGGTAAGAAACATAGCGCATCGTAGTGGTGTTATACATTGGTCTTCAACCTAGAGATGTGTGGAATTTGCATAACTTACTTTTGGGTACTGACACAAAATTCTAAGTAAATTACACACAATATGTGTAAAATGTGAAATGCAAATCTGACAGTGCTATATTTTAGGGCAAAATGCAACCCCACTTCCACTTTGGCTGCAAGGGCACTTATTTGTTCTAAAAAAAGATCCGAAAATACAAACAAGAGTTGCTTCCTTCTTTTTGTTGTATGTCACTGCCTCTAATGGTTTTGCTTTTGTAGTGTTATTCGCCACCGCCTTCGGCTCCAATGGCATAAAGGAAGGGTAACGCTCTCTGTGAAAACACAAAAATACTAATACAGTCCACAAGAGCAGATACAAGATCAAATACCTGTCGGAGGATAGTCCTTCCGCAACCGGGGTCCTAATTTTTGTATTTAAATTTCATGTTAGAGCTACAATCATGCACTTTATTAAATACACATTTTAATTTCACCATCTGCCCAAATCACTCACCAGTGATACTGATTTTCCAGTGGCCTGTGCCTCTTTAGTTTTCTGAGAAAAAGGCACCATGTAGTATGGCTTTCCTACAGTTAACATTACAAAAAAATGTAATTATTAGTAGTGATGATACATGAAGGGAAAGACTCCCTTGTAATACTCTGTGATTTGCCAGACTTGTACCAGGCGCTACTTTTTGTTATCTGGTCTCCATCTGTGTGTTGTCCACATCAGACTTCTATTGTGCCCTGTAAATAATGCACTTCACTCAGTCTTTTCTTGCCTGGCATAGTGTACAAATAGGAGTCATGCCCAGCCTGTCACCCTCCTCTATGGCAACTAAGGCACACACCTCTTTGGACTGTCCAAGGCTACATCAAGCATAACACTTTCCTGTAAGCATCAGTCCTTTTCTTATCCAACTTGACCCCTCCATCTCTGTAATGTCAAACAAGCATTCTTTAGTTTGATACCAGTCTCTGTCAATTCTTTCTCATTTTCTTGCCATGGTTCCATTTATATTAATATGAATCTCATAATGTATACAGATTTGTGTCTGGTTCTATGATCTTTGTTCTTCCTTGAATCCCGAGGGGCTTATTTACAAGCCCCTTGCACCACCGCTGCGTCACTTTTTGTGACACACCGCTGGCACAACCTCCTGCCCCATATTTACAAGGAAACGTAATGCCACCCTGCGTGGATTTTCCTGTCCTTGTAACTATAATATAAACTACCCCACTGGATTCAAGCTAGCCTGGCTGATGAAGGGTGATGCCCTGAAACCGATCCCAGGATGCTTTTTTCCGTTTCAGGGAGGGCCTGGCTTGGCAATTCGGGCTGGTGTTCCACAAGGAACAGGTTCAAGACTGATTTGCATATGGCTGGGTTCAAACTGGGGTGGTGTAGAGAGCAAAAGAATGATTGATTAAACCCAGATATTTGTCTGGGGGTGAATGTTTGCATTGTCCAGCATTCCGTCCATCAATTGTTTCCTTTACATATGTCGCCCTAAGTGGGAAGGGTATGCTAAGACGTGGGTCCCGTGCTCACTACACCACTGGATTCAAGTTAGCCTGGCTGATAAAGGGTGATGCCCTAAAAGCGGTCCCAGGATGCTTGTTTTCGTTCCAGGGAGGGCCTGGCTTGGCAGTTCAGGCAGGACTGTTCCCTCAAGGAACAGGGTCAAGACTTATTTGCATATGGCTGGGTCCAACCTGGAGTGGTGTGGTGAGCAAAAGAATGATGGATTAAACCCAGATCCTTGTGACTGGGGGTGAATGTTTGCATTGTCCAGTATTCTGTCCATCAATTGTTTCTTTTGCATATGTCACCCTGAGTGGGAAGGGTATTCCCAGACGTGGGTCCCGTGCTCACTACACCATTGGATTCAAGCTAGCCTGGTTGATGAAAGGTGATGCCCTGAAACAGGTCCCAAGATGCTTGTTTTCGTTCCAGGGAGGGTCTGGCTTGGCAGTTCGGGCTGGACTGTTCCCTCAAGGGATAGGATCAAGACTGATTTGCATATGGCTGGGTCCAAACTGGGGTGGTGTGGTGAGCAAAAGAATGATAGATTAAATCCAAATCCTTGTGACTGCCGGTGAATGTTTGCATTGTCCAGCATTCCGTCCATCAATTGTTTCTCTTGTAAATATGTCCCAATCTCACACAACACTTCGCGCGAAAGGGGCATGACATGGGTGTTGCTGTGGGTGTTCCCAAGTATCACCCTTGTATTCTGCAGCATTTTCAGATTTACAGGAATTTGTAAACCTGGAAATGTGGCAGAATACTATGCCACGAGGGGCAACGAGGAGAAATGTTTACATTTCTCCTCGATTTTTCCTCTTTCTAGGGTTATTGTATTCTGCAACACACATAGGAAGGAAGAGGAAATCACCTCTTCTTATCGTTTTTGCTATTGTTTTTGTGCAGGAAGGAACCTCTTCATGCACAGAATCAATCTCCCCGCAACACAGGCACCTTTGCTTTTTTTTTTTTTTTTTTTTTAAATATTTTTATTGTTGCAGGAAACAATAAGAAGCCAAACATAATACATAGATACAGTTTCCAATATCTTTAGAAAGCATAAATTTACATTAATTATGATTAAAGGGTTAGGATATTGGGAGACAAAAAAAGAAGGTAGAACGAGAACTAAAATATACAACCTCTGGACGGCCATAGTAATAAAGGATAGAAGAGTGAGCGAGGGAAAAGAAAAGAGAAAAAAGGGAGCTAATTCACAAAAGCAAATAATAGTGATTTGATTGTCGCCCACATACATCTTCAACAGTCCCCATTTTTTATACATCAAAAAATTGTTTCCAAATCTTTTCCTTTCTAGCAAGAGTTTTTGGTCCTCTATATTTAGCGAGTGTAAGTTCCATAGTTCTGATTTCTATAACCAATGCTAGCCACTCGGCAACAGTTGGAGTGTTCTTAGAGATCCAAGCTCTCGCTATAATTAATCTTGCACAAGCTAACAGGATTGTTATGAGATCTTGGTTGGGACAGTTAGTCTCATAGATATCAAGTAAGACCAACTGGGGGGATAAATCCGGTAACTTAATCTGACTATCTTGAAGGTGTTTTGTGATTCCAATCCAGTAACTAGAATACGCCGGGCAGGAGTAGAGCATGTGTTCTATATCAGCAGCATAGGTGTTACACTTCACACATTTCGTTTTATCAGATATTTGGTTCCCTTGAGCCCAGGCAGAAATTCTCTGTGGAGTGTAATATAGTTCGGTGGTAGTCCTATACGATTGCAATCTTAAGTTGGAGGAGTGCACAACATCACTTATATGCGTTAAAGCTTTACTAATCTGCTCTGAGTTTATGTCCCGATTTAGCCGGCGAGACCACTTAGTAGCAATTTTAGTAGTATTTTCGCATTTATCTTTAGTTAAAAGTTGGTATCCCAACTTTATAAGTGATTTAGTTTTATCAGAATATATACACTCTATAATTTCGGACTGAGTAGCTGCTGTTATTTTCATTTTATTGATAAAAAAGTCTCTCAGCTGGCGATATCTATAATGCATATCGTTTGTTACGCCATTTAATATTTTCATGGTTTCAAAATCTAACTTACCATTATTTCCAAATATATCGCCTAATGTGTTGATACCACAATTAATCCAGCGATACCCAGTCCCGTCCGAAAAAGTACCCGGAAGGCCCGGATTGTCCCATAGCCTGAGTTCAGTATTATAAAATGAAGTCTGACTGATGTGCATGATTTTCTTCCAAATGTTTATAGCATGTTTAGCAGTCTTAAATTTCACCCGCTTGTAATAATTTGGGTCATGTGTGCGGAGCAGAAATTGGTTAGAGTCAGTACCCAGCAAGTATTGATAAAAGAATAGGCAAGACTCTTTCTTTAATAAGCTCCGAATTCGAAAAAAAAAGGTTGCCAAAAAATATAAATTAAAGTCCGGAAAAGCAAGTCCCCCTTTTGAAATTGGTAATGTCAAAAATGTTATGGCCCTGCGTGCCTTTTTGTATCCCCAAATAAAGCTGCTACAAACGGCGTCTAGTTTTTTAAAAAAAAGTTGGTTCGGTTGTAATGGTATGGCTCTAAACAGATAGAGTAGCTTGGGAAGTATTTTCATTTTGATCAAATTTAGTCGGCCTAATAGACTAAGAGGGATTTTGTGCCATTTTTTAAGAGTTGTGGTGGTTTATTTTAGAAAAGTATCATAATTTGTTTCCAATATTTTCCCTACTTTAGCCATTAACTTAATACCTAAATAGGTAGCTTCTCTGCAAGTGTCATAGATATGGGTATCCGGAGTATAGTTAGCTATAATTTGAGTTTTACTCACGTTCAATTTATAACCTGAGATTAAGCCATATTTTTGTGCTTCGTTAATAATTTCTGGCATAGCTTTATTAATATCACTCGTATAGATGGCTATGTCGTCAGCATAAGCCGTTAATTTCAAAGCAGTACCTCCATGAATCACTGGAATAATGTTGACTTGATCGTTTAGTGCATTTAGAAAAGGTTCTAAAGAAAGGGCAAAAAGTAAAGGGGAAAGGGGACAGCCTTGTCTTGTGCCTCTTGATATTTTAAAATTCGCTGATTCTTTATCTCCATAACTAATCAAAGCTAAAGGTTCATCATAAAGAGACATAACCCAATCCAGGTAAGACCCGGAAAGCCCCAATTTCTTTAATACTTCCCACAGATAATCCCACCCCACTCGGTCAAAAGCCTTTTCTGCGTCTAACAAAATCATACCGAGCGGGGTGTGTGTACCTTCGGCAACATCAAAGGCAATTATTGAAGTATTAACGTGTGTGGTAGTATCCCTTCCCATAACAAAACCGTGCTGTTGTAGATTAACAATAGAAGGCATACTAGGGGCAAGCCGATTTGCAAGTATCTTAGAAAAGATTTTAACATCAGTGTTAAGTAAGGAAATCGGTCGATAAGACCCACATTCTTTTTCGGGTTTCCCTTTTTTAAAAAAAAATATGATTTTCGCTATTTTCCATGAAGGAGGTGCTTGTTTGGAGACGCTAATTGAATTTATCACTTTCTCTAATAGGGGTAATAGTTCTTGAGCGCAAAGTTTGTAGAGTTCACCTGGTAAACAGTCTTCTCCGACCGCTTTCCCTGATGGTAGACTATCTATGGCCCGTTTTATTTCGTCTAGTGTTATTACAGAGTTGAGTTGTTGAACTGTTTCAGTATTTAATATTTGAGATGCGGTTAAGTATTTTTCTAAATATTGTGTTATAGCTGATTTTGCAGGTAATGCCTCTGGTGTGTACAATTGTTGGTAAAATTTAGCAAACTGGCTTAATATTTGATCCGTTCTATCATATGTATTTAAGTCATTCCCTACTATTTCTTTGATTTTTGTTTTAGCTTTCCTATCCGCGGTTTTAAAGGCCAGTAGTTTCCCAATACGATCGCCACCTTCATATTGTTTAAATTTATACTTTTGTAGTTGTGAAGTGTATCTTTCTCTCAATGTTTTTAATAAGCCTGCTTGTAGTTTCGCCAACTTTAGCCTAATACCTTCAATATTATTCTTTGCAAATCTTGTTGCCTCTGCCAAGCATATTTCCATATTTCGTATCTCGTCTATTATTTGTTTCTTCTTGTGGCGGTTCTCAGAGTTTTGCCTAAATATATATTGCTGGGCGAAGCCTCTAATACTGCACTTACATGAATCCCATACCATGTTTATATTGGCCGTATTAATATTGATTGAAATAAGCTCCTGAATATGTTGCTTAAGTAGGGTAGAAAATCTTGTATCTGTTAATAAATGTCTCGGGAAGGTAAATTTTCGTGTTTCTTTAGTTTGATCTTTAAACATAACTTCAAGTAATAGGGGATTGTGGTCGGAGGTAACTTTAGGGCAAATGTCAATCACACAATTATCTAAAATTTGTTCTGAAGCCCAAATCATATCGATTCTTGAACAGGATCTATGCGGTACAGAGTAGTATGTGTAGCCTGCCTGAAGAGGATATTTTGATCTCCATATGTCTCTGACATTATTCAATCTAGCTAATTCCAAGATTGCTGTTCTAACTTTATACATTCTTTTGTGTTTGCTTTGCCCGGTGGAGTCTATTTTATAATTGATAGTGCAATTAAAATCCCCTGCTATTACCAATTCTCCTTCCCATTCCAATAATTCTAGACTCAATTCTTCAAAAACTCTTGGGTCATCGATATTTGGTCCATATATTACACATAGTACTATTTTAAAATTATCACATTGCATCTGCGCAATTGCCCACCTCCCCCGAGCATCTGAGGCAGTTTTAGTTGTTACAAATCTAGCACCTCGTTGTATTAGAATAGCTACCCCTCTTATAGTCTCATCTAAGGTAGAGCATACCACCAAATTATAATTCAATTGTGAAAACAGCTTGCGATCTTGATATTTAACATGTGTCTCTGATAGCAAAACTATATTCGGATTATACATCTTAATCTCCTCCTTTACTAGATTTCTTTTATTTTTACTGTTTAGGCCGTCCACATTCCAACTTAGTATTCTTAATTTAGACATGTTGCTATCATGATAGTTATCCGGTACAAATTTCTCCCAACTATCTTTGCCCTTTTCGTATAGATTAAGTTTTCTTTACTGGACTTAAAAAAACAATCGAATCCTGCAATCCATTTTTTACCCACGTTTTTTCCCCACCCCTGACCTGAAAGGTCAGACCCTCCCCTGCAAGGACCCCAGCCTTGCCCTCGCACCCACCCGTCCCTTAGGGGGGAGCACCCCTCTATCTAGTGCTGCCGCTGAAAAGGCAGCAGAGTGAAAAAGCTAACATGATAATCTGCTCATGCCACAATTAAATTACTCCTTGTTTACTCATACTTTTTGTCTACAACAGTTTTAACCTGTATTGGACTGTTTATTCTATTTAATTTTCGTTCTGTTTTTCCCTTTCATTTTCCCTAGAAAATTTTTCCAGAGCTTGTTCCGCATCTTCTAAATCTGTAAAAAACAAACACATGGCCATTTCGTATGACCTTGAGGCGAGCAGGTTCTTGGAGATAGGCCATGCAACCCAAATTTTTGAAAGGATCTATCAGCTTCCTAAGCTCCCAGCGTTTGTCCATGGTGCCCTTGCTAAGATCCGACTTCACAAAGAACGTTAGATTGTCAACAGTCACGGGATTATTCGGCCTTGCTTTCAATGATACAGCTTGCCGCAAGAGAAAGTTACCAAAATAAATCAGGAACGGTCGAGGAAATTTACTGTTAGTATTTTTTTGTATCAAGGGCAGTCTATGGACTCTCTGCAGCTGTGAGTCCCAGTCCCAATCCGCAAGATCAGAAAAGGATCTCTGAAAGAGTTTCACCACAAATGTCCTAGGATCAGACCCCTCCATTCCTTCTGGTATACCAAATAGCCTGAGGTTTTGCCTTCGAGCGCGATTTTCCAAATCCTCCACTTTGGCTTCTAGCTTGGAGACTCTTGAAGTATTCTGTTTTGCAGTTGCTGAGGTCTTATTAACATCTCCTTCCACTTCTACAATACGTTGTTTAATGTCTTCGATCTCTTTTGTCGCTCCTCCCAGGCCTTGGCAGATGATACTCATTGTTTCTTGCATCTTAGTGTTGTCTTCTCTAAGATGCAGATATTGTTGTTGAATCTCCGCTCTTTGCTCTAGGAGAGTCTGCATTATTGATTCCATGAGCGTCTTTGTTGGATCTGGAGCCTTAGAGGTATTAGGGAGATTAGGGAGATTGGAAGGATTAGTGGAGTTAGTGGAGTTAGGAAATTCCTGTGGGACCATTGGGCGAAAACTTGCTTCAGATAGCAGTCCAGAACCTGTTGGTGTATCTTGGGTCTTACTAATAGAGTCATCTGATCTCAGCTCTATATCATTTTCTCCAAGACTATTGCCTATATTTTCAATAGAGGTTTCTATGATCGGTATCTGTGTTTTTTTCAATCTTGACATTATAGACTCATTCTTCTCTTTCAGTTGTACAGGATCGGGGGTAACATAATCAGGATCTTGGTCACCGGACTCAAACGTCTCATTATTATGTTCGGCGGGAATAGAAACAGTGTTGTCGATTGGAGTAGACGAGGGGATTGTACCTGTTGAGGGTACCCCAGATGCAGGCTCTGTATCGGTCATGGCTGAGGCTGAATATTGCGTAGTCTCTTGGTTAATAGAGGCACCATCTTGGGTATGCTCGCTAGTAATGTCTATAAAGTTGTTTTTGCAAGCCCCCTGAGTATTGTGACCCTCGTCTGGGCTGGCACCTGACAGTCTTAGAGCCATGCTCTTGACCCCTCCCTTCGCCTCAATCCATCTTCTCAGAGGGCTATCGTCAATTAAACGGCTTTTCTTATTTCCAAGGGCTTCCTTATTGGCTGTCTTAAATAAAGCATTTTTTTGCTTGGTTTTAACTTTCATCTTAATTTTCTTGACGGTAGTTTTTTTACTTGCTAGGTTTTTAAGTGCTTCTTCAACTCCCTCGTCTTCTGTCAACTCTTCGTACTCTAAGTTCGAGTCTTCATCAGCAACAGCCGTGCTTTCCTGCGCTGAGCCCTCGCCGTTTCCCTTCTCCCTTATTACGATTAGGTCAATATTAGCACTAGCGGTAGCAGAGATAGATTCCTCCACCCTGTTTTTTTGATTCCCTTGGGATTGGGCCGTAGTTTTTGTCCCCTCTGAATCTTCTAACACTTCTGTTATTTGCAAGGTCGAACTTCCATCACTAGGAATAGTCACACTGTTCGCTACCTGAGTCTCCAAAACAGCTTCTGACACGTCTGAACATGAGACAGTAACAAAGGGCTCTTTATCTGTATCTGTATCTGAAATTTCCGCCACTGTTAAATTAGATCTAATGTTTTCTAATTCTTCTTCCTTTTTGTCCATATTATTCAGTTTTTTTTGGGTTTTGAGCGCAGTCAATCGCTCTAAATCCGGATCAAGCTCAATACAATCGCCGCTAGCAGGAGCGCTTTTCCCTTCCCCTTGCATCTTCTCCTCAGTCTCACCGGCCGGTTTGCTACTTTTCACTTTTACTTTCGGCCCCCCGCTTTTATCCACACAGTTATTTTCCTGAGCAAGCTGAGCTTCCTTACTGCTGCTGGACCCCCCCACAGCTGCCGCCCCAGCAATCCCAGTAATTGCAGCCATTGTACTTGCGTTTGGGTGTCTGCCAGCCGGGGCGGTCTTCTTGCTCCGTGTGGTCCTCTGCCGAGCGGACATCGATTTCCCTGATGCCTCCGCCTCCGCCTCCGTTCACTGTGGCTGCCTCTGTGTTCCTATGAGGATTGTTTCCCGAATCAGGTGTGCGATCAGCTGAGGTGAGCCAGCTCCGCCTCTGCCTCTGCCTCCCGGCGTGCTGACCGGGCGGGCTACCGCGTAGAACCAAACGCGGGAGGAGTTGCTGCCAAATTGAAGCAGTGCCCGTAGCATTGAGCTTCGAAATTGACAAATAATGCAGGCGAGGACCGAGGTAAACCTCGGACTGTAGCAGATTGTAGCAGAGAATTGGACACTGCTCATACGTACTAGTTGTGGCGTTCGGGGGGGGGGGGGGGTTTCACTCGCGTTTTCACCGGGGCAAATCCTTTGTTATTTTCCAGCAAAGATTAGATATGCGAATTCCTTTTTATCCGCTTCTCCGTTTTCTCCGATTTTTCACTGCTCAAACAAAATCTTGACAGAGCAGCATCATGTAGCGTCCTCACTCGGCGGTATCAGCCCGCCATCTTGACTCCTCCCCTGATCCTCTTTCTAGGCTTATTGTATTCTGCAACACACATAGGAAGGAAGAGGAAATCACCTCTTCTTATCGTTTTTGCTATTGTTTTTGTGCAGGAAGGAACCTCTTCATGCACAGAATCAATCTCCCCGCAACACAGGCACCTTTGCACCATGGTGCAAGGGTGCCTGCATGGCGTATGGCAGCAGATTGTGAGCCAGTGCAGGGGAATCCACAGGGATGCATCATATTGTTGTAAATATGACATATACCTGTGTTGTGAAGGTGCTGTAGCATGGCGCAGCCAAAGAGCTTGCGGCGCTGTGTTGCTGCACTTTCTTGTAAATAAGGCCCTGAGAACTTTGGCACTGGCTTCTAGGTACTGACCAACACCTTTTCTTACAGCACGGTATTGTCCTCTGCACCAGGCCTTGGTAGCTTGCATTGCCCATTGTGTACTGGTCAAGGTCCTGTCCAGCTTGTCACTGCCTTGTGTGTAGTATTAGGTACTGCGGTATGTGTATTCTAAGCATTTCCCGTAACCTGGCTCCCTTAACTCTCCTCTACGTCTTGTGAATGGCTTTAGTGCTCTGCTCTTGATACACATGCCTGCCAGTGCCTTTTCTGTGTATTGCCCAGGTTTTACTGTCATCTTTGTATCTTTACTGGCTTTGCCCATATGACTGTGCCCACCGTGTACTACCACTGTTATCTCATACCAGGTACTTCTCTTTGTCTTTCACTCCTGCTCTACTCTGACCTTTGTTCTTTTGGAACTGCCTGACGTTCCAAGCAGAAAGGAAATGTATACTACAAGCTGCAAGTATCACCTACCTGCAGGCTTCTACGTGAATGTTAAACACACAAGATGATGGATGGAATGTTGCACAATGGCAAAACATTCACCCCCAGTCACAGATCTGGGTTTCATCCATCGTTATTTTGCTCGCCATGCCACCCCAGTTCAGACATGGCCATATGCAAATCGGTCTTGACCCTGTGCCTCATGGGAACAGACCAGCCCGAACTGCCAAGCCATGTCTTGCCTGGACTGGAATCAAGCATCCTAGGACCGGTTTCTGGCTATCAGCCGTCATCAGCCAGGATAGCTTGACTCCAGTGGCGTAGTGAGCACGAGACCAACGTCTGGGCATACCCTTCCCACATAGGGCGAACAGCAAAACACACAAGATGATGGACGGAATGTTGCACAATGGCAAAACATTCACCCCCAGTCACAGATCTGGGTTTAATCCATCGTTATTTTGCTCACCATGCCACCCCAGTTCAGACATGGCCATATGCAAATCGGTCTTGACCCTGTGCCTCATGGGAACAGTCCAGCCCGAACTGCCAAGCCATGTCTTGCCTGGACTGGAATCAAGCATCCTAGGACCGGTTTCTGGCTATCAGCCGTCATCAGCCAGGATAGCTTGACTCCAGTGGCGTAGTGAGCATGGGACCCACGTCTGGGCATACCCTTCCCACAAAGGGCGAACAGCAAAACACACAAGATGATGGACGGAATGTTGCACAATGGCAAACATTTACCCCCAGTCACAGATCTGGGTTTAATCCATTGTTATTTTGCTCACCACGCCACCCAAGTTTAGACATGGCCATATGCAAATAAGTCTTGACCTTGTGCCTCATGGGAACAGTCCAGCCCGAACTGCCAAGCCATGTCTACCCTGGACCGGAATCAAGCATCCTAGGACCGGTTTCTGGCTATCAGCCGTCATCAGCTGGGATAGCTTCACTCCAGTGGCATAGTGAGCACGGGACCCACGTCTGGGCATAGATCCAAATCAGCTTCACTTTATCACTCATGTTTTGCTTTTTACGCTGCTCTCACTTCTCATTAGGATTTCCCACTTCTTCATTTGCCTACTGCATTTGGCCTTTCATATTTACCCACAGGCTTCTAGAAGTTTCCATTAAGATCTAAAAGTTTCCATTAAGATCTGACAGTTTCCCAAAGTTCCCCTGCGTTGTTGACCTTACCATTGGCATTTTTCACATTATTATTCTTCTAATAGCATGTTGTCTCCCACCCCATCAGCCTGATGTTTGCTATTTTTTAATTTTTAATTTTATTTCCGACCCCACAAGAACGAGCTATAAATATTTGAACAGTCAAGAATTTTCAAGTAAAGTGCTGAAAGGTTACTTATCCCTTTTCTAACAAGGACAATACGATAATTCATTTAATTTACCCATGATTAAATACAGAATCTTAATTTCGCACATTATTTAAAAGTAGGATTAGGAAACCATAACTTATACGGGCCAAACAATAAATTATCGAAAGCAAGCAGCATAATATTTTAAATACACTTGGCAACAACCCATATACCTTCATTAATTCATTGGGCCATTAGCAATCGTTTCTTCCCTGGAGATGTCAGAATTAATAATGATTTGTTTTTTAAACCTGATGATTGCTACTTAGTCTGTCACTTCCAGACATGGTCCCTATTTAAATCTTTCTTGAGACAGACATTTGATTCTGGCGTTTATATTTTCATCTTTCTCTTACCGGTTATAACTTCCAAATTCCCATTGAAGGATTACTCTATGTTATGTCATTTACCCACTGTGCTTATCCCATGATTCCTCTATCGTTTGATTTTTCTGCAGCTTGTCCTTACCATGAATAGGTGTGTCTTGTTCTGTTACTTACCCCTTGGCCATCTCCATGAGAACCAAATAACCTTGAAAAGAGGAAGACAACAGACATAAGATTACCATGTATTTTAATATACACAATGTTTATTTTTTATGAATGTAGCTTTTTCATGCCTTTGCCTTGACATTGTTTCCGTAGTTGACTTCACACAATATGAATTCAGACAGAGATTTTAGCCAAACTGCAAACCTTAACGCAATCAGTGCAACAACTTCTTTGCACAACCTTATCCTGATTGTCAAAGCAATACTTATTGTTGCCTTTACTCCTTCCGTTTTGCAACAGATTCACTTCCGAAGCTGCTTTGGGTTTTGAACAAGCTGAGCCACCAACCAACACATCACTAACCAGGCTGGAAGTTCATTCAGTCAAGTTTCCCCCTGAAGTATTCAAACAAATGTCTAGAAGCCCATTACAAATGATCTTGTATTTTTCACTTGCTCCAATCCCTCCTGCTTCTCCCATACAGGTATTTAATTCTGTGCCGTGCCGTAGAGGGTGGAACCAAGCCAAAGATGGTGGCAGAGGACTGAGATTTGAGCTCTTGCACCACCTACTCTTACTGCCAATGATCCTTGACATGACACCTTAAATTGGGATGCCATTCTAGCACATGCAAGTTCAGCAGAACAGTTAGGGCCATGGAAACCCATTGATGAGTGTTGCAAAATAGGTTCCACCTATTTAGTGTGCCTGGATGTTTTGCTTTTTTTTATCACCCGGTTTTGTACTTATTACTGTGGAGAGTTTCACTACTTGTGTCGTTCCCACAGTACTAGCATGGTAAGCAGACTGCGTTTTTTTATCGCCAGTGTCCACCTTTTAGCAAAAGGCTGCTGCGATGCAGCTAGGGTAAGGCGGCACTTGGCTGGTTACACATGAATATGTTAACACGTGTGCACACGCATGTGCACAGGTGTGCATGCTGTGTGTGTGGACTACTGTTGTGTGCAGCCGGTAACTATGCAAAGCTAGCCTGGGGTAGAGAGGACTCCCAGGCTAACTGAACAAAGGAGGAAGCCCAGACAACTGGCGATAACACAGTAGGGGGCTCTCATTGATGTTTTGGTGGAAAAGACCCTGGCAGTGATGTCTGCAAGAGGTGGAGCTGAGGCTCCCAGGGGAGATATAGCCAGTGACTTCTAGATGGCGTCATCTTGAACTATCCCAGCATGCTTTGCAGGTGGGTTCGAACGGGGTGGAGAGGTGATGCCGCATGCTCGGATTTGCCAGGGGTGCCTGGCCTCTAAAACCTTCCACCTTCCTTTACAATTCTTGCACAAGGGAGAGAAAGTGCATTTTGCTGTTGGACTCTGAACACTGGGGTTGCGACTGCAGCAGCAGCCACAGACAACTGGAAGGACAAACCCCCTGATGCCTAAGAGACAAAGGGCCTGAATTAGATCTTGGAGGACAGGTTACTTCATCACAACGGTGACAAAGTACCCGACCACCGAAATATAAATCCCATAGGATAAAATGGGATTTATATATCAGCAGGCGGGATATCCGTCATTGTTGTGACAGAGTAACCCATCCAACTAGATCTACGTTAGGCCCTATTTATTATTTATTTATTTATTTATTTATTTATTTATTTATTTATTTATTTATTTATTTATTTATATAGCGCCAGAATCAACCCCCGAAGGGGTATCTCTGTGCTGCGGACATGCAACAGAAATGCTGAGGGGCTGGCACATGATCAGAGACAGAAAATTAAGGTCCTACGTGCTTCCGAAATTGTAGGTGGTCAGGGTATTGTCTCAAGTACAAGGGGAGCTGGTTCCAGTAAAGAGGATCAAGGTGGGAGAAAGCCTTTCCACCCATCTGGCTTTCCTAACTCAGGGGACCACGAGGAGGGATTTG
Organism: Lissotriton vulgaris; assembly: GCF_964263255.1. Classification (NCBI taxonomy): domain Eukaryota; kingdom Metazoa; phylum Chordata; class Amphibia; order Caudata; family Salamandridae; genus Lissotriton; species Lissotriton vulgaris. The sequence goes on from NC_141697.1 coordinate 591,748,081, forward strand.
GTTCCAGAGCGGAGTGATCTAGATGGTGTATACTGCGTGCTTTTCTCTGCCAGATAGGCGGGCCATGATTGTTTAAAGCTTTGTGGACCGTGCAGCAAACTTTAAACTTAATCCGCTCACGTACTGGAAGCCAGTATAGCTGATGGAGGAGAGGGCGAGAGGCAGTCCGGGGTAGGGCATTTAAGACCAGTCGCGCTGCAGTGTTCTGGACTACCTGCAATCTGCACAGCGAGGACTTATTGACCGAGGCCAAGAGGCCATTGCAGTAGTCCAGACTGCTCAGTATTAGTGCCTGCGTCAGAGTCTTCCAAGTGGAATCGGGAAGCAGAGGAAAAACTAGACGTAATAGGCCCAACATGTGGAAACAGGAGCCAGCTGTCAGAGCAGCGTGCTCTTTCAGACTGAGACCCTGGTCAAGGCGAATGCCTGGGCTCTTGACAGTTGACTTGGGAGTGGGGGGGCATACCTAAGTCCACTGGCTACCAATCAGCGTTCCATAGTAAGGGGGTGTCTCCGAAGAGCATGATTTCTGTCTTCACCACTTTGAATTGGAGGAAGTTACATCTCATCCAATTGGAGATGATTTTCATTCCGGAAGAGAAGGCCCACTGCACAGAGGAAGTGAATTTATTGAAGGGAATTAGCAGCTGTGTATCGTCGGCGTAAGAGATGGGAATGAAACCGCAGATTCTAAGGAGATTTGCCAAGGGAGCCACATAGATATTAAACAAAGTAGGGCTCAGACAAGAGCCCTGGGGAACTCCCTTGGTCACTTTCATAGACGCCGAGCGATAAGGGCCAAGATTAATGGTCTGAGTCCGGTAGGAGAGAAAGCTCGACATCCACCAGAAGGCAGAATCTCTTAGTCCAATCTCTTCCGGTCTCCTGAGCAATATCTCATGTTAGACTGTGTCGAACGCGGCAAAAAGGTCCAACAGCACCAGAATCGTCGATTGGCCCCCGTCTAGGTTAATCCTGATGTTGTCTTGACTGCTAGCAGGGCTGATTCGGTGCTGTATTGGGCCTGAAGCCTGACTGGGAAGGGTCAAGACTGCCAGTGAGTTCGACATGGTTGGACAAATGTTTGTTGATGTGTTTCTCTAATAATTTGCTCATGAGAGGGAGAAGCGAGATAGGACGGAGATTGGAGAGATCAGTCATGGGGGCCTTGGAGTTCTTGCGGATAGGCATAACCTGTGCTGCTTTCCATTCCAGAGGGGCATGACCCTCTCTCAGCGAAAGATTGAGGAGAAACTCGATGTATGGAGATATTTGATGGGACAAGGAGGCTGCGACTTTGGCCTGAAAGATATCTAGGGGTGAGCCTGATTTTACAATACGTAACATTGTCTCAACATCTCCCGAGGTCACAGGAGGGAAACTCTCTAATAGCTGAATGTTTACCTGTTCTGGCAAGTCATGAGTCAGGGGTCCTGGAGGCTGGCTCCCTGATGAAACGAGTTTATCATATATAAGCTCTACTTTCTGAGAGAAATAGTGTGCAATGTCATTGCAAAGGAATTGTGAGGGGGCCTCTAAAATATCACATGCCGAGGGGCTGATAAAAGACTGGAGAATACAGTAAAGTGTTTGGGGAGCGTTTCCAGCCTGTGCTAATTGAGAAGCGATATCTGCTTTCCTTAAGGTTTTTTTGGTAGTCAGAGAGAGTGGCCTTAAAACTATCTTTATCTCTCTCATCAAGGGTGCGGCGCCAGCATCTTTTGAGTTTTCTGCATAATTATTTTTTGAGTGCAAAGCTGAGGGGAAAACCAAGCAGTCTGAGGGCGTTTTGAGGAGTTGGAAAAAGATTTCAGTGGCGCGTGCTGGTCCATGGCGCAGGTGATTTTGACAAAAGCATCCTCTATATTGACAGGTGCGGTTGCCCCAGGGCGCCAGGAAGGTGGCCTGGAAGCGCTTTGGGGTGATTTTCTTCCATTGTCTATGGGCAGAGTAGGCAACAGGGGTGGGACTGTTCATCTCCCTAGGGCCATGGATACAAAATTCAATGATCTGACCATGTCAGCGGCTGAGGAGGTTCACACAAAATACAGGATGAGTTAGAAAAAATGATGTCCATTGTGTAACCTGCTATGTGGGTGGGCCTTCATTGCGCTTGAGTAAGCCCAGAAGAGCAAGGTCTGCCATAAGTGTCATTGCATCGGTATTAGAGCTACATTCACTGTGGACATTAAAGTCTCCCAACTGTAAGAGATTGTTGGTCGAAATCACATGGGGGGCTAAAAATTTGGTGAGTTGGACTGAGAATTTGGCTAAGGGGCCAGGGGGTTGGTAGACTAAGGCCCCCTTCCAGCTGAATTGTGACAAGAGGTGCAACCGATTTATCATGATTTCAATAGTTGAGTTGCAGCGCTGCACTAATGAAGTGACTTTGATGCTGTCCTTTTGTATTATTGCACTTCCGCCTCCTACCTTTGACTGTCTATCCATTCTTATGATCCTGTACCCCTCAGGCAGAGCTAGTGTGATGGCAGGAGAAGAATGGGGCTTAAGCCATGTTTCAGTCAAGAAACCGATGTCAGGCTGCACGGAGGAGATGAGGTCCCATATTTTGATGGTATGCTTGGGCAAGGATCTAACATTGCAGAGCATACTTTTCCAACCTGACTTGGTAATAGGGGGATCGATTTCCTGTGTCACTGGTAGAGTAGGTAGTAATTTGAGGAAGTGGGGGATATAAGTTGGGGTAAGAACAGCATGGTTCACCATAGGTGGGGGCTGCCTCCATGAAAGTACCTTGATATCGGAATGCTCGGCAGGAGAAAGAGCCCTCTAAAGCTGGCCAAGTCCCAGGCCGGCATAGCGGCCAGGGGTCAGTTCTTAGATCTAGAAGCTCTTTGCTGGAATAGGATCAGAGGCTAATCCATCCTGGATCGGGGGTGGATTGCCCAGGGTCCCTGGCTCCTGGCGACGTCAGGGCACGGACGGGCGCAGACGGGCTTGCCTCTGGCACGCCGCCAGCGCACCCGCTGCGCGCCTCCGGTGAAGCATCCTTTTTTGTAGAGGTGAGTTGGGTCGCTAGAACGCCAACTCCCACTCTACCGGAAGTGAGTCAGGTCAATCCCCCCTCCCCTCAAACGAGATACTCTCGCAGTGGACCGAGGAGGTTGCCCTTAAGTATGAATACAGGCAAACCTTAATGGAGGACAGTGAGGTAGTAAACTCTTTTGTTATTAAAAACTCGTTATTCAGTTTTAAAATATACAGAGCTGTCCAGAATAAATACGGTAGTTAAAACCAGTCGGGATCAGTTATGAAAGCTCGTTAGTCAGATTTAAAAACATACATACAAAACTGTGCAAAAGCGCAAAGCAATCAATATCTGTACTCAATGCAAGAAGCATTCTGCCCACAGTTGACCCCTGGATGGTTGGTCTCATCAATGGCCAGTGAGGCTGGCCTCCTTATGGCCTCTGAGGACCTGCTTTGGAAAGATCTAGACTTCGACAGCCCAGAAGGAGGAGAGGAGCACCAAGCACAAAAGTAAAGGAGGAAAACTGAAACAGGAAGCCAGTAAAAGCAGCTCTCTGCAAAATGTACCACCCTGTGGTGAGGAGGTCTGCCGAAACTATTCCTGGAGGCTAGAGCTCACCACCAGGAGAAAAAAATGAGTCCAAGATTGTCTAAATCAGCCCAAAGGGGCCGGAGATATTCACTTTTAAAGATCTTGACCTCTGACCCCACTGTGAGGAACGTAGCAAGTGGCACTGTGCGGCAAGTTCTACCCTTACCCCAGGGGTGGGCCAGAACCTGGGGGTCGGTGCACCTTTAATTACATTGAGGGAGGGGCGTGCATGGGGTGTCGGGACCCCTCCCTTCCAATTTTTTGAGTTATGTGGATGTAATGGCAGAGAGCAATTAACATCCATAGTTAATTTGGAATAATGCCTTGGCTGCCTGATTGTCCCAGTCTCTAACATTAACATGTCAGGTAGGCAGGCAGTTATCAGGAGACACATGAACTAGTGCACATATGCCAGTATTATGTTTTCTCTTTTTGGGAGATTTGATTTTGTGGTTCAACCTAAGCAGGCTAAGTACTGACTTGGACTAACTGGGACCACTGCCAGTGGCTGAGGGAGAACAGACTCCCCTTGCCAGGCCCAGGCTCCTTATCCTGGCACATCCTTTAATTACTCCTAAATAGATGAAGAAAGCCGTCCTGCCTGACGCTGCCAGCCTGTGTTTTAAGCTTCATGACCAGACTGGCCTTGAAATACAGGGCTCAGGGTGTACACTGTGCACAATCCTTTCTGCATGGTGCCCATCCTAAACTAATGTATTTCAATGTTTCAAACTCTCATATCTGCAAAGGATTCCATTTTGCACACAGCTGCAACGCACATCCCAAGCTGATGTATTTCAAGCCACAACATAAGTCAGCATATATGGAAACACCTTAAAATTCACAAGGATGTGCGCCATACCAAACACGCATTGGCATAGCCAATAGGTCTCGCTTTTGGGACCTTATAAGTATTTAGTTATTCAGTACAATATCCTTGGTGCACCAACATTAACCGTTGCATGGCTAAACACTTATAAGGTCACTAAGGCGAGACCTATTGGCTATGCCAATGCTTGTTTTTAAGGCAGACAAGAATGGTCTGTCAATTGTCATTCCAAAAAGAAAGGAGTAAAGCCAACTCTAATGTTTGTCCGTGTTTTGGCAGCATATGCTTTTCATAAATCTAACAACTATTCCTGTTAGAGCTCCACCTAGGGAGCAGCACTATGAATTTGGCACTTTCACACGGACAATCAAACTGTTGCTCATAAGTCTCTTGTGATGCTGTCAATCTAACTTGTCAATAATTTTATCCAGTTTCATTTTTGATTTTGAAAAGGAATTTAATTACATCTGATCTAGGCCCATGACCAGTGGCAACCCAACATTTTCAATAAGTGACCAAAGGTTTCAATAGAAAATATTAATTAAGGAAGGGCTTACTTTTTTATATGGTGCCTGGATCTTTCAGAAAATCATGCATGTAAGAATGAGAAAATACAAGACAGCCCGAAGAGACAAAACAAATAAGACAGAAGTAAAAATGCAGGTGTGAGTCAGGTTGGAAAACATGTAAGAAAGAGGGTTAGAGAGATTGCTAGAAAACGAGAGAAGTAGGACAGAAAGGAGAGAAAAACAGAGGCGATTGGAAGGGGAGAGATGAGGGATAAGTACAAGAGAAAGGAGAAGAAAGACATAAGAAGAGAGAAGGTGGTTAGTACGGGGGCAGTGGGGAAAAAAGAAGAGAAGAAAGTACCTGGAGAGAGGACATGTGGTGGGAGTGAGTGGTGAAAGGCAAGAGTAGCTAAGAAAGGGAGCAGGGAACACGCAGAAAGGAAATTAAAAAGAGGAGAGGAGTTGAAAGTGTGTGAGGTACAGAGAGGTTGGAAAGATGTGAGGCAGATGAGAATTAAGAGATTCTGAGGGAAGAGGAGAAGGAAAAGAAGAGAGCAACAATTAGGAAGAGGAAAGAGGGTAGGAGTGAGAGACAGAAATGATGTTGAAAGTACAAATCAGTCAGACTTGACGCTGTCAGTCTGCAGGTTTCAAGAAAATCGAAAATCACCGAGTGAATTTGTACATTTACTCGGAGAGAGTATCCTTTCGCACTGCCTTCTAGGTGATCTCTGAGCTCCTCCAGCTTTCGATGGAGCTACATGTAAACATTAGAAAATGGATTGAAAAAGACACAACCTGTTTTCCGACTTTTTCTTGTAAAGAGCATGGCACATTGCACACTTCCATTATCCGGGCATACTTCATCAAGGCCATAATTGCTACTTGCACAGCTTCCATTTACATGCTCAAAAACAGCAAACACAAATGAATTTGGAAGGCAACAAGCAGAATAATGCAGCAACAATTTCGAGAATGAATTTTCAGAGCAGCTCATTCTACAGCCCTCCACATGGAACAATGTCTCTTTTGCGTGTCCTTCCTGTATGTGAGGAGGTGGAAGTGAAATGTACCAGGGGTTAGAGCTTCCTGGGTCCAGCAATCCTTGACAATGAGGGGATACATGAGATGGAGCGTCTGAAGCCCTGTTGGGAATGGAAGTCAGGCAGTGTCCCATCTGATCAAACCCTGGGAGGGAGAGGGGTCTGGCCATCAGGGCACGTGCACCGCCTGTGCTGGATGGCCACAGCGGCTATGGCCAGAGGAGCCCGAGGTGCAGCAGGGGTTTGCCATACCTCGGTACCATAGAATGAAGACGCAGGTGTCAATGTAGGAGCACCAGATGTCCCCTGAGGGAGATGCTAAGATTGTGACCTGTGCATTAACTTGTGGAAGTCTCCAGAGCAAGCACTTGCGTCCAGGCTTACTATTGGTTTACGTTGTCAGCTTTACACTTAAAGTTGAAGTGAACTGGAAAATGCTGATAATTCCTGCAAAGTGGCCGTAGCGGGAGGAACAGCACAAACATTGGCAATCCACGCAAAGTCGTATCAACTAAAGCCATGCAAAGCAGCTCCCTAGCCTGCAATGGAGTACTGTGCCACATGAAATGAATGCACAAACAATGGGCCAAAGGAATTTCCATGATAATTCTAAGCGTAACACGCCATTTTTGAAAAAATTACATGGTGTATACATTTACCCTTGAGCCGTCATTTGCTTGAGGTAAATTGTACACGAGGGTGGGCCTCAAAGATAGAACTCCCTCAAGACACTGCAAGTTGAGCCTTGCACCATGGCACAATGCTAAATTATTCCCAACATCATACAAGCATGACTTTTTGGGTGACGTCATTGATGCGGGACGCATCAATACAACAAAGCCGACATTTTGTCAGCTCACAAATGCATCATGGGAGATTGTCTTGCAGCGGCGGCGTGGATCAAGGTGAATCTGCCCTTAGTTTGCTGCGACAAACAGGGAGGAGGTGAGGTCTTAGACCGCAGAGAGGGGCTGCTCCTACGGTAGCCTGTGGCAGTGCAGCCCCGCAATGCACCACTGTTCGGCTTAACCTTTGTTAAGTAATTCCAATGTTAGGGAGGTACTTATCGACCACTAATCACTGGGCTTCAAAAATAAACAGTACAAGGTTAAACACACCAGAGCAAAGCCACATACTTGAGGTGAGAGGAACCTGCAGAGATGGAAGCCCTCGGGAGAGGTAGGGAGAGGCGGTGAGATGTGGTGGAAAAGGTGCTCGTGAAAAACAAAGGAGGTCATTGTAGAAGCAGCAGCAGATGCTTGGCCACGTGCGAAAGTGAAAGCAGTGTGGTGGGGTAGGGGCATGAAAGTGAAAGCAATCAGACGCTCTCTGTGGTAATCACGCGAGTGGTGCGCACGCAGCGGTGATCGTTCTGTAAGGGAGGCCAAGGGAGGCTGCGCTCGTGCAAGCTCGCGTGAACGCAAGCACTAGGACTAGGGTATGGCAGCACTTTCAAAACCTGTATAATAAATGTCTCTCCGAGTAGCGCATGCGCTGGCTCAGGCGAGACCTAAAAAGGAATTCTATCCACACAGTGACCACCCTAAGCTCATTTATTTTATGGTGCTCTTGTATGTGCTAATGAAGTAATTTGCACATATGAGAGCGCCTTGGAATTTGTGAGCACAGAGTGGCTTATTTACAAGCCCCTTGCGCTGCCGGTGTGTCTCTTTTAATATTGGGAAAAGTGACGTAATGGCGGCATAAGAGGCATGTAAATAAGCCCCAGAATGCTCGCTGTACTACAAGTATTCCTGTTATATACGGCGCACATTCTGAGCTTGTGTTTCAAGGCCCTCTCATATTTGCTAATGAGGCCATTAGCAATAGATGTGGGTGAGCCAAAAAGGTAGCAGGGAGAGCCGAGCCAAGGGTCAAGGCTGGCTCTAACAGGCACATGCATCAACCAGTTTTTGTGAGCGCAAATGGTGCGATTCGCAAAAATCGCCTGTTAGCGCCCACAAAAAGGGCATTTGTGATGCATCAAGGTTCAAGGCAATCGCAATTTGAGGATTCGCAATTATTTGCGATTTCTCAAATTGCGATTGCATTTAAGGAATCGCAATTTGCGACTCCTTAAATGCAATGGAAGAACCACTTTAAAATAGCGATTTTGCTAATAGGGGCGCAAATTACCATGAAGTTGAACTTGATGGTAATTTGCAAAAACGTTGAAAAATGCACTTTAGTGCATCTTTCAAAGTTTCATGTTGCGCACACACATGCCCTTGGGACATGTGTGTGCGCAACATGGGTGCACATCACTATTTCAGGGGTGCAACAGGGGTGTAATTTTGACACCCTTTTACCCTTGAAATTGCACGCTCAATTTGCGAGTACCTATTGGTACTCGCAAATTGCACATGCAATCTACCATTTATTCCTATGGGCCTGTAGGCACATAGGAATGAATTGGGAGCCATTTCTTAATTGCGACTCGCAATTTGCGAGTTGCAATTAAGGAATTTGTAGGAATCGCTATTTTCTCTGCGATTCCTACATGCATAGGCATTTGTGCTTCCTTATTAGCAAATCCTCATTTTTCGATAATAAGGAATCGCAAATAGCATGTTTGATGCATGTGCCTGTAAGAGCCCATACACAAACTGAGCCTCAAAAATTCTATATATATATCATGCAACAAAGATTATGTTGAATATGATAAGATGTCCTCATTATTTCAAAGAGTGTAATTCTTTAACATGAGGAAGTCTTACACCTTAGCCCATCAGATTATATCACTGTATTGAGAAGTATTTATTAAAAGTGAAAGTGCTTAAACATGAACTGAGCAACTCCTGCCCCACTCTGACGACAGTGCTATTAGTGACCTAAGAGGCGAGTCAGGGATCGGGTGTACTCTATATGTCGGCTAAATTCTTACCATACATGAATCACAATTGCATCATTTTGCATCATTTTACACCATTTTTTTAAAATTCTCTATGGGGAGAACCCTCCAGGACCCTCACTTTGCAACAACATTAGTTAATCAGACATATGTCACACCACTTTCAAATTCCACTAGCTGTCTCTGATGAGGTGTGTACCATTTTAGGTGGTTTGGGGGTTGACTGCGATTTGCCACCATTGACAGACCCCAAAGGCAAAGTCCTCCTTTCAGAGAACGTTATGTTTTGTGTATTTATACGGCATGTATTGTGTTGCTAAAGACGTTCCATGACTGAGATGGTGGCTCAGATGTGCAGGAGGAGGTTGTGCAGACTCTGATATTAATCTCCCTATCCCAACCAAAACATGGCTAAACGACTCCTCTTCCACTATTCTTGACATCCAAGTCCCACCCAGCTACGATAACATTCATCAAGACAATGCTAACTATCTTGGGGGTGGTCTTGCTTGCATTCATCAGTCTAACCTATCTGTTAAGTAGAGCTTGCTCTTGCCTTGGTTATTTAGACTGATATCGGGTAATGTGGTAAGAAACATAGCGCATCGTAGTGGTGTTATACATTGGTCTTCAACCTAGAGATGTGTGGAATTTGCATAACTTACTTTTGGGTAATGACACAAAATTCTAAGTAAATTACACACAATATGTGTAAAATGTGAAATGCAAATCTGACAGCGCTATATTTTAGGGCAAAATGCAACCCCACTTCCACTTTGGCTGCAAGGGCACTTATTTGTTCTAAAAAAAGATCCGAAAATACAAACAAGAGTTGCTCCCTTCTTTTTGTTGTATGTCACTCCCTCTAAAGGTTTTGCTTTTGTAGTCTTATTCGCCACCGCTTCGGCTCCAATGGCATAAAGGAAGGGTAACGCTCTCTGTGAAAACACAAAAATACTAATACAGTCCACAAGAGAAGATACAAGATCAAATACCTGTCGGAGGATAGTCCTTCTGGAAACCGGGGTCCTAATTTTTGTATTTAAATTTCATGTTAGAGCTACAATCATGCACTTTATTAAATAAACATTTTAATTTCACCATCTGCCCAAATCACTCACCAGTGATACTGATTTTCCAGTGTCCTGTGCCTCTTTAGTTTTCTGAGAAAAAGGCACCATGTAGTATGGCTTTCCTACAGTTAACATTACAAAAAATGTAATTATTAGTAGTGATGATACATGAAGGGAAAGACTCCCTTGTAAAACTCTGTGATTTGCCAGACTTGAACCAGGCGCTACTTTTTGTTATCTGGTCTCCATATGTGTGTTGTCTACATCAGACTTCTATTGTGCCCTGTAAATAATGCACTTCACTCAGTCTTTTCCTGCCTGGCATAGTGTACAAATAGGAGTCATGCCCAGCCTGTCACCCTCCTGTATGGCAACTAAGGCACGCACCTCTTTGGACTGTCCAAGGCTACATCAAGCATAGCACTTTCCTGTAAGCATCAGTCCTTTTCTTATCCAACTTGACCCCTCCATCTCTGTAATGTCAAACAAGCATTCTTTAGTTTGATACCAGTCTCTGTCAATTCTTTGTCATTTTTTTGCCATGGTTCCATTTATATTAATATGAATCTCATAATGTATACAGATTTGTGTCTGGTTCTATGATCTTTGTTCTTCCTTGAATCCCGAGGGGCTTATTTACAAGCCCCTTGCACCACCGCTGCGTATCTTTTTGTGACACACCGCTGGCACAACCTCCTGCCCCATATTTACAAGGAAACGTAATGCCACCCTGCGTGGATTTTCCTGTCCTTGTAACTATAATATAAACTACCCCACTGGATTCAAGCTAACCTGGCTGATGAAGGGTGATGCCCTGAAACCGATCCCAGGATGCTTTTTTCCGTTTCAGGGAGGGCCTGGCTTGGCAATTCGGGCTGGTGTTCCACAAGGAACAGGGTCAAGACTGATTTGCATATGGCTGGGTTCAAACTGGGGTGGCGTAGAGAGCAAAAGAATGATTGATTAAACCCAGATATTTGTGTATGGGGGTGAATGTTTGCATTGTCCAGCATTCCGTCCATCAATTGTTTCCTTTGCATATGTCGCCCTAAGTGGGAAGGGTATGCTAAGACGTGGGTCCCGTGCTTACTACACCATTGGATTCAAACTAGCCTGGCTGATGAAGGGTGATGCCCTAAAAGCGGTCCCAGGATGCTTGTTTTCGTTCCAGGGAGGGCCTGGCTTGGCAGTTCAGGCTGGACTGTTCCCTCAAGGGACAGGATAAAGACTGATTTGCATATGGCTGGGTCCAAACTGGGTTGGTGTGGTGAGCAAAAGAATGATAGATTAAATCCAGATCCTTGTGACTGGGGGTTAATGTTTCCATTGTCCAGCATTCCGTCCATCAATTGTTTCTCTTGTAAATATGTCCCAATCTCATGCAACACTTCGCGCGTAAGGGGCGTGACATGGGTATTGCTGTGGGTGTTCCCAAGTATCACCCTTGTATTCTGCAGCATTTTCAGATTTACAGGAATTTGTAAACCTGGAAATGTGGCAGAATACTATGCCACGAGGGGCAACGAGGAGAAATGTTTACATTTCTCCTCGATTTTTCCTCCTTCTAGGGTTATTGTATTCTGCAACACACATAGGAAGGAAGAGGAAATCACCTCTTCTTATCCTTTTTGCTATTGTTTTTGTGCAGGAAGGAACCTCTTCATGCACAGAATCAATCTCCCCGCAACACAGGCACCTTTGCACCATGGTGCAAGGGTGCCTGCATGGCGCATGGCAGCAGATTGTGAGCCAGTGCAGGGGAATCGACAGGGATGCATCATATTGTTGTAAATATGACATATACCTGTGTTGTGAAAGTGCTGTAGCATGGCGCAGCCAAAGGGCTTGCGGCGCTGTGTTGCTGCACTTTCTTGTAAATGAGGTCCTGAGAACTTTAGCACTGGCTTCTAGGTACTGACCAACACCTTTTCTTACAGCACGGTATTGTCCTCTGCACCAGGCCTTGGTAGCTTGCATTGCCCATTGTGTACTGGTCAAGGTCCTGTCCAGCTTGTCACTGCCTTGTGTGTAGTATTAGGTACTGCGGTATGTGTATTCTAAGCATTTCCCGTAACCTGGCTCCCTTACCTCTCCTCTACGTCTTGGGAATGGCTTTAGTGCTCTGTTCTTGATACACATGCCTGCCAGTGCCTTTTCTGTGTATTTCCCAGGTTTTACTGTCATCTTTGTATCTTTACTGGCTTTGCCCATATGACTGTGCCCACCGTGTACTACCACTGTTATCTCATACCAGGTACTTCTCTTTGTCTTTCACTCCTGCTCAACTCAGACCTTTGTTCTTTTGGAACTGCCTGACGTTCCAAGCAGAAAGAAAATGTCTACTACATGCTGCAAGTATCACCTACCTGCAGGCTTCTACGTTAATGTTAAACACAAAAGGTGATGAATGGAATGTTGCACAATGGCAAAACATTCACCCTCATTCACAGATCTTGGTTTAATCCATCGTTATTTTGCTCACCATGCCACCCCAGTTCAGACATGGCCATATGCAAATCGGTCTTGACCCTGTGCCTCATGGGAACAGTCCAGCCCGAACTGCCAAGCCATGTCTTCCCTGGACTGGAATCAAGCATCCTAGGACCGGTTTCTGGCTATCAGCCATCATCAGCCAGGATAGCTTGACTCCAGTGGCATAGTGAGCACGAGACCAACGTCTGGGCATACCCTTCCCACATAGGGCGAACAGCAAAACACACAAGATGATGGACGGAATGTTGAACAATGGCAAACATTCACCCCCAGTCACAGATCTGGGTTTAATCCATCTTTATTTTGCTCACCACGCCACCCCAGTTCAGACATGGCCATATGCAAATCAGTCTTGACCTTGTGCCTCATGGGAACAGTCCAGCCCGAACTGCCAAGCCATGTCTTCCCTGGACCTGAATCAAGCATCCTAGGACCGGTTTCTGGCTATCGGCCGTCATCAGCTGGGATAGCTTGGCTCCAGTGGCATAGTGAGCACGGGACCCACGTCGGGGCATAGATCCAAATCAGCCTCACTTTATCACTCATGTTTTGCTTTTTACGCTGCTCTCACTTCCCCTTAAGATTTCCCACTTCTTCATTTGCCTACTGCATTTTGCCTTTCATATTTACCCACAGGCTTCTAGAAGTTTCCATTAAGATCTAAAAGTTTCCATTAAGTTCTGACTGTTTCCCAAAGTACCCTGCGTTGTTGACCTTACCATTGGCATTTTTCACATTATTATTCTTCTAATAGCATGTTTTCTCCCACCCCATCAGCCTGATGTTTTCAATTTTTTATTTTTTATTTTATTTCCGACCCCACAAGAACGAGCTATAAATATTTGAACAGTCAAGAATTTTCAAGTAAAGAGCAGAAAGGTTACTTATCCCTTTTCTAACAAGAACAATACGATAATTCATTTAATTTACCCATGATTAAATACAGAATCTTAATTTCGCACATTATTTAAAAGTAGGATTAGGAAATCATAACTTATACGGGCCAAACAATAAATTATCGAAAACAAGCAGCATAATATTTTAAATACACTTGGCAACAACCCATATACCTTCATTAATTCATTGGGCCATTAGCAATCGTTTCTTCCCTGGAAATGTCAGAATTAATAATGATTTGTTTTTTAAACCTGATGATTGCTGCTTAGTCTGTCACTTCCAGACATGGTCCCTATTTAAATCTTTCTTGAGACCGACATTTGATTCTGGCGTTTATATTTTCATCTTCCTCTTACCTGGGTATAAGTTCCAAAGTCCCATTGATTACTCTATGTTATGTCATTTACCCACTGTGCTTATCCCATGATTCCTCTATCGTTTGATTTTTCTGCAGCTTGTCCTTACCATGAATAGGTGTGTCTTGTTCTGTTACTTACCCCTTGGCCATCTCCATGAGAACCAAATAACCTTGAAAAGAGGAAGACAACAGATATAAGATTAACATGTATTTTAATATACACAATGTTTATTTTTTATGAATGTAGCTTTTTCATGCCTTTGCCTTGACATTGTTTCCGTAGTTGACTTAACACAATATGAATTCAGACAGAGATTTTAGCCAAACTGCAAACCTTAACGCAATCAGTGCAACAACTTCTTTGCACAACCTTATCCTAATTGTCAAAGCAATACTTATTGTTGCCTTTACTCCTTCTGTTTTGCAACAGATTCACTTCCGAAGCTGCTTTGGGTTTTGAACAAGCTGAGCCACCAACCAACACATCACTAACCAGGCTGGAAGTTCATTCAGTCAAGTTTCCCCCTGAAGTATTCAAACAAATGTCTAGAAGCCCATTACAAATGATCTTGTATTTTTCACTTGCTCCAATCCCTCCTGCTTCTCCCATACAGGTATTTAATTCTGTGCTGTGCCGTAGAGGGTGGAACCAAGCCAAAGAGGGTGGCGGAGGACTGAGATTTGAGCTCTTGCATAACCTACACTTACTGCCAATGATCCTTGACATGACACCTTAAATTGGGATGCCATTCTAGCACATGCAAGTTCGGCAGAACAGTTAGGGCCATGGAAACCCATTGATGAGTGTTGCAAAATAGGTTCCACCTATTTAGTGTGCCTGGATTTTTTGCTTTTTTTATCACCCGGTTTTGTACTTATTACTGTGGAGAGTTTCACTACTTGTGTCGTTCCCACGGTACTAGCATGGTAAGCAGACTGCGTTTTTTTATCGCCAGCGTCCACCTTTTAGCATAAGGCTGCTGCGATGCAGCTAGGGTAAGGCGGCATTTGGCTGGTTACACATGAACATGTTAACACGTGTGCACACGCATGTGCACAGGTGTGCATGCTGTGTGTGTGGACTACTGTTGTGTGCAGCCAGTAACTATGCAAAGCTAGCCTGGGGTAGAGGGGACTCCCAGGCTAACTGAACAAAGGAGGAAGCCCAGACAACTGGAGATAACACAGGAGGGGGCTCTCATTGATGTTTTGGTGGAAAAGACCCTGGCAGTGATGTCAGCAAGAGGTGGAGCTGAGGCTCCCAGGGGAGATATAGCCAGTGACTTCTAGATGGCGTCATCTTGAACTATCCCAGCATGCTTTGCAGGTGGATTCGAACGGGGTGGAGAGGTGATGCGCTATGCTCGGATTTGCCAGGGGTGCCTGGCCTCTAAAACCTTCCACCTTCCTTTGCAATTCTTGCACAAGGGAGAGAAAGTGCATTTTGCTGTTGGACTCTGAACACTGGGGCTGCGACGGCAGCAGCAGCCACAGACAACTGGAAGGACAAACCCCCTGATGCCTAAGAGACAAAGGGCCTGAATTAGATCTTGGAGGGCAGGTTACTTCATCACAACGGTGACAAAGTACCCGACCACCGAAATATAAATCCCATAGGATAAAATGGGATTTATATTTCTGCGGGCGGGATATCCGTCATTGTTGTGACAGAGTAACCCATCCAACTAGATCTACGTTAGGCCCTATTTATTATTTATTTATTTATTTATTTATTTATATAGCGCCAGAATCAACCCCCGAAGGGGTATCTCTGTGCTGCGGACATACAACAGAAATGCTGAGGGGCTGGCATATGATCAAAGACAGAAAATTAAGGTCATACGTGCTTCCGAAATTGTAGGGGGTCAGGGCATTGTCTCAAGTAGAAGGGGAGCTGGTTCCAGTAAAGAGGATCAAGGTGGGAGAAAGCCTTTCCACCCATCTGGCTTTCCTAACTCGGGGGACCACGAGGAGGGATTTGGTTCCAGAGCGGAGTAATCTAGATGGTGTATACGGCGTGCTTTTCTCTGCCAGATAGGCGGGCCGTGATTGTTTAAAGCTTTGTGGACCGTGCAGCAAACTTTAAACTTAATCCGCTCACGTACTGGAAGCCAGTGTAGCTGATGGAGGAGAGGGCGAGAGGCAGTCCGGGGTAGGGCATTTAAGACCAGTCGCGCTGCAGTGTTCTGGACTACCTGCAATCTGCACAGCGAGGACTTATTGACCGAGGCCAAGAGGCCATTGCAGTAGTCCAGACTGCTCAGTATTAGTGCCTGCGTCAGAGTCTTCCAAGTGGAATTGGGAATCAGAGGAAAAACTAGATGTAATAGGCCCAACATGTGGAAACAGGAGCCAGCTGTCAGAGCAGCGTGCTATTTCAGACTGAGACCCTGGTCAAGGCGAATGCCTGGGCTCTTGACAGTTGACTTGGGAGTGGGGGGGCATACCTAAGTCCACTGGCTACCAATCAGGGTTCCATAGTAAGGGGGTGTCTCCGAAGAGCATGATTTCTGTCTTCACCACGTTGAATTGGAGGAAGTTACATCTCATCCAATTGGAGCTGGCTTTCATTCCGGAAGAGAAGGCCCACTGCACAGAGGAAGTGAATTTATTGAAGGGAATTACCAGCTGTGTATCGTCGGCGTAAGAGATGGGAATGAAACCGCAGGTTCTAAGGAGATTTGCCAAGGGAGCCACATAGATATTAAACAAAGTAGGGCTCAGACAAGAGCCCTGGGGAACTCCCTTGGTCACTTTCATAGACGCGGAGCGATAAGGGCCAAGATTAATGGTCTGAGTCCGGTAGGAGAGAAAGCTCGACATCCACCGGAAGGCAGAATCTCTTAGTCCAATCTCTTCCGGTCTCCTGAGCAATATCTCATGTTAGACTATGTTGAACGCGGCAAAAAGGTCCAACAGCACCAGAATCGTCGATTGGCCCCTGTCTAGGTTAATCCTGATGTTGTCTTGACTGCTAGCAGGGCTGATTCGGTGCTGTATTGGGCCTGAAGCCTGACTGGGAAGGGTCAAGACTGCCAGTGAGTTCGACATGGTTGGACAAATGTTTGTTGATGTGTTTCTCTAATAATTTGCTCATGAGAGGGAGAAGCGAGATAGGACGGAGATTGGAGAGATCAGTCATGGGGGCCTTGGAGTTCTTGCGGATAGGCATAACCTGTGCTGCTTTCCATTCCAGAGGGGCATGACCCTCTCTCAGCGAAATATTGAGGAGAAACTCTATGTATGGAGATATTTGATGGGACAAGGAGGCTGCGACTTTGGCCTGAAAGATATCTAGGGGTGAGCCTGATTTTACAATATGTAACATTGTTTCAACATCTCCCGAGGTCACAGGAGGGAAACTCTCTAATAGCGGAATGTTTACCTGTTCTGGCAAGTCATGAGTCAGGGGTCCCGGAGGCTGGCTCCCTGATGAAACGAGTTTATCATATATAAGCTCTACTTTCTGACAGAAATAGTGTGCGATGTCATTGCAAAGGAATTGTGAGGGGGCCTCTAAAATATCACATGCCGAGGGGTTGATAAAAGACTGGAGAATACAGTAAAGGGTTTGGGGAGCGTTTCCAGCCTATGCTAATTGAGAAGCGATACCTGCTTTCCTTAAGGTTTTTTTGGTAGTCAGAGAGAGTGGCCTTAAAACTATCTTTATCTCTTTTATCAAGGGTGCGGCGCCAGCATCTTTTGAGTTTTCTGCATAATTATTTTTGAGTGCAAAGCTGAGGGGAAAACCAAGCAGTCTGAGGGTGTTTTGAGGAGTTGGAAAAAGATTTCAGTGGCGCGTGCTGGTCCATGGCGCAGGTGATTGTAGAGTTGTATTTGACAAAAGCATCCTCTATATTGGCAGGTGCGGTTGCCCCAGGGCGCCAGGAAGGTGGCCTGGAAGCGCTTTGGGGTGATTTTCTTCCATTGTCTATGGGCAGAGTAGGCTACAGGGGTGGGACCGTTCATATCCCTAGGGCCATGGATACAAAATTCAATGATCTGACCATGTCAGCGGCTGAGGAGGTTCACACAAAATACAGGATGAGTTAGAAAAAATGATGTCCATTGTGTGACCTGCTATGTGGGTGGGCCTTCATTGCGCTTGAGTAAGCCCAGAAGAGCAAGGTCTGCCATAAGTGTCATTGCATCGGTATTAGAGCTACATTCACTGTGGACATTAAAGTCTCCCAACTGTAAGAGATTGTTGGTCAAAATCACATGGGGGGCTAAATGTTTGGTGAGTTGGACTGAGAATTCGGCTAAGGGGCCAGGGGGTTGGTAGACTAAGGCCCCCTTCCAGCTGAATTGTGACAAGAGGTGCAACCGATTGACCATGATTTCAATAGTTGAGTTGCAGCGCTGCACTAATGAAGTGACTTTGATGCTGTCCTTTTGTATTATTGCACTTCCGCCTCCTACCTTTGACTGTCTATCCATTCTTATGATCCTGTACCCCTCAGGCAGAGCTAGTGTGATGGCAGGAGAAGAATGGGGCTTAAGCCATGTTTCAGTCAAGAAACCGATGTCAGGCTGCACGGAGGAGATGAGGTCCCATATTTTGATGGTATGCTTGGGCAAGGATCTAACATTGCAGAGCATACTTTTCCAACCTGGCTTGGTAATAGGGGGATCGATTTCCTGTGTCACTGGTAGAGTAGGTAGTAATTTGAGGAAGTGGGGGATATAAGTTGGGGTAAGAACAGCATGGTTCACCATAGGTGGGGGCTGCCTCCATGAAAGTACCTTGATATCGGAATGCTCGGCAGTAGAAAGAGCCCTCTAAAGCTGGCCAAGTCCCAGGCCGGCATATCGGCCAGGGGTCAGTTCTTAGATCTAGAAGCTCTTTGCTGGAATAGGATCAGAGGCTAATCCATCCTGGATCGGGGGGTGGATTGCCCAGGGTCCCTGGCTCCTGGCGACGTCAGGGCACGGACGGGCGCAGACGGGCTTGC
Source organism: Lissotriton vulgaris (assembly GCF_964263255.1). NCBI lineage: Eukaryota > Metazoa > Chordata > Amphibia > Caudata > Salamandridae > Lissotriton > Lissotriton vulgaris. The sequence continues at coordinate 591,766,672 of NC_141697.1, forward strand.
CTCTGGCAAGCCGCCAGCGCACCTGCTGCGCGCCTCCGGTGAAGCATCTTTTTTTGTAGAGGTGAGTTGGGTCGCTAGAACGCCAACTCCCACTCTACCGGAAGGGAGTCAGGTCAATCCCCCCTCCCCTCAAACGAGATACTCTCGCAGTGGACCGAGGAGGTTGCCCTTAAGTATGAATACAGGCAAACCTTAATGGAGGACAGTGAGGTAGTAAACTCTTTTGTTATTAAAAACTCGTTATTCAGTTTTAAAATATACAGAGCTGTCCAGAATAAATACGGTAGTTAAAACCAGTCGGGATCAGTTATGAAAGCTCGTTAGTCAGATTTAAAAACATACATACAAAACTGTGCAAAAGCGCAAAGCAATCAATATCTGTACTCAATGCTAGAAGCATTCTGCCCACAGTTGACCCCTGGATGGTAGGTCTCATCAATGGCCAGTGAGGCTGGCCTCCTTATGGCCTCTGAGGACCTGCTTTGGAAAGATCTAGACTTCGACAGCCCAGAAGGAGGAGAGGAGCACCAAGCACAAAAGTAAAGGAGGAAAACTGAAACAGGAAGCCAGTAAAAGCAGCTCTCTGCAAAATGTACCACCTTGGGGTGAGGAGGTCTGCAGAAACTATTCCTGGAGGCTAGAGCTCACCACCAGGAGAAAAAAATGAGTCCAAGATTGTCTAAATCAGCCCAAAGGGGCCAGAGATATTCACTTTTAAAGATCTTGACCTCTGACCCCACTGTGAGGAATGTAGCAAGTGGCACTGTGCGGCAAGTTCTAACCTTACCCCAGGGGTGGGCCAGAACCTGGGGGTCGGTGCACCTTTAATTACATTGAGGGAGGGGCGTGCATGGGGTGTCGGGACCCCTCCCTTCCAATTTTTTGAGTTATGTGGATGGTAATTGCAGAGAGCAATTAACATCCATAGTTAATTTGGAATAATGCCTGGGCTGCCTGACTGTCCAAGTCTCTAACATTAACATGTCAGGTAGGCAGGCAGTTATCAGGAGACACATGAACTAGTGCACATATGCCAGTATTATGTTTTCTCTTTTTGGGAGATTTGATTTTGTGGTTCAACCTAAGCAGTCTAAGTACTGACTTGGACTAACTGGGACCACTGCCAGTGGCTAAGGGAGAACAGACTCCCCTTGCCAGGCCCAGGCTCCTTATCCTGGCACATCCTTTAATTACTCCTAAATAGATGAAGAAAGCCTGCCAGCCTGCGTTTTAAGCTTCATGACCAGACTGGCCTTGAAATAGAGGGCTCAGGGTGTACACTGTGCACAATCCTTTCTGCATGGTGCCCATCCTAAACTAATGTATTTCAATGTTTCAAACTCTCATATCTGCTAAGGCAAAGGATTCCATTTTGCACACAGCTGCAACGCACATCCCAAGCTGATGTATTTCAAGCCACAACATAAGTCAGCATATATGGAAACACCTTAAAAATCACAAGGATGTGCGCCATACCAAACACGCATTGGCATAGCCAATAGGTCTCGCTTTTGGGACCTTATAAGTATTTAGCTTTCAGTACAATATCCTTGGTGCACCAACATTAACCGTTGCATGGCTAAACACTTATAAGGTCACTAAGGCGAGACCTATTGGCTATGCCAATGCTTGTTTTTAAGGCAGACAAGAATGGTCTGTCAATTGTCATTCCTAAAAGAAAGGAGTAAAGCCAACTCTAATGTTTGTCCGTGTTTTGGCAGCATATGCTTTTCATAAATCTAGTAACTATTCCTGTTACAGCTCCACCTGGGGAGCAGTACTATGAATAGACAAAACAAATAAGACAGAAGTAAAAATGCAGGTAGAGAGTCAGGTTGGAAAACATGTAAGAAAGAGGGGTAGAGAGATTGCTAGAAAACGAGAGAAGTAGGACAGAAAGGAGAGAAAAACAGAGGCGAGTGGAAGGGGAGAGAAGAGAGATAAGTACAAGAGAAAGGAGAAGAAAGGCATAAGAAGAGAGAAGGTGGTTAGTACGGGAGCAGTGGGGAAAAAAGAAGAGAAGAAAGTACCTGGAGAGAGGACATGTGGTGGGAGTGAGTGGTGAAAGGCAAGAGTAGCTAAGAAAGGGAGCAGGGAACACGCAGAAAGGAAATTAAAAAGAGGAGAGGAGTTGAAAGTGTGTGAGGTACAGAGGGGTTGGAAAGATGTGAGGCAGATGAGAATTAAGAGATTCTGAGGGAAGAGGAGAAGGAAAAGAAGAGAGCAACAATGAGGAAGAGGAAAGAGGGTAGGAGTGAGAGACAGAAATGATGTTGAAAGTACAAATCAGTCAGACTTGACGCTGTCAGTCTGCAGGTTTCAAGAAAATCGAAAATCACCGAGTGAATTTGTACATTTACTCGGAGAGAGTATCCTTTCGCACTGCCTTCTAGGTGATCTCTGAGCTCCTCCAGCTTTCGATGGAGCTACATGTAAACATTAGAAAATGGATTGAAAAAGACACAACCTGTTTTCCGACTGTTTCTTGTAAAGAGCATGGCACATTGCACACTTCCATTATCCGGGCATACTTCATCAAGGCCATAATTGCTACTTGCACAGCTTCCATTTACATGCTCAAAAACAGCAAACACAAATGAATTTGGAAGGCAACAAGCAGAATAATGCAGCAACAATTTCGAGAATAAATTTTCAGAGCGGCTCATTCTACAGCCCTCCACATGGTACAATGTCTCTTTTGCGTGTCCTTCCTGTACGTGAGGAGGTGGAAGTGAAATGTACCAGGGGTTAGAGCTTCCTGGGTCCAGCAATACTTGACAATGAGGGGATACATGAGATGGAGCGACTGAAGCCCTGTTGGGAATGGAAGTTAGGCAGTGTCCCATCTGATCAAACCCTGGGAGGGAGAGGGGTCTGGCCATCAGGGCACGTGCACCGCCTGTGCTGGATGGCCACAGCGGCTATGGCCACAGGAGCCCGAGGTGCAGCAGGGGTTTGCCATACCTCGGTACCATAGAATGAAGACGCAGGTGTCAATGTAGGAGCACCAGATGTCCCCTGAGGGAGATGCTAAGATTGTGACCTGTGCATTAACTTGTGGAAGTCTCCAGAGCAAGCACTTGCGTCCAGGCTTACTATTGGTTTACGTTGTCAGCTTTACACTTAAAGTTGAAGTGAACTGGAAAATGCTGATAATTCCTGCAAAGTGGCCGTAGCGGGAGGAACAGCACAAACATTGGCAATCCACGCAAAGTCGTATCAACTAAAGCCATGCAAAGCAGCTCCCTAGCCTGCAATGGAGTACCGTGCCACATGAAATGAATGCACAAACAATGGTCCAAAGGAATTTCCATGATAATTCTAAGCGTAACACACCATTTTTGAAAAAATTACATTGTGTATACATTTACCCTTGAGCCGTCATTTGCTTGAGGTAAATTGTACACGAGGGTGGGCCTCAAAGATAGAACTCCCTCAAGACACTGCAAGTTGAGCCTTGCACCATGGCACAATGCTAAATTATTCCCAACATCATTCAAGCATGACTTTTTGGGTGACGTCATTGACGCGGGACGCATCAATACGACAAAGCCGACATTTTGTCAGTTCACAAATGCATCATGGGAGATTGTCTTGCAGCGGTGGCGTGGATCGAGGTGAATCTGCCCTTAGTGTGCTGCGACAAACAGGGAGGAGGTGAGGTCTTAGACCGCAGAGAGGGGCTGCTCCTACTGTAGCCTGTGGCAGTGCAGCCCAGCAATACACCACTGTTTGGCTTAACCTTTGTCAAGTAATTCCAATGTTAGGGAGGCACTTATCGACCACTAATCACTGGGCTTCAAAAATAAACAGTACAAGGTTAAACACACCAGAGGAAAGCCACAGACTTGAGGTGAAAGGAACCTGCAGAGATGGAAGCCCTCGGGAGAGGTAGGGAGAGGCGGTGAGATGTGGTGGAAAAGGTGCTCGTGAAAAACAAAGGAGGTCATTGTAGAAGCAGCAGCAGATGCTTGGCCACGCGCGAAAGGGAAAGCAGTGTGGCGGGGTAGGGGCATGAAAGTAAAAGCAATCGGACGCGCTCTGTGGTAATCACGCCAGTGGTGCACACCCAGTGGTGATCGTTCTGTAAGGGAGGCAGAGGGAGGCTGCGCTCGTGCAAGCTCGCGTGAACGCAAGCACTAGGACTAGGGTATGGCAGCACTTTCAAAACCTGTATACTAAATGTCTCTCCGAGTAGCGCAAGCGCTGGCTCAGGCGAGACCTAAAAAGGAATTCTATCCACACAGTGCCCACCCTAAGCTCATTTATTTTATGGTGCTCTTGTAAGTGCTAATGAAGTAATTTGCACATATGAGAGCGCCTTGGAATTTGTGAGCACAGAGTGGCTTATTTACAAGCCCCTTGCGCTGCCGGTGTGTCTCTTTTAATATTGGGAAAAGTGACGTAATGGCGGCATAAGAGGCATGTAAATAAGCCCCAGAATGCTCGCTGTACTACAAGTATTCCTGTTATATACGGCGCACATTCTGAGCTTGTGTTTCAAGGCCCTCTCATATTTGCTAATGAGGCCATTAGCAATAGATGTGGGTGAGCCAAAAAGGTAGCAGGGAGAGCCGAGCCAAGGGTCAGGGCTGGCTCTAACAGGCACATGCATCAACCATTTTTGTGAGCGCAAATGGTGCGATTCGCAAAAATCGCCCGTTAGCGCCCACAAAAAGGGCATTTGTGATGCATCAAGGTTCAAGGCAATCACAATTTGAGGATTCGCAATTATTTGTGATTTCTTAAATTGCGATTGCATTTAAGGAATAGCAATTTGCGACTCCTTAAATGCAGTGGAATAACCACTTTAAAATAGCGATTTTGCTAATAGGGGTGCAAATTACCATGAAGTTTAACTTGATGGTAATTTGCAAAAACGTTGAAAAATGCACTTTAGTGCATCTTTCAAAGTTTCATGTTGCGCACACACATGCCCTTGGGACATGTGTGTGCGCAACATGGGTGCACATCACTATTTCAGGGGTGCAACAGGGGTGTCATTTTGACACCCTTTTACCCTTGAAATTGCATGCGCAATTTGCGAGTACCTATTGGTACTCGCAAATTGCGCATGCAATCTACCATTTATTCCTATGGGCCTGTAGGCACATAGGAATGAATGGGGAGCCATTTCTTAATTGCGACTCGCAATTTGCGAGTTGCAATTAAGGAATTTGTAGGAATCGCTATTTTCTCTGCGATTCCTACATGCATAGGCATTTGTGCTTCCTTATTAGCAAATCCTTATTTTTCGATAATAAGGAATCGCAAAAAGCATGTTTAATGCATGTGCCTGTAAGAGCCCATACACAAACTGAGCCTCAAAAATTCTATATATATATCATGCAACAAAGATTATGTTGAATATGTTAAGATGTCCTCATTATTTCAAAGAGTGTAATTCTTTAACATGAGGAAGTCTTACACCTTAGCCCATCAGATTATATCACTGTATCGAGAAGTATTTATTAAAAGTGAAAGTGCTTAAACATGAACTGAGCAATTCCTGCCCCACTCTGACGACAATGCTATTAGTGACCTAAGAGACGAGTCAGGGATTGGGTGTACTCTATATGTCGGCTATATTCTTACCATACATGAATCACAATTGCATCATTTTACACCAATTTTTTAAAATTCTCTATGAGGAGAACCCTCAAGGACCCTCACTTTGCAACAACATTAGTTAATCAGACATATGTCACACCACTTTCAAATTCCACTAGCTGCCTCTGATGAGGTGTGTACCATTTTAGGTGGTTTGGGGGTTGACTGCGATTTGCCACCATTGACAGACCCCAAAGGCAAAGTCCTCCTTTCAGAGAACGTTATGTTTTGTGTATTTATACGGCATGTATTGTGTTGCTAAAGACGTTCCAAGACTGAGATGGTGGCTCAGATGTGCAGGAGGAGGTTGTGCAGACTCTGATCTTAATCTCCCTATCCCAACCAAAACATGGCTAAACGACTCCTCTTCCACTATTCTTGACATCCAAGTCCCACCCAACTACGATAACATTCATCAAGACAATGCTAACCATCTTGGGGGTGGTCTTGCTTGCATTTATCAGTCTAACCTATCTGTTAAACAGTCACATTCTTCGCCAACATAGGCCTGCAAATATATGAAGTAAGCCCGGGCAGAGCTAGCGTAGTGCCACTACGCGGCTTTCCACTGAGTTGGAAAACAACTCAGTGGAACTCCGCTACACTCCCCTCCACCCTCCCTAATTTAATTATATTTTTTTAAAAGGCACTGCTGTGGAGTCTCCGGGCTGCCTCCTCCTCGCCATGGTCTCTCTCTCTCCTCCTTGCCTACAGAAACCCCTACTTTGTACGTGTTGCATGCGCAAGAAGTACAATGTAGGGGTTTCCGTGGATGAGGACGTTTTTCCTGAACTCTGTTTTCTCTACTGAGCTCTGAGTAGGCAAAACTCCATAAACTCCATTGGTGGAGCGGAGTTCTCCGCCCAGGGTTAATATGAAGATCAACATCTCAACCAGGGACAATGCTACCTGCACCCTGCACACGATCTACCACCCCAGGTGATAATCACACTTTCATCAAACAAATAATGGAGATCATCTCTATCAACAATGCACCACACAATAACCAGATTTTCCAAAGTGACTTTAAAATTAACTGGAATTACTCAAATAATCCATTAGTGAACTGCTTCAAGGCCTTTTTCAATGACCTCAACCTGCTCCAAGTCTGCAACAACCTTACTCATACTAAAGGGGCCATCTAAGACGTAACCATAGCCGAGAAAACACAATCCTTGTGGTCTCTGTCTCACCCCCTGTGACTGGACCACCCACCACTGCTTCACCTTCTCAGTAGCTGGAAAGATAACGATTTCTAAATGCCAGCCTGTGAAAATCAAAACACTGGGTTAGAAACACCTTGAATCTCAATTCAGGCTTGCTAGCCACCACTAGCCACAATCTCCTGTCCTCTCCCACCAACATCATTCACCATCAAGTCCTCAGCTACGCCTTATTTTAACTCTATGTCCAACATCTTGCACTCAGTTGCCCAAAACAATTAAAGAGAGTTCCAATAAGTAGATCCAACCGCTGCTTCAATTGTGGCATCAACGAGGAATGGCGCAACCTTAGGTTCATGGAAAAATCTTGGAGACGGACCGCCTCTCTGACTAACCTTACATTTCTGCAGATAAAATTAAGTGCCTACAAAAGATGCAGCATAAGTGCCAAATCATCCTATTTCTGTCAGCAACCAGACATACCCTTCAACCATCCAAAAAACTCTTTGACTTGATTAAACAGCAAACTATTGGGAAATATAATTCCACCATGTCAGAATCTAGAACACTACCTAATTGTCAAATGTTTTCCTCCTTCTTTTTTGAGAAAACCAAATCAATTTACAATGATCTCTGAAATGCTGTGAATATGTGACCAACTGAAACCCCACCACAGCACAACTCCTTTGCTCAGGAAGTGTGTTTGGGCAACCAACTCTGCAAACCTAAAAACAATGTCTCTTGTTCCATATTGCAGACATGTTATTACTCTGACATCTTAAAGCTACTGATTTTCACGAAATATTCAAATCACTTCTATGACCCTCTCCCCTCCAAACTCCTCAATGAGACTTCACGCCTTCTTACACCATTATGGACCAAAATAATTAAGGCCTGTCTAAAAAGAGGTCAAGTCACCCCTATCTTAAAAAAACCTGACGCTGACCTCTCCGATCCCAACAACTACCACCCCATTTCCAGAATCCCAACCTTAGCCAAACTCCTGAAAAAATACGTTAATAAGCAGTTCTGCAATCACATTGCTCATCACCAACTCCTTGACCACTGGCAATCTGATTTCAGACCAGTTCACAGTACTGATACTGCCATGGTTGACGTTGACGTTGGCGCTCTACACTTACTTGATCAAAATGAATCCTGCCTTCTAATCCTACTTTACCTATCATCAGCTTTTGACATGGTCACACACGAGACTCTCCTGAACCTCTTAAAACACAGGATGGGTCACCCTGGTACAATGGTTCCGCTCTTTCCTACAAAACAGATCTCAAAGAGTCCTTATCAATCACATCTTATCTGACTGGACAGCCTGTCACAATCAGCATACCCCAAGGTTCTTAACTTTCCCCCACCCCATTCAGTCTTTACATGGAACCCCCTAACCTAAATCTTCAAGCTCTATAATATTCCCTATTACATGTACGCTGATGATACACAACTTTTCACAAGGATTGCCTCTCCCGATGACATCAACACCCTCAATAACATCCTGACCAAAACTCAACACTATTCAGAAAAGGGGGTGGTGATGGACAGAGTTTCTGAATTAAGCAGAATACTACTACCCAGTCAAGAGATCAGGGCTTGATCCATCACCGTTTTTTAGCTCACTGCACCATCCCAGCTCAGAACCTGGCTACATGCAAATTAGTCTGTCCCTGTCCCAATGCATCATGGGAACAGGGCAAACCAAACTACCAAACCAATTCTTTTACTGGGAAGGAAACAAGCTTCCGGGGACCGGTTTCTGGCATTACAGCCGTCATCGGCCCGGCTTGCTTGAATCCTGATGGTGCAATGAGCAAGGGACTCACATCTGAGCATACCCTTCCACGCTTGTGGTGGACAAAACGATTCAGAAAAGGGGGTGGTGATGGACAGAGTTTCTGAATTAAGCAGAATACTACTACCCAGTCAAGAGATCAGGGCTTGATCCATCACCGTTTTTTAGCTCACTGCACCATCCCAGCTCAGAACCTGGCTACTTGCAAATTAGTCTGTCCCTGTCCCAATGCATCATGGGAACAGGGCAAACCAAACTACCAAGCCAATTCTTTTACTGGGAAGGAAACAAGCTTCCGGGGACCGGTTTCTGGCATTACAGCCATCATCGGCCCGGCTTGCTTGAAACCTGATGGTGCAATGAGCAAGGGACTCACATCTGAGCATACCCTTCCACGCTTGTGGTGGACAAAACGATTCAGAAAAGGGGGTAGTGATGGACAGAGTTTCTGAATTAAGCAGAATACTACTACCCAGTCACGAGATCAGGGCTTGATCCATCACCGTTTTTTAGCTCACTGCACCAGCCCAGCTCAGTACCTGGCTACATGCAAATTAGTCTGTCCCTGTCCCAATGCATCATGGGAACAGGGCAAACCAAACTACCAAGCCAATTCTTTTACTGGGAAGGAAACAAGCTTCCGGGGACCGGTTTCTGGCATTACAGCCGTCATCGGCCCGGCTTGCTTGAATCCTGATGGTGCAATGAGCAAGGGACTCACATCTGAGCATACCCTTCCATGCTTGTGGTGGGCAAAACGATTCAGAAAAGGGGGTGGTGATGGACAGAGTTTCTGAATTAAGCAGAATACTACTACCCAGTCAAGAGATCAGGGCTTGATCCATCACCGTTTTTTAGCTCACTGCACCATCCCAGCTCAGAACCTGGCTACATGCAAATTAGTCTGTCCCTGTCCCAATGCATCATGGGAACAGGGCAAACCAAACTACCAAGCCAATTCTTTTACTGGGAAGGAAACAAGCTTCCGGGGACCGGTTTCTGGCATTACAGCTGTCATCGGCCCGGCTTGCTTGAATCCTGATGGTGCAATGAGCAAGGGACTCACATCTGAGCATACCCTTCCACGCTTGTGGTGGACAAAACGATTCAGAAAAGGGGTTGGTGATGGACAGAGTTTCTGGATTAAGTAGAATACTACTACCCAATCAAGAGATCAGGGCTTGATCCATCACCGTTTTTTAGCTCACTGCACCATCCCAGCTCAGAACCTGGCTACATGCAAATTAGTCTGTCCCTGTCCCAATGCATCATGGGAACAGGGCAAACCAAACTACCAAGCCAATTCTTTTACTGGGAAGGAAACAAGCTTCCGGGGACCGGTTTCTGGCATTACAGCCGTCATCGGCCCGTCTTGCTTTAATCCTGATGGTGCAATGAGCAAGGGACTCACATCTGAGCATACCCTTCCACGCTTGTGGTGGACAAAACGATTCAGAAAAGGGGGTGGTGATGGACAGAGTTTCTGAATTAAGCAGAATACTACTACCCAGTCAAGAGATCAGGGCTTGATCCATCACCGTTTTTTAGCTCACTGCACCATCCCAGCTCAGAACCTGGCTAGGGACAGACTAATTTGCATGTAGCCAGGTTCTGAGCTGGGATGGTGCAGTGAGCTAAAAAACGGTGATGGATCAAGCCCTGATCTGTTGACTGGGTAAGAGTATTCTGCTTTATTCAGAAACTCTGTTCATCACCACCCCCTTTTCTGAATCGTTTTGTCCACCATAAGTGTGAAAGGGTATACTCAGACATGAGTCCCTTGCTCACTGTACCATCAGGATTCAAGCAAGCCGGGCCGAAGACGGCTGTAATGCCAGAAACCGGTCCCCGGAAGCTTCTTTCCTTTCCAGTAAAAGAATTGGCTTGGTAGTTTGGTCTGCCCTGTTCCCATGATACACTGGGCCAGGGACAGACTAATTTGCATGTAGCCAGGTTCGGAGCTGGGATGGTGCAGTGAGCTAAAAATGGTGATGGATCAAGTGCTGATCTATTGCCTGGGTAAGAGTATTCTGCTTTATTCAGAAACTCTGTTCATCACCACCCCCTTTTCTGACTCTTAATCACCTCAAACTCAATGCCCTCAAAACCAAATTCCTACTAATCTCTTCACCTAACTCAACCTCTAACATCAAAGATTGGCTCACACTTCTCACCTCCTTAAACTATACTCCATTTATTGTGGATTCAACAAAACCCCTAGGAATAACACTGGAGAATAACCTCTCAATGTAGAATCACATCAGCACCACAACCAGGGGTGGCAATTACCATCTTCATGCTTTAAGGAAACTCAAGCCCTTCTTGCCCAATTCAGATCTCAAAGTAATGGTTCAAGTGCTGATGATCTCCAAACTTGACCATGGGAATGCTACCCTTGTGTAACTACCGAAAATAAAACTAGCACCTCTGAGGGCTACCCTCAATGTGGCTGCCCGGCTCACCACAGGCAGAAATGAAGGATCACATCACCCTTCATTCCATTACCTGAATTAGCTACCTTATAAATCGAGGATCCACCTCAAAATGACCCGAATGATATACAAAGCCATCTGCACAATTTTCATCACTACCTGGCTCAGAGACTGGTTCTATCTGGAGGGAACAGATCGTCTCGCAGTACTAGCTCCCTACTACTGAAACCACCCCCAAAAAATTACTAAAAGACAACTTACAAAACAAACTTTCTCTGGAATTGCCCCAAAAATTTGGAACTCTCTCCCTCCGGATACCAGGACCAACCCATCATTTAATCTTTTAAAAAAAGAAGTTAAAATGGGATTACTGAATAATCTCCTTCATATCCCTGCACTCCCTTACTTTTTCTTATTATCATTCACTATTTTTACTGCTTGTGTTATTATCCTGTGACCCTTTGTATTTGCTATAGTTATGCCGTACAGCGCTCTTTCACCAGTATTGGTCATGTTCGGGCTATGTAAAACTTCACAAATAATTAAATAAATAAAAAATATAGGAGCCAGGAACAAGAATGCTCATCTGTCAGGGCGTGGCCTATAACATTGCAGAGTAGCCAAGTTACCGGGAGCTCCAGCTGCCAGACTTTAATCTGCCAAATATCTGGACCTTTCAGATGCCATCCATATAGGTCAAGGTGTCTTAAATGTAACTGGATTGCTCCTGCCGCACTGACGGTGACTCCCGTGCTGTGAGGCCATCGGAAGCTGAGCCTGTATATTCATGGCCTGTGGGGCTGCTGCTGACCCGAGGCAAGATGGCAGCCTGAGTAAATTGACTGAAGGTGTGAGGCGGAGAGGTCGCCGTGAGCGAAGTTGCTGCGGTGGGTTCCTGCCCTGAGGAGGTCCCCGGTCCTGTGCGGGGTGTCCAGGCTACTGTCCCCTTTGGGGGGTGAGACTACTGGTGAGGGCCGCTTGGTGGGTCTTGGAACCAGGAAAGGAGAAGCTGTGGTTGAGATGCCCCCGGGACTGATAGGGTCCGGTTTGGGGTGCACCAAGGCCCCAGGTGCTGAAGCAAAGGCCATCAGAGGTCGGCATGAGTCTCGGATAAGGAGCCGTGACATGGCACTCAACCAGAGGCTGTAGGGGTGGGGAAAGAGAGCATGACTGGTTTAGGCAGCCCGAGAGTGCCGACCAAACAGTCACTGCAGACTTTTAGGAGTGGCGAACCACTTCTCCACTACCCTGCTCGCAGAGCAGCCCCGCAAACACGCCTGCCCGCAAAGCAGCCAAACATAAAATGATAATAACGGAAAGTTATTATCATTTTATGTTTTTGCTTCTGCACTGCTGGAAAGCAGTGGGGCGAGGCTCCTCGAACATAGCGGAGGAGCTGCCCCTGCCAATGGCCTGGGGGGCCGACTGGGGCTCTGCTGGTACCTGGGTGAAGGTGTGCCCCCCTCTGGAGGCAGGATTTGTTCAGGAACTACCCCTAAGGTTTGCCCAGACCGCCATCTTTAGAAGAACAGCGTTGGTGTTGAGACTGCAGGACAGACCCACGCCTATGAGGTGAGCAGCTGCCATAAAAAGCACCGGTGGCTTGGGAGCTCTCATAGACGCCGGGTGAGCTGGCTGTGAGTCCTCGGGGCATCAGACAAGGGGCAGTACCCTCACCCTCCTTTACCCCACCCACCTGCGGAGTCCATCTGCGGGCTGTCTCCCTCTCTTTGGTCTCTGGAGGTGCAGACTGCAGCACCTGTGGCCTGAGAACTGTGCCTGGCCATCATTGGAACTGTGACTCCCTCGGGACTCTGCTGTACTGTGGGGAGGGAGACCTGTGCCCTGCAGGAGTTGCAGTGCTACGGGCCAGGATGGAGCTCTTGAAGCCTTCCTTTAGATCTTGTGTCTCCCCTCCTTTGGATATCATTTGGAACCCCACTTCTGCCTTTAGGTCTGGATAGCTGTGCTTTCTGGGGACCCTTACATTTTGAGTGCATCCATTTGCTCCAGCCAACAAGATAGTGGTAGTAGGATACTGCTAGGGCTGCTTGGCTGTGGGGCGAGTGCAGAGGGCTTGCTATTCTTGTGGTGTTCTTGAATAAGTTGACAAGAGATTAAAGGTGGTTCAAGAGCGTAGTTTATTCGCCTCATCCATGAACAGCTTCTGGAAGTAACTGACACCAATATCACTAACATTCCTATTCTAAGAGTTATCAAAACATTCCTATTCTAAGAATGGAAACCAGGAGAAGGAAAGCAATCTTAAAGAGACAGGGTGAATACATATGAGTTACAACATCACACATCTCCCTTCTTTACAACAACTTAGCAAAATAGAAGAGGAAGAAAAGATAAGCATAAAAAGAACAAACAATAAAAGCGAGATCTACCTTGCTTACACATAATCTTTCATATACATGGGAGCACTGCGTAATCTCTGACTCCCACGATTATCAGATGACAAATTTGAACAGGATGGAGAAGGATCAATAGTACCACAAAAGTTAGATTCAGAATCATCGTTAGCACGAGCGGTGTTCTCAGACTTAACCACCACAACTCGACTTTTGTTCCAAATCCTCCCATCCTGTGTTTTAATTGCATTGCCAAAAACGTTAATGACAGGTCTAACATTGGTGTATTTTGACCAAGACCTTCTCCCTACGGGTGCCTTTATCTTCACAAGATCACCTACCTTTACCTCATGGAATTTTACACATTTAATTTTGTCAAAATATGTTTTCCTACAAGTTTGCTTCTCAATTTCTCTCTCTCTCCAAGCCCCAACACGATTATCAACAAACCCCTTCTTCAGATTCATCCATCCTGGGCACCACATAGTGTTCGGAACTCTACGACTGAACAGTTCAAAAGGAGATTTTCCAGTGGTTGAATGAGGGGAGCAACGATATGCATCAATTCTTTCCCTCAGTGCCTCCTTCCAATTCAAGCCACTAGCTCTAGCAAGCTGAATGCACTCCTTTAAGGTACGGTTGACCCTCTCAACGGCACCATTTGTCTCAGGATGGTATAAAGATGAACGTTTATGTACTATTCCACATTTGTTAAGATAATCCTCAAACATGGTAGAGCAAAATTGCGGACCATTGTCTGATAAAATGCTATTGGGAAAACTTTCTCTCATAAATATATCAGATAAAAATTTTATATTAGAACAGGACGTAATGTCACTTACTGCAGTTACCTCTACCCAACGTGAATATAAATCAATCAAGACAATCAAGAAAGGTGTATCAGATACACCTGTGAGGGGACCCAAAATGTCAATGGCTAATTCATCCCAAGGATGATTGGGCAAATCTCTACATACCATAGGCATTTGTCTGACTTTTAGAATCTTGTCACTTGCACAGCATTCAACACAGTCCCTAACCATCCGCTCTATCTCTAAATCCATCCCAGGCCACCAGAATTGAGTACGTATCATCTCCTTGGTTTTCACAATGCCTAAGTGACCGGAGTGTGCATGTAACAACAACCTTTTCCTTAAAGAAGAGGGAGGAATAAGTCTTAATCCACGAGTTAACATGTCATCAGAAATGGATAACTCCTGAGAGACTAACGACCAAGGTTTGTCTAGACGTTTATTGTCTTTCAATAATGACATTACTCTAACCAACTCTTCATCTTTCGATAATTCCTCTTTCCACTCATCCTTTCCTACAACCCCCTCTGTAACCTCACAAACATTGAGATAGTCATCTTCATCAATGTAGTCTTCTTCACAACATAAATTATCACCTTTCACTAATCTAGAAAAACAATCTGCAGCCTTGTTTGACACACCAGGTAAATATTGTACCTCAAAGTCAAATTCCTGCAAGGATATTATCCACCTTCTAATCCTTGAAGAGATAGAATCTAAACCCTTTTTACAGAAAACTTCTTTTAATGGTTTGTGATCAGATTTGACAATGAATCTAGTCCCCCACACCAAATTTTTTAATTTCTTAAGTGCCCAAAATATGGCCAAAGATTCCTTTTCAATAACGGAATAATTTAGTTCCGGACCACGGAGACACCTGGATGCGCAGGCAATTAGTGAATCATGGCCATTTTTATTCTGTACCAAAACCGCTCCTAATCCCTTATCACTAGAATCTGTGAATATATACGTGGGTAAACCAGGAACAAACGCCTGTAGGCAAGGAGCTTTCTTTAATTCCTCCTTTATACCATCAAATTCTTTTTTACACTCCTCTGACCAAACAAATGTGACACTTTTCCCAGTGAGTCTCCTCATACTCTTTGTTTTGTCAGCAAAATGTACAATAAATTTCCCATAAAATTCTACCATCCCGAGGAAGGATAACAATTCATCTCTATTGACTGGTTCAGCCATGTTATCAATAGAAACAACTAAGTCTGACTTAGGAAAAACACCTTCACTCCTAATGCAGTGACCAAGATAATTCACTTCTTCCAATCCAAATTTGCATTTTTCCTTCTTGAGTGATAAACCAGAGTCAGACAACCTTTTCAGCACATCACACACACGTTCATTGTGTTCTTGCATGTTAGACCCATATATCAAAAGATCATCCTGGTAGCATTTTACTCCTTTCAACCCTTTAAGTATATGTGTCATGATTCTCTGAAATACAGAGGCCGCTGAAATTAATCCAAAAGGCATTCTTTTAAATTTAAAGGTACCCATGGGTGTTATAAAGGCGGTTAAATCTTGACAAGAGATATCCAATTCAACCTGGTGGTAGGCTGATGCCAAATCCAGGGTGGTAAAGTATCTGGCACCCTCTAATGTACCAACGATCTCGTCTATATTAGGTAAGGGAAATCTGTCTACTACCACCTCCTTATTTAACGCTCTTAAATCAATACATAAGCGAATCTCCCCAGTAGGCTTCTTCGCTACTACAATAGGAGCCAACCATTCTGTAGCTTCTACTGGTTCAATTATGCCATTTGCAATCAATTTTTCAATCTCTACCTGAACTTTTACCTGTTCTGCAAGTGGAATCCTTCTTACCTTTGCTATAATAGGGATGGCATTTTTCTTAAGCTTTATACAATGCTTGTATCCTTTTAAACATCCTAGATTATCTTTAAATACAGCAGGAAATTTTTCTGCAAACATTTCAGACAAGTTTTCTATCTCTAATATTTTTACCTGAGGTGAGGCATTCGGATCAAGAGTAACACCAAGATCACGTTGATCCCTCCAGCTAATTAATGCATCACCAAAATTTGTTACATAAATCTTTCCTGGAATGATTCGGCAGCCCAATTCCATTGTGGCCATGAAATATCCTAAAATCTTAATTGGTTTGCTGCCATAGCCTAGAGGTAAAATATCACTCTTAAAAAGTTTTACATTTTTTCCAAAAGTCTTATGCATTAAATTTTCGTCAATCATAGTAATCTGAGAACATGAATCAAATTTAAATTCAATCATGGCATCATCCACTTTGACTAAATGCGTGGGATGTTCTAGATGACCACTACTGATCTGGAAAGTCACCGTCTTGACTTGTGGTTGAGACCATCTCCTACTGGTATTATCCCTCTTGTTACCTTTTGTCCTACAACATTTTGAAAAATGACCCCTTCTTCCACATTCATTACAAATAGATTTCAATGCAGGACAGTTTGGTGAATTAGCTAGATGACCTGTATTACCACACCTGAAACAAGAAAATTTGTTAGACATGTTAAAACTTGGATTGAACCTATTCATCCCATTGTCACTTTTCCCACTGTCGACTTTTTCTTCCTTTTTCACTTGACAAACAACTTCTTCGACTTTGGATTCAGTTTTCTTCTCAGATTCCACAATCTTTTCTTTTTCTCCTTTTAGTTCATCTACACATTTCGTCATGTGTTCTACCTGCTTCGCTATTACCAGAACTTCCTCTAATGGTGGTTCATCCTTTAGCCATAGTTCTTTCCGAATGTTATCATGAGCACACTTTAATACGAACTGATCCCTTATCCTTTCCTCCAACGTTTGTCCAAACTTGCAGGAAGAAGCTAACTTTCTTAAAGCAGATACATAGTCTTCAACAGACTCATCTCTTTTTTGACCTCTTAATCCAAAATGATACCTTTCCATTATCGTGCTCAACCTAGGAAGGTAATGACGATCTAACTGTTCTATGGCTATTTCATATTCATTTAAGTTCCTCTGCTCTGCTGCAGTGAGTTCAGGTAAATGTTCCAGTACGTCTTGGCCTTCTCCTCCTAAACAGTGTAATAATAAAGAGTGTTTTCTTTCAGCACTTAAGTTTGTGCCACACACCCTTGCATAGTTAGCAAATATTTTCTTCCATTTCTGCCATTTTACATTTGGTTCTCCCGGACTTATTAAAAAGAATGCAGGTTGTGTCACGTTTTGCATTTTCCTTTTTCTCTTATTTTTTTACTCTTCCTTAAGAATTCTGCTTAAGTAACTAATTTTCATTAAAGTAATTGCTCTTTACACTGAGTATTGTCACTCAACAATGTCCTATTAACTTCCAGTTTTTATTAAAACAATTGCTCTTTATACTGAGTATTGTCGTTTAACAATGGCCTGTTCACTTCCAGTATTCTTTCCCTTTTTTTTTTTATTATGTCATAAAGGAGCTGATGATAAATATTGTACTCTTTAGCTCCTTCTTTGAACAATGCTTCGGTCCTTTTCGAATTTGAAGAACAGAACGTTCAGCTGATGTTCTTTTTTCTTTGTCAGTGCTTCATGCGTCAGTGAAACGCAAGGAAAGAATGAAGCGCAGCGTCAATTAGTGTTGCAGCGTCTCTGGGCGAGAGACCTGGAATGGGCTCTGTCAGGGTCTCGGAGGAGGTGTGCCTAGCCTACCGACCGGCATCATCTGGGGGTGTCGCCACGCACAGACCCCACTCTGCCTGCAGAAGCCCAGGACACCGGCGTTTTTTCTGTCCCACTGCTGTAGTGTGAAAAATATGAGTGTGGCTCACTTTAGAATGAGACAGACACACTGCTGTGGTCTCCTCTATTGCCTGCTCCTCCCTGCAGGGTTTCCCTTCTCCAATTTGGACACAGTGCCGCCATTCCTCCCTATTGAACTGTGCATGACGTTCTTTGTAACTATGACTAAAGACAAGGAGCCCAAACAGGCACGATGGGACAAGATGGACTGTTATACAAAAGTTGATTCCTGGCTGTGAATGTTTTTTCTGATCATCTGTTTCAGTTTTTTAATTATCGGGATGATGCTATGAGTGCAGCATTGATATAACTCAACTGAGAGCAGGAGACACACAAGACTACCTAGTCGTAATTAGGGTTCCCTGTTTTCTGTTTTTACTGATTTTTACAGATAAATAAAGACAAAAAACATTTATTTTCTTGTCTGTATTTATTTTTAAATGTGGATAAAAAAGGAAATTGGGTTGCTTTTTGAGTAATTCTAAATACTGTCTACCATAACTGCCAGACCATTAGCTGTGTGGATTGATAAGTAATGGGGCTAAAATAATTCGCACATTTTAGTAAAGAGGCTTTAACAGCAGTAGATATGCACAAGGTTAATACTGACATTTGCATATTTTCTTATAAGTGCATTGATTTATCTTCTGCGGGTGTTTACAGCACTGAAACCTAGTAGGTATTCAAGCATGAGTGCATATTTACTGGGTAAATACATGTGAAATATACTAATTCAGCTTCATTTTTCCACAAACCTCAAAATAAATATGGATGCATACAGATAAAATTAGCAAAAAATAAATAGGGATAAATACAGACGGAAATGTCCAAAAAATAAATCCATAAAACCGGGAGCCCTAGTCATAATACACACTACTGACTGGGCCCTCAGCAGCATTCCATCCTTATCTGGAACGTAAATGGGATGGACAGTAAGAATAAGAGAAGGCTAGTGGACGCATTCCTTAAACTTCTTAATTCAGATGTGGCCCTGTAGCAGGAGACACCACTGGGGAACCCTTTGTCCCTTTCTAGTGCGGGGAGCATGAGTCATGCTGGCACACGCTTGCTTCACATCTGGATTCTGTGGGGTAGGGATTTTGATCCATAAATCCCCCCTTTTATGTGCAGAAATCTTGGCTGGACTCCCTGGCAATTTATGACGCAGTTCAGGGCCTTTGGGGGAGGTTGAACGTCACTCTAATCAGTGCCTATGCCCCACCCCACCTCCAATCATAAACCTGAACCAAACTCACTGACGTCCTTAGAACTTGACAGATCGAGAGGGATGCCTAGTCAGGGTAGAATTACACCCTTAGCAAAATTTATTGACACATTGAGGCTCATTGATTTATGGAGATGGCACCATCCACAAGGCCAAAGCTACTCCCATCACTCAGTATCTCACAAAGTATGCTCTAGGCTTGACCATATATTTGCACCCGTGACCCACAGAGGAGGTGGGCACGATACACTGGGCTGACTACCTAGTGAGTGGCCTTTCAGACCATTCTCCCTTATGGGTAATAATAAGGCGGAAACCCCGCAACAGCCCTAATGTCTGGAGGCTGAATACCAGGGAGCTCACAGGCGTTAATACACTGAGGGAGATTCGCAGAGTCGGACCGTTATTTTTCGGATAATAAAGACTCAGTTGCATCCACTGTTACATCAACGTAGGCTTACAAAGCAGTCATGCAGGACAGGATTCCAAATATTATTGCCTTTAAGAAAAAAAGGCAACCTGGGAAATATAAGACTTAGAAAAACGACTTCTGAAAGCAGAGACCAAACATGTCCATTCCCTGAGCCCCCTATTGAGATGACAGGTTTTTGAAGATACAAATGAATATACTGGCTCCACACCTACTCCAACTATACCTGAAAATCTCCCATCTCCTGTGGCTCTTACCGACCAATTTCCTTAATTAATATAGAAACCAAAGTCTTGACCACTATCCTCGCCACTAGACACTTGAGGGTGATTACCTCATTGATCCACAGTGATCAATCCGGCTTCATGCCGAAATAATCCACCAAGAGGAATCTACACAGGCTACATAACTAGATGTTGACGGCTCAGACTAGACAAGACCCCCACATTTTTTGTCTCACTTGATGCCGGAAAGACCTTTGATGCGATCCACTGGCCCTTCATGACCCAGACCTTGATGAAAATGGGTTTTGGACCCAACTTCCGGGAATGGATAAACTTACTATACACAGAGCTGGTGACGGCTGTAAGGGTAAATGGCATGCTATTTCCAGAATTCCCTGCTTGGAGAGGAACCCGACAGGGCTGCCCGCTTTCCCCCACTCCTCTTTGCCCTGACTTTTGAGCCCTAGTGTGTTTATTTTGTGCCCATCCTGAGGTCAGAAGCTTCCGAATGGAAGGCTCCTCAATTCCAGAAGAAAAAATGCTGATGACATCCTGCTTTACCCATCTCAACCTGAAAAGTCGATCCCAGTTGTCTTATAAATATTTAAACGTTATAGAACTCACTCTGGGTACACAAAAAATTGGGGGAAATCTATACTCTTTCCTGTTGGAGGGAAATTCGACCTGACTGAACTCCCCCAGCGACTTACTATAACTAGGGAGGGATTTCAATACCTGGGGATCTTTGCCACAACAGACCCTGAGACACATGTAGAAGGAAAATTAAGACCATATTGACTAACGCTCTTGGGGTGAGTAGCAATATTTAAATTAATCACCCTACCTACATTTTTATACACCCTACAGAACGTATACTATAGGATCCCTGATGATATCTTTACTAAAATTAAGGGTAAACTGAGAAAGTTGTTATGGAACGAAAGCCATCCACGAATAGCCCACCTCAAGCTACAACGTAACTCCTACAATGAAGGTATAGCTCTCCCGGATATCCGGGCTTATTATTGGGCATCCCACCTAGTAGCCATTAATGACTGGGGTTATGTGGACAATGACCATCTTACGTATGCCCTAGAAAAGACTCTGTTTCAGGTACAACCATATCACCATTATGTTTAAGGAGGCAAGGAAGATTGTGGCCTTTTACCGGCTACTCCGGTAACACTGAAAGCATGGGATAAGGCAAACACCTGTATGGGATGCAAACAGAAAATCACCTGGGAGATCCTGCTATGAGTGGGCAGAAACTTGAAAGAAATACCTAAATTAAAAAATAATTCACCCTGGGATCAAATAGGCATCTCTAAGGTGGGTATGTCCTCTTAGGGATGCCCTGCGACGTAGATATACCACAGATGTAATCACTACTGTGTAATTTGGGTTTGGTGGTCGCCAAACAAGACTTGCCCAGGCGCTGGGGGAGCTCCTGAGGTGCCCGGCATAACTGAATTGAAGAAGGGAAGGGATGTATTTATGGCAGCAGAAAGAGTGACGTATAAAAGCAGGGGATGCCTGCATACATTTAATACAATATGGGGGAGTTGGATTGCATACTATAGACTTGCTGAGGATGTTGATGATGTTGCTTCACCTCTTTCGTAATTCTACTGTGAAACGTATGATCGTTCCCTATGTCAAAATGACCATGACTATGTAAATGATGTCCCTCTTTTCATTGATAATGTAGGAGATTTAATTTACTACTGTCCTACTGCTATGTTCTTTTATTTAGTTGGAGTGCCGTCTGGGACTCCTTTTGTTATTCTTTACAAAAATCCAATAAAAACATTTAAAAAAAAATAAAAAAAGAATGCTCATCCATGGCTTTTGAGATCCAGGAGAAATGGGCGAGCAGGAGACTGACCAAGAGGAGGTTTCTAGTCGGTGCGTGGAAGATGATGTGGCTCTTCAGATATACAGAGCCCAAATTGTGCTGTGCTTTTTAAGAATGTGTTAGGAACCTGAAGAGCGCACATTTGTGAACTGGGAGTCAGTGAAGGTCTTTAAGGTGCATGGTAATGGGTTAGGAGTGGAAGCTGTGCATTGATGCTGACCCAGAGGGCATTTCCGTAGTGCAACCTGTGTGATGGTTCTTTATGTGTTGGGCAATAGCCATCTGAAGATTTTTCTAAGGATCCTGAGGGTGTGGAAGCAGGAGGAAGCAACCCAGTTGATCTAGCTGGAAATTTAAATTTGATTCTCAATTACTATCCCTAAGTTCCTGATTTAATTTGATGGATTTGGTATTGGTCCTAGTTCATATGGCCACCAAGCCGCAGTCCAGAGTGAGGTATTTTTTCTGAAGAGTACCTCCTCCGTGTTAGCTTCAGTCAGTTGGTATTCATCCAATTGAGCACCTTCGCACATGCAGCTGGTGAATTTCGTCTAGGTATTTGATGGTGTCATCGGAGACGATGAGCTGGGTATCATCAGCGTACAAGATGATGTTGAAGCAATAGGCATGGACAATGTAGTCGAGCTGGGCCATTTAGGCAACATGCACCTTTCTTCTATTCCCATCGCTGTTACAGCCACACTCATTACCACAAGCAACTTTGGGTTTTGGAATGCTGGGTGGAGACAAGAGCTCTTCTTGGACCGCTAAGAAATTCTGCTTAATTCTAGAGCAGGCTCTACAAAATAGTAATCACCAAACAGGAGCTCAAGAGGCTTGAAAATGCAGTGGACATTTCCAATGACCGAGCAGTATGCCAGGATCGTCTGGAACTAGGTCCTTAAGTGAGACAGATTTAAAATAACCCACAGGACATGCTTGTTACACTGTAGTGTTGGGGAGGGGAGCTGCTGAAACACAATTGCCTTCTGCCTGCAGTGACTCGCTATGAGCATCCCGACTTGGGGTCTGAGTGGAGCCCTACAAATGGCAAAGGTCCTAGGGATAGGGTGGGCTGGACAGCAAAGCAGCACAAACTCACAGGGGTGGCTTGCGGTGCCCTGACAGCCAGCACAACCACTGGCAGAGGGCCTTCGCAGATCAACCCCAGGGCCACTATCACTGGGATAGAGCACCCAGAAGTGTGTGACACTCTAGGGATAGGGGACCACGACATTTTATGAATGGATATGGTAGCCTCACAGACTATGCTTATACACACTACTACAGAAAGTGACAGGTGGCATCTTCCCCTTTCTCTCCATACCCATTCCATACAGGCGAGGACAAGTGGATTGGGACTCCTTTTCTCTGACAGTCATTGGTGGCCTAAAATCATTCGACAACTGACTGGATCAAAGAGATTCTCAACCTCCCTGCAAACAAGTGAACAAACTGTTCACATGGAGATTAAGAAACGTGACAGCAAATAATAGAGTGATTAATGTGGATTTAACTCTTCTGAAGGACCATGCTGCCTACAGGAGAAACACGAGAACCTTAACTCCTGCATTGTGCCGAAAGGATTACTGCTCAGTTACAGAATCTAGAAGTTTCAAAAATTGACAACACAATTAGATCAGGCACATATTTAGACATGCTGGTATACTGAAAGGTTGTTGATGATGCACACAACTATGAAAACACCCTCAATTAGAGAGTGAGACCTTCATTGTATCTCAATTCTAAGATTATCTGATTAAGACACTTATCTTTTGTGGGGCCCTCACCAAGGTCCTCAATCCTGAAGGGCTCTACCTAAAACAATCACTTTAGTGGGTAAATGAACAAAACGCATCAGAGGAGACCTGACTATCACCCTTTACTGATGCACTCACAGCTGAGGGAACATATTGAAATCTTCTCATCTCATGTACAATAAAAAAGACCCTCACTTCACTTTTGAGGAGTTCTTATCCAGACTCCTTAGATGATACAATCTTGAATAGACTTTCACGACTGAGGTGTACAAAATGATCCACTCACATCTGGGATTCCATGGCACAGATCATTATATGTAAGGAAGGATCTTACCAAAACTCTCTCTACTCAGTGAACTTGACTTGACCCCTTCACAAATACCTTGGAGCTAAAAGAAACATTAATAACTATGGGACCCTGACCCCGGCTTCCAAGAGGCACTTTCTGAGACTTACTTGAGGGATCGTGTGAAAAGCCTTCAAAAAACACTATAATTTCTCTGGCACTCTGACCAATATACTAATATCTGAGGGACCTTGACCTAAATCTTCACATCTGAGGCCCCCTAAAAGAAAACATTGGTTTCTTTTAGGGGTTACCAGGATCACTGCTTCAACACCCGGCTTTCCATTTGCCTTACAGCACCGCGTTTACAAATCCTGGCCTCAGAGGTGGCAAAATCAGTGCCAAAAATACAGGGCTGACTTGCCCTTTTGGGTGTCAGTCGGGGATCCAACTTCCTTGTGTGCTGCCAATATTTTATTATACTAATAGTGAATAATACATGTGAGGCAATGTCCTTTTTCGCAGGCTCATCCCTCCGCCCACACATTTTTGCTCTACGGTCGCTGGACTTTAGTACTGGGGTAATGATGACTCTATAGTGTACTGACATATACAAAAAAGTGATGGATGAAATGCTTGAATTCATCTCATCCCCTGGTAATCACTCAGTCCATCGTTATTTTTTACACCATGCTACTTCAGTTGGACCCAGCCATATGTAAATCAGTCTTGACCCTGCTATAATGGGAACAGTCAAGCCCGAACTGCCAGGCCAGGTCCCCTGTGAATCGTCAAACAAGCAACCCAGGACGGATTTCGCACTAGTTAGGGATCATCAGACAAGTATAGCTTGGTTCCTGTGCCACAGTGTGCACCGGACCCATGTCTGGGCATATCCATCCCACTTAAGGTGACACACTAAAGGATACAAAAAAGTGATGGATAGAATGCTTGAATAAATCTCAGCCACAGCAATTACTTGAGCCCTACTGTGGCTGGATTTAGTACTGGTGTAATGACTCAGTAGTATACTGGGCCTTACTGACCAGGCCACAGGCATGTACTCTAACTCTTAAAGGGGGATGTTTAACTGGTTTACACACAATTAGCAACAGTAACTTACTTAGACGTCCTTAGTATATTGTACTATGAGGTGGTAGAGAGGAGGAGGATGCAGAGAGCCTAGCGCAGACCGTAAAACTCTTCCCAGGACCCAGGCCTGGAGTCAGCCTGCCTGGGGGGAAAACGTGGGGATGCCTGGCTATGCGGGGGGAGCCCCCACCGCACATCATGGAGACAGAGCCCCACCCACAGCCAGGTACAAGGTGAGAGGGCTGGTGATAATTCGAGGTAGGAAGGGGGAGTATAACTGGGGTGGGTGGGAGTTGAGGCAAACCCAGCTACCTTCAGGGTAGGAGGTGAATTGTTGTGGGGCTTTGGGGAAATAGCCAAGAGGCTGAGGAATGGATATTCATGTGTTATGCAGAGGGCACAAGTGGAGCGCTTCTTCAAAGGGGCAGCTACCGATATATATCTTTTTCCTCTCCATCATACCCAAGCCCACCCTCCTTCACGTTAACCTTGCTCAGTTTTGTTTTCAATACGCTATAGCACCCACTCACCGACTCCCCTCCTCAGCTGAACTATTGCTTCTCTTGCTTTCTCTTCAAGCCCATACTTCCATTGCTCCATTAACAACACGTAACAGACCCCCCCCCCCCCCCCCTCGCCCCCAGGAAATGAGACCCTATCATGGAAATGCCTCTGCGGGACCACAAAAAACCAGACTCTGTCTGCTAGTCCAAAGGTTTTGAGGGAAGTTGTAAAGTTGCGTTCAGTAGCAAGGAGAGCCTTTGGAAGACCGCATAGAGGGCGTGACAAGACCTTCATGCGGGCAGGGAGACCCCGGGACCAGCACACACCCTAGAGCTCTACATGTTATTGGGGCTGTTATTGTGGTTGGATGGACCCTCTCTAATTAGAGATTGATTCTGCGACTGGATGCTTGTCGAGTTGTGAGAGGGTGCTCAGGATGGTCATAATACTGCGATTTCATGACGCGTGAGAGTGACCATTGCAATGACAGGAGATGAGTGTGATGGTGGACTGTCTTGACAAAAGGAATGTGAGGTCTGTGCTTGTTGGTACATGAGACAGATGGTTGTGGGGATGGAAGATGCCATGTTACGACGTGAGAGGGCATTCCCATCAGAAGATGGGTGTGTTTTTTTTGTTGTTGTTTTTTTTTAGTCCTCATTTGCCTTTAACCCTCTTGAAAAGAAACCAACCACCTTTTGTAACCCTACTGAAAAAATTCAGGAGTCTTTAAGTCAGACCAGGGTACGGGAGGGATGTCAAGGGTTGAGGATAGGTTTTTTACTCCACCTCGGTCATTATAGACCTGAAGGACAATATCGGTGACCTGGGAAACCCAAACATTGGTCCAAGGAGTAACCAAGAGAGGCATGATCATAGGACCCGGGGGGGAAAAAAACCACCCGGGCTCTCTATCTCCACTATATCAATAGATCCCAAAAGGCGATCTTATTCTTGCTGCAAGATCTAGCCATGTCCATCTTGGATACTTCGTATAGCGAGGTCAACCATTCGGAATGGGTTGGTGCTACTGAATCCACCCAATCCTTAGATATTTGTCGCCTAGCCATGAGGATTGCATAGAAAAGTAGAGATCTAGCGGGGCCCATGATGTGGTCGTTGAGGCCAAAGATGATTAGAGGCAAACTGATATCCAATGGTGCCTTCAGAATGGACTCAAGAGTCTTCTTTACATTTTCCTAAAAGGGGCGAATGGAAGGACAGTCCATAAACATATGAACATCTGATGCTTCAGGCAAACCGCATTTGTTGCAGACTTTCCCAATCTGAAATTTCGATAACTTGAGTGGGGAAAGGTACGCTCTATGAGCCGTGAACAGATGATTTCGCTTCAACCAAGCAGGTTTAACTATTCTGTGCAGGGTACTAAATGAATCCACCCAGACCGACTCACACTGAGCTTCCATCAACTCTCCCAATAGCTCATCAGGTAGTTTAAAGACGCCATCCATTTCCTCCTCAATTGCCCACTACCACACTGAGACCTCCTTTTTACCCGCCGATCTCACCACTAACTGTTCTTCCAATTTACTGGCCTTCCCAAAAGCTGTATTATGGCTAATCTGGGCCTGGGCCCAGCTTTTAATCTGAATATACTTGAATATACGTCTCCTCACCCACGCACACAAAGCCCTATACAACCAAGGCCCAGGATACCTCAACAGCCGCCTCAACTCTACGCTCCCAAACGCCAGCTTCGATCGACCAGCCACGCCCTCGCCGCCGTCCCCCGCATCCGAAGAGCCACCACAGGGGGACGGTCCTTCTCCTACCTCGCCGCCAAGACATGGAACTCCCTCCCCACCCACCTCCGCCTGACCCAGGACCACCTCGCCTTCAGGAAGCAACTCAAGACCTGGCTGTTCGAGCAGTAGCGGACCCCTCTCCCCCAGCGCCTTGAGACCCTCTGGGTGAGTAGTGCGCTATATAAATGCGATGATTGATTGAATCTGTAAAGACCAGACCCCACTCTCTCGAAGATCTTCCCAGGGGAGTAGAGATCCAC
Organism: Lissotriton vulgaris; assembly: GCF_964263255.1. Lineage (NCBI taxonomy): Eukaryota > Metazoa > Chordata > Amphibia > Caudata > Salamandridae > Lissotriton > Lissotriton vulgaris. The sequence goes on from NC_141697.1 coordinate 591,794,011, forward strand.
CATTCATCAAATCCCCCCACGTTGTAATCCCAGAATCTCTCACTGGTTTAATCAAGCTGTCCTGAAAGCATGCCGGTGTGCCTGGGGAGACCCACAGTGGTGCTAATTTGGAAAAATAACTGAGCCCCACTTTTCTTCTTATTGTGGTCCAGTTTTTTACCATCGAATGCAGAACATCTAATTTGACTTTTTTTTAAAAATGTTGGTCACCGAACTTAAACATAAAACCTTCCTCCGGTAGCCCTGCCCCCCTTAACATAGCTCGAAACATCTCACCTCCCGCTGTACTGGTGGGCATTTTCAACAGCATTCTTGAGTGTGAGAGCTGAAATGCCCAGGCATAGTATTGCAAGTCCGGTAACGCCAATCCACCTCTATCCCTCTTCCGCCTAAGCTTCTGCCATGCCAACCTAGTCGATCCATACCTCCAGATAAAGGAATTTATCTCTTGTTGGCATTTCTCTATCTGGTGTTTATCAAACGACAGCGGGATGGTGTTGAAAAGAAAAGTAAGCTTAGGCAAGATTGACATTTTCACTAAATAAATCCTCCCCAAGATGGATAAGGGGAGGTGAGCCCACAATTTCATCTGCTTTTGACATTCTTTAAAAGCTTGATCGAGATTGTATTCTGGAATTTTGCCAACCTCCTGTATAATTCTAATCCCCAAATATCGCATGGTAGACCCAATCTGAAGTTGTGTATCTTTTACATTCCATGCCATAATTTCTGTTTTACTGGCATTAATTTCATAGCCCGAGACTTGGCCAAATTCCTCTGCACGTTTAAGGACTGTAGAGAAGGCTGAATCCAGGTCGGCTGTTAGAATAAGGATGTCATCTGCGTACAGGGCCACCCGACTCTCCCAATCTCCAAATTTAAAAGACATGATGTTATGATCTTCCCTGAGTACCTGTGCAAAAGGTTCAATGTATAGGTTGAAGAGCAGCGGGGAGAGCGGGCAACCCTGTCTCGTACCCCTGGTGATTTTAAATATATCTGTCAAAGTTCCATTGACTAGTAGTCTAGGTGCTGGGGCCTTATATAACAGTCTTATGGAGCGGCAGAATTTATCCCCCAGATTGAATTTCCTCATTACCTCAGACAGGTATGCCCAGTTTCCTGTCAAATTCTTTAGTTGCGTCAAGCGTTAAAATGGCCAGAGGGAGTGTAAAAGTAGAGGCAATATCGATTGCGCCTACCAAGTCATAGGTAAGATCTACTAATTGGCACCCTTGGACAAATCCCTTTTGGTCTTGGTGGATGATGCTATCAGCCACACCCCACGTTATTGAGGAGTGAAATTGGGCGGTAAGACCCACAATTAGTCAGGTCTTTACCCGGTTTCAGGATCAGCACGACCGTAGCCTCACTCCATGAACTAGGGAGATTTTCACCCTTCAAAAGTATATTGTTATAAACTTTGACAAGTACTGGAATGATGATCTCTTTAAGGGAACGATACAACTCCCCCGGAAGCCCATCTGGGCCGGCCGCCTTCCCTCTTTTAGACTGGACAATTACCCTTCTGACTTTCTCTTCTGTGATTTCTTGTTCCAGATCTGATTTTTGATCATCCGAGATGGTCGGAAGGATGACCTTCTCCAGCCACCTTTTCCTTTTATCACTATCCTCCGTGATCGATTCGTTATATATGTCTTGGAAAATGTCGCGAAAAGCTAACCCAATATCAAGGCTGGAGGAGCGGGATGATAGCTCCTCTCCTACCTTAATCTCTTTTATATGATTACGCACCTGGTCTGATTTTACTTTCCAAGCAAGTCATTTTCCGGCCCCTTCGCCAAATTCAAAATGGGAAATTTTGCTTGCTTCCAATCTACGAGAAATTCTCTCATGGAAAATACCCTCCAGCTGTTTTTTAAGCGAGTCTACTTTTTTCCAGCTCTTCTTTCAGATCGATTTCCTTCATTTTAGCTTCTAAACCCATAGAAGCTTCCCTAAATTTCCGTTTTCTGAAGGTTGCTCTGTTGGTAATGCAGCCTCTCCAATAAGCTTTCAAAGAGTCCCAGGCAACAGACTTACTGGTTGAGTCTAGATTCACTTCCAAAAAATATTTAGTCTCAGAGAGGAGAAAATTAACTTCATCTTCCTCCTGCAAAATGGTTCGATCGGAAGACCAAGATCTAGTCTGCTGTTGCTGTGTGAAAATTAAACTTAAAAAGATTGCAGAGTGGTCCGAAAGATGTGACGGCAAATATTGAATATCTTTAACTAGATCCTTGAGATTGTAACTGATCAAGGCATAGTGAATTCTAGACTTATGTTTATATTTCAGATTTCTGAACGAGACTCCCAAGTGATCCCCCGCCCGCTCCCTCCATATATCAGAAAGCCCGATCTGGTCCATTATTGTCAAGAGCAGCTGCCGAGATTTAGAGGGGACTACTGCCCTGGAATTTAGCGATTTGTCTAGCTTAGGGTTCAACACTATGTTAAAGTCGCCTACCCAAATTACAGGATCTGGGAAATCGATAAGATGGCAACGAATAGTGTCTAGACAAGAGGGATCGTCCTGATTCGGACCATAGTAACCGACTAGAGAAAGAAATATACCACCTAAGGATATCCTCAAGATGAGCCATCTACCACTTTGATCTTACCTATAGTCTAATATTTGGGCTTTGGCTTGTTTCTTAAATAGAAACAGCACCCCTCTAATATTTGCCGTCTGATCAGTACAAATAAAGAGATCTACCCATTTCTGATTTTTTTAAATTTCTTTAGTCTCTGATTTCAGAAGATGGGTTTCCTGGGTAGCAATGACCTGCGTCGCAGAGTCTTGTAAATATTGTAAAATCCTAGCTCTTCTATCCTTCATGCGCAGGCCATTAACATTCCAGGACAAAAACTGGAGTGAGGTCATGCTGATTCTTCTTTCATTTCAAGAACTGACCCGCTGATCATCCGACACCCGCCTCCTAGTCCTGGCCTTCTCTGAGCCCGAACGGCCTCATAGACTCCTTCTCTAGGCAACCTGATGAACTGGTAGGGTATCGGTAAATGAGAAATTGTATCCCTTAGTCCCTCCTTGCCCTCCCCTCCTAACACCACCCACCCTTTGGGAAACCCATCCCTTGTTACTCTGGCCTGATGAATGACCAGGTTTACGTCCTGCAGCCGCTCTGCCCACCCCTTTCCTCTGTGTTGTGTTGTGTTTTGTCTGTGCCGATATATTAAATAACATATAAAACCATAAGCCATCCCACCTCATTGTGCACTCAAATATACTTTCATGTGAGGGAAGAAGAAACCCCAAATCAATAATGTAATAGAAGTTTCTTCTTCCCTTCCCTCCTTGCTTTCTTCTCTCCTTTTTTTTCCCTTTTTTTTTAAATTTTATTTTATTTTACCCCTTTTTTTTCCTTATTTTTGTTTGTGTTTGTTTTATCCTTTTTTTCCACTTCTCACAATTCCACTTACCCCCTTTCTACCCTTCATTTGGCTGAGTACTACACTAATAGAGCATCAACCGTCAGAGCAGATAGAAGGCAAACTAACAGCTTAGGGGGTAGAGAGGGATTAGGTGGAAGAATTCAACGAGCCACGATCTCCACAAAGTCAGGCCTCAGATAATATCAGATCGCCCCTACCGAGTCCAGGTCACGCCTTCTCAGGAGGTACATTACTTAGGGATTCTAGTAGCTTGTCTGCCTCATATGGAGATCTGATGTTGTACATCTTATTATTTAACATGATTTTTTAAAAAGCGGGGAATTTCAGTTGCACTGTAGCACCCGCCTTCCTAAATTTGTCCATCCTTTGACCCAATTCCCACTGGCGCTCCAGTGTAACTTTAGATAGGTCCGAACGCACCTCAAAGGAGAAGTCAGGGCCTCTTAAAGATTTGGCCTTCAGGGCCAGATTCTAAATCTTCTCCTTAACTGCATAGGTAAGGAAATTGATAAGAATCTTCCTAGGTTTAGATCTGCTAGGATCGAGACGAAAAGGGTCTCTGTGAATCCTCTGGATATCCTACTCCAAAAAAACCTACAGACTCCTCAAGATTTAAAGAATCCTAAAGCAATGCAACGACAAAGGACTTAATGTCTGCCCCTTCCTTGCTCTCTGGAATCTTCAAAAGACGAAGATTTTTCTTCAGGAATTGTTCTCAAGTGTCCCCATTCTGTCCCGCAGGGCATCCCCATCTCTACGTAAAGTTTGAATTTTTTTCTCTGCAGACCCCAGATTTGCCTTAAGCTCTTCAACCGAACTCTCCAAGGATTCAGTCCTTGAATTTAGCAGGTCGACCTTTTTTCCAAAATTTCACATGCTCCTCTGATCTCAGACTGATTATCTGCTGACACTGCGAAACCTTGTTTTATGTCTTCTTTTAGAGAGGCGAAGAGAGCTTCTATCGAGTTCTTAGCTGAAGTCTCTGCTCCCCCACTTTCGATGGTAGCGATCTCAGGAGGGGTGGCGCTAGTGCTGGCGTTCGTATGTGTGGGGTTGGTCATACTATTGGCGACCTCGGGGGCACTTTAGGGTCTTTGAGGTCCATCGTGGAAGAGGATTTGAGAGGAGTGATTGGGCCGTACTGTCGGGGGGGTCCCTCCTGCTTTGAGATGGTCAGGGTCTGCGGCTGTACCCTAAAGAATGACCTTAAGGATGTAGTAACTTTAACAGTGCTCATTTTGGAGGGTACTTTGGTATAGCCTTTACTTCTAACCCCCTTTATACTCCTCCCCTTCACTTGGTAATTCTGGAAAGCGGTGTTGTGACCAAACTGAGGTTCCTCCTGCTGAAGACCTCCTGATATTTTTAACTCTGATATATCTGTTATATCTGTTGCATCTGTTACAACTATCGGGGTGAACTGCTCTTTATCCTGACCCTCAAGAGTACCTAACTGTCCAGCTTGTCTGGATATGTATTTCCCCCGCTTCCCCTTCCTCCTAACCCCTTTCTTGCTCGTACTAGTACTTAATAAGGGGGGGGGCTGCCTTTATCGCCTGCTCCTGCACAGTTATTCGAGACACCTCTTGTAAAGAGGGAGTCTCGCTCTTACCACCTCCACCACTGCCGCCTCCACCATCAGTCTCCTCGTTGTTCTCCGCGTTCTTCTCAATCTCAGTGTCAATGTCCGCTTTGTCTGCAGGACTGAAAACCTTCCTGCCGGCCACTCGAGGAAAAAACGCACTGATTTCGCCGCCAGTGCTTGTTCGGGCCCTGCCACTATTCGCCCAGAGGAGACCGCGGGCCGCAGCTCTGCGACTGAGTCTCAGCTCCAGGGCAGCTCCGAACCAGTGCGGCAGGAGGAGGAGAAGCGGGGGATCCCAAAGCACCTCAGAGTCTCGAACACACATGAAGAAGAACACCACAAGGAATCTGCATTAAAAAAATTAAGGTAGGCGGGACTGCAAGGCTCAGGCACGCATCAGGAGCACCTCCGAGTCGGGAGAGGGAGAGCGCTGGCTTGGGACGTGCGCTGGCGCTCAGCTAGCGGGCGCCATGTTTCCCCCGAATTCGAAATGAACTCGTAATCCCCCAGAGAAGATTGGTGTTTTGTATCTTGAATGTATATGGGGCATGTTGCCCCTATCAAAGTTGGATGAGTACACGCTCCTCCTTGTAGCCCAGAGTTACTTTGTTGTGTTACTTCTAAGCGCTGCAGTTCATTGTATATTATAATAAATTTATAGAGCTGTCACACTGATTAGTTGCATGGAGTTTCTGTTCTAGCAGAAGCTAGTTGTTAATTGTTATTGTTGCAGAATCTTTGCTTATGTATTGGTTTGCATTCCTACTCATGTCTCTATGGGTAACGGGAAAGGAGGGCGTGCTACACAGAATGTGTTGTTTTGGTGTCCAAGTACACTGTGTTGTTGTATAGCAAGCAATGGTAGAAGTGGATTACAAAACAGTATGGGAACTGTGTTGCTCTGTGCAAAAAGGGTGGGGTGACTGAGCATGGGGCAGGGTCAAAGGCTTGGCTAAAAATAAAAACTATTCAGTAACCATTTTCGGTCTTTCATCTTCTGGTAAATACATATAAAATAAGGTACAGCCTAAATGAAAAATACATGCAACTTAAGTTAATCAGCGGGAAATGCGGTATCGTACATTAAGAAACCTCTATTAGTTAATGTGCTGCAGAGTTCTGTGTATGAAACCAGAGCGCTACATAATTTAATACTGGTTGATGCAGTGGAGAACAAGGACTTGTGTATGTTTAGTGCTACGAGTTCCCAGTCTGTGACAGAAAGCACTGTGAATATGCAAATCCTCATTTTAAACTTGCATTACACTCAGTATAGGATAGGCTGCTACAAAATGCATAAAAAGGTTAAGGTAGAAAATATGTTCCAAAATATATATTCTAGTAATACCCAGACTGTACATAGTACATTTTTTTTATAACTGGCCTTTAAAAGCATACACTTCACAGCTCCGCTGCTAACCTCCTTACAATACCCCTGGAAAAGAATACATCTGTGTCATCTGGAAGCTTCAATTAAAGCCAACACTGGTTTCCAAGCACCCTTTACATTTGTATATTGACCAGTTGTGCACATGTATGTTTCTTTAAGGGAAGCAGGCTTCCTGGCATGAAGGCTTATTTATCTGTCTGCCCCTCTCTCGATTTCACAGCACAGGAAACTGCCTGCCTTATATTTTAGCTGAAGCATTTCAGCTTTCCGAATTAACCGTTCCGGAACAGTTGTATTTTTACAAAAAGTAGGGGAACTGTTTTTATGACTTTCAAGAAGTATGGGCATGTTGTGCCCCTCTGATCCCACCCACTTTGAACACTGATGGCAGCAGCATGGTTTCAGAACATAGTTCCGAGTATTCTACATATGCAGGCTGAGCCAGTGACTCTGCTAGGAAGAACGCTGTAGGATTTAAATTGGAAGTCCAAAGAAGTTTAGGACAGAAGGAGACATGGCTTCACATAGGTTCTGTTAGTAGGGGTGTGATATAATCATACCACAGAGTAAAAACTGATCTCTGGCTTCATCTGAGAGGATACATGTAAAAATGGTGCATGGGATGAGAAAAGACAGAGAGCTCTTTTAATGTGAAAGCATGTCCATCATATTGTGATGTACCAGTTGTGATGTCTTCTGCGATGGCTGTCAGGTGAATATCTTTCAGGGTAAGAGAAAACTGCCATATCATGATGTGGGGACGTGCCATGTCATGATATGAGGGAGTGCCAAATTACAATATAAAAAATACAATGTCATGGTGTGAGAGTTTGAGGATTTTGCCATGATGAAATGGATGTGAGTTGGGTGGCTGGCAAGCCCGTCTGCGCCCGTCTGCGCTCGACCCGGGCTCAGGGCCACCCCCCCTGCCCGATTCACTCCGGACAGGGTGACTTATAGATATAGCAGGGAGACACTGATAATGCTTGATCCTCTGGCCGGTAATGCAACCTGCCCACGACTAGCACCCAATATAACATCCAAGGATAAGAAACCCTGCCCAAACTGTCTAACTTGTCTGCCGCATATAAACCCCCTCTCAGTCGATTTATTATCAAGATTTGACCTGGCCACAGTTAACAGCCACATCCTGCTAGACAAAAAGCTGCATCCAGAACAAGGAAACAGACCTAAGGGAGAGTTGAGAAGCGGGTTACTAAATGTTAGATCCCTCCCCAAACATGCCACCGAGATACAGTTGCTGATCGAGTCCAGCAACCTGGATATCCTGTTTCTAACTGAAACATGAACGGTAGCTGGACTCGAGTCAGAGCTGGGTCCGGCATGCCCAGTGGGGTATAAGATTCTCCACAACCCCAGGCCTAAGGAACGAGGGGAAGGAACGGGAATCATTTTCAGGGAAGAACTGAACATCGCTATGTTGGACATAGATAAAGTCTCCTGTGCTGAATTTCTTAGGATATCGATAAAACATGACTCAGGTCACTGCCTCACTGGCCTGATCTGTTACAGGCCACCTGGGTCCATTAATGTAACGCAACAGCAGGAACTGATCGCTGTCATTAACAACTTGACATTTACCCATAGCAGAATACTAGTGCTGGGAGATTTTAACCTATGGACGAACGGCAAACTAGACACAGCCTTTCACAACATCATACAATCCTGTGCCAACCTAGGGTTAAAACAATGGGTTACCACTCCCACTCACAGGGAAGGAAACATTCTTGACCTAATCTTCGCAGAAGAAGATCTTATAGCCATGGGAAAAATCCAACCAGTGGGATGGTCAGACCATTATCTAATAACATTTAATATCCACACCCGGGTTAATATAAGGCCTGCAAACATACAGGTCAGAACCTTTATCAGCCGTGACTGGAAAGGACTAGTAAAAAAAGAGGAAAAGGAGAAAGCCCTCTTTCAGCTGCAGACCCTGTTTAATCCAGAGAATGACATTTCCGTGAACTATCGCTCGCTCTGTGATCATGTAACCAGGAAGCTTGATCATATTGCACCGCTGAAAATAATCAGGAAAAGAGGCAATCCTTCTGCGCCCTGGTATACGGAAACACTGAAAAACCAGAAAATCGTCTGTAAAAAGGCGGAAAGGCAATGGAGAAAAGATTACACAGAACAAAATAGACTACTCTGGAGGCTGACAATAACTAAGTACAAAAAAGAGATTGCCACAGCCAAAGCAGAACACTTTGCAGCCATTATTCTAAAGAGCTCTAATAAGTCACGCAACATCTTCAAGATAGAAAAAGAATTGTCCCACCCTAATTGTGCCAATAGCATTATCAAACCTTCACAGGAATTATGTGATGGTTTGGCCTCCTTCTTCCAGGAAAAAATTTCTAAATTAATAGAGAGTATGAAGGATGCCCCTACTTCCTTAGCACAGCACCAGAGCAGCGGGGAGAACGAGAAGAAGAGAGAAGGAATGGATGGGCACCTAATGCCAAAGGCCATCTTGGACAAATTCGATACTCCCGCAGAAATAGAGTTTGCGCAAATAGCCCTTAACATATCATCTGGATCCTCTACCCCATAAAGTGGAAAAGGAATTTGGGGCGGAATTCTTTCCTGTACTCCGTCAGTTATGTGGTCAATCCCTCGGCACAGGCATTGTACCAAGGGAATGGAAACAGGAAGTTATCACACCCCTGCTAAAGAAACCGAATTTGGACCCCAGCTGCCACAAGAATTACCGACCCATCTCGCTCCTGCCGTATCCAATTAAGATCATGGAACGGCTGGTCAGTAGGTCTCTGTCCCTCTTCCTGGAAACAAATAACATCCTTGAAGAGGAGCAATTTGGGTTTAGACCAGCCCATGGGACCGAGTCAGCTTTGCTGATGGTCATGGACAACCTGCGAATGAGGGCGGACAGGGGAGAATCAGCAATCTTAATTTTGCTGGACCTGTCCGCCGCGTTCGACACGGTGAGTCATGACATCCTACTGACAAGGCTGAAAACCTTTGGAGTAGAAGGAGCGGCGCTCGACTTGCTGCGTTCGTACCTGACAGATAGATAGCAGGCAGTTGAGGTAATTGGAATTTTTATAGTCAATTGTGTCCCCTAACGTAGACCCCAACGGCTCCGTGTACGTGCTTCAAGTACATGTAATTTCCCTCCATGACCAGCTATGAAGACGCAAATACATTTGCGTCCAACGTTAACATGTCCTCTTTCAGATCCACCATGAATGGGTCGATAATTCTGTTCCTAAGTATGCCGTGCCACCGTCTTTACATGGTGCACTTTCACGTTTTCCTGGCTCTGTCGAGTTAGGCCCTGATTTCGAGCCATCGAGCCCTTTCTGCCTTTCTGCCTTCTGCCTCTGAAAGCTGCAGCCTGGACCTGCATCCATGACCCTTACCCTACTCCCTGTGCGGCGAGCGGTACCCGGCTCGGCCTGCTTGCCTGCCAAGACAATTCAGCCTTCAAGTTATCTGCTCCGCTCCTCGAAAATACATTCCTGTCTAGTGATTTAGGTAAACATCTCCCCAGCTGCAGAGCAAAGGGCCCGGCCTTTCTGTCTCCGTGCATGAAATTCATTGCTCCTGTTACCATGGTAGGCCCATGGCCCCTCGCATTACACGTAGACACGTAGACACATATGCACGCACTAGCAGTCAGTATAGAATAGCCTCTACCCGAAAGACCTTTCCTTCTAGATAAAACTGTTCTTCAACACAAGATATCAGATATGATTTGGGATTAGGTTGTTCTGACACGCCAGACTTCTGTCTCCCCTTCTGGTGCTAAATGTCAAGTCCCCTTCACCCTCCAGTTACACGTCAATCACACGTCATGTTGCCTGCGCGCGCATCCAGCCATATATTTCTGCTGACACTGCAGGATTCCTCTATGAATCCACCCACTTGTGACACTTTCATGTGACGTTTCTAGCACACACCTCCGTGTACGCCCTCGTGCACGCCTTCTGTTACGCACATGTGTTCTTATCTCGTTTCTTTCAGCTGTTACGCCTTCTGTATCCATCACCATTGTATGCTTTTACTATATATAATGTGCACTGTTAATAAAGCAATGCCTATCCCTTCCTGAACCCTCGTGGTGATGGAACATGATACCATGGTTCGAACCATTCCATTACATGGAATAAAACCCTTATAAACTCAGATGCCACGGACTCTGCCTCTCATTTTTGATTGAGCTATTTTATTGAACTTATACCGCATAGAAATTCCGTATCCGGTAAATTTATTTACCACATAATTGGCGCCCGAACAGGGACCCCTCCCCCACCTTACACGCCGGCGATGCGTCGCAGGCCTTGCCCCCTGCCACAGCCGTGACGGACAACTACGCGTACCCGCAGGATTTCCTGTATCTCCCTCAGGCCTACGGAGGTGACGGAGACTGCGATCGACATCCAGACGAGGCGGTGAGGAGTGCGGAGGATCCCGACCAGAGCCCAGCCGAGAGAGCAAGGTCCGAGGTGTCTAGAGGCCCACCAGTTCCGAAGTACCTACGTCACGTGTCGAGTCGAGTCCAGTCCGGTCCAGTCCAGTCAAGTTTCTGAGGCCTTCCGTTCCGTGCTTCCCGGTGAGTACCGTTGCTGGGGACGCATCTAGACGGGTGCATTAATTTGTGTCCGGTCAAGACGGGTTTGGGTACGCAGGCCCGGTCTGCACTGTTTTAGCAGTGTATCTGTACTGTTTAGCAGTATATCCAGTATCCAGTTATCAAGTTATTGTCCGTTCCGAAATGTTTTAATGTATTTTAATGTCGTGGTATGAGTGATTGTTTGATAGTCATTCCTGTGTTTATTGTATTAGTTGTGTCCAAGTCCGAGTAAGTATCAAGTATCAAGTATCGAGTTACAGGATGCCTCTATTCTCTAAACTGAGACAGTTAGGAACTAGAAAAGGGATACTTGAGGAAGCTGTTCCCATCCCACCCAGGGACACTCCCGGTCATTTTATGTACCACAAGCACGGCTTAGACGCCGTATTATATCTCGACTTGTGGGTGGATTACACTAAGGATTTAGCAGAGAATCAGAGATGGCCCGCTACAGGGACATGGGATGCCGAGTGCATCATGAGAGTAGAAGAAGCGTTGTGGAAAAGGAAAGCCAGACAGTCACAGAAAGATGCCATTGAATTATGGCGTAAAGAATCACACAGACGGACAGAGAAAGCACTTAGAAAAGCAGAGAAAAGTAGAGAGGATTCTGAAAAAGCTAAAGAAAAAGAACTATTAGAAGAAGGAGAACGAGTTAGAATGGAACAACGCGATAGACGAAGTAATGCCATTATGACAGGATTGTATCCAGTCCTGGCCGAGGGCCTGCCCAAGGCGACCCCGGAAACACCGAAAAATCTGCCCCCTCCATTGGTTCCGACCAAATTACGTCATAAGACCGCAGCAGACATTTTCCTTTCTTCCTATTTAGACGACGTAGCTCCCGCATATACCAATGTACCCGTCCCACCTGCACCTGTGCTACCCGCTGATCGTCTGCCCCCAGGTTCGCAACAGCAGACCCCTCCCGCATCATTTCCCGCACCTGCTAATACTTCCCCTATTGTTCATCCTGGTATTAACCCGCTTAATCCTTTTGGGGCTGACGCTGCTCAGGCCCCAACCCCTTTTCAGCAGATACCGACCACACAACCATGTCATGCTCAAGCCTCCGCTATAGGAGGTGCTACAGGAGGTTACCGTACCCCGCCACCTACACAGCGATTGACAATAAGAGACTTAGCTGCACAACATACCCCGAAAGGGGCCCCTTTAGAAAAGCTTAAAGAATATCTTACAGACTGTAGATATGATCCCGTTCCAGGCAAGAAAGGGCCCATGATGTTAGCCTCAATACGTTTAAGACGTGCTGCAAATTTTTTAGTTTTATTGCCAGGAATGCCAGATTATCTAGACAGGATATATCGTTTTGTTCAGACTGGGGAGGGTCCTGAATGTATTCACGAGGCCATGGCATATCAGAAAGTAGACACTCAAAGTATGATATTAAGATTCCTCGTAAACTGTTTTATAAGAGAACGAGATCGGCCTGGTGTAAATAAAGAAGAAATGGAGGTATTAACTACATGGAGTCAGAATATAGCAGACGGAAAACATGATAAACAGAAATGTATAGAGGCCATGTACAGAAAGGTCCGTAAAGAAATAGTAGTAATGCATGAAAGAGAGAAGGATGCAAGGGAAGCAGAAACAGACAAGAATAAATCCTCAGAGGAGGATGAGCCAGAACATACAGAAATGGTGGCATATGTAGGTAAGGGTGGACCCTTTAATAAAAAGTTACGCCCAGAAAGCAAGAGACTTTTTCACTCTGCTATGTCAAACCCGAGGACTCCTGAACATCTATTTCAGGCTACCGATAAAATACTTCAAGAACGAATGGGGTACCATGTACTCAATTCCATGGATGAACAAGAATTAGCCAGGTCAGCAGTACAATGGGCTGACAATTCAGATAGATATAATGATGACTCAGTAGCGCAAACCTTTTTGAATCTTTCCCCCGACGAACAGCGACTAGCTGGTATGTACATGATACAACACCTCCTTACGTTGTATAAGAGCCAACATTCTGATCCAGGTCCCCTACCTGATGTACTAGTAGAGTTACTAATGGATAAATGGAGAGGCCTCGGTACCGATTAATTAAAGTAATTTTAGAACATCGACATAGATATAGTGCTTTCCTGAATCCACAGTTTGTTTCAGCTCCACCCCCAGTAAGGAAAATGTTTTACATAGACAGACAGAATCCTTTACGAGAAGTACATCCAGTCAGGAATGCTGATGATACCCTTACACGTGTGTATGTATACACGCCTATAACTAAAATGGAATTATTAGAAATGAAGAAAATAGTGCCCAGTCATGATAAAGACCCTGCAGGTTTCCACCGTGAAATAAAAGACATGTTACTCATGGGAGATTACACCTATCCCGACATTATGAAAATATTGAAAGTTTTACTGCCTGCCGGTATTTACGAAAAACTCAAAGAAAAGGAATGGGAGGTGGGAGACCAAAAGATCGATTTGACTGTATTAGAAACTGAAGAGACAGGTCGAACCCCAGGGTTGGGTCTTGGGGATAAAACTAAAGCATTACCAGGATTGTTAGTACAGGTTTTGCCACGTTTGTTAGCAACTAAAAAGGAGGACTGGGATGCAATCTCAGCCTGCAAACAGAAACCCGATGAAGACACTAGTGATTTTTATTCCCGATTTGAGAAATGTTTTATTATTAATAGTGGCCTGAAAGCAAGTAGCGAGTCATACCCACACCTTTTTGTATCCAAATTAGTCGAGAATTCATTGCCCCAGGTTAAGAACCGTGTACTGAAAGTCGAGAGCACATGACAAGCTAATTCGCCTTCACAAATGTTACAAATGTTACAGTATCACCAGAATAGGATCAGGGAAGAACATGATCATGAACAGAGACGTATGAAAGACACGAAATTGAAAATGCTAGTTGCTCAGTCAGTTCCAGCTGACGGACATAAAAGGGGTACTACACAAGCTTCACAAGCCAATAATTCAAATTCAGCAACTCCTGTTAAAGGGACATGCAACTATTGTAAACAGCCAGGTCACTATGTAAACGATTGTACAGTTTTGAAACACAACATAGCCACAGGTAAAACTAAAGAGAGACCGCGTCCTCCTAGACAGGACCAGGCCCCACAACACGCGCCACAGAACGTTCAGCCTATGCCTATGCAGACTTCACAACAGAGTGTAGCGGTACCACAGCCACAACCCATTGCCGCAACACAACACGCAACGCAGCAGATGTACCAATATGCACAGTCTGACTATCCCGATTATCAGCGATACACGTGAAACAGCCTAGAGAGGGAGGTCGGCTTGCCTCTTATTGAGGTTCCTGTAGATCAAGAGGGTCCTTATGTACATAGTCAGGTATTAGGGAAAGATAGAAAGTTTTTGATTGACACAGGGGCAAGCAGGACAACAATAAGTCACGACGAGGTTCCAGGGGCACCCCTCTCAGGCTCACAGAATGTTTCCCTTGGTTTTTCAGGAAAGCCTATTGTTAATGAAGTATCGAAACCAGTTCCACTTGCAGTTGGTCCATTGTCCCGCACTACAGATTTATTACTCACGAAATCATGTCCAGAAAATTTACTTGGTATAAAGACCCTGAAAGCTCTAGGAGCTGTAATATGTTGTTCTCCGGAAGGAGTAAGATTGTTTCTGCGTGACTTTAAGGGTCACTACGTGTTGAGAGATATCGATCCCAGGTTACAGAATGTTCCTGCACATTTATGGGCGAAAGGCCCCACTGATGTAGGTTGCATGCACATTACTCCATATCGCGTCACACTGAAGCCAGGAGTAGTACTACCACGCATTCGACAATACAAGTTACCTCCAGATGCTGTAGTGGCTTTACTGAAAATCATTGACGAGCTCATTGCACAAGGAGTGGTTGTAGAAACCGACTCAAATCTATGTAACTCCCCTATCATTCCAATTCTTAAACGTACTGATCCAAATGCACCTCCAGTTTATCGATTAGTTATCGACTTACGAGAATTGAATAAATGCATTGTACCACAATATCCCGTGGTTCCAGACATTTCGTCCCTATTGACAGCTATTGATTCCGAAGCGACGTTCTTCACTGTAATCGATCTCAAGAACGCCTTCTTTAGTGTCCCTATTGACCCGGAAAGCCAATATCTTTTCGGATTCTGTTTAAATGGCCGAAGCTTCAAATTTGCACGTGCACCTCAAGGATTCACAGAAAGCCCCAGTATCTATAGCCAAGCATTAAAAAGACAACTGGACAGTATCCACATGCCTGACAACACTGCCCTACTCCAGTACGTCGATGATCTACTGATCACCGCCCGTAGTGAACCAGAATGTGAACAAGCGTCACTGACAGTTTTGCATTTCCTGGCGGACAAGGGACACAAGGTGTCTCCTTCGAAGCTACAATTTTGTGTTCAGCAAGTGGTGTACCTTGGGCACTTGCTGACCAAGTGGGGTAGGCAGCTTACACCTGAACGAATTCAATTAATTGCACATCTTCCGCAACCCAAGACACAGAAAGAAGTACGAGCCTTTATTGGACTCACTTCCTATTGTAGACAATGGATTCCACAATATGCATTCCTAGCTAAGCCACTCATACAGTTGACAACACAGGAGGCAGCGTCTTCGACTGTCCTCCCTTGGACTCAGGAACATACACAAGCTTTTGACGAATTAAAGAAAGCCTTATGTCAAGCACCAGTTTTAGCAACACCATGTTACAGTAGGCCTTTTACACTTTTTGTCACAGAACGCGAAGGTACTGCATTGTCAGTACTCACCCAGGATCAAGCAGGTTCACACAAACCGTGTGCTTATTTTTCCAGTACATTAGATCCAGTAGCCCAGGCTTTGCCTGCGTGCTTGAAATCAGTTGCAGCGACAGCTCTAGCGATCAGACAAAGTGATTCCATAGTGCTAGGACACCAATTGACAGTACAAGTTCCACATGCCGTGGAAGTCCTTTTGAACAGAACACAGACTCAACATTTGACTATAGCACGACTGACAGGTTATGAATTAACATTGTTTCAGCCACACATAGAAATCAGACGCTGCAATACATTGAATCCTGCTACACTTTTACCATTAAGTGAGACAGACCCTTTGGCACATGATTGTGTTGA
Source organism: Lissotriton vulgaris (assembly GCF_964263255.1). Lineage (NCBI taxonomy): Eukaryota > Metazoa > Chordata > Amphibia > Caudata > Salamandridae > Lissotriton > Lissotriton vulgaris. Next base: position 591,810,128 of record NC_141697.1, read on the forward strand.
AGTCATTACCATTACGACGAAACCCAGACAAGACTTAACAGACACCGTTTTACCAGATCCAGACCTGACACTTTATGTGGATGGTTCATGTATGAGAACAAGTACAGGAGAGTTAGTGGCCGCATATGCAGTAACGACAGAAACTGAAGTCATAGAAACACATCGCATTGACACCCTGTCAGCCCAAGCAGCAGAGCTCATTGCTCTGACTCAAGCCTGTATACAAGCAAAGAACAAGAGAGTTAACATTTACACGGATTCACGTTATGCATTCGGAGTCGTACACGACTTCGGTGTACTCTGGCGAGAGAGAGGTTTCTTGACCTCTCACGGAGCCAAGATCCAGCACGGTCCCCTCATCCAAGCTCTGTTAGACGCAATACATTTGCCTACAGCGATATCCATCATGAAGTGCAAAGCACATACGAAAGTTACAGATACCATTTCCCAGGGTAATGACCTGGCAGATCGAACGGCCAAGCATACAGCTCAGACTCATACTCACACAATTGATATGACAAAAACAATAGTCCCGACACCGACACATTGCATGACAGTGAGGGATCCCGCCCTAGATGTAATTGACATACAGACACATGCTACACCAGAAGAAATAAAGAAATGGACTGAACTAGGAGGGATACAGACAGAACAGGGATGGATGACGAAGGGAAAAGCCACATGGTTTCTCCCCGACTCTATGGTTCAAGTTATCATTAACACAGCACATAGTCCTGCACATTTAGGAGAAAAAGCCATGTTAGACAGTATACAAAACCTTTGGTTCAATAAGCATTTACGAGCAGCAGCAAAACAGATAGTGCGTACTTGCATGATCTGTTGTCAGTTCAACCCAGGAAAGGGCATTCCCGTAGAGCAAGGTGGATTTCATCCTCCCGATCACCCTTTTGAAGTCCTCCAGATGGATTATATCCAGATGGAACGTTGTCGAGGATTCAAATATGTCCTCGTAGTTGTATGTGCACTCTCCCGATGGACAGAAGCATATCCAGTCCCAGATTACACTGCTCCGACCACTGCCAAGCAGCTGGTACGTGAATTTTTCCCCAGGTATGGTTTGCCCCGTATCGTGTACTCAGATAATGGTCAGCCATTCTCGTCCGAGCTTATGAAGCAGGTATCACTCCTGCTAGGATATCAGTGGAAGTTCCACTGTGTCCGACATCCCGAGGCAGCAGGTCTCGTAGAGAGACATAATCAGACACTGAAAATACGCCTTGCAAAAGTATGTAAAGAGAAAGGCGTTGATTGGATTGTCGCCTTACCAGTTGCACTTTTTTACATGAGAATGGTAGCCCATTCGAGAACAGGGCTATCCCCGTACGAGGTGGTCTTTGGTAGGCCACCGAATATGTGGGGGACGCCTCTGCCTCGTAAGATCACAGATGTTGACTGTAATATGCTGACAGATTACCTTGCCTCCTTGATGTCTGCACTACAATCATGTCGTTCACAGGTAGCAGCAGCTTTTCCCGACAACACCGAGGTGAAGCCACACGAGATCGTCCCTGGAGATCTGGTGCTTATTCGGAATTTTGATCGGAGGAATCCGCTGGAGCCCCGCTGGCAGGAGCCGAAGCTTGTTCTTCTCACAACAAGGACCGCGGTGAAGGTGGAGGGCCGCAAAGGCTGGCTCCACTCGAGTCATATTAAGAAATACCATGGACTGCCGCCAAAAACAGACTCCCAGCCCTGCCCCGTTTCAGAGACTGATACTAAACTCCCACTGGTAGAGAAAACTCCTCAGCAGGAGTACAAACTGAAATTAAGGTCTAGCAAGTCAGACAGTTTAATTGTTTAAGTCCTCCCCTAGGTGAAGCGGTTAGACAGGTTCCTGACATGTACAAGTTAGACCCCAATAGAGAGAGAGATAGACAGAAACAGATCAAGAAACATGAATATTGTAAATCTCTCCGCAGTCACTGCATTGTGACATTATTGATTATGTTTTTTCTGAGTCTTACGATTATTGCTGCAAGCATATTATTACACATGTACTTTCCTATCTCCGTACGTGCACATTCTTCCTCAAACGACACTGTCGAGCATACTTTCAGTGAATTGCCCCCTCACGAGTTATCATACCGACTTGCGCTGCGCAGCAATACATTCATCAGTATGTTACATCATTCCCATCAGACCAGCAACGCTACAAATTGTTGGATATGTGGCCGACTCCCTCCCTATCAGAAATACAAGGGAGTTCTGCCCCTCTTTCCGTACCCGTTTACACACAATGGTTCCTGTGGTGCATGGTTTAGTTTAATAAATTCTTTAAATTCTGATTCCATAGTTTACCAGGGCAATTGGGTATGGGGAAATCTGAACACAGTTATGCATAAAGTATGTTTCCCTGACAAGGAGGGTCTTCCGCAAAGGACAGGGACCGATCTAGAAAACGAAGTGTATGGGTTAGGTAATTTTACACTTAACCTCATGATTCTGAATGTCCAGTCTAATACCAAACCAGACTTGCCCGCTATGTCAGTATTACCAGTCAAAGGTGAATTATGTGTCAGAAAGAATGGTTCAGTTCATCTAGGTCATAGTAAATGTACTACTGTGATTGAATTCAGTGATAAAGGCAAGTCTACATTCAAAGCTTCCCGTCATTCCTATTTCATTTGTGGTCATACAGCTTATGTTCGCTTACCTCTAGATTGGGATGGTACTTGCTACATTGCATTCCTTCTGCCACCTGTTTTCCTAGCCCCACCTGATTATCATAGGGATTCCCATCTAGTACACAATAAATCCAAGAGAGATCTCCCGATTGTCGACTATACTGAAACGGCATGGGAGCAATACACAGACTTTAATAAAGGTTTCTTTCCCTATTTAGGTACTGTCTCGAATAGTAAACTGATACGTAAATTAACTAGAACCCTTGAAGCAGTAGTGAATGAAACTACTTCCGCCCTAGGCAACCTAACAGAGGAACAGTCTGCTATGAGACTTGTTGTTCTTTAGAATCGTCTTGTTCTTGACGTCATCCTGGCCGATAGGGGCGGAGCTTGTAGAGTCATCGGATCGAGCTGCTGTGTTTTCATTCCAGAAAACGCACCATCAGTATATAGAGCCATAACCCGTCTCCACAAGATTGCAAGTCAGATACACCAGAATCCAGGCACCTGGACTTGGTCCGGTTGGCTCTGGAGTGTGTTATCGGCCTGGGGATGGAAAGTCCTATCCTTCCTCGGAATAGCCCTTCTCATAGTATTCAGTTGCTGTCTATGTTTACAATGTGGGCCGGCGATTTGCGGCTTGTGTGCCACATCATGTATTCCCCCTCCAAGTCCACGTTCCAAATCCCGCCTGAAAAAGGAAGAGCAAATGGTGTTATATGAACAAATAGATAGACTAATGAAGATTGATATATCATGAAGGGTCCGTAGGGGACAAGGAGGGAATGAGGTAATTGGAATTTTTATGGTCAATTGTGTCCCCTAACGTAGACCCCAACGGCTCCGTGTACGTGCTTCAAGTACATGTAATTTCCCTCCATGACCAGATATGAAGACGCAAATACATTTGCGTCCAACGTTAACATGTCCTCTTTCAGATCCACCATGAATGGGTCGATAATTCTGTTCCTAAGTATGCTGTGCCACCGTCTTTACATGGTGCACTTTCACGTTTTCCTGGCTCTGTCGAGTTAGGCCCTGATTTCGAGCCATCGAGCCCTTTCTGCCTTTCTGCCTTCTGCCTCTGAAAGCTGCAGCCTGGACCTGCATCCATGACCCTTACCCTACTCCCTGTGCGGCGAGCGGTACTCGGCTCGGCCTGCTTGCCTGCCAAGACAATTCAGCCTTCAAGTTATCTGCTCCGCTCCTCGAAAATACATTCCTGTCTAGTGATTTAGGTAAACATCTCCCCAGCTGCAGAGCAAAGGGCCCGGCCTTTCTGTCTCCGTGCATGAAATTCATTGCTCCTGTTACCATGGTAGGCCCATGGCCCCTCGCATTACACGTAGACACGTAGACACATATGCACGCACTAGCAGTCAGTATAGAATAGCCTCTACCCGAAAGACCTTTCCTTCTAGATAAAACTGTTCTTTAACACAAGATATCAGATATGATTTGGGATTAGGTTGTTCTGACACGCCAGACTTCTGTCTCCCCTTCTGGTGCTAAATGTCAAGTCCCCTTCACCCTCCAGTTACACGTCAATCACACGTCATGTTGCCTGCGCGCGCATCCAGCCATATATTTCTGCTGACACTGCAGGATTCCTCTATGAATCCACCCACTTGTGACACTTTCATGTGACGTTTCTAGCACACACCTCCGTGTACGCCCTCGTGCACGCCTTCTGTTACGCACATGTGTTCTTATCTCGTTTCTTTCAGCTGTTACGCCTTCTGTATCCATCACCATTGTATGCTTTTACTATATATAATGTGCACTGTTAATAAAGCAATGTCTATCCCTTCCTGAACCCTCGTGGTGATGGAACATGATACCATGGTTCGAACCATTCCATTACATGGAATAAAACCCTTATAAACTCAGATGCCACGGACTCTGCCTCTCATTTTTGATTGAGCTATTTTATTGAACTTATACCGCATAGAAATTCCGTATCCGGTAAATTTATTTACCACACAGTGGCACTCCCTCCATACCAGTCTGAGTTTGCTAAAGTTCCACATGGGGTCCCACAGGGGTCTGCGATTAGCCCAATCCTTTTTAATGTTTACGTGCAACCCCTGATGGGCATCATCAAGGCTCACGGCATTAGCGTGATCAACTATGCGGATGACACGCAGCTGATGATTTCCCTTGATGGCGCCCACGCAGAATCACTTGAGACATTTCACACCTGCATGCTGGAAATGGCAACTTGGCAAAACAGTAACTTGCTACAACTCAACAGCGGTAAAACTGAGATAATGCAATGCAAAGTGGGAAGAATCGCCAGAAGCTTGCCTGTTGACTTCTGGCCTTTAGCCTCAGATGGACCACTGACACTAGTAAAGACGGTGAGGAATTTGGGGGTCAGCTTTAATGACAACCTAAATCTGGAGACCAACGTCAACAAACAGGTGAGCAGTTGCTTCACCCTAATGCGGGGCCTCCGAAAGCTGCTACCTCTCCTTCCAGCATAGACCAGAGCAACCATAGTCAGGAGCACTATTCTTAGCCGCCTGGATTATTGCAACGCTCTGTTACTGGAATCTCCTGCATATTTGATTTCCAGACTCCAGAGCATCCAGGCTGCAGCAGCTAAAATGGCACTCTCTCGAGGTTGACGATCCTCCACCACTCAAGCGTTAGCCGAGTTATACTGGCTGCCCGTGCATCAGAGGATTCTTTTTAAATCTTTATGCACTGTCTTCAAAGCAGCACATGGTCTGGGTCCCAAACCTTTACAAAACAAATTTAAATGGTATGAGCCCACACGGACCCTCCGGTGATCATCCGCTAATCTCATTAGCGTACCTAGAATCAGGAAGGCTACTTACGGTGGCAGAGCCTTCAGCATAGCAGCAGCCCATCTCTGGAACAGCCTTCCTATTGCAATTAGGAAAACAAGTGAACTGCTGCCTTTCCGCAAAAAGGTAAAAACCTGGCTCTTCCCTAAAGCCTAACTACCCCAAGAGTAACCTGTTCAATCCCTCCTTTCTGCCCTTGATGCTCAGTTCTTAGTCGCACTTTTCATAGTGCCAGGATGCCCGTAGGGTTGCAGTGCGCTTTAAAAATGGCATAAATATATCAATAAATATATATTGATGCCGATAGGAAATTGGATAATTATTTGGGTGGGTGGTTGCCCACTTCAAGGAATAATCACAACCCTTGAGTTACTAAATTAACATGAGCTTAATCCCATGGTAGCTATAGCGCAGGGCCGCCAGGTTTAAATTACGGCAATGAGGTTACTCCCACAATCACATGCGGCAAGTCACGTGACGTCGGACGACTAGACCGCGACGCTACAGTTGCCACTGTGGTAAGTCTTGCATATAGGACTAGTAGGTGTGAAACAGTTGTTGCACCGGTATCATGTCATATATGTGGCAGGGCACAGAGAAGTCTAGTGTCTTTCCTGATGGCAAGTATTAGGTCAGTGACACGAAGAAAGACCTTACAAGCGTAAGGTGAGAAACCTGAGCACTCCTATATGCTGAGTGAAAGCAAGTTTGCACGAAAATGGTTCAAATGTTTAAAGTTTTATTCACTTTTTGGTTTGATGCATGTAATTCATCCTTTTGAATCAAAAGTTATCCTTTAAATGGAGATAGCTCAAATGAAACATTGTGTAGTCATTCCATAAACACAAAAAGTTCACTACATCTTGATTGTGGATGAGAACAACATGAGTCAGTATCCCCGATGCATTTCGAGCTAAAAAGCTCTTCTTCAGGCTCAATGTGTTCTAGGAAAAAAGGGAGAATATTCGAAATGACTGATCAGGACCCGAGTGATATGGGAGTAATCATAATAATAAGAAGACGTGGTGATTTGGTCAGGTGATAGTGGATAGAGAAAGTGACAACGAAAAAATGGGGGACGTGAAGTTAAGGAATAGAATCTGTGAATGGTGCGAAGAAATTATTGGTAACTGTGAATGCACCCGTTGATTACTGTGATAAAAAGTCTCGAAGTTATGGCGTGGAATATGGAATAGTGACATCGATAGAAGCCCCGAGTGTTTGGTGATTATATCAAGCAAAGCGTAAAAGGAAAACGTGAATATTGTATATCGACCACAAACAAACATTATCGAGTCGAATGACTGAAAGTGCACATTAGTAGCCTGGTACCCCTGATTTTACCGGTGAAAATACATGCTTACCTCAAGTGTAGCGTGGTAAACGTATGGGTACAGGCGCTGCAAACGCGGAAAGACGCCGCCCGAGAGTGCGGAAGTGCCAGAGAGTTATGCGCATGCGTGAAATATCGTGGCCATGTGAAATAGAAAGCGAACTGTAAAGGTGTGTCGGGATGGAAACCGCGAGTGAAGCGGTGAAGCGGGTGAATCAATAAAGTGAAATTGAGAGAAAGAAACAGTGAACGATAATAACCAAATCGAAACACAATGTATAAATATAATGTACAAAGTAGTCAAACAATTAAGATCTATACATACGGAACAATATGCTTGTAGAAAAAATATAGCAAAAAAATATAAAAGCCAATGTCAAGGAAGATGAAGCTGAATGAAAAAGAAAAATTAGGTGAAAATATTAAGTTGAAGGAAAAGGAAACGATAGATAAATGGGATGAAGAAAGTGTGTACGAAAAAATCGAGAGTTGTGGAGAGAATGTTAGAAAAATGCGGAGTGGAAGATGTTAACAAGAGGATAGTTGCAAACAGGTGTAAATAAAGAAAGGAAATAAACAGTAAAGTGAGGGATGGTGTAGGTAGAAACCAAGATGTGGAAAAAAGGGGGAAATATGTAAGAGTGAGAAGGAAAAAATAAATGGAAATAGAAAGGAAGGATAAGGAAAAAGGGAGACCAAATCAGTAATGAGGAGGTGATCAATGCAGATAAAATATATGAGATATATGAATGCAGTCAAAAGAGGAAACCAACAAACTGATTAAACAAAGTTAAGAATGAAGGTTAAAGGAAACTGCTAAATTCCAGACGTTCATTGAGTCCTTTGGGGTGGGCCGTGCCCAATTTGAATATCCAATATAGTTCTCTCTGGAGAAGATACTTTTTGGGGTCTATGCCCTCCGGTTTGTTGGCTACCTCTAGGATGAGGAAGCAAATTTGACTGATGTTATGGTTCTGTTGTGTGAAGTGGGCAGACACGCAATATTTCAAGTTTTTGTTTCTGATGTTACTCCGGTGTTCATTAGGTCTGGTTTTTATTTTTCGTTCAGTTTTCCCCACGTAGGGTAGTCCGCAAGGGCACTTCAATAAATACACAACATTCGTGGTGTCACAAGTGGCATTGACTTGTAACAAGATTTGCGTACCTTTGCTAGGATGAGTTATGCTGTTCCCTGGAATTATGTTATGACAATTCTGACAGTTATGGCAGGGTATAGTTCCTTTGTAAACAGTAGGATGGATGGTACGAGATTTTATCATTGACCGTAGATTTTTTGAGCATTGGTATGCAAAAATTGGCAACTCATTAAAGATGGTGTTAAAGTCAGGTTCCAGTTGGAGTATTTGCCAGTGAGTGGTGATACACTTTTTAATCAAATGGCTTTTGGTGGAAAATTTGGAAACAAAAAAGTTTCGTTGTTCGTTAGAAGTCGTTTTAGGTTTTGACTTGAGTAAAGTTGATCGATCAATGGTGCTGACACTTGGTTGGGGTAACCCCTGTTGAGGAATTTGTTAATGATGATGGTGCTGTCTTGTTTGTAGGTTTAATCTGAGGAAGCAATTCTCTTAGCTCGCATTAATTGAGAATACGGAAGGTGTTTTTTGAGACTTGGTTGGAGGAAACTTGAATAATGGAGGTAATTATTGCAATCAGTGGGTTTGGTGTATATAGATGTTTCCAGTTTGGTATCTTTGATTGTGATGTCAACATCTAAGAAAGAGATTCTAGCCCGGTTGATGTTGTGGGTGAATTGAATTCTGTCATTAATGGTATTGAGATGACTGATAGCAAAAATGAGCTGTTGTTCAGTGCCAGTCCAGATTAAAAAATGTCATCTATATACCGGTAGTAGATTTTGAGGTGATCTTGCCAATGTGGAATGGACAGAATGTGTTTGGTTTCAAAATCATGCATGAAAAAATTTGCGTACGATGGGGCTGCACAATTACCCATCGCTACGCCTGAAAGTTGGATGAAAAATTTGTCCTGGTATTTGAAGTAGCTGTGTAGCAAGGTGAATTGAATGAGTTTCATGAGGAAAACTTGTAAATCAGGTGGTTTATTGGTTTTGAGTAGAGCCGCTTCTATGGCCTGGATGCCAAGATTATGAGGGATGGATGTGTAAAGAGAATTCACATCGATGGTACAAAGTAAAACGGGTGTTTGTGGGTCAATAGTGATGTTGATGAGTTTGGATAAGATATCCGTAGAGTCCTGTAAGTAACTTTCCATTTGGGTAACCGAAAATTGAAGGTGTCGATCTATGTAGGTTCCGATCGGTTCGTGAATGGAGTTGCATGTGCTTACAATAGGTCTGAATGGTGGTTTGACTGGATCTTTATGAATTTTTGGAATCATGTAAAGGTATGTTAGGATGAGTTTTGATGAGGTAACTGCGATCTTTAGTGGTGATAGTTCCAAACGCTACTGCTTTATCAATGAGAGACTGGAGGATAGCAGAGTATTCCTTCGTGGGATCCGAATTTATCTCCATGTAGGTGTTAGCATTCGAAAGATGATTGTTCACACTGTCTAGATAAAACTGAGTATCCATGATTACTAAGGACCCGCCCTTGTCTGCGGGGCAGATCTTGATGTTGTTGTTGGTGGCAAGTTGGGTTAAGGCAGTTTTTTCATTTCTTGTGAGAGTCTGTTTGTGTTGTACAGTGTTCTGATTGATCGTGTCAAGGTCTTTCTGCACGAGTGCTTCAAATAAATCTAGGGTTTTATGACTAACTGGAGCCAGAAAAGAGCTTTTGGGACGTAGGTCCATAATGGTATTCTCTTCAATAGTTGTGGGCGCTGCGCAAACATTGGAGAAAAAATGTTTTAATCGTAGTGTTCGCATGAACCTATAAAAACTCACTTGAGTTTCTAAATCGTTGGTAGTGTAAGTAGGAACGAAAGAAATGCCCTTTTGAAGGACTTTCATTTGTGTTGTAGAAATGGTAGTTTGAGAGATGTTGATGATTAAATTCAGTGACTCCTCGTTGATTGTGCTATAGGGCGCTGTGACTCTGTTGAACCGCGTCCGCCGGGATCGCCGGTTGGGTCTGTGCCTAATCCTAAAAAAGGCACCGGCCCAGTGCTTTGGGTCGAGGGTTGACTTGTAGAGGCGCCACTTTGGGGTGGCTGACTGGTTGGACCGCCACTTTGTTGAGGCTGCGTCGAGCGTGAAGGTTGACGTGAGTCTTGCCTGGTCTGTCTAGTGCGTGTGGAGTCATCGGAAGATGATGTGTCACCTTCGGTGGATTTGTTGAATTGCTATCTGTGTTGTCTTCTTGCCGCAAAAATTTCGGCCCAATTGTACACTTCCCCAAGTTTATAATCAACTGTATCCCTTTTAAATTTGCGAAGCTTGCGTTCATGGATCTCTTTAGTATATTTTTCAAGTTGTGCATTGACGTCATCAAGGGTTTGGCCTAACTCTTCTGTTGTAAGTTTAGAGCTTAGTTCTTCTTTTAATTGAGCTACTTCAGTGGAAAGATCTTCTAACATTTTGGACAGTTCTTCAACAATCAATAAAATTAAATCAAGTGAACACTTGTTGACAATTCCATACCACCTTTCTGTAAATTTAATGTTGTTCTTGCATAGTGTGGATTTAAGTGGTATGCGCAACCCTCTTGGTATTCTAGAAACCTTGTGATAGCGAATCAAAGTACTCGCATGTAAGCGTTAGTTAATCTCTCTTTTGGCTGCATACAATAATTGTTGTATATTGGATTGAATAGATCCTGTACTGGAGGCGATGCACTCGGGTTCCTGTATGAGTGTATAGATGCGTTCGGTATCCTCCGTGGTAAATTCAAAAGTATCAGCTTTGTTGCTGGTCAAGTTGGCTATATCAGCGTAAGACATGGCTGTTCGAACGATTGGGTGCAAAAAAGCGGATTGGACAGAAGAAAACTGTAAACAATTGGATAGGGTCCGCTGCACTCCACAGAAATGAAAGTCATTTTTGAGGTAATCAATTACGTTTAGTCTTTCAGGGTGCTCAGGGTGAACCCCTTCTGTCCGGGAGGGGCAGGAATACAATGAACCGAAGAAAGACCTTACAAGCGTAAGGTGAGAACATATAGGACTAGTGGGTGTGAAACAGTCGTTGCACCGGTATCATGTCATATATGTGGCAGGGCACAGAGAAGTCTAGTGTCTTTCTGGATGGCAAGTATTAGGTCAGAACATCAACCATGTAATAGTCACCCAGTATCTCCCTTTCTATGCTCCAGTCCGCGTTAAACCCCCCAGCTATAAACTGTGATTGGGCCGCTAAATAGTATGCTTCTAGGTTCGGGATCCTGAGTGCCCCTTTACTCGCACATTAAGACAGCCATTTTAACTCTGCTCCTTTTTCTGCTCCTAGCCAGTGCAGTGAGTATCGATTGTAACTGATCAAAGGATGCCTGAGGAGAGTCAAACATGCTGCACTAAAACAGATACAGGCATTGCGGCAAGGCAATGAATTTCAAGATGGCTATGCAGCCTGCCGGAGAGAATAGAAGCAGAGGCCATCAATCTAGTGACCATCGAATTCTAGTTACCAGTCTGTCTGTGCCCAGTTCCTGACATTTCTGTGGATCACCATGAACACCAGATACTGAAATGAATTTGGCTCCCACCGGATATCCAGCTGCCCAAAGGGAAAATAAGTGATTCTTGCTTGTTCACACGTAGTTCTGACTGTATAGTAAAGCCCTCCAGTCTGCTTAAAAGTTGTGGTATTGCTTCAGCTGGGTCCATTATACATAACAATATGTCATCAACTTACAATCAGACCATTTGCTTTCGGCCAGTCACTTCTATAGCCCAGATTGAAAGATCGGATTAAAGATGACAAGCTAGGGGCTCATTGGCCAAAGCAAACATCAGTGGGGATAAGGAGTATCCCTGTTTGGTGTCCCATTCCAGTTCCCATTCTGCTGAGATCATCCCATTCATTTTCACCTGGGTCAATGAGCGGGTATATGCGAGCTAGGCCAAAATTCATGGTCCTCAGTAAAGCGAACAAATAATCCCAGGGTAAGGTGTAGAAGTCTTTCTCTGTGTCCAACGACACTACAGCAAAAGGAGGCTGTCTATTGTCCACCTCCCCTAGAACATGCATCAGCCTCCTGATCTTGAGTCCTATGCATCGTCCAGGAATGAAGCCACATTTGTCTGTGTGTACTGGTTGAGTTGTTAATGCCTGCAATCTAGAAGTCAGTAGCATATCCAGGATTTTGGCCACATTAAGCATTGGCAAAGGGCGGTAAGACCTAATGTTCGTTGGGTCTTTACCTGGTTTTAGCAGCACCACTATTGAGGACTCCCTCAAGGAATGAGGAAGAGTCCCTGTACATTTCAGGGCCTCTGTCATGGAATGTGGATGAGTCCCCGTACGTAATGTCTCTCGGTAGACCTCCACTTTTTGCCACATACTCTAAGCCATTCTGCCGCGAGACCATCGGTCCTCGGCATCTTGTTAGCATTTAGATTCTTGAGAGTATTAGTATTTCAGACTGAGTTATAGGAGCTTCCAATCTATCTCTCAGCTTCTGGAGGAGGTATTTCAGTCCCTGGGAGAAGAGGACAGGATATGGGCCATCTCCATCCTGCAGTTCTGCATTTGCATACAATTGTTGATAGTAATAAATAGAAAATAGCTCATGGATATGCTCTTCTGTGTGGTGTATTGATGTATATTTCCATGGGGCTGTTGGGTGTTTGTTCCCTCTTCCGCAGCCAAGCTAGCAGCCCGCCCACTCTTTCCCCTTCTCTATAAAGCACCTGGCAGAATAAGCAATTCTGGGGCAGCTCTTGCTCTTCTGTGTTTTCCAGAATTTCAGTTTTAAGTCTGTCCAGCCTGCCCCCAGCGTTCCTGTGATGTTGGGTACATTTTGCAATCCCGTCAGCTATTCTTCATTGGCAACCAGGCTACAGTCCAACTGCCTAATAATGGAAGTCTCTCTAGAGATAGCCTCACTCCTTGTTACTAACTTAAGAGCATCCAACTCCTTTCCCTAAGACATGCCTGGTTTAGCCTTGTGAGTCAAGTAGTCTGACAGCACTGTTCCTAAATATGTGCAAGGAATTCACCGACACTGGCACCCTCCATATTTGGATCCTTGTCGTATAACAACCTATTCAATAGTGGAGGTGGGCTTGTGAATGATCCAACAGGAAACGGTATTAGAGTTGGATTTGAGTAAGCTATTGTGCATGTTCTTCGTCCACCAGGAGAAAGTCAATTCTGGTGTATGCTTGCTGAGGGGGGGCAAATTGGGTACATGCTCATGTCAGAGGGTTGTGCACCCTCCAAGCATTCCACCATTCCAAGCTTTTCATTGCATGTAGCAGGAAGCGGGCCAACTTCGGTTTATAAGAGGGGTTTTGGGACGCCTTATACAGCTCATAATCTAATATACAGTTAAAGTGGTTAATCCACAGCATTGCAGCACCCAGATATTGTCAGTAATATCTATATTTGTAGCATAAACACCCACCAACATGGCAGGTCTCCCATTAATGTCCCAGTGGAGTACCAGATACCTGCCCTCTGCCTCCCAGTATTCAAGTGCTCTCTGCATCCTTGTCAGCTGCCAGGTGTACTCTTGGTGAACCCAAAATCTCACTCCACCTGCATGCATGCTATACCGCTCACGATAAAACCTACCCTTCCACTTATGCTGAGCTTTCAGAGCTTTCAAAAGTGACCACTTATGTCTCTTGCAAACAGAACCCCTGTATCTTTTGTCTGTGTAGAAAGGCATCCTCCCTGGCACTCTTAACTTAAGAATTTAGACCCCTGATGGTCCATTTGAGAGGAGCGATTGTCTCATGCATCAAGTGATCGGCCAAGTGTGAAAAGTGGGGAAATGGACCATAGGAGATTAGGCACAACAACATGCAATAATAAGAACTAAAAACATTTCGAACTCACCATCACAGCAGGTGTCCTGACCACCGCCCATGCATCCATACGACACCAGAGACCCTTGAGGGGTTACAGGGCTAGGAGATACCATAATGGTAATATAAGCATGTACAACCCCCATTTATAGGCAACACACAGAATAAACTATAGAAACCACTGAAACATTGGTGTAGGTTACAACATCGCCAATCGGAAAGCATGGAGAAGCACGGTAAAGGGGGGGGGGGGGACAAGGAGAAAGAAGAACAAGAAAGATGAGAAAAGAGAAATTCTGGGCCACAGAAGACCCAATAAGTCCTAATGGGGGTGACAGTGAACTAGCTGTGAGTCATCATTGGATTGTTACCTTAAGGAAGTGAAGGGGTATTGCTAAGTAGGTACTTGATCAATACAGTAATAGATGCATAACTCCACTTGTGCATCGTAGCACAGCAATGTTCCCTATAATGAATCCCATCACGGTTACTCCACTTGGTCGCCAAGAGCTCAACGGCACATTCTGGTTGATGGCATTATCTGACAGTTCCTTATGAGCATTTCTCAATCAATCACTTATACATTTATAGAGTGGAGCAATTCACCCATAGGGGTCTCAAGGCGGTGGAACTATTTGCTGCTGAATGGAGGTTTGATCATTAAAAAAATCCAGGTCTTTAGTTCTCTTCTGAATTGCTGGAGTGACGGTGCGGTCCTGAGGTGTTGGGGGAGGTTGTTCCTTGTCTTGGCAGCCCGGTACGAGAAGGAGCATTCTCCGCTATTGGGGTGTCTCTGAGAAAGCACAAAGTTGAGTGAAGGCGTCGGTCGGTTGGTGGAAAGTCAGGCATTTGTTGATGTTTTATGGCCCTTCATTGTGCAAGGCCTTGTAGGCGTGGGTCAGCATCTTGAACTGGCATCTCTTCTGATTCGGGAGCAAGTGAAGTTTCTTGAGATGAAGTGTGATGTGGGTCCTTCTGGGGATGTCGAGTATGAGTCTTGCTGCTAAGTTCTGTATTGTCTGGAGTCTCTTTAGGAGGCGTGTCCTATGTAGAGCATGTTTCCGTAGTCCAGTCTGCTGGTGATGAGGGGCTGCGTGACGGTTCATCTGGTGTTTATCGGGAACCACCTGAAGATCTTGTGGAGCATGCAAAGGGTGTGGAAGCAGGCGGATGAGACTGTAGTGACTTGTTTCTTCATGTATAGGTTTCCATCCAGCATGATGCTGAGACTGCGGGTGTGCTCTGTTGGGGCTAGAGGTTTTTTTTTATATATCCGTGGGCCACCACATGTCGTCCCGTGATGAGGGGCTGTTCCCAAGGATGAGGACTTCTGTTGTGTCCCTGTTGAGTCCTTTATCCAGTCCATGATGTTCATCATGCATCTGTAGAAGTTGGCTTTGGAAGTGGAGGGATCTTCACACAGTGAGAGGATGAGCTGGGTGTTGTCTGTGTGGGAGATGATGTTGAGTCCGTATGATCTGATGGTGTCAGTGAGGGGGGTCATGTAGGTGTTGAAGAAGGTCGGGCTGAGGGACGATCTTTGGGGGGATCCACAGATGATCGTCGGGCTCTAAGGTGAATGGCCAGAGATGGATCCTCTGGGTTCTGCCAGTGAGGTACGAGGTGATCCATTTGAGAGCCTCTTCCTGGATCCCAATATGGTGGAGTCTGCGGATCAGGATGTGATGGGAGATGGTTTCACACGTGGCAGGCAGGTCCAGAAGGATGAGGGCTGCTGTTTCTCTGCGATCTAGGGGGACTTTGATGTCATCGGTGGCTGCGATTGGGCTGTCTCAGTGCTTTGGTTAGCCTGAAATTCAGATTGAGAGGGGTCCAGGATGTTGTGGTCTTCTAGTTGTTGGGTGAGTTGCTGGTTGATCGCCTTTCCGAGAACTTTAGCTGGAATGGGGAGCTGCAAGATGGACAGGTAGTTATTCAGTTCAGCTGGATCGATGGTTGGTTTTTTTGGGCGAGTCTCGCGTCCACGTGTTACCAGTCCTCTCGGTAGGATGCCGTGGTGATGGTGGTTGACAATTGTCTTGCATTCGAGGTTGAATACGTGGTGGGGGTAAGGATCCGTGGGTGCTGTTGAGTGCAAATAGTTTATTATAGAGATATTGTTTTGAGTGGTGAGGGGGTTCCAGTGAGTGAGCAGGACTTTGGGGTTTGTGTTTGTGTGTGTGAGCTGGTTGATGCTGTGGGCGGCGGAAGAGTGCCATTCCACGTTCTCATAGAGGACTAAGATCTTGTTGCAGAAGAAGGGCTGAGATCTTGTTGTAGAAGAAGTCAGCAAGGTTGTCGCACAGCTCCTGGGAGGTTGTAATGTTGTTCTTCGTGGCTGCGGTACTGGAGAACTCCCTCACTGTGGCAAAGAGCTCCTTGTTGTGGTTTGTGCTAGCTTCGATGTGGTCTGCTAGGGCATTCTTCTTGGTGTCCTTCAGGCACAGACTTGCATCATAGTTGCGTGGTTAAGAGAGATATTATTAGGGACAGAACTGCCATGTTGCCAGCTGTAGCTTGTCGCCATTCAACTCATATTTTGTATTAGCCTGTAAACCTGTATATTGTCGAGTGGGCTCTTCTTGATCTGTATCAGCTCTATCAGCTCTATTCCAGCCCTTTCGTTTTTGGAGCCTTTTGAGCAGCTTTGAACAGACTCTCTTTTGGGATTCGGATATTGTGTCTTAGCAAGATTCCATGGATATTTTGATTTTATCAATTTGCTAATAGTGATCCTCCATTGTGCCAGTATTTTTGACTTTCCCTCTACAAGTCTTTCTGTATCTGCTTGTCTAAATTACACTTTTTTTGCCTCCCTTGGGTGTTCCTTTGTGCCCGGTATAAAGGCATTGCATTCAAGATCTTTGAACTCCATCATGTCAAGTCCTGAGAGGCCTGTTATGATTTCAAGTATGTTGTTTACTTTCAGAGTGTCATCTCATCCGTCAGAAATGGGAGATTATGATTTGCGTCTCTAATTGATCTGCATGCATTATAGGAGCTTGACCAATAGTTGTTGAAGTTCTGTCAATCGCGGCCCACCAACCCAACACATTTCTGCCAGCATCCGGGCCACTATTAGACTGGATGTTTGGATCGTGTTGCTTTATTTGATGCAGGCTTTCTAAGCTTTTATATGACAGTGAGATTTTGACTCTCTTCACTGCAAGATCGTCAATGGTCTTGTTATCTTAGTCCCCACCTTGAGCCATTGATTAATTCTTATAACAATCTAGTTAAAGGTGGCAGAAATTGATCTTGTTTTAGAAGATTAAATTGGTCCATCGCACTAAGGATTTCCACATCCTCAATGTATTGTTCTTCTAGCTTTCAGTCGGGATCTTCACATCTTTAGAATTGCTAGGAAATGTACTTACACCCTCATATCTGTTCTGGGGGCATGAATTATTTCATAATTGCTAGTGCTGATAGTGTTGTCATCCCAGTCAATCAAAGCTTATTCACTATTGATATTGTGGACCTCCGTACAAGCACCCAGTTCTTTACTGAGTCTGTAGTTTTTTTGCGTTCTGTCAGAGGTTTTGATGGCCATTATTTTGATTTCTGGGACTAGGGGCCATGATATTTTTGCTTGCTGCCCCTCAGGCAGGGGGTGTATGACCTGGAATTCCTTGGTACCATACGCACTAGCCTGTTCAATTATTGGGCTCTTGTTCCTTTGGCCCTATCTTTGTGGATTTTGTTTCATGCTGTCATTCCGGTTTGCCACCTCCATTGTATATTTTTTTTTACCTACCAACATTTTGTTTCCCTCTGTTTGGTTCCAGTCATTTGGAGCAAAATTGTTTTCCTGACAATGGTGGGGGGGAACATCCTTAACAACGATGATTTTATAACGACTTACCTGAACAACGAAGCCGGAACCACGACTTTCAAAAACCACGACTTTCCTTAAGCACGACTTCCCTAAACCACAAGTCTCTCCACTACCCTCCGCTCCTGTATAACGTCACTCCTCAGAATTAAGGGAACATTAGGGGGCGGGTGGGAGGTCTCCCCCCCAAAAAAGGATAAATAAAAAAAAAGAGCTAATGGTATGCGTTGTCAAAGCATACTAACATAGTACATTTAGATCCTTTATTTTTACGAGTGGTTCACGCAAGAAGTATTGTAATGACAATAGTGCCATCTAATGGCCAAACACGAGATGTTTCATTTCGTGGTTTAGGGAGTTGTGATAAAAAAGGTAGTGGTTAAGAATATCTCGTGGTTAGGCTTTCATGGTTAAGGAAGTCGTGGTTTAGGCAGTAGTTGTTTAGACATACAACCGCTCATTTTTGCCTTGTAATACTTTCGTATTCCCTTGCTGAGGTTGTTTACTTGTCCATGGGCAATTTGGAGAGGGATCTTATAGTTAATGGAGAGCTGCGATACTTGTATGAGGATAGTTCCCTCTGTTTTCTTATACCAGGGTTTACCTTTGCCCTTGTTGTACACGCTTTTAGGAGGAATGAACTTCTTGTGCACATCCTCGACTGTGTGAGCACTTTCCCCCCCTTTTTGTGTAAGCAAAGAGTGTTCAGCACACCCCCACCGACTCACTGAGCACTTGCCGTGCGCAGCCTATTTTCCTGGAGAATTTTCCACAGTTTAATGGCTAGCGACAGGAGAGTCACGCAACTAAGGCAGAGGATTGAGCATGTTATGGCTTTTTATAGCGTATTAGAGCTTTTACATTTCTCTTAGTATGGGCTTGGTTTGGTTCCATGATGGAGCAGCACTAGTAATCTCCTCAGCTCCCTTTGGCACCTCTACCTGGGGGAATGGCTGTCCAAGTGACTGACAGCCTCCCACACTAGCAAGGCACACCGGCCGACTGCCAGCCGCATCCGCTAGGGGGGGCACACTGCCAGTGCCTAACGCTTACCGGTCAAATTCCTTCTCTTTGTCACAGGGCTACTCTCAGGTGCCACTGCTGCTGCTCTCACTGTTTCCCTCTGATGCTGCTGAGTGCTCCCTCTGCCCCTCTGTCTGCTACCTTAGTCCCCAGCCAGCAGGCCCAGCAGCTGGTTTTAGCTAAGGCAAGCGGGGAACCAGGTGGCCGAGTAGGTGGTCAGAGGGCAGCCAGGGGGATATGAGTGGTAAACAATGGCCTGAGGCTTCTTCTCCTAGGATCACCAGTCGGCTCACTGGGGCTGGCACCGATGCACAGTACTTAGGATACCCCATGATGCAATCACCTCTCTCCTCTCTTCTCGCCTTGTCCTGCCTCCCTGTACGCTGTACTCGCTGCAGCCACCGTAGACCGACTCACAAGAGGTTTCTCCTGAACTAAAATACTAACAGGTCACTAAGACTAGATTTCCCACACCTAACGCCACATATATATTTAACTATGCAATACATAGATCTTCTAGATAAAAAGATGTGGAGTAAGAATAATAAGTCTATACTTCCCTATATGCACATACATTTTGATATTTTGCCCCTTAATATTCTTGTACCACAATATTCTTGGAAGTGATATTCAGTAGTACAATCAGCCAGGAAAGGTGATTGTTAATATTTGCAACTAGTTATATATTTTGTTTCTAAAAATGTAAGTCCCATATGGAACGACCTCCTTCAACACATCATTCCTCCTCCTTACTTCTTGCATACCGCAAGAAGTTTAAGGCCTGGCTCTTTGTATAAGCACCTTGGAGACCACACACCTACACACCTGCCAAAGCGCCCGGATACCCTCCGTGTTATCAGTCCGCTATACAAATCAACATAACATAATATGAACCAACACAATTTCCCACAGAATGTGAATACTCTTTGATGAATCAGGGTCTGAGTTCTGATTGGAGATATCATGAAGTTACATGTTTTATGCATGAAAGGTCTTCACCTGTACTTTTATTGCATATGGACAGGTAAAGGGGAGAAAGGGGGTAAATAATCTTAGAATACCATGTTCAAGACAATTTTTCACGATATACACATCACAGATGCTCCTACTTAACCTAAACCATGAACAAAATGAAAAACACAAACTCCATAATCAGCCCTGGAATCCAGGTTGAAAGAGAGGCAAAAACATCTCTTTGAAGGCCTCATCAACTCCTCCAACTGATTACACACCATATCAATCAACTAATAAAGGAATCAACTAGACCTCAGTTTAAAAATACCCTGAACCAATTCATACACTCATACCCGATCCTAAACAAACTACTCTACCTCATAATTCTGGAAAAGTTAGTCCTCTTGCAACATCAAACCTTCATCTAAGGCCCTCAGTATGATTGGCAAAATATATATGTATGCTAACATATATCACCTCATATATAAAAATGATAGGTTTTTCTTTTTTTTTTTAAATGCAGCCCCTATTACAAGTTTATTTAAAATTTTATATAGACTTCAACTGAGGTCAACAAATACACAAACATAATTTTAAAACATTTATCATGGTACCCGTAGCATCAGATTTCAGCATTTATAATGTAAACACATTATCATCATGGCTTTTAAAACAGCTTTAAGAATAAAAGCTAGTTTAAGAATTATACAACTAATTACAGATAAATTCATGCAGTGGTGATTTTTCGGACCTTCGTTAGAGATTATAAAAAAGTGGCGTTGTATCTGAGCTTTAAATGTTTATAATTTTAAAACATTATCATCATAGACTTCAAAATAACTTAAAAAAATCTCAAAAAATGTATACAGTTGATAACAGATGAATTAAACTTTGTGTAGACAAGATGTTATAGCTAATACTAATAGGCGTTAAGTATCTCCACCAGGCATCAACTAAGGTTGGATTCGGACAGAAAGATAATACATTAAGTAGATCTCGTATTCCTCCCTTACACAAGTCACAGAGCCCTGTTGTGTTTTTAGAGTTATTCCACTTTGCTATGTAAACTTTCAAAGAGAGGATTTCCAACTTCAGTAAAAGAATATAGCGCCCTACCCTATGATCTAATGAAAGATAAGTGTATTTCTCAGGGGATTTATAGTCCATGGTTTTTGCGAATTCTGTATAGTGTTTTAAATGGAGACAGTGTTCTCTGTCCAGATCAAAGCTTAATCTTGATGTCAGATTCTTCAAAAAGAGCTTTAAAAGTGCTGATGTCCAAGTTTGTAAAAGTGCTATGGGGCCCGATTCACAGAATGAACTTAAGACTCAATCCTAAACTTACTACTATTTATGCATTCACAGAATGCACTTACTACTTTTGGCATTCACAGAATGAACTTACTACTTTTGGTATTCACAGAAGTTAGGATTTTGTCTTAAGTTTGTCTTAAGACAAACTTAAGACAGACTTAAGACAGACCTAAGTTAGGATTTTGTCTTAAGTCTGTCTTAAGTCTGTCTTAAGTTTGTCTTAAGTCTGTCTTAAGTCTGTCTTAAGTCTGTCTTAAGTTTGTTTTAAGACAAACTTAAGACAAAATCAAAAGTAGTAGTAAGTTCATTCTGTGAATACCAAAATAGTAGTAAGTTTAGGATTGAGTCTTAAGTTCATTCTGTGAATCGGGCCCCTACTATGCAGTGAGACAGGATAAAAGCTGTATTAGGATTATTATTAAAGTGTACCTCGACGACTCGTCTCTGAAAGTTTCAAGTTTTAAAAATGTGCCTTAAAATGCCAAAGTCAGCATGACAAAAGATCCTATTCCCATCTTAATATATTTGAGATACCTCTTGCATATATATTAGCCAAGGAGAGTTTGAGGCGTAATACTTGGGCCGGACCAGATTGCTTTACTCTTACCAGTTTCCATAGAGAATTCCATTCTCTCGTTTTTTACAAATTGCCAAGTTTTTATATGTGTATACTGTAGAACATACATTAGAATGGGAGGAATTTAAACATGATAAACCTCTAACAAAGGTTGGGGGTGTCTGTTTCCGGAGGAGGAGTCTAGCCTCAACAGTTCTCCTACGTGGGCATCTGCCTTTCGACCTATATGATGTAGGTGAGAAGAGTTCTGTAAAGTTCGGGTAAAAATCAGACCAAAGTAAGTGTATTCTTTGATGGTCTATATTACATTTCTTTTTATTTTTTTTATTTTTTATTGAGCAAAGAAGAGGACAAACAGAGAAAAAAAACATTTGTATCGAGAATAAAGCCTTTCAAGGGTTTTTACCAGCTTTGAGCGAAATTGAGTAAAATACAATTCATTGTATATTCGAGAATACACATTTTTGTACAAATCCGCAAATATACCACCTAAAAGTGCTGAATGCATTCTATTTCCTAATACAATTTTACAATCACAGTAATAAGTGCCCATAGTTCAAGTACTATCGGGCCTAAACTAATAATACCAGTTCCTGGCACACAGAAAAGATATTCACATGTCTGGCCTGAACTGTTAGCTCTCATGAAGTGTCTTGTGCTAAAGTGCTTAAGTGCTCAAATATCTCCCAATCACAATACTCCAATAGACCTATTTAAACCGTTGTAATCTGTCCAAAACTATTTGTGCAATGGCGGATCCATAAAAGGGTATTAATTTAACTGGCCTAAGCTGGTAATATATATAAAGTGTCTTGTGCTAAAGTGCTTGAATGCATAGTGTACCCCAATACTGTGAAAAAATAGAAAGTATAAAATGCATAATTACAAAAGGTCGCCACAACTCATTTTTCCCTGACACACATATATTTCAATTTTGACATATTATTACTATAAAAATGTTACATGGAGGTTGAGAATTCGCTATTGTAGAAATACTTCCAATTTTTAATAAATGTTCTCGTGGATCTTACTCTTTTGGCATAGGCCTCTTCAAAATTTGTAATCCGTCTCATTTTATTACCCCCATTTAAAATAGGATGGTATCTAAAACATCTATTCTCTACTCCTGAAAAATGTTTATTTAGCGCTTTGGGAGTTAGATAGGCCAGTCAACGCGATATAAAGGACATTCTCTTAAAGTTGGCAGCACAAAGAGTCTTGCTACCTAACTGGGCGATCCGTTCCCATTCCTGTCTTGAAAAGGAGCAGTTAGTTTCCTGAGATATTTTAACCAGGATTTCGTCAACTAGGGGGGAATCTTCACCCTTTCTCCGAAACTTATACCAGGTACCTATTCCCATTAATCTTATTTTATACAAAGCAGTAGCCATCGGTGTTATGCCTGGCAATAAATTATATTCATTTATAAAATTAATAATCTGAAGGAATTCAAGAAATCCCGATTTTAACTTATTGTCAGATCTTACCATAATTTACCGCCAAGTAATAAGGTTCTGTGCTACGAAAAAGGAAGCTAAATTTCCAAAGCCTGGATCTTTCCACTTTTGGAGTTTGTTCGACTGAATTTGAATCCCCATATTCTTGAACTCCTCTAATTTCAAGTAATGGAATCCACCACCCCCTCCCTGCTTGAAAAAGATTGCAGTCTATTAGCAAAATCCCGAACAGTCTTATACCTAGTCTTTTTTGGTAATTTTGCTGTTTTAAAAAAGATCGGAACTTGAGATCCACCCTCCTGAATCATTTTTTCATAAAAAAACATGTCAAATAAACTATTGACTTCAATAAACGTGCTGTGAGGTCCATTATCGCTGCCATGTAATACATTCATATTTTTGGTAGAGCTAGGCCCCCTTGTATAGTTTCCAACTGAAGTATAGCCAATTTCACCCTAGAAACATTTTTGTTCCAGACAAAACCCCTGATCATGGAATCGATATCTCTGAAATACTGGGAGTTAATCCTTAGCGGTACGTTTGAAAAAAGAAAAATCAATAAAGGAAGAATCGACATTTTTACCAAGGCCACACGGCCAATCAAGGTCAATGGCAATAAAGTCCATTTCTCTAACAAATTTTTGATTTTATTCAACATTTTCGAATAATTCAAGCTAAAAAGTTGATCGAACTGATTGGAGACATGAATACCCAGGTATCTGATTGGTTCTTTTTTTAGGGCTTGTGTTCTTAGATTTACAGGAAGAAAATTGCAATCCAAATTTATTACTAATACCTCGGTTTTGTTCTGATTAATCTTGTATCCACCAATCAGTTCAAATCTACTAAATTCGCCCAAAGCTAGATCCAAATTTAATCTATCAGGACGTAAATATAAAATAATATCGTTGGCGAATAGCCTCCAACGCCTGAGCACATTCGGGTGAGTCGGCCTCACCTACAAACAAAAAGTCATCCAGATAATGGAGCTTGCCACCCACTGGCTGGACTTTGTTTGTGGCCCACTCTAAAAAGGAACTAAATGCCTCAAAGTAAGCGCAGGAAACCGAACAACCCATGGGCATACACTTGTCATAATACAACCTATCCTTGAAATGGAACCCCAGCAAATGAAAGCTGTCTGGATGCACTGGTAACAGCCTGAAAGCTGCCTCAATATCCGCTTTTGCCATGAGGGCTCCCTTCCCCGCCTGCCTGACTAACTCGATGGCTTCGTCAAATGTTGCATAGGAGACCGTGCAAATATCCTGGCTTAGCCAGTCATTTACTGAGTTACCTTTGGGATAAGAGAGGTGGTGAATCATTCTGTATTTGCCTGCTTCCTTTTTTGGAACAATACCTAGCGGAGAAATAATGAAGTTCCTTAAAGGGGCGGTGTCAAAAGGGCCTGCTATTCTCCCTAGCTGCAGCTCCTTTTGTATTTTTCTGCAACCACTTCCGGAAGCTCCTCCGCTGAGCGGAGGCTCTTAGATGATCTGCCCTCTAAAGGACCACTGTAAGGTATTTTGAACCCTTCCTTGAAACCCCAAAACAGTAGCTCCCTCTCCTCAATCTTTGGGTATCCATTTAAAAGTGTTGCCAGCAATTAAAAATTTATTGGGGATGGGCCTTTTGTAACCTGGCCCAGACTATGGCTAGCCCATGAGGGTGGTGCCCGCTGCATCTCTAACAATTGTTTTGCATGCCACAGCGGGATGGTCTCCGCCACACTGGGAGCACCCATGCCGAAATCTGCATTGTACCCCCCAGGTGCAATTGCCAGCGTTGAACAGCCGACATGTATTATCCCTCTGTTTACGTTGCAGCGGCTGTTTGAAATCATCTGCCCCCTTTGGCCCTCGAAATGCCTGCTGCTGCTCCTGTTGGGGCTGTTGCTGCCTACCCATCATCTGTCCCTGTCCTATCCCTGACCCTGAGGAATTATCCACTGTCCTCATGTAGTTTTGACTCTGCTCCCCTTGATGCCCTGCCGTTGTTTGCCCTGCGCCCACTGGAAGGCCCCACTTGTGTGAACTGTTGCCCTA
This sequence comes from Lissotriton vulgaris, assembly GCF_964263255.1. Lineage (NCBI taxonomy): Eukaryota > Metazoa > Chordata > Amphibia > Caudata > Salamandridae > Lissotriton > Lissotriton vulgaris. The sequence continues at coordinate 591,835,036 of NC_141697.1, forward strand.
TTGGTCCCAATTGCTGTTGCAGCGTCTGTCCTCCACTTGCCTGATGCTGCATGGGACCTGTCCATGTATATTGCTGCCCCCGCCACCCAGAGGGGACTGTTGACATGCCCCAACTACCGCACCTTGATGCTGGGGCCCCACCATTGATCCATTGCCCGCGTATGCTACCATGAAACCATCCCACTTACCTGCTCCGGGGGCCATACATCCTTTCTCCGCCACAGACGGGCCTGGGTCCGAGGGCAGAGATGTGCCCCCCCCCCCCCTTGCTGACCACGCTGTTTCGCGCCAACGGTGCCTGACTCCAAGATGGCGCCCTTGGGGACACGCTTCCTATGACCGGCGGACACAGGCTCCAGGGACACGAACGCACCCCTATACCACCCCTATGCGTCTCTTAGAGTTTAACCAGTCATATCCCTTCCTATGTGTATGTAGTGGACTCTTATCACTAGTGTGTGCAGTGGACCTTTGTACTCTCTACCACCCCTATGTGACCCTTAGAGTGTTTCCAGTGACATCCCTCATGTGTAGATAGAAGATAACTCTAACGACTAGTATCCTATGTGATTTTTAGATTGTATCCATGTGTATCCCCTCCCTGTGTTTAGAATTATAGCTTTAACGACGAATCGCCTGTGTGACTGTTGGAATATAGCCAGGTGTATCCCTTCCCCCGAGTGAAGAGATAACCCTATTCACTAGAACAAAAAGAAATGTGTTCCTGAAATGTGTAACATAACTGATTCTATGTAAAGTGCCTTGATAACATGTAACGGAACTGGTGCTATGTAAAGCACTTTGATAACCTAATCGGTTCAAGTTCCTGAAATGTGTAACGTAACTGATTCTATGTAAAGTGCTGTGATAACATGTAACGGAACTGGTACTATGTAAAGCGCTCTGATAACCTAATCGGTTCAAGTTCGCGCTATAGAAAACTCTAAAAATAAATAAATAAATAAATAGTTTGATTTTAGCCATTCCTGGAATCGGTGGCTTAATATCAACATTTCCACGTATTCTTATTGCTAGGGGCTCGATAAAAAAAGTGAACAGGATGGGGTACGCAGGCCACCTTTGCCTGGTACCTCTATTAATGTTCACTGTCCCTATCAAAATAGCGTTGACCACCACCCTTGCTTGTGCATTGTGGTAAATATTTTTTAACATATTTACTATTCCCTCAAAAAACCCAAACTTTAACAAACCAATAAATAAAGTATCCCAATTCACTAGGTCGAAAGCCTTTTCGGCGTCGACCATTGAAATTAAAGTTGGAATTTTATTATTAGATACATAGTCTAACGCCTGTATTAAATACCCGGTGTTTGAGGCCATCGATCTTCCCTGGACAAAGCCAGACTGGTCAGCATGTATTAATGCCTGGGCAATCGTTGAGAGGCGTTGGGCCCATATTTTCATCAGAATTTTAAAATCAGCATTAAGAAGGCTGATTGGCCTAATCGAATTGACATCTTTCTCATCCTTCCCCTTTTTGACAAAACTAACTATGATGGATTCCTTAAAGCTCAAGGGGACCTGTTCTCCCAATCTAATAGCATTGAATAGCTTAGCCAAGAAGGGAGTCAATTCTTTAGCAAAAAGTTTATAAAACTCAATTGGTAGCCCATCGGCTCCACATGCTTTTGCCTCAGCAATTAATGTTACTGTATCCCGGATTTCTAAATGTAAAATTTCACTCTCAAGTATATTTGCCAGATGGATAGAAACCGCAGGGAGCTGAACTTCATCAACATTTCTGTGTATATGATCCGTCTCCACCCCATATATTGTTGAATACAGCTGAGAGTAGTGGTCCAAAAACACATGAGCTATATCATCCTTATCTCTGACTATGTTTTGTGTTTTTGGATCAATAATATCCATAATTATAGATTTCTCCTAGTTAGTTTTTGTCTGCCCTGCTAGCATCTTTCCCACCATTTGGCTCTCCTCGTATATCTTTTGCTGGTAGGTTTTAGAGCTATTGATTTCCTCAATTAAAAAAATACTTTTTTAAAGCAGCTTTAGCCCTTTCCAGTTGTAAAACAGCATCTGCCCCCTGAGGGAAAGTACCTCTAGAAATGAAAGCATTTGACAGGTCCAACTGAAGTTTATTGATCTTATCGCACCTCTCTCTCAGCTGCACGGCAGACTGTGCTATCATACAACCTCTAATGGCTGCCTTAAAACCTCCCCAGACGAAAAGATTTCTGCTGTGTCTTCATTCCGATTAAAAAACTCCTGTATCCATTCCCTAGTTGAACCCACCCACATAGAGTCTTGGAGGAGCAGCCGATCCATCTGCCTCCTGGATTGAGCCTTCCCTCCTCCTCCAATCTCAAACTCGACTGCAACTAAAGAATGGTCAGAAAAGGGATTGATCCCTATAGAGGTGTCTAAAACCCTTAGGGACCGTGAGCTAAGGAAAAAATCCATCTGCGAGGCTATGTGAAATTAGTTGGAATAGCATGTAAATTCAGCCGCAGAGGGATTGCAGAACCGCCATTGGTCTACTAATAAATGCTCCTGCTTTAGGGCTTCTAGAACTTTCTTAGTCTGGGGTTTCAACTCTTTTTTGTTTTTATTTGAAGTATCTTTCTTCAAATCTAGAATAAAATTGAAATCTCCACCAACCACGATCTTCTCCGGGATCCCTCTGAGCAATTCGGAAATCCTGAGTAATGGGCTAGTATCGTCAACTATGGGACCATAATAATTTATGAGATTTAGTGTCGTCCCATTCAACTTAGCCCCGACACAGATCCATCGCCCATACGGGTCTCTCCTAATTTGCCTGAATTCCAAGGGATGATTGCGGCTGAAATATATTGCGACCCCTCTTTTAGCTAGCCCAGCAGAGGCAAAAAATACGTGGGAGAAATACCTGGGAAGATACAATTTGGGAAAATTCGTTTTCAAATGAGTTTCCTGAAAAAACAGGACCTGTGGGGGATGGGAAACTAACCACCTAATTAAAGCTCCGTATTTGGACTTATTTAATATCTCATTGACATTAACAGATAAAATACCACACCTATTAATCACTTTTCTTCCCTTTCTTTTTAAACCTAACCATAAACATATACCACCAGTTCTTGATTTCCTTAACTGGTACACCCTTGCTACTGCTCATTTTACACCTAGACCTTTTAACCCCCCCTAACCCTTCTCCAGCACCCCAAACCCCCCCGACGCTCCATCCCCAAGAGGTGGTCTATATTACATTTCTGCTGGAATTTGAATGGAGACATTTCCCAGAAAAAAATGCAGCATGCAGCTTTTGGTGAGGTAAGCATCAAAATCAGCATGTTATGTCTCATTTTTGTTTATAAAACGTGTAATAGTTGCTCTTAATTACATCTGATAAATAATATATGTCACAATATTGTTATTAATATTAAGCAGATTTGCTAGATATCTCTCCTCACTCATCAGGCCACTCATAAATGAGGGTCTTAGTCACCTGTATCCTAGGCAACTGCCAATCAGCCTTCCATTCATCCCGATGTACCAGACAGCTCTCCTAGCCATCTGACATAACCCGTGTCACTTGATTGACATCAGCCAACTCTTCCTTATTAATCTCTCCATCTTTTTGTCCCATCACACATGTAATGACTTATAATAGTAGTTAGCACAATGGGAGAGATGCATCAGGGCCTTCCTGGCCTCTGTCAATTGAATCTTATACTTTCTCACAGACAGCACCACGAGTATGAAAAGGCAAAGCAACATTTAACAAAGAATGAAAAACACCTGATACCCCACAACAAGAAATACTCTTGTCACTTCCCTCATCAACTATCATCAACATATGATTAAAACACTTGACACCAAGAGCCAAAATCGACTACATTTTCCATTTTTATGCAGATGAAACCGATTTAGATGAGCTAATGTAACTCTTTTTGTGATTGATTTGCTCCCAGTCCTTGTTTCTGCACATATAACGCTTTAACCAGTCCTTAAAATAGAAAAATAGAAATGCTAGTACTCTGAAACCAGAGTACCTTCTTGTTTGCGAGAAGTGCCCATACTCTCCAAATAAATGTATTATGTCACTCTTGAAAAGTGCCGGTACTCTATCTCTCAAAATAAAACAGTGTCCGTGCTGGTGCATTTAATGCACTGGCTTTAACAGTGTTGGCGGGTGTAGTCCACGCAGATTCCCTCCACTTTTTGCTAACTTTGTTTTTGTTGACCATAGGACTCTGTGTGCACTTTACCGCTGCCAACCAGTGCTAAAGTGCTTGTGCTCACTCCCCTAAGTATGGTTTGATTGGCGTACACCTGATTTGCATATTGTGGTCGAGGGGTATAAGTAACTCAGGGGTTCCAGTTGTCTTTGACACACTTCTCTATTCTTTTGTTACTTCAACATGCAGTCTGAACGTAACATGAGAATTAAATACAAGCGAGTGTCCCTCTCCTGAAATGCTGGTTCTCTGCTTGGCTCCCTGGTTCCGGTCTTTCCTTCCCGCTGGCTGCCTCTTCTTTCTGGTCGGGTCACCAGTGAACAGAAATCTTGGGATAAACCACATCAAGTATGCCCATTAAATATCATCCAGAATTACCTGAGGCAATTAAGGGTGCTTTCCACCACCTCACCAAACCAGCTGTGTGCTTTATCCTAAATGAGACTCTTTGTCACCAGTGTTGCTCATCACCAATTAAACTATACATTCCCCACAGACGCCCTCTCAGTGAACTACCATCACCACCATTGAAAGAGAAATTGCAAGGGCACTGGAATGTGGCCTTGACCCTCCTCTGGGGCCAATGCAGTGGTACCCATATGTATGTGTGTGAATATATTTATATATACATCATACATACATACATACATATGTATATGTATGTATGTATATGTATGTATGTATATGTATATATATATCCATACTAATAATATAAAGAGACAGCCTAAACCTTTGAGGCGGGTAAACTCGAAAAGTACAGAACCAATCACAACACCCAATACAGCGTTGGAAAGGGCAGTTGCAGCAGAAGGACATAGGCTATGCAGACGCCCACCATATACATTTAAAAGGTAAAAAAAACGTGCCAGCAAAGTAGTCCCTTGTGGGCGTGTCTGTGTTGTGCTGTGGGCGTGTGCTGGGGGCGAGACAAAAGCTGGGGGCGTGTGGTACGTTCCGCCCTTCATGCCATGTCTTTTATCTTGTGCTAATCCCACCCTGCTCCCTTTAAATACCCCTGCACCCATAATCATAACCCACCCGTACTCCTTAAAATACCCCAACACCCTTAAACACTAACCCATCTTAACCCTATAAATATACCCTGTACCCCAAAACCCAAACCTATCCCTAAACCCTAAAAATACCCCTGTACCCCAAAACCCAAACCTAGCCCTGAACCCTATAAATACCCCTGTACCTCAAAACCCAAACCTACCCCTGAAACCTAAAAATACCCCTGTACCCCAAAACCCAAACCTAGCCCTGAACCCTAAAAATACCCCTGTACCCCAAAACCCAAACCTACCCCTGAACCCTGAAATACCCCTGTACCCCAAAACCCAAACCTATCCCTGAACCCTTAAAATACCCCTGTACCCCAAAACCCAAACCTACCTCTGAACCCTAAAAATACCCCTGTACCTCAAAACCGAAACCTAGCCCTGAACCATAAAAAATAACCCTGTTCCCCAAACCCCAAACCTACCCCTGAACCCTAAAATACCCCTGTACCCCAAAACCCAAACCTAGCCCTGAACCCTAAAAATTCCCCCCTACCCCAAAACCCAAACCTAGCCCTGAACCCTTAAAATACCCCTGTACCCGAAAACCCAAACCTACCGCTGAACCCTAAAAATACTCCTATACCCCAAAATCCAAACCTAGCCCTGAACCCTAAAAATACCCCTGTACCTCAAAACCCTTACCTATCCCTAAACCCTAAAACTACCCCTGTACCCCATAACCCATACCTAGCCCTGAACCCTAAAAATACCCCTGTACCCCAAACCCCAAACTTAGCCCTGAACCCTAAAAATACTCCTATACCCCAAAATCCAAACCTAGCCCTGCACCCTAAAAATGCCCCTGTACCCCAAAACCCAAACATACCCCTGAACCCTAAAATACCCCTGTACCCCAAAACCCAAACCTACCTCTGAACCCTAAAAATACCCCTGTACCCCAAAACCCAAACCTAGCCCTGAACCATAAAAATAACCCTGTTCCCCAAAACCCAAACCTACCCCTGAACCCTAATATACCCCTGTACCCCAAAACCCAAACCTAGCCCTGAACCCTAAAAATACCCCTGTACCCCAAAACTCATACCTATCCCTAAACCCTAAAACTACCCCTGTACCCCATTACCCAAAACTATATCTGAACCCTTAAAATACCCAAACACCACAAAACATATACCTCAGTACCCCAAAACATATACCCCTATACCCATACTTACCATATCCAAACATTAAAAAAAACATGCTTTTACCATTCATGCATTTACAACGAATTTCGTTGTAAATGTATGCGTGGTAAAAGCATATAAAGTGTAATGCCATGTGTTATAAAGGCATTGCGGAGTCATGGTACTTTCGTAATGAAAGTATGCGGAGTGATGGTATGCGGAAAGTAAGTTGCGGAATAATGGGTGTTTACCCTCCCCCGGTAAGTACATTGGTGGCACAGCGGCCCACATCTCCAGCAACATACTCGGATTTTTTCACCACCGATTTGAAAAATGCACAGGTCTCTCTCATTGATGGCCAGCACCGACATACACTTTTAGACACACCTCCCGCCACAAGTTCTAGAATTGCGAACTTTAGAGCTGGGGAGCTACGTTCAAATCTCGGCATCAGCTCAAAATCCTGTGATTCCAGGCAAATCGCTTTGTCCCCGTGCCTACCACAAATGAATGTGTTCTTCTGTAATGTAAACTGTGCTCATGCCATGTTGTCGAGTTCGCGCTATATAATATTGCAAGGAAAAATAAAGTAGGGAAACTCGAGTTCACACACTACAGAACGCGCACTCTTAAGTGCATCAGCAGTGCACTGTGAATCGGAGCGTTTCACAGGCCTGTCACAGATAAGAAATGCTATCAAAACGAAATCCTACAAAACAATATACTACTGGCCGGCAGCAATTCATACCCGGACAACGTCGGGACGGGCTGCTAGTATATATATATATCCATACTAATAATATAAAGAGACAGCCTAAACCTTTGAGGCGGGTAAACTCGAAAAGTACAGAACCAATCACAACACCCAATACAGCGTTGGAAAGGGCAGTTGCAGCAGAAGGACATAGGCTATGCAGACGCCCACCATATACATTTAAAAGGTAAAAAAAACGTGCCAGCAAAGTAGTCCCTTGTGGGCGTGTCTGTGTTGTGCTGTGGGCGTGTGCTGGGGGCGAGACAAAAGCTGGGGGCGTGTGGTACGTTCCGCCCTTCATGCCATGTCTTTTATCGTGTGCTAGTCCCACCCTGCTCCCTTTAAATACCCCTGCACCCATAATCATAACCCACCCGTACTCCTTAAAATACCCCAACACCCTTAAACACTAACCCATCTTAACCCTATAAATATACCCTGTACCCCAAAACCCAAACCTATCCCTAAACCCTAAAAATACCCCTGTACCCCAAAACCCAAACCTAGCCCTGAACCCTATAAATACCCCTGTACCTCAAAACCCAAACCTACCCCTGAAACCTAAAAATACCCCTGTACCCCAAAACCCAAACCTAGCCCTGAACCCTAAAAATACCCCTGTACCCCAAAACCCAAACCTACCCCTGAACCCTGAAATACCCCTGTACCCCAAAACCCAAACCTATCCCTGAACCCTTAAAATACCCCTGTACCCCAAAACCCAAACCTACCTCTGAACCCTAAAAATACCCCTGTACCTCAAAACCGAAACCTAGCCCTGAACCATAAAAAATAACCCTGTTCCCCAAACCCCAAACCTACCCCTGAACCCTAAAATACCCCTGTACCCCAAAACCCAAACCTAGCCCTGAACCCTAAAAATTCCCCCCTACCCCAAAACCCAAACCTAGCCCTGAACCCTTAAAATACCCCTGTACCCGAAAACCCAAACCTACCGCTGAACCCTAAAAATACTCCTATACCCCAAAATCCAAACCTAGCCCTGAACCCTAAAAATACCCCTGTACCCCAAAACCCTTACCTATCCCTAAACCCTAAAACTACCCCTGTACCCCATAACCCATACCTAGCCCTGAACCCTAAAAATACCCCTGTACCCCAAAACCCAAACTTAGCCCTGAACCCTAAAAATACTCCTATACCCCAAAATCCAAACCTAGCCCTGCACCCTAAAAATGCCCCTGTACCCCAAAACCCAAACATACCCCTGAACCCTAAAATACCCCTGTACCCCAAAACCCAAACCTACCTCTGAACCCTAAAAATACCCCTGTACCCCAAAACCAGCCCTGAACCATAAAAATAACCCTGTTCCCCAAAACCCAAACCTACCCCTGAACCCTAATATACCCCTGTACCCCAAAACCCAAACCTAGCCCTGAACCCTAAAAATACCCCTGTACCCCAAAACTCATACCTATCCCTAAACCCTAAAACTACCCCTGTACCCCATTACCCAAAACTATATCTGAACCCTTAAAATACCCAAACACCACAAAACATATACCTCAGTACCCCAAAACATATACCCCTATACCCATACTTACCATATCCAAACATTAAAAAAAACATGCTTTTACCATTCATGCATTTACAACGAATTTCGTTGTAAATGTATGCGTGGTAAAAGCATATAAAGTGTAATGCCATGTGTTATAAAGGCATTGCGGAGTCATGGTACTTTCGTAATGAAAGTATGCGGAGTGATGGTATGCGGAAAGTAAGTTGCGGAATAATGGGTGTTTACCCTCCCCCGGTAAGTACATTGGTGGCACGGCGGCCCACATCTCCAGCAACATACTCGGATTTTTTCACCACCGATTTGAAAAATGCACAGGTCTCTCTCATTGATGGCCAGCACCGACATACACTTTTAGACACACCTCCCGCCACAAGTTCTAGAATTGCGAACTTTAGAGCTGGGGAGCTACGTTCAAATCTCGGCATCAGCTCAACATCCTGTGATTCCAGGCAAATCGCTTTGTCCGCGTGCCTACCACAAATGAATGTGTTCTTCTGTAATGTAAACTGTGCTCATGCCATGTTGTCGAGTTCGCGCTATATAATATTGCAAGGAAAAATAAAGTAGGGAAACTCGAGTTCACACACTACAGAACGCGCACTCTTAAGTGCATCAGCAGTGCACTGTGAATCGGAGCGTTTCACAGGCCTGTCACAGATAAGAAATGCTATCAAAACGAAATCCTACAAAACAATATACTACTGGCCGGCAGCAATTCATACCCGGACAACGTCGGGACGGGCTGCTAGTATATATATATAAATATATATAGTCAAGGTTTTAACAGGCATGTAAGCACTTGAAGTTAGGTCTTGGATCTGATTTTTTTCGGGGGAAACATGCTGTAAACAATTGGGGATAAAAGGTTTTGTTAGTATATTTACTTTGAGAGTATGAGCATGTTTTACAACATTTTTATGTTTATTTGATTCATGGCACACTTGCAAGGGCTGATTAATTTGCACCAACGAGGGTCCGACAGAGTTTATGAAACATACGGGTTTGTTATTGGTATGGGTGATTAATTTGCGCTTTGTTTTATCATAGGTACCCTGAGGAAGGGCAGTCAATGCCCGAAATGCATTGGGTTTGAAAATTACACATGACGTTGCACCAAGAGGAACAGCGAAACTCCTAATGTTTTGAGTGGATGCATGGACAGGCACATGTAAAAAAATTTGGTCGTAATTTGGAGTACGAAAACATATGTATCACAATGAAATTTGGATTACAATAGAAGAAATAAATATGGAGTACTAATGGATAAATATGTCAGAACTTTACTCTTTGTGAATGCTTATTATTTTACCCCAGTGTATCCTGATTTAGGACCTAATAGTGTTTCATAATGTTTTCTATTTACTGTGCTTGGGCGAAATACACGTTTTTGAGTGTTGCACGTGACACTGAAACTCTGAGCCTGTGAGCTACATAAATGAACTCGACAGATTAGGTGTGCATACTACCTCCTTTGTACTCATTTTTAGAAAGTTGGCATTTTCCTGCCCTTTGTGCCTGCCACCTGTATTGGACACATGACTGGGTGTAACTGACAGTGATACTTTGTGAAATCCTCAAAGACAGTCACACAATAGAGGGATTAGGTGTGCCTCAATGGGCCATCTGCTGGCAGGATGGAGGGACGGAGCTGAACACAGTACCACTTGCAACTGAATAGGCTGTGCTCTGACTACCCACAAAGGGCCTAAAAACTCCACATTTTTACTGCAGCCACCTTGGGGCCACTTTAGATGAGTCAGGAAATTCCATGCACTTCAAAGAACCTTTCCAGAAGATTCTCCCACCATGGTATAAAAATAGGACCTTCAGACACACTCTTCAGTTTACTACTGGACTTGGGGAAAGATTCTCAAAAGACTGCCTGCTGCTGTGCCTGCTGTGCACTCTGCAAGACTGCTGCTGTACCTGGAAGGACTGCTTCGTTGTTTGGAGCCAGCCTTGAATCCTCAGAGGCTTGCCCTGCTGTTTGAGCCCTGCATCTTCACCTGAACCCAAGACTACCAGAGTGAATCCAAGGGCTAGTTTAATGGCCTCCTGTTCAGAGCCACAGGGACACAAAAGGCTCCTGCCATTCTAAACCCGCACCGGGACCCAGACTGAGTGAGTCCTAAACCCCCAACTGGTGTCTCACTAGTACTGTGCCCTTGGTTGTGGTACTAAAGGTGCCTAGATGGCTAATTTGCAAAGATGAGGACTTTGACATAATTTGGCCAGAAATTGCTCTGAGAACCAGGAGGAGACTGGGACCAACCTGCTTGCCAATCAACCCAAAGTGCATAAGCAGGTCGGATTGACGTTGTAGATTCTCCCACTAAATTTCTTTAAGCCACAGCAAATGCTTTTCAGTGGTCCTTCACTAAAGGGGTATCTGACCTCATGGAACTGTCTTCAGCTACAGCCCCCTGCTGTGTCACACAGAGATTGTGAGCTTCATTTCAGCGACTAAGTAGAGCTATAGAAATCTTCACTGCGGCTTCGACCCAAGCCCATCCAACAATGATGCTTCCTCCTCTGACACCTCCTGCAGCCTTGCCCTGCTGAACTTTACCTTCTCAGACACTTTTTCTCAGAATTTCTTCTAAGTCTGAAGATATGTGCTGGTAAAGATCAATCCACGTCTTAAATCCAAACTCTGCTCTATCGCAGTGAGGTGTATTTTTCGACTTTGAACTGGTCTTTTGTGATTAGATGTCCGCGATTGGGTGACCCTCCAAGGGATTGTGGCAGTTGTCTCACCAGGACGTACACCCCAGTCAACCAATCACCCGTTTTCTCACAGTTCTCTATTAAGATTTTAAATGCTTAGAAGAAATGGCAGGAATTTGCCTTGCATAATGGGAGCATTGAAGGTGAGAGGTATGGGTGGTTTAACCTACAACAAAGGGTGCCTAGAAGCCTCACCAGTCAATGACGACTGATTGTTTTAATGTACACCTCTCACTTTTATTGTATGATGCACTGCACATATGGCTAAAAGGTTAAGGCCTCATTTACAAGTTTTTGACACAGGGCAGTTCAGCAAGCTACTTTGCTGCACTGCCCTTCTTCAAAAGGAAAGGGCAGGAATGCACTGTATTTATGGTATACGGTGCATTCTTATCGTTTCCCACTTCACTGATGCCTTTTTGGGTGCTTAGCACCAACGCAGGCACCTTGTCTGTGTTGCATGCAGAAAGGGACCCCTTTCCACACAAAAACAACCCGAGAGGCATTTTTCTCATTTTGAGTGTGCTGCAGAATGCAGCACACATGAATAGACGAAAAAACAAGGAGATATAAAAACATTTGTCCTCGTAGCACCTGCTCTGGAGAGGCATAAGTTTTTAGCGCTGCCCCAGGTTTAAGTGATTTTGTAAATCTGGGGCAGAGTCAAAATCCATAGGTGTTGCTAGGGAACATCCACGCAATACTACGAAACGTCAGCTTGACGCAGAGTAAGGTAACGCAGTGCTCTCCCGGCCTATCTATCGATGAGGCCATGCAGGGTGGCTTTGTGTTGCCTCATAGATATGACTGAGAGGTCTGCACCACCAGAGCATCAACAAAAGTGACACTTTGGTGGCGCAAACCTCTTGTAAATGAGTCCCATAGCCCACAGACACCTTTGCTCAATGGTGTGAGTTATTGACAGTCCAGGATTAGTGGGAGTGTAGGACAGGCTGACATTTCGGGAACACAAGCAGTGTTTTATGGAATTTCCTTTTTTTTAACTATGAATTAATTCTTTCTAGAATGCTTTTAGTGTTCGCCTTCTTTGGGCCTAATTTCAGTGTGTTGGTTAATTCCGACCCGTGTGTAAACAGGGTTGAATTTATGAGTTTTGTTTTATTTAATACACCCAATAATTATTGTATGCTTTGAATAACTCAACCTTCATTAAATTTAAAACGATAAAACCTGCAGAAATTTTACAGGGGAAATTGTACGGTATTTACCATACCATGTGGATTTTGGTGCGTTAAACACCAAAATCTGCATGATATATCCCATTAACTAGTAAGAGATGGTATTTATCGCACACGATGAAAAACATACCCGTGGTATCAGTATTTATTGTGTGTGATAAACACCTAAACTCATAGTTATGCCCTTTGTGTCTTTTAATGCACATTATAGGTTACTATATGTTTCAGAGGCTGCTGACCTAAAAAAAACATGAAACTGGTTGATGAGGACGAATAACGTCTAAAGCACAGGTACTTGCATTTGAACACAAGCCCATAGCTATTCACTCTCACATTATGCTAGACTGATTGAAATAATTCACATCCCCAAATCATCTGCAGACTGGCAATCCTCCTTGTGTCTAGAGGTGACTCCAATGCAAAGAATCCAACCACCTGGTCCTTAAAAAATAACCAAGGATCAACTTTTCTCAAACCTCCAACATTAAACTAAGTCCAGAATGCCCCATTCACATAGCACATAATTGAAGTAATGGAATTTTAGAGCCCCAAAAATAAACATATAAGGGAGTCTCTTCATATACATCTCTTTACTTTCAAGCTTATCTTTATTATCTCCGCTGGTTTCTTCCCTTATCTCAGATTTCTCTGTGCCTTTGATAATCACTGGCTTGGCCAGATCCTTCTTAGCTTCTTCCTCGGTGCCCACCCCTATGTCTAAAACATACTTGCCCTTGCGCAACCAACCCTCTCCCCCCCCGAAACCCCATGGAGACCATTACTGGCCCCTCCCTCTTTCCATATGTTTTACCTGGCTCTAAGGAGGGTCCCTGTGTTGCTGCAGTCCACCTTTCCAGTGGCCCTTGGTCGATCCCGACTTGGTTGGCATTGCCGTAGGCTCTGACTCTCTTCTGGAAACCTGAAAAACACTCTGAGAGACATTACTCTTATCCCCCTGACCCCAGCTAAATCATCTCTAAGCTTGCTTTTCTCAAGGCTCTCCTCATCGAAATCCGCGCTTTTGCGCACATAGGGGCCGGTTAAGAAACCATTTCAGAACATATCAAAGAGAGAACAACAAGCTCTTCAAGAATTGAAAAATGACAAAGATCTAGTCATAAAACCAGCGGACAAAGGTGGAGGAATTGTCCTGCTCACAAAAGAAAGATACCATCAACAATGCTTAGAATTATTGTCTGACAACACCTTTTATGAAATCATAACAATTGATCCAACACCAAGGCTGCAACAAACAATAACCCTGATGATAGAAGAGGCTGAAACACACAATTGGCTCTCCAAAAAAGAAGCAGAGTTTCTCCAAACGGACACTCCAAGGACACCATATTTTTATTCATTACCGAAGACACACAAGGCCAGAAATCCACCACCTGGACGCCCTATAGTGTCTGGAATAGGATCAGTCCTGGAGCCCCTATCTCAGTTCGTTGATGAATATCTCAAGCCTTTGACCCAACAAACTCCCACGTACCTCAAGGACACCAGAGACCTTCTGAACCACCTTTCCACCATGACTTATTGTGAGACAACCATGATCCTTGTAGGACTAGACGTGGAAAGCCTCTATACGAGTCTTCCTCAAGAGAAGACACTTGACACCCTGGAAAATATATTATTCAATTTGGATTGGAATTTTAAAACACCGAGACATTTCATTCTTGAGTGTTGCAGACTTGCATTAACAGAGAACTATTTTCAATTTGAATCCACCCTGTATAAACAACGACACGGAACCTCGATGGGCAGTACATTTGCCCCGAGTGTGGCCGGATTATATGTCAGCAACTTTGAGGAAACGTATGTCAACAATCAGTGTAACCCCTTCCAGAAACAAATTCATTTCTGGAAGCGTTACATAGATGATATTCTCCTCATTTGGGAAGGAAGTGTTGAGAGTCTGATACAGTTTCATAAATGGCTAAATGTTCAAGACCAATGGCTGAAATTTACATATACATCTAGCAAGGAAAGTCTGGATTTTCTGGATATTACAATCTATGTGGAAGAAGGCATACTACAAACAAAAACTTTTTTCAAACCGACGGCAAAGAACAGTTTACTGTCTTTTAATAGCCATCACCCACGACCACTCAGGGAGAATCTTCCCTATAGCCAGTTTTTACGATTACGCAGGAACTGCAGTAAAACTGAGGAATACCAACTCCAAGCAGATGACCTATGTGTCAAACTTTCAGCAAGAGATTACCCCAAGAAAGTGATCAAGAATTGTAAAAAAAGAGCCAGGAACCAGAATCGAGAAAGCCTTCTGGAAACCAACCCAAGAAATCAAGAACAAGATCTTATGACATGTGTCACAACATATAGCCCGGCTTCCAACCAAGTTAAGAAGATAGTAAATAAACATTGGCGAATTCTAACCTCGGCCAATCTCACATGGCCCAAACCTAGATTCTCCAATAAGCGGACCCAGAACCTCAAAGATATCTTAGTCCACACCAGACCTCAACCAGAGCAAGGAGCAAAACAAATACGACTTTGGGACCTTCCACCTGTCCAAGGTCACTTCCCGTGTGGAAGTTGCTCGGTTTGTCATTTAACAGCAACAACAAAGATGATCCAACTATTACCGAACCTAAAATGGTACATAAGAACCCACACCAACTGCAACTCCAGTCATGTGATCTATATGATCACATGTCCGTGCAACATGCGTTATATCGGAATGACATGCCGAAAATTAAGACAAAGGATCTGTGAACACAGAAGTAATGTGAAGTGCAGGAAGGCCACTACAAAGATGGCCAACCATTATCTGGAGAAGGGACACACAGTGGAAGACCTCAGATGGGTCATCCTAGAGACTCTGATTACAAAAGACCACAATGCAGAACGCATCCTGTTCGAAAAGGAACAGAGGTGGGTCCATCGTCTAGGAACAGACCAACAGGGATTGAATGATAACATCCCATGGCTAAGCCTGAATAGATGAGTTATTTCCATGAAACCCAACAATAATCCCTGTCTACCCTGCGACCAAATTACTATCAGTATAATAATACAATCTGCGAAACCTAGATTACTAGAGAGATTTCATGTGGATAAAGTGTGACCATACATCATGAATTCATAAGTAATAGCCATTCAGCATCCAGGCTATTCAATACATCTTTATATTGAATAATCAAATTGAACTAACTGGTAATGCTGTGTGTCCAAAATAAACTAACTGACCTTCTCCAAACCATAAAGGTGCTCCTTAAAATTATTACCATCTATACAGAAATATCATGGGGAAGTACCCATACACGGAAGTCTTTTTTCTACATTGGTCCTTTTTCCCTTCCCGTTTTTCACAGGATAAGTTACCCTAAAACTCCTGAATGAAGGCATTAATAATTGCCTAACTAATATCAAGTAAACAGCCTCATTTTGTTAATTTTTAATCGTTCACGGAGTATTTCCCGTTTTTTCATAGTCTTTCGTCAATATCCACACTAGAGACTAGCACTTAACCCGGCAGAAAGGGTAACTTCCGCATCCGGGCCCAAGAGAGGAAGAGACAGCACAAGCTGCATGCAGGAGAAGCGAGCGACGAGGTATGGCGATCGTGGACCAGACGAACACGGCACAGACACAGATAAGTACACGCCTGTCCCGTCATTAAATGTCTGCCTCTGTTTTAATAGAAGCGCCCCTCCTTCTAACCTCCTGGAGCCTGTTTGAGAAGCTAAACATTTAGCCCATGAGAGGTATGTGCAACCTGCCTAACTATCCTATGTAGAATCTGCTTTAAAGAACCACGCTAATAGGAGTCACTATGAGGGTTAAAATGAGAGATTCAGACTTATTTCAGAAAGGGGAACTCCTTACAAACACCTGGGAGCACTTTTTCACTGATCATAGTATTATTTAAATGCACCTAAATTCAACAGTGACTATATGTACCAAATTTCACAGTGATTCCACTACATCTATGTAGATACACCCGAATTACTGCAATGTGAAAGTTACATGTAAGCATGTCTCGTGACCCATGAGAACTCCACGTAACGTATGCTGACCATAAGATTTAAGAACCATACTGGCTGGTTATACTTGGCAGTGCGAATACTTTTCAGAACAATTCCTAAGAAGTTCTCTATCCCATTTATGTTTGTCTGTTAGGATGAGTATGTGGTTGACGTCCCCAATTAAGTAGGAAGTCTCAGAGCAGAGTTTACTCATGAATAACCTTTTTTTTAAATACTTTTGTAAATATTGTCTAAATAATGCACACGTCCCTATGACCCGCACCCTAGAAATTGATTTGCTGTCTCACCCACAGGTCCAATTTTGACCTTCATTTAAGAGTAGACATCAGTCACTCTTTACACAGAACTCACCTGGTCCTGAAGAAAGCCCAACCGACCTTTACAGGCGACACGAGGTTGAAACATGTCGACCATTGTTTAGACACCAGAGGATGGAATATGTATGAATCCTAACTACTTCTAAAAACATATTCTGCCATATCCTCAACCCACAATTCGATCCCGGACAATAAAAGTGTATTTTTTCTGGAATGATTGGATTGTTTTTACAAGTTCACTCACACGTCACCCACAATCACTAATCACTACTGTTTTTAACCTAGGGTGTTCTCCTCCAGGTGGAGGGTGCATACCAACTGACCCCATGATTCTGCACAGACGTGTAAACGAAGGCGGAGAACCAACATATACCGCCCATACCACCATTGCTACACGTGTATGAGGGTCTTTTACCAAGGGTCATCCCAGTTAGAACTGTACCCAGGTTATACAGGACAAGTGATCCTCCCTCCCCCCTTTTTGATTAAATATACATGGAAATCCCCTACGACAGAAGGAACAGTTTCTTACCTGTAACTCCAATTCTCTCATATGGGTATTTCCATGATAGGTAGAATTAACAGAGATGTCCAGATATTCTGCATAGCTCTCACATCGCCTTCAAAAAGAACTGAAGCCACTGCCCCCAGCTGTGCATGGTGGGATACTGGTGGTCTCTGGGTTCTCAAATGCAGAGCCTCTGTTTTTGAGCCATATAATGATAGCCTATAGGGCTACTCTGTCCTACTCTCATTTATCTCTATCATGAAGAAGGGTTTTGTGACAGAGATTCATTCTGTGTGTAAAACATCTCATATTCCTCTAAAATGTAATGTACTGGGCCCTGGGGGTGGAGCGGACAGTTTTGTTACATGGGACATTAAGTAAAGCATGCAGAGAGCAGACTTGTTTAGTAATATGTACAGGATCTGACAAGAATACTATTCATGTATGTCTATATTGTTTTTACAACCTAATAAAATCTGATTGTAAAAACAAAATGTAATGTACTGGGCCCTTTTACACTTCCTGATGAAGACTTTGGCCAGTGTAGCCAATGTAGTTAGGCTGCATTATTTGTCTCCTTATCACATACGTTTCTTTACAGGCCTTCCTAAAGAAAGGTAAAGAATATCCACTTAAGAAGATATATCTAGAGAAAGTGCTCCGGGATCCCTGAAAATAGGCATGACTATTCAAGTACTTATGCCTTATTTATTTATACATTTTGTATATTGCGAACATGACCCAAGTGGGTATCAGAGCGCTTTACATAAGGTTGAAGAAGAAATAGGAACACAGCTCAAAGAGACAAGGCAAGGTACAAGTAGGACAATGTGCAACACGCGCAAAAATTACATAATGGAGGGAAATAGGGAGAAGGCTATGGTAGCAAGAAGATAAGGACAATATCCATCAAGAACAAAAGGGACATTATGTCAGGCAACAGTAGGTGGCAACAGATGACATTAGGATATCCAAAAAGTCTTGAGGTAAAAGGAGCAAAGTTTCTAGATCAGCACATTGTTCATTAATAATGCTTTCACTTCCCTTTTGAAGGTAAAAGTGGATGGAATAAGCCTTGTCTCCACTGGCAGGGCATTCCAGATTCTCAGGGCAGGGCCCGATAATGTACGATTGTAGGTTTTAAGCTTATTGAATTTCTTTGGCTTGAGCAAGGTGCCGGTGCTCCTCGTGGGCGGGGAGCCCCCAGAAAGTTCCAGCTTATTTGCCAGGTAGAGTGAGGTATTAAAGTGAACAGCTCTATGAGTCATACAAGCAATCTTTAATTGGACCCTTGCCTCAAAAGGAAGCCAGTTTACTGATTTCAGGTCCGGCGAGATGTGGTTGTTCTTCTTGGAACCTGTGATGAGTCTCGTAGCCTCATTTAGCGAAGCTCTGATGGAGGCTAAGCTGAGTTTCGGTAGTCCGAATAAAGTAGCACTGCCATATTCTATTCTGGAGATGAACACTGCTTGCACTGCCGATTTGAAGTCCCCATGGGGCAGGGAGGGTTTGAGTTTTCTTAGGATGCACAGCTGGAAGTCCGCTCCTTTGGTAGATGCTCTGATGTGATCTTGCATGTTCAGGTTTTTATCAAGCAGAATTCCAAGTGATTTCATGGAGTCAATGAGGTGTGGTGTGCAGTTGAGCGCGGTGAGATTAGAGAGATATTTCACAAGTGGGGGTTTGCCTAGCCGGTGCAATGAGGAGGAATTCCGTCTTGATGGCGTTTAGTTTGAGGTGGTTGGCGGTAAGCCAGTTTAGGGTTTTGAGAAGGGTTCCGTTGAGAGCATTGATGTCTTCGGGGGAGGACATTTTCATGTATAGTTGGGTGTCATTGGCATACAAGTGATATTGGATGTTGGAGGCTTTAAGAATTAGTCAGTGGTTCCAGGAAAAGGATTAAGATCATGGGGGAGAGTGAGGACCCTTGTGGAACACCCAGCATGCAGGGACTGGGGTTGGATAGAGTCTGATTGGATTTGACTCTTTGAGTTCGATTGTTGAGGAAAGAGGCAAACCATTTAAAGACCGTGCCAGATAGTCCCATTCTGCATTCAAGTAGGTGGAGAAGACTGTCATGCTTGACAGTGTTGAATGCAGATGAGAGATCAAGAAGAATTAATAGGCAGGCTTCATTCTGGTCCAGTAAAGTGAGAGCGTCGTCCACTATGTGAGTGATGGCTGTTTCGGTACTGTGGCTAGTGCAGAAACCTGATTGGAATTGGTCGAGGAGCTGGAGTTGTTCAATGTGTCTGCGCAGTTGTTCATGAACACATTTCTCCAGTAGTTTAGCAAGGGTAGGAATGTTTTTGATTGTGATTGGTCTGTAATTATTCAGGTCTTCCGGGTCAGCCAAGGTTTTTTTTAAGGATGGGGAGCACTAGGCCCTCGTTCAGGCAGTCCGGGATATCGCCTTGACGGAGAGACGCGTTGATGATCTTGGACCAGAGCGGTGCTAATGAACCTATCATTTCTTTATAGGAGTTGGGGGGGAGGGGTCATTGAAGTGGTTTGAGGGTTTAATGGTCGAGAGAGTGTTGAGTATGGTAATGTCATCGAGGGGTGTGAATTGACTCCAAGAGGCATTGTTTTTGGGAGAGAAAACAGACTGGCTGAGGGGGGCGTGGAGAGGGAGGAGGCAGGAGGGGGTGAGAGCAAGAGTGCAGCAGACCTTAGATCAGATTCGATCTTGTTCGACTTTTCTAGAAAGAAGTCAGCAACCACTTTGCAGTTTGGCTGTGGGCGCGCTACTTGCTGAGATTTGGTGGGTACGTTGTTGGATTGTGTTTTAATCAGCTCAAGTAGTCGTTTCGAGCGATTTCTTGCTTTGTCACGTTGGGCCTTGAAGAAGGAAAGTTTCGTGGTTCTAATGAGTTTGTTGTATTTACTTCTTTTGAGTTTTAGGATTTTTAGAAGTTCTGTGGAGGGAGTGAATTTCAAAGTGCGTTCAGCTAGTCTAATGCTGTGTCTGTCCGCGTTTAGGTTATCGTTGAACCAAGGTTTGGAATCCTTGACGGGTATTCTTTTTAGTTGTAGGGGGGCCGTAGCATTCAGCGCAGAGAGCAAGCCATTGTTAATGTGCTCAGTGAGGTAGTACACGTCGGTCATGTTTGCAGGTGGTGGAAGGGAGTCATTGCAGTGCGTTATGAGATCATTAGCGCTAGTGTTGAGAAGCAATCTTTTCCAGTGTTTTAATTTTAGTGGTTGTGATTTATTGGGGATCCAGCATTCAAGGATAAGGAAGTTGATATAGTGATTTTTCCGACCAGTTACAGCGAAGAAAAGATTCGAGATGAATTGTGTTGGGGTTGGAAATGATTAGATCAAGTGTCGAGCCTAGGTTGTGTGTGGGGTTGTCGCAGAATTTAGATAGAGAGAGGTCTGTTAGGAAGTTCTTGAGAGTGTTAACCGCCTGATCATGCGGGTCATTCCAGTGGAAGTTGAAGTCACCAAGGAAGATCTGTGGGTAGTGACGGCCCAGGTTGGAGAAGATGGTTTCCATAGTTTGTTCAATGAGAGGGTGGTTATCACCAGGGGGATGGTAGAAGATGTGAAGGGAGCATAAGGACTTATCATGGAAATACCCCTATGATAGAACTGGAGTTACAGGTAAGAAAGAACAATAGTTACTTACCTGTAATCTGTGGTTCTCCAGTATTGGTGTCTTTCATAGATTCACATGCCTGAATCATTCCCCGTCGTCGGAGTGGGAGCCCACGGTACATAAAAAAGTAGTAAAATATACCCTTTGTACATAATAAATAACAATATACCCAACCAGGAAGTAAAGTAGCCCCAGCTACAGTAAATAAAACTTCCACATTAGAACCTATCCAGGTCATTATGTATGGACCAAACTGCAGCCAATCAGGCCACAGCTCCCACCAGAATGCTCTCCCCAGAGACCCAGGCTCTCAGATTTTGTAGCACCGGAGTGTACCGGAGTAAAGTATAGATAAAACAGCCTGAGTGAGCCTCTGAGGGGAGGTGGGTGGGTGCATGTGAATCTATGAAAGACACCAATACTGGAGAACCACAGATTACAGGTAAGTAACTATTGTTCTTCTCCAGTATTAGGGGTGTCTTTCATAGATTCACATGCCTGAATCAGAGTAGTGAGCAGTAATAGCAATAACATATACATAGCTCTTGGACGCCAAGGCACATAGCAGTAATGCAAGAAAACACAATGCAAAGCAATAACACAATAGGCGTCAAAAGAGCAAGAGGAGGTGGGAGAGAAATAGCAGAGGCTCATCTTATTGGAAAAGATTACGCAGGACTGCTCTTCCCACCGAGGCATCGGTATCGCTCGAAGAATCCAGACAGTAATGCCTCGTGAATGTGTGCCTGCTGGACCAAGTTGCAGCTCTGCAGATATGCAGGAGAGGCACACCAGCAAACAAAGCAGTCGAAGAAGCGACTGCTCTCGTAGAATGTGCTCTGGGCAAGGTCTGTAAGGGTTTACCTGCCTGTTGATGGCAGAGCCCTATCGCTGAAGAGACCCACCTAGCGATAGTTTGTTTTGTCACTGCACAGCCTTGTTTTGGTTTGCCATGTGCAACAAATAGCTGATCCGTCTTTCTGATGGCAGCTGTCCTGGAAAGATAGAATTTAAGACACCGTTTGATATCCAGCGAGTGTAGAGTTCGTTCCGCTGGTGTCTGCGGATTTGGAAAAAACGTTTTAAGTATGACTGGCTCATTCAGGTGGAAATCCGATGGTACTTTGGGCATGTACTTCGGGTTGGTGCGCAGTATCACCGAATCATTTGTGAATTGCAAGAAAGGTGGTTTGGACGTAAACGCCTGTATGTCACTGACCCTTCTGGCAGATGTTAATGCCAGTAGTAAAGCAACTTTCCAGGTGATGAATTTCAGATCAACTTTATGAATTGGCTCAAAAGGATGGCGCATGAGTTGAGCTAATACAATATTCAAGTGCCAGGATTGAGGTGGCCTACGTACTGGTGGAAACATGCGAAATAAACCTTTAAAGAATTGCTGGATAATTCTTGAGGAATATAGTGAATTGTTACCGTCCTGTCGGTATCTGGATATGGCCGCTAAAAACACTTTAAGTGTAGAGTGTGCCAAGCCCGATTTAGCCAGATGTAAAAAGAAGGGCAAAAATGTGTCTGGTTCAGCATGTATAGGATGTAAATCCATAGTTTTGCACCAAGCACAAAAACGCTCCCATTTAAGCCTGTAAGTTCTGTTCGTAGAAGGTGCCCTAGCATTGTTCAGGACTTCTTGACAGTCCTGTGGAATGTTCAAATGTGCGAACTCATGGTGTTGAGGAGCCAAGCTGATAATTTTAGAGAATGAGGGTCTGGATGATATATTTTGCCGTCCTGAATTGTCAGAAGATCCGGAATTTGAGGCAGCTGAACTGGTTCGCACTCTGAGAGGAGAAGAAGCTGTGTGAACCAGTATTGTCTGGGCCACCGTGGAGCAATTAGAATCATACGACACGGTTGTCTCCTCATTTTCTTGATGACCTTGGGAATTAGAGGAATCGGAGGGAAGGCGTAGGCAAAGATTTGTTTCCAGTTCATTGAGAGAGCGTCCCCGCAAGATTCCTTGTGGGGAATCCAACTCGCGAAATGGATGCATTTCTTGTTGTGGTAGGTCGCGAATAGATCTAGATCGGGGCGACCCCATCTCTGGAAAATTTGATCCAGTGCCGGCTGATGCAGCTCCCACTCGTGAGTGCTGCATTTGGATCTGCTTAGGGAATCTGCTAGTACATTGGCTACTCCCGGGACATGTACTGCTGCCAAGTTGATGTTGTGTGCCAGGGCCCAATTCCAGATTTCCTGAGCTTGCTGAGACAAACGGGCTGATCTTGTGCCCCCCTGTTTGTTCAGGTAATGTATGCTCGTCATGTTGTCTGTTCGGATCAACACGGACGAGTTTGACAGAGTCGCTTGAAAAGATTTGAGTGCGAGGAAAATGGCCCTCAACTCCAATAAATTGATGTGCCATGTCTTTTGCTGTGTGTTCCATTTGCCACTGATTGTCATCCCTTGAAGGTGAGCGCCCCAACCTTCCAGCGAGGCATCCGTGGTTACGATGAAACTGGGGACTTCTGCTAGAAAGGCGCAGCCTACTTGCAGGTTGCGTTCTTGAGTCCACCACAGGATTGCTTGTTTCATCCGAGGCGTTAAGACGATGACATCTTCGAAGGAACCGGATATTTGCACCCATTGGTGGCTGAGTTCTTCTTGTAGTGGTCTCATCCTCAGACGACAGTTCAGGGATAGGAGGATGCACGATGACAACATCCCTAGGAAAGACTTGAATCTTCGAACTAAAACGCACTTTTTTCTGAGGAGTGCCATCGCCAGTTCCTGGATCTTTGCTTGTCTTTCGTTTGAAATGAAGACTTGAGCTTTTTTGGAATCCAGAGTCGCTCCCAGGAAAGACGTCCTCTGAGACGGTGTTAGGTCCGATTTTTGTTGAAGTTTATTGAGAAACCTAACTTTTGAAACAGGCAAAGGCATGTCTGGATATGACTGCTTGCGGTGGCATAGGAATTGGCCTTGATAAGGCAGTCGTCCAGATATGGGTAAATCTGGACACCCTGCAACCGTAAGTGGGCCGCCACCGGTGCCAACACCTTTGTGAATACCCTCGGGGCTGAACGTAGCCCGAAGGGAAGGACCTTGAACTGAAAGTCCCTGCCAGCCACTCTGAACCTTAGGAACTTCCTGTGCCTGGGGAAGATGGGTACGTGGAAGTAAGCATCCTGAAGGTCCAGGGTTGCCATGTGGTCGCCTTCCGTCAGAAACTGGAGGATCTCTTGGAGTGACAACATTCTGAAAGTCAACTTCTTGATAAATTTGTTGAGGGCACGCAAATCGAGGATGGGGCGCCATTCCCCCGATTTCTTGCGTATCAAGAAAAAACGAGAGTAAAATCCTTTTCCTCTCTGATGATGAGGTACTTTCTCGATTGCCCCTTTCCGAATCATTGCATTGATTTGGACGAACAGCTCCCTGAGATGTGCTGGGGGTGGTCCTTTTGGGGGCGAATTTGGAGGGGTCTTTACAAATTCCAATATGTGACCTTTTGAGATTACATCCAAGACCCATCTGTCTGTTGTAATATTGGACCATTGAGAGTAATGCAGGGATATTCTTCCTCCAATTTGTGGCTGGCGTAGGCAAAGTGGCGGCAGGACGCTTTTCTCACTTCTTGTTGGCGTTGTCTCTACCCCGATAGGTAGTTTTACCTCGGGACTGTGTATAATTACTCCGTCTTTGGCCATAAGGTTGTTGCTTGTAAGGCTGGTACCTTTGGTTGCTTTGGTTGTTAGAATATGGGCGTTGCTGGTAATATCCTCCTCTACTGGAGAAGTTACCCCTTCCTTTTGCACCACGAAAGGAAGATTTACGGTACTGCAGAGTACCTAATGAACGTGCGGTTTCCGTATCCTTCTTAATGGATTGTAAGGCTTCGTCCACATGTGTGCCAAAAAGGAACTCGCCGTCATAAGCCATATTTAAAACCTTGGCTTGTACTTCTTGTCTAAAGGACGTAGATTTTAACCATCCCTCTCTTCTGAGCACTGCAGCTCCTGCCAATTGTCTGAATCCTGTGGCCGCCACGTCCACTGCTGCGTCGATAATTTCAGACGAAGCACATTCGCCTTCTTGTAAAATCTTGGTGGCCTCAGAGCGGTCTGGCTCAGGCAGTTTCTGGATGTATGGCGATATGTCAGACCACATTTGTCTGTCATATCTACCGAGAATTGCTAACGAATTAGCAGCTCTAACAGTGGTGGCCGCAATAGTAGATACCTTTTTACCAATGGTATCGAGGCGTCTTCCGTCCCTGTCCGTAGGAATGGAGATCTGAGTTGAGGGGTTCCTAGCCCTCTTTTGAGCTGCCTGCGCGATGACTGAGTCCGTTTTTGCCTGGCCGATGAGACAAGCAGGTGAAGAGGCGGGCGCCCTATATTTTTTGTCCACTCGCGGCAATACTGCAGGAGAAGAGTTTGGCGTGGCCATGATCTTAAGCCCCTCCTTCCAGATAAAGTCTATAATGGGAATAGACCAACTTTGCTTCTGAGATAAAGTCTTAAAATCGTACAGAAAGCATTCATCTTGCTTTGCTTCCATTGAAATAAGAAATCTTTTAGTAGCCTTGTCCATAATCCTATGGAAGTTCGCTATATCCACCGGTGGTGACTCAGCCTTTGGTTGTTCATCTGGGGATGGCGTATCTGCCTGATAGTCTTCATACTCCGACGAGTCCGATTTATTCAGTTCCCCTTCCTCATGGGTGTCCTCATCAGAATTGTCATCCTCCTGTTGGTGGTGAGATAATGGTGTGGTAGGCCGGGTATTCTGTGTCTCTTCTGACCTACCAGCCCTTGCACTTTGACTCACTTGAGGCTGTGGGGAGGTAATATGAGATTCGCCCGACTCCGAAGGTGGGAAGCGGCGATAATAATCGCTCAGCATATATTGCAGATTCTCAAAAAGTTCCATTGGCATCTGCATCCCTGGCGCTGGTGTGTTCACCAATGTAGGTGCCTGAATTTGCTGTTCCTCTTCCTCTTGATCTTTAACCTGTATCAGTAAGTCAGAAGGACTTTCAGCCGCTTGGAACATGTCATCACCAGATTCTTCCTCAGAATCTAATAGCCTGTCTGGCATTTGGAGTGGCGACAATGGCGTGGATTGAGATGACCTTTTTTGCAACAAAGCTGCAGTTGTGGCTGGAGATGGTAGAGGTATGGCAGTGCTTCTTGCTGACCATACTTGCAGGTCTGTACAAGACGACAATTTTGGTGTGGGTGGATTGTCTTGCAATTGTGGTAAATCCGAGCCTTGTGTCGTCGCCTTGGACGTTGAAGACAATGGCTCTTTCGATTTCAGAGGTGGTGTTATTTTCGTCGACGTGGTGGATTTCGTCGTCGACGAGGGAACCGTCGACGGAGCAATCTTCATCGTCGACGGGGCCGTCGACGGGGCCGTCGACGAGACAATCTTCACCTTCGTCGACGACGCTCTCGTCGACGCGTCCGTCGACGGGGTCTTTTTCGTCGTCGATGGGTCCGTCGACGATATCTTCGTCGACGATGGCGTCGACGACGGCAAGGTCTTCTTCGTCGACGGAACAGCCGTCGACGACGACGAGGGTTTCTTCGTCGACTGTTTCATTTTCGTCGATGTCTGATCGTCGACGAGAGGTGTGACAATCTTCGTCGACGAGATGGGACGAATCTGAACATGAACAAAAGTTGGAGAGGAGGCTGAGGACATCACCATAGTCGATTTTGGTGAGGAGAAAGTCAAAGTAGAAGTCATGGCAGAGGCAGCCTGACTGGAATTCGGCAGCGCTGTTGGAGCCTTAGTCACAGGTCTCACAGGAGACACCAAAGACTCTGTTCTTTTTAAGCCTGGAAGCTTCACAGACTTCTCTGAGGATTTTTGACCTTTAGAAGTAGAAGGCTCACCAGCCTCTGAAGCGATCTGGCGCTTCGCCACCTTAGCCTTAGGAGTAGGCACAGCGCTCTCAGCCCTCCTCTTCTTTGACCCTTTAGAAGACTCTGAGGCAAAACTTCCTACCTCAGAAAGTGGTGTATCTTTATCCTTTATCCGCTGAAGCCACAGCAGCAGGCGACCCTCTCTATCCCTGAGGGTCTTAGGAGGAAATTTGCGACAGATCTTACACTCCTTGGCCTGATGGTCAGGGTACAAACAGTAGATGCAGCGAGTGTGAGGATCTTCCTTAAACAACCTCGCTTTTCCACATGAGTCACAGTTCCTGAATAGGGACTTCGAAGTAGACATTGTAGAAGAAAGAAAACTGACAAGTGAAGAAAGAATGAGCAGAGCTCAGAGGGACTCCCTATCACACGACGTGCGGTAAAAAATCTGAGAGCCTGGGTCTCTGGGGAGAGCATTCTGGTGGGAGCTGTGGCCTGATTGGCTGCAGTTTGGTCCATACATAATGACCTGGATAGGTTCTAATGTGGAAGTTTTATTTACTGTAGCTGGGGCTACTTTACTTCCTGGTTGGGTATATTGTTATTTATTATGTACAAAGGGTATATTTTACTACTTTTTTATGTACCGTGGGCTCCCACTCCGACGACGGGGAATGATTCAGGCATGTGAATCTATGAAAGACACCCCTAATACTGGAGAACTGTTCCTTCTTTCACAATGCATATTGACTAAAGACAGTACAAAGACAGTAAATCAATAACAAATAAACCATATTTTATTGTGACCGGATGCAACAAGCATCAAAGATGCCATGTTGGTGTTTTACAAAACTACTGAATAAATTAATTAATTTACATGTTTAATTTGAGGGGAAGGGGTTGCTCACTTTATAGTCCATTTTAAGGTTGGTTGAAAATAGGAACTGCACCTGTCCATTACATTAGGATGTTAAACCAACACAACCTGGCGCTTACGAAACTTTAAAAAATAAATTAATGTCACATATAGACAAATAGGATCATAGGATTATTATATAGTAAGACGCTGTCAATCAATTAAGTTTATTCAGAATTTTTAATAACATATTAAACTATATACAATAAATATAATTTGTGATATATATATATACACTATATTACAGTTCTTGCAGATCCAATTCCGCCATCCGACTGTGGTGGTCTGTAACAACAAGAAAATAAAAAGCCTTATAAATCCATAATACAAATAGTTTGTTTCAACCTAAACTAGACTAGGTAAGCAGTATTTGCTCCTCCATATGTAAAAACGTTTCTTACATTATCCTAATGGATTTTAATGCATAATTGATTTGTATGCATCTTTAAGGTCAACATTACAACATACGCCGCAATTTCTTAGAGATTCATACTCATGCAAATTCCTTTAACCTTTCTTGTAAATATATTCTTATGTGAGTCTCCATTAACATTTTGGAATCCCTTAAGTATCCTCTCCCACATCCCCTTTCAGGAATGGTCCTAAAACACAGTAAATTCTGCTGCTTTCTTATTCAGTCTCCAAGACTGATCAGGTCACACTAGGAATCCCACAGGGTTCCTTCCTCTCACCCACGCTCTTAAATGTATTCATGGAGTCACTAGCAGACATTCTAAGTTCAACCAACATCCAATATCACATATACGCTGAAGATATCCAAATTTATCTGAAAGTCTGCTCCCCTGAAGATATCATATCCCTCAACGTAGCACTACAGAATATTCAAATGCGCCTTTCTCTCCACCGGCTCAAACTTAACAGTGCCTGAAATTAATTCCTCTTTATCGCCCCACCCAATCAGGCACCCATCCTTATTAAATGGATGAAGCAACTAAGAGCTTTCAATTGCTTACCACAAGTCATTGATTTAGCAAGATCACTGAGAATAACTCTTGACAAGAGCTTTGATATGAAGAAGCACATTAGTGCTTCCCCCAAAGGAGCAAACCTCGAAATAAACATCTCAAGGAAATTAAAACACTTCCTACCCTGAGATGACTTCAAAGCTGCCGTCCAAGCACTAGTGATTCCCTGGTTGGATTATAGAAGGGACACACTCTGTGGCTTGCCCAATCCGAAACAGGCCTCTTAAGGGCCTTCCTTGATGCTGCAGCAAGGGAGGCTCCAGACCCTCTAGAAGAGCCGGCACTCTACTGCTTGAACCACAGAGATTCTCCAAAAATAAAACCTACAGCAAGCCTTCTCTGGCATTCCCCCCGAGAATTTGGAACTTCCTCGCCCCTGAAATAAGACTGAACTCCTCACCTATATCTTTCAAGAAAGAAGTTAAACTTCTACTCATGACCAGATTTGGATGTATGACATTACAACGCATGCTTTTACCACGCATGCCTTTACAACGCGGTTTTTACATCGCAAACCTTTACAACGCATAGCGCTTTGAGGTGCTGGATAGTGAAAAGTTTAATTTACTATTCCAACACGAGTCCCCGTGGACACTAGGGAAGGTGTTGGATGGTAAATTAAACTTATTCCCTATCCTAGAGCGCCCCAAGCGCAATGTGTTGTAAATACCGCGTTGTAAAGGCACTGCGTGGTAAGAGTTGCGTTGTAAACGCAGTTCACCCTAGATTTCTATCCTAGACCCTAAGAACTCCTCACGCTTAGCATTGTATGACTCGTTATCTACTCTCAGGATTACTGCTATCTGGCCTATGCTGTTAAGGGTTCACTGGCCGCAATCACTTAGTTGTGGCCCCTCTTAGACAGTATTATGATTTGCTCTTTAGACATCAGCTTGGTTTATTAGTATTCATTAAAGTTATCATGGCAAGGAATTCTTGTATCAAACAAATGCTTTTATCTTCTTGGAATATTTGTGGTTAGCAGTGCTTGTTACCTTTGTTACCCTTCGAGAAACCAACTACTTGCCCTGAGTGAGTAAACCGCCTAACAGCTTAGTAAACTCCACGTGAGGAACATGCAAATGTTCAAGGCACGCCGTACTGAAACTATAAAAGGCACGCCTTGGAACTTGGCGGCGCTTTTCTTTCTTGATACGCATCAGCACGAGCTTTGCGGTCCAAGTCGAGAAACCAGCTGACAGCCGCGTTGCAGTCCTGCGTTGAGAAACACCTGACAGCCGGCTCTATTTTCATCAGCGAAACCCGTCCCTTCAACAATACAACCATCCGGAAACCGGCGATTATTTCCCCTTTCTTCCTCTCTTCTCCCGCTCTGTCCCACTTCCTCTTACCTCATTCCTGGAACTCCGGACTCCGGTCTTCGTTCCCTGGAGAATCGGAACGTCCTTCTGTTTCTTCTTGTTCCGGTATCGGCCATGACGACTTCCTGCGCAAGCTAAAAGAAAATAAACAAGATTCTTGTTACCAGGTTACCGGACACAAAAACGAAAGTGCAAACAACCGGGTAAGACATTTAAGAACTAAGAAAATACGCGCCATGCTTTTAATGGGCAACTTTTGAAGACACTTTAGAAAATTTTGAAAAACAATGCGTTCCATGTTTCCTGAACATTATTAAAATACCGAACATTGTATTAGTTAGCCACAGAGACTTGATGTGGTTGGATATGTTTATAATCAACGTTGTATTGTTAAATACAGTGACAGCATGCTTATAGCTGCAGTGTTCTTGATGATCATTGTAATTGAGATGTATTAATAACAGTTTCACCGTTGAGATATTATACACAAATAAGTGGAACTAATCATAGAGATTGCGATAATAAGCCCTAGTAGAGTCTGTTTTAAAAGCTGAAACTATTTTTCGATATTGCTGTTTCTTCCTCTTTCTTTACATCTATCCTTACAGAACCCCATTTTGTGGATGTTACGTACAGTTTGAAAGGTATGAGAACTAGAGTGGGTGTTAAATCGTTTTCCTGACTAACCTTAACTAACCTGTTCAGTACTTGAAAGTGTTTACTGAGATTACAGTTGTTTTATGTCATTTAAGGTGGTAAAGTCTATTGAATCACCAGAAAAACTGTAGGAGTTTTAGCATGGGCCTTCAGACATGAGGTATGATATTAAGAAATGAGGAATAACGAATGAATGTATATCTAGATTCTGTAAAGTCATTACACTACTGTTTATATTTGATGTGTGTTGTCTTAATAGATCAAGATTCGCTTCGCCGATGGTTGATCAAGGAAGGTCCAGAGCACTTCAGCAAGAGAAACCATTGGTATTCCTTAAAGACCAGGATCCAGTGTTTGTTTGTTTGTTTCTCTCTCCACTTCCCCTTTCACTTGCGGATCAATAGGTCCACCAAGTGTTCACTTCCTTATTGGGCTAGTTGATTCACAGGGGAATTTGGACCTTACAACTTCAAGAAGGAAACAACTGGAACACTGTGACTGATTGCGCAACACATGCTACCTGTCTCTACATTATAGTCACGCTTCCCTTATCTGGGGTGTAGCCTGATCTGGTTTGGTTCTAAATCATGACATTATGATTAATGCTTGATTGTTACGTTATTGCCTTTTTTGATATATATGTATTGACAATTTGGTGTCTCCACCCTCATCTGGGGTGTTGCCTTAACCTGTACTGTGCTAGTTTTTGTAATTATTAATTTACATGCTTGTCATGTTATTTTCTGTTGACCTATCTGTCAACAGGGTCAACTCCCTCTTCTGGGTTGTTGCCTTATCATGATCTTGTTTATGACACTATGGGTTCTATACACTTTCCCTATCATTTGTAAAAACATTCTGATACCAGCAAGGGTCATGTTTGTGCCAAATAAAACTTTTCAAATCAAATAAATAAATAAGTATACAACACTGTATTTCAATTCAATTCAACTTTATTCGGCTTCCAGAAGAAAACCAGGAAAGTTACATTTACACAATTTAACATACACATTAAAAAAAAAAAAGAAAGTAAAAAAATAGGCATAACAAGTCAGGTTCCGTGAATTCATGGGTAAATATGAGTATAAAAAAACGCTTTAAAACCATTCACAGTAGTACATTATTATCCAGATCAATTTCAGTCCAAATATTTTCTGTATCTTATTGAACATTTTAAGAACCCTAAAATCAATGGTATGCAATCAGGTTTTAAAAGTTGCAGGTAAAACAACGCTGGGCGTGCCTGTGTAAAATTTAGTTTTTTTATAAGAGGTTTTAAAAACAGTCTGCGGGGGGCCACATAAAAATCACAGAAAAGGACAAAGTGTAGCAGATCCTGTGGAGACAGGTTGTCGCAGCCACAGGGTGCTACACCTGTCCTTTATGGCTCCCTTTAGGTACTGCCAGTAAGAGGTGGAAGTAGTCCAATCTAAACCTTACTAGCAGGAATCTTTCGCGCATTGAAAGAGGCCATGCAAGGTATTGCTCCATTCCTGGAGAGGTTTTAAGCATTAAGTGTCTACGTACTCCAGATTTTTGGAGTTCCTGCTCCTCTTGTTTAATCTGCTGACACACTAGATAGGATCCCTTTACAAAGGCCACATCTTCCTTAGTTATGCTCTCTGGGGTTAGGAAAAGATCCGGGCGTCCCAGCTCGTTGAAAGAGCTCTTTAGGTATTTGGTCCAAGGTATTGCGGACATATGGTCCAGTTTCAGCAGATCCCTGTAGATTTTGTGTGTCAGACCGAGATCTTTGTTCAGCCAGCTTTTTAGCCAGAAGAGCAGAGGGCGCAATCCAATAGTGTTGCTGATATATTGAAAACCAGTTTCTCCATGAATGGAGAAATTTGATGTCCCTTGTGGGACCCCAGCAGATGTTTTAAGAAAATATTTTCAGCCACCTGTATACCTTCAACTCTGGCGTACCCCCACAGCTCACTCCCATATGTGGCTATGGCTACGCTCCTGGCTTGATAAATTTTTAACATTGCTGCCACTGGCCGGTTGCCCATCTTACGCGCAAAATTGAGAATTGCTGCATTACTCCTGGTCAACTCCCCCTGCTTCTTCTTGATCACAGGGGCCCAATTTTGTCTCTCATCTAGGAGAACACCCAAGTACGAAAAGGTGGAGGTTATTGGCACTCTCATTCCGTTTACCATTAATGGATAATGACTCTTAGATCTAGACCCTACCTGCATTATAAAAGATTTTGCATTGTTTATTGCCAAGTCTTTTTTCTGCCATAAACCCCCGAAATGTGTTTAGCAGGACTTGTAGACTTTTGGGTGTCCGTGCTAGGAGAACTGCGTCGTCCGCATATAGCAGTACGGGCAGCCCCCTATCACCCATGTATGGGTAATCGACCCCAGTTGCCTGCAGTGTTCGGTCCATATCGTTTATATAACAGTTAAAAAGAAAGGGGGCTAGGATACATCCCTGACGTACCCCCCTTTCTATACTAAAACTCTCAAGACCCTTAGGTCCTGTGAGTACCTGACGTTTGCCTTGGTCTCTTTATGGAGATCTCTCAAGAAATCCACTAGATTAGGGTCGACCCCCATGGCGTTCATGTTCCTCCACAGCCCCTCCCGATTTACACAATCAAAGGCTGAGGATAGGTCCATGAACGCCATGTATATCGAACCCCCTCGGGCTACAGTATATTTACCCAATATGAGGTGTAAGTTGACACATTGGGCCACAGTAGATCTTCCCGGGCAAAACCCATAGTGCACTTCTGATATGATGCTATTTTCTTCGGCCCAAGCCCTCAATCTGTTCAACACTATACCCCCTACAACTTTAACGACTGAATCTATCAGGGAGATAGGTCTATAGTTCATGGTACTGTTCCTGTCTCCTTTTTTATAAACTGGGACAATGGTAGACAATCCCCACGATTCAGGACATCCAGCCTTTACTGCTGCATTCAACACCGCCACCAAAACTGGCGCCCACAGAGGTGTGTTAGATCTATAGAGATCAGGTGGGGCACCATCAGGGCCTGGGGCTTTTTTACAGGTAAGGTTATTGATGCTGTTTTCTACTTCTTGTACTGTGAATATGATCTCATTTCCACTCTTAGGGATTATTTGAGGCACAGGGACTGATGTTGTGCGTTCGAAGATAACCCTGAAATGTTCTATCCATTCCTCCTCAGACGCTGCGTTGTTGTGGAAGGAGCCGGAGCAGGGACAACAAGCTCCAGAGGGCTGCGGGGGCTGTGAGAGACGACCGCCCCTCACCTTGACACCAGGGGAACTTGGAAATACCTGTTGCACCTCCCGCTTTGCGGGAGACGCTGCGTTGTTGTGGAAGGAGCAGGGACAACAAGCTCCAGAGGGCTGCGGGGGCTGTGAGAGACGACCGCC
The DNA here is from genome assembly GCF_964263255.1 of Lissotriton vulgaris. Lineage (NCBI taxonomy): Eukaryota > Metazoa > Chordata > Amphibia > Caudata > Salamandridae > Lissotriton > Lissotriton vulgaris. Next base: position 591,869,183 of record NC_141697.1, read on the forward strand.
CCTCCCCTTGACATCGGAAGTTCATTAGTGAGTCGGGATCTCCGCCACGCGGGACGCGCGCCGGGCTAAGCCCGGGAAAAGGGAGGCCCTCTGTGGCTCTCGGAGGCTGGGCCACCCGATTTGACTCTCGCCTGATTTTTGCTGGAAAAAGGAGGTACACCGAATTAACCCACACCAGTGATTGCCTTTATCTACACTTTGGCTCACCCTATAGCACTACTTTTGGTTATTAAGTTACGCGCCCGACCAGCATAGGTGTCTGTTGTTGTTATATCTACACTGCTATACACACAAAAGCAAGCCACACTATGACTGATAAAGGGGTTCCTAAAAATATTATCTCTCAGGGGGGGGCCACGGAAGGGGACATTGGACAACTATTTAACTAGGGTAACATCGGCAATTGAACGCAAAATAGAGAGAGAGCAGAACAAAGTCTTTCCATAGAAACCACATCTAGTATCCAATCTCCTTTGGTGGCAGCAGACCAAATTCAAAATTTTACTTTACTGGAGGAATTAAATCAGATCTGCAAAACTATATATACTAACGTTGAAGAGAGAAACTAGCGAACAAGTTACTTACCTTTGGTAACGCTTTTTCTGGTAGATACTATATCTGCCTGTGGATTCCTCACCTTGTGAATATTCCCTTGCGTCAGTAACATTCGGAAATTCTTTTTGTAGCCTCGCGCCGACATGGACTTGGACGTCATAGAGACACGGCATCGCACGCGACTCCGCTGACGTCACCGATGCCTACAATAGGCCCACGCCGGCGTGATGACATCAGTTCCGCCCTTTTTTCCGTGCCATCGAGGCACACGGACGGACCAATGACAGTAGATATATACATAGTATACACAGTACACAATAGCCAAGGAGAAACACACACAGTATGAAGCAAATGCAAGAAAGCAATGGAAACATCACCTTGACATTACAAAATATATACATTACATTACAGTAACTCTGGCATAGAAGAGTGGACAACGGGGAGGCGGGTGGGTCAGTGAGGTATCCACAGGCAGATATAGTATCTACCAGAAAAAGCGTTACCGAAGGTAAGTAACTTGTTCTTCTGATAGATACATCTGCCATGTGGATTCCTCACCTTGTGAATAGAGCACCACAGCAGTCCCCACTCCCGGAGGAGGGTGTCCACTCTTCTAAACCAGGAAATCCTGAAGGACAGAGCGCGCAAAGTGGCCGTTCCTCCTCACCTCGGAATCCAAGCAGTAATGCTTTGCGAAAGTGTGGAGGGAAGACCAAGTTGCCGCCCTACAAATATCCTCTACAGGAACACCTCTAGACAATGCAGAGGTAGACGACTTAGCTCTTGTAGAATGAGCCCTTATACCCATTGGAGGTTCCTTACCGGCCAAAGAGTAGCAGATCTTTATACAGAGGACAATCCATCTTGATAATGTTTTTTTATGCACCGCTCTTCCTTTCTTGCAGCCAGCAAAGCCAATGAAGAGCTGGTCATCCAACCGACAGTCTTTAGATATGTCCAAGTAAAAGGACACCGCCCTCTTGGGGTCCAGACGGTGCAACCTCTCCTCCTCCTTGGAAGGATGTGGGGGAGAATAAAAGGTAGGGAGGGTAATGGATTGACCAAGATGGAAAGGAGTAACCACCTTAGGAATAAAAGCAGCCCTGGTCCTAAGAACCATTCGATCAGCATGAACGGTCAAGAAAGGCGGCTTCGAACTAAGAGCTTGAAGCTCACTAACCCTCCTTGCAGAGGTTATTGCAACCAGGAACACTGCCTTAAGAGTCAAAAACCTCATAGGACATTTGTGAACAGGCTCAAAGGGAGCATCCATCAGAAAGGTCAAGACAATATTTAAGTCCCACTGAGGCACAATAAAAAGAGTAGGAGGGAACTTATTTGTGAGGCCCTTCAAAAACCTTAAAACTACAGGAGACTTAAAAAGAGATGGCTGGTCAGGCAAACAGAGAAAAGCCGACAGCGCAGAAAGATAGCCCTTAACCATGGCAACAGCAAGCCCTTGCTGCGCCAGAGAAAGGGCAAACTGGAGAACATTAGACAAATGGGCTCTCAAAGGGTCAATAGAATTCCCACCACACCAAGTGACAAATTTCGACCATCTATACGAATAGATGGACTTAGTGGAGTCTCGCCTGGCTGACAAGATGACATCCACCACGTCAGGCGGGAGAGAAAAGGAATTCAGGGTGCCCCGTTCAATCTCCAGAACAATAATAAACCAAAAGCGGTACCAATATTGCCACGTTACTTATGTGCTGGATCCCGGGTGATCACTCGAATCACTGAATTAAGCAGTAATTCTCAAAGAACCATATTTCAGAATGAATCAGTTTTGTTTTATTTTTAACTTAAATGCAAGTATCAACTCAATATGCATTTTTCTGTTTTTTCAATTAGAAAACATTTCTTTAGTTCCACATCATAAATCACAATGAACACAACTTAAACAAATGACAATACACAAAAAAATATGTTTTGACAAAAAATCACAACTTGCAGTCACCATTCATACCACACAAAAATATCATCACTAGATATATTACAGTTATTTACAAATCTATACAATGTCACAATTAGAAAACAGACAAAGCATTGGAAATAAGCAAGTACACAATGTTGTTATTTTTCGAAATAATCAAGGGTTCCTAATGCTGAGTAGAAGAGGTCTACGCGTTTCGATAACCCCTGGTTGTGGGGAAATCTCATCAGGACCATATGCCTGCGAATGGAGAACGAAATTGGGTCAGGTGGATGGACAAAACCAACTCCTCACAACGCTACAGTGGGGGTAGAGAAAACTAATCATACCTCTCAGTTGCTGGCTTCGCTTTTGTGGTTGTCACTGTGGGCAAAAAATGAGGTGGATTTAAGCCTCTAAAGTGAAAACGCCAGAGGGGCATTCTTTCAGTCTTAACGAAAACATTCACTCGTGATTACTTACATCGTCTTACGCCTACTGCGGCTGTTTATTGAACTGGAGGAAATTTCGGGTGGAAGTGGATAACTGGGGGGTAAAAAACAGGGATGGTTTTAGAATTTGGTGGGAAAAGCTCGTTTCCATTGTCGTAATCGTTTGCACAAAGCGACTTACTGATAATTGCTTAGCGCAGGGAGTTCACGGGTATCTCAGTCTGTATTGAGCGAATCAATAGCGTGCTCCGGTCTCCTGTAAGGGAAAGGGAGCTGGTGTCAGGTATCCAGGTTGGTTGTAAAGATCGCCTCTCTTGCGATGTTTCTCTCACATGTAAATTCGTTTACCTGTTTGCGTCGTGTCCGCTGTCTAACTCGGGGGGTCTGCGCTCTTCGGTCTCTGTTCGTTAGTCCAGTAACCGGCACCATCCAGTCGGTAACTTTGATCTCGCGTTCGGTGGTTTTAACTCACTTCCTGGTTACCCGGGGATTATGGGGATTGTAGTTTTGTAGTTTTGTAGTCCGTTGTCATGGAGACGGGCCGCGTTTTGAGTTTTGAGTGTGTGGGGCCGTGGTTCACAGTCTATGTGGGAGACAGCAGTCTGAATCTCGGTCTTTTCATATTCTTCAACATCTCACAGGCGATAAAGCTCGGAGAGTTCATTAAGGCCATCTATTGCAGAATTGAATTTGACTATCAGCATGGCTTCAGTGTGTGACAATTTTTCTTCAATGTCACCACCTCTGAGATCTTTCTCAATTTTAGCAATTACTGTCCATCTTAATTCATCAACGGTATGTTTGTGATTCACCCAATGGTTTACCAGTGGGGCCGTTAACACATTCTTTTTAATGCGTGATTTGTGCTGGGTAATGCGACATCTCACCTCCTGACTTGTTTTTCCGATGTAAAGTTTATCACAGGGGCATTTGATTACATATATGACGTACTTAGATTTACAATTTGTAAATTTTTCATGTTTCCAGGATATCTGTTTATGTTGAAACAGATTTCCTTCCTCGGTACTTGCACAGCAGATGCAAGAGCCACATCTGCGATGACCTTGGATCGGTGGTAATCCTAGCATAGTGCTGATTGTTGGTATGTTCGGTTTAAGTGCTGCTCGAACTAGGTGATTGGCTACGCTTTGGTCCTTTTTGAAGGCAAATAATGGCTTGTCTTTAAGTGTCTCGTCTATATTTTCCACTAGATGCCAGTTTTGTAAGATTGTTTTTTTGAAGACATTTGAGTTTGGGCAGAATGTAGAGACGCAGACCATCCTGTTTTGGGGTGGTTTAACCTTATTTGTTAATAGTGTATCTCGGGGGATCCACCACACTCTTTTCATTGTTCTTCTGAGAAGTTTAATGGGGTAGCCTCTTTGTGATAGTTTTTCAGTCAAGTTCGCAGCATGTAGCATATATTCATCCTTAAAGTAGCAGTTTCTCTTGATCCGCAAGTACTGTGAAAATGGGAGATTCTCTTTCAAATTGCGCGGGTGGCTGCTGTTAAAGTGCAATGCCTTGTTTCTGTCCGTCAATTTTTTGTATAATGTTGTGACCAGACCATCATCAGTCGGGTACACTTCTACATCGAGGAATGCCATTTTAATTTTGGAGTAGTTGATGGTGAATTTGATTTCCTCCGTTCTTGCATTTAGCCAATGGTGAAATTCCTTCAATTCCTCTTCCGTCCCTTTCCACGTCATAAAAACATCGTCGATGTATCGACTCCAACTTGTGATTTTTTCTTTGAATGGGTTTGACTGGTACACAAACTTCTCTTCAAATAATGACATAAATAGTATAGCTAACTCCGTTCAATCTCCAGGCATGAAGGTGCAATGTCTGGAGGTGGGGGTGTAGAACCTGCCCTCCATCTGAGAGAGGAGGTCTGCCCTGAGAGGGAGATGGAGCGGCGGGTGAGAGGATAGGTGGAGAAGATCTGTATACCACACCCTTCTTGGCCAGTCCGGGGCGACCAATATGACTTGGGCCCGGTCTTGGCGAATCTTCCTCAGAACCCGAGGAATCAAAGGTATGGGAGGAAACGCGTAAAGGAGCTGTCTTCCCCAACTCAACTGAAACGCGTCCCCCAAGGCTCCTTGCAATGGATACGCGAGTGGCGAACAGGCCCACCCGAGGAGTCTCCCACGTCCGGAAGACGTGACGAACCACCTCCGGGTGAAGCCTCCACTCGTGGTCGGCAGAGAACTGCCGACTAAGACTGTCTGCTCGCACGTTCAGAACTCCGGCCAGATGATTTGCCATCAGACAAATCTGGTGGTCCTGAACCCAGGACCAGAGACGCAGAGCCTCTCTGCAGAGACACTGCGACCCCACTCCTCCCTGCTTGTTGATATACCACATCGCGGTCGTGTTGTCCGTCAGGACCTGGATCGACCGACCGCAAAGGGAAGGGAGGAAGGCCTTGAGCGCCAAACGTATCGCCCGCAATTCTAGAAGGTTGATGTGAAGCAACCTTTCCTCTGGAGACCAAAGACCCTTGACCTCCAGATCCCCCAGATGAGCACCCCACCCTAGAGTGGATGCATCCGATATTACTGTGGCCACCGGAGGAGGCAGCTGAAAAGGCTTCCCTTGAAACAGGTTGCCTTCTACGCCCCACCAAGACAGATCCGCAGCAGCTTCTCTGGAGATCCTCACCGACTCCCTGAGATCCCCGTTGTGCTGATACCACTGCCTGCGGAGGCACCACTGGAGTGCCCTCATGTGCCAGCGTGCATGGTTGACCAACAGAATACAAGAAGCCATCAGACCGAGCAGGCGAAGGACCTTCAGGACTGGAACGACCGCTCCATTGCAAAACAAAGGAATCATTTCCTGTATGTCGCGAATCCTTTGAGGAGGAGGGAATGCACGACATACAGTTGTGTCCAGTACAGCACCTATGAACAGGTTGCGCTGGGAGGGCACCAGGTGAGACTTGGGTACATTTATTGAAAAACCCAACCTGTACAACAACTGAGTTGTCTCTTGCAGATGATGGAGCACCTTCTCTGACGACTCTGCTTTGATCAGCCAGTCGTCCAAATAAGGGAAAACCGGTATTCCCGACCTTCTGAGATGCGCTGCCACCACCGCCATCACCTTGGTGAAGACTCGAGGCGCAGTAGTAAGGCCAAACGGAAGGACCGCAAACTGGTAGTGTTGCGACCCCACCGTAAAACGGAGATACTTCCTGTGCGACTTCAGGATCGGGATGTGGAAATACGTATCCTGCAAGTCGAGCGACACCATCCAGTCTTCTTCTAGCAGCGCTTGAAGAACCTGAGCAAGGGTGAGCATCTTAAATTTCTCCTGTTTCAGATAGAGATTCAAAATCCTGAGATCCAGGATTGGACGAAGTCTGCCTTCCTTCTTGGGAATCAGGAAATACCGGGAGTAGCATCCCTGACCCCTTTCCTGCTCTGGGACCACCTCTATCGCACCCTTTCGAGTTAGCACCTCCTCCTGCAGAAGAGACAGATGTTCCTCGGTGCAAAAGCCTTGGCAAGGAGGGTAATTCAGAGGGAATTCCCGAAAGGGAAGGGCATACCCATTTTCTACAAGATTGAGAACCCAAAGATCTGATGTAACCGATTCCCAATCCTGTAGAAAATGGGTAAGCCGACCCCCCACCGGACCCACATGATCCTGAATAGCGGATCTAGGGCTGCTTTTCAGAGGCAGGGGGGTTGGAAGAGGAGGAGGAGGAAGAGGCCTGATGTCCACGAGGACGCGCTCTTTGCTTTCCGCTGTACGACCTGTACATAGAATTTTGCTGCTGCTGCTGCTGCTGTTGCTGCTGCTGCTGCTGCTGCTGACCTTGTCGGTAATTCCGAAAGGAAGAGCGACCAAAGCCCCTGAACCTCCTGTTGGTCGAAGAGCCCCTGATCTGGAGACCTAAAGACTTAGCTGTCGCTCTGCTGTCCTTAAATCTCTCCAAGGCCGCATCAGCTTTCTTCCCAAAGAGACCAGAACCATCAAAAGGAAGATCCAGCAAGGTCGCCTGAACATCAGCCGAAAAGTCCAAGGATTTCAGCCAAGCTGACCTTCTAGTAGCGACAGCAGTGCCCATGATACGCGCCACAGAGTCCGCAGTGTCCAGACCACTTTGTATAACCTGATCAGAGATCAATTCCTCAAAATCCTTCCTGCTGACATCAGGAACCTTCGGTACCAGGACACGCAAAGAATCCATAAGGGCATGCACATATCTCCCCATCAGACAAGTGGCATTAGTTGACTTCAACGCCATGCTTGCCGATGAAAAGGCCTTTTTTGCCACCTGATCTTGTTTCTTTGCTTCCTTTTCACACGGAACCTGGGGAAAGGCACTAACACTCTTCTTAGAACAGGCTGCTTGAATGACCAGACTCTCAGGCGAAGGATGAGAAGACAAAAAAGCAGGGTCTTCAGGTGCAACCCTGTACCTTCTCGCCACACGCTTAGAAACCGCAGGAGCTGACAATGGTTTCTTCCACACCTCCAAAATGGGATCCGTCAAGGCATCATTAAATGGAAGCAAAGGTTCCACCACGGAATTCGGAGAATGCAAAACCTCAGTGAGGATATTGGATTTAAACTCCACCGTTGGCAAAGTCAATTGAAGAAGTTCAGCAGCCTTCCTCATAACCAAATGGTAAGGTTGGATATCCTTAGAAGGAGCACCAGAGCCTGAGGGCAACTCCCACTCTGGAGAGAAATCAAGGCTTCCTGAATCAGCCAACTCCTCAAAACAGTCCTCCTCCAATTCACCTTCCTCAACATCAGAATGTGAATCCAAGTACCTTTGCTCCTCCAAAAGGCGTTGAGCCTCCCTTCTGGACCTCTCCTTCACACGCCTCGCAGCCGGATCCACCAGCGGCTCCGACGGATTCGGGATCAACGCCGGTATCGAATCCGATGGCACAGTGGAATGCCCCCGAGGACGATCTGGAGCCGGCGACGCCGGAATCGGTGTCGACGACTTCGGCGGAGCCGGGAATTGCCAATGCGGCGTCGGAGCCGGTATATAAGGCATAAACGGAGCTGGAGGATAGGAGTGAGGAACTCCCAAACTGAAAGCCAAAGGACCCATGGGACCCGAAGGTGCACCAGAGGGGTACCACGTCCTCGAGAAGACTCCATACATAGCGCTAAGAAACGCCGAAGGGTCCTGGCCAGGGGCAGGAAAGGGCGGCTGAAAACCCTCAGGCCGGTCCTGTGGAGGGATCGGATTCGGCTCTTCGACAGGCGCGGAATCCACATCCTCCTGGGCCTCTTCCTCTTCTCGGGCCGGGGACGGTGCCGGAGACGGATTCGGAGCCGGAGAAGGATTCGGAGCCGGAGTAGGAGACCGCCCATGCGACTCCGAAGGAGAGGCCTCACCTTCAGGCTCAGAGACATCCAGAGTAACCACCTTAGAACGTACCTTCTTCGGTGACCTCGACTCCTTACCAGAACGACGTCGGGACTCATGTCTCCTCTTCCTATGTTTCTTCTTCGACTTCGATGCATGATCCGAAGCCGACCTCAAAGACGAACCCTCTCGAGATCCAGACCTCGACCTTCGAGAACGAGACCTCAACGATTTCTTACCAGCCTTCAGCTTCGCAACCAGGAGCTTGGCCTCTCTTTCCCTCAGGGCCTTCGGGTTCATCTTCCGACATGAAGAACAACCATCCACATCATGGTCGGAACTCAAACACCAGATGCAGTCATCATGCGGGTCGGTAATAGACATCATTTTACCGCATTCCCTGCAGGGCTTGAAGCTGGTCTTCTTAGATGACATTGTCGTAGAGACAGGATACAAAGAAGCAGAAAATGGCAACAAAGTACCAGTTGGCTACAGAGATTCCTGATAACCGTTAGCGTAGACGACGCAGAAAAAAGGGAACTGATGTCATCACGCCGGCGTGGGCCTATTGTAGGCGTCGGTGACGTCAGCGGAGTCGAGTGCGATGCCGTGTCTCTATGACTTCCAAGTCCACGCAAAGCTACGAAAAGATTTCCCGAATGTTGCTGACGCAAGGGGATATTCACAAGGTGAGGAATCCACACGGCAGATGTATCTATCAGAAAAAACGGTGCTCCTACATGTGTCATGAGAAACACAAGTCCCCAGCTTAGCATACCATCCCAACTAAATGTAAGCCTTCTGGGTACCCCCCCTTTACTACAAAGGGGAAGACCAGTAAAAAAACAAAAATTGCATTTAAGTCCCCCCTCAGTCATTAGCAACACCCCAAAAACATCTAAGGTATGTTCAATTCTGGAATCCCCTGTATCCACTATATGATCTGACTTACTGGTCCAGATTGAACTTCTGGTCAAATCCTTAATATCCCCGCTGGCAAAAAGAATCAAGGTAATAGGGGAAAAGGTCACAAGTATAGAGGAAACAACCAAGGCAAATGCGATACTTATAATTAGTTGCCCCAAAAACATCATTACCATCAAATATTCAGTATGTAACAACATCAAACCCCCCAATAGTCCAGAGCTCCGCCTTCAGAGTAGGGCTGACCAAAGAACCCACGTCCACAGAGGGGATATCTTCCAACCATGGCAACTTGCAAAGAAAGATTAACCAAATAGACCTACCGCCGGAGGCCGCACCATTTGTGTTTATCCTCTCAGGCGTGCCTGAACTTACTAACGGCAAAATCGAAGGACAACCGGAATTGGTAAATAAGGTATCTTTGTGGCTAACCAAAAATAGACCCCTTCCACCTAACATTGATGGAAAAATCTTAAATGTCAGAAGGGTGAGGTGGTTAGGATCCCTCCCGAAGGACATAGCTGGAGACCTGGTTATATTAAACCTTAGGGATACCCATGTCGTCCCATATCTGCAAAGTTGGCAGCCACAAATGGAAGACGGCCCTATAGTAACTTGGGAACTGTGCGACTTTTACCCTAGAACTACATACCTGCCCCCTGTAAGATCAAATGTAGAAAAGAACCACTGTATGGGTAGCAGAGGCCCTGTATTTAGTAGCTACAATATACCCATTCACAACAGATTTGCTTTATTCTCTGGTATAGATTTGGTGCACTGACTTGTTAAACCGATTTCTGAATGGTTTGTTAATAATGATAATGACAACCACCCACCCTAAGCCCGGGGATGGTCCATACTAAAGTAAGCATCTATGCACTTTGCTCTTTTGCACATTCTGAAGCCTATTTGTTTTTAATCTTGTCACTACAAATCGTCCAAGTCAAACAATACTACATCTACTGCTGCTGTGAGTCTATTGTTTACTTCAGGAGAACTGAAGTGGAGGCATTTTTTAGTACTGAAAAGCTGCTAGGAGTAGATTGTTTATACTAAAAGAATAGAGGGGTGCTTCTCCTTTATATTTAATGAGTTATGTACGATGTCTCAATGTAATTATTCTTATTGGTGTTTTTTTTTAATCTATTGTATCTAATGTATTTTGACCTTGTACTGTGCTTTTATGGTTGCTTTGTCTCAACCGAATAAAGCTTATTGATTGATTGAACACTGTATTTCTCACTATTGCGTTGCTCTAATCAGCAGCTTTGTGCTTTAATGCTAAATACCAAATATATGTGCTGACATTTAGGGACAGATTTATGAGTTCTAATGAAACGTTGCATTGTGTCAGAAAATGCTGCGATTCGTGCGGCAGATCTGTGCCCCATGGGGGTGCCATATTCATAGTATGGCGCGCCATGGCGCAAGGATCAAAGATATGTCAAATTCTGACACACCTATATCTGGGAATGGCGCATGGTGCTGCAACGCAAGTACTCCGTATGTGACGCAAAGCTGATTTATGTGTCGTAAAGCACTTTTACGTGCCACAAATCAGAATTGCGTCACTCAGGAGTGCGTTGCATGGTGATAGTCTTGAAAAAGCAATGTATCTCAAACCACAGAACTTCACTACACAAGAAAATGGAGGGAGCAACTACAAACTAGGAGGACCACAACCTAAACCAAGATGAACCTACAGCAGCCCAGGGAAAGAGTAAGACAAATTTCACGGAGGAGGAGATTAAGATACTAATCACTGAGGTGATAAAGAATGAACACCTCATCTTTGCCACCTCAAAATTGCCATTAGGAAAGAAAGAAGCCATTTTGCTAAACATAGTGGATACGATTAACAGTGTCGCCCAAACAATGGGGCATGGCCCGGTCGAGCACCAAGATGGCGGCTTGACCGAGAAGCTCCCAAGCAACCACGCGGCTTACCCTGCATAAAGATGCATCAGCATGAAGAGCTGAGCCCCCGAGAGTGGCATCGGTGGGCTGAGACCTGCAGGCGAGCGGGGAGAACTGCAGGGGCGGTCATAGTGCCCCCAAGCAACTACCTGGCGGTTGCGGCCTGATGCAGCCCTCGGATGCCCCGCAACGTCAGGGGTCACAGGTGAGCTTGAAGACGAGGCCGTGATCAACGAGATCGGTAGCAGGAATCAATCTAGCCTAGGGAGCCACGATCTCCGCAAATGCAGCCATGAGGAACCAGCACTCTTCCAATCCTGTCCCGGGAGGTGGCGTGAGTTCAGCGCTGGGATGCAGGGCCTCCCCCCTTCCCAGTAGTTTAACTGTGCACTGGAGGGGAGAGAAGTGTCCCGTATGATTGGTGACCGAGAATGGCTATCTGCCATCATTGGGTTGAACAATGAATATCTGTAGAGACCCCTCAGGAGCGGTTTGTGTGTGTGAGCCCCCATGCTTTCCTTCAATGGCAGATCAAAACGCAGAACGCAGCATAATACTTAAGTGGAGCGAATAAACTTATGCACGGAGCTGCAAATCGGAGAGGTGATGTTGAAATCTACAGCTTGCTCGTACCCAGAATCTTGATCATGGGGGGCTGGGCTGCAGTCGTCCCCCCTCCCTGTGTAGAGCGCCTCACACTATCAAATGGGTGAGAGGATCTATAACCCCACCTCGCCGCAGCGTACCGCTAGTGTACTTGGGTCGGGGGGACCCTAAACAGAGGCTGCTCACCTTCGGGCCTCCAAGACCCCAAGGAGGGAGGGTGGAGATGAAGAGGCGCATGACGATCCCCCTGGCAGTGCTGATTCCCTGGGAGCTGGTGATGCAGTGGCAGAGGGCGCCGCCGCCATTATGGCTGAGGTGCGTGCTGGATTTCAGACCATAGATACACGCTTTGATGAGCTGGTCACACGGATGGAGGGCATGCATGGCCGCCTGGAGCAGCATGAGGCCCGCATTGAGGCTACTGAGAAGCACATTTCTGATACCGATGACACACAGGCTGCAATGGCCAAGCGCCTAGACTGCATTGAAGGCCTTCTGAAAACAACAGAGGCAAAGGCGGAGGACTTTGAAGAGAGATTGTGCCACAATAACTTACGTATTGTGGGTATCGCGGAGTCCACCAACACCGGCCCCATGGAGGCTTATGTGGAGCGGGTGTTATCAGATCTCTTTGGCAGAGACAGTTTTTCAACTAAATATGTGGTGCAGTGGGCTCACCGGTCCCTGGCTTACGGATCTGCTCCTTTTGCGCCCCCCCCCTCATTGTGCAGTTGTTGAATTACCTTATCGCTCTACCCAGCCTTCACGCCCATGGTGCAGGAGGCCCAGCGCAAGTTTCAAGATATCAAGCGAACCTTGAGGAACGAGAACGTCCGCTATGCCATGCTGTACCCTCCACTCCTACAAGTTCAACTCAACTGTAAAACTATCATTTGTGACACGCCTGCGGAGGACGCAGATTGCTGCAAACGCCGCAAACCGGGCAGGGCTGACTCTCCTGGAAAGTAGGGCTTGCATGGGGCGAGAACAGGGAATTAACGATGGGGCGCTCTCCATATCCTCAGAGAAACACCAGCCTTGGCGCAAACTCAGGAACACTTACGATACTGGATGCTGGATGCTTTCCCCCGTTCCCTATCTTTCACCAATGGCACGTTCATTATATCGTTCTTTTATGAATGCAGCTATATACTGATGATGTAGCACTGTTATCACAGTGTGTGATGTGCTCGGGCGTTGCTGTCCCCCTAGAGCTCCTACTACTCGCACTTGGTGTGGGGCTATTTCCTTGTTTTTCTACCTTCTATTAAGTTAAAATGTGTTGGGATTCATTGGATATAGGTTGGGTGAATATCTGATGTAGATGGGGGTGGGAGGGTGGGAGTTGCAGTTGAATTTGTTTGGTTTATCTTTTCGTTCACATGCCATGGAAAACTATATCGGCTGGAAATCCAAGTATGACCACAATGCCACAGCGGACTTCATAGTATCTCGCCTGCTGCAGTGGAGGTGGGGGTCGACCCGGAGAATGTTAGAGGGCTGTCAAACCTGTGCAAGGGACGGCAGGTGCTTGCATATCTAGCTAGGCACAACATACATGTAGCATTGCTGCAGGAGACCCACTACGCTCCAAAATCAGACAATAGATTTGCAGCTAACTGGGGTGACAATTGTTTTTTTGCTGGGTCTAGAACTTACTCCCAGGGAGTCTTTACTGATTTGCATATCGCTCCCTTTCACAACATAGACTGTGATCAAGGACCCGTAGGGCCGCTTTCTACTGGTGGCAGGATCTATAGGTGCACAGCGCCAGCTATTCATAAATGTTTATGCCCCTAACGTGGATGCCCGGGGCTTCTTCGCCAGCATTTCAACTCACATTACAGGCATTCCTATTGACTCTATAATATTTGGTGGTGACTTCAACCTTATGCTATAACCTGGGTCAGACACCATGGGCACTGGACACAACACTAAACCTTGTTCCACGAGGTAGTTTCAGACACTAATACATGTACATCTCCTGGCGGATGCCTTGCAGCACTGCTTCCTGGCTGCACAGGGATATTCATTTTACTTATTACCACATGGTAGTTGGCCCGTATCGACCAATGGTATGTTATCCCTGACGTACTCCTCAACATACAGGAGGTGGACCACCTGCCACGCACTCTATCGGACCACTCGCCAGTGCTGCTGTCACTGGCTCTGCCCGCTGTTGTGTTCCCCTCGCGTCTTGGCGCTTTCCTGCTGAGGCACTTCTACATTTCAAGGGAAGAATACAGAACGCGTGTGTAGAGTACTTTCAGATAAATACTGGCGCTGTGCCTTGTTATGCCACTCTGTGGGAGGCTTTTCAAGTGTACATCAGGGGCATCTGCATTGCTAAAGAGTAACAATTCGACAAGAGCTTGATGTTACTGAGCAGGAACTCTGAGGCTTGGATGCCCGGATGCTGACCGGTGTGGGCCCTTTTTAGGTCTCGCCTGTCGATGCGCATGCGCATCGAGCAAGCGAGAGTATTGGGACTTATCCACTCTTTCCCCAACTTGCAAGGAATCGTGGCGATTCCTTGCAGTGCCCGTGACTTTTAAGCTCAATGCGCATGCGCATTGAGCTTAAAAGCGCGTGCACATCAGTTCCCTCAGCCGCACTCCAGGCCCCTGCTGCTTTCACACCCCCTCCCCGCTCCGCCCCCTCCCCTGCCCGCCGTCTGTTCCCTCAGCCGTCTGTACCCTGCTGCTTAACACCCTCTCCCCCGCTCCGCCCCCTCCCCGCCATGTCGCATTTCTCCTCCCCCCTCCCCACAGCAATGCCCTCCTAACAACACACACACCCTCTCCCCCGCTCCGCCCCCTCCCCGCCATGTCGCATTTCTCCTCCCCCCTCCCCACAGCAATGCCCTCCTAACACACAGAAGCCCACCTCCGGCCCGCCTGCCCAGTCACGCAATGCCCTCCTAACAACACACACACCCTCTCCCCCGCTCCGCCCCCTTCCCGCCATGTCGCAGGTTTGCCGCACACGTTGTGTCCTCAGCCTCCCTATACATGTAAATATTCTCTCATGTACGCATTCTATCTTCCTCTAAATTCAAATATTCTGTCAGGTCCGCCTTAACTCTTCCTCTAAATTAAAATATTCTCTCAGGTAGGCGTTGTGTCTTCCTCTAAATTCAAATATAGTCTTGGGTGCCGTCTCTCGTTATGAGCGACAGGGTCGCTGTCCTTTGCCAGGAAGATTAGCGCTGCATTCAATAACGTGAGACAGGTGCGCAGTCCAGCTGCTCCTTGATAATTGCCAATCATCTGACCCTGGCAAAAGCAATGCAAGCTGCAGGAATTCCAATTATTACCTGTCATAACAGATGCAGCCTCCCTCCCAAGACAAGCAGCCCGAGCGACATTTCGAACACAGATATAAAGAACGCAAATAGGATGTTCGTTCTGTGCAAACATTCAGCAACTCAGGATCTGCACTAACCACATTTACATATTCATAATTTTACAGAAGAAAAAAAAAGCCAGCAGCATTTCTACATAGTTTTTTTTTTTTTTTTTTTTTTTACTGAGTTTTATATAGCGCAAACTTGACTCTGTATCGGGTAACAGAGCACTTCACATAGCACCAGTTGCATTGCACAGATCAGAACATTTTTAGAAGTACAATGTAGCTTCCCCAACCCCACTCTACTTACTGTTCATACTCTAAATGTTTGAGTTCCCAGAAGCTCAGCGAAAGTCATAGATGATTCTGTTTAAACTTCTGATGGCCATAAACCTAATGAATTATATACCAAATAGTCTCTAATGTATCTTTCTTTTCTAAAAAGGGATAGAGAAGGAACACAAAATGGACATAAACTTGGCCAACTTGCAAATATTTTTAAATTTGTGAAACAATATAGATCTTTGTTTGGGGTCACCAACACATTTTGGAAAGCGCGTAGCACTAAAGTAGAGCACAATATCAAATTTGTGTTTATCGTCCAGATAAAAAACGTAGCCCCATGTCGCATTTCTCCTCCCCCCTCCCCACAGCAATGCCCTCCTAACACACAGTGCTCCCTGATGCAATGTATCTTTTGTTAGTCGCTCGCGCCGCATATGCAACCTATGGGCTTTATTTATAGAAGGTGCAACCTTTTTCGTCATTGCGCTGATAATTACTGAGACTTCTTTTGGCATCATTGCATATTGGGCATAGATGAAAATTATGCCCATCTTACGCTTTTGATCTTTAAAATATCCTAACAATAATTAGGTTTGGACATAATGACTATCGCCACAATATGGCCGCTATGAAAAGAGCGAACTATATGACCCGCGATGGGCACGCCCCCTCCAATTGACGCAGGTGTTCCGGTTTCTCTAGGCTCGCCGCGTTATTTAAACAAACCCAATACCATTGCGGTTTCCTGCCCGGCTCTCTGTTGCTGTTACGTGCACCAGCGCTCCAGCTAACCGCAACAGTCTTATCTCGGTAAGTCTTACGTTGGCAAGCTGACTTTTAGGCTAGTTCATTCTGTCGGTTTTTTTGCTTCTTGCCGTGACGGGTGGCCCTCTCATTATCTTCGCTTCATACGAGATGTAGGAATGAAGGGTGTTCTATGATGGGGGCTTTATTATTTATGACTGCTTGCACTATGCGGATTTGCTGTTTTTTCTTCTCGTTACCTTTGCAGCTTGATGAAAGTATATTGAGAATTCTGCTACTTATCTTTATTTATTGACATTAATATGTAGCTCCCCACAAAAATACAATAGAGCACTTTCTAGCAGGATGTACACATAATAAATATGTAACATATAACAGTAGGCACCCTCAACCCCTCACCCTCACTCACCCTCAACCCCTTACCCTCATCCCCTCACTCACCCTCACTCACCCTCAACCCCTCACTCACCCTCACTCATCCTCACTCACCCTCAACCCCTCACCCTCACCCACCCTCAACCCCTCACCCTAACTCACACTCACCCTCACTCACCCTCACCCTCACTCACTCACCCTCACTCTCACTCACCCTCAACCCCTCACTCACCCTCACTCACCCTCACTCACCCTCACTCACTCACCCTCACTCACCCTCACCCACCCTCACCCTCACTCACCCTCAACCCCTCACCCTCACACAGTGCAATAGGTCTCGGAGCATTTGAGTTAGAGCTTTTAGAATTGTTTATGGCTTTTTTTATTTGTAATTCTTTAGCATTGGCTACAGGAAACAAAAATGCTAAAGATTTACAAAAAAAACCCATAAACAATTCTAAAAGCACTAACTCTAATGCTGCGAGACCTATTGCATTTCCAATGCTTGTTCACTGCATCACCGCGCTAAATTACTGGGAGAATTCCAGGAGCTTGCGAAGCAGGAAATGGCTTACTTGGGGAGGTACACTCGTACCCGGGTATACAGGGAGGGAGACAGGCCAGGACGCACCGTGGCAAGTTACACACTCTCAAGCATCAGGCTACATATATTACGTAGCTTCAGGCTGCAAATGGGACACACGTCACGGATAGTGCTGGCATTCAATCGAGCTTCTTGTCCTATTACACTCACTTCTACACAACGTGCTCGCCACCTATCTAAATGAAATAGCAATTGTGTGGATAGAGAGGGGGCAACAAGAGTTTCTCACTTCGCCTATTAGTGCAGATGAGATTATCGAGGCCATAGATAGCCTGGATGGCTCACGGGGGCCCTCGGCACGGACGGTCTAACTGTTCAGGATTATAAAATATTAGATCAAGTACTGGCCACACATATTTCGCTTATAATTGGGCAGAATATATATCCCCCTTTCAATCGGGATTTATGCTGAACAGGTCCATCTCTGTAAATTTACGTACGCTCTTTGCAGTCATCAGTCAGATCAACCCTGCCCTTTCTGCCACTGCGATATTATTAGATGCTAAAAAAGCATTTGAGTCCCTAGATTGTGACTTCTTGCATGCAGTGCTAACCAAACTAGGCTTCCCTCAAAATTTTCGGTCATTCGTCCGCCTTCTATATACCAATCCAGACTCACAGCTACGTATAAATGGGGTACTATCTAATAGATTCAGGTCAAGGGACACCTGGCAAGGATGCCCGCTCTCGCGCCAGCTCTTTATCATCGCAATGAACCCACTGGTGCGGCATCTGCAGGAGCGGCGCCTGCAGCGGGGAATAGGATTTCATCAAGGTCCTTTAATTGCATCATTATTCGGGGACAACATCCTTTTGTTCGTCCGTGAGTCGGCTTTAAATCTTCCTCCTATTATGAGAGAGGTGGTGAGTTTTAGTGTCTTCTCTGACCTGGTCATTAATTGAAAAAAGTCTGAAATATTCCTTCTGACACATGCCACCGCACCATTCACGCTGGAGTTCAGTGCGACAATTCCCCTAAATACCTCGGGGATAATTATCCATCATCAGCCACAGAGGTAGTGCGGCTAAATTATGGTCCGGCCATTGATCGTCTTTCAGAACACATAGATTGCTCTTTTACACTGCCTTTGTCGATAGCGGGAAGCATCGCGATCATTAAGGTGGTTGTGCTGGCCAGGTTTTTATACCTATTTCTGAATATACTTATCTCACTCACAGTTACCTTTTTTAAAGCCCTTGGAGGGATTCTGACCCAGCTGATTTGGGCAGGGGGGCAGGCACGGGTGGGCTGGAAAACTCTCATTCAACCCTTCGAGAGGGGGGGGGGGGTTGGTGTACCTGACTTCTACCTGTACTGCCTAGTGGCACAGGTGCATTATGCTTACGTTTGGTACCATCCAGACGCACACCTATAATTCCTGAGGCTGGAGCACACGCAGGCCCGTCCTTACCCTCTTTCCACTATTTTTCCACGCGGGTTTAGGAGAACGCCAGCTGAGATATTTATTTATTTATTTATTTATTTATTTATTTGATGCTATTTATAAAGCGCATACAATTACCCTTAGGCGTCTCGGCGCTGAAATTGCATTTAGGTTTCACCCTGGAGCGGTAATACGGAATAAAATCACTGATTGAACAAACAAGTCTTCAGTTTTTTTCTGAACTGAAGAAGAGTGGGACTTGTTCTTATGTGAATGGGCAGAGTGTTCCAGAGTCTAGGGGCCGCAGTTGAGAAGCGGCGATCTCCCCAGGAAGCTGTACGACTGCGTTGTATCACCAGTTGATTTAGAGAGGTAGATCTGAGCGTTCTTGGGGGATTATAGGGGATCAATTGCTCTCTAAGAAATCTGGGTCCTAGTTTCTGGAGCGATTTAAAGACAATACACAGCGCTTTAAATTTGACCCGATTGTGAATGGACAACCAATGGTATTGTTTAAGCGTGTCCGAGATGGGAGCAAATCTAGGTTTTTTTGATAGCACCCGGGCGGCGGCATTCTGCACTGTCTGTAGTTTTTTAATGACTCTGTTCTGGGCATTGAGCAGCAGACCATTACAGTAGTCCAATGAGGACAACACTAGTGAAGAAACCAGTGTTTTTGCTGCTGATTCTGGCAAGTAAGGAGTAATTTTTCTTACCATTCGCAACTTAAAATGAGCATTGGCAGCCACCTTATTCGCGTGGGCCATGAAGTTGAGCTGGTTGTCGAAAGTGACACCCAAGTTTCTAACTTTGGCCGTGGGGCATGGAGGAGTGCCCATGGCCGTTGGCCACCAGGTTGCCGACCAGGCTGGGGAGAGATTGCCGAAAATAACCACCTCTGTTTTATCAGAATTGAGTTTCAGGCAATTTCTTGCCATCCACTCACCAATGGCAATCATCCCGTCTTGAAATCTCTCTGCCATTTCCTGACCGTCTCCCTTTATGGCCAGAACCAACTGAGTGTCGTCTGCGTATGAGGTCAGGCCCATCCCGTATGCTTTGATGACACTAGCAAGGTCCGACACATATATATTAAATAGTGTCAGACTCAGGGATGAGCCTTGTGGGACCCCACACGGTAACGACAGCTTGGCCGACTGGAAGGGACCCATAGTGACCGCCTGAGTTCTGTTGGTCAGGAACGAAGCCAGCAGGTCTCTAGCAGTGGACTGAATGCCCATCCTCTCGACACGGTCGACCAAGATCTTGTGGTCGACCGTGTCGAAAGCAGCCGACAAGTCAAGGAGGACTAATACAGCAGTACCTCCTTGGTCACGAATGATTCTTATGTCGTCAGCTGCTTTGATGAGGGCGGTTTCCGTGCCGTGGTATTTGCGGAAGCCGAACTGGGTATCATCCAGCAGGTAGTTGTTCTCTATATAAGCTGATAGCTGCTGGTTCATAGCCTTTTCTATGACCTTTGCTAGAAAAGGGAGACTAGCAATGGGACGGTAGTTCTTCAGTTCACTTTTGTCTAGCCCAGGTTTTTTAAGCAGAGGTTTAATAAGTGTATTTTTCAGTGAGTCAGGGTAGGTACCGGATGCTAGAATAATGTTACAGAGGGTGGTTATGATAGGGACGACTGTGTCTGGTACTGTGGCTAGTACAGAAGAGGGGCAAGGATCCAAGGCTGATCCTGCTTTTATCGTGTTAAAAATGCTCGTGACTTGATCAGTGGTGAGGGCATTGAAAGAGGTCATAGTAGTACTAGTTAAATTGGTTAAAGAAGTAATCGGAGGGGTGGAAGCACTACTATGAACCTGATCCAGATTAAATGCTTGATAGATGTCATTGACTTTAGTGAAGAAGAAGTCTGACAAGGCATCACATAATGTTTGTGATGGGGGTGGGTTGAGGTCTGGAGCATTTCCCGCAAGGGTTTTTGCAACATTATAAAGCTGTTTGCTGGAGTTTTTAGCAGCTTCTATATGGTGAGTATAGTAATCCTTTTTCGCAGTTATAATCATTAATTTATAGGTGGCCAGGGCTTTCTTATAAATGTCCTTGCTTTCAGTATCGTAAGTTCTTCGCCATTGTCGTTCCTTGTTCCTGGTGAGTTGTTTTTGGTCTTTTAGTTCTTTCGTGTACCACTGAGCTTTGGGCGTATTTCGGTTTTTGGAAATTGATTTAATGGGTGCCAACTGAGTAGAGGCTTCACCCAGCCATTTTTGGAATTGAGTGGTAGCAATCGCTGGATCAGTGGATAGTTCGGGGGTTGAGGTATTAAGAAGCAACATTAGATTGTTACGGTCAATGTCCTTCCAAACTCTAAAAGTGCCTTTTGTTGCAGGGTTTACTGTTTTCTGCTGCGGGCCTTTGATAGTGAGTTTGCTAAAAATGACAGAATGATCTGTCCAGGTCATGGGGAGAACGGAGGTGATGGACAGTCCTTCCACATTTGTGAAGATGCCATCCAGCGTGTGGCCTGCCTGGTGGGTGGGGGTAGTGACCAGCTGTTTAAGTCCCATCAAGTCAAGGTCGGATATGAGGGTTGTAGTGTCCTTGTCACTATTAAGCTCTAGGTGAAAATTAAAATCACCTAGTATTGTGGTGGGTCCTTCTGTTGCTATAGATTCGGTAATATTGGTAAGATTTGCGAGAAACGCGGATCTGGTGCCTGGGGGTCTGTATATCAAAGTTCCCTTAAAGTTATACGTTGGGGCCATTTTGATGTCAAAATGCATGGCTTCGCATGCTTTAATGGGAATAGGTACGCAACGGGTTTGGTATTGGTCTCTGGCAATGATGGCTATTCCACCACCTTTTCCCTTGGGCCTGTCCTGCCGATAGGCACTATAGCCTGGAGGTACTGCCGTCACGTAGTCAGGCGCAGATGCTTCGTCAGACCAGGTTTCTGTTATATAAAGTATATCTAAGTCGAAATCACTAATCAGATCGGCTATGTCCTGGCAGTGCTTGCTCAGTGAACGCGCATTAACAAGAGCCATGGAAATGTGTGTATCTACCTCCATAGCTTGAGTTTTGCTATACAACGGGGAGGTAGCAAGCAAAGGCAGGGAGTTGCAGTGAGGACACCGTGTGTGAGGTACCGACTGTGTGAGCGAGACATCAAATTTGGTACATAATGGAGCGTAAGAAGGGCACAGCTCCCTAAGCTCGCTGCTAGAGTAAAAAATGCGAGACACAGGGGTCGTGGCCCTTGGCCCGGTCCCGGCGCGGACGGGCCCGCCTTTGGCGCGCCTTCGGCGCGCCCGCTGCGCCCGCCCGCTGCGCGGACGGGCGATAGTGTTGTTTTTGTACATGAGTTGGGCGGGGCGTGAGGAGGGTGGGAGGTGCGCCGAGCTCTCGGCCAGCCTTCCCAAGGCAAGATGGCGGCCAAGTTCGATTCTAAGCTTCCCTGCGCCTGACTACAGCGGCGCTAAGGGATGGCAGTTCGATACTGGGCGAGGTGAACTAGTCTCAGAGAGACAATCTCCTAAAAACGAGGCTATTTAAAATATTTACAAGCGTTAAAAACAATAAATTGTCTCTATCGTTTTTCCCATTCAGATATACATGTAAGGTGCAAGGGAGCACAGTGAGACCTCCGGCTTCCGCCTCAGAGGGAAACTAGTGACAATTACCTGCGTTAGTGCAAAAACGATGTTTAAATACACTGGGAGGGCGGGAGGGGCGCCGAGCTCTCGGCCAGCCTTCCCAAGGCAAGATGGCGGCCAAGTTCGATTCTAAGCTTCCCTGCGCCTGACTACAGCGGCGCTAAGGGATGGCAGTTCGATACTGGGCGAGGTGAACTAGTCTCAGAGAGACAATCTCCTAAAAACGAGGCTATTTAAAATATTTACAAGCGTTAAAAACAATAAATTGTCTCTATCGTTTTTCCCATTCAGATATACATGTAAGGTGCAAGGGAGCACAGTGAGACCTCCGGCTTCCGCCTCAGAGGGAAACTAGTGACAATTACCTGCGTTAGTGCAAAAACGATGTTTAAATACACTGGGAGGGCGGGAGGGGCGCCGAGCTCTCGGCCAGCCTTCCCAAGGCAAGATGGCGGCCAAGTTCGATTCTAAGCTTCCCTGCGCCTGACTACAGCGGCGCTAAGGGATGGCAGTTCGATACTGGGCGAGGTGAACTAGTCTCAGAGAGACAATCTCCTAAAAACGAGGCTATTTAAAATATTTACAAGCGTTAAAAACAATAAATTGTCTCTATCGTTTTTCCCATTCAGATATACATGTAAGGTGCAAGGGAGCACAGTGAGACCTCCGGCTTCCGCCTCAGAGGGAAACTAGTGACAATTACACCACAGGTTGGGCATGGGGTGCTTGCGCAGGTACTTGGGGCTGAGCGCTTGTATTCACCGCATTTGCTGATTCTCAATAATCCCTGGATAGCACCCACGACTGAAACACTAATGCAGTGGACACTTACACGCTGTCAATTACAAAACATGGGTGGCATGTTCACGGACGGTCAATTACGTACGTTGGCAGACTTGACAGAGGATCGGGATGTAAACATGCTGAACCGTTTTCTTGGGCATAGAACGCGAATGGCACTGACCTCTGCGCTGCACCCTGAGACAAAAGTGCCTACACACCTCTCCCCACTAACAACAATTATTACCGCGCCTAGTGGCGTGCATTTTGTTTTCAGGTTATACTGACAGGCGTAGGTGCTCTGACCAATGATGGGTGGTGGAGCAAGTGCAGCATGGGATAGAGACCTAGCGCAGCCTATGACTGAGAAGATGTTGGCCTACTGTTATGAACAGACACGTTTATTGTCTAATAATTATAAACACAAACTCCTGCACTTTAAATACCTACACAGAATCTATGTGCTGCTAGCAAAGATGGACTGTACGAAGCTGGGTTGCTGGAAGAGATGTGCGAACACACAGGCTGATTTCATTCATTTGGCATGGAATTGCCCTGCGGTGCTGGCCTATTGGGAGGCGGCGTTTGGGCATCTTGAACAGATGGTTGAAGTTGTGCTCCCGCACACACCCTTGTTGGCCCTGCTTCCGTTCTGCAGAGGAATAAGACGCTTCACTGCAATTGCGCTAGTACTGGCTAAAAGACAGGTGTCCCTGAACTGGGGTGGCACGGCGGCGCCTCAAGTTGGGGCATGGCTCAGGGATATGATGTACTGTGATACAACTTGCGATGTATATGCGTCCCTACTTCCACCTATCTCCCGCCGTAAAAATGTCTGGCAGCCACTCCACTCCGCTCCTATCTGTATCACATCCGGAACTCACTGACTGAACTGTATCAAAGGATGCTGTAATTGTTGGATTAGCCATCTGGTCCTATGGATCGGCAATGCCAAGATATTTCTGCTACATGAGCCTGTGTTGTTGTTTCATTGTTAATGATCACTGAACTATCAATGCTATGTGTGGTCAAATGTTTTTGTCATCATCTGCCAATGAGTGGTTCGGGTGATCCACATTATGATAATGGTGTATTTTCTTTTTTCCTTTGTATATTTCTTGAAAAATGCAATAAAAACAAGTTTTAAAAAACAGTCACCCAAACAAAAAGGACTGTTCTGGAGTGTTAGAAGAAGTGGCACGACTACAAACGCAGGACTAAAGAAAAACTGGGCAGGAACTTTAAGGCAGCCATGAGGATTGGAGGATGACCTGATGCCCAGGAGGAGTTAGACCACTTGAGGAGCTGGTGGCATTGCTCATCCCAACAAAGTTGGTAGCGGGAGCAGAAGGACAGGATAGTCCTGTGGTGGAGGAGCAGCAGGAACTGTAGGGGAAAGTGACAACAAGAGACCATATGGGTCAAACTGTCATGCAGCGCAGTAAAGCAAAACACTCTAGGCATACAAATCTTAAACTGTTAGGCAACACAGCACAGCAAGTCACCTGGTTGTGCTGAGCTGCACTGCATTACAGGTAAAGGGCACAAAGGCGCATTATTGAATACAATATGGTGCAATCCTGTCCTTTCCCGAGCGCTGGCGCACAATGTGCTGAGTAGCACTAAGGCAGGCACACATGCACCATGGTGCAAAGCAGGGGGGCAGAGGAGCATCGCCCACTGCTTTCTTGTAGTGAAAAAAGCGGAAGCATAAAATGGTATTATAAATACCATTTTATGTTTCCGCTTCTCGCTCTGCAAGAAAGCAGAAGGGTTTGGTTTGGGGCGGACAAACGTACAATTCTCCTGGCAATAATGGAAAGACAGGACTGCCCCCTCGGCACAATCCACACAGACTCCTAAGCCAGCCCTCTGTACACTGCTAGTGCTTGGTCCACTGCCCAGGGTACGCCTAACAAGCACAGCTTACAATGATTGGCACTATAAGTATAGTTAAGTGGTGCAATTAACTGAACACTTCGGGTCCAGGCTTGACTTTACCACCACTTTCAGTCAGCCAGTATGGAGCCATAACATCCATACATTCCATAAAATCCAAATACCAAGCAACCAAACAACTAGCTACCTTACTCAGGACCCAAGTCAATCACAAAAAAAACAGGACTTCGAGGGCCTTACTCTTTCCTACTCTACTTGAACCAGCTGTTGCCTTGCTCTTTCATGCACCACTCAAGGCTGTGTAATCTAGTGCTGCTCTCTCATTCATTCAGTTCACATTGTGGCACTAATAATGCTCTAATCAGTAAGCTTGTGGGGTAGAAACATGAAACACAACTCACTAATGTCTTGTAGGGGGAGGGCTAACACACTTTGCCAGGCACAAGCCGCCCCAGTGCTGTACTGGCTGCCTCAACACAGCAAATGGATGTTTTCAGCAATCAACAATTAAAATAGCCTATTCCAAGTGCAGGTCAGCATCCTGCACAACGATTGCTGTGACCACTGGCCTTGCCAAACCCTCCTAGGCCCCCTGAGGGGCAACTAAATCCAAGGCAGCTCAGATGGTATGTGAGTGAGCAGGTGCAAATTATAGCAGAGCAGGAAGGCAAGCCGGGGATGCAAGTGTCAATTTTGCAACGGCTAACATCGGTTCTGTGCACAGTGTCGTGCTCCAAGCAGCCGCCGTGCCCTGAATCTCCAGACCCCAGGGCTTCAATATGCCTGGATTGAGCCCCCGTCACCTGATTTTAAGGTGGCCCAAAGTCTGAAATGCCTGCCTCTCCTCTCCACTCTGATCTTCTGCTATCTGCTACCCCGGATTGCACACAGAGAAGCCAAACAGCGTCAAGAGCAGTGTCCTAACGGCATCCTTAGCTCCACCCTCTCCTTCCACAAAAAGCATAAATGCTAAAATGAATTCCTCTCAAACGAGGTACTGTTCAGACACAAGGTATGGCAGCTGAGAGAAATCAGGATATTGAGGGAGGTGGATGAAACCCAACTCAAGGAACAACCACAATCCTTGTCAGAGTGAACCACAAAAGTATCACAAGGCCTGGGCACCTAGACCACCACTTTACAGGCAACTTACAAGTAAATTAAAATATGCCAATTAGGTATAAGCCAAGTGCATCAAGTTTAAAGGTGAGAACAAGCTCATTATCTCTGGTTAGCCGTGGTAAAGTGCACAGAGTCCCAAAACAACAAAAGCATTATAGCCAATAGGTCTCGCCTATGGGACCTTATAGGTGTTTAGCCAGTTTGTTGTTCAATGCAAATATAGTAATTGTGTAGTGTACGCAAATTTACTCAATGAGTAGCAGCTAGCTAGCAACACTGTGTAGCGGATTTAGGATGAGGAATTGCCACTGGGACCAGAGAAGCAGCTGCAGCACTGTCAATAGGTCTTAGAATGAGGAATTACCACTGGGACCAGAGAAGCAGCTGCAGCACTGTTTGAAGGACTTATAATGAGGAATTACCGACAGTACTGGAGAATTAGTTAGCAGCACTGTCTACAGGACTAACCACTGGGACCAGAGAAGCAGCTAGCAGCACTGTCTAGAGGATCAAGAATGAGGAATTACGACTCTACGGCACATGGAAATAGAAATTGGCAGCAAATTCTTCTAGTGCATATAAGGATTGAGATGAAAGGTGGGTGGATACATTTTTGATAAGTGGATGAGCGGGATCGGTGGGCGGAAAGGTGAGCAGGCAGATGGAAGGATGCAGACAGAAAGAGAGTAGATAGACAAAACGCTACTCAGCAGTACTGACTAAGATAAATAGGAAGAGTACTGTTCAGCAATATTCATAGTCGAGTGGCACATATGGATTGTAGAGACA
Source organism: Lissotriton vulgaris (assembly GCF_964263255.1). Taxonomy (NCBI): domain Eukaryota; kingdom Metazoa; phylum Chordata; class Amphibia; order Caudata; family Salamandridae; genus Lissotriton; species Lissotriton vulgaris. Next base: position 591,895,868 of record NC_141697.1, read on the forward strand.
CTGAGCGATATTTACAAACACCAGAGAATGACAGAGACAGACTGAGAGGGATAATTAATCATATGAGATGCTGCAAATGTTTCATATTAAAACTATGTCGCTACTATTAAGTTCCTGCAGCCGCCCATTATTAAAAGTCTGGGTTATGCTAAGATTACTGTCCAGAGGGAAGGGGAAAAACTCTGCTTGCCCAACCCCAATGAGCGCAGGCTTAGAGATATCACGTTTCACCTCAAGTACCCCTTTCCATGCCACATTATTGGGAAGGGCCTCCGTTTTATTTACTTATTTATTTTGACAGTTTTGTATAGCGCGAACAAGACCCTTGCAGGTATCAGAGCGCTTTCCAAGGCACATAAAAGTGATTTGACAAATACATACAAATAAAATGACTTAAGCAAATACATTCCTGGTATGGCAGTTTGATTACCTACTGTTAAGAAGGGCAATGCGGAGCAGTCAAAAAAAGATCATTAAATTTAGTACCCAGTTCCCACTGAGCACTTCCCTTGTTCAGATAATGGGCGGGCTTTAGGTTACAGTCCGCAGCAAGCACGAAGCCGCCTGAGAGGGATGATTTTTTTTTTATTGCTTGCTTTGTTTTCGACGCCAACTATTGACAACCACAGGAACACCAAGTCTGCAATCCCCCGATGGGAGGAGGGGCCATCATACGCTGTAACAGTGTGTTGACCAACAAAAATGTTCTCTTAGTGAAATCGCCAAAAAACACTAAGGCTGCAATGCCTAGGCAGGAGGAGGGGCCATCACATGCTGCAACAGTGTGATAGCCAACAAAAATGTTTCATTAGTGTATTTGCTGGGGAGGGAAGGATAAGTTACTTACCTGTAATCCTAGTTCTCTTCCAGGGGTATCCTCATCAAAGTCATAAGCACTGAATATTCCCGCCCACGTGGGGGACCCCGGAAATAATATAAAAATATATATGAAAATCACATATAAATAGCTCCACATATATGTATGCACATATATCATTTTTTCTCACACCAATGCAGCCCCAAAACTGAGGCTAAACAATGTAAATACTCATACATGCACTGAGTTAGCAATGAAACAAAAAACACATTAGGTCAAATAGCCCTTGAACTCTGTGTTTTAATGAGCAAAAAACTCATAAATCCTGAAAATTGCTAATAAATAGACATTGTTAGCCCACAGGCTGCATTGTAAAGCAATAACATAGAAAATTAAAGCATTTTCAACAAAAACTGTCATTGTGCTTTTAAAGCAGCCATGACCCCTGGCTTCCAATCATGCCTCAGGGGTGACAGTTAGGTTAGTTGTTCTTTGCATAACCCTGAAGTTAGGGCTTAACAATAAACCAGAAACACGTTAGCAATTTCTCATTTACCTGGGGAGGCGGGTGAGTTGCTTATGACTTTGATGAGGATACCCCTGGAAGAGAACTAGGATTACAGGTAAGTCACTTAGCCTTCTCTTACAGGGGATCCTCATCAATAGTCATAAGCACTGAATAGAATAGCAAGCCCCTCAACCACCTGCAGGTAAATGAGAAAAACATATGACCCAACCAGAAATTGCAACAGCCTAGAATCAGCTGTTAAACAGATTCCTCAAGGAGGCCTGGCCTACCTGGGTATCTGCTCTAGTGTCTGAATCCAAACAGTAATGTCTGGTAAATGTATGGACGGACCTCCAGGTTGCCGCCTTACAAATCTCAGACATGGGCACATTATGAAGAAAAGCTGCAGTAGCCGCTTTCCCTCTGGTAAAATGTGCTTTGGGGGAAAAACCCAGGGTCTTCTGTGCCAATTGATAGGCAAGTTCGATACACAAAACTATCCAACGTGAGATGGAACGTTTTGAGGTTGCATAACCTGTTCTGATCGATCCATAGTTGACAAATAGTTGATCAGACTTACGTATATCTTTGGACTTATCAAGATAACATTTCAGAACTCTTTTCAGGTCCAAAGAATGCAAAGCCCTCTCAGCTGGTGTGGAGGGATTGGGAAAAAAGGTGGGTAGAGAGATGGTTTGGTTTACATGAAAATCTGACACCAGCTTTGGAAGAAAAGAAGGATGTGTTCTCAACACTACTCTATTCAGATGGAACACTGTGTAAGGCTCTTTGGCACAGAGAGCTTGAATTTCGCTCACCCTGCGAGCTGACGTGATTGCTACCAAGAAAGCAGTCTTCCACGAAATATGTTGTAAAGTTGCTTTATGAATGGGTTCAAATGGTGGATCCATCAATTTTGATAGCACCAGGTTCAACTCTCAGGGGGGTGACGGAGGTCGCACTGGGGGATAGACCTTTTTTAACCCTTGCAGAAAATCCTTCACCTCTTGCAACTGGAAAAAAGAAGGTTGGGAAGGTGACCGCCTATAAGCTGTTATGGCAGTCAAATGCACTTTAATAGCATTAAAACTCAACCCTGCTTTAGCCAGATACAATAAATATGGAAGAATGACTTCTTCCTGACCCTTGATAGGATGGCAACTGTCCTGCATACACCATAAGTAGAAGCGCTTCCACTTGCATGCATAAGAATGTCTTGTGGAAGGACGTCTTGCCTCTTTCAAGATAGACATGCAGTCTTGCGACAGTCCTAGGTGGCCGTGCTGTATGACCTCAGGAGCTATGCTGCCAAGCTCAGCGACGGAAGGTTGGGATGATGTATCCTCCCGTTCATTTTGGAGAGCAGGTCCGGTCTGCATGGCAGCTTCCTGTGCGGGGTCACTGACAGATGTAGAAAGTCTGTGTACCACCATTGTCTTGGCCAATCGGGGGCAATGAGGATCATCGTTGTGCACAAGTTCGTCAACTTGCTCACCATCTTCGGGATCAGCGGAAGGGGTGGAAAGGCGTACACAAATTCCCCTGACCAGTTTATCAAAAGGGCATTTCATTTCGATCCTGGTGGATAGAATTTTGAGGCTAAGTCTAGGCATTTGGTGTTCTCATCGTCCGCGAAGAGATCTATGGTGGGACGACCCCAAGACTGGAAAATGTCTTCGACTACCTCGTCGCTGAAAACGCAGTCTTCTTTGTCTTCGAAATGCCGGCTTAGAGCGTCCGCCCTTACATTCTGTTCTCCTGGAAGGTGGACTACTGTTATCGACAAATTGCGAGCTAGGAGCCAATGCCAGATGTTCTGGGTCTCCAGCGACAGAGTCCGTGAATGTGTACCCCCTTGCTTGTTCAGGTAGTACATTGTGGTGATGTTGTCCGTCTGTACTAACACTGACGAGTCCTGGATCGAGGGCAGGAACGCTTTGAGGGCTAAGTGGACCGCTCTCAACTCCAGCATGTTGATGTGGTAAGTGCGCTCTTTGGGGGACCACAGACTTTGCATTTGGAGATGTGCTTTCCATCCTTGCAAGGACGCATCCATGATCAACGTCTGGGCAGGAGGAGAATTATGGAATGGATTTCTGACCTGCATATTTCTCTTCTTTGTCTACCAAGGAATGGATGCGCGCGCTGCTGATTTTGTCGTCCCAGCGTGCTGATTGCTGGTCTCACTTGTCCTCCAGATCCTGCTGAAGAGGACGCATTCGAAGTCTGCCATTTGGGATCAGGAAAATGCAGGATGCCATCGACCCTAGCAGGGAGGCAATCCTTCGCACTCTTAGGTCTTTGTGGTGAAGAACCAGTTGACACCTCTGAGCTATGGAGTACTGTCTCTCCTCCGAAGGAAACACTTTTCCTACCTCGGAGTCTAGCAGAGCTCCTAGGAAGTGTATCTTCTGCGTAGGTTGTGAGATTGACTTGTTGAAGTTGACGTGCAGACCCAACCGTTGGCAGAGGTAGCTGCAGCTCAGAAATTGACTTCTTACACTGTCTGGGGAAGGACCTTTCAACAGCTAGTCGTCCAGGAATGGGTAGACGAAGACGCCCCTGCGGCATAGAGCGGCCGCTACCACTGCAACACGCTTCGTGAACACTCTGGAGCTGACTTCAACCCGAACAGTAGGACTTTGAACTGATAGTGAGAGGTCCCACCCGGAACCGAAGGAATCTTCTGTGATTGTGAGCGATCAGCACATGAAAATATGCATCTTGTAGGTCCAGCGAACACATCCAATCTCCTCTCCTGAGATGTGGATATATTTGATGAAGCGCCAACATGCGAAACCTTTCTTTTTTGACATACAGATTGAGTGTTCGTAAGTCCAGAATGGGTCTGTATTCTGCCTTCTGGCCCTTTTTTCTGACTAGAAAGTATCGGGAATACTCTCCTTTCCCCCTTTGAGAGATTGGCACCCTCTCGATGGCTGACTTGTCGAGTAGGATCGCCACTTCCTTTTTTAGAAGGTCTAGTTGATGACTTGATGCTGGCATTGGAGGAACAGTTGGAGGCAGGTGTTGGAAACGAAGACAGTATCCAGTCTGAAGAGTAGCTAACACCCAACGATCTTTTGTGATGGCATGCCACTCTTCCATGTGATGCGCGATGCTTCCCGCCACTGGAGTGGTTAACGGTGCTGGGGGAAGGAAGGACTCATTGTTTAGATTGGGCTTTGTTTTGATTGTTGCACTGGCACTGATTCCCACCTTCTCTGGAATTGCGCCTGCCTCTATATTGAGATTTCTGCTGCCCCTGCTGGTCCTGACCCTTCTGCCACTGAGGGGTTTGAGCCCTCTGCTTGGAAGAACCTTTATTGTAGGGGCGAAACCTTCGTCGAAACTTTTTTCTTTTCAAGCCCCACGGCTTTAAGAGTGTCCAATTCTGCTTTCACTCGCTGCATCTCTTCATCCTTACTTGCCCCAAACAACGATGTTCCTGAGAACGGCAAGTTCAAGATTCGGGATTGAGCTTCAGGTTTCAATGCAGTAAGACGCAGCCAGGAAGACATTCTTGCACACACTCCGTGAGCACAGCCATGCGCTGAGAGAGTCGCACCGTCCGCTGCAGCGCTAATGATTTTGTTGGAGACTTGGCTGCCCTCTAAGAGAATCTCTTCAAAATCTTTTCTATCCTCCTGTGGCAGTTTTTCGATGAACCGCTGCATAGAATCCCACAGGGACCTATTATAACGTCCCAGTAACGCTTCCGCATTGGACACTTTAAGGAGAGAGGCTGAAGTGTTGCAAACTCTCCTTCCCCATGAATATCGTGACTAGTTCGCCTTATCAGGAGGTATCGTGGACGAGGAAGCTACAGCATGGGCTTTTCCCGCCACTACAATGATTACCGAGTCTGGTGGCGTATCGGCTCTGAGAAACAGTGGATCCTCCTCTGGCGAGCGGTATGTCTTGAGAATCCGCGCTGGAGCGGCCTTAATTGTCGCTGGAGTGAGGAACACCTCCATGACCGGTTCAATAATCCCTGGAACCAGATCTTAGGGCGTTTCTTTGGCTAGGTAAACGGCCTAGATAGCACTGACTACCCTCCAGAGACACCAATACAGTGGAGGAATTATTTAGAAGCCTACTATTGGGCGGAACACATGACCCCGATAAACGAATGGCTACATACCCAGGCAGACCATCCCACATATGCCCTGGAAAGACACAAACTGTCCCAGCATAACATACTGCACTATCTGTATGGGGGGTCTGGACGGGGGCAGCTCCTCCCAGCGACTGTTCTTACACTACTGGCGTGGCACAAGGCCACAAAACGTACTGGGTGGGAGAAGAAACCCACCCGACAAACGCCACTATGGCACTGCAAATGGCTAGCCGAACTTCACAAACTCAAGGGATTTAAACGATGGCATGACATCGGGATTTCCACCATTGGAGATGTGGCTGCCAAGGGGGCGTTAAAATCCTTTCAGGCCCTAAAAGAGGAGTTTGGGCTTCAACACTCGCAGCTCTACAAATACATACAGCTGCGTCATGCTTGGCGGATACAGAACATACACTTACCTGGGTTCCCAGAATATGCACCACTAGAGGGTCGACTCCTACAGGAACAGATCCAGAGGAAGGCGGTCTCCCTTACCTATAAAACCGTAACCAACAATATGTTAGGAGATCTGGCGAAACTTAGACGCACATGGGAGGAAGAGGTGGGTGAGTTGGATGACCTGGATTGGGACATAGTGTTGATGCATGTAGGAGAGTAGGGTTTGCAATACTATGATCACCCCAGATTTATGCTTTTTGCTTCATTGGTTTACGACTTTCCCTGGCTGTGGGCCTGCTGATCGGATCCACAGCCTAGCTGTTCTCTCTCTAAATTGACACACGTGTACCTTAGGTGCATTTACCAATTGGTACTGGGCCACCTTATCAGTCCCTGTAAAGCATACCTTAGGTATCCAGGGCATAGGTGTACCCAGGGCCTACCAGGGGCTGCAGCATGTATTATGCCACCCCTGGCTGGCCGTCCAAATCTGACACAACTGGCTGCACGACAGCTGGGGCAAGGTGGTGTAATCACCCTTTGCTGTAGATATAGTATCCCTATATCTAAGCCTAAAATGGACAAATGTATTCCTATCAGTCACTCCTATGGCAGGCCTTATCAATCCTGAAGGCAGAGTGCTTGGAATTATGTGAGATGGTGCTCTGGCATGAGCTGAGCCCGTCTGCAGCTTGCGGAACCAAGTCCTAATAGCTGTTCCATGATAACGCGTACCATATAGTCTTAAGTGCATTATAATCCTCGCGGTTATTTGCTAACTTTGGTATCGCATTATCAAAACATGTCGAGTAAGGTGTCATACGAATTGGAATACTAACCCCTCGCCAATTCTGGCGTCGGGGTTAGCATTCCACCCTTCTAGAGGGACACGACATGTATGTAACTGTGAACCCCGGTTAAAGCTTAACGCAGCCTCAGCTCCACAAAATGGATGCTGCCACCACAGACACAAGTCTGACCTCCTGCTGCTGGGAGTCCTTCCAGCGAGGAGAGCTTGGACAAAGGGTTTCCTGTCAGGGGCGTTGCTAGCACCATCCCAGACAGGGTTTTGTGTATCCCAGGTAGGCAGGGCTGAAAGGAAGGTGACTGCAAAGTGGCACCCCAGTGCTCACTGTGCATAGGCCGGCTCAAACCAGTTCCAGGGGCACCCCAGCCCCTGAACTGGGGAGAGACCGGACAAAGGAGAGGGGTGTAACCACCCCCCTCCTGGTCCCACCCATAGGCAGGACCTAGTCACGGGCCAGCCCCTTTTCTTAGAATAAAGGTAGGAGCGGGTCCCCTTCCCAAATTAGATAATTCTGAATCTTGACTACTTTCCACGAAAGAACTCTTGAACCCTTCTGAAGACTCTCCCTTGTGGCTAAGGAGTAGCCACCCTGCATCAGCGGGCACCATCTAAGCGCTTGCGGTTTGCTGTAAGTCCATCCTCCGGATCAAGACTGCCCAGCTCGACGAGACTCGGATTCCCTGGCATCTCTGACCTCTACCTGCATCATCAGCCCAGCTGAGATTCGTGGGTGTGACGAGACCTGAAGGGACCGGCCATCTTCAAAACTGCACAACGCTTATCCAGCACGACCGCCGAGGGATCCTCGAGTGAGTGCTTTGGGGTTTGAGAAGCCCTAACCCTGAGCAGCTCCAGCACCGAAGTCCAGCCCCCCAGCATCCACGAGATCTGCGTGGGGCCCTTCTGCTCTTTGCTGCTCACCGCGTTGTCCGGTCACTTGCCCGTTGGCTAGTGGCCCTCCTGACGACGAACCACGACGATTGCACCGCTGGTCTGGTTGCTCCAGACTGGCCCTTGCTCCCCTCCAACAGAGGAGCACCCCGGACCCTCCTGGTCCACTCCAGACGCCATCTTAACTCCACCGCGTGGGCTTGCCTTTGCCAAGACTTGTTGCTCCAATCCTGGTTCCAACAGCGCAGACAGCAGACACCTTCGTGGGACAGCTCGCCTCCCCATCCTGGTCGCCGACAACGCCTCCTGGTCCGAGGGACAGCAGAGTCCAGCGTCGCCCACTCACCTGGTCGAGGTGACTTCAGCCGGTGCCATCCTGGTGCCCACACAATCACTGGCTAGTGATTAAGAACTGAGTCCCCTCTGCTTTCAGGTCGTCTCCATCATCGATCCAGGCTTGGATCACATCGAACTTCTTCACTGGTCGCCTGCCAGCAACTTCTTCTTTCAGGCTCCATAGACTTCAACGAGGATTCCCAACATCTTTTGAACCCTATGCAGCAGCAGCCCCTGGGCTAGGTAACTCGAGCAGTTCGGTGCTCCAGCACAGGTTCACTCGCCGAGTGTCCAGATCCTTTTTCGTTTTCAGTCTAGCTAGTCGGATTCGTCCGATAACAGTAACTTTGTGAATTCTAGTATCCATAGACTTTGTCCCGCATCCCGCGTGAGAGTGCACACTCTGCACCCGATCTCCCTAGGCCTCCTGCTCCTAACCTGAAGGTTCAGTAGTGTAGTCCTAGCGATCCTAAAACCTCTGGATCTTGTTACTTACCTGTTAGTATTTCGCATTCCACTTTTAGTGTATATGGTTTTTCGTGCCCCTCGGGCATTTGTGTAAATTGTGCAACTTAAAGTATTTTCTTAAGAGTTTTGTTGTGTGCTTAGCTCCCTGACTCATAAAGAGCCAGGGTAGTCTTGTTATAAATAAATATCCTTTTATTTTCATAACAACTTGTGCGGTGTCCTTTCACTTGGTGTTCAAGGGGTATATATGATGGTATAACAGCTGGCTTAACACGCCCTCTAGAGTTTAGCCTAAAGACTGCTCTTGTCCATGCTACTAGGATAGCTGGTCTATAAGGTTGACTTACAACCGATCATCAATAAGGGTCGTTTGGTATGATACACAGTGATCACTAGAATAGTGAGCACTATATATCAGGCCAACTTCTCACATTGGTGAGCAGCGGTTGGAATTTGAGCTTGCTGTTGTTTTACCACACGTATCCTAAGAATATCATTTGAAAGATCACATAAGTACAAAGGTACATATAACTTAGCTTAGAATACTCTGAGTTCTACTGAACCAGCTGTTGTAGTGTAACAGGGCTTAGCACACCCTGACTACAACTCTAGCAAGGGATCAGTAGGCAAACAAATAGTGTAGGTAGGTGCATCACTTACACCACACTAGAAGCATGTCTAACCACGGAGAGTCTTCAGAGACCCCTCTTGTGGTTAATGACCCTCCACAGGTCATGTCAAGATATGCAGCTCTTAGCTTCCAGGAGATGAGACAAGTGTGTACCTCCCGGAAGCTAAAACAGGGTTCTAACCCTACCATCCCATTCCTCATAGGTCTCTTAGAGACTTATGATGCTAGAAGGGCTTCTAACACAGGCCCCTCTAATCCAGATGGGAACATGCCTCCCTTAGAGGGAATCCTTGGTGACCCTGACCTTAACCTCCACGAAGATGAAGAGGAGGAAGAGGAAGAGGAGTTATCAGGGGACGAGGCAGACAAAGGTCAGGTAGAAGTCAGTAGGCTCACCAGGACCAACTTAAGCAGGCATGAAAATGGACTTGGGGGACCCCTAGGCCCACTCTCAGGCAGGCTTAACATTGGGAATGGACGAGTTAGGTCTCTCTCTAGAGGCTCTAACAGATCCATTCATACCAATGGCTCTCAGGCATCTTCTCACAGAGGGATGACATCCCCTCAGAGGAGAGAGCATGAAGCTAAAATGAGGGAAGTCAATCTGAGGATTGAAAGGGAAGAACTTGCCCTGGCCAAAGAGAGACTTGCCTTAGCTAGAGAGCAGAAATTGAGTGGGGCAGACCCCACTGGTGGCAGCATTCTCCCAAGAGAAAAAGACAGGAGTTTAGACACTAGACACCTGAGTAAGATAGTGGCCCCCTTTAAACAAGGGGATGACATCCACAAATGGATGACTGCTTTGGAGAGGGCCTGCACTGTCCAGTGCGTCCCCCAGAGTCAGTGGGCAGCTATCTTGTGGCTCTCCTTTGAAGGCAAAGGTAGAGATAAGCTCCTCACTACTAGAGCTAAGGATGCTAACAATTACCAAGTCCTGAAGAATACACTGATTGATGGGTTTGGCTTAACAACTGAGCAGTACAGGTTGCTGTTCAGAGACACCCAGAAAACTCAGTCTCAGGATTGGGCTGACTTTGTAGATTGTGCCACTAAGGATTTGGAAGGCTGGTTGCTGGGTAGCAAGGTTACTGATTACACAGGATTGTATAATCTTATCATGAGAGAACAGATTTTAAACAACTGTCAGAACCAATTGTTGCATCAGCACCTTGTTGACTCAGATCTGACCTCTCCCCAAGAATTGGGAAAGAAGGCAGACAGATGGGTCAGGCAGAACCAGACTCAGAACCAGGGTGGTCAGAAGAAAGCAGACCAAAAGGGTAGTAATAAGAGTGAACAAAATGACCAGAAGTCTTCGACAGGTCCCCAACAAACCAAAGAGGGTGGGGGTCAGGCTTCACAGCAGAAAAAGCCTATGAGATAAAAAGCCCAGTGGTGGATTAAGATAGACGCTATGGGTGGCGAGGTGGCAAATGAGGATAAAATAATTTAACGGAAAAAAAAGAAACCCAGCAAAAAAAGAAAAATAAATAAATAAATAAAGAAATTTTAAAAAAAAGGTGGTGCCAATACTGTAAAAGTAAGACTCACTGGTTTAGTGAGTGCACCAAGAAAGGAGGGCAAACTCCTACCACTACAGCCCCTAAGGCACCTGCACCCCCTAGTACAGTCAGTAATGGTAGTGCACCTCCCAAGGGATTAGTTGGGTGAACCTTGGGATCTGAGGGGTATGACAACTTAGTTGGCACACTCACTCAGGCTGTCCTTGTCTGTACAGGGGATGTGGATATATCCCCTGATGCCAGTCCCAATACATTGGGCAAATACAGGCAGACACCTTTTATTAATGGAAAAATGGCTCAGGCCTACAGGGACACTTGTGCCAGTGTCACAATGGTGACACCTAACTTTGTGGACCCTGGACAGATCATGCTAGGTACAGATTACCTGGTGACCAATGCCAGCAATGTCACTACCCACCATAGTATGGCAATTGTTGATTTCTCCTGGGGAGGGGTAAGTGGCCAAAAGAAAGTTCTGGTTAGTTCAGACCTCCCAGTAGAATGTTTGTTGGGCAATGATTTGGAAACGTCACTATGGTCAGAAGTGGAGCAGAGGACTCACATGGAAATGTTAGGCTTGTCAGCACATGTCCTTGCTGTGACTAGGTCACAAGCCAGAAGATGCCCCCCTGAACAGGTGCTGGATCCTGGAACAATGGACCAGACACCTTCCAAGAGAAAGAGCAGTAGGGTTAAGACATTGCCTTCCCCCTTGCCCCAGGTTGTGGATCAAGTCTCAGAGGAGGCTGACCTTAAAGAACTGAGGGAAACTGAGCCTAAAGAACTTGAACCTGATAGGTTGAGTTTCTGAGCTCAGGGGGACCCTCCATGGAAGACCTGGGAAAGGCACAGTTAGACTGCCCTTCACTTGAACATCTCAGACAGCAGGCTGCTGCTGAGGCTGCAGGGAACGCCACAGGCGCCCACAGGGTATACTGGGATGATGGACTCCTGTACTCTGAGGCAAGAGACCCCAAGCCTGGTGCAACCAGTAGGCTGGTCATTCCCTTGTCTCAGAGGGGTTTCCTTCTTACCTTGGCCCATGAGATTCCCCTTGCAGGACACTTAGGCCAGAATAAGACTTGGGACAGACTTGTCTCACATTTTCACTGGCCTCACATGAATGAAGATACCAGGGAGTTTTGTCGCTCCTGTGTCACTTGCCAAGCCAGTGGTAAGTCAGGTGGCACAACAAAGGCCCCCCTTATACCACTACCTGTGGTGGGGGTACCCTTTGAGAGAGTGGGGATTGACATTGTTGGGCCAATGGAACCCCAGACAGCACCAGGGCACAAGTTTATACTGGTGGTGGTGGACCATGCCACCAGGTATCCTGAAGCTATTCCCCTTAGGACCACTACAGCACCTGTTGTGGCAAGAGCCCTAGTTGGAGTGTTCTCCAGAGTGGGATTCCCTAAGGAGGTTGTCTCGGACAGAGGTGCAAACTTCATGTCAGGATATCTGACTGCAATGTGGAAGGAATGTGGTGTCAACTACAAGTTCACCACACCCTATCACCCACAGTGCAATGGGCTTGTTGAGGGATTCAACAGGACCCTAAAAGGGATGATTCATGGACTACCTGAAAAGCTCAGGCATAGATGGGATGTCCTGATACCATGCCTCTTGTTTGCTTACAGAGAGGTCCCACAGAAGGGGGTTGGCTACAGCCCTTTTGAACTTCTGTATGGGCATCCTGTAAGAGGACCCCTTTGTTTGGTGAAGGAAGGATGGGAGAGACCTCTCAAAAAGCCTGCAACCAACATTGTGGACTATGTACTTGGTCTCCGCTCCAGGATGGCTGAGTACATGGAAAAGGCATCTAAAAACCTTGAGGCCAGCCAAGAATTACAAAAAGCTTGGCATGACCAAAAGGCTGTCCTGACTGTGTACACGCCTGGACGGAAGGTGTGGGTGCTGGAGCCAGTGGCCCCAGCAGCACTCAAAGACAAATGGTCTGGGCCCCACACAATCATTGAGAAAAAGGGAGAGGTCACCTACCTGGTGGACCTTGGAACTCCCAGGAGCCCCCTCAGGGTGCTCCATGTAAACAGGCTCAAATCATATGTCGACAGGAAGGACACGAGCTTGCTCATGGCCACAGATGAGGGACAGGAGGAGGAGAGTGACCCTCTCCCAGACCTGCTCACTCAGAACCCTGATGATGGGTCAGTAGATGGTGTTGTCTTTTGTGGCAGCCTCTCTGAGCATCAGCAAAAGGATTGCAAACAAGTTCTTCAATCCTTTAGACATATGTTCTCTCTGAGACCCAGTCAGACCAATTGGTGTACCCATGAGGTTGTCACAGGGGGCAGTCTGCCAGTTAAGAGTAAAATCTACAGGCAGCCTGATCATGTCAGAGACTGCATTAAGACAGAAGTGCAGAAAATGTTGGAGCTGGGAGTCATTGAGCCCTCAGATAGCCCTTGGGCTAGTCTAGTAGTTCTAGTGCCAAAGCCTCACACCCAGGGTGGTAAGAAAGAGATGAGGTTTTGCGTAGACTACAGAGGTCTCAATGCAGTCACTAAGACTGATGCCCACCCAATACCAAGGGCAGATGAACTTATAGATAGATTGGCTTCTGCCAACTACTTAAGTACATTTGACCTGAGAGCTGGGTATTGGCAAATCAGGTTAGCTGAGGAGGCCAAGCCCAAGACAGCATTTTCCACCCCTGGTGGGCATTATCAGTTTGTGGTAATGCCCTTTGGTTTGAAAAATGCACCTGCCACCTTCCAAAGGCTGGTGAATCAAGTTCTCACTGGGTTGGATGACTTCTGTGCAGCATATCTCGATGATATAGCTGTCTTTAGCTCCACCTGGGATGATCACCTGGTCCACCTGTGGAAAGTGTTAGAGGCACTGCAGAAAGCAGGTCTCACTATCAAGGCCACTAAGTGCCAGATAGGGCAGACACAGGTTGTATACCTGGGCCACCTTGTAGGTGGAGGCCAGGTTCAGCCACTGGAGAGCAAGATACAGGCCACCAAGGACTGGGCTCCTCCAACCACCCAGACTCAGGTTCGAGCTTTCTTGGGCCTGAGTGGATATTACAGGAAATTTGTCAGGAATTATGGATCAATTGGGACACCACTTAATGATCTGACAAGTAAAAAGATGCCAAAGAAAGTTCAGTGGACAGCAAGCTGTCAAAAAGCATTCGATGACCTAAAGCAGGCCATGTGCACAGCACCTATCCTACAGAGTCCAGACTACTCCAAAACATTCATTGTCCAAACAGATGCTTCTGAGTTGGGTGTGGGAGCTGTTCTATCTCAGCTGAATTTTGATAGTCATGACCAGCCCATTGCTTTTATTAGCAGAAGGCTGACCCCCAGAGAGAAGAATTGGTCAGCTATTGAGAGGGAGGCCTTTGCTGTGGTTTGGGCCCTGAAGAAGCTGAGGCCATACTTGTTTGGCACTCACTTCAAGATTCAGATCGACCATACGCCCCTCTTGTGGCTAAATCAAATGAAGGGTGAAAACCCCAAACTACTTTGGTGGTCCATTTCCCTACAGGGGATGGATTTTACAGTGGAGCATAGACCTGGCACTGATCATGGCAATGCAGATGGGCTCTCCAGGTATTTCCACTTAGAGCAAGAAGACTCACCTGGTCAAGGTTAGCTTATTGTCCCAAGGTTTGGGGGGGGGTCATGTAGGAGAATAGGGTCTGCAATCCTATGATCACCCAAGATTTTTGCTTTTTGCTTCATTGGTTTACGACTTTCCCTGGCTGTGGGCCTGCTAATCAGACCCCTCAGCCTAGCTGTTCTCTCTCTAAATTGACACACGTCTACCTTAGGTGCATTTACTAATTGGTACTGGGCCACCTTATCAGTCCCTGTAAAGTATCCAGGGCATAGGTGTACCCAGGGCCTACCAGGGGCTGCAGCATGTATTATGCCACCCCTGGCTGGCCGTCCAAATCTGACACAACTGGCTGCACGACAGCTGGGGAAAGGTGGTGTAATCACCCTTTGCTGTAGATATAGTATCCCTATATCTAACCCTAAAATGGACACATGTATTCCTATCAGTCACTCCTATGGCAGGCCTTATCAATCCTGAAGGCAGAGTGCTTGGAATTATGTGAGATGGTGCTCTGGCATGAGCTGAGCCCGTCTGCAGCTTGCGGAACCAAGTCCTAATAGCTGTTCCATGATAACGCGTACCATATACTCTTAAGTGCATTATAATCCTCGCGGTTATTTGCTAACTTTGGTATCGCATTATCAAAACATGTCGAGTAAGGTGTCATACGAATTGGAATACTAACCCCTCGCCAATTCTGGCGACGGGGTTAGCATTCCACCCTTCTAGAGGGACACAAAATGTATGTAACTGTGAACCCCGGTTAAAGCTTAACGCAGCCTCAGCTCCACAAAATGGATGCTGCCACCACAGACACAAGTCTGACCTCCTGCTGCTGGGAGTCCTTCCAGCGAGGAGAGCTTGTGTGAGAAGGTGGCCTGATATGCAGTGCTCACTATTCTAGTGAACACTATGTATCAGTCCAGCAACCCTTATTGATGATTGGTTGTAAGTCAACCTTATAGACCAGCTATCCTAGTAGCGTGGATACGAGCAGTCTAAGGCTAAAGACTCGAGAGGGCGTGTTAAGCCAGCTGTTTACCACACATATACCCCTTGAATACCCAGTGAAAGGACACCACACAAGTGTTATGAAAATAAACAGGATATTTATTAAGATTCACAACAGCCCTGTACTCTTTATGAGGACAGGGTACTAAGCACAAAACAAAACTCTTACGAAAATACTTAAGTTAGCACAGTATATACAAATGCCCGAGGGGCACGGAAAACCATATACTCTGAAAGTGGAATGCGAAATTACTAGCAGGTAAGTACAGTACTAATAGGCTTTGGAATCGCTAGATCTTGACTATAGAATCTTCAGATTACTTCTAGGAGACCCAGGGGACTCGGGTGCAGAGTGTGCACTCTCACGCGTGATGCGGGACAAAGTCTATGGTAGCTAGTAAAGACAAAGTTAGTGTTCTCGGGCGAACCCGACCTGGTGGGAGGAAAACGAAAGTGGATTCTGACCCTTGGATAGTGAGGCTATGCTGGGGCACCGAAATGCCGAAGTTACCAAGCCCAGGGGCTGCAGCTGCATAGGTCTGAAAAGACGTCGGGAATCCTCGTAGACGGACCAGGAGCCTGGAAGAAAGAAGTTGCTGGCAGGCGACCAGTGAAGAAAGTTCGATGGATACAAGCCTGGATCGAAGGAAGATGACACCTGAAAGCAGAGGGGACCAAGTTCGAGACTACTAGCCAGTAGTCAGGTGGCACCAGGAGGGCACCGGATGGTAGTCACCTCGACTAGGTGAGTGAGTGACGCTGTGCTCGCAGATCTCACGGACCAGGAGGCGTTGTCGGCGACCAGGATGGAGGAGCGAGCTGTCCCACGAAGATTGAAGCTGTCGGCGTCGCTGGACCCAGGATTGGGCAACAAAGCCTTGGCAAATTCAAGCCCACGCGGTGGACTCAAAATGGCGTCTGGAGTGGACCAGGAGGGTCCGGGGTGCCTCTCTTGAAGAAGGAAGCAAGGGCCAGTCTGGAGCAACCAGACCAGCAGCAGTGATGTCGTCGGGCGTCGTGTAGAAGGCCACAAGCCAGCCGGCTAGTAGCCACACAGCGCGGTGAGCACGCAAAAGCAGGAGGGCCCCACGCAGATCGTGGAGATGCTGGAGGGCTGATCTTCGGTGCTGGAGCTGCTCAGGGTTGGGGCTTCTCGGACCCCAAAGCACTCACCAGTGGAGCACACGGTGGGCTTGTTGCAAAGAAGTCGTACAGTCTTGGCGATCGTCGGTCCCTCGAGGTCTCGTCGCACTCACAGTTCTCAGCTTTGCTGTAGAGGTGAGTAGAGGTCAGAGGTGCCAGGGAAGCCGGGTCTCGTCGAGCTGGGTCGTCGGATTCGTGAAGAAGGACTTGAAGCAGACCGCAGTGTTCTTAGGATGGTGCCCGCTTGATGCAGGGTGACTACTCCTTAGCCACAAGGGAGAATCTTGAAGAAGGAAATCTTGATGTCTTTCGCAGAAAGTCGTGTCTTGATTCCAAAGATGATCTAATTTGAACAGGGGGCCCGCTCCCATCTTTATACTAAAAAAGGGGGCTGACCCGGTGACTAGGTCCTGCCTATGGGTGGGACTAGGAGGGGGGTGGTTACACCCCCCTGCCATGCCGGACTTCCCCCAGGCCAGGGGCTGGTGTGCCCCTGGAACTGGTTCTGACCGGCCTATGCGTAGTGAGCACCGGGGTGCCACTCAGCAGTCACCTTCCTGTAAAGCCCTGCCTACCCAGGATACACAAAACCATGTCTGGGATGGTGCTAGCACCGCCCCGGACAGGAAACCCTTTGTCCAAGCCTCCCTCGCTGGAAGGACTCCCAGCAGCAGGAGGTCAGACTCGTGTCTGTGGTGGCAGCATCCATTTTGTGGAGCTGAGGCTTTAGTTAACTTTAACCGGGGTTCACAGTTACATACTGTGAGAAGGTGGCCTGATATGCAGTGCTCACTATTCTAGTGAACACTAAGTATCAGTCCAGCAACCCTTATTGATGATTGGTTGTAAGTCAACCTTATAGACCAGCTATCCTAGTAGCGTGGATACGAGCAGTCTAAGGCTAAAGACTCTAGAGGGCGTGTTAAGCCAGCTGTTATACCACACATATACCCCTTGAACACCAAGTGAAAGGACACCACACAAGTGTTATGAAAATAAACAGTTATTTATTAAGAATCACAACAGCCCTGTACTCTTTATGAGGACAGGGTACTAAGCACAAACCAAAACTCTTACAAAAATACTTAAGTTAGCACAGTATATACAAATGCCCGAGGGGCACGGAAAACCATATACTTGAAAAGTGGAATGCGAAATTACTAGCAGGTAATTACAGTACTAATAGGCGTTGGAATCGCTAGGACTTGACTATAGAATCGTTAGATTACTTCTAGGAGACCTAGGGGACTCGGGTGCAGTGTGTGCACTCTCACGCGAGATGCGGGACAAAGTCTATGGTAGCTAGAAATTGCAAAGTTAGTGTTCTCGGGCGAACCCGACCTGGTAGGAGGAAAACGAAAGTAGATTCTGACCCTTGGATACTGAGGCTATGCTGGGGCACCGAAATGCCGAAGTTACCTAGCCCAGGGGCTGCAGCTGCATAGGACTCAAAGGACGTCGGGAATCCTCGTTGACGGACCAGGAGCCTGGAAGAAAGAAGTTGCTGGCAGGCGACCAGTGAAGAAAGTTCGGTGGATCCAAGCCTGGATCGATGGAAGATGACACCTGAAAGCAGAGGGGACCAAGTTCGAGACTACTAGCCAGTAGTCAGTGGGCACCAGGAGGGCACCGGATGGTAGCCACCTCGACTAGGTGAGTGGGTGACGCTGTGCTCGAAGATCTCACGGACCAGGAGGCGTTGTCGGCGGCCAGGTAGGAGGATCGAGCTGTCCCACGAAGATAGAAGCTGTCGGCGTCGCTGGACCCAGGATTGGGCAACAAAGCCTTGGCAAATTCAAGCCCACGCGGTGGACCTAAAATGGCGTCTGGAGTGGACCAGGAGGGTCCGGGGTGCCTCTCTTGAAGAAGGAAGCAAGGGCCAGTCTGGAGCAACCAGACCAGCAGCAGTGATGTCGTCGGGCGTCGTTCAGAAGGCCACAAGCCAGCCGGCTAGTAGCCAAACAACGCGGTGCACAGCAAACAGCAGAAGGGCCCCACGCAGATCGTGGAGATGCAGGGAGGCTGATCTTGGGTGCTGGAGCTGCGCAGGGTTAGGGCTTCTCGGACCCCAAAGCACTCACCAGTGGAAGACTCGGTGGGCTTGTTACAAAGAAGTCGTGCAGTCTTGGCGATCGTCGGTCCCTCGAGGTCTCGTCGCACTCACAGTTCTCAGCTTTACTGTAGAGGTGAGTAGAGGTCAGAGGTGCCAGGGAAGCCGGGTCTCGTCGAGCTGGGTCGTCGGATTCGTGATGAAGGACTTGCAGCAGACCGCAGTATTCTTAGGATGGTGCCTGTGGATGCAGGGTGACTACTCCTTAGCCACAAGGGAGAATCTTGATGAAGAAATCGTGAAGTCCTTTCGAAGAAAGTCGTGTCTTGATTCCAAAGATGATCTAATTTGAACAGGGGGCCCGCTCCCATCTTTATACTAAAAAAGGGGGCTGACCCGGTGACTAGGTCCTGCCTATGGGTGGGACTAGGAGGGGGGTGGTTACACCCCTCTACCATGCCGGACTTCCCCAGGCCAGGGGCTGGTGTGCCCCTGGAACTGGTTCAGACCGGCCTATGCGTAGTGAGCACCGGGGTGCCACTCAGCAGTCACCTTCCTGTAAAGCCCTGCCTACCCAGGATACACAAAACCATGTCTGGGATGGTGCTAGCACCGCCCCGGACAGGAAACCCTTTGTCCAAGCCTCCCTCGCTGGAAGGACTCCCAGCAGCAGGAGGTCAGACTCGTGTCTGTGGTGGCAGCATCCATTTTGTGGAGCTGAGGCTTTAGTTAACTTTAACCGGGGTTCACAGTTACATACATGTCGTGTCCCTCTAGAAGGGTGGAATGCTAACCCCGTCGCCAGAAATGGCGAGGGGTTAGTATTCCAATTCGTATGACACCTTACTCGACATGTTTTGATAAAGCAATACCAAAGTTAGCATTTAACCGCGAGGATTATAATGCACTTAAGAGTATATGGTATGCGATATCATGGAACAGCTATTAGGACTTGGTTCCGCAAGCTGCAGACGGGCTCAGCTCATGCCAGAGCACCATCTCACACGATTCCAAGCACTCTGCCTTCAGGATTGTCAAGGCCTGCCATAGGAGTGACTGATAGGAATCCGTGTGTCCATTTTAGGGTTAGGTATAGGTATACTACACCTACAGCAAAGGGTGATTACACGACTTTGCCCCAGCTGTCATGCAGCCAGTTGTGTCAAATTTAGGAGGCCAGCCAGGGGTGGCATAATACATGCTGCAGCCCCTGGCAGCCCTGGGTACACCTATGCCCTGAGTTACAGGGTCTGATAAGGTGGCCCAGTACCAATTGGTAAATGCACCTAGGGTACATGTCGTAATTTAGAGAGAGAACAGCCAGGCTGTGGGTCTGATTAGCAGGCCCACAGCCAGAGAAAGTCGTAAACCAGTGAAACAAAAGCAAAAAATCTGGGTGATCATAGGATTGCAGACCCTACTCTCCTACATGACCCCCCCCCCCCAAACTTTGGGACAATAAGCTAACCTTGACCAGGTGAGTCTTCTTGTTCTAAGTGGAAATATCTTGGGAGCCCATCGGCATTGCCATGATCAGTAACAGGTCTATGTTCCACTGTAAAGTCCATCCCCTGTAGGGAAATGGACCACCTAAGCAGTTTGGGGTTTTCACCCTTCATCTGATTTAGCCACAAGAGGGGCTTATGGTTGGTCTGAATCTTGAAGTGAGTGCCAAACAAGTATGGCCTCAGCTTCTTCAGGGCCCAAACCACAGCAAAGGCCTCCCTCTCAATAGCTGACCAATTCTTCTCTCTGGGGGTCAGCCTTCTGCTTATAAAAGCAATGGGCTGGTCTTGACCATCAAAATTCAGTTGAGAAAGAACAGCTCCCACACCCAACTCAGAAGCATCTGTTTGGACAATGAATGGTTTGGAGTAGTCTGGACTCTTAAGGATAGGTGCTGTGCACATGGCCTGCTTTAGGTCATCGAATGCTTTTTGACAGCCTACTGTCCACTGAACCTTTTTTGGCATTTTCTTACTTGTCAGTTCATTTAATGGTGTCACAATGGAACCATAGTTCCTAACAAACTTTCTGTAGTATCCAGTCAGGCCCAAGAAAGCTCGAACCTGAGTCTGGGTGGTTGGAGGAGCCCAGTCCCTGATTGACTGTATTTTGCTCTCCAGTGGCTGAACCTGGCCTCCACCTACAAGGTGGCCCAGGTATACAACCTGTGTCTGCCCTATCTGGCACTTGGTGGCCTTGATAGTGAGGCCTGCTGCTTGCAGAGCCTCTAACACTTTCCTCAGGTGGACCAGGTGATCCTCCCAGGTGGAGCTAAAGACAGCAATATCATCTAGATATGCTGCACAGAAGTCATCCAGCCCAGTAAGGACTTGATTCACCAACCTTTGGAAGGTGGCAGGTGCATTTTTCAGACCAAAGGGCATTACCACAAATTGATAATGCCCACCAGGGGTTGAAAATGCTGTCTTGGGCTTGGCATCCTCAGCTAACCTGATTTGCCAATACCCAGCTGTTAAGTCAAATGTACTTAAGTAGTTGGCAGAAGCCAATCTATCTATAAGTTCATCTGCCCTTGGTATTGGGTGGGCATCAGTCTTAGTGACTGCATTGAGACCCCTGTAGTCTACGCAGAACCTCATCTCTCTCGTACCACCCTGGGTGTGAGGTTTAGGCACTAGAACTACTGGACTAGCCCAAGGGCTATCTGAGGGTTCAATGACTCCCAACTCCAACATTTTCTGCACTTCAGTTTTTATGCAGTCTCTAACATGATCAGGCTGCCTGTAGATTTTACTCTTGACTGGCAGGCTGTCCCCAGTGTCAACCTCATGGGTGCACCAAGTGGTCTGACTGGGTGTCAGAGAGAACATATGTCTGAAAGACTGAAGAACCTGTTTACAGTCTTTCTGTTGATGTTCAGAGAGGCTGCCACAAAAGACAACACCATCTACTGACCCATCATCAGGATTCTGAGTGAGCAGGTCTGGGAAAGGGTCACTCTCTTCCTCCTGTCCCTCATCTATGGCCATGAGCAAGCTCATGTCCTTCCTGTCGACATATGCTTTGAGCCTGTTGACATGGAGTACCCTGTGGGGGCTCCTGGGAGTTCCAAGGTCCACCAGGTAGGTGACCTCTCCCTTTTGCTCAAGAATTGTGTGGGGCCCAGACCATTTGTCTTTGAGTGCTGCTGGGGCCACTGGCTCCAACACCCACACCTTCTGTCCAGGCTGGTAAACAGTCAGGACAGCCTTTTGGTCATGCCAAGCTTTTTGAAGTTCTTGACTGGCCTTAAGGTTTTCAGATGCCTTCTCCATATACTCAGCCATCCTGGAGCGGAGACCAAGTACATAGTCCACTATGTTGGTTGCAGGCTTTTTGAGAGGTCTCTCCCATCCTTCCTTCACCAAACACAGGGGGCCTCTCACAGGATGCCCATACAAAAGTTCAAAAGGGCTGTAGCCAACCCCCTTTTGTGGGACCTCTCTGTAAGCAAACAGAAGGCAGGGAATCAGGACATCCCATCTACGCCTGAGCTTTTCAGGTAGTCCATGAATCATCCCTTTTAGGGTCCTGTTGAACCTTTCAACAAGCCCATTGCATTGTGGATGATAGGGGGTAGTGAACTTGTAGTTGACACCACATTCCTTCCACATAGCAGTTAAGTAGCTTGACATGAAGTTTGCACCTCTGTCAGAGACAACCTCCTTAGGGAAGCCCACTCTGGAGAACACTCCAACTAGGGCCCTTGCCACCACAGGTGCTGTGGTGGTCCTAAGTGGAATAGCTTCAGGATACCTGGTGGCATGATCCACTACCACCAGTATAAACTTGTGCCCTGATGCTGTCTGGGGTTCCATTGGACCAACAATGTCAATCCCCACTCTTTCAAAGGGCACCCCCACCACAGGCATTGGTATAAGGGGGGCCTTTGTTGTGCCACCTGACTTACCACTGGCTTGGCAAGTGACACAGGAGCGACAAAACTCCTTGGTATCCTCATTCATGTGAGGCCAGTGAAAGTGTGAGACAAGCCTGTCCCAAGTCTTTGTCTGGCCTAAGTGACCTGCTAAGGGAATCTCATGGGCCAAGGTAAGTAGGAAACCTCTCTGAGACAAGGGTACAACCAGCCTCCTGGTCATGCCAGGCTTGGGGTCTCTTGACTCAGTGTACAGGAGTCCATCTTCCCAGTATACCTTGTGGGTACCTGTGGCGTTCCCAGCAGCCTCAGCAGCAGCCTGCTGTCTGAGGGGTTCAAGAGAAGGGCAGTCTAACTGGTCCTTCCCCAGGTCTTCCCTTGAGGGTCCCCCTGAACCTAAGAATTCAACTTGATCAAGTTCAAACTCTCTAGGCTCAGTTTCCCTCAATTCCTGTAGGTCAGCCTCCTCTGAGACTTGATCCACAACCTGGGGCAAGGGGGAAGGCACAGCCTTAACCCTACTGCTCTTTTTCTTGGAAGGTGTCTGGTCCATTGTTCCAGGATCCAGCACCTGTTCAGTGGGGCATTTCCCGACCTGTGACCTGGTCACAGCAAACACATGTGCTGGCAAGCCTAACATTTCCATGTGAGTCCTCTGCTCCACTTCTGACCATTGTGATGACTCCAAATCATTGCCCAACAAACAATCCACTGGGAGGTCTGAACTAACTACAACCTTCTTTTGGCCAGTTACCCCTCCCCAGGAGAAAGCTACAATTGCCATACTGTGATTGGTAGTGACATTGCTTGCATTGGTCACCAGGAATTCTGTACCTGGTATGATCTGTCCAGGGTCCACAAAGTTAGGTGTCACCATTGTGACACTGGCACAAGTGTCCCTATAGGCCTGAGCCATTTTTCCATTTATGAAAGGTGTCTGTCTGTATTTGCCCAAAGTATTGGGACTTATGTCAGGGGACATATCCATATCCCCTGTACTGACAAGGACAGCCTGAGTGAGTGTACCAACTAAGTTGTCACACCCCTCAGAACCCAGGGTTAACCCTACTAAACCCTTGGGAGGTGCACTACCACTGCTGGCTGTACTAGGGGGCACAGGTGCCTTAGGGGCTGCAGTGGCAGGAGTCTGCCCTCCTCCTTTCTTGGTGCACTCACTAAACCAGTGAGTTTTACTTTTGCAGTATTGGCACCACCTTTTAGATTGGCCTTCTTTCTTCTTTTGGGGAGCCTGACCCCCACCCTCTTTGGGTTGTTGGGGACCTGTCGAAGACTTCTGCTCATTTTGTTCCCCCTTAGAATCTTTACCCTTCTGGTCTGCTTTCTTCTGACCACCTTGATTCTGGCCCTGGTTCTGTTTAACTCTTGTTCTAACCCATCTGTCTGCCTTCTTTCCCAATTCTTGGGGAGAGGTCAGATCTGAGTCAACAAGATGCTGATGCAACAACTGGTTCTGACAATTGTTTAAAATTTGTTCTCTCATCATCAAATTATACAATCCTTTATAATCAGTAACCTTACTGCCCAGCAACCAGCCCTCAAAAGCCTTGGTGGCACAATCTACAAAGTCAGACCAATCTTGAGACTGAGTTTTCTGGGTATCCCTGAACAGCACCCTGTACTGTTCAGTGGTTAGGCCAAACCCTTCAACCAGTGTATTTTTCAAGATTTGGTAATTGTTAGCATCCTCTACCCTTGTGGTGAGGAGCTTTTCTCTACCTTTACCTTCAAAGGAGAGCCACAAGATAGCTGCCCACTGACTCTGGGGAACACCTTGCACAGTGCAGGCCCTCTCCAAAGCAGTAATCCATTTGTGGATGTCATCCCCTTGTTTAAAGGGGGGCACTATCTTACCAAGGTGCTTTGTATCAAAACTCCTTTCCCTATTACTAGGTACAATGCTGCCACCAGTGGGGACTACCCCACTTAACTGTTGCTCTCTAGCAAAGGCAAGCCTTTCTTTGGCCAGGGCAAGTTCTTCCCTTTCAATCCTCAGATTGGCTGCCCTTTCTTTAGCTTCATACACCCTCCTCTGAGGGGATGTCATCCCCTTCTGAGAGGAGTGTTGAGAGCCATTGGTTTGAAGGGATCTGCCAGAGCCTCTTGACAGAGATCTGGCTCGTCCATTCCCAATGTTAAGCTGACCTGATAGTGGCCCCAGGGGTCCCCCAGTACCACTGTCATGTTTGCTTAAGTTGGACCTGGTTAGTCTACTGACTTCTACCTGTCCCTTGTCTGCCTCATCCCCAGAGGGATCCTCATCCTCATCCTCCTCTACATCTTCGTTCTCAGTTGAGAGGTGGATTAGGTCAGGGTCTCCTCTGGTTCCCTCAAGGGGAGGCATGCCTCCATCTGGATTAGAAGGGCTAAGAAGTCTCTCAGCCTTTCTGGCATCATAAGTCTCTAGGAGACCAATCAGAAAGGAGGTGGTGGGGTTAGCCCCTTGCTTAATCTTCCTAGAGGTACATACTTGTCGTAACTCATGGAAGCTAAGCACAGTATATCTTGAAGGGATGACCTGTGGAGGGTCAACTGACACAAGGGGAGACTCAGAGTTTCCTCCTTTGGCCGACATACTGTTTCTAGTGTGGTGTAAGTGATGCACCTACCTACACTATGTGTTTACCTACTGATCCCTTGCTAAGAGTTGCAGCCAAGGTGTGCTAAGCCTTGAGGAGCTGCAACAGCTGGTTCAGTAGAACTCAGAGTATTCTAAGCTTAGTTATATGTACTAACAGTACTTATGTGATCTTTCAACAAGATATTCTTAGGATACGTGTGGTAAAACAACAGCAAGCTCAAATCCCAACCGCTGCTCACCAATGTGAGAAGGTGGCCTGATATGCAGTGCTCACTATTCTAGTGAACACTATGTATCAGTCCAGCAACCCTTATTGATGATTGGTTGTAAGTCAACCTTATAGACCAGCTATCCTAGTAGCGTGGATACGAGCAGTCTAAGGCTAAAGACTCGAGAGGGCGTGTTAAGCCAGCTGTTATACCACACATATACCCCTTGAACACCAAGTGAAAGGACACCACACAAGTGTTATGAAAATAAACAGTTATTTATTAAGAATCACAACAGCCCTGTACTCTTTATGAGGACAGGGTACTAAGCACAAACCAAAACTCTTACAAAAATACTTAAGTTAGCACAGTATATACAAAGGCCCGAGGGGCACGGAAAACCATATACTTGAAAAGTGGAATGCGAAATTACTAGCAGGTAATTACAGTACTAATAGGCTTTGGAATCGCTAGGACTTGACTATAGAATCGTTAGATTACTTCTAGGAGACCCAGGGGACTCGGGTGCAGTGTGTGCACTCTCACGCGAGATGCGGGACAAAGTCTATGGTAGCTAGAAATTGCAAAGTTAGTGTTCTCGGGCGAACCCGACCTGGTAGGAGGAAAACGAAAGTAGATTCTGACCCTTGGATACTGAGGCTATGCTGGGGCACCGAAATGCCGAAGTTACCTAGCCCAGGGGCTGCAGCTGCATAGGACTCAAAGGACGTCGGGAATCCTCGTTGACGGACCAGGAGCCTGGAAGAAAGAAGTTGCTGGCAGGCGACCAGTGAAGAAAGTTCGGTGGATCCAAGCCTGGATCGATGGAAGATGACACCTGAAAGCAGAGGGGACAAAGTTCGAGACTACTAGCCAGTAGTCAGTGGGCACCAGGAGGGCACCGGATGGTAGCCACCTCGACTAGGTGAGTGGGTGACGCTGTGCTCGAAGATCTCACGGACCAGGAGGCGTTGTCGGCGGCCAGGTAGGAGGATCGAGCTGTCCCACGAAGATAGAAGCTGTCGGCGTCGCTGGACCCAGGATTGGGCAACAAAGCCTTGGCAAATTCAAGCCCACGCGGTGGACCTAAAATGGCGTCTGGAGTGGACCAGGAGGGTCCGGGGTGCCTCTCTTGAAGAAGGAAGCAAGGGCCAGTCTGGAGCAACCAGACCAGCAGCAGTGATGTCGTCGGGCGTCGTTCAGAAGGCCACAAGCCAGCCGGCTAGTAGCCAAACAAAGCGGTGCACAGCAAACAGCAGAAGGGCCCCACGCAGATCGTGGAGATGCAGGGAGGCTGATCTTGGGTGCTGGAGCTGCGCAGGGTTGGGGCTTCTCGGACCCCAAAGCACTCACCAGTGGAAGACTCGGTGGGCTTGTTACAAAGAAGTTGTGCAGTCTTGGCGATCGTCGGTCCCTCGAGGTCTCGTCGCGCTCACAGTTCTCAGCTTTGCTGTAGAGGTGAGTAGAGGTCAGAGGTGCCAGGGAAGCCGGGTCTCGTCGAGCTGGGTCGTCGGATTCGTGATGAAGGACTTGCAGCAGACCGCAGTGTTCTTAGGATGGTGCCTGCGGATGCAGGGTGACTACTCCTTAGCCACAAGGGAGAATCTTGATGAAGAAATCGTGAAGTCCTTTCGAAGAAAGTCGTGTCTTGATTCCAAAGATGATCTAATTTGAACAGGGGGCCCGCTCCCATCTTTATACTAAAAAAGGGGGCTGACCCGGTGACTAGGTCCTGCCTATGGGTGGGACTAGGAGGGGGGTGGTTACACCCCTCTGCCATGCCGGACTTCCCCAGGCCAGGGGCTGGTGTGCCCCTGGAACTGGTTCAGACCGGCCTATGCGTAGTGAGCACCGGGGTGCCACTCAGCAGTCACCTTCCTGTAAAGCCCTGCCTACCCAGGATACACAAAACCATGTCTGGGATGGTGCTAGCACCGCCCCGGACAGGAAACCCTTTGTCCAAGCCTCCCTCGCTGGAAGGACTCCCAGCAGCAGGAGGTCAGACTCGTGTCTGTGGTGGCAGCATCCATTTTGTGGAGCTGAGGCGTTAGTTAACTTTAACCGGGGTTCACAGTTACATACATGTCGTGTCCCTCTAGAAGGGTGGAATGCTAACCCCGTCGCCAGAATTGGCGAGGGGTTAGTATTCCAATTCGTATGACACCTTACTCGACATGTTTTGATAAAGCAATACCAAAGTTAGCATTTAACCGCGAGGATTGTAATGCACTTAAGAGTATATGGTATGCGATATCATGGAACAGCTATTAGGACTTGGTTCCGCAAGCTGCAGACGGGCTCAGCTCATGCCAGAGCACCATCTCACACGATTCCAATCACTCTGCCTTCAGGATTGTCAAGGCCTGCCATAGGAGTGACTGATAGGAATCCGTGTGTCCATTTTAGGGTTAGGTATAGGTATACTACACCTACAGCAAAGGGTGATTACACGACTTTGCCCCAGCTGTCATGCAGCCAGTTGTGTCAAATTTAGGAGGCCAGCCAGGGGTGGCATAATACATGCTGCAGCCCCTGGCAGCCCTGGGTACACCTATGCCCTGAGTTACAGGGTCTGATAAGGTGGCCCAGTACCAATTGGTAAATGCACCTAGAGTACATGTCGTAATTTAGAGAGAGCACAGCCAGGCTGTGGGTCTGATTAGCAGGCCCACAGCCAGAGAAAGTCGTAAACCAGTGAAACAAAAGCAAAAAATCTGGGTGATCATAGAATTGCAGACCCTACTCTCCTACACATACATGTCGTGTCCCTCTAGAAGGGTGGAATGCTAACCCCGTCGCCAGAATTGGCGAGGGGTTAGTATTCCAATTCGTATGACACCTTACTCGACATGTTTTGATAAAGCAATACCAAAGATAGCATTTAACCGCGAGGATTATAATGCACTTAAGAGTATATGGTATGCGATATCATGGAACAGCTATTAGGACTTGGTTCCGCAAGCTGCAGACAGGCTCAGCTCATGCCAGAGCACCATCTCACACGATTCCAAGCACTCTGCCTTCAGGATTGTCAAGGCCTGCCATAGGAGTGACTGATAGGAATCTGTGTGTCCATTTTAGGGTTAGGTATAGGTATACTACACCTACAGCAAAGGGTGATTACACGACTTTGCCCCAGCTGTCGTGCAGCCAGTTGTGTGAAATTTAGGAGGCCAGCCAGGGGTGGCATAATACATGCTGCAGCCCCTGGCAGCCCTGGGTACACCCATGCCCTGAGTTACAGGGTCTGATAGGGTGGCCCAGTACCAATTGGAAATGCACCTAGGGTACATGGAATCCATTTTAAAGAGAGAGCAGCAGGCCTGGGGTCCTGATTGGCAGGGCCCCAGGTCGACTATGTCAAAAACCAGCTAAAACACAGGGCAAAAAGTTGGGGGCAACCATAGTCAGGAGGTACCTTCCTACAGCTTGGACAAAGGGTTTCCTGTCAGGGGCGGTGTTAGCACCATCCCAGACAGGGTTTTGTGTATCCCAGGTAGGCAGGGCTGAAAGGAAGGTGACTGCAAAGTGGCACCCCGGTGCTCACTGTGCATAGGCCGGCTCAAACCAGTTCCAGGGGCACCCCAGCCCCTGAACTGGGGAGAGACCGGACAAAGGAGAGGGGTGTAACCACCCCCCTCCTGGTGCCACCCATAGGCAGGACCTAGTCACGGGCCGCCCCTTTTCTTAGAATAAAGGTAGGAGCGGGTTCCCTTCCCAAATTAGATAATTCTGAATCTTGACTACTTTCCACGAAAGAACTTTCGAACACTTCGGAAGACTCTCCCTTGTGGCTAAGGAGAAGCCACCCTGCATCAGCGGGCACCACCTAAGCGCTTGCGGTTTGCTGTAAGTCCATCCTCCGGATCAAGACTGCCCAGCTCGACGAGACCCGGATTCCCTGGCATCTCTGACCTCTACCTGCATCATCAGCCCAGCTGAGATTCGTGGGTGTGACGAGACCTGAAGGGACCGGCAATCTTCAAAACTGCACAACGCTTATCCAGCACGACCGCCGAGGGATCCTCGAGTGAGTGCTTTGGGGTTTGAGAAGCCCTAACCCTGAGCAGCTCCAGCACCGAAGTCCAGCCCCCCAGCATCCACGAGATCTGCGTGGGGCCCTTCTGCTCTTTGCTGCTCACCGCGTTGTCCGGTCACTTGCCCGTTGGCTAGTGGCCCTCCTAAACGACGAACCACGACGATTGCACCGCTGGTCTGGTTGCTCCAGAGTGGCCCTTGCTCCCCTCCAACAGAGGAGCACCCCGGACCCTCCTGGTCCACTCCAGACGCCATCTTAACTCCACCGCGTGGGCTTGCCTTTGCCAAGGCTTGTTGCTCCAATCCTGGTTCCAACAGCGCCGACAGCAGACACCTTCGTGGGACAGCTCGCCTCCCCATCCTGGTCGCCGACAATGCCTCCTGGTCCGAGGGACAGCAGAGTCCAGCGTCGCCCTCTCACCTGGTCGAGGTGACTTCAGCCGGTGCCATCCTGGTGCCCACACAATCACTGGCTAGTGATTAAGAACTGAGTCCCCTCTGCTTTCAGGTCGTCTCCATCATCGATCCAGGCTTAGATCACATCGAACTTCTTCACTGGTCGCCTGCCAGCAACTTCTTCTTTCAGGCTCCATAGACTTCAACGAGGATTCCCGACGTCTTTTGAACCCTATGCAGCCACAGCCCCTGGGCTAGGTAACTCGAGCATTTCGGTGCTCCAGCACAGGTTCACTCTCCTAGTGTCCAGATCCTTTTTCGTTTTCAGTCTAGCTAGTCGGATTTGTCCGATAACAGTAACTTTGTGAATTCTAGCATCCATAGACTTTGTCCCGCATCCCGCGTAAGAGTGCACACTCTGCACCCGATCTCCCTAGGCCTCCTGCTCCTAACCTGAAGGTTCAGTAGTGTAGTCCTAGCGATCCTAAAGCCTCTGGATCTTGTTACTTACCTGTTAGTATTTCGCATTCCACTTTTAGTGTATATGGTTTTTCGTGCCCCTCGGGCATTTGTGTAAATTGTGCAACTTAAAGTATTTTCTTAAGAGTTTTGTTGTGTGCTTAGCGCCCTGACTCATAAAGAGCCAGGGTAGTCTTGTTATAAATAAATATCCTTTTATTTTCATAACAACTTGTGTGGTGTCCTTTCACTTGGTGTTCAAGGGGTATATGTGATGGTATAACAGCTGGCTTAACACGCCCTCTAGAGTTTAGCCTAAAGACTGCTCTTGTCCATGCTACTAGGATAGCTGGTCTATAAGGTTGAATTACAACTAATCATCAATAAGGGTCGTTTGGTATGATACACAGTGATCACTAGAATAGTGAGCACTATATATCAGGCCAACTTCTCACAATGCATCCCAGGGAGGTGGCGATGAAGTCCAGGCTGCGCCTCATTCAATACAATGTACTACACAGGACTTATTATGACAGGGTGAGACTCCATAGAATGGGGAAAATAGACGATACTACATGCCTCCGATGCCGCAGGGCCGAAGGAGATTTTTATCACATATTGTGGGCCTGCGGCGTGATTCAAACCTATTAGAACCACATATTTATGGAGCTGAGAGAGGTATTAGAGGCGCCCATGCTGGCCCTCCTGGGAATGACTAACGATGTGGACCTGCCGGGCCCTCTCCTAATATTCTTGGTTCTGGCCTTAGTGGTAGCCAAAAGGGATGTAGCGAAGTACTGGGGGTCACCGACTCCCCCGGAAATAGAGGAGTGGAGAAGAGGGTTAGATCTCTACATGGCCTGCCCCAAAACAAGAAGTCTGGTTTACAGACGATCTTAGACAGTTAAAGCTAACTGCTAGGAAGTCAGAAAAACGTTGGAGAGTTACTCGCAAGGCAGAGGACAAAGAAAATCATAGGACCTCTTTAAAAATTTACCATAAAGCTATTCGGGCTGCGCGGAAACACCACATCGCAGCCCAATTATCAGCAGCCGGTAAAAATCCCAAAGTACTCTACCAAATTCTGCAAACCTTCATAAAACCCTCGGTCTGCGAAACGGAGGGGATTGAGTCCCAGGAACTCTGCAATAACATTTCACAGTTCTTTGTTAGAAAAATAGATGGCATTTACACCAAGATCTTAGCCACTAAATCCACCTCTAACAACTTGGGAACTGTTGATAGCATGGTCCAGCCACATTTCAGCTCAGCAGAAAATACGACCAGTAAGCTTGAAGTCTTCCCGCCAATATCTATGGAGGAGATAACCACCCTTATCACCCAAACAAAGAGTGGGTGCCCTTCAGATATTATTCCAGCACGGGTTATGTTTCTTCTTAGCGACGAGCTGGGTGCTGGAATTCAGCAAGTACTCAATCTCTCTCTGAGCACAGGGGAAGTCCCCCAAGGCTGGAAGCATGCTTTGGTCAGACCTCTACGGAAGAATAACTCCATTCCCTGGACCGATCTGACAAACTTGAGACCCATCTCCCTCCTCCCTTTTCTAGGGAAGCTCACTGAGAAGTTTGTAAACCGGCACTTATCTAAATACATAGAAAGTGCGGGGGGACTTGATCTTTCCCAATCGGGGTTCAGGCCCAGGCACAGCACTGAGACCGCCTTGCTGTCCGTCGCTGACGATCTTCATATGCTACAGGATAAGGGTTATTCCGTTATCCTGGTGCCTTTAGATCTGTCAGCGGCGTTTGACACTGTGTCACATGATATCATGACCTCCAGACTAATTGACATCGGTCTGGGAGGCAAGGCGCTGGCCTGGTTAAGGAGTTTTTTCACCAAGCGCACTCAGAGAGTCATACTGGGCCCTTACCAGTCAGAGGAGGTGGAGATCTCAAAGGGGGTGCCACAGGGCTCCTGCTTGAGCCCAATGCTTTTTAACATCTACGTGGCGCCCCTAGCCAACATTATGAGATCCCACAGGTTCATCCCTGTATCGTATGCAGACGATACTCAACTCCTCTTCCCTTTTAAAATCATGACTCCTGAAGTGCGTAACTCCTTTGCCCGGGGGATGAAAGAGGTGGCTTACTGGATGGCAGCAAACTTCCTTCAGTGTAACGTCTCAAAGACTGAGGTGATGCTCTTTGGAGAAGCCAAACGACTGTGGACTCCTGACTGGTGGCCTCAAGACCTAGGCCCAGTCCCTGTGCCCAAAGGGGTAGTGAAAGACCTAGGAGTCAAACTGGATCAGGAGCTCGCCCTTAAACATCACACTAATCAAGTGGTAGGCTCCTGTTTCCATGTTATTGGTCTTCTCCGAAGGGTATTCCCCCTGTTACCTGATACCATCAGGAAAACTCTAGTTCAGTCGCTGGTGTTGAGCAGACTGGATTATTGTAATGGTTTGCTGTTAGCCGCCAATGAGGGGATCATTACCAGACTCCAAGTCGTGCAGAACACGGCGGCACGTTTAGTTCTGAATGCCCCAGCACGCACACCCTCAAAACCATTACTAAATCAACTGCATTGGCTCACAGTGAAGCAGAGGGTGTTGTTTAAAACGTGCTGCATCATCCATAAATGCCTCATCGGTAAAGGTCCTGATTATCTAACTAAAAAATTTGTTCCCTACATCCCCTCTAGAGCTCTGAGATCTGGTGATCAAGAGTTGGTTTGTGTCCCTAGGTTCTGGAAGACCAGACAAGGAGGAAGGGCTCTGTCTGTAGCAGGCCCAAAGCTCTGGAACGATCTTCCTTACGACATCAAAGTCTGTAAGGAACATTTTCCTTTTAGTAAAAAATTAAAAACTTTTCTGTTGAACTACTAGTTTTGGTTAGGCATTTGCTAAACTTCAGATAGAGCCTGCTTGTTCTCAGATGTTGCCAAAGGCGCGGAGATACTCCTCAGGGAGTCGATTCCCAGCGCGTTATAAGTATGCAAATAAAATAAATAAATAAATAAATAAATGGCTGCGGAGAGAGTGACCTACAAAGCTAGAGGGTGTCCAAGGAAGTTTCGTAAGGTCTGGGCCAAGTGGCGTCACTATCATGGCTTGGATGGGGGGTTGGGAGGATGATGAGATCAACATCAAGATGCAACACTACTTGGACGCTTCACGGGAGGTTTGGGAGGGGACGCTGAGAGAACTATGCATACCTGATCCATGGACAATGAACAAGTGTGATAGGAACCGTCACAGCAAAGTTGGATTGTGGAAGGGCGGGCGTGGGAGTAGAGTGCTGAACATGGATGCTTGCATGACTATACTGTTGAGTTATAACCAAAATGCAAATAAAAAAGTTAAAAAATAAATAAAATAATAATCCCTGGAACCAAGGGTAGCAGGGGTTTGGGCGCAGACCTGTGGTGCAAAGTCTCGAAAATAACCGAGGTCTTGGTCTGTTGCGTTGTCATGGGGACTCCTAACTTAAGAGCCCTTCTGCCCAAGATGTCCTGGAAGGTAAAAATGTCATCCACAGGAGATATTCTGGATGGAGGACTGTCCGTTAGGGGAAAAGGAAGAAGTGGGAGATCTGCGATCCCTTCTTCTGCTCCTTGACCTGGACCTCCGCCTGCTGGAGGGCATCGGGGTGCTTGATAATTCTCTGGGCCTGGACACTAGCCTGTCTCGATCTGCTGCCAGCCTTGCCGCTGTTTCTTTGTCTGGCGTCCAGTTATGAAAAGGCCTGTACCATCTCGGTGATAATCTGATGGAGGGTGACTTCCTAGTATCTCTCCTCACAGGCGAACTTGCTGGAGGGGGTGATCTCCTCTGTTCATGTGTCAAACGAGCAGGTGAGTGCCTGGACCCCTCACTGTCAGAGGAATATATCACTACATCTGATGACCCGTTCCGGTGAGAGGATTGCAAGCCTGAAGACGATGATGAAAGGCTCACTGGAGGCGAATTCTCTCTGGAAAGACTTCTAGAGCGACTCGTTCTATTTCTCCTAGCAGGAAGACTTCTGCTCCCAGGAGAATGCTCTGATTTCAACTCTCTTTCTGTCGACAACGCCGTCTGCGGAGATCTCTGCTGTGACGGTGTTCTGTGACCTGGTGACAGAGATGCTAAACTCGACGTCACTGCTTTCTGCGTCAATGAGGGCCTCGACGCTGATGAAGGAGTCTGCGCAGAGGCCTGAACTTCTCCTTGTGCCGATCTATGAATCGACGTCGAACGTGGGGAGACATGCCTCGACGTCGGGCTTCGGTGACAATGAGTCGACGACTTCTGACTCGACGTCAAGCGCTGATGCTTTGACGCCGACGGAGGATGTCTTGACAACGAGCGTCGGTGGTGCGCCGTCAACGGAGACTGCATCGACGTCGAGCGCCATTGATGAGGCGACAATGGGGTGTGCCTCTACGTCGAGCGCCAGAGGTGAGGCGATGATAGAGTAGGCCTTGAAGTCGAGCGTCGATGATGGGACTACGACGGAGTGTGCCTCGACGTCGAGCGTCGTTGTTCAGACGCTGACGGAGTAATCCTCGACTTCGGACGATCCTGGCTAGGCGTCGACGGAGGAAGCTTTGCGGTCGAGGGCTTGTGATGTTGCCTCGATGACGGCTGTTTCGACGTTGAGCTCCTATGCATCAACGGAGACCTCTCCCTCGACACCAAACGTCGCCTGGTTGACGACAGCAGAGGTACCTCGGATCTCGACGTTGAAGTCTTCATCGCCGATGGAAGGCGACTCATCTTCGACGTCGTCTTCGTCGCCGGTAGCTTCGACGCCGATCACACCCGTCGTTTCTTCTGTCTCTTAGGAGACCTACCTCTTTCAGAGCGGCCATAAATTCTTATCCTCTCTCTATCCTTGAGGGTTCTCCTAGAAAGATTCTTGAAGTGATCACAGGGATCTGCAGAGTGTGTCTCAGGGAGACAGAGGATACACACAGGGTGTGTATCAGTCCTGGCCTTCTTCTTCCCACAGGAAGGGCAGGGGTCAAAGAGAGAAGGTATTTTGACAAAAAAATCCTTTTTTGAAAGACAAAAAAGGTAGCACTGACACTCTAATCCAAAAAGACGTCGAGTGAAAGTAAAAATTGAGGAAAATCAGCAATATTTATTGACAGAAAATCAAAAAAGGTAGGAGCTGCTAAACCAGGGTCCTGACTGAAGGAGCCAGAAAGAACAACTGACCTAACTGTCACCCCTGAGGCATGATGGGAAGCCAGGGGTCATGGCTGCCTTAAAGGCCCGGTGCCAGTTTTTGTTGAAAATGCTTTCATTTTCTGTTATTGCTTTACAATGCAGCCTGTGGGCTAACAATGTCTATTAATTAGCAACTTTCAGGATTTATGAGTTTTTTGCTCATTAAAACACAGAGTTCAAGGTCTATTTGACCTAATGTGTTTTTTCTTTCATTGCTAACTCAGTGCATTTATGAGTATTTACATTGTTTAGCCTCAGTTTTGGGGCTGCATTGGTGTGAGAAAAAATTAAATATGTGCATACATATATGTGGAGCTATTTATATGTGATTTACATATATATTTTTATATTATTTCCGGGGTCCCCGCACGTGGGGGGGGGAATATTCAGTGCTTATGACTATTGATGAGGATCCCCTGGAAGAGAACTAGTCTTACAGACAGGGCATGGGCGCCACCGAGGCTCGACTTAAAAACTGATTCAGCAAAACAGGAGAGGTGAAGGCAAAATGTTTAGGGTGATCCTGCAGAGAGATCAGATCCAACAGAAACCTAGCACAGCCAAGATCAATGGCTGTGAAGCAGTAAACTACCATCCACTGGATAGGTCAGACAGGACACAACACTGCTAAAGTCACTTTAAAGCAGACATCAACATGCCATTATCGCGGGCTGGCCAGCAGTACACCTCAGTAGTAAAGGCTTACAGAGGATTTGGCTGGTTTTAGAATCTCCTGATATTGGTGCAGGGTTCATAACAGTGTTTGTCACAGGACCATGCAATGCACTGAGGTCTCTTCCGAGGTCTCTTTTAATGCTTGGAGGGAATGGTTGGCTTGTATTAGAGGGGTGGACAACCCGGCCCTGAACACTTCCCCCATGGCAAACTACAAGCAAGAGACTCTGGTCCTCACTGGACGCGGTCTCTCTTTACTTCAAACCACCATAAGGTTCCTTCATCCACGTATGCACATTATATTGCAATAGGCAACTATGGCACACGCTTTGTTTGTTTGAACCCATTCTGGTTGCGCAACTAGATTCGTAAACCTTATAGGCGCATCGGCACGACGGTTGCATATAATCTGTATAGCTTTTATAATTGATTATCAACCCAAGCCCACACTGTTATCATATTTACAACAAGGGGTGGTGAGGGACAGAGTCTCTGAATCAAGCAGAAAGCTCTCACCCAGTCAAGAGATCAGGGCTAGATCCAACACCGTTTTTTAGCTCACTGCACCATCCCAGTTTCAGAACCTGGCTGTATGCAAATTAGTCTGTTCCTGTCCCAGTGCATGATGGGAACAGGGCAAACCAAACTACAAAAGCCAATTCTTACACTGTTATCATAAACATCTTGTAATGTGTTATTGTTTTGCTGAAGGTCGGCAATGATTCCCATGACCAATCATTTGACACTTTACTGTATAGACTCACATCTCCAATATCAATCCCAAATGTATGACTGTCTACTTCACTCAATGATAACGTTGTGGCTCTGATTTATCTTATCTTATTTTTATTTTACTTTCTTATTTCTCATTTCTTATTTCTTATTTTATTATTTCTTATTCTCATATTTCTTATTTTTCATTGATCACTGCACTGTACTTACATGACTGTATCGCATCACTGTATGTACATTTATTTTCTGTTAAACAAATAAAAACGATTTGAACAAAAAAAAAGAAAATGGTAACTAATTTGCAGAACGTCAATCATTTAACTTCTGTTTTGTTTCACAACACCCTTATGGCCCTCGTTCCAAATTGACATAGTATTATCTCGGTGAAAGTTATTGCACCATCTGACAACACGTTTTTCTGGGTGCAGGAACACAACCAGGAAAACCAAAGACCTTTCGGCACACCTTTGCCTTCTGTGGGAAGAAGGACAATGTATGCTGAGTTGGGAATCTAATTAAATTCGGGTCTTCCATGATATTCCCCAATCCATACTAGAAATTTCAGAATGGCCAGTAATTAGAGTGGAGATGTCAGGCGGAATTATTATACGTCAGCCTGGTATTTTATGTCCCTTTACTCAGAATGGGGGCCTATGTTCCAAACGAAACCTGAAAAACACGTCAAGATCCTACTCTTTTCTCATAGTGTAATATACCTCTCTCATCATATTTCCAATATTAGAACATTAGAATATTGAGAGGTCTATTGAAAACAATGGAACAGCAGTAACCTATAAACGCTGGTATGGACCCAGTGCTTTCATCATTACAATGTCCTAATCCACCACTATTGGCTCTCTCTTTACCCTACCTCTCCAGGATATGCAGATTGGGCAGGAGAAATAGAGAGGCTTTGCACCAGGGCACACAGGAATCTTCCCCGCTCCCTCTTCCTGTAGCTCACAGTGTCACAAGAGCACTGGGAGGAGGGAGGGGGGGGAATCTTGATCATCTCCTGGGTCCTCCCAGGTTAACTGAATGAGGAAAGCAGTTTGCCCGAGTCCAGGGACAATCATGGACTGACTTCAACCTTCTTTCACAGCTGTTGCTGTGCATGTTCAACATATAGCATCAGTGGCTCTGCGCATTGTGGTAAATGTTGAACATTCACATGAAGCGCTGTGAAACAGAGGCTTCAGAGCTGTAGGGGGTTTCAACCTCCTCTGTCTCCTGGGAGAAATTTGCTTTAATTTAGGACAAAGACCAGCTAGCACTCTGACATTAAAAAGGGAGCCCTGCGTTGTGTTTAGAAAAACATCCAGGAATTAGGGTGTTAAATGTGACACCCCCCCGCCCCCCCCATGTTATTCTGAAAACAATGTTTAATCCCTGTCATTTACCCATGCACAAATTTACAGGGACTCTTGTAAAAGGAAAACCAGGGAGGGGAATAATGAGGATTGATATGGGCTACTCTTAATGAGGGTCCAAGGAAGGATCTAGATATACGTTACTAAACGGCTGCTCGAGAAAGGGAGTAGTGTTCTACCATATGCCCTCATTGATATATTTTTCGTGTGGATAGTCTGGTGTGAGAATGGCCATGTATGTCATGAGTCATTTTCACCCATATAATTTGCTGTGGGATACCTGCTTATGATATAGGCTTTCATCCAAATGGACTTGTGGTTTCACCTCCATTTAGTTTATGGTTATTGACTTATGTTTATTCTATCTCTTTCCTCTTCATATGTAGCCTCTGGAAAGCACATGGCAGGCATCACATAAAGTGAGCACTGGAAGTGATAATCTAAGACTGGCCTATGCCTCATTTATGAGCCGAACCGGTGCCTTACATAGTTGAAGAGCTGGAG
The DNA here is from genome assembly GCF_964263255.1 of Lissotriton vulgaris. NCBI lineage: Eukaryota > Metazoa > Chordata > Amphibia > Caudata > Salamandridae > Lissotriton > Lissotriton vulgaris. Next base: position 591,934,208 of record NC_141697.1, read on the forward strand.
CATCAATATTGTTCCATCACAGACAGAGGTAAAATGTTTGTTGTTCAACTGAACTTTAAAGCAGACAGTTGCTTTTGTTCGTAAATATAACAGCATATGCTGACATCTCAAAACTATCGAAAAGAAAATGCACAATAAAATAACACAAAGCAACATAGCAACACAAATAAAATACAACAAAGCACATCTCAAAAAAGTCCAAACAGATCAACAACAACATGATGTGGCAATAATACAGCACCGAAACACAACAGCAGAAAAGCAACAAACACATCACCATCACAACACAAATGCAAATTAACAAATTTTCACAACATTCTGATCACAATTCACTACCTCCACATACCTGCTTTTATATAAGGGTGTATAAGTGTGTTTGCCCTTCTTGCTGCCAAGGACATGAAATATCATCAATCAAATTTGTTATCCTGCCCCTAGTTTATTTATTTATTTTTATTATAGAGTATTATATAGCGCGGACATGACCCAAAGGTATCAGAGCGCTTCGCAGTTGCATGATGTAGATCTTTTAGAGAACAACGGGTACAGCAATTATATACATATGCTTCCGGTACGTGCCTTTCGTATCAGTTTCCACGATAACAATTAGGAACAATTACGTGTACAAGGTATAACAGTAGTATTATACGAAAGGTTCTGGTGTGTGCCTCCATATCATTGCTATCAACAATATTACAAAAAGATCCATTTGTTTTATTAGTGTACAGTCTACAGTGTCTTCGCCGCTAACTGGTGAGTTTGCCCTTCTATTCGCTATTGATCACGATGCAGATGGTGATCATTTATTGTTTAGGGTAGGAACTTGCTATCAGGAATATCATTGCCTCCCTTTTTAAGGTTGATGTGTTTGGGATTTTACTAATGTTTGGAGGGAGTGAGTTCCAGATTCTGGGGGCGCTCCGGAGAATGCTCTGTCATATGTTTTCTTCTTCTGAAAGATGGGAGATTTCAACAACCGGTCTCTGCCATTCCGAGATGATCTGCTTTCACCTGATAATTCAATTTTCTGGGCTAGGTACATTGATGTTTTGTGGTGGAGCGCTTTGTGGGTAATACATGCCAGTTTGTTTTAGTTGAATTCTGGCTTCATATGGTAGCCAGTTTAATGCCTTCAGGTCTGGGGAGATGTGGTCATAATTTCTTGAGCCTGTAATGAGTCTAGCGGCCGCACTGAGACTGGCTTTTAGTGCTGCTGTGGATATTTGTGATTGACCTGTTAATGTTGTACAGCCATATTCAATTCTTGATATGACTAAGGACGGAACTGCCAGTTTAAGGTCCATTGTGGTGATAAATGGTTTCACTTTTCTAAGATAGTTCAGGTGAAAACTGGCACTTTTTGCCATTGATTTGATGTGGGTTTTCATGTCTAGGTTCTTATCCAGTGTGATTCCTAGTGATTTGGTCGAGTCAACTGGGATAGGGGTGCAGTTTAGCGCTGTGATTAGTTTGGTCCATTCCTTCACATCTGCAGAGCTTTTTGGAGGGGATATTATTAGGAATTCCGTTTTTTGCGCATTTAATTTCAGATGATTGCTAGTTAACCATTGTACTGACACTTTTAAGGCCTCATTCATTGTCTTGATGTCTTCAAGCGACGAGATCTTGATGTAGATCTGAGTATCATCTGCATACATGTGATAGGAGATGTTTGTGTGCCAGAGAATTTCTGTAAGGGGCTCGCAATATAGGTTGAATAGTGATGGAGGTAATGTTGATCCTTGTGAAACTCCAATCGAGTTAGGGCATGGCGGGGATAGCGCTTGGTTTACCAAGAATCTTTGTGTTCTGTTCTGCAGGAAGGATTCTAACCATTTCAGTACAGTTCCAGATAGACCCATCCTGTTTTCAAGTCGGTCTAGTAGTTTTTCATGATTTACCATGTCAAATGCAGAAGATAGGTCCAGAAGAACTAGTAGACATGTTTCATTGTGATCCAGAGCCTGTAGGGTGTCATCCACTATATGTAAGATCGCTGTTTCCGTACTGTGGCCTGGTCTGAATCCTGATTGGCAGTCGTCCAAAAGGCTAACATTGAAGATTTGGGGGCTCATTTGCTGTTGCACGCATGTTTCAAGCAGATTGGCTACTAATGGAATATTGGTCACTCGACGAAAGTTGTTTGGGTCTGTCGGGTCCCCTGTAGGATTTTTGATAATGGGGAGGACTTGACCTGTTTTTAGGCATTCTGGTAAAGTGCCTTGAGACAATGAGGCATTGATTATTTTCGTTTATATGAAGATGACGATGTGATTGATTCTGTTCAGGCATTTTGATGGGAGGGGGTCAGTTGTAGTGGTTATTTGATTTGATTTCTGATAGAATTTTGGCAATGGTATTCTGGTCATAGAGCTTAAATGTCGACCATTGTGCTTTATTTTTCTTCATAGCTTGAGTGATATGCATTGAAACATCAGTTTGTGATCTTAACGGGCTATGGAGGTTGTCAGCTGCCAAACTTAGCTCCCTTTCCAGAGAGTAGGCCTAGTCTGTGAAGAAGGTTGAGAACTCCTCGCAGCTCAGTTGGGTTTTAATTGAATCCTGAGCAGTTTTGGATTGTTGTTTTAACATCTAGAATAGTTTCTTGGTCTGTTTTTAGCATTATCCAGCTCATTTCTAAAAAAATTATTTTTTGGATCTGAGAATACTTTTGTTGTAGTCATGTCTAATTTTTCTGAGAGTTTTCAGCTGGGGGAGATGGGTGCTGTCTCCATTTTCTTTATGCTAGTCTTAGTCTCTGCCTTTCCTCATTAAGGTATCCATTATACAAGGGAGTTTTATTTTTCCCTGTTATTCTTTTCAGTTTTCGCAGCATAGTGGAGTTTATTAGGTTTGTCATTGATACATTGTAGTAATATGTGAGTTCGCTAACGTTCATCAAATTGTTGGGTGCTACCAATTGCTCAATATTATGGTAATTGGTGTCCTGAATCCACTGTTTGAGTTTGATCGGTTGTGTGGTCTTAATCTTTTTTTACGGAAGATATATAGAAGGTTATGGCATGGTAATTTGACCAGCAGTAACTGAATAATTGAGTGCATTGTAGTAGGCTTAACTCTAGAGATAACCCAGTCTAAAGTTGACCCTTTTGAATGTGTTGGCAGTGTGCTGGCTTGAGTAAGGTTTAGGTCTGCTAAGAAGTCTTTGAGTCCGTTGACCTGTCATAATTATCGTCCCAGTGTAAATTGAAATCACCTAGGCAATGTCATTAGTGTTAATGTTAGAGTTAGCTGTGATGATCTCCATTAGCTGGTCTATGAAGGACGCATTATTTCCTGGAGGATGGTAGAGTGCATGCAGATTGCATCTTTGATTGTCTACAGTTTTTATAGTGGGACCGAGGTATTCACAGGATTCAAGAGGATCAGATTGTATTTGGCTTACAGAGATATCCGCGTGATGTATGCAAGCTATACCACCTCCTGTCTTCTTTTGTCTGTCCAACCTCACAATGTTATATTTTGGAGGCACCAATAGGTCCATGTAAGGGGAAGAAGACTCCGTAAGCCATGTTTCTGTTAAGATTGTCGCGTCTGCTTCCTGACTAATGATGAGGGCAGCAAAGTCTGATGCGTGTTTTACTGCAGAACGGCAGTTTAGTGTGCTCCCAACCTTGTTTACTATGTTTAGGAACTTTGTGGTTATTTAATATGACAACTTTTGTCCCAATTGGGGATCACATTTCCCATAACTGTCGCTCTACTGAGTGTCTATGCCAAAACTGCAGTTCTCATATCTTCACTGGCAAGAAAATAAGCTTCCATCTCTTCGCTCAGTCACTAAAGGAACTTTACTGAGATACAGCTTCTTGGGACCCGGGAAAGTGCCTCCTGTATCTGAATATTTATACCTTTTTTTATGCTATGCCAGGAAACCAAAGGCTCTTTTTTTAATTAAAGTGGAAGGCCAACATCGAGTCTTACAGAACTAAAGAGTAAAGAGTAAAGTGAATGAATTGCTTTGCCAGGAGCAGAGAAATCAGTAGACCACTTAGAGGTCTGCAAGAAATGGTTACTGCACAATATTTTACTGTGAATGCATCCTGGTCTCAATGAAGTGTAACTATACCTGGATTGAAGGGCTGTTGTTCATATTGCATTTGAGGAGAAAAGGTAAGACAGGGAACTTTATTTTCAAAGTCCCTTTGTACAGGTCAGATACTGTGTCCTAGAAATAAAATGCCAAATTTCTTTGAACGTTGGACCTCAGTTAGGTGAATAATTAGACTCCCCTTGGTGCTATATATATAGATGGATTTATTTTATGGCAGTTCCTGGTATGCAGCTTCTACGGTATGAATTGTGCACCAATCAGGTACCAGGATTCCACTAAACATGTGCAAGCTTTGGGATTCTTTTTGGGGGGAATGAGCTTGTTGTGTTATTCAGGATTACATCTATGGATCACTGAAACAATATTGATTGCAAAAATATCGACCTACAAAAATATCGAGTAAAAAATATAGAATGCCAAACTATCGACTTCCTATCTTCAAACAGGTAAGTACAAAAATATCGAATCAAAAATATCGACCTACAAACATATAGATAGTCAAAATATCAAATTTTTTAAATAGTTAAAATTAATTTTAAACTAATGAAATAATAAATATAACTAACTTAAAAATACTTTAATAACATTAAAATAAATAAATAATAAATATAAATAAAAATAATTTTTTTTACGATAGCGAGAGGGTTAAATTTACTATTCCCACTCCAGTGAGTGCAACAGTAGGGAAAGCGTTGGATAGCGGAATATTAAAAATTACTATTCCCACTCCAGAGAGTGCAACAGTAGGGAAAGCGTTGGATAGTGTAGGGGTAAAAATTACTATTCCCACTCCAATGAGTGCAACAGTAGGGAAAGCGTTGGATAGCGTAGGGGTAAAAATAACTATTCCCACTCCAGTGAGCGCAACAGTAAGGAAAGCGTTGGATAGCGTAGGGGTAAAAATTACTATTCCCACTCCAGACAGTGCATCAGTAGGGAAAGCATTGGATAGCGTAGGGGTAAAAATTACTATTCCCACTCCAGTGAGTGCAACAGTAGGGAAAGCGTTGGATAGCGTAGGGGTAAAAATTACTATTCCCACTCCAATGAGTGCAACAGTAGGGAAAGCGTTGGATAGCGTAGGGGTAAAAATTACTATTCCCACTCCAGTGAGTGCAACAGTAAGGAAAGCGTTGGATAGCGTAGGGGTAAAAATTACTATTCCCACTCCAGACAGTGCATCAGTAGGGAAAGCGTTGGATAGCGTAGGGGTAAAAATTACTATTCCCACTCCAGTGAGTGCAACAGTAGGGAAATAGATTGGATAGCGGAAAGGTAAAAATTACTATTCCCACTCCAGAGAGTGCATCAGTAGGGAAAGCGTTGGATAGCGTAGGGGTAAAAATTACTATTCCCACTCCAGTGAGTGCAACAGTAAGGAAAGCGTTGGATAGCGTAGGGGTAAAAATTACTATTCCCACTCCAGTGAGTGCAACAGTAGAGAAAGAGTTGGATAGCGGAAGGGTAAAAATTACTATTCCCACTCCAAAAAGTGCAACATTAGGGAAAGCGTTGGATAGCGTAGGGGTAAAAATTACTATTCCAACTCCACTGAGTGCAACAGTAGAGAAAACGTTGGATAGCGTAGCTATTCCCACTCCAGTGATTGCAACAGTAGGGAAAGCATTGGATACCAGAAAGGTAAAAATTACTATTCCCACTCCAAAGAGTGCAACAGTAGGGAAAGAGTTGGATAGCGTAGAGGTAAAAATTACTATTCCCACTCCAGAGAGTGCAACAGTAGGGTAAGCGTTGGATAGCTTAGGGGTAAAAATTACTATTCCCACTGCAGTGAGTGCAACAGTAGGGAAAGCGTTGGATAGCGTAAGGGTAAGAATTACTATTCCCACTCCAGAGAGTGCAACAGTAATGTAAGCGTTGGATAGCGTAGAGGTAAAAATTACTATTCCCACTCCAGTGAGTGCAGCAGTAGCGAAAACGTTGGATAGCGCAAGGGTAAAAATTACTATTCCCACTCCAGAGAGTGCAACAGTAGGGAAAGCGTTAAATAGCGTAGGAGTAAAAATTACTATTCCAACTCCAAAGAGTGCAACAGTAATGTAAGCGTTGGATAGCATAGAGGTAAAAATTACTATTCCCACTCCAGAGAGTGCAACAGTAGGGTAAGCGTTGGATAGCGTAGGGGAAAAAATTACTATTCCCACTCCAGTGAGTGCAACAGTAGGGAAAGCGTTGGATAGCAGGAAGTTAAAATTACTATTCCCACTCCAAATAGAGCAACAGTAGAGAAAGTAAACACTTAAAATATAATTAAAAATAAATTAAATATTAATACCAATTACAAATTATTTAAAATTAATTCCCAATTTAAGATATTATAATAATATTTCAATTAAAAATAATAAAAGTAATTTAATTATTAAAAAATAATTACCTATTAATACAAAATATTTACAAATAACAATAAATCATTATAAAAATTAAAAATAATTAACAATGAATTCAAAATAATTACCAATTTATATGTTACATTTTTTCATTAATTACAATTAAATAACTTCACATCCAATTCCCCTATAAACCCACAACATACTACAAAAATTAAATAAATAAAATTCACAGAATTATCAATTGATCAATTAATAAAAATTAATTACCAAGTATATATTAATTTACTACCAATTAACAATTAAAAAATTAATTAATCATTTGTTAATAAGTAGCAATAAATAATTTAACATATTTAATTAATTTAAATTAAATTACTTCCCACCCTATTCCCCTATAAACCCACAACCCGCTCCAGAAAATAAATAAATAAAATGAACATAATTATCAATTAATCAATTAAAAAAAATTATTTGCCAATTATATTTTAATTAATTGCCAATTAAAAATTAATGAAGAATTAATTGTAAATAAATACCAATAAATTACCATATTTAATTAATTATAATTAAATTACTTCCCACCCTATTCCCCTATAAACCCACAACCCGCTCCAGAAAATAAATAAATAAAATGAACATAATTATCAATTTAAAAAAATTAATTGCCAATTATATTTGAATTAATTGCCAATTAAGAATTAATTGTAAATAAATACCAATAAATTAACATATTTAATTAATTATAATTAAATTACTTCCCACCCTATTCCCCTATAAACCCACAACCCGCTCCAGAATTATATTACAAAAAATTAAATAACATAAATTTACTTACTTACCTAAAATTCGATTTTTTTGATGTCTATATTCTGTCCCTCGATATTTTTACTGTCTATATTCTGTCCCTCGATATTTTTGCTGTCTATATTCTGTCCCTCGATATTTTTGTTTTCTATATTCTGTCCATTCGATATGAAAACAAGTTACTTACCTGTAACTTTAGTTCCCCAGTATTGGTAACTTTCATAGATTCCAATGCTTTGTATCATTCCCCGTCGTCGGAATGGGAGTCTCGGTAACAAAAATACCATAGCTGTTGTAGGAAGGTACATCCTGACTATGGTTGCCCCCAACTTTTTGCCCTGTGTTTTAGCTGGTTTTGGACATAGTCGACCTGGGACCCTGCCAATCAGGACCCCAGGCCTACTGCTCTCTCTTTAAAATGGATTCCATGTACCCTAGGTACATTTCCAATTGGTACTGGGCCACCCTATCAGACCCTGTAACTCAGGGCATAGGTGTACCCAGGGCTGCCAGGGGCTGCAGCATGTATTGTGCCACCCCTGGCTGGCCTCCTAAATTTGACACAACTGGCTGCATGACAGCTGGGGCAAAGTCGTGTAATCACCCTTTGCTGTAGGTGTAGTATACCTATACCTAACCCTAAAATGGACACACAGATTCCTATCAGTCACTCCTATGGCAGGCCTTGACAATCCTGAAGGCAGAGTGCTTGGAATCGTGTGAGATGGTGCTCTGGCATGAGCTGAGCCTGTCTGCAGCTTGCGGAATCAAGTCCTAATAGCTGTTCCATGATATCGCATACCATATACTCTTAAGTGCATTATAATCCTCGCGGTTAAATGCTATCTTTGGTATTGCTTTATCAAAACATGTCGAGTAAGGTGTCATACGAATTGGAATACTAACCCCTCGCCAATTCTGGCGACGGGGTTAGCATTCCACCCTTCTAGAGGGACACGACATGTATGTAACTGTGAACCCCGGTTAAAGTTAACTGAAGCCTCAGCTCCACAAAATGGATGCTGCCACCACAGACACGAGTCTGACCCCCTGCAGCTGGGAGTCCTTCCAGCGAGGGGAGCCTGGACAAAGGGTTTCCTGTCAGGGGCGGTGCTAGCACCGTCCCAGACATGGTTTTGTGTATCCTGGGTAGGCAGGGCTTTACAGGAAGGTGACTGCTGAGTGGCACCCCGGTGCTCACTACGCATAGGCCGGTCTGAACCAGTTCCAGGGGCACACCAGCCCCTGGCCTGGGGAAGTCCGGCATGGCTGAGGGGTGTAACCACCCCCCACCTAGTCCCACCCATAGGCAGGACCTAGTCACCGGGTCAGCCCCCTTTTTTAGTATAAAGATGGGAGCGGGCCCCCTGTTAAAATTAGATCATCTTTGGAATCAAGATACCACTTTCTTCGAAAGGACTTCACGATTTCTTCTTCAAGATTCTCCCTTGTGGCTAAGGAGTAGTCACCCTGCATCCGCAGGCACCATCCTAAAGAACACTGCGGTCTGCTGCAAGTCCTTCATCACGAATCCGACGACCCAGCTCGACGAGACCCGGCTTCCCTGGCCCCTCTGACCTCTACTCACCTCTACAGCCCAGCTGAGAACCGTGAGTGCGACGAGACCTCAAGGGACCGACGATCGCCAAGACTGCACGACATCTTTACTGCAAGCCCACCGTGTCCTCCACTGGTGAGTGCTTTGGGGTCCGAGAAGCCCCGACCCTGCGCAGCTCCAGCACCCAAGATCAGCCCCCCTGCATCTCCACGATCTGCGTGGGGCCCTTCTGCTGTTTGCTGTGCACCGCGTTGTTTGGCTACTAGCCGGCTGGCTTGTGGCCCTCTGAACGACGCCCAACGACTTCACGACTGCTGGTCTGGTTGCTCCAGGCTGGCCTTTGCTTCCTTCTTCAAGAGAGGCACCCCGGACCCTCCTGGTCCACTCCAGACGCCATTTTAGGTCCACCGCGTGGGCTTGAATTTGCCAAGGCTTTGTTGCCCAATCCTGGGTCCAGCGACGCCGACAGCTTCTATCTTCGTGGGACAGCTCGATCCTCCATCCTGGTCGCCGACAACGCCTCCTGGTCCGTGAGATCTTCGAGTCAAGCGTCACCCACTCACCTAGTCGAGGTGGCTACCATCCGGTGCCCTCCTGGTGCCCACTGACTACTGGCTAGTAGTCTCGAACTTGGTCCCCTCTGCTTTCAGGTGTCATCTATCTTCAAGATCCAGGCTTGGATCCGACTGAACTTTCTTCACTGGTCACCGGCCAGCATCTTTTCTTCCGGCTCCTGGTCCGTCTACGAGGATTCCCGACGTCTTTTCAGACCTATGCAGCTGCAGCCCCTGGGCTAGGTAACTTCGGCATTTCGGTGCCCCAGCATAGCCTCACTATCCAAGGGTCAGAATCTACTTTCGTTTTCTCCCTACCAGGTCGGGTTCGCCCGAGAACACTAACTTTCTAATTCCTAGCTACCATAGACTTTTGTCCCGCATCTCGCGTGAGAGTGCACACACTGCACCCGAGTCCCCTAGGCCTCCTAGACATAATCTAACGATTCCCTAGTCAAGTCCTAGCGATTCCAAAAGCTATTAGTACTGTACTTACCTGCTAGGAATTTCGCATTCCACTTTCAGAGTATATGGTTTTCCGTGCCCCTCGGGCATTTGTATATACTGTGCTAACTTAAGTATTTTTGTAAGAGTTTTGGTTTGTGCTTAGTACCCTGTCCTCATAAAGAGTACAGGGCTGTTGTGATCTTTAAATAAATAACTGTTTATTTTCATAACACTTGTGTGGTGTCCTTTCACTTGGTATTCAAGGGGTATATGTGTGGTAAACAGCTGGCTTAACGCGCCCTCTCGAGTCTTTAGCCTTAGACTGCTCGTATCCACGCTACTAGGATAGCTGGTCTATAAGGTTGACTTACAACCAATCATCAATAAGGGTTGCTGGACTGATACATAGTGTTCACTAGAATAGTGAGCACTGCATATCAGGCCACCTTCTCACATTGGTGAGCAGCGGTTGGGATTTGAGCTTGCTGTTGTTTTACCACACGTATCCTAAGAATATCTTGTTGAAAGATCACATAAGTACTGTTAGGTACATATAACTAAAGCTTAGAATACTCTGAGTTCTACTGAACCAGCTGTTGTAGCTCCTCAAGGCTTAGCACACCTTGGCTGCAACTCTTAGCAAGGGATCAGTAGGTAACACATAGTGTAGGTAGGTGCATCACTTACACCACACTAGAAGCAGTATGTCGGCCACAGGAGGAAACACTGAGTCTCCCCTTGTGTCAGTTGACCCTCCACAGGTCATCCCTTCAAAATATACTGCTCTTAGCTTCCATGAGATGAGACAAGTGTGTACTCTCAGGAAACTAAAACAGGGGTCTAACCCCACCACTTCCTTTCTGATTGGTCTCTTAGAGGCTTATGATGCCAGTAGGGCTGGTAACCCAGACCCTTCTAATCCAGATGGAAGTTTGCCCTCCTTACAGGGTCCCTTTGATATCCATCCCCTCCTTGAGGCAGATGTTGCTGAGGATGAGGATGAGTTATCAGGGGATGAGGCAGATAAGGGACAGGTAGAAGTCAGCAGACTAAGCAGGTCCAACTTAAGCAGACATGAGCTTGGTACTGGGGAACTCCTGGGCCCACTCTCAGGTCAGCTTAACATTGGGAATGGACGAGTTAGGTCTCTATCAAGAGGCTCTAGCAGATCCTTTCGAACCAATGGCTCTCTCAACTCTTCTCACAGAGGAATGTCTTCCCCTAAGAGGAGAGTGTATGAAGCTGAAGAAAGGGCAGTCAAACTGAGGATTGAAAGGGAAGAACTTGCCCTGGCCAAAGAGAGACTTGCCCTTGCTAGAGAGCAAGAATTATGTGGGCTAGTTCCCACTGGTGGCAGCAATAAACCTAGCAATAGGGAAAGGAGTTTTGATACAAAGCACCTGAATAAGATAGTGCCCCCCTTTAAAGAAGGGGATGACATCCACAAATGGATTACTGCTTTGGAGAGAGCCTGCACTGTGCAGGGTGTTCCCCAAAGTAAGTGGGCAGCTATCTTGTGGCTCTCCTTTGATGGTAAAGGTAGAGATAAGCTCCTCACCACAAGGGTGGAGGATGCTAACAATTACCAAGTCTTGAAAAATGTACTGGTTGATGGGTTTGGTTTAACCACTGAACAATACAGGATGCTGTTCAGAGACACCCAGAAAACTCAGTCTCAAGATTGGACTGACTTTGTTGATTGTGCCACTAAGGCTTTTGAAGGCTGGCTACTGGGTAGTAAGGTTACTGATTTTAAAGGATTGTATAATCTAATTATGAGGGAGCAAATCTTAAATAATTGTCAGAACCAGTTATTACATCAGCACCTGGTAGACTCTGAGTTGACCTCTCCACAGGAATTGGGTAAGGGGGCAGACAAATGGGTCAGAACCAGGGTTAGGCCTAAAAACCAGGGTGGTGACCAGAAAAAGGAATCAACCAAGCCTCAAGAGAAGGGTGGGGATAAATCCACAGAGAAGACTTCCCTAGGGCCCCAAAACTCCAACAAGGGTGGTGGGTCCCAGAACACTCCTTCAGAACAGAAGAAACCTTATTGCCATACCTGTAAACAGGTGGGCCATTACAAAAGTGATGCCAGTTGCCCTAAAAATGGTAATAAGGGAAATACACCCCCAGGTAATACTCCTAAACCTCCTGTTACCACTAGTGGTAATCCCCCAGGTGGTGGGAGTGCCCCCAAGAATGTGGTGGGCATTACTTTGGGCAATCAGGAGGACTATGGCTTAGCCAGGTTCCCTGGCCACACTCTTGTCTGTGAGACTGGCATGGGGTTTGCCAACTTCACTACTGGACCCCACATTTTGGGAAAGTATAGACAAGAAGTGTTAGTGAATGGTCAGAAAGTTGAGGCATTCAGAGACACAGGGGCCAGCCTCACCATGGTGAGTGACCATCTGGTCCCCTCTGCTCAACTGACCCCTGGTTTTACTTATCAGGTGACAGACATTCATGGAATAAAGAGAAGGCATCCCATGGCAGTAGTCAAGCTCAGCTGGGGTAATGTCACAGGGCCCATGAGAGTGGCAGTGACAGATAACCTACCTGTAGATTGCTTACTGGGGAATGACCTGGAACTCTCAGCATGGGCTGAAGTGGAACAAGAAACTCATTCCAGAATGATAGGCCTATCCAGACAGGTTAGTGGGGCAGTAATAGCTACAGCCCCAGTCCAAGCACCAGTCCTCCCTGAAAAGGTTGGCAAGGTTGAAATGGTCTCAGCCTCTACTCAGACAGATAGTGAGGTTGTGAAGCCTGAAACAATGGATCACTCCACTCAAACAGAGAGCCTTGAGGAGGAAGAAGAGTCTCCCCCCTCCCAGACACTAGGTGAGAGCCAGCCTCCTCAGGGAACTGACTCTACCCCTGTTGAAGGAACTGCCCCAGAGGTAGTCAGGCCTAGCCTGGCAGAGCCCCTGATGGCAGTGGACCCTTCCCAGGTGGGACCCAGTCTGGAGCAGGTAACCTGCACCTCTCTACCCTGCCTCAGTCAGCCCAGGGCTGAAGAGACCAGGGAGGCCAGTGGTGGACCCCAAAGGGCCCCCTGTCCAAAAGAACCACTTAATCAGCAGATTAGGGTCACTGAAGCTGGTAAACCCAGCCAAGTGAAAATAAGTCAGACTCCTGAGGGATCCCCCTTAAAAGTAGTTAGGGAACTCCCACAGCTGGACACTGTTGGGCACAGCCAAACATGGGGCCTAAAAACCCCAGACCTGACCTGTCCCTCCAGTAAGCCAAACAGAGGGACCCAGCCTCCAGCTTTAGGTAGCCAGAGGCTGACCCTGAGAGCTCAGTGCATCTCAGCTAAAGAAAGAAAGGCACATATGATGGATGGTGATTGGAGGAAGTTGAGCCCAAAGGTAGAGGAGCCTCACTTCAGTACTCCATCCCAGCATCAGCCTTCTTCTTTCCCAAGACACACCAGAGACAGAGATTCCCTATGGTGGAGACCCTCAGATACCCTTAGGGTGAGGGGTTGCCTAGTGGACCATGACACAGGGGGAAACCAAGCCAGAGCTGGTCCTTCCTTATATGGCCACTTAGGTAATAGAGGCTTACCTGGACAAGGATAGCCTTATCTCCTTTCGTTTGGGGGGGGGTTGTGTAGGAAGGTACATCCTGACTATGGTTGCCCCCAACTTTTTGCCCTGTGTTTTAGCTGGTTTTGGACATAGTCGACCTGGGACCCTGCCAATCAGGACCCCAGGCCTACTGCTCTCTCTTTAAAATGGATTCCATGTACCCTAGGTACATTTCCAATTGGTACTGGGCCACCCTATCAGACCCTGTAACTCAGGGCATAGGTGTACCCAGGGCTGCCAGGGGCTGCAGCATGTATTGTGCCACCCCTGGCTGGCCTCCTAAATTTGACACAACTGGCTGCATGACAGCTGGGGCAAAGTCGTGTAATCACCCTTTGCTGTAGGTGTAGTATACCTATACCTAACCCTAAAATGGACACACAGATTCCTATCAGTCACTCCTATGGCAGGCCTTGACAATCCTGAAGGCAGAGTGCTTGGAATCGTGTGAGATGGTGCTCTGGCATGAGCTGAGCCTGTCTGCAGCTTGCGGAATCAAGTCCTAATAGCTGTTCCATGATATCGCATACCATATACTCTTAAGTGCATTATAATCCTCGCGGTTAAATGCTATCTTTGGTATTGCTTTATCAAAACATGTCGAGTAAGGTGTCATACGAATTGGAATACTAACCCCTCGCCAATTCTGGCGACGGGGTTAGCATTCCACCCTTCTAGAGGGACACGACATGTATGTAACTGTGAACCCCGGTTAAAGTTAACTGAAGCCTCAGCTCCACAAAATGGATGCTGCCACCACAGACACGAGTCTGACCCCCTGCAGCTGGGAGTCCTTCCAGCGAGGGGAGCCTGGACAAAGGGTTTCCTGTCAGGGGCGGTGCTAGCACCGTCCCAGACATGGTTTTGTGTATCCTGGGTAGGCAGGGCTTTACAGGAAGGTGACTGCTGAGTGGCACCCCGGTGCTCACTACGCATAGGCCGGTCTGAACCAGTTCCAGGGGCACACCAGCCCCTGGCCTGGGGAAGTCCGGCATGGCTGAGGGGTGTAACCACCCCCCACCTAGTCCCACCCATAGGCAGGACCTAGTCACCGGGTCAGCCCCCTTTTTTAGTATAAAGATGGGAGCGGGCCCCCTGTTAAAATTAGATCATCTTTGGAATCAAGATACCACTTTCTTCGAAAGGACTTCACGATTTCTTCTTCAAGATTCTCCCTTGTGGCTAAGGAGTAGTCACCCTGCATCCGCAGGCACCATCCTAAAGAACACTGCGGTCTGCTGCAAGTCCTTCATCACGAATCCGACGACCCAGCTCGACGAGACCCGGCTTCCCTGGCCCCTCTGACCTCTACTCACCTCTACAGCCCAGCTGAGAACCGTGAGTGCGACGAGACCTCAAGGGACCGACGATCGCCAAGACTGCACGACATCTTTACTGCAAGCCCACCGTGTCCTCCACTGGTGAGTGCTTTGGGGTCCGAGAAGCCCCGACCCTGCGCAGCTCCAGCACCCAAGATCAGCCCCCCTGCATCTCCACGATCTGCGTGGGGCCCTTCTGCTGTTTGCTGTGCACCGCGTTGTTTGGCTACTAGCCGGCTGGCTTGTGGCCCTCTGAACGACGCCCAACGACTTCACGACTGCTGGTCTGGTTGCTCCAGGCTGGCCTTTGCTTCCTTCTTCAAGAGAGGCACCCCGGACCCTCCTGGTCCACTCCAGACGCCATTTTAGGTCCACCGCGTGGGCTTGAATTTGCCAAGGCTTTGTTGCCCAATCCTGGGTCCAGCGACGCCGACAGCTTCTATCTTCGTGGGACAGCTCGATCCTCCATCCTGGTCGCCGACAACGCCTCCTGGTCCGTGAGATCTTCGAGTCAAGCGTCACCCACTCACCTAGTCGAGGTGGCTACCATCCGGTGCCCTCCTGGTGCCCACTGACTACTGGCTAGTAGTCTCGAACTTGGTCCCCTCTGCTTTCAGGTGTCATCTATCTTCAAGATCCAGGCTTGGATCCGACTGAACTTTCTTCACTGGTCACCGGCCAGCATCTTTTCTTCCGGCTCCTGGTCCGTCTACGAGGATTCCCGACGTCTTTTCAGACCTATGCAGCTGCAGCCCCTGGGCTAGGTAACTTCGGCATTTCGGTGCCCCAGCATAGCCTCACTATCCAAGGGTCAGAATCTACTTTCGTTTTCTCCCTACCAGGTCGGGTTCGCCCGAGAACACTAACTTTCTAATTCCTAGCTACCATAGACTTTTGTCCCGCATCTCGCGTGAGAGTGCACACACTGCACCCGAGTCCCCTAGGCCTCCTAGACATAATCTAACGATTCCCTAGTCAAGTCCTAGCGATTCCAAAAGCTATTAGTACTGTACTTACCTGCTAGGAATTTCGCATTCCACTTTCAGAGTATATGGTTTTCCGTGCCCCTCGGGCATTTGTATATACTGTGCTAACTTAAGTATTTTTGTAAGAGTTTTGGTTTGTGCTTAGTACCCTGTCCTCATAAAGAGTACAGGGCTGTTGTGATCTTTAAATAAATAACTGTTTATTTTCATAACACTTGTGTGGTGTCCTTTCACTTGGTATTCAAGGGGTATATGTGTGGTAAACAGCTGGCTTAACGCGCCCTCTCGAGTCTTTAGCCTTAGACTGCTCGTATCCACGCTACTAGGATAGCTGGTCTATAAGGTTGACTTACAACCAATCATCAATAAGGGTTGCTGGACTGATACATAGTGTTCACTAGAATAGTGAGCACTGCATATCAGGCCACCTTCTCACAGCTGTAGGTACAAAAGACAATGGAGAAAGGCCTAGGCCTCATTACCTTTTGTAGCATATCACCCTCTTTGTGCAAAAGAGACCAAACTTTGGCCTCAGCCAATCAGAAGTGCCTCACCACTTAGAACCTTCCTGAAGGAACCTCAGAGCCTCAGATTTTCGTAGCCGTTGTGTACTGAGACACCAGCTGTGCTGTAGGCTGAGCTTTCCCAGGGGAGGTGGGTGGGCGCATGGGAATCTATGAAAGTTACCAATACTGGGGAACTAAAGTTACAGGTAAGTAACTTGTTTTCTTACCCCAGTATTGGAACTTTCATAGATTCCCATGCTTTGTATCAGAGTAGTAAGCAGTTAGCAAGATAATCACGTTTTGCATTGTAAATAATAGCAGTAGAGAACATGACATTAGATACAAAATGTGAAAAATGGAAGGTGGGAAGAAAGGAAAGCTCACCATTAGTGGAAGAGGTTCCTCAGGACAGCCTGTCCAACTGCTGCATCCTCTTGTTGCAGAGATTCCAAGCAGTAGTGCTTGGTAAAAGTGTGGACGCTGCTCCAGGTTGCAGCCCTGCAGATGTCCTTAATTTGCACCCCTGCGAAGAGTGCTGTGGTGGAAGCCACAGATCTTGTGGAATGCGCTCGTATCTTTCCAGTCAGAGGTTTACCAGCAGTCCTGTGACAATGTAGTATAGCGCTTGTGATCCACCTTGAAACACCCTGTTTGGATAGTGGAAGGCCTTTACTCGGTCCCCCGAAGGCCACAAACAGTTGGGTAGATTTTCGAAAATCCTTAGTACGTTGTAAGTAAAACTTTAAGCATCGCTGCACATCCAACGAATGCAACGCTTTTTCCGCTGGTGTGGAAGGCTGAGGAAAAAATGTTTTCAGAATGACCAGTTCATTCAAATGGAAATCCGAGGGAACCTTTGGCATGAACCTAGGGTTAGTCCTCATGATGACAGTGTTCCTCTTGAATTGAAGGAAAGGTTCTTGAATGGTCAAAGCCTGTAATTCCCCTACACGCCGAGCCGACGTGAGAGCGAGGAGAAGAGCCAATTTCCACGAAAGGTATTTGATGTCAGAACGATGGACTGGTTCAAAAGGGTCCTTCATGAGTTGAGAAAGGACCAAATTCAAATGCCATGTTGGAGGAGGCGGTCTCACTGGTGGATAGACCCTGAACAGGCCCTTAAGGAATTGTTTGATTATCCTTGAAGACCATAATGAAGGTCCAGATTCCGTCCTTCTGAATCGTGACAAAGCAGCCAAATGGACTTTAATTGATGAATGGGCTAGACCAGACTTGGCCAAGGACAGTAGGTAAGGGAGGACCTGATGAGGTTTGGAATTGAATGGATCAATGTGTTGCTGTCGACACCAACAACAGAATCTTCTCCACTTAAGGCGGTAAGTTTTGTTAGTTGAAGGGGCCCTTGCTTGGGACAAAACTTCCCTAACTTCCTTTGATAAAGGCAAGTTCATAAATTCTCGCTGCTCAGGAGCCATGCAGTCAGGTGTAGCGACTGAGGATCTGGATGCAAAATCTGTCCTTCGGACATCGTGAGAAGATCCGGCAGAATTTGGAGAGGTAAAGGAGGAGCAATCGACAACAGATGGAGCTCCGTGAACCAGAACTGCCTCGGCCAAGCCAGGGCGATCAGGATCATCCTGCACGGTTCCACCTTGAATTTCCTGATTAGTCGTGGTATCAGAGGAATGGGAGGAAAAGCGTAGACAAATGTCTTCGACCAGGGAATCGAAAGGGCATTTCCCAGAGAATTTGGATGGGGAAGCCTGCTTGCGTAAGACCGGCATTTCTTGTTGGTCGGGGTGGCAAACAGGTCGATGTCCGGTCTTCCCCACCGGCTGAAGACTTGTTCCAAGACGTCCTGATTCAACTCCCATTCGTGGCTGACCGAGGAGGACCTGCTCAGTCTGTCGGCGTTTTCGTTGAGGACGCCAGGCAAGTGTTCTGCCATCAGGAACATTTTGTGTCGGATCGCCCATTCCCAAACCTGCTGGGCCTCTTGTGACAATGGGCGCGATCTGGTCCCTCCTTCCTTGTTCACATAGTGCATGGCCGTGGTGTTGTCCGTCCTGATTAGCACTTGTGAACCTTCCAGGCGAGGAAGAAACGCTTGCAGAGCCAGACGTATCGCCCTGAGTTCTAACAGGTTGATGTGGAGGCATTTTTCCTGGGGTGACCAATGACCACTGACATGAAGGTCCTGTAGTACTGCTCCCCAACCTTCCAGCGACGCGTCCGTCGTTATCACTTGTGGAGACGGGTCGCTTGCGAAGGATAGGCCTTGGGACAAGTTGTCTAGGTCTGTCCACCATAGGGCCGCATTCTTCATGTCCGGAGTGATAGCCACTCTGTCGTCGAAGGAACCGTGGACTTGCCGCCATTGATTGTCCAGTTGTTCCTGCAAGGGACGCATCCTCAGTCTGCAATGGGGGATCAGTGGAATACACGATGATATTACTCCCAGCAGAGACTTGTAGCGGCGAACTGAAAGAGACTTTTTTGTTTGTAAGTCTTGGGCCATCGACTGTAAATTTGTGCCTCCTTTCCAGAGTAGGAAATGCTCGTGAAAGCTTTGAGTCCAAGATGGCTCCCAGAAACCGGGCTCTTCTGGACGGGATCTGGCAAGATTTCTCGTCGTTTAGAGTGAGACCCAGGTTTTGGAATAAATTGGTACATGCTTGAACCGCCTGTAGCGCTGCCTCTCTGGACGGAGCTTTCAGTAGCCAGTCGTCCAGATAGGGGAAGACTTGAAATTTGTGCCTCCGCAGGAAAGCTGCTACTGGAGCCAGCACCTTCGTGAATATTCTTGGGGCTGAGCGGAGTCCAAAGGGTAAAACCCTGAATTGGTAATGGCTCTTGGCTACTGTGAAGCGCAGAAACCTTCTGTGTGCTGGGTGAATCGGAATGTGAAAATAGGCATCTTCGAGATCGAGTGTGGCCATGTAATCCCCTGGGTTGATTAGCTTCAAGATGTCCTGGAGGGACACCATCCTGAAGGACAGAGAAATGAGATAGGTGTTTAGCCCCCTGAGGTCTAAAATGGGGCGCCACTTGTCGAGCGTTTTCTTCACCAGGAAGAACCTGGAATAAAATCCCTGTTTTTTTTGGTTCGATGGAACTGGCTCTATTGCCCCTTTTCGGAGCATTTGTTGAACTTCGAGCCGAAGAAGACGCTGGTGTTTTGAAGGAGTGGCTGCCGGGGGCTTGGGTGGCGGAACTTGAGTGAACTCCAAGGTATGCCCTTTCCGAATGATATTGAGCACCCAACGGTCCGATGTTATTAGGGACCAGTTGTGAAGGTATTTGTTGACCCTGCCTCCAACTGATGACTTCCTGGAGGAGGGTCCAGTAGGAAGAGCCAGGAGGCCGCTATTGGCGCTTGGACGAATCTCGTCCTCGCGCACCCTGCTTTCCTTTACCGTAAGGGCTGGAGTAGTTGGTAGACTGGCCCTGACGCTGTTGGTAAGATTGGCGGTGTTGCTGGGAACTGGATCCTGTGTTGGAATAACGTTGCTGTTGGAAGGATCCTCTATAAGTACCACCCCTGCCTCTGGAGCCCTTGAAGGGGGACTTCCTGTATTGGAGTGTTCCTAAAGACCTAGCGGTCTCTGTGTCTTTTTTAATATCTTGCAGGGTGTCGTCAATGAGCTTGCCGAATAGAGCTTCTCCATCAAAGGGGAGATCCAATACTTTATTCTGGACCTCCGGGCGGAACCAAGTAGCTTTAAGCCACCCTTGGCGACGGAGTACTGCTGCTCCAGCCAGTGAACGAAACGCTGTAGTGGCAATATCCATTGCGCAATCGATGATTTCCATCGACGTCGCTTCTCCCTCCTGCAAAACTTTCTTCGCCTCCGTCATAGATTCAGGAGGCAGCTGGTCAAGATACGGGAAGACATCGCACCAGAGTTGACAGTCGTACCTACCCAGGATGGCTAAGGCATTAGCTGCTCGCACCAGCAAACTTACCATCGCTGAGAATCTTTTCCCCACGTTATCTAACCTCCGACCTTCCTTGTCCGGAGGAGTTGTCAGCGGAGCTGAAGGGTTGCGCGATTTCCTCTGCGCTGCCTGCGAGATCACAGAGTCTGGCCTTGGATGACCTGTCAAGGCCGCTGGGGCATCATCAGTCGCCTTGTACTTTTTTTCCAGACGCGGTAGCACCGGCACCACCGTCGCCGGGTGTGTCATGGTTTTTTTTTTTTTTTTTAAATCTTTATTAATAGGAAGGAATAGTGGTTAATCAGTTACATACATTTTATGGTGTGTGTTACAATCCGTACTTTCCAACATTGATATGCGGCAATAGACTTCATCGTAGCAAGGACCGTGTCACATTAAATCGTAGGTGATTAGTAAATACAGCATTCGATGGTCTTTTTGCTAGTATTGTGTTTCTCTAGACCCCTTCCCTTCTTATACGATGCAATAGTAATTCACTTTTCTATAATACAAAAACGGTAAACTTCCCAGCCCCCCTCCCCCAACCATGTGTCATCATAGCTTGTGTTTCCACTCTCCTCCCACATCAGCATTTGTTTTAGTTGGCACGTCGGTATATAGCCAGGTCCGAGCCAATAATGTCATGTTGTGTTGTCACCGATGTGACCACCCCGTTACTCCTCTTCCCCCTCCGAGTCAAGGTCTTCTCCCTCTGGTAAGGGGTCACAAATTTCCCCTCTGTAGACATTCCATGCCGCCCAGACTTTGTTCCATTTGCGGGGCGCTGCTCGTAGTACGTACACTGCCCTTTCAGTTACCATTAGGATGTCCATGTTTTTAGCCCATCTACTGGCGGTGGGTAGTTCTGGTGTGCCCCACTTCTGCGCTATATCCCGCTTAGCCACTGTCATAGCCAGAGTTGCCCAAATCAATTCGTATCTACCCAGGTCATTGGGGTCCCAGATGTTCAATAGGCACTTGCGTGGTTCAGGCAGTATAGAGTGTTTAAGGGCTTGGGAGATCGAGCGCAATATTTGTTTCCAGAATTCACGTATTCGTGGACACTCCCATAGCGTGTGTAGCAGTGTCCCCTCCTCCCCGCAGCCTCTCAAACAGAAGGGATGTGGTGCTCTCAGAATTTTATGGAGTAGCGTCCTGGTATAGTAAATGCGGTGCAGGATTTTAAGTTGCACCAGTCTAAGTTTACTGGATATTCCAACCCCTCTCGGGGAGGCCAGCGCTTCATTCCATTCAAACTCATCTGTCTCGCCTAGTTCCCCTTCCCATTTTTCTTTAAGTTTCAGCGTTGGGTCTTTGAGGTTGTTGATCAGTTTTTTATATGTAAGGGAGGTAGCGCTTTGGACCATGAATTCCGTTAGCAGTCTATCCTCTAACGGGGAGGAGTCAGGTAGGACGCTACCTACCGGGATCGCCTGCAGCAATGCGTGTCTGATTTGAACATACCTGAACGTTTCCGTGGGCCCAAGGTCATACTGCTGTTGTAGGTGTGTAAATGGCACTACTGTGTCATGGTCCCAGAGGTCCCCTACTGTAGAAATGCCTATGGAGTCCCACCTCTCAAATCCCTTACAGCCTCTGAGGTTCCCCAATGCCTTCTTGTCCCATAACGGTGTCATCCTGGTGATTCGACCCACCCATCCCAGTCGAGCCTGCGCTATATGCCATAGAGCCGCCGTATGTTTGGTCGGACCAAGTAGGTTCTTAATTTGTGACTTGTTATAGAGCACAGACAGCATACAGTCCGTACCGAGTTGTGACCAGTCTGCTCGATAGGCAGGGTCTTCTTTCGGGGCGTGGATCCAGTAGTTTATAATTTTCAGTTGGGCCGCCCAGTAATATAGTTGGATGTTGGGGAGCGCTATTCCTCCCTCGTACCAGCTTTTGACCAGCTTGTCGTAGGCAATTCGTGCCGGGCCATTATTCCAGAGCAAGGTATTGACCAGCGCTACGATCTGCTTAAAGTATCGAGGCGGCACCAGGTGTGGGGTATTTTCTAGAACATAGAGGAGCCTCGGGAGAGTCATCATCTTGTATAATGCAGCCCTGCCCAGTAGGGTCAGGGGGAGGGTCGCCCAGTGTTTAACATCCGCTCGCAGGCGATCTATGGGTGGTTTCAGGTTGCTGGCAAAAAAGTCTGCTTCCTTACTTGTGATAATAATACCCAAATACTTGAAGGAGGCCGTCACCGTGAGCAGAGGACAGGTCTCCTGTAATCTCGGCGCCGGGCCCCTTAATGTATATATGGTAGATTTCTGCCAATTTATGGTGTAGCCTGACGTGTGCCCGTGAGTGTTACAGAGGTCCAGTAGGGCCGGGATGCCGGCATCAGGTGCAGTCATGTAGATGAGCATGTCGTCTGCATATAATGAGACCTTGTCCTCCCAACTCTCCTCCCACCGAATGCCTGCGAACAAGGGCGTTGACCTGATCTGAACTGCCAGGGGCTCAAGCACCAATGCGAAGAGCAGGGGGGACAAGGGGCACCCTTGTCTAGTTCCCCTGCCTAACAGGAATCTTGGCGATATGTGGCCATTGGCTACCACTTGTGCGACGGGCTTCGTATAGAGCAGCCGTATCCACGCTATGTATTTCGGCCCAAATCCCATACGTTCTAATACCATGAAAAGATACTCCCACTCTACAAGGTCGAACGCCATTTTAGCGTCGAGAGAGAGAATCGCTGCCTGCTCTGTGAGGAGGTGCGCTCGGGCCATCACACCGTGTACCCTTCGGAGATTCATCGCAGTGCTCCGGTGAGGCATAAAGCCCGACTGGTCAGGATGGATCAAGGTGCCGAGGTGGGGCATCAATCGGGTGGCCAGAAGTTTAGCCAATATCTTGGCCTCAACATTTAGTAACGATATCGGGCGATATGAGGTACACTCAGTCGGGGGTTTCCCTGGTTTGGGTATCGCCACAATCGTGGCTGTGCGTTGGTCTAGCGGCAGTTCCGCTCGATCCCTGCTGTCTAAATACATGGCCAGTAATGGGGCACCGAGTTCTGGAGCCATGGATTTGTACCACTCTATCGGTATCCCATTCGGGCCTAGCGCCGTGTGTCATGGTTTTTATGCCCTCTTTCCATAGGTGATCCACGATTGGAATAGACCTGGCAGTTTTTCGAAAGGGTTCTTTAAAGTCATATAGAAAACAATCTGTGGTGACTTTAGGCATTGCTAATTTAAATCTTGCCGCCGCTCTTTCCATTTGCTGATGGAAACCTCCAATATCCGCTGGCGGGGAGTCCGCCGGGTCCGGATTTGGTGATGCGGGATTGTCAATAACGTACTCATCATATTCCGTGTCGGGATTAGAGACGTGATCCGACTGCTGATCCTCATCCGAGGATTCATCAACATCATGTGATCTCGGTAACCCAGAGGAATCCTGAGGGACGGCTGCTTGAGGCTGTGGAGAGGTTGGAGCCGAGAGAGTAGGTGGCACCAATGACGCCTGAACCCTTGAAGGTGTAGCAGGCGTTGATGTATTCGGCAAAGGTCTACTTGCCTTAGACTTATAGTCCTGTAGCATCCTATGTAGATCCTGTAGGAAAGATGTTGGCACCGAAACCATTTCCTGGTCAGATTGCTGCTGTTGCTGTTGACTATGACCATGCTCCTCGTGGGTATATTCGCCCTCTGAATCAGTGTCTTGGCATTTGACAAACAGTTGCGAAGGACTATTGGCATAGCTATATGCATCTTGGTCATCTTCCTCTGATTGTCCCTCTTGCAGGAGCATTGTTGGTAGCAGAGGGGACACTGTCCTTGGAGAGGTCATCTCCGGTGTGATCCGCGTCACAGAAATGGTGATACGCTTTTCTGTGGACAAGATCGTGGGTTCCGTAGTCGACGGTTGTATACACGCCGTCGAGATAGGGGTCGTGGACGTCGTCGACGACGACACTGTCGACACACCAGCTGTCGTCATAGTCACCGTAGTAGTCGTCGACGCCCTCGTCGACGAGACCGCAGTCGCCGACACCGTCGTCATCGCCGTCGACGGGACTCTCGTCGTCGACACCGTTGTCATCGTCGTCGACGGGGCTTTCGTCGTCGACTGGGCCTTCGTCGTCGACGGGGTCTTCGACGTCGACGGGGCCTTCGTCGTCGACGGGGTCTTCGACGTCGACGGGGCCTTCGTCGACGGGGCTTTCGTCGTCGACGGCTCCTTCGTCGACACCTGTGAAGCCGGTACCTTCGTCGTCGGCGCCTTTAGTTTCTCCGTCGACGGTGAGGACTCCGCCGTCGACGGTCTCGATGTCGACGAACCTCCAGTCGACGGAGCCTTCGATGTTCTAGTCGACGGGCCTCCCGCTGTCGACGTCTTCGTCGTCGAGGGCTTAGAAGTCCTCTCAGAAGACTGGCATGAAGGTGTTTTGAAGGCTGTGGAAGTCTTCGCACCTGTAGACTGCATAGAAGGTCCATCCCTCTCCTTTACACTTCCGTGAGGAGATTTGCTGGGACCTGGGCTCTCAGACTCACTGGGGGTCTTTTTTGAGGCCTTAGAAGATCGTCCCACAGAAGAAGAAGGGGAACCCCTACCCCTTTTCACTGACCTTCTAGTAGAAGCCATCGATCCAGCATCTTCACTGTCACTGGAGACAGTATCCTTCCGTGATTTAAGCCTTTGCAGCCATGTCAGGAGCCTACCCTCACGGTCCCGGAGGGTCTTGGCAGAAAAAGAGCGACAAATTGCACAGCCAGCCACCTGGTGGTCAGGATAGAGGCAATAAATGCAGTCCTTATGCTTATCCTCCACAAAAAGCCTTTTCTTGCCACAGGAGGAACAAGGCTTGAAAAGTGCTTTTTTCTTCTCAATTTCCGACATTTTTCAGGCAGCAACAATCCTGACGAGAATCTGAAAGATCCTGAAGAAAATCCTGAAGAAAAAACCTGAAGAAAAACCTTTAGAAGAGTAGAAGTTGAGCAGAGCTCAAAGGAGACTCCCTAGCACAACGTGCGGTAGAAAATCTGAGGCTCTGAGGTTCCTTCAGGAAGGTTCTAAGTGGTGAGGCACTTCTGATTGGCTGAGGCCAAAGTTTGGTCTCTTTTGCACAAAGAGGGTGATATGCTACAAAAGGTAATGAGGCCTAGGCCTTTCTCCATTGTCTTTTGTACCTACAGCTATGGTATTTTTGTTACCGAGACTCCCATTCCGACGACGAGGAATGATACAAAGCATGGGAATCTATGAAAGTTCCAATACTGGGGTAATCTGTCCATTCTATATTTTTGATTCGATATTATTGTCATTCTATTCGATATTTTTGTAGTCTATATTTTGTCTTATCGATATTCTGTCTACTCGATATCTATAACTCGATATTTAGCTACCTCGATATTTTTGTGGTCGATATTATGTCTGTATACCTACATCTATTAATGAAGATCCCGAAATGGAGAGCAAAATGCTACTTCTAGACCTTGTTCTCCATCATCTGAATTTTAATGAGTCAGAAATACCCTCCAAGGGTGTAGCTATCAATAGTGCAACAGCAGCAGTGGCACGGGCCCCAGTGACTCTGAAGCGCCCACTGCACCACACTTATAGTTACCTTTTGGAGAAGTGTGGCTCAATGGTTAGAGCGGCAGACCCTGATGCAGAGGTCTGGCCAGGGACCAGGGTTCAATTCCCCGTCTCAGCGGGTCTTGGGCTCATAATTCCAAGGACCTGATAATTCTCGCCTCGGTGCCTATTCCAATCATGGAGTCCCACTCTGCAACTCTGGGCAATCGCTTGCTTAAACTCCACAACGGCCCCCACAACGCTAAGGATGCCTGGCCTCTACCTTGGGGGTGCCCAGGAGTGGACGCCTCACAGGGAAAGCCATGATGGGTTCCACAGCGGTATTCGTACAAGCGCCTTGAGACCCTTGCGGGTGAGTAGTGCGCTATACAAGTATCAATTTACAATTTACATTTTTACTACCAAATCAGGGGATGGGGTGGGCAGTATCCTGGATTGCTTGAGGATCCACTGCACTCTTACTACACCACTGACATTCCCATCCTTGACAGTATTGAGATAGGATCCTATGTGACAGTATTCATGACTCTGCCGTCCAATAAACAAAGATGTCAGCCGCCAATCCCAAGCATTGTAAGACCACTGGGATCTCCTTCTCTTTTTATGGGAAGTGTTGTGTTTGCAGCTTGGCATTACGGATGCTTATATGGCTTCCTTTCCCTCATTTTCCTTAAAGATTCATTTAAAAAGGACGCAAGGTGGTTCACCTATGCAAGGCACCCAAATATGAATATTTATTTACCAGACATTGGCTGAAAAACTTCTTGATTGTACTCACACTAAAAATGCCCTTTTGTGCACAAGGTTTTATATATATTTTTTAAGTGCTCTGGGGTCCTGTACATCATTAGGATAAACTCAGTTTAATGGCTCTAATGACGATCCCATAATAAAAAAAACAGATTCTATTGCCTTTGCGAGTCAAAAAGGTATGCAGTTCTTGACAGGAAAAGAGGAGGTCGGGAGAAGCCTGAGGCATCAGATCGGGGATCTGATCCCTCTGGAGCAAGGGCCCTCACACACCTCAAGGGGTGTCCTGCATCATCATCATCATCAATCAGCTCCTCATTGGGCCAGTGCTACAATACCCAACTGACCCCTCTGGGGGGTCTTTGCCGGAGTTCTTTTGTTTTTGCTGATGTGAAGAGTGAGGTGCAGTGTGGGTGTGATGTGAGTAGACTGGTGTACATGTGAAGTTAAAAATAACTAAGGGATAACAAAAGCAATTTTAGAAGATGGGTCCCTTGTTATTGTTAAAAAATAATGGATGGGTAGGATTGGATACAATGGTTTGATCAAGCACAAAAGGTGATACTTAAGTTTGAGTTTAAAATATTTGTATAGCGCACTTTCACCAGCGGTTTCATGGCGCTGCAATAGACAGATCTCCAAAGTAGGAGTGGGGGAAACAGAATAGGAAAGGGGGAACATCAAGTGGTTTAGTTAAAACATTTGACAAATAGGTGGGCTTTAAGTTTCTTCCGAAATTGAGGGTACAGAGTTATAGATCTGAGCTCAAGAGGAAGAGAGTTCCACAGGAGTGGGGCAAGGGTTGCAAACTTGGATCCTCCCCATTTCTTTCTCCGAAAGCGGGGGGCTGAAAGCAGGAATTGCGAGGAGGAGCGCAGTTCTCTGGTTGGGACATAGGGAACGATTCCAGATGTTATAAAGGCGGAGTCGCGCCCAGACGTGCTTGAAACGTGATAGAAGCAAGTTTAAACTGGACGCGTTCGCGGACAGGAAGCCAGTGTAGAGATCTGAGAAGGGGAGTTACATGGTGGGATTTCGGGAGATTGAACACCAATCGTGCCGCCTGGTTCTGGATTAGTTGCAACCGCCGTAGACTATATGCAGGGATCCCCGCATATAGGGCGTTGCCATAATCCAGGCGGGATATGACCATTGCCAGAATGATCAGTTTCAAGGCATCGAAGGTAAAAAAGCGAGATACCTTGCGGATGGTGCGTAGTGACAGGAAGGAGGAGGACACCACGGAACTGACCTGGGAGTGAAGAGTGAGCTGAGAGTTGAGTTTGATACCTAAAGTTTTAACTGAGGTAGAGGGGGCCGGGGGAGAACCTAGGGAAGGGGGCCAAAAGAGTGAGGACCAAGGACTGGAGCAACCACCTTAAAAGAAGGTTGACATGTTTCCAGCATATTTACTGAAAGTGATCATGGCAATTTATCAGGACCAAGATCCTAATCTGCTCATGGTTGGGCCGATAAAGGGTGCATGATGGACAAACTGTACCCAACAACAATCACACAAGTATGTAGTATACCTTCAAGGTTAAAAAACGACCTGGAAAGAGAAAATAAAGCAAAGTGGATCAACAAAAATATGTTCAATGGCACGGTGTGTGGATGGACAGGTGCATATGGAGGTTATCTCCACCGTAATAGTGCAGGTGTGGATTGACCTAACGGCAAAATTACCTAAAAAGAAGTGCACCCACCGACAGACAGACAAGTAACACACACAAAAAGCCCAGATGCGCAGTTGGGGGACAGTGAAAACAGCAAATGCCTATGTCCCAAACAATGAGGCTTACTATGTCAGGGGAAGTACTTAACCCCAAAAATAAGTGGGAGACAAGAATGCTCACTATTGTTAAGCAACCCGAGGGAAAACAATCATGACATGAGTCCGTGGAGAGACTCACCCCACCCCCCCCGCCCCCCCTCCATCAGCCGCTCGCTTCATCTAAGGTGGCAGCCGCTCCTTGCATACGCTCCAGTGATGTGATATTCCAGTGGCCAGTAATTTTTTGCACCAGTTCCCATGTGTGTCAAATGCATTGGGCTTTTTAAAGGCTGCCCTCTCTACACACCAGTCACCTCAGTGGTGGCAGAGATCAGGGTAGGTCACATACTATTCGCACTCTGGACATACGTGAGTATTTACTCCTTTAGATCAACACTCCTGGCATTCCGACTGACCTACTCGTACTTATATGAAGCTTACAATTGTTTTCCCTTAGGTACCTTAACGCCAGTGAGCGTTCTTCTCTGCCACTTATTGTTGGGGATAAGAACTTCCCCTGACATGGCAATCCTTTATGTTTGGGACACAGGCATTTGTATTTTCCTTGTCCCTTAACTGCATATCTGTGCTTTTGTTGAGTGTTACATGTCTGTCTGTCCGTAAGTGCACTTATTTTTAACCTCTTCCGCGCTACCGCGTTTTCCCGCTGTGCGCTGGATTTTTAAAAATCCCGCGTTACGTGACAAAGCCAGCTCGTCATGCGCGTAGCGCAGGTAACGCCCATGACGAGCTGGCTTTGTCATCCGCGTTGAAGGGGTTAAGTTAATTTTTATGTTAGGTTTATCCACACCTGCACCATTAGGGTGGAGATGACTCACGCATGCACCTGTTCATCCGCACAGCATACCACTGAATGTATTTTTTTGATTCACTATGACTTTGAAGGTCATTTTTTAACCCTGAAGGTATTCTCCATACTGGTGTGATTGTTGTTGGGTACTGTCTATATATCATGCACCCCGTATCGACAGAATAACGAGTAGATTAGGAAATTGCACCTGATGAACTGCCATGATCACAATTACTATAAATAGGCAAGAAACGTGTCAACCTTCTTTTAAGTATCACCTAGTGTGCTCATTTGGACCATTGTATCCACTCCTAGGCAGCCATTTTTTTTATTTTTTTGTGATAACCAATTTTATTGACATTTTAAACAACAAAGTAAACATAGCACCACTTTGACATATTAGACATTTCAATACATTTACAAGTGATTTCCCCCATCTGTTCGTTTGAAGTAGGAGCCCACCCGTGGTGTGGATACTCAATTCAACGGTCCCATCCATTTGCCCCATACAGGGTCATGTTTAACTGGGCACCCTCTTGCTTCGTATACAGCTTTTTCTTGGATAGTGCACATATCTACACCCCTGCGCCATTTAGCAATAGAGGGAGATGTTGAATCTTTCCAGGCCGCTGCAATGTCTCTTTTGGATATCAGAATGGCTGTTCCAAGAAATAGTTTGTCAGTCTGGGAGCCATTCAGTCCCTCCATCACCCCGAGGAAAAGGGCAAGCAGATTGAGTGGGACCTCTCACCCCAATATGCCACTCAGCTCCTACACAATGGCTGCCCAATATTTAGAAAGGATAGCACAGGACCAAACCATATGGTAGAAGTTGGCTGGTTCTGCCTTACAGGGTTGACATTGTAGGCTTGGGAGGAAACCTGCTTTGTGGAGCTGCACAGGGGTAAGATATGCGCAGTGAAGGTAGTAGATCTGAATGAGGCGGAGCCTGGCCAATATGAACAATAGTTACTTACCTGTAAACTGTGGTTCTCCAGTATTGGTGTCTTTCATAGATTCACATGTTTGAATAATTCCCCGTCGTCGAAGTGGGAGTCCCACGGTACATAAAATAGTAGTAGAAACATATATACATAAAGTACATACATATATACATATATAGATAAATACAAAAGTATATAAATAGATATCAAAATATATCTAAAAGAAATAAAACCTTAAGGTACCATAGAACAACATTAGCCCATAGAAAGCATTGAGGGAGAGTTCACCTTAGTAACATATCCAAGTCGTTATAATAGTCCACATTCCAGCCAATCAGGCTGTAACACCCTCTAGAAGCTTCTCCTCAGAAGCTCAAGCCCTCAGATTTTCGTAGCACGAAAGAGACCAAAGAGTGCAGGAGGAGAAGAGAGCCTCTTAGAGGAGGAAGGGTGGGTCGCATGTGAATCTTCTCCTGTATTAGGGGTGTCTTTCATAGATTCACATGCTTGAATAAGAATAGAAAGCAGTACGCCATAATACCAGAGTCATAAAAGACAAAAAATAAAGAGCAAGCATATCAATACACATTAGCAACATGTACATGAATGCACAATAAAAACCTTTTATGATAGGAGGCGGGAAGCAACAGAGGCTCACCTTTATTTGAAGAGATTTCGCAGCACCGCTTGACCCACAGCAGTATCTGCCTCCAGACAATAGTGCCTCTTGAACGTGTGCCTGCTGGACCACGTTGCCGCCCTGCAGATCTGATGTAGAGGCACTCCAGCAAATAGGGCAGTAGAGGATGCTACTGCTCTCGTTGAGTGTGCTCGCACCGGAGCAGAAAGAGGCTTGCCAGCCCCTTGATGGCAGTAGGATATGGCAGAAGAAATCCAACGAGCAATGGTCTGTTTAGTGACTGGATGTCCCTTGCACATCCGTCCATAAGCCACAAAGAGCTGGTCCGACCTTCGAAAGGCAGCAGTACGTTGGATGTAGAATTTGAGGCATTGTTTCAAGTCCAGGGAATGAAGATTACGCTCAGCAGGAGACTGAGGGTTAGGGAAAAAGGTTTTGAGTATGACAGGTTCGTTAAGGTGGAAGTCCGAAGGGACCTTGGGTATAAACTTAGGGTTTGTATGTAGTACAACAGCGTCCTTGGAAAACTGAAGAAACGGAGGCAGGATTGTAAAAGCTTGCATGTCGCTCACTCTCCTGGAGGACGTCAGTGGGAGGAGGAGGGAAACCTTCCAAGTAAGGAATTTCAAATCTGCTGAGGGATAGGTTCAAATGGAGTCTTAAGAAGCTGGGCCAAGACAAGATTCAGACGCCAAGAAGGTGGAGGACGCCGGATAGGTGGCAACATCCAAAACAGACCTTTAAAGAATTGGCAAATGATCCGTGAGGAATATAAAGACGTGGAACCATCATGCCGAAAGCGTGAAATTGCAGCCAGGAAAACTTTGAGAATGGAATGTGAAAGTCCCGACTTTGCCAAAAGGAGGAAGAAGGGCAAGATTTACTCAGGAGTAGCGAGCATAGGATCAATGTTTTCCGAGTGGCACCAAACACAAAACCGCTTCCATTTCAATTTATAGGTTTTGGTGGTGGAGAAAGCCCGTGCGTGAGCAAGAACCTCTCTGCAGTCCGGATCAATATTTAGATGGGCAAACTCGTGGTGCTCAGGTTCCAAGCGTGAAGCTGGAGAGATGCCGGTTCTGGATGGCATATCTGCCTGTGGTTCATGGTGAGAAGGTGAGGCAGGGGGCGAAGAGGGATCGGATCGCACTGGGAAAAAAGAAGATCAGTGAACCATGGTCGACGTGGCCACCTGGGTGCAATCAACAGGATGTGACATGGTTGAAGTCTCATTCTGTGTAGGAGGCGAGGTATCAGAGGGATCGGCGGAAAAGCGTATACGAATTTTTTCGACCAGTTGATCGAAAATGCATTCCGGCTCGACCCTTTGTAGGGATGCTAACTTGCGTAACCATGGCATTTGCGGTTGAGTAGAGTCGCAAACAGATCCAGCTCTGGTTGGCCCCACAGGCGAAATACATACTCCAGAGTTGGTTGATGGAGTTCCCACTCGTGATTGTCTGTGGCCGATCTGCTGAGAGAGTCTGCAAGGGCGCTGGAGACGCCCGGTACGTGAACTGCAGTTAACTGGACTCGATGTTGTATTGCCCACTCCCAGATCTGTTGTGCCTGTCTGGAGAGCAGAAGAGATCTCTACCCCTTTACTTGTTGAGGTAGTGCATACTGGCGGTGTTGTTCGTACGCACCAACAGTGACTCTCCTACCACCAGCAGACGGAAAGATTTCAGTGCGAGAAAGATAGCCAAGAGTTCCAGCCGATTGATGTGCCACTTGCGCTGGTCTGCCGTCCATTTGCTGTTGACTGACAACCCTTCGAGGTGCGCACCCCAACCCTCTAAGGAAGCGTCCGTCGTAAGGGTAAGCGTGGGGGCTGTTTCCTGAAACAGACGCCCTGTTGCAGTGTTTGGAAGGTGAGCCCACCATTCCACTGCGCCCTGGATGCGAGAGGGGTCAGGAAGACTTTGTCCTTGAATGTCCCTGAGACTTGCTGCCATTGTTTGTTCAATTCTTCTTGGAGGACTCGCATGTGTAACCTGCAATTGGGGATCAGCGGTATGCAGGACGAGGTCATGCCCAGAAAGGATTTTAACATTCGGACAGAAACAGACTTTCTTGAGCGTAGAAGAGCCACCAGTTTGGCAATGCGATCTTGGCGCTCTTGCGAAACAAACACCTTTGCTAGATGTGTGTCTATTAATGCTCCTAGAAAGACTCTTTGTAGTGCTGGACGGACATGCGATTTCTCGTGGTTGATGGAAAGACCCACGTCTTGGAAGACTGACAGGCAAGTCTGAGTGTGTTGTTCTGCTGCGAGAAAGTTGGGGCCTTTATCAAGCAGTCGTCCAAATAAGGGTAGATTTGTATGCCCTGTAGGAGTAGATAAGCAGCAACCGGAGCCATGATCTTTGTGAAGACCCTCTGCGCGGAACGAAGGCCGAAAGGCAGAACCTTGAATTGGAAGTGTTTTGATCCTTCTTTGAAATGGAGGTACTTCCTGTGTCTTTGATGGATTGGCACATGAAAGTATGCGTCTTGGAGGTCGATTGTGGAGAGGAACTTCTCGGGATTCAGGAACTGTAAGATTTCCAACAAGGTCAGCATTCGAAATGTTTGGGACTTGATGAATTTGTTGAGGGCTCGGAGGTCTAAGATCGGGCGCCACTCTCCAGATTTCTTCCTGATAAGGAAAAAGCGGGAATAAAAGCCTGTCCCTTTTTGTAATTGAGGAACCACTTTGACTGCTTTTTTTTGGATCATAACTGCAACTTGTGCAAACAGTTCCTTCAGGTGCGCTGGAGGGGGACCAGAAGGAAGGCAGATCTCCAATCACCTCACCTTTAGAAAAATGCTAAAAACGAATCTGTTTATGGAGAAATAATTTTAGGATTGCTGCCTATACAGTACCTTCGTAGCCTGTTGTTGTCAAAGCGCGGAGATAACCCTTTCGGGCTCGATTCTTGCGCTATAGAAGCATATAAATAAATAAATAAATAAATCGGTTGGGAGGAAACTTGAGAAATTCGAGAGCAGGGCCTTTTGAGATGACATCCAAGACCCAAAGATCTGAAGTTATTTTCGACCAATGGCAAAAGTTTTGGGAGATTCGACCTCCAACCTTCAGAGCAGGATAAGACTTGGTCTTAAGAAAGTCATTGTTTTTTAGAGGTGGTACCTCCTCTGTAGGTGGATTTCCTCTTATAAGGCCTGGACTCAGACAACCAGGCGACGATCGGCGTCGAGGGAGGTCACTCCTCCGCCGTCGTCATCCAGGCGACGACCGGCGTCGAGAAGTGTGACCCCTCCGCCGTCGTCCAAGAAGAGGCATTCGGCGTCGAGGACCAAGACCCCTCCGCCGTCGACAGTAACTCGTCGATCGGCATCGAGGACGCAGTCTCCGTCAGTGTCTCGTCGACGCTCAGCCTCAAGGGTGTCCAATACCCCTCCGCCGTCGTCGCACAGGCACTCGACGTCGAGACAGAGAACTCCGTCGATGGCCGGTCATCGCCGTTCGACGTCCAGGCAGAGAGCTCCGTCGACGACTGGACATTGTTGTTCGACGTCGAGAGAGAAGGCTCCGTCGGCGGCCGGGCATCGCCGTTCGACGTCGAGGCAGAGAGCTCCGTCGACAGCCGGTCATCGCCGTTCGATGTCGAGACAGAGAACTCCGTCGACGGCTGATCATCGCCGCTCGACGTCGAGAGACCATAGATCCTCACATAGACAGTCAAAGTCGAGATTGTTTGACCCGCCGACTCCCCGAAGGCGTTCGGCGGCGAGGGAGGAACGCTCGACGTCGAGGCATTCAGATGTGGTCATGGTAACGGAGTCAGCTTCCCGTCATTCCTTTTCACGGTCCTCTGGCTCCTCAAGTGCATCTTCAAAGTCCAGAAGTCTTGTGCGCAGATCTCCTGAGCTTCGGCCAGATCCTTCGGCTGAGCAAGTCAGACTGTCACCTAGATGGTACAAGTCTTTGGACCATTGAAGAGATTCTGGGGCTGCCAAATGTATGCAAGAATATGCCAGCCCACAACACAGGTCTCCTCTTCAGAATCTGGTAGAGGAGATGGACAAGCGTAGTCCTCCCAGGCACAAATCACCTGTGAGAACACCAACCAGATCTCCCAGAAGGTCCAGATCTCCCAGAAGAAGACCTCGTTCAGAAGATCGGATCAGATCTCGCTCTTCTAGACGGGAGGAGCGTTCAAAAAGATCGCGGGAGAGGAGGCAGAGTGCTCACCCTAGACGTCGACGAACTCCGTCTACTTCATCTACCTCTTCTACCAGGTCTTCCAAGAGGAACTACTCCCCTACGTTGACGGACAGTCCTACGTCCAGATCCTCCCCAGTGGATGACATTGGCACGCATCTAGATGTCCCGCAAAGAGGAGCTCAGAAGCTGAGCATTGAAATGTCTGTCCCTCAGGTAACAACGACAGTCATTTTTGAGACTTTACACAAAAAAGCTTTCTCCCGTCCTCTGCTGCCTTTAGTCCCGGGGATTATGGATCCTGTCAAAGAGGTTTTCCTAACTCCAGCGGCTATCAGAGTGGTGCCAGCCCGCATTCAGAAGAAAAACAAATCGGCCTCTTCTGACCCGGTGTTTGTAAAATCTGACCCTCCAGCAGACTCTGTAATTGTGGCAACGGCGAGGAAGACGCACGCAGTTGCCGGTCCCTCTTCAGTCCCACCAGACAAGGACCGCAAATCTCAAGACTCCTGGGGTCGCAAGGTTTGCAACTCAGCTGCATCCACTCTTAAAGTTTCTAGTGCGGCTGCGCTTCTGGGTCGATACGACAGAGCCTTATGGGACTCCATGGAAAGGTTCAAATCCAAACTGCCAAAGGAAGACCAGCAGGATTTTGAAGAAACTGTGACAGAAGGATGTCTGGTGGCGAATCAGATGATAAGCACGGCTGCGGATGGTGCTCTACTTGCGGCGCATTCCTATTCACATGGGGTTTGTGCCAGGAGGTCGGCCTGGTTGCGCCTTACAGGTCTGAAGCCGGATGCTCAGCATCGCATCCTTAATCTCCCCTTTTCGGGTTCTGCTCTCTTCGGGGAACATGCGGACGAAGAAATGACCCGAATGACGACGGAACAAGAAACAGTGAAAGCGGTGGGTTTGGAGAAGAAAAAAGAATTCAAACGCCGCTTCAAGACCAACAGGGGGAGAGGGGCTCAACAGAGGGTTCAAACCCCTCAGTGGTCCCAAAATAAGAACCAGGGGAAACCCAGTTTCGAGGCAAACCCGGCAGAGGTAGAGGAGGTCACCAGCAATCCTCTAACACCACAAGAGGAGGAAAGGCCTGAGCAGTGGCTTCCTCTGGCGCCGTTACCCACTCCAGTGGGAGGAAGTGCTTCACAACACCTGTCAGAGTGGGTCAGCATCACAAAGGATCAGTGGGTGCTGAATATACTGCGCAGTGGATACAGTCTACGTTTCCGTGCGCCTCCGAAGAGCATTCCTCCAAAGAGCTCTTACCCTCCCCAGCTAAGCTTGCTCCGAAGAGAGGTGAAAGTCCTACTGCAAAAAAGAGCGATAGAGGAAGTTCCTCCCGCTCAAAGAGGAAAGGGAGTTTACTCCAGATAT
Source organism: Lissotriton vulgaris (assembly GCF_964263255.1). Classification (NCBI taxonomy): domain Eukaryota; kingdom Metazoa; phylum Chordata; class Amphibia; order Caudata; family Salamandridae; genus Lissotriton; species Lissotriton vulgaris. The sequence goes on from NC_141697.1 coordinate 591,970,327, forward strand.
TTTCTTGTCCCCAAAAAAGATCAGGAGGACAAGTTCAGACCAATACTCGATCTGCGACTTTTAAACAAAGTCATCGTCAGAGAAAAGTTCTGCATGTTAGCGCTTCACCAAATATGCCCACATCTTCAAGCCGGAGATTGGATGTGTTCGGTGGATCTGCAAGATGCGTACTTTCACATCCCAATTGCTCAACAACATCGCAAGTACTTGAGGTTTGTCGTAGGGAACAAACACTACTAGTACAAGGTGCTACCCTTCGGTCTCAAGTCCGCACCACGAGTCTTCACCAAATGCATGGCAGCGGTGGCGGCTTTTCTTCACAAAAAGGGACTCTTCATCTACCCATACCTGGACGACTGGCTCTTAAAAGGCCCATCTCCGGTACAGGTAACGCACGATCTACAACTGTGCCTGCACCAGTTGCGCAGGCTCGGCCTCCATGTGAACCTGGAGAAGTCAGTCCAGCGGCCTACACAGTCCATCCACTACCTAGGCTCCGTTCTGGACACAAGAGTGGGAAAAGCGTTTCCGTCGGAGGAGAGACTTTTTTCCATGAGTCAGAAATATGGGATTCTGCTAGAGTCTCGGCTTCCAACAGCCCGACAAGTAGCATCCCTGCTGGGTTCCATGGCATCCTGCATTTTTCTCATCCCAAACGCCAGGCTGAGAATGCGTCCTCTACAGCAGGCTTTAGAGCATCAGCGGGACCAAGCGACAGGACGTTGGGAAGATCGTATCACTCTTTCCCAAGCAACGAAAGATGCCATCAAATGGGGGACTCGGAGAAAGAATTTACTGGTGGGGGTACTGTTTCACCAACCTCTTCCATCCCAGTCTATAGTGACGGATGCCTCTCTGCAAGGCTGGGGAGCGCACATGGGTCCGCTTCAAATTCAAGGCCAGTGGTCTATGCAGGAGCAGACATATCACATCAATATGCTGGAACTCAGAGCGGTATTCCTGGCTCTCAAAGCTTTCTTTCCAGCGATAGAGTCCAACTCAGTCCTAGTTCAGACGGACAATACGACCACAATGTTCTATCTGAACAAACAAGGAGGCGCAAGATCTCGCCCACTTTCTCGAGCGGCTCAGACAATCTGGCATTGGCTTCTCTCTCGAGGCCTCACGGTAGTGGCAGTGCACCTTCCAGGCGAGTTGAACGTAAAAACAGACGCACTCAGCAGGCACTTCGAAGATCAGCCAGACTGGGTGCTAAACGACGAAGTAGTAGAAGAGCTTTTTCGTTGCTGGGGTCGTCCAACCATAGACTTGTTTGCAGACGACGAAAACTCCAAATGCCACGCCTTCGCGTCCAGGTTCCACCGGCCAGGAACGCAGGGGAATGCTCTACTGATGGATTGGTCAGGGACATTCGCTTACGCGTTTCCTCCCCTGGCTCTGATTCCGAGAGTAGTTTCCAAGCTCCTCAGGTCGAACATGGAAATGATCCTGATAGCTTCGGATTGGCCATGGCAGTGGTGGTACCCGGACCTTCTGCATCTGTCTGTGTGTCCACACAGACGACTCCCTTGCAGGCCGGACCTGTTGAGCAAGATGAACGGGAGGATAATGCATCCCAACCTCCCATCACTGAACCTAACAGCATGGCTCCTGAGGTCCTGCAATATGGACATTTGAACTTGCCTCCCGAATGCATGAACATTTTAAAGGAGGCTAAGAGGCCTTCCACGAGAGCGTCCTATGCGTTCAAGTGGAAAAGGTTTAACTTATGGTGTAGGGATCATCACTTAGATCCGACTAAAGGGCAGGAGGACGTCATCTTGCCATACCTCCTTTCCCTGGCAACTGCTGGTTTAAAGTACGCTTCTATTAGGGTGCATTTGTCAGCCATAGTAGCATACAGAAATCACCTGATCAGATTTCTTTCTTTCAGGTTCCAGTGGTTAAGGACTTCCTCCAGGGGTTGGAAAAAGTGTATCCCCCTGTGCGAAACCCTTCTCCTCCATGGGAATTGAACCTGGTTCTATCCAGGTTAATGTCACCTCCTTTCGAGCCCATCCACAAGGCCTCCTTGCAACATCTCTCTTGGAAGGCGGCCTTTTTGGTGGCGATTACCTCTGCGCGCAGAGTAAGCGAGATACAAGCACTCTGTGCGAAAGAACGATATGCTGTTTTCCATCACAATAGAGTAGTCCTAAGGGCTCATCCATCTTTCTTGCCTAAAGTTATTTCCGATTTTTATATAAATCAGTCCATTTCCCTCCCTTCTTTTTTTCAAAATCCTACGACCCCAGCCGAGCGGTCACTTCACTCCTTAGATCTTAAGAGAGTGCTCAAGTTCTATTTGGAAAAGACTAAAGGGATTAGGAAAATGGATCAACTGTTTGTGAACTATGGTTCAATGCGGACAGGTTTTCCAGCGGCCAAGAGGTCCATCTCTAGATGGATTGTCTCTTGAATTAAATTGACCTATCAGCTTGCAGGCAAGCCTTTGTTGGGGTCACCCAAAGCGCATTCCACTAGAGGGAAAGCCGCTACAGTAGCTGTCTTGCATGACATTCCAATGTCAGAAATATGCAAGGCTGCAACCTGGAAATCGGTTCATACCTTTACGAGGCATTACTGTCTCAAATCTGATTCCAGGGCCGATACTCAAGTAGGGCAGGCCTCCTTGAGGAATCTGTTTGGGTAGTCTATAGTCTACTCAGACTTGTTGATGAGATTACTGTCTTATCATTCCTTTGCCCTCAGGGAAGAGGAGAGGCTCGCTATTCTATTCTAATGCTTATGACTATTGATGAGGATCCCCTAGAAGAGAAGGATTAGTTACTTACCTGTAATCCTAGTTCTCTTCCAGGGGTATCCTCATCAAAGTCATAAGCAACCCTCCCGCCTCCCTGGGCAAAGGATACTCTTTAATAAGGAGATATAGTTAATCTATTTGTTACTGGGTTTGTTTTCAGTCTCCGAAAAGAACAACTGACCTAACTGTCATCCCTGAGGCATGATGGGATACAGCGGGTCAGGGGTGCCTTAAAGGCACGGTGTCAGTTTATTGCTATTCAGCTACAGGTTAGCTTTTCAGTCTTTTTAGACTGTGTGTTTGCAATGCAGCCTGGGAGCTTCCTATGCTTCCAGTGAGTTATGAGAATTTCTACTGCTTTCTGAGCATTAAAACAGTTTCTAAACAATCTTTGGTGTTGTTTCTCATGTTTCTAATGCTTATTATTCATGTATGGTGGAAATTCTTCACAGCATATTTCAGCTCTGATGTTATTTGGCTGCTATTGCATGTTTTTTTATATATATGTATTTATATATATATGAGTCTATATATGTGGGGCACATATAATATAGTGTTTCCGGGGTCCCGCGCATGGGCGGGAATATTCTAATGCTTATGACTATTGATGAGGATCCCCTGGAAGAGAAACTAGGGACTCACAAGGGTAACCCAGTAACCAATCTGGAGTGTATCTAATGTACATGCAATACATTTAGAGAGGAAGCAGCTAGGCTGGGGTCCTGGATAGCAGGGCCCCAGCCACACTAAAGTCGAGAAACAGTGAAACACCAGCAAAAAAGTGGGGGTAACCATAGTAAGCAGATCCTACTCTCCTACAGATGCGATTCCCATGTCTTTACAGACTCCCTTCTTATGATACTCCATACGCACCACAATTCCTATACAAGGCATAGTCATTTGTTTGCAAGTCTTTTGAGTGAAACAGTACTGGACCTGCTATGAACTTCAAGTCCGTCACTTCTAGTGCTCTGGTTTCATGCATTTCAATCAATCCAGATACTAGAAGTCATTTAGAAATGTAGATGTTTGAGCCATGGCCTTTGTCTTGTGAAGGTCAAACAGAGCACAATGCAAAGAGACACTAAAGAGACACCACATCTATTCTGATACCCACACACAGCACAATACAAAATAGCGGTGAAGAATAAAGGCAATGAGGACATTGGTCCTCTCCTACTATAGACAATACAGAGAGCCACAGGACCTAGTGCCTTTCAAATTTCACATGCATGTTAATGTGCAGCATTATTGTACCATGAGGCCCATCAATTAGAGGTGCAGCATATGCAGGGACACATGCGCCCAAGATGAAAAGAGTGGCACACAAGTCAAATAAAAGGGATAATTTGCACACTGATGTCTAGCCCTGCTTCAACAATATGTTGGGGTGGCCTTTCTTGTGTTGGACCTCTGTGCACCCCATGTTTCTCACATCTGAGCCATACCTAGAAGGGTCCCCTCAAAGTATCACTAGCAGACGGAAGAGCAAAGATGAAGAGAGCTAGTAAAGAGTCTTCTTCTTTCACATCACATTCACAAACAGCACATTTTTGAGAGTCAATGAGTGAATAAAGAGTTATCACACTTCGTGCCCTTCTCAAACACAGCAAATCACAGAGGAACAGAGAAGAAATAAAGAGGCTCTGATCTGTATTTCTTTTGTGCTCCTACACAGCAGTCTGGTTTCACAGGAAGAAAATCATAAGAACTTCCAGAGGTTTCACATGTTACCAGCACTAATAATCCTCTTTCACTTGGTGACTTTGGACTGTACCTGTTGCTTGGCCTTTGGTGGTGTCTGGTAGACTGGTCACTGAAGAGGAAAACGGATATATGTTATCCTATTACATTTACCTCTGTTTCATCGTTATGTACAACACCTGATTACAGGTAAAATAATCAAGTCTAAAGTATTACCAGGTAAAAGCCGGAATACATGGGATGGAATACAGCTCCTTTCTTGTGTGTATAATGCAAACATTGTATATAATTGGGTATTTTTAGAATAACAATAACAGAACATCATCTGACATAAAATTAATTACCCCATTGGGTGTAGATTTTCTATTATTGTCACCAATGGGGAATATTTTTGTAAACAACGTTTGGGTGCAACATAGTTTTCATGCAATGTTCAGGCCACAGAATTCTGATGCCATACCAAAAAGTCAATTGAAACGTTGTGTCTTTGTTTTCATCTCTCATTTCTCCTGCTATTCATGTTGTACAATGCAATTTCCTACAGATGTCACTGACCCTTCCTCAACTTTTTATGTATTCCCCAGGAGCCATTCTGTATGTTCTTTACAGACCAGACATCCCCTTCAATCCATTTACCATACCCACTCTCATGTCCCTCCCAGGATCCAACCTGACTCCTATCAGAACATTACACAACCTAATTCCCACACCTTTGCATAGCCTCCAAGCTCTTTTATGTCCATTGCTCTTAAATGTTTCCAAACAACCCTTGCTAGAGCCTCTCATCATTCCCTCACCAGGATCCAGTGCTCCCAAACTTCTGCACTTCCACATATCTATGCCCATATCAGATCAGCCTTCTCATTACCCCTGCTGTCTCTTTTGCTTTGCTAATCAAAACACAATTTCTTCCCTCAGCCTGACATGTTGTTTTTGCCAACCGCGGCTTGCTGATAAGTGCAGATTTGCCATTGAAGCTGATTTGGACCCCCAGACCTACCACTGAGTATCTCCTAAATTAAAATACTCCATATTTGACTTCTTTTAATTGCTGGCAGTTATTTACTTCAAATTCTGAAACGTTTTTGATTTAGGGCCTTATTTGACATTGGGCAGTAATCTGCTAAAAATAGACAGATACCTTGTCAGCCCTAAGAACAATAGTTACTTACCTGTAATCTGTGGTTCTCCAGTATTGGTGTCTTTCATAGATTCACATGCCTGAATCATTCCCCGTCGTCGGAGTGGGAGTCCCACGGTACATAAAAAAGCAGTAATATGCCATTTGTACATAGCAAATAACAGTTATACCCAACCAGGAAGTAAAGTAGCCCCAGCTACAGTGGAAAAAACTTCCACATTAGTGACTATCCAAGTCATTATGTATAGCCCAAACTGCAGCCAATCAGGCCACAGCTCCCACCAGAATACTCTCCCCAGAGACCCAGGCTCTCAGATTTTGAAGCACCGGAGTGTACCTGAGTATATATATATATATATATATATATATATATATATATATATATCCATAGTCTGAGTGAGACTCTGAGGGGAGGTGGGTGGGTGCATGTGAATCTATGAAAGACACCAATACTGGAGAACCACAGATTACAGGTAAGTAACTATTGTTCTTCTCCAGTATTAGGGGTGTCTTTCATAGATTCACATGCCTGAATCAGAGTAGTTAGCAGTAATACAATACATCGCTCTTGGACGCCAAGCTACACAGTCTTCATGCATGAACATAATGTAATGCAATAACATATTTAAGCGTCAAAAGAGCAAGAGGAGGTAGGAGAGATCATCAGAGGCTCACCTTATTGAAAAAGATTACGGAGGACTGCTCTTCCCACCGAGGCATCGGTATCACTTGAAGAATCCAGACAGTAATGCCTCGTGAATGTGTGCCTGCTGGACCATGTTGCAGCTCTGCAGAGGCACACCAGCAAACAAAGCAGTTGAAGAAGACACTGCTCTCGTAGAATGAGCTCTAGGTAAGGGCTGTAAGGGTTTACCTGCTTGTTGATGGCAGAGCCCTATCGTTGATGAGACCCACCTAGCGATAGTCTGTTTTGTCACTGCACAGCCTTGTCTCAGTCTGCCATGCGCTACAAATAGCTGATCCGTCTTCCTGATGGCAGCTGTCCTTGAAAGATAAAACTTAAGACATCTCCTGATATCTAATGAGTGTAAAGTCCGCTCAGCTGGCGACTGCGGATTCGGAAAGAATGTATTAAGTATCACTGGCTCATTCAAATGAAAATCCAATGGTACCTTGGGCATGTACTTCGGGTTGGTGCGCAGTATCACAGAGTCATTCGTGAATTGCAAGAAAGGTGGTTTAGACGTGAACGCCTGCATGTCACTAACCCTTCTGGCTGATGTTAACGCCAGCAGTAATGCGACCTTCCAAGTGATGAACTTCAGATCAACTTTATGGATCGGCTCAAAGGGATGGCGCATGAGCTGAGCTAGTACTATATTCAAATGCCAGGATGGAGGTGGCCGACGTATTGGTGGAAACATATGAAATAAACCCTTAAAGAATTGCTGGATTATTCTTGAGGAATATAGAGAATTCGTACCATCCTGACGGTATTGGGATATAGCCGCTAGAAACACTTTAAGTGTTGAGTGCGCCAAACCTGATTTAGCCAACTGCAAAAAGAAGGGTAAGATCTTTTCCGGTTCAGCATACATGGGATGTAAATTCATAGTTTGGCACCAAGCACAAAAACGCTTCCATTTAAGCTTGTAAGTTTTGTTCGTTGAAGGCGCTCTAGCATTGGCTAGGACTTCTTGACAGTCTTGTGGAATATTCAAGTGTGCAAACTCATGGTGTTGAGGAGCCAAGCCGATAATTTCAGAGAATGAGGGTCCGGATGATATATCCTGCCTTCTTGAATTGTTAGACGTTCTGGAATTTGAGGCAGCTGGACTGGTTCGCGTTCTGAGAGAAGAAGAAGCTGTGTGAACCAATATTGTCGTGGCCACCGTGGAGCAATCAACATTATTCGACACAGTTGTCTTCTCATTTTCTTGATGACCTTGGGAATTAATGGAATTGGCGGGAAGGCGTAGGCAAATATCCGCTTCCAATTCATTGACAGAGCATCCCCGCAAGATTCTCTGTGGGGAATCCAGCTGGCAAAGTGTGTACATTTCTTGTTCCGATATGTTGCGAAAAGATCTAGATCGGGGTGACCCCATCTCTGGAAGATCCGATCCAGCGCTGGTTGATGCAGTTCCCACTCGTGAGTGCTGCTCTTGGATCTGCTCAGGGAATCTGCTAGCACATTGGCTACTCCTGGAACATGCACCGCTGACAAGTTGATGTTGTGATCCAGAGCCCAATTCCAGATCTCTTGAGCCTGCTGGGACAACCGGGCTTATCTTGTGCCCCCCTGCTTGTTCAGGTAATGCATGCTCGTTGTGTTGTCTGTTCGAATCAACACTGTCGAGTCTTCCAGTATCGCTTGAAAAGATTTCATGGCGAGGAAAATGGCCCTTAATTCCAATAAATTGATGTGCCATTTCTTTTGCTGTCTGTCCCATTTGCCACTGATCGTCATCCCTTGAAGGTGAGCGCCCCAACCTTCTAGCGAGGCATCCGTGGTTACGCTGAATCTGGGGACTTCTGCGAGGAAAGCAGAGCCCACCTGCAGGTTGTGTTCCTGACTCCACCACAGGATTTCATTCTTCATTCGAGGCGTTAAGGTGATGATATCCTCGAAGGAACCTGATACCTGCACCCATTGGTGACTGAGTTCCTCTTGCAAGGGTCTCATTCTCAGATGACAGTTTGGAGTGAGAGGGATGCACGATGAGATCATCCCTAGGAAAGATTTGAATTTTCGAACAGAAACGCACTCTTTTCTGAGGAGTGCAGTCGCCATCTTTTGAATCTTCACCTGTCTTTCGCTTGAAATGAAGACCTGAGCGAGCTTGGAATCCAGCGTTGCTCCTAGGAAAGACTTCCTTTGTGATGGTACCAGATCTGATTTCTCGAAGTTCACTGAGAAACCCAGGCTTTGAAGCAGGCAAAGGCATTTCTGGACATGTTTGCTTGTTGTGGCGTAGGAATTGGCCTTGATAAGGCAGTCGTCCAGATTTGGGTATATCTGAATACCCTGTAATCGTAAGTGGGCCGCTACAGGTGCCAACATCTTTGTGAATACCCTCGGGGCTGAACGTAGTCCAAAAGGAAGCACCTTTAATTGGAAATCCCTGCCAGCCACTCTGAACCTTAGGAACTTCCTGTGCCTGGGGAAAATGGGTACGTGGAAGTAAGCATCCTGAAGGTCGAGTGTTGCCATGTGGTCCCCTTCTGTCAGAAACTGGAGGATCTCTTGGAGTGTCAACATTCTGAACGTTAATTTTTTGATGTATTTGTTGAGGGCACGCAAATCGAGGATGGGGCGCCATTCCACCGATTTTTTGCGTATCAAGAAAAAACGAGAGTAAAAACCTTTTCCTCTCTGATGTTGAGGTACTCTCTTGATTGCCCCCTTTCGAATCATTGTATTGATTTGGATGAACAGCTCCTTGAGATGTGCTGGGGGCGGTCCTTTTGGGGGTGAATTTGGAGGGGTTTTTACAAATTCCAATATGTAGCCCTTGGAAACCACATCCAGGACCCATCTGTCTGTGGTAATTTTTGACCATTTTGAGCAATGTAGGGATATTCTTCCTCCAATTTGTTTCTGGCTGGGACAAAGTGGTGGCAGGATGTGTTCCTCACTTTTTGTTAGTGTTGTCTCTGCCCCGATATGTTGTTTTCCCTCAGGGCTGTGAATAATTATTTCTTCTTTGGCCATAAGGTTGTTGCTTATATGGCTGGTACCTCTGGTTATTTTGGTTGTTCGTATATGATCGTTGTTGGTAATATCCTCCTCTATTTGTGAAGTTACCTCTTCCTCTAGCACCACGAAAGGAAGATTTCCGGTACTGCAGAGTACCCAACGATCGTGCAGTTTCTGTATCCTTCTTGATGGCTTGCAAAGCCTCATCCACATGCGAGCCGAATAGGTACTCGCCATCATAAGCCATATTCAGCACCTTGGCTTGCACCTCCTGCCTAAAGGATGTAGATTTCAACCATCCCTCTCTTCTAAGGACTGCAGCTCCTGCCAACTGCCTGAATCCTGTAGCTGCTACGTCCACTGCAGCATCAATGATCTCCGACGAAGCACACTCCCCTTCCTGCAGAATTTTTGTGGTTTCTGTCCGGTCCGGTTCAGGCAGTTTTTGAATGTATGGCGTTATGTCTGACCACATCTGCCTATCATACCTGCCGAGAATTGCCAGCGAATTAGCAGCCCTAACTGTGGTCGCTGCAATAGTCGATACCTTTTTCCCAATGGTATCGAGTCGCCTCCCATCTCTGTCCGTAGGAGTGGAGATCTGAGAGGACGGGTTCTTAGCTCTCGTTTGAGCTGCTTGCGCAATGACTGACTCCGTCTTGGCCTGGCCGATCAGGCAAGCAGGTGAAGAAGTTGGTGCCCTGTACTTTTTATCCACTCGCGGTAAAACCGCAGGTTAAGAATTTGGTGTGGCCATGATCTTTAGACCTTCTTTCCAAATAAAGTCTATAATAGGAATAGACCAACTTTGCCTCTGAGACAAACTCTTAAAGTCGTACAGGAAACATTCGTCCTGTTTAGCCTCCATGGTAATGAGAAATCTCTTAGTTGCTTTGTCCATAATCCTATGGAAATTTGCAATATCCACCGGTGGTGACTCAGCTTTTGGTTGTTCATCTGGAGAAGGTGTGTCAGCCTGATAATCTTCATACTCCGACGAGTCCGTTTTATCTAATTCACCTTCTTCATGAGCTTCCTCATCAGTATTCTCATCCTCCGTTTGGTGGTAGGACACCGGTGTTGATAGTCGGGCATGCTCCGCTTCTTCTGTCATTGTAGTCATTGGAGTCGGGGTTACTCGAGGCCGTGGAGAAGAGATTTGTGATTCGCCTGACTCTGAAGGCGGAAAACGGCGATAATAATCGCTCAACATATACTGCAAATTTTGGAAAAGTTCCATTGGCATTTGCATCCCTGGTGTTGGTTCAGTCTCCAACCTAGGCGGTTGTATCACTTGCTCCTCTTCCTCCTGATCCTTTATTTGTATAAGCAAATCAGATGGGCTCTTAGCTGCTTGAAATAACTCATCACCAGATTCATCTTCCTCAGAATCCAAGAGCCTGTCTGGCATTTTTAGTGGCGACATAGATGCAGACTGTAATGAACGCTTTTGTAATAGTGCCGCAGTGGTGCCTGGAGATGGCAGCGTTATCACATTGCTCCTTGCTGACCAAACTTGAAGATCTGTGCAAGATGACAGCTTTGGTGTAGTTGGATTCTCTTGTGCCATTGTTAATTCTGTTTCTTGTGGCTTTGTCTTCGTCGTCGACGATGTACTCGTCGACGATAATTGCTCCGTCAACGACTGTGGCTGTTTAGTCTTCGTCGATGAGATGGACTTCGTCGTCGACGAGGGAACCGTCGATGGGACTACTTTCTTCGTCGACGGGGCCGTCGACGGGACTATTTTCTTCGTCGACGAGGCCGTCGACGATGACTTCGTCGACGGGGCCGTCGACGGGGTCTTCTGCGTCGACGATGGGATCGTCGACGGCAGCTTCGTCGACGATGATGTCGTCGACGGCCAGGTCTTCTTCGTCGACGGTAAGGCTGTTGTCGACGGCAAGCTTTTCGTCGACGCTGGTATTAGCTTCGTCGACGGAGGCTCGTCGACGAGAGGTGTGACTATTTTCGTCGACGAGATGGGACGAACCTGGACATGTACAAAAGTTGGAGAGGACGCTGAGGACATCACCATCGAAGGTTTTGGTGAGGAAAAAGTCATAGTAGAAGTCGCTGCTGTGGCTGCCTGACAGGAAAAAGGCAGAGTAGTCGCTGCCTTGGTCACAGGCCTCTGAGGTGACAATAAAGACGCAGTCTTTTTTGATTCTGTTGGCCTCACAGATTTCTCAGAGGATTTTTTCATTTTTGAGGTAGAAGGCTCACCAGTGTCTTCAGTGAGCTGGGCCTGTCTTGCCACCTTAGCCTTAGGAGTAGTCACCTTACTCTCAGCCATCCTCTTTCTAGATCCCATAGAAGACCCTGAGGCCAAACTTCCTCCCTCAGAGAGTGGATTATCCTTATCTTTAATCCACTGTATCCACAGCAGCAGGCGACCCTCTCTGTCCCTGAGGGTCTTTGGAAGGAAAGGTGCGACAAATCTTGCACTCCTTAGCCTGATGATCAGGGTACAAGCAGTAGATGCAGAGAGTATGCGGATCCTCCTTAAACAGCCTTGCTTTTCCGCAGGATTCACAGGCCCTGAACAGGGACTTTGATTTAGACATGTTAGAAAGTGAAATCTTTCAGAAGTAGAGAAAAACTGAGCAGAGCTCAGAGAGACTCCCTATCACACGACATGCGGTAAAAAATCTGAGAGCCTGGGTCTCTGGGGAGAGTATTCTGGTGGGAGCTGTGGCCTGATTGGCTGCAGTTTGGTCTATACATAATGACTTGGATAGTCACTAATGTGGAAGTTTTTTCCACTGTAGCTGGGGCTACTTTACTTCCTGGTTGGGTATAACTGTTATTTGCTATGTACAAATGTCATATTACTGCTTTTTTATGTACCGTGGGACTCCCACTCCGACGACGGGGAATGATTCAGGCATGTGAATCTATGAAAGACACCCCTAATACTGGAGAAGTATTCCTATCCTGATCATTTAGAATTATCAGAACCCTGTGTGTCTCAAATAGCAAAGCCTGAGGCAACTCTACTGTTTGAAAACCCCTCCTACATTTTCATGAATGTATTAAAAGGAAAGTCCTATTTAGATTAGCCATTATGACTGCTTTCATATCAGCCTTTCTCATGCCTGGTCTGCAAGCTCTATTGCATTCTCGAGAGTGATCAGCACTCAAATGTCCCACTTGCCCTGGGGGAAATTTCCAAGCTCATCAGGAACACTTACTTTTTCTTTGTTTTTTAAAATAAACCTTTGCTTTCAAGATGTCTTTAAAAAACAAAAAAATTACCTATTTGTCTATTAAGTCGCCATGGAACGGACGGCTCTTTATCAATCAATTATTTGCTAAAAATTATTCAATCACATCAGGTGATGCACTTTAATTAAAGTTTCCCATAAAAAATAAGAGAAATCTGGATTTGGCGTGTTGGCATCAGCTGTGATGCCCCTCCAGAAAATGCATTCTTTGGTAACGGAACTTGCAAGACTGCAACCATAAATATTTAATTTTATTTGGAAAGAAAGATAAGGATTTTCATTTTATCCAGGCAATCAATCAATCAATCATAGCATTTGTAAAGCGCACTACTTACCCGTGAGCGTCTCAAGGCGCTGGGGTGGGGGATGCTGCTACTGCTTGAAGAAAAGCCAGGTCTTGAGGAGTTTTCTAAAGGTCAGCAGGTCTTGGGTCGGCCGTAGGTGGATGGGGAGGGTGTTCCAGGTCTTGGCGGCGAGGTGGGAGAACGATCTGCCACCAGAGGTCGCTCTTCAGAAGCGGGGGACTGTGGCGAGGGCGAGGTCGGCAGAGCGGAGCTGGCAGGTGGGGTGTAGAACCTGAGTCGTCTGTTGAAGTACGTTGGGCCGGTGTTGTGGAGTGCCTTGTGTGCGTGGGTGAGGAGCTTGAAGGTTATCCTCTTGTTGACTGGGAGCCAGTGCAGGTCTCTCAGGTAGGGTGTGATGTGGCTGTGGTGAGGGATGTCAAGGATGAGGTGTGCAGAGGCATTCTGGATGCGTTGGAGCCGTCTCAGGAGTTTGACCGAGGCTCCTGCGTAGAGGGCGTTTCCGTAGTCCAACCTGCTGCTGATGAGGGCCTGGTTGACTGTTCTTCTCGTTTCAGTGGGGGTCCACTTGTAGATCCTGCGGAGCATGCGGAGGGTGTTGAAGCAGGAGGAGGAGACGGCGTTGACCTGTTTAGTCATGGAGAGGGTGGAGTCGAGGATGGCCCCTAGGTTGCGTGCGTGGTCGGTGGGTGTTGGGGCGGTTCCCAGTGAGGTCGGCCACCAGGAGTCATCCCAGGCCAAAGGGGTGGGTCTGAGGATGAGGACCTCCGTCTTGTCCGAGTTCAGCTTCAGTTGGCTGTTCCTCATCCATTCAGTGACGGCCCTCATTCCTTCGTGAAGGTTGTTTTTTTGTCGGTGTGGGGGACCTTGATGAGAGAGAGGATTAGCTGGGTGTCATCGGTGTAGGAGATGATGTTGAGGTTGTGCCGAAGAACGACATGGGCGAGCGGTGCCATGTAGATGTTAAACAGAGTTGGGATGAGCCCTGGGTAACGCCGCAGATGATCTTGGTGGCTTCGGAGCGGAAGAGGGGAAGGCGGACGCTCTGTGTTCTGCTGGAGATGAAGGAGGCGGTCCAGTCCAGGGCCTTCTCTTGGATCCCGGCGTTGTGGAGGCGTGTTCATAGTGTGTGGTGGTAGACTGCGTCGAAGGCGGCTGACAGGTCCAGGAGGATGAGGGCAGATTACTGAGGTCAGCTGTACATCCCTATCTGTTACCTCGTTCAGTTTAACCATGACCTCCTCCTAAAACCCGTGTAACAGTGGACATTCCCAAAGCACGTGGAGGAATGCGGCATTTTCCAGTTTGCACCGCGGGCAGGCTGTACGAGACCCGAAATACTCATTAATTTTGAGAGGAGTGAGGTACGCTCGATAAAACACATAAAATTGTATTAGTTGAAATCTCGCGTTCCGGGAACATTTCCATGCTCGTTCCATCAACCTCTCCCGCAATCTTTCTTCTATAGGTGTCCCCAGATCCACTTTCCATTTAGAGCACAGTCTCTCTAACAGAATCCTGGATGGAGTTCTAGACCCCTGCGTAATTCTCTTATATAGGCAGGTGACCGCCTTGATCACTACCGCTGAATTGATCACGTACTGACAGGGGAAAAAGGTCTGCGGCTCCTCTACCCCTTTCTTCCAATGCTTACGAATGGCTGCCGCCAATGCCGCATGTAAGAGAAAGTCTTGTCTGGGTATTTCATATCTTACCATGAGATCTTGAAAGGGTATAAGGATACCATCTTCATAGAGATCCCCAATAGTGGAGATCCCCAGGTCTTCCCAGCCTCGCAACATTTGCCAATCCCCTCCATGTGGTAACACCTCACAGAGCCTTAATGGGATCTCAGGTGCGTACGAGGGCCCCACCTTAAGTCTACTATTGGCGCGATTCCAGCATTGACGCATCACCCACCAGTCCCTCGGCACCTCTCTTTCGCTTACCAGCAGCTGGAAGAGAATATGAGTGAGCCGGCAAAGACCCAGATCCATATCCCTCTGGTTCTCCTCCACCCTCAGCTTGCCCATCATCCATCTCGCGTACCATTGAAATTGTGCCGTGTGATAATATGCCTCAAAGTCAGGAGCCCTCCCTCCCGTCTAGGGCGCATCACAGTGTTCAGCGCCACTCTACACCTCCCTGAGCCCCATAAAAAGCCTGTGGCCATGGTATTTAGCTGGGAAAAATATTTTTCAGGGACCCAAAGCGGCAGCGCTCCAAAATAATAAAGTAGACAAGGCAGGGTCACCATCTTTAGCAACGCCACTCTCCACGCTACTGACAAAGGCAGGGTTCCCCAAAATTCAAAATTACTCCTGGTAGCTCTCAATGCACGTCCCACATTGCCCTCAAACAACTCAGAAGGTTCATGGTAAATTCTGACTCCTAAATAAGGCAAGCAGCTACTCTCCCACCAAACATCCAGTCCAGCTGGAGGGTCAGCCCTACCCCCATGCACCGGGAAAAGGCATGTCTTGTTCCAGTTAACTTTGAGCCCCGCCATCCGTCCCAGTCTAGCTAGCAATTCTCGGGTGCCCTGTAACTCCTCAGTAGAATTGGCGAGGAACATTAAAAGGTTGTCTGCATAGAGAGCAATGTAGTGCGCCCGACCCAGTCCGTCTAATCCCCTGTAACACCGCCCGATCTGGCATGGACCGCTAATGGTTCTATGGCCAGGGCGAACAGGAGGGGAGACAGTGGGCACCCCTGTCTCGTCCCCCTACCCACATTGCAGGCCTCAGAAATCACGCCCCCCCCCCCCCCGTTCTGACCCTGGCTGTCGAGCGGTTATACAGAATCTTCTTCCAGGCCACAAACCCCTCTCCCAGGCCAAATGCCCTCAAGACCCTAAACAGGTATGGACACTCAAGACTATTGAAGGCCTTTTCAATGTTAATTGATAGTACGCACACCTCTCCCCCCTCATCCACCGACCCATGTACCAGTTGGCACAGCCTTCGTATGTTCATGGCTGTATTCAGAGAAGGAATAAACCCAGCCTGGTCCTCGTGCATGTGTTGTCATGTGAGTCATCAGTCGACTGGCCAGAACACTACTCAAGATCTTATAATCGAGATTAAGCATTGTGAGAGGGCGATAGGCTGTGCGGTCCCAGGCCGGTTTGTCAGGCTTGAGGAGGGGTACAATTACTGCTTCCCTTGTTGAGCTACGTAGGTAGACATCCTCCTTTGATCTATTGCATAGGGTTAACAGCGGAGGGGCCAACAGGTCCACATACGTGGCATAAAACTCAGACGGTAACCCATCAGTGCCCGGGGTTTTACCTTCTGTGAGCTATATAAGTTACGGTTCTTTCACCTCTTTCTCACGTTCGGTTACTCTGATTAACTGAGATGCACTTTTCTTGCACCAATTTTTTCCTTAAAGAATTAACACTTCCCAGGTGCTGCCTTTTCACTTTATATCACGTTCGGTGGTGGACTCTCATATTTTACTTTGACATTATGATTTATTACAATCATATTATATGTGTATTTGCAGCCTTGAGAAAGCCCCAGGTTATCGAGCCACAAGGAGGGGAAACATGTGTCAGCTGCTTACAGAGTACCACTAAAAACATGTATTGCTAATTACTGAATATCACTAAAAAAGTGAAAAGAATCCATGTTGGAAAGAATTTTGCATTTCTAACTACAACTAAAATGGACATTTAAAAAAACAAAAACAAAGGCTTCCTAGCATCTTTTCAAATTATGAGTAGATACACTAAAAATCCCATCAGCAAGTTTTGAGTATATAACTACTTTCTACTCAAGAGGGTGGTAGGAAAGCAAGGGAAAAACAAGGTCTGACTTGCCTTGTTTGTTTTTTAATTGCTCTAGAATTTTAATATGTTGATAATGTATGTTTATCACATGCTATGATGTTAATATTTATTGTACAAAGTGGGCATAATATTAAATAAATTGACTTTGACTGCTTAGGCTTTAAGGTAGCACTAAAATCTAGTGTTGGATACTCATTTTGGATTGCGGATATAATCAGAGTAACATTAATATCACACAGATATGACAGAGTGATGGGCCTTTGCATGAGAGAAACTAGAGTTAAATTGAACTTTACTGTGCCATGTGTCATTGTCTACCCTTGTGTTTGCTGACTTGTCTGACTCTGACTACAGTAACCATAATGGTTCATGCCTGTTAATTCACAGGAGATTTGGAATGCATTTGTTGTTTAAGGCTGGAGGAGTCTGTTCATCGTAAAAAATGTGCTCTTCAAACAATGTTCATTGGGACATCCATTAGATGGCAACATTTCTGTGACCTTAACTTAAGTCTTAACGGCATTAAGTATCATTATTTCTTGGTGAAAGGAGGAGGTGAGGGGCTGCTAGGTATATTAGCTAAGGAACCACTTAATTGAACTCCTAAGCTGGCTTGAAATGCTTAGTTGAACTGGCACCCTTTACACAAGTAAATGAAAGAAGAGGATTCCCCCTTTCTTGTGATAAAAAAGTAGATCATCCTAGCAATCACATCTGCTATCACAACCCTTCCAGACACCTCAGCTCGTCCGTACTCTACTTGCACATATCCCATGCAGACGCAAAATCATATCCAGAGGTTGAGCCGCTTCCAACATTGCTCCTAAAGTTTGGAACAACCTGAGGCCATACCTGACATGCTGAGCCTCAATTCTTAAATTCTTCAAGAAACTGAAGATAGCTTTTTGAGAAGTATGAACATAAGTTACTTACCTGTAAACTGTGGTTCTCCAGTATTGGTGTCTTTCATAGATTCACATGCTTGAATATTCCCCGTCGTCGAAGTGGGAGTCCGACGTTACATAAAATAACAGTAATATATGCATATATAGATGAAAAAATTACATAATCATACATATATACACATAGAGCAATTAGATATAAAGATATCATACAATTAAGAAAGTACCATAGAACAGAATAGGCCCATAGCAGCCTAAGGGAGAATTCACTTTAGTAATATATCAGTGTCATTTTAATGGTCCATATTCCAGCCAATCAGGCTGCAGAACCCTCTAGAACCTTCTCCTCAGAAGCTCAAGTCCTCAGATTTTCGTAGCACAAAGTGACCAAGAGTGCATGAGGAGAAGAGAGCCTCTGAGGGGAGGAAGGGTGGGTCGCATGTGAATCTATGAAAGACACCAATACTGGAGAACCACAGTTTACAGGTAAGTAACTTATGTTCTTCTCCAGTATTATGGGTGTCTTTCATAGATTCACATGCTTGAATAAGAATAGAAAGCAGTAAAGCAAGACATGAGTCATAAAGGTAGCATAAAACAAAGTACATAACACAATTCAACGTAAAACTGTGCATACTATGATTCAAGAGAAAATATCTTTATGACTGGAGGCGGGAAGCAACAGAGGCTCACCTTATTGGAAAAGATTCCGTAGCACTGCTTGTCCCACAGCCGCGTCTGCGGCGTCTGCTGATCCGAGACAGTAGTGCTTCGTAAACGTGTGTCTGCTCGACCACGTGGCAGCTCTGCAGATGTGGCGTAGAGGCACTCCCGCAAAGAGGGCTGTGGAAGTTGACACCGCCCTTGTGGAGTGAGCTCGTACAGGAGTAGAGAGGGACTTTCCAGCCGGTTGGGGGCAAAAAGCAATGGCAGAGGAGATCCACCTAGTGATGGATTGTTTGGTAACTGGCTGTCCTTTGCAGATTAGGCCATCGGCCACGAAGAGCTGATCTGATTTTCGAAAAGGCGCAGTGCGTTGAATGTAGAATTTCAAACAACGGTTTAAGTCCAAAGAATGCAGGGAACGTTCTGCAGGAGACTGAGGATTAGGGAAAAATGTCTTAAGGATGACAGGTTCATTAAGGTGGAAATCGCTTGGAACCTTAGGAATAAATTTTGGATTGGTGCGTAGTGTAACCGCTTCTTTAGAAAACTGAAGAAAAGGAGGTTGGATCGTAAATTCTTGAATATCACTTACTCGCCTGGAGGATGTTAGTGCAAGTAGAAGAGCAACTTACCACATGAGGAATTTTAAGCCTGCTGAATGGATGGGCTCGAAAGGAGGTAGGAGGAGCTGAGACAGGACCAAATTTAAGCGCCAAGCCGGCGGAGGGCGACTAATGGGCAGAAACATCCGAAAGAGGCCCTTGAAAAACTGTTGGATAATTCGAGAGGAATATAATGACGTGGAATCATCATGACGGAAGCGGGAGAGTGCTGCCAAGAAGACTTTAAGAGTGGAATGAGAAAGTCCTGATTTTGCAAGGGACAGGAAAAAATGCAGAATCTGTTCAGGCTTGGCGGTCATTGGATCCAAGGCTTTAGTGTGGCACAAGACACAGAAACGCTTCCACTTCAGTTGATAGGTTTTAATGGTGGATGGAGCGCGAGCCAGCACTTCTCTGCAATCTGCGTTGATGTTCAGACGTGCAAACTCATTGTGTTCAAGCTCCAGGCATGTAGCTGGAGATACGCCGGATTTGGATGGCAGATTTGCCCCTGCTTCATTGTCAGGAGGTGAGGCAGAGGATGAAGCGGAATAGGATCGCTTTGAGAAAACTGGAGGAGATCCGTGAGCCATGGGCACCGTGGCCACCTGGGTGCTATTAGGATGACATGACAGGGTTGAAGCCTCATCCTGTGTAACAGGCGCGGAACTAGAGGGAGCGGAGGGAAAGCGTAGATTAATTTGTTCGACCAATTGATCGAAAATGTATTCCCGCTCGACTCTCTGTGGGGATGACGACTTGCAAAGCGTTGGCATTTCCTGTTGGTGGCAGTCGCAAAAAGATCCATCTGTGGCTGACCCCACTGATGGAAGATGAACTCTAGAGTTGGTTGATTGAGTTCCCACTCGTGATTGTCTGTGAGAGACCTGCTGAGTGAGTCCGCTAGGACATTGGAGACACCCGGCACATGGATCGCTGAGAGATGGACTTGATGGTGAACCTCCCAGTCCCATATTTCTTGTGCTTGTCTGGAGAGCAGAAGAGACCTCGTGCCACCCTGTTTGTTGAGGTAGTGCATGCTGGTGGTGTTGTCTGTCCGCACCATCAGCGATTGGCCCTGCACTACCCTCTAGAAAGATTTTAGGGCAAGGAAAATTGCCAGAAGTCCTAGGCGATTTATGTGCCACGTGCGTTGTAGCGCAGTCCACTTTCCTTTGACGGTCATTCCTTCGAGGTGTGCTCCCCAAACCTCCAATGACGCGTCTGTCGTGAGCGTCAGTGTTGGAGTTGTGTCTTGAAAAGGTCTTTCCCATGGAGATGTTTGGAGGGTGAGCCCACCACTCCAGTGCAGATTGAATGCGGGGCGTGAGGTGAATCTTGTTGTTGAACGACCCCGCGATCTGTTTCCACTGCTTGTCTAGTTACTCTTGTACAACTCTCATATGTAGTCTGCAATGTTGAATCAGATGTATGCAAGAGGAAGCCATGCCCAGGAATGATTTTAACATCCGGACAGAAACGTACTGTTTTGACTGCAGGGAAAGTACCATCTTGAGTATGCGGTCCTGTCGTTCCTGGGAGACAAACACCTTTGCCAGTTGAGAATCTAGCAAGGCTCCTAGAAAATCTCGCTGCTGTGATGGGCGAAAGTGTGACTTTTGGCGATTGACTGAAAGGCCCAAGGTGCGAAAAAGCGAGATGCAGACCTGAGTGTGCTGATGTGCTGATTCGCCACCTGGTATGACGGAGCCTTTATAAGACAGTCGTCTAGGTAAGGGTAAAATTGGATGCCTTGCAGGCGCAGAAAAGCAGCTACCGGAGCCATGATCTTTGTAAAGACCCTCGGTGCTGAGCGAAGGCCGAATGGTAGGACTTTGAACTGGAAGTGCAGGTGTCCGACTGTGAAACGAAGATATCTTCCGTGTTTGTGGTGAATCAGTACATGAAAATATGCGTCCTGGAGGTTGATAGTGGAGAAGAATTCTCCGGGATTGAGGTAATTTAAAATTTGAAGTAGTGTTAACATTTGAAATATTTTTGCTGTGATGAATTTGTTCAGGGCCCGCAAGTCCAAAATAGGGCGCCACTCTCCCGACTTTTTCTTGATTAAAAAGAAGCGGGAGTAAAAGCCCTGGCCCTGCTGCCCCTGCGGTACCACTTTGACAGCCCCTTTTTTGATCATCAATTTGACTTGAGCCAATAGTTCTCTGTAATGAGGTGGGAGCGGACCAGTAGGTGGGCGATTGGGAGGAAATTTTATAAATTCTAGAATATGTCCCTTTGAGATCACATCCAGGACCCAATGATCGGAGGTGATGTTTGACCAATTTAAGATGGACTTGGAGATTCGACCTCCAATTTTCTCTTGGCGATGTTGGTGAAGTAGAAGGTGTTTGAGCCCTGTAGTCATCCCAATCAGTGAGGACGTTGTCGTCGTAATCTTGATCTGTGTTTTGAGGGTCCTGTTCCTCATTATCAGTATCCTGCTGAAGGCGTACTGGTGATCTGTGTGTTACTGTAGGTATAGAAACTTGTGTTTGTGGAGGAGGTTGCGGAGCTGGAGAAACAGGCCTTGATGGCGGAAACCTGCGATTATAATCATCCAGCATGTGCTGCAAATTAGACACTAAAGACAGTGGTATTTGGGTCATCTGTTCCGCTATGGGTGTTTCAGAGTGCTCTATGGGGAAAAGATCTGCCCCATCTTCGGTTTCCTCCTCCTCCTCGTCATAGTCTTGGCACTTGATCTTAAGTTCAGAGGGGCTACACGCATGCCAAAAAACATCATCGACATATGAGCCATCATTAGAGTCCTTGTAGGAAGGTGGCTACCTGACTATGGTTACCCCAGATTTTTTTGCCTTGTGTTTAGCTGGTTTTCGACTTAGTTGGCCTGGTTCCCTGCTAATCAGGGCCCCAGGCTATCTGCTCTCTCTGTAAAATGGATTCCATGTACCCTAGGTGCATAACTAGATTGGCTTGGGTCACCTTATCAGCCCCTGTACAGAGCACTATAGGTGCCCAGGGCATAGGTGCATCCAAGGCCTACCAGGGGCTGCAGCATATCTTTTGCCACCCCTGGCTGGCTATCTAAAATTGACACAACTGGCTGATCACTCAGCTGGGGCAAGGTGGTGTAATCTCCCCTTGCTTAGATATAGTATGCCTATATCTAAACCTAACTGGACACATATAAACCTATAAGCCACTCCTATGGCAGGCCTGAACAATCCTGAAGGCAGAGTGCGTGGTTTAATGTGAGATGGTGCTCTAGCATGAGCTGAGCCTGTCTGCAGCTGTCGGGACCAATTCCCTTAGCTGTTCCGGGATAATGTCAAACCATATACTATTAAGGGCATTATAATCCTCGCCGTTATATAGCAACTTTGGTTTGGCTTTATCAAAACATGTCGTGTAAGGTGTCATACGAATTGGAATACTATCCCGTCGACAGGCATTCCACCCCTCTAGAGGGAGAAGACATGTTACTTTACTGAAACGCGGTTGATTTTTAAAAGAGCCTCAGATCCACAAAATGGATGCTTCTGCCACAGACATGAGTCTGACCTCCTGCTGCAAACCGAAACTCAGCAGAGGAGGCCTGGACAAAGGGTTTCCTGTCGCAGGGCGATGTTACACCACCCCAGACAGGAGATAGTGGATTGTACCAGGGCGGTTTGAAAGAAACCAGACACTGCCTGGGGAGCACAAGGCTGCCGCTTGCATAATCCGGCCAAACCGGTTCTGGGGCACACCAGCCCCTGTCCCAGCGCGGCCTGGATCAAAGGAAAGGGGTGTATCCACCCCCTTTCTGGGTCCCACCCATAGGAGGGGACCTAGCAGGTAATCCAGCCCACCAGATTCGAATAAGAGTGGGAGCAGTGCCAATGCAACTCATATTATCCTGATGAAACATAAGAAACGAAACTCTGGACCCTTCGACATCCTACTCGATGTAGAAGACTGAAGAATATCCCTTGTGGTCAAGGAGTGCCCACCCTGTGCAAACAGGCACCATCCAGCACCTCGCCGTCTGCTTTGTTGCAGTTCCCGCCGGAACTCGAGCGACAGAGATCGACGAGATCAAGCTTGCCTGCCTTCTTACAGCCCGATCCACAGTCCCTGCAGAGCTGAGACCCGTGGAGGCGACCGGAAGCGTGGGGCACGCCATCTTGAAAAGACCACGAGACGCTGACCGTGCAGCCCGCGAGTGACCCTCGAAGGTGTACACCGGGGTTTGAGAAGCCCTAGCCCTGAGCCACTTTTGCACCGAAGCTCACCCCTCTACACTCGACGAGTGCTGCGTGGGGCCCTTCTGCTTTCTTTGGCTCAACGCGTTGGCCCGGTCACTTGCCAGCTGGCTTGTGTCCCCTGTGCCGTCGAAAACCTAAATACGACTTGTGATTCTGGTTGCTCCAGACTTGCACCCGCTCCTCTGAAAAGGAGCACCCGCTCTGACACTCCTGGTCCGAGTGAGAAGCAATCTTCCAGTCCTGCGTGGATTGCTCTTGCCAAGTGTTGTTTGCTCCGATCTTGAAGCTGACAGCGCCAACGGTGAGAGCCTGCGTGGGACAGTTCGTGACCCGCTCCTGGACGACAATCAGATGCCCCAGAGCCCACGTGGCAGCAGAGAGAAGCTCCTCGACAACCATCTGATTGCGCCCAACATTGCCTGGTTCCATCCTGGTTCCACCCTGGTCGCTGCTGAGTGACCCAGACTCTGTCCCCTCTACTTTCAGGTACTTTACGACTCTGATCCACCCTTGGATCCCACCGGACACTTCTCCTTCCCATCGCCTGCAGCATCTTCAGCTTCAAGCACCCAGAACCTGCGTGACGAAACCAGACGCCACTTCGACCCTATGCACCCGCTTCCTGTGGGTGAGGTAACATTGTAACGCCGGGTTCCCACACTGGTACACACCTCTAGGGTCTGTGTCTAAAGTTTTGTCCTTCTAGGTTCAGCGGAAGTGTCCTTAAACTCTATTTGTGTAACTTTTACGCACCATTGACATAACATTGGTGCATGCGTGTGCTTTAAGCGCTGCACCCAAATCCCGCGGGCTTTTCCCGACTTCAGCATGGCTTGTCCCGACTGCTCCCAGCGATTCCCTAGGCCCTAGGCCTAACCACTGTTCGATTGGTATCTCTTATACCACTTTCTTAATATATGGTTTGAGTGGCCACCCGCCCTCATCCATAATTGTGCAACTTTCATATGTTATACTGTGCTTTTGTTTAAACACTTGTGCCCCTTTGCTCATAAAGAGTACTGGGGATTATCTTGAGTAATAAATACATATATTTTTATAATATATACTTGTGTGGTGTCCTTTCATTTGATATTACAGGCTTGTGATTGGTAAAACAGCTCGCTTAACACGACCTCTTGAGTTTAGCCTTTAAGGCTGCTTAGTATATGCTACCATTAAGATAGCTTGTCTATAAGGTTGACTTACAACCAGACATCATAAGGGATTGTTTGGACTGATACAAGGTGGTTCCAGAATTGGAAACATCATATATCAGGCCAACTTCTCACAGTCCTCCTCCGCGTCCTGAAACAATTGTTCAGGAAGAGCAGAGCCACTCTTTACATGACTTAAATGCAGAAGAGGTACCCGTCTTTTTTTTTTTTTGAAAAACATTTTTATTGCAGATGCACAGATACATGTAAAAAATACATTTCCATAATCCAGCAAACAGTAAGAAAACAAGTTACTTACCTGTAACTTTGGTTCCCCAGTATTGGTAACTTTCATAGATTCCCATGCTTTGTATCATTCCCCGTCGTCGGAATGGGAGCCTCGGTAAATAGTAAAAAACTATAGTAGTAAGCACAAAGTGAAAAATAGGCCTAGGCCTCATCTCATTTTGTAGCTTATCCACCTCCTTTTGTAAAAGAGACCAAATTTCTGCAGCAGCCAATCAGAGCAGCCTCACCCCATAGAACCTTCCTGAGAGAAGCTCAGAGCCTCAGATTTTCGTAGCCGTTGTATACAGCTATCCACCAAGATCAGAAGAGTGAGCTTTCCCAGGGGAGGCGGGTGGGCGCATGGGAATCTATGAAAGTTACCAATACTGGGGAACCAAAGTTACAGGTAAGTAACTTGTTTTCTTGCCCCAGTATTGGAACTTTCATAGATTCCCATGCTTTGTATCAGAGTAACTAGCAGTAAAGAAAAACATATTTTGCCATACCTGAACCTGAAAATGTGACACATATCTGTAAACAACAGCAGAACACATAGGATCATGAAATATGACAATAATGCAGTATACAAAATATGCAATAGGAAGGCGGGATAGAAGGAAAGCTCACCGACTTATTGGAAAAGATTCCTCAGGACTGCTTGGCCCACTGCTGCATCCTCCTTCACAGAAGAATCCAGACAATAGTGGCGGGTAAAGGTGTGGACACTGCTCCACGTTGCCGCCCTGCAAATGTCCTTGAGAGGGACACCTGCGAATAACGCCGCAGAGGAAGCCATGGATCTGGTAGAGTGAGCACGAACTGCTCGCTGCAGAGGTTTCCCAGCCGCCTGGTGACAAAATTGTATAGCACTGGAAATCCAACGGGAAATACAAGCCTTAGAAACTGCACAACCCTTGCGTGGAGCACTGAAGGAAACAAAGAGCTGTGAAGATTTCCTGAACTGCTTCGTTCGCTCCAGGTAGAATTTCAGGCATCTGTGAATGTCCAGAGAGTGCAGAGTTCTTTCCGCAGGTGAAGAAGGCTTTGGAAAAAATGGTTTCAAGACCACGGGTTCATTCAGGTGGAATTCCGAAGGAACTTTCGGGATAAATTTAGGATTCGTCCGTAGAATCAGCACATTATTTTTAAACTGGAGAAATGGTTCCTCAATCGTGAAAGCCTGGATCTCACTTACTCTGCGAGCCGATGTCAGGGCCAAGAGAAGAGCCACTTTCCAGGAAAGAAACTTAAGGTCAGACTTATGCACAGGTTCAAAAGGGGCTTTCATGAGGGATGACAAAACCAGATTCAAGTGCCAGGTCGGAGGAGGTGGCCGGACTGGAGGAAAGACCCTGAATAAACCTTACAGGAATTGTTTGACAATCCTTGCCGACCATAGGGAAGGCCCTGAAGATGAACGTCGGAATCTAGAGATGGCTGCCAGATGGACCTTTATCGATGATGGAGCCAATCCCGATTTCGCCAATGAAAGAATGTAAGGCAAGAGCTTGTGTGGAGAAGAAGTATACGGGTGTAAACCTTCCTTCTGGCACCAAACACAGAATCTCTTCCATTTGGCTCGATAGGTCTTGTTGGTACTAGGGGCTCGAGCCTGAGCTAGAATGTCTCTACATTCCCTTGAGAGATCTAAACCCTGGAACTCTCTGAACTCAGGAGCCACGCTGTCAATCGCAGGGACTTCAAGTCCGGATGTAGAACCTGACCGTGAGACATTGTTAGCAAAGTTGGAACAGGATGTAGGAGAACTGGCTGGTCCTGGGAGAGGAGAAGAAGCTCCGAGTACCAAACTTGTCTGGGCCATGCTGGAGCGATCAGAATCATCCTGCACGGTTCCACCTTGAGTTTGCTGATCAACTTCGGAATCAGTGGAATGGGAGGAAAGGCGTAAACAAAGGCGCCTGACCAGGCAATCAAAAGCGCATTCCCCAAGGATTCCCGATGGTGAACCTTGCTTGCGAAGGACAGGCATTTGGCGTTCTGGGGAGTCGCAAACAGGTCGATGGATGGTGTCCCCCATCGAGCAAAGAGTTCCTCCAGAACGGTCTGATCCAGTTCCCACTCGTGAGAGACTGTCCTCTGACGACTCAAAGCGTCCGCCTTGACATTGAGTGTCCCCGCTAGATGTTCCGCTGAGAGGGAGACGTTGTTCTGTATTAACCAATTCCATAGCGTTTGGGCTTCCTTGGAGAGGGTGGAGGATCTTGTGCCACCCTGTTTGTTTATGTAGTGCATGGCCGTAGTGTTCTCCGTACGAACCAGCACTGCCCTGTTTTGAACCCTTGGAAGAAAAGCTTGAAGAGCCAAGCGGATAGCGAGAAGTTCCAGGAGGTTGATATGGAACTTGCGTTGCCCTGGACTCCAGTGACCGCTGACCTTTAGCTCCTGGAGGACCGCTCCCCATCCTTCCATGGAAGCATCCGTTGTTATAATCAGGGGAGAAGGAGGCAGGAGGAACGATAAGCCCTTGGAAAGATTGTCTTTTTTCAGCCACCAGCTGCCTGCTTTTCTCATTTCTTTGGTAACGACAACCTTGTCGTCGAAGGATCCTGTGACCTGCCGCCACTGTCTGTCCAGTTGCTCCTGTAGTGGACGCATCCTGAGCCTGCAGTGCGGAACTAAAGGAATGCAAGATGAAATCGATCCGAGAAGTGATTTGTACTTGCGAACTGTCAGTGTCTTTCGAGATTGGAGAAGACGAGCTGAACACATTAGTTTGGTCTGGCGTTCCTCCGATGGAAGGGCTAAGCAGCTGTCCGTGTTCAGGATGGCTCCTAGGAACCTTGCTGATCTGGATGGGCATAGAACCGATTTCTCTCTGTTGAGTCGAAGACCTAGTCGCTCGAACAGATCCTTGCATGTCCGGACTGCACTGGACGCTTTTTGAACAGATGGAGCTTTCAGCAGCCAATCGTCCAGGTATGGAAACACCTGAATAGCTTGTTTTCTGAGAAAAGCTGCCACGGGAGCTAGAACCTTTGTGAAGATCCGTGGGGCGGACCGGAGACCAAATGGCAGAACCTTGAATTGAAAGTGACTCTTGCCCACTGTAAATCGCAGATATTGCCTGTGAGCTGGATGAATAGGAACGTGGAAGTAGGCGTCCTCCAAATCGAGGGTCGCCATACAATCCCCCGGATTGAGCAGACGAAGGATGTCCTGAAGAGTGACCATCCTGAAGGACAACTTCACGAGATAAGTGTTGAGCTGCCGTAGATCTAAAATTGGACGCCACTTGTCCTTTGTCTTCCGAACCAGGAAGAACCTGGAATAGAACCCTTTCCCCTTCTGCGAAAGGGGTACAGGCTCTACCGCCCCCTTGGTGAAAAGTTGGTGGGCTTCGAGATGAAGGAGCCTGAGATGTTTTGGAGGGAAGGCATCCGGCGCTCTTGTTGGAGGAAGGTCTTGAAACTCCAATGTGTGTCCTTCTCTGACAATCTGGAGGACCCACTGATCCGATGTAATAATCATCCAGTTGTGTAGGCAATGGGAAATCCTGCCCCCCACAGATGTGAATGAGGGAACAGGAACAGTGGAAAGAGCCACCTGGCCGCTATTGTTTCCTGGTGTTGTCTCTCCTTTGCTGCCCCTGACGTCCTTTAGGCTGCTGGCGAGAGAAAGAACCCCTTTGAGAGTACTGTGGCTTATACGTCTGGCTGGACTGAGATCCAGAAGAATAGCGATTTTGATTGCCTCCACGATAAGAAGAAAAACCTCTACCTCTAGCTCCTCTGAAGGGCACCTTACGATACTGCAATGTACCCAAGGACTTAGCTGTATCCGTGTCCTTTTTGATTCCTTGCAGGGCCACATCGACGTGCTTGCCAAATAGCATCTCACCGTCATATGGCAGATCCAAGATCTTATTCTGCACCTCCTGCCTGAACCATGTGGCCTTTAACCACCCTTGGCGTCGCAGAACCGCCGAGCCGGCTAGTGCTCGGAATGCGGTGGTTGCAATATCCATTGCCACATCAATGACCTCCGAAGAGGCCCGTTCGCCTTCGAGCAAAATCTTCTTCACCTCCTCCTTAGACGAATCCTGCAGTTCGTCTACAAATGGAGCAAGATCGCACCACATTTGTCGATCATAGCGTCCCAGAATCGCTAAGGCATTGGCTGCCCTAACCAGGAGACTGGCCATAGCTGAAAATCTCTTGCCCACATTGTCTAGGCGCCTGCCCTCCTTATCCGGCGGCGTAGTCATCGGCGTAGAAGGATTCTTGGACTTGCTCTGGGCAGCCTGCGAAATGACCGAATCCGGTTTCGGTTGGCCAAGTAAACATGCCGGACTGCCATCCGGTGCCTTATACTTCTTTTCTAGTCTCGGAAGTACCGGGAGGACTGTGGCCGGATTATG
The DNA here is from genome assembly GCF_964263255.1 of Lissotriton vulgaris. Classification (NCBI taxonomy): domain Eukaryota; kingdom Metazoa; phylum Chordata; class Amphibia; order Caudata; family Salamandridae; genus Lissotriton; species Lissotriton vulgaris. The sequence continues at coordinate 591,999,123 of NC_141697.1, forward strand.
CATAGCCTTCAAGCCCTCAGACCAGACATGCTCAATGATTGGAATGGACCTCACTGACTTTCTGAATGGTTCCTTAAAGTCATACAAAAAACAATCCGATTGAACTGTGGTCACTGGGAGACCAAATCTTTTGGATGCCCTGTCCATTAAGTTGTGAAACCCTCCAACGTCCGCTGGAGGCGAAGTAATATTATCCGGGTCGGTGTTGTCCGGATCTATAGGGTCAGCAGTATTCCATTGCGCCTGGTGATCTTGATCAGGATCCGCTTGCTGGTCTGCATCTGAAGACGCAGCGTCATCATCATCAGTATCTTGCACCTGTACTACCTCTTGAGGGCGCACTTCCAGCGCAGTGGCACGCTCTCTTGGGGGCAAAGAATGGTCTGCCACAGGACGTAATGTCTGAGGCGGAGGTGTCGGGGGGCGCACTTGTTGGGCTTCCGAAGGCGCCGGGAAACGTTGCTTGTAGTCCCGCAACATAAGTTGTAAATCCGCCACTAAAGTGGATGGTATTGCCACCATACCCTCAGGTAACTGACGCATAGGTTGTTGTGGAGGCACGTGCCTGGTAGCAGTGCCTTCCTCCTCATAATAATGCTCTGGAGCATAGTGCTGTCGTTCAATCTGCTCCTCTTCAGAGCTAAATTCCTGCACCTTAACCTGAAGATCAGAAGGGCTATAGGCCTGCCCAAATGCACTGAAAGTCTCCTCCTCAGAGTCATCTTCCAATAGAAGGGTTGGTGGTAACTTCTGAACCTGGCGAGGAGACGTCATCTCTGGCGTGATCTGTTTCCTTTTCCGCGAAAAAACATGTTTATCCGACATTTCCATCGTCGACGAGGTCGTCGTCGACGAGGCCGTCGTCGACGAGGCCGTCGTCGACGGGAAGGTCTTCTGGGTCTGCAACAGTGGAAGTGTAGACATAGATACTGTCTTCGTCGTCGAGGATAGCGTCGTCGACGAGGTGAAGCTCATCGTCGACGATGGAGGTATCGTCGACGGGACCGTCGACGAGCTCGTCGTCATCAACATAGCAACCGGCGTCGTCGACATCGTCGTCGTCGAAGTCGTTCTCGTCGACGACACCGCCGTCGACGGCAGCTTTGCAGACATTGTCGTCGACGTGGAGGTGGTCACCCTTGTCGACGACGAGCAGGATTCCGGAGCCTTGAAAACAGTCGACGGTGTAGGCGTCGACGCAGCCGTCGTCGACGAGCCCGTCGACGAGGCAACCCTGGTAGAGCTGTCCTTTTTAACACTCGTAGACGACGTACCTGGGAGCTTAGTCGTCGACGGTTTCTGCTTCTTGTCTGAAGCGACCTCTTGAGCCGGGGTTGAAGGCTTTTTGACCCCACGATCTTTCTCTGAGGAAGGTGAAGAGACTGTAGAAGCCTTTCTCACCTTTTTTGAGGCCAGTTGTTCCTCAGGCTTACCCTGCCTCTCCTTTTCACCTCGGTGAGGAGATTTTTGGGCAGCCGGCCTGTCGGACCTGTCAGAGGTCCCTGGTAAGGCCTTGTGACGGGACTCGTCTGAAGCAGAAAGGGGGGGACCTACCCCTTTTTAGAGACCTTCTGGATGACACCATAGACGAGGAGCCCTCACTGTCCGAAGAGATAATGTCTTTCCGGTCCTTCATCTTCTGAAGCCATGTGAGGAGACGTCCTTCCCTGTCCCTCAAGGTCTTGGCTGAGAAGGATCTGCAAATCGGACAGCCTGTTGGTTTATGGTCCGGATACAAACAGTAGATACAATCCTCATGTTTGTCCTCGACAAACAACCTCTTTTTAGAGCAGGTGGCACAGGCTCTAAAAAGGGCTTTCCTCTCCGACATGCTGAGAAAAAATCCAAGTAGTTGAAGAAAAAACTGAAGAAAACTGAGCAGAGCTCAATGGAGACTCCCTTGCACAACGTGCGGTAGAAAATCTGAGGCTCTGAGCTTCTCTCAGGAAGGTTCTATGGGGTGAGGCTGCTCTGATTGGCTGCTGCAGAAATTTGGTCTCTTTTACAAAAGGAGGTGGATAAGCTACAAAATGAGATGAGGCCTAGGCCTATTTTTCACTTTGTGCTTACTACTATAGTTTTTTACTATTTACCGAGGCTCCCATTCCGACGACGGGGAATGATACAAAGCATGGGAATCTATGAAAGTTCCAATACTGGGGCAATCAATGCCTACACCGGTAAGAAAGAGGCCCATCAAACCCCCTGCTCTCAACATTGCGAAAAAACAGCAATCAAATCGCCATCGCACAAGGGTCACTTAGGCGGAGCCCCGCCCTAGCACAGAAGGTGGCCATAGTGTCCATCCGGGCATCTGCTTTTTTCCTTTTTGTTTATTAACTGTCCTCCGAACCCAAGTAGCAAAACCAAACCCCCCCCCCCCCCTCCCCTGAACACAACTAAACAATGCGGGGGAAAGTAAGAGCTCATCCCGTAAGTTAACGTGAGTCCGGATAACCTTGAGAATAGTGCATTCTGTGTCCATCAGCCGCAGCCCTCCCTGTCCCGCCCCACACACAAGCCGCCCCTGGACTGTCAAATTATTTGGCACACTCCCAGCACACTGGGTCCCCTCCAAATCAGGCCCGCCGCCCATCCCAACATCCCCCCAAACCCAGGACCCCTGCATAGGCCTCCCTACCCCGACCCACTCTCCAGCCCATGATACTGCCTCCATTTTGACCACACCCTCTTGAACTTCTTGGGGCAGCCCCTAGCTTTATATGTCACCCGCTCCGCCGCCATGTAGAGGTCCAACCCCCTCCTCCATTCCTCCATGGTAGGCACCGACTCCGCCCCCCAATACTTAGCAATGTCTCACCGTCTTTTAACCATTGAAGCAGTGACCACTGTGAAGGTGGTGGCTGTGGCCAGTGGATTGTGTGAAGTTGACGAGCTCGTCAACGAAGCGGCAGAAGATTCAGCAGGAGGCTGAATTGTCAGCGCTGGGTCTGCTGATGAATCTGTAGCCATTGACGGATGTGACTTCCCTTTATTCTTCGTCGACGAAGGTTTTTTCACCGTCGACGAAGAGGGTAGCGTTGACGCAGATATCACCGTCGACGAGGATGTCGTCGGTGGAATTTTACTCGTCGACGAAGGTGGGACCGCCGACGAGGATGCAACCGTCGACGGCGTTGTCACCGTCGACGAAGAGGTTCCCGGCGACGGGCTGGGCCCCGTCGACGACGGTATTGCTTTCGTCGACGAAGATGGACGCATCGACTAAGATGGACGCGTCGACGGAAGCTTTTTCGTCGACGATGAGGTCTTGGCAGTCATCGATGAGATCTTAATGATAGAAGTAATGGGTCTCACCTCATGGGTCGTCGTCGAAGAGCTGGACGTCGTCGACGTAGTCCTTGAAGACATTGAACATGTCGTCGTCGACGTAGAGACAGCATCAACTGATTTAGTCATCATCGATGTTGTCTACGGACGCGCCGACGAGCCCGTTGACGAGCCAGTGCCCGTTTTTGAAGGTGATGGCACGGCTTTGGACTGTGACGCCAGAGAACCAGGTCCCGTAGGCGTTGGAGGCAAGTCCTGTGTGGAGACATTCTTAGAGACTTCAGCAAGTCTTCTTTTCTTGAGGAATGGAGAGGGCATCTCCGTGTCTGACCCACGCTTATGAGAGGCCTTGGAATGAAAAGAAGAGACACTCTCAACCTCCGAGACCACTGACTCAGATGTCTTCAACTTCTGTAGCCACAGGAGACAAGCCTCTCTGTCTCTTGAAGTTTTAGCAGAAAAAGTATGGCAGTACTTACAGTTCTTGACTTCATGGTCCAGGTAGAGACAGCAAATGCATTTACTGTGTGGATCTTCATGAAACAGTCTCAGTTTGCCACAGGATGAACATTGTGTCTAAATAAAGATTTCCGTGAGGAAGACATTTGTCAAGTAGAAATGAGCTATGAAAGTAGAAAAACTGAGCAGAGCTCAGGGAGACTACCTTCACACGACGTGCGGTAGAACATCTGAGGACTTGAGCTTCTGAGGAGAAGGTTCTAGAGGGTGCTGCAGCCCGATTGGCTGGAATATGGACCATTAAAATGATACTGATATGTTACTAAAGTGAATTCTCCCGTAGGCTGCTATGGGCTATTCTGTTCTATGGTACTTTCTTAACTGTATGATATCTTTATATCTATTTGCTCTATATGTATATATGTATGTTTATGTAATTTTTTCATCTATATATGCATATATTACTGCTATTTTATGTACCGTAGGACTCCCACTTCGAAGACGGGGAATATTCAAGCATGTGAATCTATGAAAGACACCCCTAATACTGGAGAACACTAGGCCCTAGATTTAGCTAAACTCATACTCACTCAGCACAAGGATACCCTCCCAGGAGATAGTTTGCTTGACAAATCTGCATAAAAACATAATTGTTTATACCCTTGCCAAGATTTACAAACCTGTCACGTAATGCTGCCCAGCACCCAAAGTTGCTGAGCTGCGTGAAAAGGAGAGAGTAGGAAAGTATTATATGTACAGAGACATGGCACTATATTGTTTTCTCCTTAGCATTGGCACAGTTCATAATTCAGATTTCCAAAGCCAAGCAACAGGCAATATGCGCTGCCTTGCATAGTTTTGTTAAGAAATGTAACGCAGCGCCCCAGCTTGTGCTGAGTTGCATTACATTCCAAGATGGTAGGCGGTCCATGTGTGGAGAAAGAAAGATCCATTGCATTCACCTATGGATTTGACTCTATCTCAGATTTACAAGGTTTGTAAACATGGAATTGCGTCAAATATTACATCTTCCAGAATAGCATAATGTATTTTTGTCATGAAAATTCCTCTAATGATTGCTGTTGTGCAGGGACGCATTCCTTCCTGCACAAAAACAATCCTGCCTATAACACAGTCACCCTTGCAGCATGGCGCAGGAGTGCCTGTATTGGCACAATGCAGCAAGCATACAGTGCACCAGCGCTAGAAGGGAGCATAACTGAGCCATATCCTAATAGATATGGCACATTTTTGCTTACTCAGTTTCATGCAGCACAGCGTTGCGCTGCATTAAACATTAGTAAATATGGGCTAAATGTGAAGGTAAAACGTTTTACCAGTTTTAATCTTCAGCTCAATTCAAATAGGTCTGCTTGCGAGGTGACCTCACATGAGTGCTAGTTGTTTTTACTTTTCTGATTTCCATTAAAATGGTTGTTTCGAATTATTACAACCAGTATACCAGTAACATGTATTATATTTTGACCAGAATTTTCCATTTTGTATTCTTTGTGATATTTTGTCAGTTCATGTTTGCTCTTTTATTAAAAGATGGGATAGGGCATTTAAGTTTTTGAACTTTTAATCTGGTATTCTTTGATGTAGTGTTACACCACATCTCTCACACACCTCTGAAGAATAGACTTAGGGCCTGATTTCATGGTTCTGCCATCACCCCACTACCATTCTGGAAACACTGTAGGGGTCAGTGCCGGTGTGAAGTCAGGATTCTTGGCGGTAGGTGTATTGGGAATACGGAAGGTGGTAAGTCCTTTGCTGACCATGATACGGTCCCATATATGTAGAACCATCTTAGTAAGGGTAGCAATATATGCACTTTTGGGCCTGGCATGCTTAGGCAGCTGGGCCATATCCAATATTGGACAGCAGGCTACTGTCCAGTCAAGGTGGATACACTGTTTTTCGCCCTCCCGCACCACCCAGACCAAGAGGAAGCAAAGATGGTCTGTCCAGTAGTATTCCAGCAAATTAGGGCAATCTAATCCTCCCCGGTCTCTAGGGAGCTTAAGAACTGTATTAAATAGTCTCTGTGCTTTCCCAGCCCAGACAAATGCACAAATGCTATTTTGCAGATAAATTATATCCTGTACAGGAATGGGAGTCGGTAGAAACTGAAATAAGTACAGTGCTCTGGGTAGTACGTTCATTTTAATGGATTTAATGCGTCCTAGCCAGGAATCAGGGCTCAAGTCGGGGTATCACGAGGGTGGAAGGCGTCCCCCCACTTATTTTACCGAGCGGACGCCTGTTCCCCTGCCCACAAGTGCGATGAAGTATTCAAGTAGTACTCAACGCTTTTACTTTGAGGGTACGGTAATAACAACCAAGTGTTCCATTTACATTTTGCACTTGAATTGATGTCTGCCACCATATTGCGATGCGAAGTTGCTCTCCGCCAGGTTATATCAGGTGCCAAGTGCAGCAGGACTCCCTGTAATAACAGGGAACTACTTTTGTGACGCCACTTCCTGTCGTAACGTCACTTCCTATGAAACCACCTAGCTTGGGCATCCCCTCACTTATTTTTTTAGGACTTGTGCTCTGCCAGGAATAGTAAAGGGGCACCAGCACCACAAGTCCTCAAGTATTCTCCTGCAGAGGGGGAGCTAGTTAGCATTGGTCCATACCTCCAACTGGGTGATATTAAGCCCCAGGCACTTTATGGTGGTGTTGGTACATTGAAAGGGAGTCGCATCCTGAAGGGAGTGGATCTCCATCTGGGGTACCGAGATATTAAAGATGTTTTACTTCCCTGTGTTAACTTAGAAGCCAGAGACTGCCTCGAACACCTCCAAGATGGAAAGAAGCTTGGGTGGAACTGGAGGGATTAGTTAAGTTGAGAAGAGCATTATCTACGAAGAGACCTATCTTGTGGTCGAGATCTCCAAGCGAAATGCACATCATCAAGGGTTCCTGTTGGATTTTAGGAGCAAAAGGTTTGGCTGCCAGAGTGAAGAGGGGTATAGATCTGGGCATCTACATTCTGGAAAGTGATTGGCCTGTATAATGCACATTCTGCGCACCTCCCGTTTTTTCTATTAGTGGATATAATCTATCCCCCTAAATCGTTTCCACTCTCCACCTTTTCTCCAATGCATCCCATCTCGCATCCTGGAATGCCCTGATTGACTGCTTCACCCTTTCCTGACTTCTATCTCTTTTCCTGTCATACGCTGCTCTAATCCATGCTTGTAGCGCCTCAAATTGTGTCGGTCTAGGCAGAGGTCGCAAAGAAGACATCACAGATTTCAACTGGTACAACACGTCTAACCTGAAAGTACCATATCGTTGGAAAGTCAATTCTTCCTCTCCTTGAGTCATTTTATGTCAATTTTCAAGCCAAATTATAGTATGCAACCCCACATTCTAAGCCATGTAATGTGCTGGAGTATCCTCGGGAGGGGCTTCTTCTCCTCCCCGAATAACCATATGTATGTCTCCTCTACAGAATTCTCATAAAACTTTAAAACATTTCATGATGAAACTGATTTTTGTTCGGACACAGTATTTACGTTTACTTCCTGATGTCAACCCACCAATACCAGCGTGACTCACACCAACCGACCTATCGCAGTGCAGCACCGTCTGACGTCACCCTTTCTTTGCTCGCAGCAGTTCCCCTCCTTTACAATTCGCTTCACACCCTTACATGCGTCTCATTCACACCCTGAAGTAATTATAGGTCCACTAAACAACCGGACAATCACTTCTCTGACTGTCTGTCCACCAAACGACTGAACAGTCTCTCAAAACTGTTGACCTCAAATTTGGCAACTGTCTGTCCGGGAAACGACTGGACAATCGCCTCTAAGTCAGTCGATAGGATTCAACTCTTGATGTTCCACATACAGCAACCTACGACCAGCGTCGGTCACTCATGCACTCACACATACGCTCCCTATCATCCATGGGTTGTCAACGACATCTCATGACTCCCACAATCTCTGATCAACAATCTCAACTTTGGGTGTCTTCTACACCACAATCTCTTATCCCGGGATATCAAAATCAAATCTCTTGGCCCGCGTGCACTCACGGTCCAAACCTCAATCACTCGACTCTCATTCAAACTCCGCAAGACATCACACTGTCAAGTCAACACCTCAATCTAACAAACATCACCCTGTTCATACTCACGCTACCACGAACTGCTACTTCTGCCGCACCTCTACTCTCCGTGGCTTTCCATCAACCGCCGTCGTCCTCCGCTTACAATCCAATGGATCACCATTGCCCCGAATGGGACTCAGTAATCTCTTATCCTGATCTAGATCTCCCCTTACTATCAGAGGTAACCGTCCTACTCTGCTACCAACTGTTAAAGCTGGATTCTTATCTTACCATCCCTAAGAATCCTCAGGTCGACTGAACGTTTTAACCTGCTGATTAGTGTGAAGGGAAGAATCTAATTTCTCAATATAGCCAATCAAACTTCAACTTTATACTCCAAAAATCACTGACTCTGAATTCCAAATTTAAGGGTTTATTACAAAGCCAAAAATAGTTGCACATACAAGCACCTCATCACAAGGTTAAGAAAGTAAATGGGCACTAATACAAAGAATATCCTATGCAGGAGTCTCATCCGACTCAGAATGAGGAGAATAGTTAACTCCAAAAGCATCAGTCAACCAATAATTGCTTCACTCTCTATGCTAGACTTCATTAACCTAAAAGAAAAAACAATAAGCCTATTCCAACACTGCGGATGTGGACTACCTGTGATTATGATGTACCCCTACAATTTTAGAATAACATGGCGCTCTATCACCTCTATCTCCTCCTTCAAATAGGGCGTATATTGCTTCCGTCCCTTGGCAGGTGGTTGTAGTTCTGTCGCTGACTGGGTCGCAGGCCAAATTAATATCCCTGCCCGGGACAATATCTCCTGTGGCACTGTTCAAGAGGTGTTTCAGTGATGTCCGTAAAAAGGTGTCCTGGGCAAAGTTTAAATAAAAAAAAATCTTTATTTTCAGTTTTACACATAAGAAACAATACGTAATGGTCATAGTGGTACATAGCAATTGTGTCAGCATATCTCAATGGCATGCAACATATCACATGGTATAACTATGGCAACAGTAGGCATTTGAACAAGAATATAAACGAAGTTCAGCCCTCACCCCTTCCGGCAGTCACTGTCAGTAAATATCACAGTCCAGCCAACCCCAACCAACCCTCGCACCTCAATATGGTGGCAGCAATACCTCAGCTCCAAAGAAAAAAAACCAAGAATAGTGTACAAGAACAGTATGATACATCCGACCCTAACCTACTCCTTCGGGGACAATTCCATTCGAGACCTGCGTGTCAGTCCCTCTACTTTTCTTGCCAATATATGCTCTGTACGGACCCGATATATCCACCGGTCGTGAGGAACTGGGCACTAGAGTAGCATATTCCTCGCAGTTCGTGTTACAAAACGCTAGGCTGCAAGCCATGCCTGAAGTTTAGGAACCCTTCTACTACCCCACAGTAGCGCCACCTCTCGCTTGGCCAACAGGAATCCCAGAGCTGCGAATTTCCTGACTTTTTTGGGAAAGTTTACCATGTATCGCAATAATACAATTTCCGATGTAGGAACCAATGTCATAGCAAGCATGGCGCCCAAAGTTTCATGTATCAGTACCCAGTATTGCTGCAACTTAGAACAAGTCCATGAAAGATGGGCATATTCGGCTTGTGTGGCTGAACATTTCTAGCATTGGTGAGACCTAGTTGGATCAATCTTGTGGGACCAAGCAGGGGTATGATACATCCTGGACAGAAACTTGAAATGCAGCAATTTATGTCTACTATTCAGGGACACCTCTCTCGTCACCCTGCAGTAGTGCTCCCATTGGTCGTCCGTTACAGGGTGCCCCAAGTCTTGCTCCCATGCGGAGCGAACTTTTACATCAGAGAAGGGGCGCTCCATCATACATAATTTGTACAGTTTTGAAATTAAATGAGCACAAGTTTGGCTCTCTATAACGAACGTCAGAGGAGCAGCCTGATCGGGCGCCACTGGAAAAGAAGGAAAGGAAACCCCTAACATGGAAAGCATGTGGCACAGCACAAAAACATCCATAAAGGAACAATCTTGGAATCGGGCCTCCTCTGAGACCGAGAAAATATGGCTACCAGGGAATAGATCACCCACAATGCGAATTTGAAACTTAGCCAGTGTGCGCTGCACTAGAATTTCACCAGTTATTGGGAGGAACGTGGGATTCGGAAGAGGCAATGCCGGGGAATACAATAGGTCCAAACCAGGCAGTCTACGTAGCTTCTTCCATGCCCAGCATGTGGTGTATACTGTCTGAATATCCTGTGGGTCCCTCAGGATCCCTTTAGGCAACTGTGAGAAGTTGGCCTGATATATAGTGCTCACTATTCTAGTGATCACTGTGTATCATACCAAACGACCCTTATTGATGATTGGTTGTAAGTCAGTCAACCTTATAGACCAGCTATCCTAGTAGCATGGACAAGAGCAGTCTTTAGGCTAAACTCTAGAGGGCGTGTTAAGCCAGCTGTTATACCATCACATATACCCCTTGAACACAAAGTGAAAGGACACCACACAAGTTGTTATGAAAATAAACAGATATTTATTTAGAACACAACAACCCTGGACTCTTTATGAGGACAGGGTGCTAAGCACACAACAAAACTCTTACGAAAATACTTTAAGTTGCACAATTTACGCAAATGCCTGAGAGGCACGAAAAACCATATACTACAAAAGTGGAATGCGAAATACTAGCAGGTAAGTAACTATTCTCAGAGGCTTTTGGATCGCTAGGACTACACTACTGAACCTTCAGATTACGAGCAGGAGGCCTAGGGAGATCGGGTGCAGAGTGTGCACTCTCACGCGGGATGCGGGACAAAGTCTATGGATGCTAGATTTCGTAAAGTTACAGTTATCGGACGGATCCGACTAGATAGGCTGAAAACGAAAAAGGATCTGGACACTTAGATAGTTAAGCTATGCTGGAGCACCAAAATGCTCAGGTTACCTAGCCCAGGGGCTGCGGCTGCATAGGGTTCAAAAGATGTCGGGAATCCTCATTACAGTCTATGGAGCCTGAAAGAAGAAGTTGCTGGCAGGCGACCAGTGATGAAGTTCGATGGGATCCAAGCCTGGATCGATGATGGTGGACACCTGAAAGCAGAGGGGACTCAGTTCTTGATCACTAGCCAGTGATCAGGTGGGCACCAGGATGGCACCGGATGAAGTCACCTCGACCAGGTGAGTGGGCGACGCTGGGCTCTGCAGTCTCTCGGACCAGGAGGCGTTGTCGGCGACCAGGATGGAGGTGCGAGCTGTCCCACGAAGGTCTCTGCTGTTGGCGATGCTGGACCCAGGATTTAGGCAACAAACCTTGGCAAAGTCAAGCCCACGCGGTGGACTCAAGATGGCGTCTGGAGTGGACCAGGAGGGTCCGGGGTGCTCTTCTGTTGGAGGGGAGCAAAGGCCAGTCTGGAGCAACTAGACCAGCGGTGTTGTCGTCGTGGTTCGTCGTCAGGAGGGCCACTAGCCAACGGGCAAGTGACCTGGACAACGCGGTGAGCAGCGAAGAGCAGAAGGGCCCCACACAGATCTCGTGGATGCTGGGGGGCTGGACTTCAGTGCTGGAGCTGCTCAGGGTCAGGGCTTCTCAAACCCCAAAGCACTCACTCGAGGATCCCTCGGCGGTCGTGCTGGATAAGCGTCGTGCAGTTTTGAAGATGGCCGGTCCCTCGAGGTCTCGTCACACCCACGAATCCCAGCTGGGCTGATGATGTAGGTAGAGGTCAGAGGTGCCACGGAATCCGGGTCTCGTCGAGCTGGGCAGTCTTGATCCGAAGGAGAGACTTGCAGCAAACCGCAATGCGCTTAGGTGGTGCCTGCTGGGCAGGGTGGCTACTCCTTAGCCACAAGGGACAGTCTTCAGAAGTGTTCAAGAGTTCTTTCGTGGAAAGTAGTCAAGATTCAGAATTATCTAATTTGGGAAGGGGGCCCGCTCCTACCTTTATCCTAAGAAAAGGGGCTGGCCCGTGACTAGGTCCTGCCTATGGGTGGGACCAGGAGGGAAGTGGTTACACCCCTCTCCTTTGTCCGGTCTCTCCCCAGCTCAGTGGCTGGGGTGCCCCTGGAACTGGTTTGAGCCGGCCTATGCATAGTGAGCACCGGGGTGCCACTCTGCAGTCACCTTCCTTTCAGCCCTGCCTACCTGGGATACACAAAACCCTGTCTGGGATGGTGCTAGCACCGCCCCTGACAGGAAACCCTTTGTCCAAGCCTCCTTCGCTGGAAGGACTCCCAGCAGCAGGAGGTCAGACTTGTGTCTGTGGTGGCAGCATCCATTTGGTGGAGCTGAGGCTGTGTTCAGCTTTAACCAGGGTTCACAGTTACATACATGTTGTGTCCCTCTAGAAGGGTGGAATGCTAACCCCGTCGCCAGAATTGGCGAGGGGTTAGTATTCCAATTCGTATGACACCTTACTCGACATGTTTTGATAAAGCGATACAAAAGTTGGCAAATAACCGCAAGTATTATAATGCACTTAAGAGTATATGGTCCGCATTATCTTGGAACAGCTATTAGGACTTGGTTCCGCAAGCTGCAGACAGGCTCAGCTCATGCCAGAGCACCATCTCACATAATTCCAAGCACTCTGCCTTCAGGATTGATAAGGCCTGCCATAGGAGTGACTGATAGGAATACATGTGTCCATTTTAGGTTTAGATATAGGTATACTATATCTAAAGCAAAGGGTGATTACACCACCTTGCCCCAGCTGTCGTGCAGCCAGTTGTGTCAGATTTAGATGGCCAGCCAGGGGTGGCATAATACATGCTGCAGCCCCTGGTAGGCCCTGGGTACACCTATGCCCTGGGTACAGGGACTGATAAGGTGGCCCAGTACCAATTGGTAAATGCACCTAAGGTACACGTGTCAATTTAGAGAGAGAACAGCTAGGCTGTGGGTCCGATTAGCAGGCCCACAGCCAGGGAAAGTCGTAAACCAATGAAGCAAAAAGCAAAAATCTGGGGTGATCATAGGATTGCAGACCCTACTCTTCTACATGACCCCCCCAAACTTTGGGACAATAAGCTAACCGTGACCAGGTGAGTCTTCTTGCTCTAAGTGGAAATACCTGTAGAGCCCATCTGCATTGCCATGATCAGTGCCAGGTCTATGCTCCACTGTAAAATCCATCCCCTGTAGGGAAATGGACCACCTAAGTAGTTTGGGGTTTTCACCCTTCATTTGATTTAGCCACAAGAGGGGCTTATGGCCGGTCTGAATCTTGAAGTGAGTGCCAAACAAGTATGGCCTCAACTTCTTCAGGGCCCAAACCACAGCAAAGGCCTCCCTCTCAATAGCTGACCAATTCTTCTCTCTGGGGGTCAGCCTTCTGCTAATAAAAGCAATGGGCTGGTCTTGACCATCAAAATTCAGCTGAGATAGAACAGCTCCCACACCCAACTCAGAAGCATCTGTTTGGACAATGAATGGTTTGGAGTAGTCTGGACTCTTTAGGATAGGTGCTGTGCACATGGCCTGCTTTAGGTCATCGAATGCTTTTTGACAGCCTGCTGTCCACTGAACTTTCTTTGGCATCTTTTTACTTGTCAAGTCATTAAGTGGAGTCACAATTGATCCATAATTCCTGACAAATTTCCTGTAATAACCAGTCAGGCCCAAGAAAGCTCGAACCTGAGTCTGGGTGGTTGGAGGAGCCCAGTCCTTGATTGACTGTATCTTGCTCTCCAGTGGCTGAACCTGGCCTCCACCTACAAGGTGGCCCAGGTATACAACCTGTGTCTGCCCTATCTGGCACTTTGTGGCCTTGGTAGTGAGACCTGCTGCTTGCAGTGCCTCTAACACTTTCCTCAGGTGGACCAGGTGATCCTCCCGGGTGGAACTAAAGACAGCTATATCATCAAGATATGCTGCACAGAAGTCATCCAGCCCAGTGAGAACTTGATTCACCAGCCTTTGGAAGGTGGCAGGTACATTTTTCAAACCAAAGGGCATTACCACAAATTGATAATGCCCACCAGGGGTAGAAAATGCTGTCTTGAGGTTGGCTTCCTCAGCTAACCTGATTTGCCAATACCCAGCTGTCAGGTCAAATGTACTTAAGTAGTTGGCAGAAGCCAATCTATCTATAAGTTCATCTGCCCTTAGTATTGGGTGGGCATCAGTCTTAGTGACTGCATTGAGGCCTCTGTAGTCTATGCAAAACCTCATCTCTTTCTTACCACCCTGGATGAGGCTTTGGCACTAGAACTACTGGGCTAGCCCAAGGGCTATCCGAGGGCTCAATGACTCCCAGCTCCAACATTTTCTGCACTTCTGATTTGATGCAGTCTCTAACATGATCAGGCTGTCTGTAGATTTTACTCTTAACTGGCAGACTGTCCTCAGTGTCAACCTCATGGGTACACCAATTGGTTTGGCTGGGTGTTAGAGAGAACATATGTCTAAAGGATTGAAGAACTTGTTTGCAATCCTTTTGCTGATGTTCAGAGAGGCTGCCACAAAAGACAACACCATCTACTGACCCATCATCAGGGTTCTGAGTGAGCAGGTCTGGGAGAGGGTCACTCTCCTCCTCCTGTCCCTCATCTGTGGCCATGAGCAAGCTCATGTCCTTTCTGTCGACATATGCCTTGAGCCTGTTCATATGGAGCACCCTGAGGGGGCTCCTGGGAGTTCCAAGGTCCACCAGGTAGGTGACCTCTCCCTTTTGCTCAATGATTGTGTGGGGCCCAGACCATTTGTCTTTGAGTGCTGCTGGGGCCACTGGCTCCAACACCCACACCTTCTGTCCAGGCTTGTACACAGTCAGGACAGCCTTTTGGTCATGCCAAGCTTTTTGGAGTTCTTGGCTTGCCTCAAGGTTTTTGGATGCCTTTTCCATGTACTCAGCCATCCTGGAGCGGAGACCAAGTACATAGTCCACTATGTTGGTTGCAGGCTTTTTGAGAGGTCTCTCCCATCCTTCCTTCACCAAACACAGGGGTCTTCTTACAGGATGCCCATACAGAAGTTCAAAAGGGCTGTAGCCAACCCCCTTCTGTGGGACCTCTCTGTAAGCAAATAAAAGGCAGGGTATCAGGACATCCCATCTACGCCTGAGCTTTTCAGGTAGTCCATGAATCATTCCTTTTAGGGTCCTGTTGAACCTTTCAACAAGCCCATTGCACTGTGGATGATAGGGTGTGGTGAACTTGTAGTTGACACCACATTTCGTCCACATAGCAGTCAGATATCCTGACATGAAGTTTGCACCTCTGTCAGAGACAACCTCCTTAGGGAAGCCCACTCTGGAGAACACTCCAACTAGGGCTCTTGCCACAACAGGTGCTGTAGTGGTCCTAAGGGGAATAGCTTCAGGATACCTGGTGGCATGGTCCACCACCACCAGTATAAACTTGTGCCCTGATGCTGTCTGGGGTTCCATTGGACCAACAATGTCAATCCCCACTCTTTCAAAGGGTACCCCCACCACAGGTAGTGGTATAAGGGGGGCCTTTGTGGTGCCACCTGACTTACCACTGGCTTGGCAAGTGACACAGGAGCGAAAAAACTCCCTGGTATCTTCATTCATATGAGGCCAGTGAAAGTGTGAGACAAGTCTGTCCCAAGTCTTATTCTGGCCTAAGTGTCCTGCAAGGGGAATCTCATGGGCCAAGGTAAGAAGGAAACCTCTCTGAGACAAGGGGATAACCAGCCTCCTGGTTGCACCAGGCTTGGGGTCCCTTGCCTCAGAGTACAGGAGTCCATCATCCCAGTATACCCTGTGGGCACCTGTGGCGTTCCCTGCAGCCTCAGCAGCAGCCTGCTGTCTGAGGGTTTCAAGGGAAGGGCAGTCGAACTGTGCCTTCCCCAGGTCTTCCCTGGAGGGTCCCCCTGAGCCCAGAAACTCAACTTGATCAAGTTCAAGTTCTTTAGGCTCAGTTTCCCTCAGTTCTTGAAGGTCAGCCTCCTCTGAGACCTGATCCTCAACCTGGGGCAAGGGGGAAGGCAATGCTTTAACCCTACTGCTCTTCTTCTTGGAAGGTGTCTGGTCCATTGTTCCAGGATCCAGCACCTGTTCAGTGGGGCATATTCTGGCCTGTGACCTAGTCACAGCAAGCACATGTGCTGGCAAGCCTAACATTTCCATATGAGTCCTCTGCTCCACTTCTGACCATAGGGATGTCTCCAAATCATTGCCCAACAAACATTCAACTGGGAGGTCTGAACTAACCACAACTTTCTTTTGGCCACTTACCCCACCCCAGGAGAAATCAACAATTGCCATACTATGGTGGGTAGTGACATTGCTGGCATTGGTCACTAGGTACTCTGGACCTAGCATGATCTGTCCAGGGTCCACAAAGCTAGATGTCACCATTGTGACACTGGCACAAGTGTCCCTGTAGGCCTGAGCCATTTTTCCATTAATAAAAGGTGTCTGCCTGTATTTGCCCAAAGTATTGGGACTGACATAAGGGGATATATCCACATCCCCTGTACAGACAAGGACACCCTGAGTGAGTGTGCCAACTAAGTTGTCATACCCCTCAGATCCCAAGGTTAACCCAACTAATCCCTTGGGAGGTGCACTACCACTACTGACTGTACTAGGGGGTGCAGGTGCCTTAGGGGCTGTAGTGGTAGGAGTTTGCCCTCCTTTCTTGGTGCACTCACTAAACCAGCGAGTTTTACTTTTACAGTATTGGCACCACCTTTTTGACTGGCCTTCTTGAGTCTTCTTTTTCTGCTGTGAAGCCTGACCCCCACCCTCTTTGGTTTGTTGGGGACCTGTCGAAGACGTCTGGTCATTTTGTTCATTCTTATTACTACCCTTTTGGTCTGCTTTCTTCTGACCACCCTGGTTCTGAGTCTGGTTCTGCTTGACCCTTGTTCTGACCCATCTGTCTGCCTTCTTTCCCAATTCTTGGGGAGAGGTCAGATCTGAATCAACAAGGTGCTGATGCAACAATTGGTTCTGACAGTTGTTTAAAATCTGTTCTCTCATGATAAGATTATACAACTCTGTGTAATCAGTAACTTTGGTACCCAGCAACCAGCCTTCCAAAGCCTTAGTGGCACAATCCACAAAGTCAGACCAATCCTGAGACTGAATTTTCTGGGTGTCCCTGAACAGCAACCTGTACTGCTCAGTTGTTAAGCCAAACCCATCAATCAGTGTATTTTTCAGGACTTGGTAATTGTTAGCATCCTCAGCTCTAGTAGTGAGGAGCTTATCTCTACCTTTGCCTTCAAAGGAGAGCCACCAGATAGCTGCCCACTGACTCTGGGGGACGCACTGGACAGTGCAGGCCCTCTCCAAAGCAGTCATCCATTTGTGGATGTCATCCCCTTGTTTAAAGGGGGGCACTATCTTACTCAGGTGTCTAGTGTCTAAACTCCTGTCCTTTTCTCTAGATAAAATGCTGCCACCAGTGGGGTCTGCCCCACTCAATTTCTGCTCTCTAGCAAAGGCAAGTCTCTCTTTGGCCAGGGCAAGTTCTTCCCTTTCAATCCTCAGATTGACTTCCCTCATCTTAGCTTCATGCTCTCTTCTCTGAGGGGATGTCATCCCTCTGTGAGAAGAGGCCTGATAGCCATTGGTGCGAATGGATCTGTTAGAGCCTCTGGATGGAGATCTAACTCGTCCATTCCCAATGTTAAGCCTGCCTGAGTGTGGGCCTGGGGGTCCCCCAAGTCCATTTTCATGCCTGCTTAAGTTAGTCCTGGTGAGTCTACTGACTCCTTCCTGACCCTTGTCTGCCTCATCCCCTGATAACTCCTCTTCCTCTTCCTCCTCTTCAGCTTCCTGGAGGTTAAGGTCAGGGTCACCAGTGGTTCCCTCTAAGGGAGGCATGTTCGTATCTGGATTAGAAGGATCTGTGTTAGCAGTCCTCCTAGCATCATAAGTCTCTAAGAGACCAATCAGAAATGGGATTGTAGGGTTAGAACCCTGTTTTAGCTTCCTGGATGTACACAATTGTCTCATCTCCTGGAAGCTAAGAGCTGCATATCTTGACATGACCTGTGGAGGGTCAACTGACACAAGGGGGGACTCAGAGTTCCCTCCTTTGTCTGACATTCTTTTCTAGTGTGGTGTAAGTGATGCACCTACCTACACTATTTGTTTGCCTACTGATCCCTTGCTAAGAGTTGTAGTCAGGGTGTGCTAAGCCCTGTTGAACTACAACAGCTGGTTCAGTAGAACTCAGAGTATTCTAAGCTAAGTTATATGTACCTTTGTACTTATGTGATCTTTCAAATGATATTCTTAGGATACGTGTGGTAAAACAACAGCAAGCTCAAATCCCAACCGCTGCCACCAATGTGAGAAGTTGGCCTGATATATAGTGCTCACTATTCTAGTGATCACTGTGTATCATACCAAACGACCCTTATTGATGATTGGTTGTAAGTCAGTCAACCTTATAGACCAGCTATTCTAGTAGCATGGACAAGAGCAGTCTTTAGGCTAAACTCTAGAGGGCGTGTTAAGCCAGTTGTTATACCATCACATATACCACTTGAACACCAAGTGAAAGGACACCACACAAGTTGTTATGAAAATAAACAGATATTTATTTAGAAAACAACAACCCTGGACTCTTTATGAGGACAGGGTGCTAAGCACACAACAAAACTCTTACGAAAATACTTTAAGTTGCACAATTTACGCAAATGCCCGAGGGGCACGAAAAACCATATACTACAAAAGTGGAATGCGAAATACTAGCAGGTAAGTAACTATTCTCAGAGGCTTTTGGATCGCTAGGACTACACTACTGAGCCTTCAGATTACGAGCAGGAGGCCTAGGGAGATCGGGTGCAGAGTGTGCACTCTCACGCGGGATGCGGGACAAAGTCTATGGATGCTAGATTTCGTAAAGTTACAGTTATCGGCCGAATCCAACTAGATAGGCTGAAAACGAAAAAGGATCTGGACACTTAGATAGTTAAGCGTTGCTGGAGCACCGAAATGCTCAGGTTACCTAGCCCAGGGGCTGCGGCTGCATAGGGTTCAAAAGACGTCAGGAATCCTCGTTACAGTCTATGGAGCCTGAAAGAAGAAGTTGCTGGCAGGCGACCAGTGATGAAGTTCGATGGGATCCAAGCCTGGATCGATGATGGTGGACACCTGAAAGCAGAGGGGACTCAGTTCTTGATCACTAGCCAGTGATCAGGTGGGTACCAGGATGGTACCGGATGAAGTCACCTCGACCAGGTGAGTGGGCGACGCTGGGCTCTGCAGTCTCTCGGACCAGGAGGCGTTGTCGGCGACCAGGATGGAGGTGCGAGCTGTCCCACGAAGGTCTCTGCTGTCGGCGATGCTGGACCCAGGATTTGGGCAACAAACCTTGGCAAAGTCAAGCCCACGCGGTGGACTCAAGATGGCGTCTGGAGAGGACCAGAAGGGTCCGCGGTGCTCCTCTGTTGGAGGGGAGCAAGGGCAAGTCTGGAGCAACCAGACCAGCAGTGTTGTCGTCGTGGTTCGTCCTCAGGAGGGCCACTAGCCAACGGGCAAGTGACCTGGACAACGCGGTGAGCAGCGAAGAGCAGAAGGGCCCCACGCAGATCTCGTGGATGCTGGGGGGCTGGACTTCGGTGCTGGAGCTGCTCAGGGTCAGGGCTTCTCAAACCCCAAAGCACTCACTCGAGGATCCCTCGGCGGTCGTGCTGGATAAGCGTCGTGCAGTTCTGAAGATGGCCGGTCCCTCGAGGTCTCGTCACACCCAGGAATCCCAGCTGGGCTGATGATGTAGGTAGAGGTCAGAGGTGCCAGGGAATCCCGGTCTCGTCGAGCTGGGCAGTCTTGATCCGATGGAGAGACTTGCAGCAAACCGCCACAAGGGACAGTCTTCAGAAGTAGTTCCAGAGTTCTTTCGTGGAAAGTAGTCAAGATTTAGAATTATCTAATTTGGGAAGGGGACCCGCTCCTAACTTTGTCCTAAGAAAAGGGGCTGGCCCGTGACTAGGTCCTGCCTATGGGTGGGACCAGGAGGGGGGTGGTTACACCCCTCTCCTTTGTCCGGTCTCTCCCCAGCTCAGGGGCTGGGGTGCCCCTGGAACTGGTTTGAGCCGGCCTATGCATAGTGAGCACCGGGGTGCCACTCTGCAGTCACCTTCCTTTCAGCCCTGCCTACCTAGGATACACAAAACCCTGTCTGGGATGGTGCTAGCACCGCCCCTGACAGGAAACCCTTTGTCCAAGTCTCCCTCGCTGGAAGGACTCCCAGCAGCAGGAGGTCAGACTTGTGTCTGTGGTGGCAGCATCCATTTTGTGGAGCTGAGGCTGTGTTAAGCTTTAACCGGGGTTCACAGTTACATACATGTCGTGTCCCTCTAGAAGGGTGGAATGCTAACCCCGTCGCCAGAATTGGCGAGGGGTTAGTATTCCAATTCGTATGACACCTTACTCGACATGTTTTGATAAAGCGATACCAAAGTTGGCAAATAACCGCGCGGATTGGAGTGGAGAAGTGTGGCTCACTGGTTAGAGCAGGCAGACCCTGAAGCAGAGGTCAGACCCGGGACCAGGGTTCAATTCCCGACGCGGCAGGGTCTTGAGCTCAAATGTCCCTGGTCTCGATAATTCTCGCTTCGGTGCCTGACCTAATCATGGGTTCACACTCTGCAACTCTGGGCATTAAGCTTGCTTAATCTCCACAACGCCCCCCCCCGCGGCGGGATGCCTGGTTTTCACCTTGGGGATGCCCTGTAGGGGCTATCTCACAGGGAAAAGCCAGGACGGGTTCCCAAGGCAAGCGCGGAGATACCCCTTCGGGGGTCGATTCTGGCGCTTTATAAGAAACATAATAATAATAATAATAATAAGTATAATGCACTTAAGGTATATGGTACGCGTTATCTTGGAACAGCTATTAGGACTTGGTTCCGCAAGCTGCAGACAGGCTCAGCTCATGCCAGAGCACCATCTCACATAATTCCAAGCACTCTGCCTTCAGGATTGATAAGGCCTGTGTACCGACCAGATTTTCGAACCAGATGGAATCAGCTCCTAGGAGCCCCTCTAACCCAGCCGGAACGTATCCACCTCCCTCCTTAGAACGTATTTACACTGGGTATGGATATATGTATGTACATCTCGTACCTAAGGATGGGGAAAATAGCAATGAACATGCATAGGTTTTCTACAATATCCTATTCACACCAACTAGTCTCGCGGCCACTTAGGCCCAGACTAATCTGCCCTGGGGCAGGTCTGATTATATACTCTCACACACTGATCTCCCTCAGTGCTCACTCGACACGCAATCCGGCGTGTCTACACACATGGGCCTGCAGTCCCAGTGCTCTCATTCACACCCGGTCCGCAATCCGGCAGACCTACACACCCTCTATCTTAGGTGCTCTCATTCACACACGGTCCGCAATCCGGCAGACCTACACACCGTGTCCTTCCGGTGTTCTCACTCACACACGGCCTGCAATCCGGCAGACCTACACACCGTCTATCTTAGGTGCTCTCATTAACGCCGTGTACCAACAACGATCACTTTCCTATGAACACTTAGGGGAGAAGTCTCTCATTATCTACTCGGGATAAAACTACGATAATAGAAATTAGTATGACTTTCCAAATTGCAATATGTACCTTCTGCTCCTGACATCAAATGTTTCCCTTCTTCCTTATTACTCAATCATCTCTTACCTGATCGGGATTCGCATCCGTTCATGCAAATAATGTTTGACTAGAAGACAAGGTTACCCCGATTGAACAAGAATACAAGGCACATGTCGGTTCACTAAGAACTGGGGTGTTTTATTACAATAAAAATGAACACAATACTACACAATATATATTCTGCAAAGAAAAGTAAGGATTAGAACGCGCGCTTAACAAGGAAAAGGGCGGAGATCACCTGGTTAATATGAAGTCGGGGTTCGGCAGTCATCTAGGTTCCCTTCTCGTCTCTGTGTCTTGGCTCGTCTCGGAATCACACCTCAGCAGTCACGGGTACACGTCTGCACCGCTATGCTCAATCTCCTCTGCTTCCCTCCAAGTCACTGGAACCTTGCTCGCTATTGACTACCGTCTCTCTCTCTCTCTCTCTCTGTCTCTGTGCGCTCCGCGCTACTTCTCCTTCAGTCTTTCTCAGAGAGTCTCGGTTTCAAAATCTTTCTCGGACTTCAAAATGGCGACTGCCTGCCTTGAAAATAATTAATGGCATAGATGCTAACGGCTAGCTGCCGCCTACAGACTAACTGACTCATTGCCTAACACTTTCGCTAATATCAAAACTTGTCCCTTCATGGAAAGTTACGGCCAGTAACCTGCCGCCCACCAAATTCTTGTACCTCCCCGTACCAAGGACACGTTCCCAGCCGGCCGGCCTGGAGTTGTGTCTTCGGAGTGGAGAAAAATACAGTCTTTCGATAAGGGCCAGCCTGAACCGGTTCTCTCCAAGCGAACAACACCTCAAAACTAAAATATTACACTTGACCTAGAAAGCCTCTCAAGCTACCAGGCAGAGGGCAAGATGGAGTCTGTCCCGTTTAAGGCCTACAAGGCCCAAAATATGCATAACTCCATGGAAGATATACTAACACTCTTGCAAAAGGATGGATCATCACTAACACTTATATATCTATCCCCTACCTTAAGTTTATAAGCCCTGATCTAAAGAAAAGGGTACGAAAATGCACTACTGTGCCTCATGGATAGGTCCTACTTATAGTCCTAATCCCTATACTGTAAGGGTAATAGGCTGGAGTCATCTGCCATCATCCTCCTTCTAAAGATGGTCGGAAAAGTCGGCCATTACACTTCACCCTTGACTCCAGTCTATTAGCCATGTTCTATATAGAACTAACATCAGTAGAAGAATAATAGGAAACAAAATTAACTGATCTAGTTTTCTTACCAAATCTACAATATTGGAATATTGTCTTGGGTGTCGTTTGTCTAATAGCTGTGTGACTTCAAATTCCCGCACTATGGCTCTGCTTAATTGCAGATCACTGCCTTGTCACGCAATGGAAATACACTCCCTCCTTTTGGACCACTGTCTGGATGTGTTATTCCTGACGGAAACGTGGTTGACCGCGTGTTCTGGTCCCGACATTGTCAATGCTCTCCCGCCGGGATACCTCATCTTCCATCTTGATAGGCCGGATGGGAGAGGGGGTGGAGTGGCCATCGTGTATAGAGACACATTCGTGTGCAAAGCTGTAGACTGCGGTATTACCAACACTGAAAGCTGTAATTTTTCCCTCGGCATATCTTCTTCCGTTTCCATCTCCGGCCTCCTTTTGTATCGGCCTCCTGCTACGCTGGGGAATTTTGTGGACTCTCTCATTGAGGCCATTATTCCATTAGCTGCTGCCTCGTGCAACTTTGTACTTCTTGGGGATTTTAATCTTCACTTTGATGACCCCAATGATGTAGTAGCAAGAGACTTATTGAGCTCACTTGGTGTTCTTGATCTTCACCTCGCTCATTCGGGAGCTACTCACAACAGAGGTCATCAGCTTGATGCTGTTTTTGCTAATACTGCCAACCTGCAAGCCCTCCAGATGTTGGCCCTTCCCTGGACGGATCACCACCTTATTCCTTTCAGCTGGTTGTTGAAGAACCGGGGAGATCCCGTGCCTAGACAACACACTATGGAACGACTCTGGTCGAAGCTGCCGGTTGACAGTTGGGTTGAAGAGCTAGCTATAACTCGCCCTGACCCTGTAGATGACCCCAATATTGCTGATCAACACCTGGCTAATTGGCTCACTAACTCTCTTGATCTATTGATTCCTAAAAAAAGGAGGCTTATCAGGGAGAGAAGAATCGCCTCTGCCCCCTGGTACACTCCGGAACTTAGGAGTTGCAGAACTTCTTGCAAAAGGCTTGAACGTGCCTGGAGGAGAGAGCAGACGGAAGAAAGCCGGGCTAATTATAAAAGAGAGATGAGGAAATACAAAAGTGCACTGAAGGATGTCAAAAAGAATTTCTTTAGTGATAGGATTGAGAGGGCTAGTAATTCTCCAAGAGAATCGTTTAAAATTTTTAAAGAACTTTTGAAAGCCCCGGTCCCGCCAGTCGTGCATGCTAATCCTAAAGATAAATGTGAAGAACTGGCTAGTTTCTTCCATTCAAAAATAGATACAATCCTATCCTCTCTGCCCGCTATGCCTCAAATCTCTGAGCCGACTGCCGGTCCAATAAGCTGTCTGACCGAACTTGTCTCCTTTGGCCCCTTCTCGGAAGAGGAGGTCACAAAGGTCTTGTTGGA
The DNA here is from genome assembly GCF_964263255.1 of Lissotriton vulgaris. Lineage (NCBI taxonomy): Eukaryota > Metazoa > Chordata > Amphibia > Caudata > Salamandridae > Lissotriton > Lissotriton vulgaris. The sequence goes on from NC_141697.1 coordinate 592,023,139, forward strand.
GATGAAGAGTGGATCTCCGAGTGATCCAGTGCCTATGAAACATCTTAAACTTGTGGCTAACACTCTGTCAGCTCCGCTGACCGACCTTATCAATCTTTCTCTCTCTCATGGCATAGTCCCTCAGAGATGGAAAAGGGCAGTAGTAAAAGCCTTACTGAAAAAACCAGGCTTGGATCCCGCCAATTTGACCAACTTCAGGCCAATCTCGCTTTTGCCGGGGTTTTCTAAAATCGCCGAGAAGCTGGTTAACCGTCAGCTTTCTTACTATCTTGAGTCCAACCACCTGTTGGGAGACTCCCAGACTGGTTTCCGTCCCGGCCAGGGAACGGACACAGCCCTGCTGGCGGTAGTGGAGGAAGCAAGGAGCACTCTTGATACTGGAGGATCAGTGGCAGTGATCCTCCTGGACTTGAGTGCTGCCTTTGACACCGTGAGTCATCAGGTGCTCCTCCAACGCCTGTCAGAGGTAGGTGTCTCAGGGACGGCCCTGAAATGGTTGGGATCCTTCCTCTCCAACCGTTTCTACCAAGTCTGGGAAGGGGCAGAGCAGTCTTCCCTATTCCCTCTTCAATGTGGAGTCCCGCAGGGCTCATCGTTGAGCCCTACTTTGTTCAATGCATATATGACTCCACTTGAAAGAGTGGTAGCCCCTTCGGGGTTAAAGATCATCAGCTATGCTGATGATACTCAGCTGGTGGTGGGCCTCACTCAGCTGGCGGAACAACCCAACGTGTTACATGACTGCCTGGCCAATGTCTACCAATGGATGTCCAACTCGGCCCTAAAGCTCAATGGAGGAAAAACTGAGCTGATGCTCTTGGGCAACTCCAGTCCCTCCATTATTGCCAGTTGTTGGCCCCGGTCTCTTGGCGATCCACCATCCCCCAAGAAGGAGATCAAGTCCTTGGGAGTATGGTTGGAGGAAGATCTGTCCTTTAGGACTCACGCCAGGAAGACCGCGGGGGTTTGCTTCGGTCTACTGAAGTCAGCCCGAAAGGTGCTACCACTGCTTCCGGATCCAGCTAAGAAGCTTTTGATGCGTGGTTTAATCCTGTCGAGGCTCGACTATGGAAATGCCCTGTTTCTTGGCGCCCCTGAAGCGACCTTTAAAACCCTCCAACAGGTGCAAAATGCAGCTGCCAGAGTCTTGATGGAGATCCCTAGAAGGCAGTCTGCTGCCCCGGCCCTCAAAGCGCTTCACTGGCTCCCTGTTAAGGAGCGGGTGAAATTCAAGGCGCTATGTACGGCCCATAAAATTCTACATGGCAAAGGCCCCCCCATCCTTTTTAATATGGCCCGTCCTTATAAACCTCCACGCCTTCTGCGCTCGGACCAGCAACATCTTTTGCAATCTGCGAGAGTTAAGAGAGCTCGGACTGGGGGCAGGCGTTTCTCGGTACAGGTGGCATCTCTGTGGAACTCTCTGCCCCTTAAGATTCGCTCAGAGCCCAAGATCCTACTATTTAGGAAACTCCTTAAAACCTACTTGTTTCCACAGTAGTGAGTAATCGAGTTTCTCCTTCTTTGGTCTGTCGTGCCGGGATGCCCCCGGGTAAGCTGAGCGCGTTACAAGTTTCATATAATAATAATAATAATAATAATAATAGAGAAGGAATGCACTGAATAAAGCAGCAAATGGCCACTAAAATACAAATAGAGATAATAACACCCCCTAGAATCTGTCGTAAAGAATGTAAATCAGGCAACCAATTAAAGAGCCAGTCGAACCAGCCCTGATCGATATGTTTTCTAACTTCTGCAGTCAAGTCGTGAAGTCTGTCAATATGAGCCTGAATTGATTTAGAATGGTCGGATAGGTTGAAACAACAAAGACCTTCAAAGTCAGAACAGTCATGTCCATGTTTTAACAGGAGATAGTCAATCGCTGCGCGGTTTTGCAGAATAGCTCTAGGTTCACCCTGGGCATCTAATAACAGGTCAGATAACACAGTAGAAGTCTGATTAATGGATTTAACCATCCAGCAAGCCATCTTGCCAATTGTTTTAGCATTGTAAACGGCTAACGCCGGGACACCAATAATAGAAACAGCTAAACTGAGATATTCAGATTTAGAATAAAGATGAATGGAAGAGTCACAGTCTTCATGTAATGTCATAGAGTCGCGTACTACACGGGAATGGGAACCAGGGTGCGAGGAAAACATTAACAAGCTTTATCTAGTGATAGCGCATGGACCTCCAGAAATATTTGCGGGAACATAGGGCCAGGAGGAATTCCCACATGAGAATAGCCATTCAGAAGGCAGCAACATTGCACGGTAATAACTAGGAGCAACTAATATACGTTTACATGTCATATTGTTCTTAACGGAAATACATGAACTTGGAAGTCTTTGTAAACACAGCAATCGTTGATGAGCTGAAAAAGAAGTGGCAGCCTGCAACTTCAACTTTATACATTCCGAAATGGCCTTGGGATCACATGTCAAAATGAAGCATAAATCACCTTGCGAAATGTTGTAGGTGGTAATTTGGGAATGAATAGGGGGAATGGAGTCAGAAAGGATGGTACACAAAGGGCAAAATTCATGGGCCGCAAAGTGCCCAGAATAATATTGGGACGGGCACTCGAAATATTGAAAATATGCCGCAATGTTTCAGTGGAAGCAGGGACAGCAACTAAGCAGGTCGCTAGGATATCAGTCACAGACCTCATGGGAGTGAGGCAGAAATGTGGGGAGTTAGTCACTCTTTTCGCCAAGGTAATCCAGAAATTTGCTGAAGAATCCCACGCAGCGAAGGAACGCGGAACTCGGGTTCTCCAATCAACCGAAGTCGGCGGGTTCTCTCCTCTCCCGGCGTAGCAGACCAAAAGGAGTCCAACGCCGGCACATCCTGCAGCAGCAGTCCAGAGAACAATCTGAAAGAAACAAATACAGGCCTTACTCATTCTCGTAAATAACATTTGTCAGCTGGGACAGCTTCCCAGCTATCTTTCCCTGGTCTCATTACCAAAATGGTATTATCATGACCGGTCGCAATAACTTCAGCTTGTTCAGGGGGATGTTTAGGCGATTGCACCCATATTTTTGCACCAGGATTGTCAGTGGACCCGAAGCCTTTTTGGCCTCGTATTGTTAGCAAAGTCGGGGCAGTGCCTTTCTTAATCTCACCACTGAAAACAGGCATAAGTAGCAACTGAGCAACACGGTCAGATTTTTGAATTGACAAATCAATCTCACTGCTATTAAGCAGGAGAACCTTAATCTCTCCCTGATAATCGCTGTCAATCACTCCTCCGAGAACTTGAATACCTTTTAAGGCAAGGCCCGATCTAGGGGCAATCAGTCCAAAGCTACCGGCTGGTATACAGACACCAATACCAGTTTCAACAATGATTCGGTCTCTACCTTTCAGGATTGCGTCATTCATAGCATGCAGGTCCAAGCCTGCGGAACCTGGGGTTGCTCTGCATGGAGCCAAAGCTCCGGGGGTAATTTCCCAGTACATAACAGTATTGGACATGGAGTTGGGCTTTGCATCAATAGTTAGAGGAAACAAACGCATTAAAGGAGATTCAGCATGCAACAAGGGGCGATTATTCAATATTAATAATGCTTGGAGTAAAAAATCTCTCCAGTTTTTGTAATGTTCATCAGTTAATTTACGTAATTGTTCCTTTAGCAAACCATTCATCCTTTCAATGAGGCCCGAGGCCTGCGGATAATATGGAATGTGAAACACCCATTCAATTTTATTTTCCACACAGAATTCCTGCACCAATCTTCCACGAAAATGGGATGCATTATCAGATTGAATTTGGAATGGAACACCATAATACAATGTAAGCAATTCCAGAGTCTTAATGGTATTGACTTGGGTAGCTTGTTTGCAAGGGAAAGCAACCAATAGGCCACTATAGGTATCAACAGCTGTGCAAACATACTGACAATTTCTGCTCATAGGGAGCGGGCCAATATAATCAATCTGCCAAATTTGGGCGGGCATTTTTCCTCGATGTAAATGGCCTTTAACAATATGAGGCACTGTTCTCTTTCTAGCATGCTGACAGATAGGACAATGCAGAATGACATCTTTAATCAAATTCAAAGGAATATGGATTCCTCGATCGGAAGCCCACCTGCTAGTGGCTCTTTCTCCAAAATGTCCCGCTTTTTGGTGGGCCCATTTCGCCAATCCCGCCAAATCAGAATCCTGCATGTCCATCACTGCCTCAGAAATTTTAGACTTTTCATCTGCAATGTTATGAAAGAATTTGTCAAGGGAGTCAATCGGGGTATGAGCATCCACATGAAAGATTGTAACAGTACTCTGTGGGAGTAATTCCCAGATTTCTTGCCATAATTCCTTGCCCCACAGTTCTTTTGAATGCAATTCCCAATTATGAGAATGCCAAGTTGGTAACCATACCGCCAGTCCATTAGCAGTGGACCAGGAATCAGTGAAAATGTGACATGTGCCAGGTAATTCTTGTTTCAAAACTTGGAAACTGCATATAATTCAGCATATTGACTACTTTTTCCATCACCAGTTGTACTCAATAATTTTTGCGTGATCGGGTTATAGGACACTGCTTTCCAATGCCGTTTCTCACCAATGAATTTCGCTGAATCATCGGTAAACCACACATGTTTTCTGTCCTCCGCGGACAAATCATCAAATGGCTTACCCCACCTAACAGGAGATTCCTGGACTACAGGCACAGAACAATCATTTCCAGTCTCAGTCGATGGCGCCTGCGCCACTCGTTCATGCAACACAGCCACACCTTTCGGACCCACACGCGCTCTGTCCTGAATGTACCATTTCCATTTAATTACACTCGCCTCTTGAGCATGTCCAATTCGATAGGATTTCGGCGAACTCAAAACCCACTGCATGATAGGAATTTCAGGTCTCAAAATCACAGTATGACCTAACGTCAATTGCTCGGTATCCACCAGAGCCCAATAACATGCAAGTAGTTGTTTTTCAAAAGGTGTATAACGCTCACCAGCTTCAGGTAACTTTTTAGTCCAAAAACCTAAGGGCACTTTTCGCCTGCCCTGCTTTTGCCACAGACTCCAATTGGCATACAGACCATCCACAGAAACATTCAAATCCACATCACCCTCGCTCACAGGCCAAAAATCCAAGGCATACTGAATTGCTTCTTTCGCCAAATTAAATGCATTTTGTTGTGGTTCACCCCATTCAAACGCATTCTTTTTACGAGTGACTCGATATAACGGAGCCAAAATCTGACTCAAATGGGGAATATGCTGACGCCAAAAACCAAACAGGCCAATAAAACTTTGAGCCTCTTTTCTGTTCTTCGGAACTGCAAAATCTAAAATTTTCCGCCTCACCTGCGGTATCACTTCTCTGTGACCTTCATGCCAATTAATGCCTAAAAATTTAACATTCTGGGAAGGGCCTTGCAATTTATCGGGATTAATTTCCCAACCTTTAGCACGTAAACAGTCAAGGATCTGATCTAAATGGGACTGGGCCTGGTCTTGCGTCTCACCTTGAATCAAAATGTCATCAATATAGTGACACACCTGAATCTGTGGATGTAGGGGAACCTCAGACAAATGTTCCGCCACCAGCCGGTGACAGATCGTAGGACTATGTACATAACCTTGAGGAAGACACCTAAACGTCATTTGACGTCCATTCCAGGTAAAACTGAATTGTTCCTGACACTCGGGGGCAATCGGGATTGAAAAGAAAGCATTAGCAATATCAATGGACGCATACCATGTACCTGGATGCTTCTGAATTCTCTGAATCAAAGTAACCATGTCTGAAACTGCAACAGCTAAACGTGGTGTATGTTTGTTCAATTCTCGATAATCAACCGTCTTGCGCCAAGAATTATCACTCTTGCGCACAGGCCATACGGGATTATTCCAAGCAGAAGTGATTGGAGTTATAACCCCTGCATCAACCAAATCCTGAATTGTGGCACTAATTTCTTCATGACCACCTGGAATACGGTATTGTTTCTGAGAAACAACTTTCGTAGCTTGGGGAATTTTAATGGGGGGCATACGCAAACGACCAACCCGTACAGGTCTGGACGAAATGTAATGCTTTGTTCCAAATTGATAACAACCATCATCCAAATGCAAAGTCATTCCTTTCAAAATATCAATTCCAATGATATATTCCAAAAGCGGTACAACCAACACAGAATATTCTTTACGGGGAATTCTGCCAAGTTTCATCTCAAGTGTAGTTTGCACAACGGGGGTTTCTTTACCACCTAAACCAGTAATCGTAAAAAACTGTCCTTTAAATTTCTTCGATCTACCATGAATTAAAGTGGCCTCCGCTCCAGTATCTACCAATGCTCGGGCCCTTTGGATATTACGATGTTTCCAAAAAATTTCAATATCTACATAGGGTCTATTGTCTTTGTGAGCCCACCTGCGTACCGGAGCTTGACCTATTTCCTAGTCATTTTTACCGTGGTCAGTCAACCAAGACAAATCAGGATAAATGTTCTCAACTTTCTTCGGGACTAGAATGTCTTGCTCATATCCATCTCTATTACGAAATGGATTATTGTCATGTTCAAAGAATTGAGAATTGCGATCAGAAAGCTTGTGACGATCCTCCCTTCTTCTGAAGTCAGGGGAATAACTTCTCTCATCTCTGTGTCTATTAGAGACACGATCATCTCTCCCCCTGTCTCTCTCTCCCTCTCTCACCCTTACGTTTTCACGGCGGGGAGAAACATCACGTTCATAGCGCCGGTCATCACGGCGATCACCATCCACACGACGCCTCTCATCACCACTGCCATCGGACCCACGATCACAATCATTCTTTCGTACACGACGGGCACCCTCCTTCCGATCTAAACCACGCTTACGAAACATGTCCCACAAGCGATTATTAGGTTCACCGTCAATGTCCTCCCTTTTCACACCATCAGCCAAAAGTGCAAGAAACATATCATGTCTAGAGAATTTATAATCCTCAGCGGTACGACCTTCAGGTCGAGATTGCCTCTCAGGTTTAAACCATTCACCCAACTCACCAAGTTGACGAACAGATTCAAGCACCATAGATAAAGGATTGCCAGTTTGATTAATCAACAAAGTCATCATAACCTGCTTGTAAGCAACAGGCGAAGAACGGATAATGCGATTGCGCACAGAAGATGTTAAAAGACCATCCAACAATCTGTCAGAAGTACTGAGAAAAATCGCAGTTTTCATCACTTCCTCTTTCAAACGTTGCGACGCATCGCGCAAAGTGTACCATGGCTTGTCATTGGCAGGCCAATCAGATTCAGTAGGGTATTTATGGTTACAGCCATCATTCGCAAGCTGGAGCAAACTAATTTGGCCAGCACCATTATAATTCCGAAAATGATCTTGTACAGTAGAATCGGAACTCAAAGAGCAAAATCGTAAACAATCACCAGCATCAAGCATGATACCAGCAGCACCCAGTTCATAAAGGCGCACCATCCAAGTAAGCAAAGTTTCACCGGGCCGTTGTCGAAATCGTTGTAAAATGTCACTAACCTACTGTTGAGTAAAATCTTCAATACTATCTAATTGAATACCATTCGGCATACCAGGAGCCTTTTGTAATTTGCGTCAAAACACAGGGTGAGCAGAAACCTCCGGAAGAGCCTCCGAGGAAGCCCGATCCTTAGATTTAGAAGAACAATCAGGGCGTAAAATATCATCAGAATGGGTAGAGCGACCACGGTCGCCAGAAATGTCGTCTTTATGACAAGAAGCAGATTTGCAATCACGTCCGGAGCGAGAAGACTCGCGCTTGTCACCCTCCTCAGCCGAGGAGCCAGAATCATTCGATTCCCAGATATTACCATCCCACTCATCGGGGTTCCAATCCAGTCCGGCTTTCGCCACGACCAGACGTACTTTCCGTGTAGACACACGACCGCGACGGTGTCTGTATTTATATTTTGCAATGCGAACTGCAGCCCTCTCGGCTATAGTTTGATAAGTCTCAAGTTTGTTGGCAAGCAATTTATTTTGACACCGCAAAAGAGTATGCACATTCTGCACTTCAACAAACTTTTCCTCCATATCCACAAAGCGCTTTTGCAACTTAACAAACTTTTCATGAAGAATCCTGTATGCAGTAAGCACAATCCAACCTCTGCGTCCTAAAATAGGAAGCTCATCACCCTTCACTACTGGCGCTTTTTGCAAGCAAGAAACCAAATCAGCGGGCTCCGCCTGCTCCAAACAAGAAGTCCAATTCTCACTCAAACCAGTAGAATCGGCCCACTCACGGGCCAAAGCCTCACAAGGCGTTGATTCCCAGCCGGGAATATCAATAGGCAATTTAAAAGTAGATTTCGACTTACGTGACAACATTTTGACACACAAAAAATATATACACAATTATAAACAAAGAAAATACGTACGAGCCGAGCGCAAACCAACAAGATGAAAACAATACAGCGCACACAGGCTTCGTAAACAGTTCGTGACGCCAGATGTACCGACCAGATTTTCGGACCAGATGGAATCAGCTCCTAGGAGCCCCTCTAACCCAGCCGGAACGTATCCACCTCCCTCCTTAGAACGTATTTACACTGGGTATGGATATATGTATGTACATCTCGTACCTAAGGATGGGGAAAATAGCAATAAACATGCATAGGTTTTCTACAATATCCTATTCACACCAACTAGTCTTGCGGCCACTTAGGCCCAGACTAATCTACCCTGGGGCAGGTCTGATTATATACTCTCACACACTGATCTCCCTCAGTGCTCACTCGACACGCAATCCGGCGTGTCTACACACATGGGCCTGCAGTCCCAGTGCTCTCATTCACACCCGGTCCGCAATCCGGCAGACCTACACACCCTCTATCTTAGGTGCTCTCATTCACACACGGTCCGCAATCCGGCAGACCTACACACCGTGTCCTTCCGGTGTTCTCACTCACACACGGCCTGCAATCCGGCAGACCTACACACCGTCTGTCTTAGGTGCTCTCATTAACGCCGTGTACCAACGACGATCACTTTCCTATGAACACTTATGGGAGAAGTCTCTCATTATCTACTCGGGATAAAACTACGATAATAGAAATTAGTATGCCTTTCCAAATTGCAATATGTACCTTCTGCTCCTGACATCAAATGTTTCCCTTCTTCCTTATTACTCAATCATCTCTTACCTGATCGGGATTCGCATCCGTTCATGCAAATAATGTTTGACTAGAAGACAAGGTTACCCCGATTGAACAAGAATACAAGGCACATGTCGGTTCACTAAGAACTGGGGTGTTTTATTACAATAAAAATGAACACAATACTACACAATATATATTCTGCAAAGAAAAGTAAGGGTTAGAACGAGCGCTTAACAAGGAAAAGGGCGGAGATCACCTGGTTAATATGAAGTCGGGGTTCGGCAGTCATCTAGGTTCCCTTCTCGTCTCTGTGTCTTGGCTCGTCTCGGAATCACACCTCAGCAGTCACGGGTACACGTCTGCACCGCTATGCTCAATCTCCTCTGCTTCCCTCCAAGTCACTGGAACCTTGCTCGCTATTGACTACCGTCTCTCTCTCTCTCTCTCTCTGTCTCTGTGCGCTCCGTGCTACTTCTCCTTCAGTCTTTCTCAGAGAGTCTCGGTTTCAAAATCTTTCTCGGACTTCAAAATGGCGACTGCCTGCTTTGAAAATAATTAATGGCATACATGCTAACGGCTAGCTGCCGCCTACAGACTAACTGACTCATTGCCTAACACTTTCGCTAATATCAAAACCTGTCCCTTCATGGAAAGTAACCTGCCGCCCACCAAATTCTTGTACCTCCCCGTACCAAGGACACGTTCCCAGCCGGCCGGCCTGGAGGTGTGTCTTCGGAGTGGAGAAAAATACAGTCTTTCGATAAGGGCCAGCCTGAACCGGTTCTCTCCAAGCGAACAACACCTCAAAACTAAAATATTACACTTGACCTAGAAAGCCTCTCAAGCTACCAGGCAGAGGGCAAGATGGAGTCTGTCCCGTTTAAGGCCTACAAGGCCCAAAATATGCATAACTCCATGGAAGATATACTAACACTCTTGCAAAAGGATGGATCATCACTAACACTTATATATCTATCCCCTAGCTTAAGTTTATAAGCCCTGATCTAAAGAAAAGGGTACGAAAATGCACTACTGTGCCTCATGGAAAGGTCCTACTTATAGTCCTAATCCCTATACTGTAAGGGTAATAGGCTGGAGTCATCTTCCATCATCCTCCTTCTAAAGATGGTCGGAAAAGTCGGCCATTACAGCCTGCCATAGGAGTAACTGATAGGAATACATGTGTCCATTTTAGGTTTAGATATAGGTATACTATATCTAAAGCAAAGGGTGATTACACCACCTTGCCCCAGCTGTCGTGCAGCCAGTTGTGTCAGATTTAGATGGCCAGCCAGGGGTGGCATAATACATGCTGCAGCCCCTGGTAGGCCCTGGGTACACCTATGCCCTGGGTACAGGGACTGATAAGGTGGCCCAGTACCAATTGGTAAATGCACCTAAGGTACACGTGTCAATTTAGAGAGAGAACAGCTAGGCTGTGGGTCCGATTAGCAGGCCCACAGCCAGGGAAAGTCGTAAACCAATGAAGCAAAAAGCAAAAATCTGGGGTGATCATAGGATTGCAGATCCTACTCTCCTACAGCAACACTGAGGATAAATTCTGCAGAAGCATCAGATACGCCTCCGGTTTCAAATAGGGGACACGTACGTCCGGGTGGTACCAATGATAGGAATAACAGCACTGCACAGTCAGATAGCATAGGTACATATCCGGAACCCCAAACCCGCCCCGCTCATACGGTAGTGTCAAGGTCTGCCAGCCTACCCATGGTCTCTTACCACCCCATACAATTCGTAACAAAAGTTGCCGCAGCTGCAAAAAAAAAAGCCTGGGTGAGAGGAATGGGGATGGTGTTAAACAAATATAAGAATCTCGGGAGTACTACCATTTTAATAATGGCCACTTTACCCGCCATTGACAAAGGCAGTCGAACCCATCTCTCGACCTGCGTTTCGAGTGAGCTAATTGCGTGACCATAGTTTAATCTAATGATGGTGGCAGTATCTAAGTGTACATATACCCCGAGATACCTAACAGCATCTCTGCACCATTCCAGAGGAAACTCACCTTCCCATGCAACCGTGCTGGCCGTTAGCGGAAAAATCACAGACTTGTGCCAGTTAACACTCAGACCCAAAAACTTGCCAAACCGAATAATTTCCCTTATAAGGGGATCCAAGTTAGTCTGTGGCTGCCGAACATATAAAATAGTATCGACAGCATACTGAGATACCAACAGAGGGCCGGTACGAAACTGAAGCCCACGATGTAAATGTTTCTCCTGGAAATGTCGAACCAGCGGGTCCATCGCTAATATAAAAAGCAATGGGGACAGGGGACAACCCTGACGGGTGCCACGTGACAGACGAAATGGCTGGGAGATAGTTCCATTCAGGCGCAATTTAGCTATTGGTTCAGTATATAGCAGCAAAACTGTAGAGACAAAACACTCGGGCATACCCATGCGGCGCATCACAGAAAAAAAAAGGGCCATTCAAGATAATCAAACGCCGTTTCAGTGTCAAGAAGCACCGCGGCAGCGGGCGTGTTGGGGTCGATCCTATGTAATACTGTGAATAAGGTGCGCAAATTGAGCGAAGTGGACCTATGGGGGACAAAGCCAGATTGTGCAGGAGAAATGATATATTCCATCAATAAAGATAAACGGATAGCGATAACTTTGGCCAGTATTTTATAATCGAGATTAAGCAGGCCGATAGGAGCCGCAAAGTGTAGGGTCTTTACCAGGCTTAGAGAGAAGGATAAGGACAGCCTCCCTGAAAGTTGGAGGGAGGATACCAGATTCAAGAGCCTCCGCATACACCTCTGTTAACCCCGGCACCAGTAAATCCTTATAAGCTTTGTAAAAATCAGCCGAAAACCCATCTAGGCCGGGTGCCGATGAACCATTAAGCGCATCTATCGCCTCCAATACGCTATCCAGAGATATGGGAAGAGCAAGGAAGTCCTGCATATGCCTCTCAAGATAAACCAAAGCGATTTCAGTGAGGTACTCTCCTTGTCCACGGAGGTCCCCATCAATTCTAGAGGTGTATAGATTTTTGAAATGTGTAAGGAAGGTGTCACAGATATCCGCGGTGGAATGGAAAACCCGGTCACTCAGGTGCTTGATTTCAGTAATATAGGCCATGTCACGCAGAGGGCGAAGTGTGTGCGCCAAAATCTTACAGGGCCGTTTCCCCTCTCCATACCTTTTGGCAATGTGTTGCTTACCGAAGAACAGTAGTTCACGTTCAGCAGTCTCCCGAAACTCCAACATCAAGGCCAATCGTTGAGTCTCGCCGTCGTCTGACCCCCTCTCTGTCAATTCCAAGCCTAAGGCTGCAATTTCTTGCTCTATGCGGTTCAAAGTGGATCACAAGGCCCTCAGGACCCCCGCACTCTTCGCTATGCACACCCCCCTAATATAGGCCTTAAAACCTTCCCATAACACCGCCCAGGTATCCACCGACCCTGTATTTATTTCAAAGTACATCTCAATGGCTTCCCTGACTTCCTCATGAAACACCTGATCCTGAAGTGACCTCCCAGGGAAGCGCCATTGCCTTTCATAACCCCCAGGTCTAGGAATGTCGTAGCAGGACCGGTGAGCAGGGCCGTTTCGGCCATTAGGTAAGACTAGGCAGCCGCCTAGCGCGGCAAAAGGGGGAGGACGGCAAAAAACAGGAGTTTGAGATCACCTGTCACTTTCTTTGAACAGCTTAGGGATGCAGTGGAGGAGAAAGTTAAACGCAGCCCATCTTGTCACCCCAAAGATGTTTCTAAAGTAAAGGGAGAGCAAAAATCCATTGTGTTGCTGTTGTTTATCTTTGGTGGCTTGGAAATTATGGGTAAGCTCATCACAGCTCTGACCCTCCGAATAAACGCTGCTATTTGAGGGCGGTCGGCTCCAGTGAAGGGAATCGGAAAAAAATTACAGTGTTCCCAGAAGGGGACCAAAGGTGCCGAATCAAGACAGCGTCGGATTCGATAAAGATAACTGCTTCAAATTCTATTTTCAGGGCCCTAGGGAGGTGCCACCTGAACTCGGTACTACGCATCGGCTAAGGATCCGTGGCCTTCTTTAATAAACACCCAGCGCCTTGACGACCTCCCTACTAACCTCTGCATAAAATATTAATCAGACCTGGCATATGTTGGCTCAGCAGCAGGTGTGTAATAAGCGGCAACTTATGGTCTGAAGAGCACAATTAAATCCCTGGTCAATAAAATAACAAAAATGCTAAAGGAGGTACAAGTCTGTTTGAGTTATTATACATATACAGATCTGCAATTATAACAAGGATGTGGCTATCATATGCCCATGGGCATATATATCCATATGACCAAACTATGCTGTCCAATTATAGCCCCAATGTCCAGTTACTGCCTCAATACCAGCCACAATGAAACAAGTGGCTGGTCAACTAACGTTGACACAGACTTAATTGTGCACAGCCTAATTAAATTTGTTGATCTGACAATTTTTTCACATCATCAACTTATTTTATTTGTATTTCTTTTAACAGTTATAATCAACGTCATTACTGTTACATTGTTTAACATTCGACATTATTCATGTTTGAGTTACATCAAAACAATACAGAATTCAAAATTTCACCAAAAGCAAAACAATCAATATAATGTTGGTTAGATTGGCATTCGCCCAATGCATTTCGGGACGTTAGAAGAGTCCCTTCGTCAGGGGCACCACTGTAAAAAAACATAATATACAGGCACATCAGTTTTACGTTAGGCATTTCAAATGTACAAGAAAAGGTAGTCTTATTACGAACAAAAAGTACCTTCACCATTATCACCCATGTGAAGTTTGTGTTAAGAAAAACATTTTAACTCACATCAAGGACCCTCACTTCCACACAATAGCCGGGTGGCTGGAATCAAATAACTAAACAACTTATATCTGTGAACAAAATTCAAACCATGAGTCAAAACACTGTGTTGTCCACATAGTCATCTAGCATGTATCTCCGGTAACAAATCTCCAATGTGCATACCTAACGACTTGGTTCCACGAGTAGATAAAAGTTTTCACCAAATGAACTCAATTCACCATTCGGGATTTTACTCGGACCAATCTCGACCTGTAGCGAGTTGACAAAAAAAGGCCATTACCTTCTTGTAGTCTGATTCTACCATTCAAATAGACACAACGCTGTTATATACATACCTCGCTTAAGCTTCAAAAAAGGCTCTAATTCCAATCATTAAGCTACATCCGCTCGACACCACAAATGGTCGACAAACCTGTAAAATAATTGCAAAAAAGCCTTCACTCTACTGGTCACGAATGAACCTTGCCAAACTTTCAGAGAATACTCCAGATTCTCACCTTTTCAGAAACTATCACGACCGAAAACGCCACTATTTCCGTACTCCACTCCTCGTGCCTGCAGCTTCAACTGTTCAAAATCGGCGCATCCTACTTAACATGAAACAACGCTCCTCATAGGCTACTTCGTCAAAACGTCCACCAATCCTATTGTCTAGGACTGTTACTACACACCAGAGTCGGCCAACCAATTTAAGACGATCACTCTCATAGGTACAACCTCCATCGGGTGAGCCTATAGTAAGACACTTTTCTATTAGACGACATCCCATTTTTTTAAAAACCACAACATTCTGTACTTTATCAATACAAACAGCTAAAAGTGATAACACCACTATGTGACCCAATGCTCCCACCCATCATAATATGACCTACACCGAAGGCATCAACCAAGTCCTCTCATTAATGCCAAAATATTCAAACCTCTTAAGTTAAGTGAAGAAAATAAAGTTAATGAAAAAGTGAGAAAATCATACGTGTGAAAAATAAATGAATAAACCTTTCTTGCAATTGAAACGTATATGAAATGTATACAAACTCAGCTTCATTAAACATTGCTATTTACAGGTAACCACTAAGCTCTATACGGTCATTCAGACCTCCTGGGGTCAGAGTTCCAAGCTTTTTTATCCAAAAAGTTTCTCTCTGCAATAGTTTTTTGTTCAAATCTATGCCTTCCCTGCTTTGTACAGATTCTATGATTTGGAATCTTAACTGTGCTATGGAGTGTTGTTTTTCTATCCAATGTGTTGATAAGGGAGATGTTAGTGATTTGTTACGTATCCTGCTTTTGTGTTCTGAAATGCAAATTTTTAATTTACGCTCAGTCTTTCCTATGTACAGCAATCCGCAAGGACACTTGATTGAATAAATGACCTGATTTGTGTTACAGTCGCCATCATATTTTAACTTTATTGATTTCCCAGAATGTTTGTGTGAAAGTTCATTGCCTAAGATCACATTGTTGCAATGTACACAGTTAGAGCACCTACGCATCCCTCTGAAGTTTTTTTGTTTTATTTCTGTGTTGCTCAATAACTCTTTTATATTTTTCGAACGAGTATAAGCAAAGAGTGGTTTGTCTTTAAAGATCTGGTTGAAGTCTGGCTCCTGTTCCAAAAGTTCCCATCTTTTTTTGATGATGTTCTTAATCTTTTGAGAGTTAATAGAATATTTTGACACAAATACATTACGTTTCTTGTCACTCTGGTGTTTCTTCATCAGTAATGTGTCTCGATTCTCCTTTAATGCTTTAGTCTGCGCTTCTTCCAGTAATGTTGATGGATATCCTCTTTTCTTGTAGTTTTCCTTGTATTCATTTGTGTTCTGTGCTCTTCTCAGGTTTTGTGACTATTCTCCTTAATCTTAGAAATTGTGAATAAGGTAGATTCCTTATCAGATTAGGGGGATGAAAACTCAGAAAATGTAACATACTGTTCTTATCGGTCGGTTTTCGATGAAGAGTGGTGACAATTTGATTACCTTCAATTATTACTTTTACATCCATATATGCAATCTCTGACCTGCTAGTGCTGTATGTCACTTGAATCCTGGGATTCCTGGTATTCAATTTCAAGATGTTATTCTTTAGTTGGATTTCAGTTCCTGGCCAAATCAAAAAAATGTCGTCAATAAAGCGACAAAAAAATTCAAGGTTGTTGGTCCATTCACTGTATGAAAAAATATGGTCTTGTTCAAATTTTGCCATATAGGTATTGGCATATACTGGGGCCCCAGTAAAGCCCATTGAAGTCCCATTTAGTTGCATGTAGAACTTGTTTGCCCATTTAAAGTAACTGTTTTGCAGACAGAATTGAGTCAGTTCTAATAAAAATATTGGGTTCAACTCAATTTCAGGGTGTTGTAATAACATCCATTCTTCTGCTTCCAAACCATCAGTGTGACCAATCGAAGTATACAAGGATACTATGTCTATGGTGCATAGAATATATTCTTTTCCATTGTGAAGTTTGATCTTAGCCAACTTCAGTAAAAAATCTGTTGTGTCCTGAATATAGGTATGCCAATTTTGGATAAACGGTTGTAAGTAATGATCAATTATTTTTCCAGCTGGTTCGAACACAGAGTTGCATCCGGACACAATGGGCCTGAATGGCGGATCTTCCAGTGATTTATGTTCCTTGGGTAACATATAAAGGTTAGGTCTCTTTGGGTTCTTAACCATCAAATATTTCGCCATCTTTTCTGTGATCCAGTGTGCTTCCTCAGCCTTTTCTATCAATGTTTGGAGTATCTTCTGTATTTCGCAAGTTGGATCCTGCTCCAATAATAAATAGGTATTGGTGTCATTTACATGCTCCTGTACTTTCTTATTGTAAAAATCAGAATCCATCAGAACCAGGGCACCACCTTTGTCAGCCTTCTGAAAAGTTAACTCTGTGTTTCTACCCAATTGTACAAGTATACTCTTTTCTTTCCTGTTCAGATTATTCGTTTGTTGGTTGTTCTTTTTGTAGTTCAATTTTTTTAGATCTTTACTTACAAGTGACTCAAATAAATCCAAAGTCTTGTGTGATGTAGGTGCTTCAAAAGTACTTTTTGGTCGAAATATTTCCTCTTTCTTTTCCACAGTTTCCTCCTTTTGAACAACGTTGTCAAAGAAATTTCTTAATCTCAACTTCCTCATGAATTTATAGAAGGATATCTCATCCTCAAACAAAGAACCGGTATTTGTGGGGACAAATGTAATGCCTTTGTTGAGAATCAACTCCTCTTGTGTTGTTAAGGAATACTTGGAAATGTTGATTATGAGGGTTTCCCCTGGCTCCTTAATCCCTTCTTCGCTTTTTCCTTCTCTTTTTCTTTTTCCTCTCCTTGTTTTTTTGTGATATCCGGGTCTGGAGGTCGATCTGTTTCCAAAGTTTCCAAAAAAAAAGACACCTGTGCTCCTGAAGTAGTTGCTTTGTCCTGGCTCGGTATGTTACTCACGGTAGATGTTATTTTTACCGGTGCTCTTGATGGGTCTACATCCTTATCTGTAGCCAAACTTTCTTCAGATGAAGTTGTTGGACGCCGTGTAAAACGTCTTTTGGCATACACTTCCGCCCATGTATATGCTTCATTAAGTTTATAGTCTATAGTGTCTCTTTTAAATTTCCTCAGTTTTGTTTCTTGTAGTTCCTTTCCATACTCATCCAGTTTAATGTTTAGATCACTCAAAAATCTCCCAAAGTCATCCTCGGTCATTCTCTCAGAAAGGTCTGTTTTGATGATTGAGATTTCAGTTTTTAATTCATCAATTGTTTTCGCCAGTTCCTCTATGATAAGAAGGATTAAATCCAGTGAGCACTTATTCAGAATTTGATACCATTTCTCCATAAATTGAGCATTATTTTGTAGACGGTATAACATGGGTTTGATGGATAATCTGAGCCCCCTTGGAATCCGTTTGACCTTGTGGTACTGAATCAAAGTCGACGCGTGTAATCGTTGATTTAGCTCGACTTTGATTCAGTACCACAAGGTCAAACGGATCCCAAGGGGGCTCAGATTATCCATCAAACCCATGTTATACCGTCTACAAAATAATGCTCAATTTATGGAGAAATGGTATCAAATTCTGAATAAGTGCTCACTGGATTTAATCCTTCTTATCATAGAGGAACTGGCGAAAACAATTGATGAATTAAAAACTGAAATCTCAATCATCAAAACAGACCTTTCTGAGAGAATGACCGAGGATGACTTTGGGAGATTTTTGAGTGATCTAAACATTAAACTGGATGAGTATGGAAAGGAACTACAAGAAACAAAACTGAGGAAATTTAAAAGAGACACTATAGACTATAAACTTAATGAAGCATATACATGGGCGGAAGTGTATGCCAAAAGACGTTTTACACGGCGTCCAACAACTTCATCTGAAGAAAGTTTGGCTACAGATAAGGATGTAGGCCCATCAAGAGCACCGGTAAAAATAACATCTACCGTGAGTAACATACCGAGCCAGGACAAAGCAACTACTTCAGGAGCACAGGTGTCTTTTTTGTTGGAAACTTTGGAAACAGATCGACCTCCAGACCCGGATATCACAGAAAAACAAGGAGAGGAAAAAGAAAAAGAGAAGGAAAAAGTGAAGAAGGGATTAAGGAGCCAGGGGAAACCCTCATAATCAACATTTCCAAGTATTCCTTAACAACACAAGAGGAGTTGGTTCTCAACAAAGGCATTACATTTGTCCCCACATATACCGGTTCTTTGTTTGAGGATGAGATATCCTTCTATAAATTCATGAGGAAGTTGAGATTAAGAAATTTCTTTGACAACGTTGTTCAAAAGGAGGAAACTGTGGAAAAGAAAGAGAAAATATTTCGACCAAAAAGTACTTTTGAAGCACCTACATCACACAAGACTTTGGATTTATTTGAGTCACTTGTAAGTAAAGATCTAAAAAAATTGAACTACAAAAAGAACAACCAACAAACGAATAATCTGAACAGGAAAGAAAAGAGTATACTTGTACAATTGGGTAGAAACACAGAGTTAACTTTTCAGAAGGCTGACAAAGGTGGTGCCCTGGTTCTGATGGATTCTGATTTTTACAATAAGAAAGTACAGGAGCATGTAAATGACACCAATACCTATTTATTATTGGAGCAGGATCCAACTTGCGAAATACAGAAGATACTCCAAACATTGATAGAAAAGGCTGAGGAAGCACACTGGATCACAGAAAAGATGGCGAAATATTTGATGGTTAAGAACCCAAAGAGACCTAACCTTTATATGTTACCCAAGGTACATAAATCACTGGAAGATCCGCCATTCAGGCCCATTGTGTCCGGATGCAACTCTGTGTTCGAACCAGCTGGAAAAATAATTGATCATTACTTACAACCGTTTATCCAAAATTGGCATACCTATATTCAGGACACGACAGATTTTTTACTGAAGCTGGCTAAGATCAAACTTCACAATGGAAAAGAATATATTCTATGCACCATAGACATAGTATCCTTGTATACGTCGATTGGTCACACTGATGGTTTGGAAGCAGAAGAATGGATGTTATTACAACACCCTGAAATTGAGTTGAACCCAATATTTTTATTAGAACTGACTCAATTCTGTCTGCAAAACAGTTACTTTAAATGGGCAAACAAGTTCTACATGCAACTAAATGGGACTTCAATGGGCTTTACTGGGGCCCCAGTATATGCCAATACCTATATGGCAAAATTTGCACAAGACCATATTTTTTCATACAGTGAATGGACCAACAACCTTGAATTTTTTTGTCGCTTTATTGACGACATTTTTTTGATTTGGTCAGGAACTGAAATCCAACTAAAGAATAACATCTTGAAATTGAATACCAGGAATCCCAGGATTCAAGTGACATACAGCACTAGCAGGTCAGAGATTGCATATTTGGATGTAAAAGTAATAATTGAAGGTAATCAAATTGTCACCACTCTTCATCGAAAACCGACCGATGAGAACAGTATGTTACATTTTCTGAGTTTTCATCCCCCTAATCTGATAAGGAATCTACCTTATTCACAATTTCTAAGATTAAGGAGAATAGTCACAAAACCTGAGAAGAGCACAGAACACATAAATGAATACAAGGAAAACTACAAGAAAAGAGGATATCCATCAACATTACTGGAAGAAGCGCAGACTAAAGCATTAAAGGAGAATCGAGACACATTACTGATGAAGAAACACCAGAGTGACAAGAAACGTAATGTATTTGTGTCAAAATATTCTATTAACTCTCAAAAGATTAAGAACATCATCAAAAAAAGATGGGAACTTTTGGAACAGGAGCCAGACTTCAACCAGATCTTTAAAGACAAACCACTCTTTGCTTATACTCGTTCAAAAAATATAAAAGAGTTATTGAGCAACACAGAAATAAAACAAAAAAACTTCAGAGGGATGCGTTGGTGCACTAATTGTGTACATTGCAACAATGTGATCTTAGGCAATGAACTTTCACACCCACATTCTGGGAAATCAATAAAGTTAAAATATGATGGCGACTGTAACACAAATCAGGTCATTTATTCAATCAAGTGTCCTTGCGGATTGCTGTACATAGGAAAGACTGAGCGTAAATTAAAAATTCGCATTTCAGAATACAAAAGCAGGATACGTAACAAATCACTAACATCTCCCTTATCAACACATTGGATAGAAAAACAACACTCCATAGCACAGTTAAGATTCCAAATCATAGAATCTGTACAAAGCAGGGAAGGCATAGATTTGAACAAAAAACTATTGCAGAGAGAAACTTTTTGGATAAAAAAGCTTGGAACTCTGACCCCAGGAGGTCTGAATGACCGTATTGAGCTTAGTAGTTACCTGTAAATAGCAATGTTTAATGAAGCTGAGTTTGTATACATTTCATATACGTTTCAATTGCAAGAAAGGTTTATTCATTTATTTTTCGCACGTATGATTTTCTCACTTTTTCATTAACTTTATTTTCTTCACTTAACTTAAGAGGTTTGAATATTTTGGCATTAATGAGAGGACTTGGTTGATGCCTTCGGTGTAGGTCATATTATGATGGGTGTAAGCGTTGGGTCACATAGTGGTGTTATCACTTTTAGCTGTTTGTATTGATAAAGTACAGAATGTTGTGGTGTTTAAAAAAATGGGATGTCGTCTAATAGAAAAGTGTCTTACTATAGGCTCACACGATGGAGGTTGTACCTATGAGAGTGATCGTCTTAAATTGGTTGGCTGACTCTGGTGTGTAGTAACAGTCCTAGACAATAGGATTGGTGGACGTTTTGACGAAGTAGCCTATGAGGAGCGTTGTTTCATGTTAAGTAGGAAGCGCCGATTTTGAATAGTTGAAGCTGCAGGCACGAGGAGTGGAGTGCGGAAATAGTGGCATTTTCGGTCGTGATAGTTTCTGAAAAGGTGAGAATCTGGAGTATTCTCTGAAAGTTTGGCAAGGTTCATTCGTGACCAGTAGAGTGAAGGCTTTTTTGCAATTATTTTACAGGTTTGTCGACCATTTGTGGTGTCGAGCGGATGTAGCTTGATGATTGGAATTAGAGCCTTTTTTGAAGCTTAAGCGAGGTATGTATATAACAGCGTTGTGTCTATTTGAATGGTAGAATCAGACTACAAGAAGGTAATGGCCTTTTTTTGTCAACTCGCTACAGGTCGAGATTGGTCCGAGTAAAATCCCGAATGGTGAATTGAGTTCATTTGGTGAAAACTTTTATCTACTCGTGGAACCAAGTCGTTAGGTATGCACATTGGAGATTTGTTACCGGAGATACATGCTAGATGACTATGTGGACAACACAGTGTTTTGACTCATGGTTTGAATTTTGTTCACAGATATAAGTTGTTTAGTTATTTGATTCCAGCCACCCGGCTATTGTGTGGAAGTGAGGGTCCTTGATGTGAGTTAAAAAGTTTTTCTTAACACAAACTTTACATGGGTGATAATGGTGAAGGTACTTTTTGTTCGAAATAAGACTACCTTTTCTTGTACATTTGAAATGCCTAACGTAAAACTGATGTGCCTGTATATTATGTTTTTTTACAGTGGTGCCCCTGAGGAAGGGACTCTTCTAACGTCCCGAAATGCATTGGGCGAATGCCAATCTAACCAACATTATATTGATTGTTTTGCTTTTGGTGAAATTTTGAATTCTGTATTGTTTTGATGTAACTCAAACATGAATAATGTTGAATGTTAAACAATGTAACAGTAATGACGTTGATTATAACTGTTAAAAGAAATACAAATAAAATAAGTTGATGATGTGAAAAAATTGTCAGATCAACAAATTTAATTAGGCTGTGCACAATTAAGTCTGTGTCAACGTTAGTTGACCAGCCACTTGTTTCATTGTAATTTAGAGTATTGGGTATACTCTATTAATTGTAGCACGCAGATCAAAAAATCCTACAAAACTAGTGCTAAAAACTCAAGAGTAGAATAGGTGTGCTCAGAACACATTTATTAGTCAATTCCAGCCACAGCACGACATGAAAAGGCACAACTATGTATGGGAGGCACGAGGTGTTAGGGGGCGCTGGACCAAGATGGCAGCGCTTACGTGAGGCTCCGGCCCTTCCGAGCAATTCATTATCCTCTCATACCATCCTGCTGCATATTACCCTGCCATCCTTTCCACCGATGGAACCGTGAGGTTAAGAGATATGAAACATGCCCAATTACCTGTGATGGTGACCGACTAAACAGCACCGAAACCTGACCGTGAGCTGCGGCCCGTCCTTACAGAACCTGCTGCCCGGCTGCTGACTCTACGCTGGGCCGAGGACTGGAGGCCTGCGGAAACGTGGCGACCGGACCTAGGAGCAAAGCTGGTGGAGGACTGCCTGTTAAACCGCACTGCTTGCGGTGAGTGCCCAGGAATGCTGGTGGAGGCGTGAGGGAAGAAACAGCCTGAACTTGAGTGCGGCCGCAGGGCTCAGTGACCGTGGGATGCAGCCGACCTACACAGAGCCTGCCGCCCGGCTACCGCCGATACCAGAGGCCGAGGACCAGAGGCCTGGGGTTCCGGGGTGGCCGCAGCTTGCAGCACTGCCACTGAGGAGTAACGGCCTGAGCTGCCCATGAGCTGAGACCCGCGACTGCAGGCGGGAGATTGAGTGAGGCCCCGGCCGGCGCTTATGATAGATATAGCGCTGTTTTGTTGAGCGTGCGTGTTGGCGCTTATGGCCCCCCCTCCCCTCTCCCCAACGAAGAGATACGCACCCGGCGAAATGAGGGGCTTATGCTACTGTTATCTTCTCCGTCCTCAGGATCAGCTTGTGGTACAAGTAGGCCACCTCCAGATCTATCCAAGCCCCGAATGCTGTAATAGCCGTGGGCTAGAGAAGGATCAGGTGAGGGCAAAAATAATAAACAGGGAGGAAAGGAAGGGGACTGCAAGGAGGGAGAGCTGCGAAGACAGAAAACAGACAAGGGGTTGGTGTCAATTCTCTTGAAAGTACTCTCTTACTCACGCTACCAATCAGGCTATACCATGCTATACCTGTAATAAGAAGGCTGACCGCCCAAACTCAGAAGATGCCTCTCTATGCTGAGATTACGTAAATCAGCCTGTGATTGTCTTTCCCCTGTGAACACAAAAAGGAACTGTAAAACACCCCCTAATACTCCGTAAATAGCAATCCCTAAATGGGACAATCAGAACACTACGTACCCTAATCTTTTGTGCTTCAGAGTTCTGAAGAATTGTAGATCAGGTTCTAGGGAAGGTGTAGAACACGTACAGTAACTCCCACAAAGTATAATAAGGGTTACGTCACCCAAGAACAAAGGAAACAAAGGTTACCTGAAGAGATGTGATTTCAGGTGGAGGAAACTCTTCGTTCCAGCATGGAACTAAAGGCAGCAGACCCTCTGCAATAGCCGGAGCAAGAAGGCTGTCCAACAGAGGATCTGGGAAATGAAATAGTGCGAAAAGAAACAACTGTTTCCTCCGCAATAGCCGTAGCAAAAAGGCTCGCCAACAGAGGAAACGGGAAAAGGCAAAAAGCGTGTCTTCCGCAAGAGCCGTATCAATGGGGGGCTCGCCAACGGAAACACGCTCCAAATAACAGGAATACCAAACCGTCCTCCGCAATAGCCGGTGACAAGGCTCTCCAACGGAGGGCAGGACGGGCGCTACGGCGCCGGAAATTCTCACGACCGGGGGTATCCGGGATACCAAGGTTGACAAGAAGCTCTGAAGACACCTCACCACACTGTCGACAGGAACGCCAGGAAACACGAACCAGAATATCCGACACCGGCTACAGGAAGTAGCGGCTATTTATGCTCCGCCTCTCGGCCGCTGAGCATTCTGGGACATGTAGTCTTTTTCCCCCCAGCGGTACCCGTTGATTTCTTGAGGCGCGACAAATTCCGACAGTACATCCCCCCTCACCTAGAGCGCCGAAGGGGACCAGGGCGCGCAGGGAAACGGCGATGAAAAACAGCCACCAGGCGAGGTGCATGAACACCAGATGCAGGCTCCCACGAGTTCTCCTCGGGACCGTAGCCTTTCCATGCCACCAAATACTGAAGGCCACGGCCTCGCCACCTGGAGTCCAGAATTCCCTCCACCTCGTATTCAGGACCATCAGAAACCAGTAAAGGGGGAGGGAGGCGCCGCACCACCGCAGCTGCCGGCTTGAGCAGGGACACATGGAAAACAGGGTGTATACGCAAATGTCTGGGCAACAGCAGCTTCACTGCCACCGGGTTGATGCGTCGCACCACACGAAACGGACCTATGTATCGAGGGTTAAACACACTGTAATGTCTAAACCTGAAGTTCCGGGTGGACAACCACACCCAATCCCCCACACAATACAACGGACCAGGACGACGTCTTTTGTCAGCCGTGTTCTTATAAGCCACCTTGGAGGTTCTCAGGGAGTCCTGCACTTGTTCCAGAATTCTTTTGAGTCGAGAAACCCTTCTGGCGGCTTCAGGCACAGTCTCCTCTCTGTACGGTTGCACAAAAGGGAGAAATCGGGGATGATGACCATAAGTGCAGTAAAATGGCGAAACTCTCGTGGCAGAATGCGTTGCATTGTTGTATGCCACATCAGCAAGCCAAAGGTGCTCCACCCAATCTTTTTTCCCTTGAGAAACATAGCATCACAAGAATTGCTTCAACGTCTGGTTGAGACGTTCCGTCTGTCCATCGGTCTGGGGATGGAAGCTCGTGGACAACGCTGTCTTGATGTGGAGAGAGGAGCACCACGCCTTCCAAAACTGGGCGGTGAACTGAGAGCCTCTATCCGACACTATGACAGCTGGTAGACCATGCAGACGTACAATATGTCTCATAAGAAGCTGTGCCAATTGACCTGCTGTCGGCACCTGCGGACAAGCAATGAAATGCCCCATCTTCGTTAGATAATCAATGACTACCAACACTGTTGTGCAACCCTGATCCCTGGGTAGACCTACCACAAAGTCCAAAGATATATGTTCCCAGGGCGTAGAAGGGGTAGGCATGGGCTGTAGTAGTCCTGCAGGACGACGATGATCAGACTTGGCTCGAGCACAAACATCACACTCCGTCACCCATTTTCTTACATCAATCTTAATCGTAGGCCACCAGCACCTACGCTGAATCAGATCCAAAGTTTTATCTAACCCAACGTGTCCAGCACTGGGTGAAGTGTGACACCACTCAAACATTTGTTTACGCAAGGATTCAGAGGGCACCAGCATCCGTCCTTGGTTGATTGGAAAACCATGTTGTAGTTGCCATTCAGGATGTGTTTGTAGCCATCTTTTCCACTGCTCCGTTCTAATCCCATATTGTATACCCTGCAGAAAGGCATCAGGTTGGATGCTGCAAACCACCTTGCCAGGGTCCACTATAGAGGTTTCGGCACTGGCCTCCGAGACCTTTGTAGATGATTGACGGGACAAGGCATCCGCCTTTCGATTGTCTGCCCCAGGTCTGAAAGTGATAATGAAATTATATCCTGAAAAGAAAAGCATCCACCTCAACTGTCTGGGGGTTAAATGTCTGGCTGCGGACATGAACTGTAAATTGCGGTGATCGGTATAAACCGTCACCACGTGCTTCGCCCCCATAAGGAAATGCCTCCATTCCGTGAACGCCTGCTTTATAGCCAAAAGTTCTTTCTCGGCTATGCAATAGTTAAGTTCCGCCCCCGTAAGTTTATGTGACATAAATGCCACGGGATGCAATTGTCCTGTGATTTCATTCCTTTGTGAAAGAATGGCTCCTGTAGCTACCTCTGAAGCGTCTGCCTCGACTATGAAAGGGACATCAGTATTGGGGTGTGTCAATATTGGAGCGGTGACAAACGCTTTCTTTAATGCAGCAAACGCCTCCTGAGCCCTCATATCCCACATGAACCCTTGGTCTTTTTTCAATAGTCTAGTTATGGGAGCCACCACTTTCGAAAACTGATTAATAAAACGTCTGTAGAAATTGGCAAATCCTAGGAAGCATTGGACATCCTTGACGTTTCGAGGAATTGGCCAATCTCGTACTGCTTGGATCTTCCTCTCCGCCATTTCCTGTCCCTGAGGGGTGAGCATAACCCCCAGAAACTCAACTGTAGTGACGTGAAAGTCACACTTGGACAATTTGCAATAGAGATGGTTTTTCTGTAGTATCCTTAGAACAGACTTAACATGGTGTATGTGCATGTCCTCTGATTCTGAATAGATGAGGATATCATCTATATATACAATGACATGTCTGTCCAATATTTCTCTTAACACGTCGTTCAGGAAAAACTGAAATGCAGCAGGGGCATTGCAGAGCCCGAAGGGCATGACCAGGTATTCGAATAACCCATACCTGGTCTGGAATGCTGTCTTCCATTCATCCCCTGCTCGCATTCTAACCAGATGATATGCTCCCTTTAAGTCCAATTTGGTGAATACCTTGGCTTTCTTCACCTGCTCCAGTAAGACGTTTATCAATGGCAATGGGTATCTGTTCTTGATTGTTACCGCGTTGAGGGCTCGAAAGTCTACACATGCTCTCAGATCCCCGTTGGCCTTAGGGATGAAAAACAAAGGGGATGCTGCTGGTGATCTTGAAGGACGTATGAACCCTAATTCTAACAGCTTGTCTAAATAGGTTCTCAAGTAGACGTTCTCGGGTTCTGTCAGTGCATACAGCCGTCCCTTAGGGATCACCGCCCCTGGAACCAACTCAATTTGGCAATCGTATGGCCTATGTGGGGGTAATTCTTCAGCTCTTACTTCGTCAAACACCCCTTCAAAGTCCTGATATGCCAGTGGGAGAGATACTGCCTTTTCTGCAGCTGTGGCTATTACACCCCCACAGGCCAAAGCAAATGAAGGACATTGTGCATATTTAAAACAATGCTCTTCACAATGTGCAGAATTCATCGAAATATTGCCGGTTTCCCAATTGATGTTGGGGTTGTGTCTTTTCAGCCAGGGAATGCCCAAAATCACCCCATACTGCGGTGCCTCTATGATGCTGAAAGACACTCTCTCTCTATGATGACCGAATCTCATCTCAGTTAATGCCGTTTGATAGCTTATGGGCCCTGTGTTTAGTTTCCTCCCATCTACTGCAAACACATCAGTACCGTCTTCCTTGGGGATTAGAGGAATGCCTAACCTTTCTGCTTCTTTCATATCCACGAAGAAACCCGTAGCCCCGGAATCCACCATGGCCTGTGTGTGCACCTCAATCATGCCTATCATCAAGACTATCTTAACAAATAAATGTTGCGCTCCTACAACCATACTCAACATGGAAGGGATAGTGATCTGACTCCAGGGAACCCCTTCAACACCCCCAGAGCTCTTCAGTTTTCCGTCGGTTTCTCAGTGGCCGCTGACACTCCCCTATTCAAGCGGAATTTGGAAAATTTGGGTTTGACAGGGCATTCTCTAACGTAATGGCCTTTTTTGCCACAATAAAGACAAAGGCCCAACTTGCGCCTCTGTTCCTTCTCAGTGGCGGTCAAAGCGGCACGAACTGCGCCTATATCCATAGGCTCAGCGGTATGCGACACCGAACTTTCCGGTGACTTAACCGCCACCGAAGAGGGAACTGGTCGGTTCTTTGCTCCACCCCCCCCTTTACGATTCTTCATCCTATGATCTAGTCTTAATACTAAATTGATCAAATCTTCACATGACACCGGTTGGGGGTCGATTTGAGCGATTATGTCTTGCATTTCTTCGGTTAAACCCTGATGAAAGATTGACGCTTGTTTTGCTTCCGGCCACTTAGTTTCAGCAACTAAACGTCTGAAATTATTCAAATATGTTACCAGATCTTGATTCCCTTGACGTAGGCCTAACAGTTCTTTGTCTGCCGTATACGTATCAGCTCTCCTATCGAATACCTTTGTGAACTCTGCTTGAAATGCGTCCCAGTCATGTAACATTGGATCATTTCTCTGAACCATGGGAACCGCCCACTGAGCCGCGTCTCCTACCAAATATGAGATGACAAACGCCACCTTTGACTGATTGGTAGGGAATGACCGGGGTTTGCATGATAAATGCATCAAGACTTGCGTCAGAAACACTTGTACTGATCCAGCATCGCCGTTGAACCGTTCTGGATGTGCTAACGGAATGCTAGGGGGTATCTCCACCACGACGGAACCGGCCGTACCAGACCCTGAAGCCCCAGCACTAAAGGGTTTTTTCTGGATGTTATCTAACCGGTTCCGTAATTCAGTGCTTTCTTGTCTGGATGCTATCAATTCAGATTGCACCACGACTAACGCTGCCATCACCTCGTCCAGAGTAGCCATTACCCTAAACTGATCGGGAGGACTATATTACTTGGGTCGGATATTCTGTTATCTTCTCCGTCCTCAGGATCAGCTTGTGGTACAAGTAGGCCACCTCCAGATCTATCCAAGCCCCGAATGCTGTAATAGCCGTGGGCTAGAGAAGGATCAGGTGAGGGCAAAAATAATAAACAGGGAGGAAAGGAAGGGGACTGCAGGGAGGGAGAGCTGCGAAGACAGAAAACAGACAAGGGGTTGGTGTCAATTCTCTTGAAAGTACTCTCTTACTCACGCTACCAATCAGGCTATACCATGCTATACCTGTAATAGGAAGGCTGACCGCCCAAAATCAGAAGATGCCTCTCTATGCTGAGATTACGTAAATCAGCCTGTGATTGTCTTTCCCCTGTGAACACAAAAAGGAACTGTAAAACACCCCCTAATACTCTGTAAATAGCAATCCCTAAATGGGACAGAACACTACGTACCCTAATCTTTTGTGCTTCAGAGTTCTGAAGAATTGTAGATCAGGTTCTAGGGAAGGTGTAGAACACGTACAGTAACTCCCACAAAGTATAATAAGGGTTACGTCACCCAAGAACAAAGGAAACAAAGGTTACCTGAAGAGATGTGATTTCAGGTGGAGGAAACTCTTCGTTCCAGCATGGAACTAAAGGCAGCAGACCCTCTGCAATAGCCGAAGCAAGAAGGCTGTCCAACAGAGGATCTGGGAAATGAAATAGTGCGAAAAGAAACAACTGTTTCCTCCGCAATAGCCGTAGCAAAAAGGCTCGCCAACAGAGGAAACGGGAAAAGGCAAAAAGCGTGTCTTCCGCAAGAGCCGTATCAATGGGGGGCTCGCCAACGGAAACACGCTCCAAATAACAGGAATACCAAACCGTCCTCCGCAATAGCCGGCGACAAGGCTCTCCAACGGAGGGCAGGACGGGCGCTACGGCGCCGGAAATTCTCACGACCGGGGGTATCCGGGATACCAAGGTTGACAAGAAGCTCTGAAGACACCTCACCACACTGTCGACAGGAACGCCAGGAAACACGAACCAGAATATCCGACACCGGCTACAGGAAGTAGCGGCTATTTATGCTCCGCCTCTCGGCCGCTGAGCATTCTGGGACATGTAGTCTTTTTCCCCCCCAGCGGTACCCGTTGATTTCTTGAGGCGCGACAAATTCCGACAGCTACACTGCAATGCCTGGACCTGTGGAGCCGTCTGTGTCACGGTGCGGTGAAAATACCCTGAAACCGGCCAACTACGAACGCTGTGCACCATCTGGATCCTACACCAGAGGTGCTGGGGAGCTGGCGGTTGAGACAGCGCATACTGGCTACCATCCCGCGGAGACGCGGCAACGCCTGCCACCAGAACCTCGCTGAAGGTGACAGAGTCATCAATAAACAAAAGAAGAGAGGTTGAGGTCTCTTATAAGCCACTTAGATGGAGCCAAACGACTCGTGGAGTTCGCACCCTATTTGGGTTTGGAAAGAAAGCCCTCACACACCGACCTGGTCAGTGTCATGCTTCATCATCGGGCCCCACCGAAGAGACCTAATGCCTCTTCGGTGTGCTGCGACGCCAGGAGACTGCGGAGCTGGTTGTGTGAAATGGGTGTGTTGTAAGGTTAGTCTAAAATTAAAAGTCTCTAGAGGGTATCTAAAAAAAGTTTATTAATGATCCCTAGGACACAAGTAAAAAGTTCTATGTGTCTGAATTTTAGTGCCAAAGGTAATGGATGGTATAATTCAGATTTAACTTAGTTAACATGTTTCAGCCTTAGGGGTGGTTTTAATTTACCTAGGCATTCGTCAGGACAAAGATAAACCCCGGCGGTATGGACTCTCTAATCGTCCACCCTAACCTGGGGACGTGAAAGTGAAAAATTATTGAAAAAGGTGATAAAGTGCATAAAAATGGAAGAGCAAATGCTCATTCCGAAAAATCACTCCTAGTTATGGAGTATATCAGCACCTGTGGAACAAAAAAACAGACAGACACATAAGACAAACAAACAATTAGTTGTAGAGCTGTGCCATACCATTTTTCTGTTCATGGTGCTCCAAATAAGTGGCAGCAAATGTGTTCCCATGCTAGCTACTAGAATTTATCACCATCCGCAAACCCACTGGGGATGATAACTCTAGTTCTGGGAAGTGAAGTGACAAGAAGTGATTAAAAAAGCCATGAGTGGCTTAATAGGGGTTAAAACCATACAGTGTAGGTGCTTCAGGGGATCAATGGACAAAGAGTCAGTGACCCCCAACAGTAAATTTCATATAAAATTACATATCTCACTTTAAAGTATGGCGCTATCTGCACCATGGGTCTCAGGAGGGGGGTTGGAGTGTCCCTGGCACATCCTAAAGACAAAGAAAATAGGCTAGAAATACTCAAAAATCAGATTCGACTTAGCTCAATTGCGTGGTTTCTGTCCGATCGCCATTGCAGTATTACTCACGCCCTCAGCACTCGCAGCCCTCTTGTACGCCTAGTACTTCCTCAAACCGGACCCCGACGATGGAGAGCGGGGCCGGTGAGTCCGTTTAAAAGCCTGTTTACTGTTGTCCGCGCTCTTCCGGGTGGGCGGGGCTACACCGAAGTGAGGCCAGGGTGCTCTTCCCCGTGGGCGGGGTTGGGCGGAAACGAGGCTTGAATGCGCTGCTTACTATTGAGAGCTTCACCAAGTGTCTCCAGATGGAGGCTTGAATCTGCTGGCCAATCAGTAGATTAAGTTCGCAAATGTAAACACTAGTAGGAAACATAATCGATTAATTCTTAGCTGATTGAAATACAATGAATTAACATCATCAGTGTAAGTAAGTTTTGCTATGCCTCACTATTTGTTGAAATTTGCATATAAAAACACAAAAACGAAGCGCAATGTGTATTTATAGAAAGGCTTTAGATATTGTGACTAGATTCCCACAAGTTGCCATAAGTTGAAAAACAACAGCGTATACTTCGTTTGTTAGTTAAAAGCTGATGTTGTGACAGCATAGATGTATTTCTCATATTGAGGAAATACTATTCTGATAGCATCAGTGACTATGATAGCATTAGAGTAAGTGGGTTCATACATGGTGAAATGACATCGTTGTTATGCCTGTCTAATAGTTAAATATGCATATTGAGATGCTAATGGGGGTGTTATATTCCATTAACTATATGGAACACAAGAATGATAGTTCTTTGTGTAGAAAATAGATTGTGCGCTACTTATCAGACGGATCTCACAGGTGATAGCTTATTACTGGATTTCTCATTTAGCTTTACGGGGGACTGTAGTGAACTAGTGGTAGGGTGTCAGTTTAGGACTGTGTTCCACGGGATATCATCATTGAGCCCAATGATGTTGGTACCTAAACGGTACACCCACCGCTGTTCTTTCTCAAATAGTCTGCTGGAGATGTTCGTGGTACCAGTAATTTTCTCAATTATTGTCCATTTCATATCATTGGGGGTATGATTGTGTTCCAAATAATGTCGGCTAAGTTTTGTCGTTGCTTTCTTGCATCGTATATTGCTCCGGTGCTCACCAATGCGCTGTTTCACTTTTCTTGTGGTCATGCCGATGTAGCGTAAGGAGCAAGGACACGTTATTAAGTACACCACATTGTTCGAATTGCAGTTTGTATGTGCAGTTTGTGTCCAGATTTTTCCCTTGTTCCAGTGAGAGTGATTTTGAAGCCTCTGTTAAGTGGCATACGCTGCAGTCTGAGCACGGATAGTGTCCTGTGATCGGAGGAAGGCCCCATGCTGTTGTGACTGAGGATGTCTGGGGATCAGTCTTCTGTTTCGGACGAGTGTGAACCAGAGCATCTCTTAGACTCCGACCTTTTTTAAAAGAAAACAGAGGTTTCTCTCAATCTTTCTTTGCTGATGTAATGATACTCCAATGTTTGTTTATAGTTTTTTTCATATAGTTTGACAGCCCATTAAATGTTGTTACACAGGTGAGTGGTGCCAGTTCTTGGTTGTTGATTTTTTCTTCCAGCAGAACTTCTCTCGGCTGATTTCTAGCTCTCTTGAAACCTTTGCTAAGGATAGAGGAGGGATATCCCCTGTCTTTTAGTTTTTCAGTTAGGCTAGAGGCTTGTTCCTTAAAGTCAGTTATAGTACTGCAATTACACCTTAACCTTAGGTATTGCCCATAGGGAAGGTTCTCTTTTAAGGGACGGGGATGAAAGCTGCTGAATTCCAATAGATTGTTCTTTGCTGTTGGCTTGTGATGAGTTTTTGTGGTTAGACATGTGCCGGTTACCGTAATTATTACGTCAAGAAAGACAATGTCTGTTTTGCTTGTGGTGTTGGTAAATCTCAGGTTGTGGTCTAGGGTGTTGATCCACATCAGAAAGGACTCCAGGTTACTATCACTGCCTGTCCATAACAGCAGGATGTCATCAATGTAACGCTTCCATAAAAGCATTGATGAACTGAATTCCGCAGTTGGGGGCAGAATGTGCTGGGCTTCAAAGTCCGCCACGTATAGCCCAGCCACACTAGGGGCAAAAGTACTGCCCATAGAGGTCCCTGAGCATTGGAGGAACAGCTTATCCTTGAAGGAGAAGAAATTATCTTTGAGTGCTATTGTTGCACAATCAATAATGAATTTCTTCGGTGTTTGATATTCCCATTCGATTGAGTCCAGTGCCTTACCCAGGACTTTGATGGTATCGTCCTGGGGGATGCTTGTGTATAAACTTTCAACATCCAAGGTCACTAGCGTGACTGAATTTACCTCAAATTTAATATCTGCAAGGAGACGTAATAGGCTCTTTGTATCTTTTAGATAAGATGGAGTTGCCTGTACAAGTGGCTTTAAGAATTGGTCACAACACCTTGAAAGGGGCTCTAGGAGTGATCCAATACCGGATACTATTGGACGACCTGGTGGTGGTAACCGGTTTTTGTGTAACTTGGGTAGTGTATAAAAATATGGAATGATGTTATCATTGGTGTTCAGAAATTCCGCTTCATTTTTAGAGAGGTGTCCATTTTCTTCAGCCTGTTTGACTAAGGCGGTGATCCTTTTAGTCAAATCGGTAGAGGGATCAGTCATCAATGGAGTATAGTTCCTATTGTCACTTAGAAGATCTTCACAAGTTTTTTCGTAGTCAAGAAGGCTAGAAATCAGCCGAGAGAATTTCTGCTGGAAGAAAAAATCAACAACCAAGAACTGGTACCACTCACCTGTGTAACAACATTTAATGGGCTGTCAAACTATATGAAAAAAACTATAAACAAACATTGGAGTATCATTACATCAGCAAAGAAAGATTGGGAGAAACCTCTGTTTTCTTTTAAAAAAGGTCGGAGTCTAAGAGATGCTCTGGTTCACACTCGTCCGAAACAGAAGACTGATCCCCAGACATCCTCAGTCACAACAGCATGGGGCCTTCCTCCGATCACAGGACACTATCCGTGCTCAGACTGTAGCGTATGCCACTTAACAGAGGCTTCAAAATCACTCTCACTGGAACAAGGGAAAATCTGGACACAAACTGCACATACAAACTGCAATTCGAACAATGTGGTGTACTTAATAACGTGTCCTTGCTCCTTACGCTACATCGGCATGACCACAAGAAAAGTGAAACAGCGCATTGGTGAGCACCGGAGCAATATACGATGCAAGAAAGCAACGACAAAACTTAGCCGACATTATTTGGAACACAATCATACCCCCAATGATATGAAATGGACAATAATTGAGAAAATTACTGGTACCACGAACATCTCCAGCAGACTATTTGAGAAAGAACAGCGGTGGGTGTACCGTTTAGGTACCAACATCATTGGGCTCAATGATGATATCCCGTGGAACACAGTCCTAAACTGACACCCTACCACTAGTTCACTACAGTCCCCCGTAAAGCTAAATGAGAAATCCAGTAATAAGCTATCACCTGTGAGATCCGTCTGATAAGTAGCGCACAATCTATTTTCTACACAAAGAACTATCATTCTTGTGTTCCATATAGTTAATGGAATATAACACCCCCATTAGCATCTCAATATGCATATTTAACTATTAGACAGGCATAACAACGATGTCATTTCACCATGTATGAACCCACTTACTCTAATGCTATCATAGTCACTGATGCTATCAGAATAGTATTTCCTCAATATGAGAAATACATCTATGCTGTCACAACATCAGCTTTTAACTAACAAACGAAGTATATGCTGTTGTTTTTCAACTTATGGCAACTTGTGGGAATCTAGTCACAATATCTAAAGCCTTTCTATAAATACACATTGCGCTTCGTTTTTGTGTTTTTATATGCAAATTTCAACAAATAGTGAGGCATAGCAAAACTTACTTACACTGATGATGTTAATTCATTATATTTCAATCAGCTAAGAATTAATCGATTATGTTTCCTACTAGTGTTTACATTTGCGAACTTAATCTACTGATTGGCCAGCAGATTCAAGCCTCCATCTGGAGACACTTGGTGAAGCTCTCAATAGTAAGCAGCGCATTCAAGCCTCGTTTCCGCCCAACCCCGCCCACGGGGAAGAGCACCCTGGCCTCGCTTCGGTGTAGCCCCGCCCACCCGGAAGAGCGCGGACAACAGTAAACAGGCTTTTAAACGGACTCACCGGCCCCGCTCTCCATCGTCGGGGTCCGGTTTGAGGAAGTACTAGGCGTACAAGAGGGCTGCGAGTGCTGAGGGCGTGAGTAATACTGCAATGGCGATCGGACAGAAACCACGCAATTGAGCTAAGTCGAATCCGATTTTTGAGTATTTCTAGCCTATTTTCTTTGTCTTTAGGATGTGCCAGGGACACTCCAACCCCCCTCCTGAGACCCATGGTGCAGATAGCGCCATACTTTAAAGTGAGATATGTAATTTTATATGAAATTTACTGTTGGGGGTCACTGACTCTTTGTCCATTGATCCCCTGAAGCACCTACACTGTATGGTTTTAACCCCTATTAAGCCACTCATGGCTTTTTTAATCACTTCTTGTCACTTCACTTCCCAGAACTAGAGTTATCATCCCCAGTGGGTTTGCGGATGGTGATAAATTCTAGTAGCTAGCATGGGAACACATTTGCTGCCACTTATTTGGAGCACCATGAACAGAAAAATGGTATGGCACAGCTCTACAACTAATTGTTTGTTTGTCTTATGTGTCTGTCTGTTTTTTTGTTCCACAGGTGCTGATATACTCCATAACTAGGAGTGATTTTTCGGAATGAGCATTTGCTCTTCCATTTTTATGCACTTTATCACCTTTTTCAATAATTTTTCACTTTCACGTCCCCAGGTTAGGGTGGACGATTAGAGAGTCCATACCGCCGGGGTTTATCTTTGTCCTGACAAATGCCTAGGTAAATTAAAACCACCCCTAAGGCTGAAACATGTTGACTAAGTTAAATCTGAATTATACCATCCATTACCTTTGGCACTAAAATTCAGACACATAGAACTTTTTACTTGTGTCCTAGGGATCATTAATAAACTTTTTTTAGATACCCTCTAGACACTTTTAATTTTAGACTAACCTTACAACACACCCATTTCACACAACCAGCTCCGCAGTCTCCTGGCGTCGCAGCACACCGAAGAGGCATTAGGTCTCTTCGGTGGGGCCCGATGATGAAGCATGACACTGACCAGGTCGGTGTGTGAGGGCTTTCTTTCCAAACCCAAATAGGGTGCGAACTCCACGAGTCGTTTGGCTCCATCTAAGTGGCTTATAAGAGACCTCAACCTCTCTTCTTTTGTTTATTGGTTATATAACTGGGGATTAAGAGAGTGTTCTTGTACTTCCCTATCTCTCCCATTGTTATTCTGTACCTTAGCAGCGCACAGCTGTGAGAGTTTGTTTTTGCTTGAGGCAAGATAACTCTTTCGTATCATTGCCTGTTTTATTTTCATCTCTACTTTGGTCTCACCATGGCTAACCTAGGCTTAACATACTCGGAATCTGAAATAGAGGCTCTAATGTCCGATCCCACTCTATTTGCAGACCCCCACATCTCCCAAGCCATAGCTAATACCACAGAATGGGAAAATCTCACAGAAAAAAAGCGCGAACATATTCGGACTATCTTACATGGTACTATTATGAAACAATATCTCATCGCAAACACAGCACCGAGGGGCCTACTGGTCACCAACGCCCCTCGTATCTTCCTCAATGATGCAACCTTTAGAAAAGATTGGGCCATGATCGCGTGGCATTGCACGCGTGATTGGCTGGTCTTAATTATAAAAACAGCGTTCAGATTATCTGAGGCATTGTTGATCGAAATTAGAGAGACTGAATCTACCTTTAAAGCTACAATTACTGGCTATAAAAAAAGATTGGACAAAATAAATAAAGAAATGAATGAGTATAAGGATAATTTAATGCAATCAAAAGCTACAAAATTCCAAAAGGATCTTAAAAAATTTGCTTTTGAGACAGTATATCCTTACTCTGCAGCAGCTTTCGATACCCCCGGTTAGAAATACAAGCAAATCAGACCAATCAGATGACAACTCCTCCGACACCAGCGGATCAAGCAGTGACTCCTCCCAGAAGACAAGAAGAAGAGGAAATCGTGGGAATAGGAGCAATAGAGGGAGACCAGGCAACTCAAATTACCCTCAACAGTGGCAACCACCACAAATGGAGATGGGCCCACCTTCTTATCCCTATCAACAACCCCAATATCCCTTCATGGGTTGGAACCCAGCTTTCATGCCTCCAATGCATTTCCAAAACCAATACAGACCGCCTTTTTTAGAGAGCGGCCGGAGAGGAAGGGGCAGGAGGAGAGGCAACAACAACAGAGTCTCCTGGACAGAGGACGACTCGGTGTCGAACCACACCCGCAGCAGCGTCCAACAACCAGGAACGAGCGGACTGTGAGTCTGGTTACAAACTTGTCCGAACGAGTCCTGTCACCAATTGAGAGCCAGGTCCTAGAAAAAGGCCTAGGTTTTGTCCCTACGGCAAGACCCGACAAGTTCAGACTGCACTGCGAACTTGCGGGATTTTTTCGTAAATTGAAATTAAAGGCATTCTTTGAAGGAAAGACAGACCCTAATGAATCAATCAGGAAAGGTGACACCGGGCTGAGACCCAACTCAACATTCACCCCTCCTCCTTATACGGTACCAGCAGCCATCACTGCCTTTGAACAGGCAGTGTTCAAGGATCTGGAGGCTAGCCAGAACCCCAAAATATTTGGCAATTTCACGACTGCGGAATACAAGGCACTAGAAGTTCTACAAAATGACACTACAATAACCATCAAACCGGCAGATAAAGGCGGAGGAATTGTCATACAAAACACAAGTGACTACGAAAAAACTTGTGAAGATCTTCTAAGTGACAATAGGAACTATACTCCATTGATGACTGATCCCTCTACCGATTTGACTAAAAGGATCACCGCCTTAGTCAAACAGGCTGAAGAAAATGGACACCTCTCTAAAAATGAAGCGGAATTTCTGAACACCAATGATAACATCATTCCATATTTTTATACACTACCCAAGTTACACAAAAACCGGTTACCACCACCAGGTCGTCCAATAGTATCCGGTATTGGATCACTCCTAGAGCCCCTTTCAAGGTTTTGTGACCAATTCTTAAAGCCACTTGTACAGGCAACTCCATCTTATCTAAAAGATACAAAGAGCCTATTACGTCTCCTTGCAGATATTACATTTGAGGTAAATTCAGTCACGCTAGTGACCTTGGATGTTGAAAGTTTATACACAAGCATCCCCCAGGACGATACCATCAAAGTCCTGGGTAAGGCACTGGACTCAATCGAATGGGAATATCAAACACCGAAGAAATTCATTATTGATTGTGCAACAATAGCACTCAAAGAGAATTTCTTCTCCTTCAAGGATAAGCTGTTCCTCCAATGCTCAGGGACCTCTATGGGCAGTACTTTTGCCCATAGTGTGGCTGGGCTATACGTGGCGGACTTTGAAGCCCAGCACATTCTGCCCCCAACTGCGGAATTCAGTTCATCAATGCTTTTATGGAAGCGTTACATTGATGACATCCTGCTGTTATGGACAGGCAGTGATAGTAACCTGGAGTCCTTTCTGATGTGGATCAACACCCTAGACCACAACCTGAGATTTACCAACACCACAAGCAAAACAGACATTGTCTTTCTTGACGTAATAATTACGGTAACCGGCACATGTCTAACCACAAAAACTCATCACAAGCCAACAGCAAAGAACAATCTATTGGAATTCAGCAGCTTTCATCCCCGTCCCTTAAAAGAGAACCTTCCTTATGGGCAATACCTAAGGTTAAGGCGTAATTGCAGTACTATAACTGACTTTAAGGAACAAGCCTCTAGCCTAACTGAAAAACTAAAAGACAGGGGATATCCCTCCTCTATCCTTAGCAAAGGTTTCAAGAGAGCTAGAAATCAGCCGAGAGAAGTTCTGCTGGAAGAAAAAATCAACAACCAAGAACTGGTACCACTCACCTGTGTAACAACATTTAATGGGCTGTCAAACTATATGAAAAAAACTATAAACAAACATTGGAGTATCATTACATCAGCAAAGAAAGATTGGGAGAAACCTCTGTTTTCTTTTAAAAAAGGTCGGAGTCTAAGAGATGCTCTGGTTCACACTCGTCCGAAACAGAAGACTGATCCCCAGACATCCTCAGTCACAACAGCATGGGGCCTTCCTCCGATCACAGGACACTATCCGTGCTCAGACTGTAGCGTATGCCACTTAACAGAGGCTTCAAAATCACTCTCACTGGAACAAGGGAAAATCTGGACACAAACTGCACATACAAACTGCAATTCGAACAATGTGGTGTACTTAATAACGTGTCCTTGCTCCTTACGCTACATCGGCATGACCACAAGAAAAGTGAAACAGCGCATTGGTGAGCACCGGAGCAATATACGATGCAAGAAAGCAACGACAAAACTTAGCCGACATTATTTGGAACACAATCATACCCCCAATGATATGAAATGGACAATAATTGAGAAAATTACTGGTACCACGAACATCTCCAGCAGACTATTTGAGAAAGAACAGCGGTGGGTGTACCGTTTAGGTACCAACATCATTGGGCTCAATGATGATATCCCGTGGAACACAGTCCTAAACTGACACCCTACCACTAGTTCACTACAGTCCCCCGTAAAGCTAAATGAGAAATCCAGTAATAAGCTATCACCTGTGAGATCCGTCTGATAAGTAGCGCACAATCTATTTTCTACACAAAGAACTATCATTCTTGTGTTCCATATAGTTAATGGAATATAACACCCCCATTAGCATCTCAATATGCATATTTAACTATTAGACAGGCATAACAACGATGTCATTTCACCATGTATGAACCCACTTACTCTAATGCTATCATAGTCACTGATGCTATCAGAATAGTATTTCCTCAATATGAGAAATACATCTATGCTGTCACAACATCAGCTTTTAACTAACAAACGAAGTATATGCTGTTGTTTTTCAACTTATGGCAACTTGTGGGAATCTAGTCACAATATCTAAAGCCTTTCTATAAATACACATTGCGCTTCGTTTTTGTGTTTTTATATGCAAATTTCAACAAATAGTGAGGCATAGCAAAACTTACTTACACTGATGATGTTAATTCATTGTATATTTCAATCAGCTAAGAATTAATCGATTATGTTTCCTACTAGTGTTTACATTTGCGAACTTAATCTACTGATTGGCCAGCAGATTCAAGCCTCCATCTGGAGACACTTGGTGAAGCTCTCAATAGTAAGCAGCGCATTCAAGCCTCGTTTCCGCCCAACCCCGCCCACGGGGAAGAGCACCCTGGCCTCGCTTCGGTGTAGCCCCGCCCACCCGGAAGAGCGCGGACAACAGTAAACAGGCTTTTAAACGGACTCACCGGCCCCGCTCTCCATCGTCGGGGTCCGGTTTGAGGAAGTACTAGGCGTACAAGAGGGCTGCGAGTGCTGAGGGCGTGAGTAATACTGCAATGGCGATCGGACAGAAACCACGCAATTGAGCTAAGTCGAATCCGATTTTTGAGTATTTCTAGCCTATTTTCTTTGTCTTTAGGATGTGCCAGGGACACTCCAACCCCCCTCCTGAGACCCATGGTGCAGATAGCGCCATACTTTAAAGTGAGATATGTAATTTTATATGAAATTTACTGTTGGGGGTCACTGACTCTTTGTCCATTGATCCCCTGAAGCACCTACACTGTATGGTTTTAACCCCTATTAAGCCACTCATGGCTTTTTTAATCACTTCTTGTCACTTCACTTCCCAGAACTAGAGTTATCATCCCCAGTGGGTTTGCGGATGGTGATAAATTCTAGTAGCTAGCATGGGAACACATTTGCTGCCACTTATTTGGAGCACCATGAACAGAAAAATGGTATGGCACAGCTCTACAACTAATTGTTTGTTTGTCTTATGTGTCTGTCTGTTTTTTTGTTCCACAGGTGCTGATATACTCCATAACTAGGAGTGATTTTTCGGAATGAGCATTTGCTCTTCCATTTTTATGCACTTTATCACCTTTTTCAATAATTTTTCACTTTCACGTCCCCAGGTTAGGGTGGACGATTAGAGAGTCCATACCGCCGGGGTTTATCTTTGTCCTGACGAATGCCTAGGTAAATTAAAACCACCCCTAAGGCTGAAACATGTTGACTAAGTTAAATCTGAATTATACCATCCATTACCTTTGGCACTAAAATTCAGACACATAGAACTTTTTACTTGTGTCCTAGGGATCATTAATAAACTTTTTTTAGATACCCTCTAGACACTTTTAATTTTAGACTAACCTTACAACACACCCATTTCACACAACCAGCTCCGCAGTCTCCTGGCGTCGCAGCACACCGAAGAGGCATTAGGTCTCTTCGGTGGGGCCCGATGATGAAGCATGACACTGACCAGGTCGGTGTGTGAGGGCTTTCTTTCCAAACCCAAATAGGGTGCGAACTCCACGAGTCGTTTGGCTCCATCTAAGTGGCTTATAAGAGACCTCAACCTCTCTTCTTTTGTTTATTGGTTATATAACTGGGGATTAAGAGAGTGTTCTTGTACTTCCCTATCTCTCCCATTGTTATTCGGTGACAGAGTCATACCAAGGACATTGCAGGTACACTGGGAGAGGGGAACAATCAACCCGCCGCCGCCATCTTGACTTGCCTGCCATTTTGAAGGTCCCCCCCCGATCTGCACTTCTGGCCGAGCTTACCACGAACGAGTGCCCTGCGGATGCTGCAACATATGCACTACCACCACATTGCGCAGCGACTGGGTTCTACACGTTCCCACTGCCCCATAAACCCACTAGACCTGGCGTGAGTGCCCGATTAGTTTCATTGCAGGGAGACACTACCTGCCGCATCTGACCCTCTGAACGCAGCTAGGCCCAACGGCGGCTTGAGGTGGACCGCTCTGGGGACCAGTTGAGCTCCCCGCTCCCCCTCTCATACTATACAGCGGCGGCACTTATTCCTCATCGATACTTACCTGACGACACCATTTAACCTAATTGCCTGACCACGCCTGTCTCCCCAAGAGTTATCTGCTGCGGGAACACTCCCTCCACGCAATATAACGCGCATACCAGTGAGCCGTCCCGGCCCTTGCAAATGGGTGCTCCCCAGAGCTGGATCTAGTGCCCAGTACCTCATAACCCAACCACCTACTTTGGAGGCCTACAACGAGACTACTACACTTCTTGCAGCAAAATGGGGCGCAATGAGACCAAGCAATCCAAGTTTCCTTTTGAGTCCCGTAAAAACCCCAGATCCCAATCGGCGGATCACTCGGAGCCCGGAGCTGAAGTCCTGCCCGAGGAAGATTGGAAAACGCTCTAGGGATGAAACAAAGCCTTACGTCAATAGACTCTAAAATAGATACGCTCAATATGAGGATGGACACTGTGGTCGCCAAATTGAGCGAACATGACACTCGATTGAAAGAGGCGGAGAGTAGGATTTCGGACCTAGAAGACAACGCAACAGCCAGCGACCACTAGGTCACGCAGATGGATAAGCTGCTCAAGATAATAGCTGACAAAAACGAGGACTTGGAAGCTCGGTCCCACAGAAATAACGTGTGCATTTTAGGCCTTGCAGAATCAACCAACACGGGCTTAAAAGAGGACCTAAAAGAAAAGCTTGTTGCGGATCTCTTCAGCAGGGACTCCTTTTCAGCACACCTCACTGTGAAAAGAGCGCACCGTTCTTTAGAGGCCTGTCCTCCTCCCGGCAGACCGCCCATTCCCATCATAGCTCGTTTTTGAAATTATCGAGACCGAGA
This sequence comes from Lissotriton vulgaris, assembly GCF_964263255.1. NCBI lineage: Eukaryota > Metazoa > Chordata > Amphibia > Caudata > Salamandridae > Lissotriton > Lissotriton vulgaris. Next base: position 592,066,103 of record NC_141697.1, read on the forward strand.
CACGGTCCTCCGCCTTGCCCGGGAAAAACAGCAGGTACCTTACGAGAACACGACACTGGCGTTTTTCCCAGACTTTACACCAGCGGTGCAGGAAGCAAGACGTAAATTTGCTGGCGTAAAAAAGAAGTTGCAAACCCAGGAAATTCCCTACGCCATGCTTTATCCGGCAAAACTGAAAATCACACACCGCGGGAAGCAACATTTTTTCAACACCCCACAGCAGGTTGAAGAATACATAAAGAGCCATAAGAAGCCATCTTCCAGAGAAGCAGATTCCCGAGACAGCTCCAGATCACACTCTCCGCTATCTCTCCGCTATCTCACCTTACCACCTCTCTATGACGTGATGAACTGATCTGCTTTGGTGATGTATATGAACGACTTTGATAGGGAAAGGTCTGTAGCGTAATCAAAGGCTGTGACATTCTAAGAAAACCCAAAAATGTGTTTCATAAGGAAAACTATGGCCTAAACATACTTTACTTCAAGAGTTCATGATATCATTCATTTTATAATTTACTGTCATTTTTATATAGAAAAAGGGATTTAATTTTTACAATACGATATCAAAAATATTTTACTACTCAATCGTGGTGAACAATTTTTCTTGTTATATAATACAAATATACAGTACAAAAATAAAACAAAGACACAAATGATGATGGTAAGGCGGTAGTAGAAACTCTATTCATACCTGCAATGTATGAGAATTGAAAATAGGGGACAACCAAAATAACGGCATTAGCCATAAACTTTGTATCCTGTTTTGCAGAAAAATATGCTGTGGGAGTGGAAATTTTGCAGGGTAGGAGGGTATAAGGATTAAGCATGGGCGTAAAATCCGCTCCGCTCGCGGATTTTGCGGGTTTTCGGTAAATTCGCAATCCGCGAGATTCGCGAATTTCCCGCAAAATCCGCTAATTCGCACGCAGCGGATTTTTTTTTCTGGGTGATACATTTTGCGGCGCGCGGCGTTCACTTACCGTCATTCAGCGTTTGCCGAGTTGTTTTTCTCGATATTTTGCGAGTGCTGCGCCATTTTGGATCTTGCTGTGGGATCCCGCGGGAATTTGGCGAGCGCGATTACGTCATTGCGGCTTGCCACCTTGCAGAGGGCGAGTTTGTCAACGCGAGTATGCCGCGTTCACGTATCGCGGGAATTCGCAATTGCGACCTTGTAGATGCGGCGAGCAGGAACAATCTCGCACTCGCGAAAATACAAAATTTGCAATTCTGCACAAGAAATCCACCAGCAAGCAGCATAAACCTTCTGGAAATGATGATTTTTCTCTGAATAACTCCTCAGGTTGACATTTGCCTGCACTTTTTTTGCGAGGAGTCCATTTTGGGGAGGGGGGGTGGTGGGGCGAAGGAAGTGCTCCACAGTCTCCAACTTCCTGTTCCTGTCCAGCAGGCTCCTCCCAGTGCTTTGTCCATCTCCTGGTCACTTTTCATTTGGATCTGGAGCTGGAAGGATTTCTTTTTGTGGATGCTGCTGGATATTTGGATTTGAGGCCTTTTTGACTTTCTTTGGATCACTTTTGGATTAGAAATTTCACAAGTAAGTTTGTTTGGGGCATTACAGTTGCTGCAACTACAATTTTGGAATTTTCGATTTTTGGGCTGTTTTGGGGCCTTTTGCCCAGGGGTACTCAGTGATGGGTGGACTGAGTCTTTCTGTGGGGTGTCTTTAATTTAAACATCATGGAGGGGCTGGATGGCTTGGGATTGTGCTGATTTTTCAGTGATTTTCGTTTTTTTGGGCTGTACTTGTGGCCTTTTCACCAGGGGTAGTGAGTCTTGCATGGGCCTAGTCTTCCTGTGGGGTGTCTTGAACTTAAATATCATGGATGGAATGGGATTGTGCTGATTTTTCTGTGTTTTTCGATTTTTGGGGGTGTTCATGGGGAGTGACAGGCCATGTGGCTGGGGGCCATTTTGAGTGCTGCTACAGGCCCTGGCCATGTGCTGGGAGGCAAGTGGCCATTTTGAATGAGGGCACGAGGTGCTTCCCTCGTGCCCTGAGCCGTTGCCAGGCGGGGTGGAGCCATTAACTCCAACTATCATGGTAAGATGGAGTAATTCAACGACATATTTGTATGTCCATATGTGCAATAACAATAAGATCAAAGTGTGAACAAATCAACAACACTTGATTTATAGCTCAATGTGTAATACATGATGCTTTGTCTATATGTATGTGGTCATTTTACATGTATTAGTCTGTGTCTTTCTCTTCTTTTCCTTATAGTGACGAATATACTTCCTGCAAACAAAGGAATACACCTCAAACATCAGGTGATCTTATTTCATGTTGCAGGAAATGCATATATTCAGTGACTAAAATGAGTCTTTTATCCATCACTTCACTATTTGCAGTAGCATTCTAACATTTACCTGATGAAAGCAATGGACTCGATAGTCCCTAGTATATTGCTGAAACATGTTGACCATTTTGATACCAGAGTAGATATTTGTTAAATCTACCTATGCTGCTTTTTTAATATTGGCGGAGCGAGCATAGAACCTAATAAAGTTTCCTTATTTCTGCTCACTCACCCAACTTTATATATTTTCACTCACCTCTTTCACACACCTCTTTTCACAGCACTGCAAATCAGTCACCCACCAAACGAATTGATGGGTAGTTTGTGACACTCTACCACTAGTTGGCCGCCACCTGACTCTTGGGAGGTTATACCAACTGACCCCCCCTTGTTTGAGCCAGTGGCGTACCAATCTTTGTGGCTAACAGGAATGCCAAATGATGAAGGGCGGTTCCGTGTGGTGACCGATGGATATCCTGTAAGTGATCACTGGTATCCAGCAATTATTTTTTTCTATCACGGTTAGATGAGTTGACACTGTTCTGTTAGTTTAATGAACCACACATAGACTGGATAGACCCTCTGACACTCTTTTGTTTTTCTATATTCAGTTAGGGAATGTGTCTTGGTCTTTAAAATCCCTCAGGCACTGATCCTACCTTCTTGTGTTCTGTGTCTTGAATTTAAACATCATGGAAGGGCTGGATGGCTTGGGATTGTGCTGATTTTTCAGTGATTTTCGTTTTTTTGGGCTGAACTTGTGGCCTTTTCACCAGGGGTAGTGAGTGTTTCATGGGCCTAGTCTTTCTGTGGGGTGTCTTGAACTTAAACATCATGGAGGGCATGGATGGAATGGGATTGTGCTGATTTTTCTATGTTTTTCGATTTTTGGGTGTGTTCATGGGGAGGGACAGGCCATGTGGCTGGGGGCCATTTTGAGTGCTGCTACAGGCCCTGGCCATGTGCTGGGAGGCAAGTGGCCATTTTGAATGCAGGCAGTGTTGTTAGGCCTGCAACCATTTTGCCTAGTTTTCAACCTTTATGCCCAGGGGTAGTGTGTGTTGCATGGGCCTAGTCTTTCTGTGGGGTGTCTTGAATTTAAACATCATGGAGGGGCTGGATGGCTTGGGATTGTGCTGATTTTTCAGTGATTTTCGTTTTTTGGGCTGTACTTGTGGCCTTTTCACCAGGGGTAGTGAGTGTTGCATGGGCCTAGTCTTTCTGTGGGGTGTCTTGAACTTAAACATCATGGAGGGCATGGATGGAATGGGATTGTGCTGATTTTTCTGTGTTTTTCGATTTTTTGGGGTGTATAACTAAACTGATGTTCCTCTGTCTTCCATTGCTTTTAGGTGCACAAGACTCAAGAGAACCACCAGTGCCAGGAAGAAGTCCTGCAGCGGTGTGTGTGTGCAGCATAACGTCACGCGACGTCACGTCTGGCCACAGACAACTCTGCAACACGTGCAACTGCAGCCTGCTGTTCTGACCTGCTCTGAAGAAGATGGCCCCAAGAAAAGTTCCCCGTAGCTCCTCTGGCAAGAAAGTTGCCAGTAAGGAGCAGAAGAAGCAAGTTACCAAGGAGACTGGTGTGCCGCCCGCCACATTTTTTGGGAGTAAAAAAAAAAGTACGCCTGCAGCAGCAGCGGGATCTGCTGGGGACCAAGCTGGGAGCAGCACCCCCGCACCATTGGGCTCAGTGCCACCACCACCATGACCATGCCAACTTAAGTCCAAGCCCTTGAGTGCTGCAGAGGCACTTAGTCTAGTTGTTCAATCACCATCGACCAGTGATGTTGGCTCATCGCAAGAAAGTAGCAGCAATGTCCCTGAATCAACACAGGTTGTTGTAACTCATCTGACGAGTGTTGAACAACCACAGCTGCAACAACAACCACATGTGCAAGTACAAGCCCAAGAACATGTGGAAGGAGAGGCATCGCAAGGAGATGCGCAAGCAGAGGTGCATGGAGGGTCACAAGTGTCCACAATAGTTGTTCCTCCCGAAGTAGGGGCACATCAGGAAATCGACATTCAACCGGAGGTATCGTTTGAGGAAGCCTCTCCTCCTGATCATTCATTGTCTTCCAGATCCCTAGCAAGGAAAAGATCAAGGATGGTGTCTACATCTTCTTCAAGCCCCCTTCCTTCTGATGATATGGATCCAACTTGGGAACCACCACTGCCGTCTGAGAGTGAGGCACACCATGATCTGACAAAGGTACTTAAGCGTAAAAGGAAGGTCGTCGAAAAACTCATTGTTATGGAGGGTGATGAGGCTCAACAAGAAGTGGCGGATACTGCTGTTGATGAAGGCTGTCACGACGACGAACCAGTCATCATAAAGGTCACTGCAGCCCCAGCGGGCATGCAGCAAAAAGACATTTTGACCCTAGCCCGAGAAGCTGCTGAGCGCGATGATGTTGTCGACGAGGAGGCAATGGAAGAAACACCACAATCATTGGAGTTAACTAGTACACCAATTCCTACCGCTTCCATATTTCTTACTCGCCAGAAGGGACCTTCATCCACCTCGACCTCAATTAGTGGTGGTGAAAGTGCAAAACGTACTGAAGTTCGGCAATCCCCATCCTCCACTTCATCTGGCATTAGCAGCAGGACCACCACCACCAGTATCGCCGCCTCCTCCGGCCCCCAAAGACATTTCAAGTCCGCAGTTTGGGACTTCTTTAGTGTTTGCCCAAAAAAGGAAAACCTCGCCATTTCTAGCATTTGTAAGTTGGCAGTTAGTCGTGGTAAGTTTGGTTCCAACTATGGTACCGGAGGCCAGAGAGGTCATCTTGAAAGAAAGCACGCTGTCCAATGGTTTGCGCACCTACAGGCGATCAAGGAAGGCCGAATTGCACGTAATGATGTTTCATCTGATGATGACGAGGAGGAAGAAGATGTGTCAAACACTTCACTTACACCCAGTACCCCTGTCAGCAGCACACCCCATGTGAGCCACACTAAGAGTGTGGGAGAGAGTGAGACACCAATGCGCAAAAGTTCATCAGCGAGCGTAACTGGGTCGAAGATATCATCATCATCCCGTAAATGCTTGGTCCAGGGCAACATTAAAAAGATGTTGTTTACAGAAGCGCAATATGAACGCAACTACCCACTGACGCGTCTGTATAACACTAAGCTGGCTAAAATGCTAGCTCTGGACCATCTCCCTTTTTCTTTTGTAGAAGGGGTTGGTTTTCTAGAACTAGTGGCAGCGCTCTGCCCTAAATGGAAGGTTCCTAGCCGGTTCTATTTTGCCAGAGCTGCGGTTCCAGCACTACATGAAGATGTGCTGGAGGTGATTGGGGCAGCTTTGCAGAAGAGTGCTGTTCACACTGTACATCTGACAACAGACATGTGGACCAGTGGCGCAGGCGCTGATTACATGTGCATCACTGCACACTGGGTCTCTTTTTCAGGGGTTAAAGCAAAGCTAAACGCAGGTGTTGACCCGGACCAAGTTTTTAAAGCTGCTCGGAAACATGCAACACTAGCCATGTTTGGTTTAGAGAAACGTCACACAGCACAAAACATTTTGGATGAGTTTAACACAAAGGTCCTTGACTGGCTGTCCCCAAAAAATCGCCAGATTGGTTATGTTTCCACGGATAATGGCGCCAATGTAGTTAAGGCCATGATGCTGGGTTGCTATTTCAGAGTGCCGTGTTTGGCGCACTGTATAAACCTTGTTGTCAAAAAAATTCTTGAGTGATAAAGACAGTCCAGCGTACGAGGTAGTGGACACCTGCCGAAAAATGTGCAACCATTTCAGCCATTCTTTTAAGGCCCGGAAGCATCTGAGGAGCCTGTTACATGAACGTCGAATGCCAGTGAAAGCTCTCATCCAGGAGGTGGTAACACGTTGGAACTCAACCTTCTACATGCTTGAGCGTCTGTATGAGCAGTATACGGTACTCGATCACTATTTCTTAAAACAGGGTACAGCTCACAAGGACCTGAGGATGGATGCGGCGCAATGGGAAATAGTTAAAAGCCTGACAGACATGCTTCGTCCTTTTGAGTTCTTCACGCGTGCAGTCAGCAAGGAGGACTGTAATTTGGGAAAAGCTATCCCATTGTTGTACATGCTGGAGCACCAACTGAAGAAGGTGTCTTCTGTGTTTCAAAAAAATGAAAAGAACCAAGACCCTTTTGTTTTGGCGGAGAAATTATTAGAGCGCCTACAAGGTGATGAACGTCTTAAAATGATCCACTCACAACAGCATTACATTTGTGCTACTATTCTGGATCCACGCTACAAAAAGGCGCTGGCAGGCAGAGCATTCTTTCCTTTTGATGATGAAGATGTTACAAATTACAAACGTTGGCTAGACTTGTCAGCCAAGAGGTTTGAAAGAGAACGGCAGCTCATTGAAGGAAAAGGCAGTACATCACCATCAGCAGGCCATCCCCAGTCAAAACAATCGACTTCTGCACCTGTGGCACAAGTGACCTCTCAGCCGTTAAAGACTCCGGCAACCGGATCATCTGCACCAGACACAACAGTAACATTGGAGGCTGAAGAGGATTGGCTAGCTCTGCTTGGGTTTGGTTCTCAAAAGGTCACAGCAACAGCTAAGCAAAGTGGAGGAACCTTGGAGGAGGACCTTGAGTCGATGGTGCAGGACTATCTGAATGACTCAACAGAGGTCTATGTTAATGCTGACCCATTGGCGTATTGGCATGGGAAAAAAGAATTGTGGCCACAGCTCTCCAACCTGGCTTTCAACTACTTGTCTTGCCCACTCGCAAGCGTGTCTTCTGAACGTATTTTTAGTGCTGCTGGTGGCATTGTAACTCCCAAACGGAGCCGCCTCTCGCCCAAAAATGTGGAGAGGTTAACAATGATCAAGATGAATCAGCACCTCATACCACCAGATTACAGAGTACGAGAAAGCACGCCGGATGAAGACGAGGTGGACAGCAACGTAGATGAGGGAATTTCTTCTCTGTCAGGTGACACTGAGCTCACCCTGCCTGAATTCGCAGAGTATGATGACACAGCCTTATTCTTATTCCTGGAGCCTGACACCGAGCCCTGAAAATGAGACGATGAATCAATAACATTTTCTTTTTCGTCCTTATTCACTTTTATTCCTGTGTGTCTGTCTTTCTTTGTTGTGCACAGTTAATATAATTCAAACTTTAATCACCTAATCACAAAAACAAGCCCATCAACAGAACTGTCTTCACTTGTTTGCTTATTGATTTGAAGGTGCCGCAGTCTGCATTCCTCAGGTTCACAAGTTCAGAAGAACATGCTCCTCTGTCCTCCTCCTCCAGACTCCTATTTCCATCAAAGCAGAGGGCTGGATTACGCCCAATGAAGAAAGACTCAGCACTTGTGGGGGTGTTCTACTTGTTTGCGGGTGAGTTGACGGCTCTGGGGCCATTGCTGGGAAGCTCTAATACCGGATAAAAGTGGTGTGGACCAAATCGGAGGCCGACATTTTTTTGTGTTGTTGCTGACTTGCTTGCCTTTGAGGTGCTCTTTGAGGGGGTTCCAGCTGTTTGTGGGTGAGTTTAGGGTCTGGGAGCACTGCTGGGACACTCTAATCTTGATAGCATTTGCTTTTCAGGAAATCCGTGGTGGACAACTGGAGTTATGGCCTAGCTGCACAGCGCGTTTGGACCGAAGGCCGAGAAATATTGTAAGTATGAGATTTTGCTTTTGGGCTGTTTGGGGGTGTTGTGCTTTTTGGCGGGTGGGTTGGCGGGTCTTGGGGCATTCCTGGGAAGGTCTAATACCGGGTAGAATTGGTTGGGACAAAATCCACGCTGATTTTTTTTTGCTATTTCTGACATTTTGCTCAATGTAGCGTTTTCGGGGGCCTGTTTGGGGGGCTTCCCGGTGTTTGTGGGTGGGTTTCGGGGCCTGGGAGCACTGCTGGCTATGAATACTTTAGTTTGCAAGAGGTTTGAAGCAAATCCATGGTGGCAGAGGGGAGTTAGGGCCTAGCTGCAGAGCGCGCGCGGAGTGATTTGGGAAATTGGCAAAAAAATGACTAAGTCCCCGTTTTTGTACTTTTGCTCTTTGGCTGTTTGGGGGTCTTCTACTCGTTTTCTACTGGGTTGCCGGCTCTGGGGCCATTGCTGGGAAGCTCTAATACCGGATAAAAGTGGTTTGGACCAAATCGGAGGCGGAACTTTTTTTGTGTTGTTGCTGACTTGCTTGCCTTTGAGGTGCTCTTTGGGGGGGTTCCGGCTGTTTGTGGGTGAGTTTCGGGGTCTGGGAGCACTGCTGGGACACTCTAATCTTGATTGCATTTGCTTTTCAGGAAATCCGTGGTGGACAACTGGAGTTATGGCCTAGCTGCACAGCGCGTTTGGACCGAAGGCCAAGAAATATTGTAAGTATGAGATTTTGCTTTTGGGCTGTTTGGGGGTGTTGTGCTTTTTGGTGGGTGGGTTGGCGGGTCTTGGGGCATTCCTGGGAAGGTCTAATACCGGTTAGAAGTGGTTGGGACAAAATCCACGCGGAAAAGCCTTTTGGCACTTTTTGTAACTTGGGGTTAGTTAGGGTTAGCCCTAGCAGCAGGATTGCATGTGTTTCGGGGTGTTCTAGATTTTTGCAACTGAGTTCTGGGGTCTTAGAGCACTCGTGAGAATGTGTAATTTTGGTTGCAAGTCATTTGAAGAAAATCCATGGTGGGAAAGGGGGGATTTGGCATGGTTAAAGAAAGCCTTTGCCACTATTCTTAACTTAGGGCTCGTTAGGGTTAGCAGTATTTCTATTGCATGTGTTTGGGTGGGGGGGTTTTCGAGACTTGGAACGATGCTGGCTATGGATACTTTTGCTTGCTTGCAAGTGGTTTGAATACAATCCACGGTGGGTAAGGGGGTATTTGGGCCTACTTTTACTTTCAAAGTATGTTTTGTCACCAGTTTTCTGCTAGGCCTCGTTTTTTGAGATTTGATTGGGGGTCTTTTACATTTTTGCGACTGGCTTTAGTAAGGGTCTGGGTGGGAGCACTGCTGGGAAAGTCTAATTTTGTTCTAAAACACAGTTTACAGTACACCTAGCTTGAGGGGAAAGATCCGCTACATTAATTTGCCCATACTTATTTATCCTTCAAAAGGTGACTCAGACAGAGTATGCACTTTCAAAAATATTGTACTGTCTATTAGAAAAATCAAAGTGTGACTTTTTGCACTACCCAGCCTACATACCTTATATTTATTTATCAGTGGTGTTGTAATATTATATCACTTCCTGTTTTTCGTGCAATAATTACAGGCCGGGTTTCAGTCTGTGCAATGGGGAAAAAAAGATGGAGTCAGGCGTCACATTAGCGAGACGCAATTCAGCATCTGCCAGGCAGGCAGTGGACAGGGTGTCTTCTGGTCACCAACATTGATGGACGAAGCGTCAGCTGGAATGGAGGAGTGCCGCTAATAAGAGGAATTTTTTTCTGCATGCAACTTACTTACCAAATTCAACAGGACAACTACAACAACATACAGATACAGTATCCATTGTTTTATTCTATGACTGTGATTGCATTTCTTGGATCTCTCTCTGCTTCTAAATTGATCCCTACAGCCATTCTATAGGTTTTACTTCGGCTATTTTTTAAACCTAATTTAATGTAGCCCTGCACTGTCGCATTCTGTCATTCACGGTTGTCGAAAGTACTACTTACTTTTCAGTAACAATGCATTCATTAGTGCATGCACTTCCTTTATGTCACGTAAAAGATTTATGGTTAGCTTTGTACCCAAAAATGTCTTTATGTTCAATTATTGTTTGTCCATGCTGTGCTTTTTTTTTTCTCTCAACAAAACCTACCCAAAAAGAAACCCCCATTCCCATCCATTTTACAAACCCTAACCCTCTTCCCCCGGGTTGTGTGGTTTTGCTTGATGTGTGACTAAATGACATCAATAATTCCACACACTTGCTGGGGAGGATAAGGTCATAGCAACAGGCTGGTGAAGGAATCCGAGGATATATTCTAGACTTACTCAGCTTCAGTACTATTTCTTGGAGTAGTAGCCAATGTCAAAGAAATCCTACACAAGTACAAGTTATACTATCAATACTTTACCATTTGTTAGGCTACATTGTGGCACTGTTGTAGTCTAGCGTACTGTCACCTGCTATATTCTCTATCGTACCGTTGTAATGCTACAGTAAGGACAAACCAGGTTTCATTTTCTTTTTTTCCATAGCCATGCAACTGCCACTGTGTCACACCACTAGTACCACCGCAATGAGGAGGAAATTTCAGCCGCCCTGGATTGCAACCTTAATCGCCATTTCCCGTGGAGCTGTTGCATGCTTATCTAGGATCCTGATCGATACTGCGACCTTATGCCCCTATTCGGCTATAAATCCATTTATTCCCTATATTGGCATACCCGTTCAAGTGCGATATTCAGAAACTCATCTCTGGTCTCACACGAACAGAGCCACATTTCAGAATAGTTTTCTCTGCCACTTCCTTTGCAACCAATTAGTGCAATGACATAGCAGAAGTCACTATCTGAGATTCCTAGATTAACACTCCGAGTTCTTCAACAAGATAAAAACTCAGCAAACCTGGAAATCCCCCTTGCTGTGTTTTGATTAGTAATAGAGAGGGTGGGGGGTGCACAACTGGATTAGAATAGATGTTGACACAAGGTTGTTGAAGTTTAGGGTGCTCTCAAAGGGTGGTGTACTCCGTCTGCACACCACTAGATAATGCTGTAGAGTTGTGTTTGCGGAAACCGCAGGTACATCCCCAACGAGGCACACCAAAAATGATCATCAATAAGTGCTTCAAGGATTCATGAAAAATATAACGTTTATTTTCTTCAATGTCGTTTTATTTGTTCCATGTTAGTTATTTACTGATATTCAAGGCATATCAGAGGACAACATCGTTGGACACCTGAACAGTTATATCCAATGCATTTCGGGCTGTTCAGCCCTTGATCACGGATAGGTTCGAGGTGAATAACGTGGTGGCGCCAAGACGCGTGTTCATGCAGGTAACAGATTAGTAATAGAACTCTAATGAGCAACTGATAGCGATCACTTCCTAGTGACATCTTTAATTGACGTCTTATGTCCAGCAAACTTACGTCAAACAAGGCACCTTTCAGGTATAAATACTACCAACGTTGCCTTAAGCAATAGCCTGTTGCCCGTCGCTTGATGAAGCTGCTGTATGCAAGCTGCTGATACCATTATCGCTGCTAAAGCGCGAACGATGGTGTGGTGAAACTAGGAGCTGAACAGCCGTCCCCTGCGAAGAGCCCAGCAGATGCCAGCTGCCCGCGGACGCTGTCCCCCCTCCTCCTCCTCGACGCGCTGAAGAGAGACGCTGCCTTTCTCCTGCCGAGAAATCCAGCTCCAGCGTTTCTGGTCTACCCTTGCGGGTGACTGGGATACCGAGTTCCCCCTGAAGGAGATACCAGACCTCCATCATTCAGAGGTATGGTGTTGACTAAACCCTTAGTGAGAATTCTTGAAGCAAACCTTGGCAAAACCGACTTAACTTAAAGCTACTTACTTACTCCCCTCCCAAGTATTAGGCTTAGGTCAGGTACACTGGGGTAGGCGTAGTTAGAAGCACCAGTTGAGTATTTTAGCCTAATGTATATAGGACTGTATATATGTTTTATTACTTTTAAACCATTGTATGGCTAAGAAACCATATCAATGCTTTTACAGTATTATTTCGCAATACTTATCTTACTGTACGTTCTTTTTATCATAACAAGTCTTGCAATTGTGGCAATACATTTCTCTTGTACGAGAAGACTGTTCAATAAATGTTAACCCTTTATTGACAAACGCCCGTCTCTCTATTCTCTACATATTGTGAAAGTAAACTGCACCAACCTGACTGAGTAAAATAACTGTCTATTGTTTCACACGACCCTAGAGATTGACTCTTGATCTGAGGAGCAAAGTTGTCATGTTGCACGGTTGTTGGAAAACTGAATCCCTTCTTGTCTCTGCCAGGGAAGCTGATCACTTCCTATTCAGTTAAGAAAGTTTCCAGTGACCTCTGAGCTAGTTGGTAACAAACCCAATTAAGTTTAGCATAGTCAGTAGAGGCCTGGAAGATCCGCACTTCTACGTCGATACTACTGTTTATGTTATTCCAATGCGCAGGGCCTAGTGGGAAACTAGGAACTACACTGCATGGCGCCCAAACGTTTGGTAAGGCGATAAACTAACGCAAGACGTTAGAGTAACTCAGTCGTGCATATTTCACACAGACCCCTTTCTCCCGTAAATACTCCAATAGACGTCTGGAGTGGGTGAAAGGTTAAAATCTGCCCGACCTTAGTAGGAAGAGATTCCTATGTAAAGCTCTGGTTTATTCAACGTTGAAGGATACAGTGTTCCAAAATATTGTGCACCTAATCTTTGTCTCCTTGGAGACCTACTCTGCAAAACCTGCATTTATACAATGCCAGGAGAAAACGGAACCACTGGGGCCGCAGCAGATGCGACTCAGCAGGGTCCCGAACACACTGACCCGGATGCAATAATCATCCCGGTCCACTTAAGAAAATCTATAACGTTAAAACTTATAGAGAACGGACTGACACCACAAGGTGGTACAGTAATTTTCGTGATAGAGGCTCACGAATATCGGCAGACAGAGGTATTCTATTCATGGATAAACTTTCCAGTGGCAAACGCTACAACAAAAGAGTTTCACTATTACAAAATAGAGGAACCTCCGGAAGAGTACGCTCATTTCGAGGAGACTGAAATCCCACTAAAATTCCAAGAGCACCTGCTCTGGTTTAATGGCGCCCTAAAACATAATGATCATATTACCAGGCTCGGTCCACTAGGTAGACCAGGAGCAACGTGGCCGGTTCTAGCCAGCTACACACCACATCCGGACATTGCAAAAATGTCTAGAGAAGAGCTGTTAGTACAGCTAAAAACACTTATAAAAATACATAGGCAATTAGTCCAATATGTAATGCTGTCAGCTGTTAATGTACGCGCGAGAATCAAGAGGGAGAGAGAGGACCAGATAGCTAGTCCAGATCCCCGGTTTATATGTATAGTAAATCAAAAAGAGACTAGCTAGAAATGGAGTTAGTTTGACATTAATAATGTTATTGTCATAATGACTCAGTATCGTTTTGCCAATTGGTGATGGCACCTGTTAGGTGTCTTTAGAAAGCCCTCACCCACCAACCTAGTTGGTGGCATGCTTCATCATCGGGCCCACCCAGTGACACCTAGTTCAGATATGTGAGGTTAAAAAGGCTTGGCGGATGGTCCCTGGGGTGAGGATACTTTATTAAAAGGGCCTCCGTCAGCACCAGCGTGGGACCTGTTGTGCCTCCTTCGCAGAACCGGTTCTGCGAAGGAAACACAACAGGTCCCACGCTGGTGCTGACCAGAAATCCTGGCCACCCCTTGCCACTTCAATAACCTTGGAGCAATAGCAAGACTAAAAAGCGTGATCTTGAGAAGGGAATCCCCCCTCTCACAGTTATATACACTTTAGGGCGTGTAGACACATAGACTACAGTACACTACCCCTATTTTTAACTCACACATATTTATTGTCCTGAAGAAAGCCAAATTAGTATAAGGCACTGGCTGAAACATGTTGACACTCTAAGGACGTAGGAGGTCGTAACCCGCCTCTAACGTCCCACCGCCTTATTTTTAACCGCTGACGGAGGCCCTTTTAATAAAGTATCCTCACCCCAGGGACCATCCGCCAAGCCGTTTTAACCTCACATATCTGAACACCGCACACCGCACACACAGTGACATACCTGCTCCGCTGTAATCAGGCGTCGAAGCACACCCGGGACACGCTAGGTGTCACTGGGTGGGCCCGATGATGAAGCATGCCACCAACTAGGTTGGTGGGTGAGAGCTTTCTAAAGACACCTAACAGGTGCCATCACCAATTGGCAAAACGATACTGAGTCATTATGACAATAACATTATTAATGTCAAACTAACTCCATTTCTAGCTAGCTGTTAATGTACCACAGCTGACCCCTCATCAGGGGAACACTAATAAAATTACACCTCAGAACATACAGTCATGTCTTGGTAAAACACCCATAAAACGGGAACAAATTCTTTTCTGGTTAGCACAGAAAATCACTCAGATAGAGGCAGTATTTCCTGATACTACCCCTATAGAGAAACACAGAATCTTGACCATCTGCCTTCCTATGGGAATCGCACCACACGTGGAGGACTGCGACACTTGGGGTACAGTCTTTGCTTCCATTTACACAAAAACACACGGTGTTCCGTCTATGGCGGTAATAACAGAAGTGCTAAAACAGATTCAAAATGAATACGGTCCAGAACCCGCTTTAAATCTTGGTATGAAATTACTGAAAGACTTCAAGCAGGTCTCGGCTATATTATTAGCCAATATTAAGGGAGAAGCAGCATCTGTGGCGATTCGCCAGAAGTTGAAGGAAACAGATATAAAAGATCAGCCAGTTGAGCTTGCCAAAATCATAGAAAAATGCTATGAAGAATTAGGTAGAGACAGCTTGGGTGGAAAACCAGTAAAGTCCCAACTGCTCGAAAATCCTGAAAAATTATTTATTAAAAATAATTTAAACACTCCTAAAAAGAGCTGGGATGGAAGAACAATTGTTACTTACCTGTAAACAGGTGGTTCTCCAGTATTGGTGTCTTTCATAGATTCACATGCTTGAATATTCCCCGTCGTCGGAGTGGGAGTCCCACAGTAAATAAAATAGCAATAAATACTAAATATATAATAATATATAATAAATATGTATAGTACATAATAAGGAAAAACCCAAAAAATGCATACAAGAAGCATCTGGTACCTAACCAAAGAGTTCCACATAGGAATGCATGGGAATATAAAAGTTCCAATGCAGCCTATCCTTGTCATTATGTTAGTCCAAACTGCAGCCAATCAGGCGCCAGCAGCCCTCTAGAACCTTCTCCTCAGAGCTCAAGCCCTCAGATTTTCGTAGCACAAGAGTGACCACAGAGTCTATGAGGAGAAGAGAGCCTCTGAGGGGAGGATGGGAGGGTCGCATGTGAATCTATGAAAGACACCAATACTGGAGAACCACCTGTTTACAGGTAAGTAACAATTGTTCTTCTCCAGTATTGGGGTGTCTTTCATAGATTCACATGCTTGAATATAGAAAAGTTAGCAGTCCGTATCCCAACACAAAGTTTCCAGAATGCAATGTATAAACAAAAGGTTGGAATCAACGGGTGTAGTAACCCATGCCATAGAAGTTATACAACTATATGTATACATAGAGAAGACATGCATAAGACTGGAAACTATTAGGAGGAGGGTAGAACAGAGGCTCACCTTATTGAAAAAGATTGCGGAGCACAGCTTGTCCCACTGCGGTATCTCCTTCAGCCATGGCACCCAGATTGTAGTGCTTTGTGAACGTGTGCCTGCTGGACCACGTGGCTGCTCTGCAAATCTGATGCAATGGAACTCCGGCAAAGAGTGCAGTCGAAGAGGCCATAGACCTGGTAGAGTGGGCCCGTACTGCAGTCCGTAAAGGCTTTCCCGCCTTCTGATGGCAGAAAGCAATCGCCGAAGCCACCCAGCGGGCTACTGTAGGTTTGGTGACTGGTCGCCCTTTTTGAAAGCGGCCATAGGCCACAAAGAGCTGATCCGATTTTCAGAACTGGGCTGTTCTGCTGATGTAAAACTTTAAACATCTTCTAATGTCCAAAGAGTGCAAGCGTTGTTCCGCAGGAGATTGCGGGTCGGCAAAGAAAGACTTCAGTATAACAGGCTCATTAATATGGAAGTCTGAAGGCACTTTGGAAGAAAAGTAGGGTTAGTGCGTAAAAGCACAGAATCCGGTTTAAACTGTAGAAATGGAGGTTTGATCGTGAATGCATGCATATCACTCACTCGACGTGAAGACGTCAAAGCAAGTAAAAGCGCGACCTTCCAGGTGACATACTTGAGGTCTGCTTTATGGATTGGTTCAAAAGGTGCAGTCATTAATTGTGATAGGACAATGTTGAGGCGCCACTCGGGAGGGGGACGCCGAACTGGAGGAAAAGTCCGAAGAAGTCCCTTGAAAAATTGACGTATTAACCTGGATGAACATAGGGAGGCGGAGCCATCATGGCGGAAGCGTGATATTGCCGCCAGAAAAACTCTTAAAGTAGCATGTGACAAACCCGACTGAGCCAATTGGAGAAAGAAAGGGAGGAGCTCAGCGGGCGTGGCACGCAAAGGATGTACTCCGGCATCTGCACACCAGTGGCAAAAGCGTTTCCATTTCAACTTATAGGTCTTTATAGTTGATGGAGCCCTGGCCTGAGCAAGGATGTTACGACACTCCTGAGGGATGGTTAGATGTGCAAATTCACAGTGTTCAGGTTCCAGGCTGACAAGCTCAGGGAAGAGGGGTCTGGATGGTAGATTTGACCCCTGTTCATGGAGAGAAGATCCATTTGAGGATGAAGAAGAATGGGTTTGCATTGAGACAGGAGTAGCAGCTCCGAGAACCACGCCTGTCGTGGCCACCTGGGAGCAATCAGAAGGATGTGGCAGGGTTCTCTCCGAATCTTCCAAAGTACTCGTGGCACTAGAGGGATCGGAGGAAAGGCGTAGGCGAAGAGATTCGACCAATCCATCAAAAGGGCATTGCCTTGGGATCCTTTGTGGGGATGCCAGCTTGCGTAAGCGGGGCATTTGCGGTTCTCTGGAGCTGCAAAGAGGTCGATTTCCGGGAATCCCCAACGACGAAAGACCATATCGAGTGTTGGCTGGTGGAGTTCTCACTCGTGGTTGGATGATCTGGATCTGCTTAGGGAATCCGCCAGAAGGTTGGACAACCCCGGAAGATGAACTGCGGTGATTGTGATTTGATGATTGATGGACCAGTCCCAAATCGCCTCTGCCAGGCGGGATAACACCGGAGACTTTGTTCCGCCCTGCTTGTTTATATAATGCATGCAGGTTGTGTTGTCCGTCTGTATGAGAACCGACTCCCCTTGCAGCACTGGTTGAAATGATTTCAGGGCCAAAATGATAGCCATGAGCTCCAATTTGTTGATGTGCCAGGTCTTTTGATGCAAAGTCCATTTGCCCTTGACGGAAAGGTCTTGGAGGTGAGCTCCCCAGCCCTCCAGGGATGCATCCGTCGTTAAAGTTAGATCCGGTGTGTTGAACAGAAAGGACGTGCCTGCCACTAGCTGGTGTGGTTGTGCCCACCATCTGAGCGCTTTTTTCATGGGGACGGTGATGGTAACTTGATCGTTGAAGGAACCGGTGACTTGACGCCACTGTTTGTCCAGAGCCTGTTGGATAGGTCGCGCTCGTAGTCGACAATGAGGGACAAGAGCGATGCGCGACGAAGCCATCCCTAGAAAGGACTTCAACAAACGGACTGAAGCGCACTTCTTTGCCAGAAGTAGCGAAACTAACCGGAGAATCCTTTGCTGACGTTCCCGGGAGACAAACGCCTTTGCTAGTTTGGTGTCCAGCGTTGCTCCTAGGAAATCCTTGCAAGTTGTTGGCTGCAATTGAGATTTCTCCAGATTGATGGACAGACCCAAGGAACGGAATACTGTCTGACAAATGGAAGTATGGTGTTGGAGTTGTGAGCGGGATTGCGATTTCAGGAGGCAGTCGTCGAGATTTGGGAATATCTGGATGCCTTGGAGACGAAGAAAGGCCATGACCGGAGCCAACATTTTTGTAAAGACTCGGGGGGCCGACCGGAGGCCAAATGGAAGGACCTTGAATTGGAAATGAAGGTGCCCCACCTTGAAGCGCAGGAACTTCCGATGACCTGCGAGAATTGGGACATGGAAGTAGGCGTCTCGGAGATCGATGGTCGTCATGAAATCTCCGACTGAGAGTAAACGCAAGATTTCTGTAAGCGTTAGCATACGGAAGGTCTGATCCTTGAGATAGTGATTGAGTGCTCTCAAGTCCAGTATGGGTCTCCATTCTCCGTTTTTCTTGACGACAAGGAAAAAACGGGAATAAAACCCCTTCACTCTCTGAGACTTTGGTACTACTTCCACCGCACCCTTTTGAATGAGAAGGCGAACTTGATGAAATAGTTCCTTGAGGTGCGGAGGTGGCGGTCCGGAAGGTGGCGTTGGAGGAGGTACCTCGACAAATTCCAATGCATGGCCTTTTTTCACAATGTCGAGTGCCCAACGGTCCGTAGTAATGGAGGACCATTGAGAACCAAACAGAGAGATTTGACCTCCAATTCTCCGTTCGACAGACAAGTCATTGACGTTTGTTGGATTGTCCTCTGAAAGTGTGGAAAAAGGTAGGGCTAGGACCTTTCTCAAGATTTGCCCGGCACTAACCGCCCTTGCACCATTCAAATTACCAAGCAATGAGGCAGGCGCCGGAGACCAGAAGGCAGGAAAACAGAAGTTTATTCCGACGGAGCAGAACACATCAGATCAGACAACAAGGTATCGTCTCGAGGTGCTCTAACAGCCTCTCGGAGGCCTGGCCTCTTATACACTGGTTTATGGCATGTGACCTTTCTTTATTACAATCAGAACATTGTGGCATAAAGGAAAAGACATCCCCGTAATCCTTGTGTCAATCCCACCCCCATATACCTTCACAATAGAGGTCCTCAACCTGCTGATAAGAGGAGGGGGTCATCACGCAGCTAAGTGTTCCGTCGAGTCTTAGGATGTGTGCGCCTGATCATATCACAGGGGTTGGGGAGGCCTGGATCAATAGAGGGTCCTTTGAAGGAGAGCGACCTCATACAATAAGGGGCAGTAAATGATATCTCCCGGCTTAGGCAATGGCCTCGGACCTGAGTGGACAGCTGGACACGGGGTGAGGGGTCATCAAAGGAGTGGTATTCATGCCGTGTGGACAGACCAGTGCGGAGGGAAGGTTTATCAACAGAGGGGCATTCATGGGAGGAGAGGAGGTGTTGGTCAGGCGCTGGCGTGACTCCCAAGGACAGGGTCATGCAGAAGGGTCATGCTCATGAGGGGGAGGGAGGGGGAGCCAGGGTGCGCGGAGGATGCTTGCTGGGTCAGAGGGGCGCGCTGGCGATTGATCGTGGACAGGGAGACCATGATATCTAAAATGGCTGCCGTGCACGTAGTACATAGGTGACCTAAAATGGCTGCCGTGCACGTAGTACATAGGTGACAAGCTGGCGCAGATGATGTTCAGATCGCAAACTAAAATTCCACAGTCCTCCCTTTTAACATGTCTCGCCAACTTGTCAGTTTGGATTTATCCCCATAAGGCCACGTATTTCTACTTCATAGAGGGGGCTCATGTGCTCATTTCGGAAGTCCAAAGTCTTTGGGCACATACAGTTAGAAACAAGGCCGCACAAAGGTGGCAGACATTGGATACCTAGGCAACACCCACATAATATCACAACAGGTATCAGCACGAAGGAAAACAACTTCCAACCCCAGTTCTTCAAAGCGTCCCAAAACCAGCTCCCAAGCGACCATCCTTCCTGTTCTTGGTGAACCTCTGAGGAAAGTCTGTGGAGGTGTTCAATGGCTTTGTAGACTGAAGGCGAGTTGTCTGGCACGTAGGTGCAGCAGCTGGATCCGATGATGCGGCATGCTCCTCCTCGGTCGGCTAGGACCACGTCTAGGACAAGACTATTTTGAAGGGTCACAAGGCGGACCGCCTGAAGCTCCGCAGTGTTGTTGGCGAGGATGCCAGCCGTGATGTTGATCGTTGTTTCTACTGCCTGGGTCAGGTGTCGGATAGCACGGCTGTTTGCCATTGGGCCCCACAGAGGAACAAGACCCTTTGCTGCATCCAGGAACTGTGCTCCGGTGGAGTCGGCTTGTCCAAGGTCGTCTGCACGCCTCTGCCGGTGATGGTTGGCAGGGGCTACATATGTGGGTGGAAGAACGAAGGCAATGTAACAGATACCCTTCCAACCCTTCGGGAGCCAGGTGTAAGCTTTGGTGCCACACACAAAGTACATGTTCGGAGAAGCAACAAAGGAAGGGGGGTCAGCTGAGTCCAATGTTCTGGTGATTCGGCAGGCGCTGTGACCCACCAGCTGCGTTCCATGGCCTTCGAGACACACGAGACCTGTGACATTGATAACAGACAGGGCCACAGTCAGAGTGGCGGTAGTTTGTTTTTGCAGATGAGTGAAGGTGGTTCTGGCTGGATTGTGGAGCACCTGTACTTCGACTCGTTCTTTGGCTGGAATGTCTTTGAGGAAGGTGGCGCCTGCGAGCGCAGGACACAGGGCAGCAGGGGTCTTTCCTGTTTTGTTCAGCCAGAACCCAGAGTAGAAGAGTGACACTGTCCGGCTGGAGGTGGCGTTGTCCTTGTGGCTCTCTTGCATGAGGATCAACCAGGCGAGGCAAGAGCCGTGAACTGAGAAGGGTGAAGGGATGAAGGGGATGGAGTGTCCAGTGGCATGCGGGAGCAACCCACAGATCCAACAGTTCGTAGCATTTGCAGCAAGGTTGTGTTGGTGCAACAGTTGCACGAAGGAATTGTTCCAGAATTCCCTGCGCCTTTCTCGGAGCTGAGGCGACAGGGAGATTAGGTGATGCTCTTTCAGGGGTGTCGGTTGTGCAGTAGGTAGTAGTGCCTTGTGGGCCGGTGTGCTTTCCTCCAGAATCCAGAAGGAGGTCATGAGGAGGAGGCAGAAGAGGAAGACAATGAAGAGTGCGATTGTCTTTGGTTTGTGCAAGTTGTCAGTCTTTGGGTTTCTATACTGGGTATTTCCTGTTGCTTCCATCATCTTCTTGTCTGGCGCTTCCATCATCTTCTTATCTGGCGCTTCCATCACCTTCAAGGGGCTCGGTAGTGGGCAGAACCACAGACTTCGTTTAACTTCTCTCCCGGTAACCCTTAATTGTGCTTAGGTCACCGTTCTGAGATTCAACTTAGTCCGTGGCCTACTTAGCCGAAACTCCCTCCTTTCGACGCAGGAAATACCCTTCTCTGGATGGCACAGTGGGATCAGAGAATTTTGCAAGTTCGAGTGCCTCAGTATCGGGATAACAGTCCAATATCGGTCGGTCTTTGCTCAGGAGCTCTTCTTGGGCGCTGACGTTTTCTGTCGTGGCCAGGTTTGCAGAGACCTTCCGGCAATGATGCGCGTGCAGCCAGTGCTTCTTCCCCTCCACTCGGAGTGCCGTTTGGGTGGTGATCAGCACTTGCCAGGGGCCCGTCCACCGAGGTTCCAGACTCTTGGTTCGCTGGAAATTTCATATCAACACGAAATCTCCCGGTTGGATGTCATGGCCGGGGCCCCTGGAAGCATCGGGGATGGCCTGCTGCACCTGTTGATGAATGACAGACAACGTTTTAGTTAACTTGCACAAATAATCAGATAGTAGGACGTCTGGGACGTCATGAATGGAGGTCGGTTTGGGAGCAGTCCAGAGATTCATCGGTCGCCCAAACACGACCTCGTAGGGGGTCAAATGGTGCTTGGTGGGAGTGGAGCGCATCGATAACAAAGCCAGTGGGAGGGCATCCGGCCAGTTAAGTCCAGTGGTGGCCACTATTTTTGCCAGTTTCAGCTTCAGTGTGGCATTATGGCGTTCCACTAGACCGGCGGATTGGGGGTGGAAGACCGCATGAAACCGTTGCTTCACCCCCAACCCCTTTAGGATTAGTTGGATAACCTCAGCTATGAAGTGGGGGCCATTGTCGCTCCATAAAATTCGACAAAGGCCATAGCGAGGGAAGAATTCCTTCAGTAGTACTTTGGCAGTAGTCATGGCAGTGTTGTCACGGGTTGGATAGGCTTCTACCCATTTGCTGAAGGCACACACGATGACTAGTACATACTTCAGGCTTTGGCATCTCTCTAGTTGGATGTAGTCCATCTGAAGGACCTCAAAGGGGTGATTGGGGGTCCCAAACCCTCCCCGGGGTACTACAGTTCCTTTCCCGGGGTTGTGTTGCAGACAGATAAGGCACTGCTGAACTAGGCGTCTGGCTGAGTAAGGGATTTTGTCGTTGTGCCAGACTTTGGAAATGAGTTCGATCATGGGTGCAGATCCTATGTGTGCGGGGGAATGTGCCATCGTCAGTATGGGGATCAGATATGAGTCGGGCAGCAACCATTTGTTTGCATCCTTCGTTCGCCAGCAGCCCTCCTCATCCTTCAAACCCACCCTTGCCCACTTAGTCAGCTCGTGAGGGGTGCTGGCCGACTGTATGTCTCTGATCATTATCCTTGCGTCACTCCATGGGTCTGCTTGTGACCTGGTCATGTACATGCGTGTCACCGTCCTATTCTCAGCTGTGGTTCGTGCAGTGATGTCGGCCAATGCATTCCCTTGTCCGACTAAGTCTGTCACCCTTCTGTGTGCCTGACATTTGATCACCGCTAATCGTTTGGGGAGGAGAACTGCTTCAATCAGAGCGGAGACTAGATCTCCGTGGAGGATCGGGGTGCCGTGGGACGTCAGGAATCCCCTCTCCCTCCACAGGAGTCCAAAATGATGGACCACTCCGAAGGCATACTGGCTGTCCGTATATACGTTCGCGGTGGTCCCTGCGGCTATGATGCATGCTCGGGTGAGGGCTATCAGCTCTGCTGCCTGGGCAGATCGTTGTGTGATGCAGGCTGTCTCAACTACTGTTCGGGCTGTCGTTACTGCATAGGCGGCTGAAGTGGTGCCATCTGGGAGTTTGATGCATGAGCCGTCTACCCATAGCTCTCCATCGGGGTCAGTAAAAGCAGTGTCTCGGAGGTCAACCCTACTCCTAGTTTGTTCGTCCGTGAGGGTCACACAGTCGTGGATGGGAGGAATGTCGGGGTCATTTTCAGGCAGGGGTAACAATGTGGCGGGATTCAAAGTCGTGCATCTCTTTAGTGTGATGTGGGGTGCAAGCAGAGTCAACTCGTACCCTGTCAGTCGTGCGCTAGTCAGGTGTTGGGTCTTTGTCTGGTTCAAGAGGGTGTCGACTGCATGGGGTACTAGCACTGTGAGGGAGTTTGAAAGTACGATTCCTTCGCTCTGGCGGATGGAGACAGCAGCGGCAGCTACCGCTCGAAGGCAGGCAGGTAAAGCTCTGGCTACAGGATCAAGAGTGGCGGAGAAGTAGGCACAAGGGCGCTGCTTAGGACCAATTGATTGAGTTAGGACAGACAATGCACACCCCTCCCTTTCGTGGGTGAAGAGGGAGAAGGGTTTGGAGTAATCCGGCGTTCCGAGGACGGGTGCTGAGCAGAGTGCATCCCGTAATTCCTTAAAGGAGGCTTGACACTCAGTGGTCCAAGGAAGCGGGGAGGGGACATCTTTGGTCAGCAGGGCAAGTAATGGTTTCACAATGAGGCTGTAATTAGGCAACCACTGTCTGCAAAAAGAGGTTAGGCCAACCAAAGAGCGGACCTGCTTTTGTGTTTTTGGGATGGGGGTGTCTAGGATGGTCTGGATTCGGTCGGGTGTAAGTTTCCTCCCTTCCTTGGACAGGAGATGGCCTAGGTAAGTCACTTGTGGCTGGCAGAACTGTAACTTCTTTTTGGAGACTTTATGGCCATTTTCTGCAAGAAAGTGTAGGAGTTGGACGGTGGCTGTCGTTGCAAGTGGGGTGGTGTCGGCCACCAAAAGGATATCATCGACATATTGGATCAACACCACTCCCTCTGGTAGCTGGAAGGCATCCAGCTGTCTTTTGAGGGCCTGGCTGTAAATGCTGGGACTTTCAGTGTACCCCTGGGGAGCTCTACAAAATCGGTACGAGCGGGATTTTAAAGTGAAGCCGAAGAGATAACGGCTGTCTGGATGGATGGGGATAGAGAAAAACGCGTTCTTAAGGTCGATAACAGTGAAGGTGGTGGCAGTGGACGGGATGAGGGTCAAAATGGTGGTGATATCAGAGACTACAGGATATTGGGGTACAACCACTTTGTTAATCTCTCGTAAGTCGATGTTGAAGCGGTACGCTTTCTCATCTCCTTCACCTTGCTTCTTAACAATAGGTAGGATTGGGCTGTTGCAGACGTTGCTAACCACCTCTTCAACCACTCCTGCATCTACCAGAGACTGAATGATCGCTACCAGTGCCTTCTCACCCTCTGGCGATATCCGATATTGCGGAAGTTTCGGGAGCATAGCGTCCTGTCGTACAGTTATGTGAATAGGATCAATCATCATTCGCCCCACATCAGAGTCATTTTTGGCCCATAGGTACGGAGGCAGGGTGTCAAGCAAGGACATGTCAGCGTCAGTTATGGAGCACATGTGTCGTGGGGGACGGGATCTGGGCAAGTCTGGGTTGTCGTACAGGATGACTCGTATTCCATCTGGGGAACACCTAATGGTAGCTCGAAAATGTTTCAGTAAGTCAATGCCCATAATGGCGTCAGGGGAGTTGGAGGAAAGCAGAAATGTCGCGTCAGTGGTGTTGTTTTCTAGGTCAAAGGTAATAGGTACGGACAGGGGGTTAGTGGAGGGCGTTCCATCGAAACCTATCGACGTTATGTGTGAGCCAGACAAGGGTGCCCTTGGAATCAGTCGTTTTGATAACACACTACGTGTCGCCCCAGTGTCTACCAAGAATGGAGACTCTGTACCCAGGACCTTAGCGGTGACATAAGGACCTTGCTGGTCAACACAGAGCTCGACTGGATCCCTCCCTTGCCCCTGGCAGTCCTATGCAAAGTCGGGGGCATTTTCACCTTCGGACAGCTGATATTGGTTCTGTCGGGGACGGTCAAATGTGTTCAGTCTCCCTGATCTGTCATTGCTGGTGTCGTTGGTGCTCCCTCGTCCTTGTACTCTATTTCTCGGACCACCTGCCACATCCCTGGAGTCCCTATTTCTATTCACTTCTAGCAAAACCGGACACTGGGATTTCCAATGGCCGAACCCTTTGCAGAAGGCGCATTGGTCATTGCTAATGTCTCTACGTCCAGTGTGGGATGTTGGGGTGTGATCTTTAGGAGGCAGATCTCTGGGGGTGGTTGATTGGTAGTTCCCCCTTTGGTGTTCCCGTCCTACCGCTATACCCTGTATCTGGGCTATCATTACCCTTTCCTTTAAATCTTTCTTCTTTTTCTCGGACGCCCTATCATTCTCATTCTTTTGGTGCTCGTAATACTGAGCCATCTGAAGGATAGCTGCGGGTTTGGAGGCCCCCCAACTACTCTCACTCGTCTGCAGTTTTTGGGAGACTTCTTGTGTTAGGCCCTTTACATAATTTTGTACAAACAGGTGCTGTCCGGTTGCGGTGGTCATGTCTTGGCCACTGTAGTCGGAGAACACTGTCTCGAATCGGGAGAAGTATTCTGACACATCTTCCTGGGGTTTCTGTCGACAGGCCGTGACTATCGACCAGTCTACCTTTCTTTCCGGGACCAATGTTTTTAACTTCTGAACTAGTTTGTCTGGGAGTTCCAGTATGTCTTTTACTGGTTTCCTCCCCGGCTCTCGCTGTCTATCTAGTTTACCGAGTTGGTCCCAGGTATGTCCAAACAGATCCGTGTGGTCAGCCTTCCGGATTTGCTTCCACACATCAGCTGGCAGGCATAACCCAAAGAACAAGTCAA
The DNA here is from genome assembly GCF_964263255.1 of Lissotriton vulgaris. NCBI lineage: Eukaryota > Metazoa > Chordata > Amphibia > Caudata > Salamandridae > Lissotriton > Lissotriton vulgaris. The sequence goes on from NC_141697.1 coordinate 592,091,911, forward strand.
TGTCCGCTAAAGTCATTATTGTCGAACCCAAGGCTGTGCCTAATTCGGTATAAAATGCCGTCGGGTTCTTTCTTAAATCGGGCAGGGTTTGTTTGAAGGTTAGGATATCTTGTCGGTCCCATGGTTGGTAAACCCAATTGTACACAACCCTCCCTTTTGCATTTTCATTATTAATATCATCGCTTGTTCCCTGGCCCCGTGGCGGGATCCAGTAAGGGGCCGCTTCTCTGATAGGCATCATAGTATTGGCTACTTCTACCGAGGTCGTTTCAGGGACTGTAGCCTTGGCTTCTGGTTTTTGTTCCGTGAGGTGGCGGAAGACCTCAAGCATCTGCATGAAGAGCTCCGTCGCCTCGCGTTCAGTCCCATCTCCAACATCAATTTTCCTATACAGTGTTGTTAGTTTAGCGGGACCCTTACTTTGATACCTATCTTCATATGCGTTCAGGGTGTAGTAGCTGAATCGCAAGATGAAATGCCGTCTGTGGCTGTCGGCATGTGAATTATATACGCTCATTGTATAATCTTCGCTCTCCCTTCGTTCTACTAATGTCTTTGCTATTTTGTCGATCCCATCCCGCTCATCTTTGCTCAACCTACTTAGTCTGGCCGGTGATTGTTTGCTAGCCTCGGGATCGTCTGACGAAGTTGTTAATGTGGCTGGTGCGGAGGCCGTGAGGGCCGGTGCACTAGCGCTAGTGTCACTTTCACTCACACTCGGGGCTTGCAGGCTTTGTTGACTGGGAGCATATGGAGGGGGCATGTAGATGATTGGGGGACCTAGCAGTAACTCATCGTTTGCCCGTTGTTTGGAGGGCAATTCAGGGTAGAGTGCAGAGGGGGTCCTAACAGGACATTGGCCTGTCGACCCTGATTCTTGGTTTTGTGTAGCTTCTTTTCTTTCTTTTATTTCCTCTTCTAGTTGCTTTGCGGCTAGGTGGGCTGCCTTTCGTAATTCTTTCCCTATTTTTGCTTCTTCTCTTTTCTTTCGTTGTTCCGTTTCTTTGCGCCACATGCCGATACTGTCGAGCATAGTGGGCGTGGTCTTATTCTTCTGGAGCGCTATTTCTAATGTTCTTATTTTATTTTCATTAAAGGAACCTATCAGTGGCCACTGACTTTCAGGGTTCTTTTTCGTATATTTATGCCATAGTTTAGTGTAAGCTATAGCGACTAGTCCATACTTAGTGAACATGTCCTTATTAGGGGTGCCCTCCAGTGGAGCTGGATGGTTCATCTCTAATAAGCGGTCCGGGCTAAACAGGCTACCAACCAGTGGGGAGAAGATAGGCATGACGGATTACAACGGGGACAAAAGTCTGCACTACCTATCTTATCACGGCGGGCAAAGACTAGACAGAATATTTCTATTCTCCGTTGTTTGCCGGCGGTGAATACCTCAAACGAACCAATACCGAATAATCGGTCAATCAAAACAATTCAGTGGGGAGAATAAGTGGGCACGAAAAGTTATCGTTACCTACTCTTTCTCTCCCTGCAAAGAGAGACCTTGTTCTTCCCTGTTTGCAGAAAAAGAATCTCCAGACAATAATCCACGAACGACAGTTCGGGAAACAGTGGGGGAGGAAGATAGGCACGACGGATTACAACGGGGACAAAAGTCTGCGTTACCTATCCTTCACTGTTTGCAAAGAGAGAGCCTGTTGTTTTCTCCGTTTGCAGACAGCGAATCTCCAGAGGTTTCAACAAAGCGTAATACTAGTATTATACAAACAAAAACAATCTTTTCTCAATTCGTCGTGTTTACACGACCTTACCCGGACCGCATGGACGGTTTCCTGTCCTCTGGATCCAGCGCCCGATCGTCCTCTCTCCTTCGTGATGTTCGTGGCACTCCTGATGGTTCCCAGTCAGGACCGTAGATCACTCGAGAGAGGTCTGTTCAGAACTAGTGAAGGTCGGATGATCGGCTGTCAGACGAGGGTCTATCGGACACGAGCTCTTCCCGATCGTTGCAGTCGTTCACTCTGTCATCGGGACCTCTCCCACTGGATCCACGTGTCGCTGATGGGCCCCACGCTTTGGGACGCCAATTGTGGAAAAAGGTAGGGCTAGGACCTTTCTCAAGATTTGCCCGGCACTAACCGCCCTTGTACCATTCAAATTACCAAGCAATGAGGCAGGCGCCGGAGACCAGAAGGCAGGAAAACAGAAGTTTATTCCGACGGAGCAGAACACATCAGATCAGACAACAAGGTATCGTCTCGAGGTGCTCTAACAGCCTCTCGGAGGCCTGGCCTCTTATACACTGGTTTATGGCATGTGACCTTTCTTTATTACAATCAGAACATTGTGGCATAAAGGAAAAGACATCCCCGTAATCCTTGTGTCAATCCCACCCCCATATACCTTCACAATAGAGGTCCTCAACCTGCTGATAAGAGGAGGGGGTCATCACGCAGCTAAGTGTTCCGTCGAGTCTTAGGATGTGTGCGCCTGATCATATCACAGGGGGTGGGGAGGCCTGGATCAATAGAGGGTCCTTTGAAGGAGAGCGACCTCATACAATAAGGGGCAGTAAATGATATCTCCCGGCTTAGGCAATGGCCTCGGACCTGAGTGGACAGCTGGACACGGGGTGAGGGGTCATCAAAGGAGTGGTATTCATGCCGTGTGGACAGACCAGTGCGGAGGGAAGGTTTATCAACAGAGGGGCATTCATGGGAGGAGAGGAGGTGTTGGTCAGGCGCTGGCGTGACTCCCAAGGACAGGGTCATGCAGAAGGGTCATGCTCATGAGGGGGAGGGAGGGGGAGCCAGGGTGCGCGGAGGATGCTTGCTGGGTCAGAGGGGCGCGCTGGCGATTGATCGTGGACAGGGAGACCATGATATCTAAAATGGCTGCCGTGCACGTAGTACATAGGTGACCTAAAATGGCTGCCGTGCACGTAGTACATAGGTGACAAGCTGGCGCAGATGATGTTCAGATCGCAAACTAAAATTCCACAAAAGTGGACTTTCCTCTGTAATTTCTGGCAGGTTGCGGACGTGAAGACTGTTGACGGTTACCGGTGAAACGTTGGTTACCTTGGTTAAAGGACCGATATTGACTGCTTCCTCCACGAAAAGTGGATGTAGTGCCACGTCCTCGAGCACCCCGAAAGGGCTGCTTCTTAAATTGAAGGGTACCCAAAGCACGTGCAGTGTCCGTGTCCTTTTTTATGGATTGTAGCGCTTCATCAATATGCGCTCCAAATAATGACTCGCCGTCATATGGCATATCCAGGATTCTTGTCTGAACTTCCTGTCGAAACGAAGTTGAGCGTAGCCAACCTTGTCTACGCAGGACAGCCGCTCCAGCGAGTTGGCGAAAACCAGTACAGGCCACATCCACTGCACAATCAATGAGTTCCTCTGCAGTTCTTTCTCCTTCTTGCAGAATTTTCTGTGCTTCTGCCTTGGAAGCATCCGGGAGTAACGCCACATAGGCGGACATATCAGCCCAAGCCTGACGGTCATAACGACCTAAGATAGCCATAGCGTTAGCTACTCGAACCGTTGTAGAGGACATGGAGGAAAATTTACGCCCAATAGCATCTAGGCGACGGCCTTCTCGGTCTGGAGGAGCGGTGATTGTAGACGCTGGATTCTTCGAACCTCTTTGAGCTGCCTGCGTGACGACAGAATCGGGCTTAGGTTGACCTGTAAGGCATGCTGGAGATCCCACAGGCGCCTTGTATTTCTTTTCCAACCTCTGCAGTTGTGCTGGTAAAGAGTTAGGCGTTTTCATTAATTTGACCCCTTCAGTCCAGATGAAGTCTATAATCGGGACTGTGTGTATCTGTTTCAATGGTTGGTTCTTGAAATCATATAGGAAGCAATCTTCCTCTCTGTGTGCTCGTGGTAATTTGAACCGTTGCGCCGCCCTGTCCATTAATTGGTGGAAGCCTGCAATATCCACTGGAGGAGAATCCCCTGGCGGCACCTGAGAAGGGGATGGTGTCTGAGCACGATAGTCATCCCACTCCGCTAAATGTCCTTCACCATCCTCATCCACATCAGAAACTTCTCCATCCTCACGCTCTGGAGGATTCTCGTCATCATCATCATCTGGATAAATGGTTGTGTGAACTCGAACTGATGTACTCCTGTGAACAGTAACAGGCGGCGCCGGTTGTGGAGGAGCCAGTGCCGGCTCCGTAACCGGGTTCAACACCGATGGGACAGCGGTAACCTGTGGAGATGGTGGGAAGCGCCGATTGTAATCTTCCAACATACTTTGGAGGTTCGATATCATTGACATAGGCAACATCGCTGCTGGTACTTGAGGGTGAGTTGCTTGATGTTGTCCATACTGATCCTCTTCATCGTTACTGAAGTCTTGGCACTTTATGTTCAAGTCCGAAAGACTTTGAGCTTGGTCATCAGACTCTTGATCTGAATCAGTAGCAAACAAAGGAGATGGAGGATTAATCATTTCTCCTTCTGTAAAAGTCCCGAACTGGACAGATTTGCTGGACTGTAGAGGCAATAAAGGCATTGAAGCAAATGAAGAGGCTGGCGTGGAAACTGTGTCCTGCGTACGCGTCGACGGCCTGACATCAGTCGTCTTCTGCGAGGGAACCGTCTTGGATGCCGTCGCCGACGAGGAGACCGTCGACGGAGTAATCTTCATGGGCATCGTCGTCGTCGTCGACGGAACCTTCACTTTCAAGGTCTTCGTCGACGGAGCCGTCGTCGACGGAACGGTCGTCGACGGAACGGTCGTCGACGGAGCGGTCGTCGACGGAGCGGTCGATGACGGAACAGATGGAACAGGTCCTCTCGTCGACGGGACGGACGTCGACGGTGCGCTCGTCGTCGAGGGGGTAGACGAACCCAGAGTCTTCGATCGTCTAGTCGACGACGACCGGGTCGTCGACGAGTGAACCCTCTTCGTCGACGAAGATGAAATTGGAATCAAAGAAGAAACAGTCTTAGAACTGAGAACCACTCTCATCGACGACGAAGACGTCGACGCCGAAGCCGACGACGATCCAGAGGCCAGCGTCGTCGTGACTGTCGTCGTCGATTTTGATCCAGAGACAGCCATTTTCGTCGACGGAGCTGAAACTACCGGCGTCGACAGAAAATCCGTTTTCTTCACAGAAAAACTGGAATTTGAAGCAGAAGGAGCCTGAGAGCTATGTCTCGTGGGCCCAGACGTGGTAGGTAATGGTGAAGACACCGCAGGGGTCAAAGCGAGGGATAGTTTCCCCTTTTTAAGAAATGGGGAAGGCACCTCCTGCACACTACCACGCTTAGAAGCTGCCTGACACAAGACTTTCAGCATCAGAAAGTATATTGTCCTTGTCCTTCAGCCTTTGAAGCCAAACTAGTAAGCGGCCTTCTCTGTCCTTAAGAGTTTTCTCTGAGAATTTTCTACAGAGCTTACAAGTTCCCACTTCATGGTCCGGGTAAAGGCAGTAAATACACTTACTGTGTGGGTCGTCATGAAATAATCTCAGCTTTCCACAGGAGGAACAAGCTCTGAAGAGAGACTTCTTACTTGAAGACATTGTGGAGAAACTGGAAACACTTGAAGAGAAGAAAACTGAGCAGAGCTCAGGGAGACTCCCTTACACACGACGTGCGGTAGAAAATCTGAGGGCTTGAGCTCTGAGGAGAAGGTTCTAGAGGGCTGCTGGCGCCTGATCGGCTGCAGTTTGGACTAACATAATGACAAGGATAGGCTGCATTGGAACTTTTATATTCCCATGCATTCCTATGTGGAACTTTTTGGTTAGGTACCAGATGCTTCTTGTATGCATTTTTTGGGTTTTTCCTTATTATGTACTATACATATTTATTATATATTATTATATATTTAGTATTTATTGCTATTTTATTTACCGTGGGACTCCCACTCCGACGACGGGGAATATTCAAGCATGTGAATCTATGAAAGACACCCCAATACTGGAGAAATAAACAATCCACTCCCAAGGAAAAAGTTTTCCAGTCCAGAGGAAGGTCTCCTCGACGGAGGGAAAAAACTCCGACTCGAGAACACCAGTCTCCCCAGAGGGACCCCTCTGAGAAAAGATATAACCTTAGAAATAGGGATAATCTGAAAAAACCTGATAGATATCAAAGTATTGATACACGTCCCTCTCGATCTTTTTCGCAGCAATCAGAAAGAAGAGGACGGTCAGACCCAGGAGAGCACACCAAGTCCAAAGACAAGGAACCTGCTCAGAGTAAAAAATCTCAATTTAAAAAAAAAAGAAGGTAGCTAGTATTAGAGTAATCAACCATGCTGAGAATACTGAGGACACAGTTGAAAAACGGGGAGTGGGCATTGACAATGTTGGACAGTGCAGCAGAAATCAGTATAGGGCGCAAGATCTTGATGAGTCATCTGGAGACAGTGGACACGAATGAATACATTCAGGTTGAAACTGCCGACACCAGACTTAGCGAGCCCCATAAGATATACAAAATAACATTGCGTATAGAGGGTGATAAGACTAGGAAAATAAGAGGTCTATTTTGGGATAAGCTCTCAAAAGGCTATGATATTCTGTTAGCTGAAAAAGATTGGCCCCCAGAGTTTGTCAGGGAGTGCCCTCGTGGCGAAGAAGTGATTATGCCTGCCTTCTCGAATCACATTCCGATTCACAAAAAATATACATATGCAAGGAAATGGGCAGTAGCCCAGGCACCAGCATTGTATAAAAATCATGTAGGATGGGATGAGGACTCTCCTCCCCACAAAATCCAGTTAAAAAATGAACCAACTGCCCAACGGCAGTATCCCATTAAGCAAGAAGCTAAAAAACAAGTCAGGGAGATCTTAGATCAACTTGAATACCAGGGGGTGATTGAAACTTGCACCTCTCAAATGAACAATCCTTTCTTTCCTGTCTCCAAACCAGACAATTCATATCGTCTAGTTTTGGACTACAGACACCTTAATGCATGTTGTAAAACATTTGCAGTACAAAACTCGCATAGTGCAGCCCTAATGAATAACATAGTTAGGAAAAAATATAAAACGACATTAGACATATCTAATGGTTTCTTTTGTCAAAACATTGCACCGGAAAGCAGATATTTGACCGCTTTCTCAGCATTTGGGTGTTAGAAACGGGATCCTGGCTGGCCAAGACTCGCGTCGAGGTCAGTCAGGGATCCCCATTCCTAAGGTCAGGGCAAGGGAGTTACACACCAAGATAACCCCTACTCGCCCTCTAGGTAACGTGGCGCGAGCAGCAAGGCTAAACTTGGAGGCGATATGAGTTAAGTATTTGCGCACGCACCCCAGCAACAACACCCAAGGCCCACCACAAAGGAAACTCCACACAAGGTTATAAAAAAATAGCCTTTGTATTACAATAAACACATTAGATAAAAACACACACTTTACAATGTGCCAGGGGCACGGGCAGAATTTACAGGGGATATTTACAAGACAGGGCCACCTGGACCACTGTCAGGAATCAGAAGTAACACTTTCAGAAATAGCACTTAGAATGTAAAATTACTTTAGCACAAAATAGCACCCAACCAGTATCTACTGGTAACCAGGACCTCACTAGCACCACCTGTACTAGGGAGAAAACAACCACCTATGTATCACAATACCTGTAGGGGTGTAAGAACATACACATGATGCAATGCATGACATTCATTCAGAGGTGTAAAGGCACATGACGCATAAACAATACATTCAGAGGTGCAGAGAAAGTACAATTGCGCCAAACTCACGTAAGTCACCACCTGTGACTGTCCCTAGGCCCTCTGGCCTTGTTGGGGCTAGGACGCCCTGTGTCCAATGTCAGGGGGGCCTAAACGGAGCAGTTGCCCACAAAGTGCTGGGCAACTGGTGCAACAATGTTTGAGGTCAACGTTGGAGCCTTCCAGGCTCTGAAGCAATAAAATGTCCCCTCTGAGCCTCTCAGGGCTCTAAACAACAATCATGCGCCTGAGCCCCTCGTGGGCTTTTAACTGAAGATGTGCCCCTTAAGCCTTTTCTCCGGGCTCACAACAAGGTGGGGGCAAGGTGGGGCCTTCTGGGGCCACTCCACCACAGACACCAAATGCCCCCTGAGCCTCTGGGGCACGTGAAAACAACTGCAGCCCTGAGCCTCGCAGGCTCTTCAAAAGAATGCAGCCGCAATGTGGGAGCCCCCTCGGGGGGGACTTGGTTACCCAGGAAGGCCCACACTCTTCACAACTACCACGGGGCTTCGGCCTCACTCCCCCTCCTCCCGGTCAGCTCCACTCACCGGTGTGCAGCACAGGGACTCCGGAGGGGTCGGCGGCGGTGAACTCAGCTTGGGGCGGGCGGATTTCCTCAATCTCCGCTGTGCTCCCCAGGCGCCTAGGCGGGCTCTCCCCCTTCTCAGGAGAGCCCTGCTGGAGCCGGCGCTGGCGTCTGGACCCTTCTTCTCCCTTCTTGCACCGGAGCACGGGGTGGACTCCCGTCAGCTTCCGGTTTGCCTCTCTGTCCTGTCCCCGGCCCGCCTGACTTCCGGGTCGCGGGGGCGGGCTTTCCGTCGGGCCGCGCTCGGATTGGCCGGCCGGACAGCCACTTCCGGGTCGTCGCGGGCAGCGCGGCGGCCCGTTCCAGGCACTCGTAGGCGGGGGATGAGTTTACCGAGGAGTGGGCTCCCTCGAGGTAAACTTAAAATATAGCGGCAAGGTCCCTGGCAGGGTGGGCACCTGCCAGGGGGCAAATTAACCAAAATAAGCGAGATGGGCACTCGCTATGCAGGCAAAGCGCTCCTTAGCGCTAAAAGGCAATTTACAGCGCTCCCTGCGCTAAATACCAAATCAAGCGCTCCTCAGCGCTACAGCCAAAATAAAGCGCTCTTAAGCGCTAGAAGCAGAACAAAGCGCTCCCAGGTGCCCTCAGGGAGATAAAGCGCTCCCAGCACTGGCAGACAGAATAAAGCGCTTCCAGGCGCTTCAGGGGAAGCACAAGTTCAGCAAAGTCCAGGCAAAGTCCTCCTAGGCAGGCAGGGGGGCAAAGCTGGGCCCAGAGCCAGCTCACTGGGTCTCCAGGCAGGGAGACAGTCCAAGTGGCGGTCCTCTGGCCCAGCAACAGCAGCAGCCCCCCTCAGGCAGGATCCTGGAAGAGAACAGTTTCAGTGGGGACACAGCCCCATTTTTATACACCAAATCCTTTGTTCTGGCACAGGGTGGGGGCAGACCCAGTCGCAGCTGGTCCTTGAGTACCCTTGATGGCCCAACCACCCCTTTCTTTCACTGGCAGGGCTAGGGACATCAGTCACACCACAGGGGGGCGGAGCCAGCATTGTCTGGGGAAAACCCAGCCTCATTCAGGCCACAGGTACACTCCTCCCCAGCCATCAGCATGCTAATCTCCCACTCACCACCGGGCAGACCCATCCAGCCTTCCTGGAGCCAGGCTCACCAGCCTGCTCCAGCCAATCACACACCAGACACATTTTATATTAATATGCCAACTCCTAGAAGTGGCACTTCTACATATGACACACTCATGCAACACACACCATTGCGAAGCATTCATTCCCACGAGTTCGCACATATCAGATTCGAACCTGTACACCCCACGCATCAGGGACTACCAGGGACACATACATTCCCCATGCATTCCTATGGGAGGGCAGGCCTATCTCATCACATGCACTCAGAGTGCGCACGCACTTTCCACTGGGACACAGTGAAAGTGCGCAGAACCCAAAAATCACCATCACCAGGTCACCATTACAAGCAAAAAGTCTAAGGGTGAACCTGCCATAAGGGCCAAGTCCAACACAACCCCCTTCCAGCCAAAACGCAGGGTAGAACAATCACCACCGTGATGGACTTCCCTGCTTGGGGCGATAGAACACGGACGCGGGCCCGCAACTGCAGGGACACCCTCCTGTTCTACGCCACGGTGAACCCATGGGATTCCTTCTCAACACACTGTCTGGACCAACTGGGCTACCCCACTGGTACTCCCGAGCTGTCCGCGGCCAGGACCAGGCCCTGGGCCACCCAGGTGCCACCGGTCCTTGCCTATTCACAGAGTGGGGGGTAGTAACCCCTGGTACATAGTAGCCATTCTCCACTCTTCCTGCCTGCAAGACAGGACTAGACTGCCACTGGTTCTCCAGCCTAGGGTCTACAACCTCAGGCGGACCAGGAGTCTCGGGGAAGGCTTTCCTCCCCCTACCTCTTCTTCTAGGGTTCCTCCTCCTCCTGCGAGGGGTACCCTTACGACGCCACTCCAACACAGGGTTTAACCCCTCATGTTGCACCGGGGTCAGAGGTGGGCTCTCCCACCCTCTGCACCCCCTTCCAGAGGTCTGCCCTCTCCCAACTGGAGAAGTTCCTCTGGAAGAAGAACCGGTCAGGACACTGGTTACAGTCGTCCTACCCTTCAGGTCAGGCTGATCCTGAACCTGGCCTTCCAACCTCTGGTCTAAAACCTTCGGTGGAACAATTGCCTGGCACTCCAGGACTTCTGGGGACTTACACTCCATCCCCCTGAGGCTAACAAATGAGACATATGTTGTGTGACTGTCTGTCTGGCGCAGATCTCCCGCCCTCTGTCCACCTGACAGTGCGTGACGATCCCCCAGACCAGAAGTGGCGCCACCCGGGTCCCCCCAAGAAGATCTAGCCCAACTGCCTAGTCCCTGGTCCACTGGTGCATCCACTGGGAAACTCATCCCCCAATCACTCCTCACGCTGGACTCCTGTACCCTCCCTACCGGAGCGGTACTGCCAGCCTCTAGAACCACAGGAGCTCTGGTTACAGACGCTCCAGGTCCTCTACTCACTAAGAGATCTTCCTCAAGTGGACTAACAGGACAGCCTAGGTCCCCAACCTGGTGTTCCCTACAGAAACCATCCAAGTCCTGAGGCAGGGCTTCGGGCGTCTGGGGAACCTCGGTCTCCCCCTCACTCCTGCTCCACTGAGCCAGGCAGTGAGCCCCTACACTCTCCTCGCTATCCTGGGACCTAGCTGGGCTACACTGAGCCTCCTCCACCACGCTGGGCTGGAGGATACCTGAACCACTACCTTTGGAGTCACTCACCAATGACTCTAGAGAACCTCTAGCACTCTCCCAGCGGTCTGCTTCCTCTGCAAGCTCGTATGGTTCAGACAATCCACACCCTACTAGGTGTTGGCGCAATCCTGGATAAACAACACTGAGCAACTGCTCTCTGAGAAACATATCAAACAATATGCCCCAATCACATTTCGTGGGCTCCCGTACCCAATCACACAGGGCTCCACAACAGTCATCCACAAAATCTTCCCAAGACTGATGAGACGGTTTCCTAAGGTTCCTAAACCTCAACCTATTCTCCTCCTCTGGGGAAACAGGAACCATACTCGGGGAACTGGGAGTGGGATTTCCTCCACTGAAATCTATGTAGCTGCCACCACTGGACTCAACCCTCCCTGGAGAATCCAGACAAGCAACACTGCGCGCAGGGGATAGTCTACCCTCCAGAGCTACTTTGCCTCTGGTGGAGGCCCTCTCAGCCTCCTCTATCCTTTCCTGCGCTAAGACCCTCTCAGTCTCTAGCTGTTGCTTCTTAACCTCCAGCTGCGCCATAGCCTGGGCATGCTCTAACCTGAGCTTCTCTAAGGCCAGCTGGTGTTCCCTTTCTCTCCTCCTATCTTCCAGCTCCTCTGGGGACAGGGAAAGGGATGAGGCGCTGCCTCCTACGCTGGACCCAGCAAGGGACTCCCTATCTATGGGGTCCTCACTATCTGCTGGCGTCCCTGTGCTATCATTTTCTTCCTCCTCTTCTGAATCTTCAGGGCTCCCCACAGACCCACCACCCTCCTGGTGTGAGGCCCGGGCCCTTTCCTCACTGCGCTCAAGATCCCATTGATCCTCTTGCCATTTGACCATGCATCTCCTAAGTGCATACCAGCCTGACTGATCCGCCCCTATGCCTCTCTCTTCACAGAACTTTCTCAGCTCCCACACACCGTATGTGGCTAGATCATTGAAATCAAAAACAAGCTCCATTCTGGCAGACGTTCTGGTGAAAAGATTACACAGGGAACCTAGGGGTCTGAGCTAACACAGGAGTACACAATTCACAAAGGTTCAGCAAGTTCCCTCTCCCAGAGAACTCACACTCACTTGCCTAGTGCCACACACCATTCATTCACCCACAACCCCCCCCTCGGACTGGTAAGGCAGTTTCTACCACCCCTGATACCTCAACCTGACCACACGTGACACAGGTACCAAACTCTGGGCGCGGGGCAGGGGAACAAATGTACTGGACACAATTAAACAATGATACCTTCAGGAGGAGAAAATAATGGAACTTCAAGAACAATAATCCCCTAAAATGTGGTCATCTAAAATGCAGAGTTTTGTAGTGTGGCCTGTCGCCACTGTGGTACAACGCAAACACAAATCCTCATCCTCACCGCTTGCCGCCAATGTTAGAAACGGGATCCTGGCTGGCCAAGACTCGCGTCGAGGTCAGTCAGGGATCCCCATTCCTAAGGTCAGGGCAAGGGAGTTACACGCCAAGATAACCCCTACTCGCCCTCTAGGTAACGTGGCGCGAGCAGCAAGGCTAAACTTGGAGGCGATATGAGTTAAGTATTTGCGCACGCACCCCAGCAACAACACCCAAGGCCCACCACAAAGGAAACTCCACACAAGGTTATAAAAAAATAGCCTTTGTATTACAATAAACACATTAGATAAAAACACACACTTTACAATGTGCCAGGGGCACGGGCAGAATTTACAGGGGATATTTACAAGACAGGGCCACCTGGACCACTGTCAGGAATCAGAAGTAACACTTTCAGAAATAGCACTTAGAATGTAAAATTACTTTAGCACAAAATAGCACCCAACCAGTATCTACTGGTAACCAGGACCTCACTAGCACCACCTGTACTAGGGAGAAAACAACCACCTATGTATCACAATACCTGTAGGGGTGTAAGAACATACACATGATGCAATGCATGACATTCATTCAGAGGTGTAAAGGCACATGACGCATAAACAATACATTCAGAGGTGCAGAGAAAGTACAATTGCGCCAAACTCACGTAAGTCACCACCTGTGACTGTCCCTAGGCCCTCTGGCCTTGTTGGGGCTAGGACGCCCTGTGTCCAATGTCAGGGGGGCCTAAACGGAGCAGTTGCCCACAAAGTGCTGGGCAACTGGTGCAACAATGTTTGAGGTCAACGTTGGAGCCTTCCAGGCTCTGAAGCAATAAAATGTCCCCTCTGAGCCTCTCAGGGCTCTAAACAACAATCATGCGCCTGAGCCCCTCGTGGGCTTTTAACTGAAGATGTGCCCCTTAAGCCTTTTCTCCGGGCTCACAACAAGGTGGGGGCAAGGTGGGGCCTTCTGGGGCCACTCCACCACAGACACCAAATGCCCCCTGAGCCTCTGGGGCACGTGAAAACAACTGCAGCCCTGAGCCTCGCAGGCTCTTCAAAAGAATGCAGCCGCAATGTGGGAGCCCCCTCGGGGGGGACTTGGTTACCCAGGAAGGCCCACACTCTTCACAACTACCACGGGGCTTCGGCCTCACTCCCCCTCCTCCCGGTCAGCTTCACTCACCGGTGTGCAGCACAGGGACTCCGGAGGGGTCGGCGGCGGTGAACTCAGCTTGGGGCGGGCGGATTTCCTCAATCTCCGCTGTGCTCCCCAGGCGCCTAGGCGGGCTCTCCCCCTTCTCAGGAGAGCCCTGCTGGAGCCGGCGCTGGCGTCTGGACCCTTCTTCTCCCTTCTTGCACCGGAGCACGGGGTGGACTCCCGTCAGCTTCCGGTTTGCCTCTCTGTCCTGTCCCCGGCCCGCCTGACTTCCGGGTCGCGGGGGCGGGCTTTCCGTCGGGCCGCGCTCGGATTGGCCGGCCGGACAGCCACTTCCGGGTCGTCGCGGGCAGCGCGGCGGCCCGTTCCAGGCACTCGTAGGCGGGGGATGAGTTTACCGAGGAGTGGGCTCCCTCGAGGTAAACTTAAAATATAGCGGCAAGGTCCCTGGCAGGGTGGGCACCTGCCAGGGGGCAAATTAACCAAAATAAGCGAGATGGGCACTCGCTATGCAGGCAAAGCGCTCCTTAGCGCTAAAAGGCAATTTACAGCGCTCCCTGCGCTAAATACCAAATCAAGCGCTCCTCAGCGCTACAGCCAAAATAAAGCGCTCTTAAGCGCTAGAAGCAGAACAAAGCGCTCCCAGGTGCCCTCAGGGAGATAAAGCGCTCCCAGCACTGGCAGACAGAATAAAGCGCTTCCAGGCGCTTCAGGGGAAGCACAAGTTCAGCAAAGTCCAGGCAAAGTCCTCCTAGGCAGGCAGGGGGGCAAAGCTGGGCCCAGAGCCAGCTCACTGGGTCTCCAGGCAGGGAGACAGTCCAAGTGGCGGTCCTCTGGCCCAGCAACAGCAGCAGCCCCCCTCAGGCAGGATCCTGGAAGAGAACAGTTTCAGTGGGGACACAGCCCCATTTTTATACACCAAATCCTTTGTTCTGGCACAGGGTGGGGGCAGACCCAGTCGCAGCTGGTCCTTGAGTACCCTTGATGGCCCAACCACCCCTTTCTTTCACTGGCAGGGCTAGGGACATCAGTCACACCACAGGGGGGCGGAGCCAGCATTGTCTGGGGAAAACCCAGCCTCATTCAGGCCACAGGTACACTCCTCCCCAGCCATCAGCATGCTAATCTCCCACTCACCACCGGGCAGACCCATCCAGCCTTCCTGGAGCCAGGCTCACCAGCCTGCTCCAGCCAATCACACACCAGACACATTTTATATTAATATGCCAACTCCTAGAAGTGGCACTTCTACATATGACACACTCATGCAACACACACCATTGCGAAGCATTCATTCCCACGAGTTCGCACATATCAGATTCGAACCTGTACACCCCACGCATCAGGGACTACCAGGGACACATACATTCCCCATGCATTCCTATGGGAGGGCAGGCCTATCTCATCACATGCACTCAGAGTGCGCACGCACTTTCCACTGGGACACAGTGAAAGTGCGCAGAACCCAAAAATCACCATCACCAGGTCACCATTACAAGCAAAAAGTCTAAGGGTGAACCTGCCATAAGGGCCAAGTCCAACATTGGGTCGCAGAAAAAATTCTGTCGACTCCCACAGGGGTTCAAGAACAGCCCAGGACTATTCTCAGCTAGGGTAACAGAGTTACTACAAATATATGATGATGAGGCATTATCTTACGTAGATGATATCTATCTCACAGACGACGACTTGGATACTCACTTGAAAAGAGTGAACACCATTATACTTGGGTTCGCAGCAGAGGGTTACAAATTCAACTTTAAAAAGTCTCGAATTGCCCATCTGACAGTACTATTTTTAGGGTACGAGTTATCAAGTGAAGGAAAAAGCCTAGCGGACAACTTCTTAGAGAAGTGCGCTGTACTCCAAGCTCCAAAAACGCTGAAGAATTCACAATCCATACTAGGTTTTCTGAATTTCGGAAGAACTTACATCCTAAATTACGCAGAGAGGGTTAAAGCTCTCTACGAACTAATTAAACCTGATTTTAAACAAATCACCTGGACTCAAAAACACACAGAAATTTTGAGATCACTGCAAACAGACATGTTAGCTAAAACTAAATTAGATACACGTGACAATACACGCGGTCTTGTAATCCGAGTCATCCCAGGAAGATGCGGATTCACGTACCTAACCTCTAATGAGGGAGAAAAGGTACCAATTTCAATTAAATCTCACTTGTACACACAAGCAGAAAAAACATTCAGTCACACAGAAAGAACTGTGAAAGCAGTGCAAATCGCATTAGCTAATGAACGAGAACTAGCACATGGTAAAAGGATTAATATCCTCACAGCGGAATCCGCCTTTGAGGCGCTATTCAGCCCAGTAAACCTGCCTACAGTGTCACTGGATCCGAAATGGATACAGTGTGTAGATTCTCTAGGAGCGGAAGATGTGAAATACTATTTCGCCCCGCAATTCGAAGAACTGAATGATTTAGAATATGAAGAAGAATATCCTCTGCCAATCGAACTTCTGCCTCTCCCACAATACGCCTGTATAATCTATACAGATAGATTTGTACAGCATTTCAACATAGAGAGTAAATCCTACGATGCAGCCTGTGCGATTATTAAAGGTCGTTGGCTGTGCGGTAAATTCAGACCGAAAGTAACAAAAACTGAATCTGTAAGAAACTGTTCGGTTCAGAGAACTGAAATCAGATGTTTAAAGATGGCGCTTGAAAATGCAGAACGTGAATTCCCCACACTTATCGTGTGCGATTCTCATTTTTGCGTCAACTCTTACAATAATAAACTACAGAGTTGGATTGAAAACGATTACAAAGATGACACAGGTGCCACAATAAAGCATAAATTGCTCTGGAAACAGGTAGCTCTTTTACACAAAGAACTACAAAAGACTCACGTGGTACACGCACAGAGTCTTCAACGTGATGGCGTTCACGTTGCAGGGAATTCATAGGCTAACACAGCCACAGCGGAAGCAACTAAACCGGCTTCCGTAGCCACAAAAAAGCGTACAGAAAAATACATAGACGGGGAAACCATGCTGGCAGTAAAAACGACCGTAAAAGGCGACTGTGCAGCACTACCCGTGAACTATCCACTCAATTATGCATACGTAATCGATGCAAACTCCGTTCCTTTTGCTCGAATCCCTGGAGTGGGGGATAGGGTAATTCCAAATAGGGACCGGAGGGGCTTCCTCTTACTGGAAGCACACATGGGGTTGGGTCTGAGACACCAGACAATTAAAGACTCTCTGAAAGAATTACAATCAGAGTATTGGTGGCCTGGAATGAGCATAGATATTCAATGTTTTGCTCAAAATTGTGAAGACTGCAACAGAGATCGCAGTAATGAACAGGCCAGTGTAGTTTCAGGTACCCTGATAGACAGCATTAGGCGGTCTATCTGCGCAATCAAAGAAGAGAAGCGCGTCCCATTGTACACCCTTAAGGCTAAACACACTTAAAAAATGAGTCCTCCAGCGCTCGGCTGACGCTAGAACTGTTATTAAAGAGATCTGCGAGTCTTTATCGGCACATACGCAATTACCACGTTCCATTCTGACCAGGGTCCTGCTTTTAGCTCTCGAGCTTATAAGGAGGCCATGGCCAGCATGGGAATTGGGTTGCGGTATTCTTGTCCGTCGCACCCCGAAGGGAATAGTGTGGTTGAAAGAAAAAAACGGGACATAAAGCGATCTATAACAGCGAAGGTATTAGGTTCAGGCGCTGGGTGGGTCAAACATCTAATAAGAGCCCAGTCCAGTCTTAATAACTTGCCAAGAAATTCTCTAAAAGGTTTCAGCCCATACGAACTATTGTTCGGAATTAGAATGAAAATTCAGGACCTCGATAGTCAGATATCAGTGGTACAAGAAAAAACAACAGACTTTGACATCAAAGATCGTTTGGCTGTTTTACAGGAACTGAATGAAACAAGAAAATCCTTAAGCAACATAAAGTTAAAGCAACAGCCATCTACCACTGACGAGGCACCACAAGCAACAGCCCCAGCAAGGCCTGTCTGGATTCCAAAGATTGGGGATCTAGTCAGAGAAAAAATCGCGGTGAAGAAGGAATTTGGGCCTTCTTACAGAAAAGCAGTACCTGTCTTGGCAGTCACCGGAACAAGATCAGTAGTACTACCGCCCCTTGCTGGTAAAAAGGAGAACAGAGTCGTGTCCACCGACCTGGTAAAACCACAAGCATGTGGCCTATAATCAACAGTAGGCCCAGTGGACTCCCAAGAAACAACAGAATACCCAAACTTGCAACAATCCAAGAGGTTCAAACTGAAAGACTAATCACATTCGATCAGCCTGCAGTGCACAGAGAAGGACTATGCAATAATGCCATGGAACTCGTGCCTCTTGAGACACAGATTGAAACAGTTCGTCAAGAAACACCAGTCTACAATAATGTGGCATCAGAAAGTGCTACCGAAAGACAGATTGAAAGAACAATCCCAACAATTGACAGAACTGCCTCTGGTTATTTCATCAACTTCGACAACTTCTCTGAAGATCAAAACGACCCCGAAGTGATGCCAGAAACAAAAAAGACTTTTAAAGAAAAAGCGACTGAACTCTTTCATCAACTGAAGGAAATCTACCTTATTTCTCCTTGGTTAGAGTTCTGGTTCGGTCTAGGTGTATTTTTCCTCCTGCTTTGGCTCATCATGGTACTTTGTTTGGGAAAATTTATTGAGGGAAAATATAGTAGAATGGACACAGCAAGTCAGAACATCAACCTAGTCCTCAAACCACACAGATCATCCCACGTGAAGAAAAGAGAACTGTCAACAGTAAATGTCACAGCCACTCCAATACCTGGTGGGGTAGTATGGGAGAAAACTGACTATGAGATCTATGGTCCGGTCGAAATCCTGAAGTATCCTCATCAACTGAAGGTTTCCTTAAGTGACTTTGTAAAACCTAGTACATTCTCTGATGATTGGGACTTTAACAGTATTAATGACATGATGTCTGATTTAGTAATGTCAGCTAGATTCACAGATCATGATTATTTACAAGGTTCATCTAGTTATGAGCAATTATTCTGCTACACACATTATGGTGATCATTACTTGCATAAATCTGCACAGCCTAGAAATGGTTTTATGTATAATCAATGGGAACATTGTGTTACACCACCTAAAAGCAGTTCTAAAGCATTTTTTGAGAAATTCAAATACTTCTCAGGGTTTAACACCAGTGATGCAGAAACGTTTTATTACAAACTGTTAGATAAAACAGGAATGAAAACAATGCTGACAAACACTAAATTAATATATTCAGAAGCATTTTATGAAAAAATGATGACATTTGGTTTTGAATATTGGAAAAATAACATTGAAACCAAAACCATTTGGGGTACAAAAGATTGGCAAGTACAAGGCCTTGAAGCACTATTCAGAACCTGCATGATACCAGAACAAATGATGTTTTTAAATGACACAATACACCAAACATCCTGTCTTGGCCTAGCTAAGATCAAAGACCTAAACAAACCGTCTATTCCGAAGCCAATACCTGAGAATGTAACGACAGATATTATTGACATAGACGTATCACAAATTTTACATTTTAACAGAACACATCCTGATTGGAAAAAGTGGTTAATCTGGCCTACTGACACAAACAGCTGTCAAGATAGATTCTTGAATAAAACACAGGGGTTAAAAATGACCAGACAAGACCCTAGATACTCCCAGAGACAACATCCAGGGATAGTAACAACATACAGTGTAGGGAAACTCTGCCTCGAATGGCTAGGAACATCCACACTGGCTGAAATTAAGCAACACTTGTCTTTACTAAAAGATGGTGCTGATTTGCGCGATTTCATTCTTGGACCACGCAAACAGCGTCAAAAGCGTTTCATAGCGACCAGTATCTATGCTGCGAGCAACGACGCTTGGAAAGTCACACAAATTGAAACAGCAGAAAAAATACGAGAAATTGATCGTATTAATTTGGAGAAATCACTTTCTGTAGTGGACAATGGGTTAATGACTCTGTCCTCCAGAATATATTCGTTGGACAATATTGTATCCTCTGCCTTTGATGTGATAGACAGAGACCTGCTAATGTTACAGCATGGCCAATCTCAATTACGTTCTATTATACAATTAGGCTGGACGCTGCAAAATCTTCGTTCAGGCTATGTGCCTTGGCGTTTAATCAACACAACGTCATTATTTTCAATTTTTAACCTTACTGATAACAGATCAGTTTGGCACAGAAAGGAGCAGACTATACAATCCTGAGCATCGAAAAACTTGAGAGATTACCATTGACAATGTCAGAGAGTCCTGTCATTGAATGGATAATACACGGAATTATCACTATTCCGATAACAACTTTCCGATTAAAAAAATGCCTTGAATACATACCTACTGGCCAGTATGAAGGATTGGGTAAAGGTTATGTAAAATCTGAATGGAAATTACCATACACACATTCATGCTATAGTGACAGCGACAAAAATGTATTTCTTAGTGGTGAAAATTGTAAACATTCACTAAGCTGTATACTTTTGTGCCAGGGTATTAATTTACACGGAGCTTGTGATGGAAATTCTAACAATCTTTCATGCCCCCAGCTTGTCACACCTGCAACTCAGATAGAGCCCTTCTTTATGCAACTTGCTAACGGGAGTTACATTCTTAGAACGGATCACAGATGTTGTGGCCTTGTGCCAGGGAAAAGTTATCTAGTAAGTGTAACATCCATGGTCAAATGCTGTATGCAAGCATTGTTCCTGAGCGGGCTTGCAGACACAGTGACTCCCATCTGGCCTCGTCTGAATCTCTATTCTATACGAATTGATACTTTAAGCAAAATGAAGTCTGTGCTTTTGCAGACAACAGTGCCCATAACGTCATCAAAAGAGACGTATGATCTTCTAGTTGCAAGGACAGCTACGGAAGTTCATGAACTTTTATCAACAAATTGCCCCGTGCATTTCGTAGAAATGCTTAGCCAACTCCTTAACATGTCTAGTGCCACAGACATCCCAGGCATATTTAAGACGATTTTTACGGGACTGCTAATACCTTTTCAAGCAATTTTGGGAATTGTTCCTAATTTTGTCCACTCTGTTTTTGGCGGCATACCCTTATTTTTGGGACTTGTAGCAGGGATTTTATTTTTGACCGTCCTGCTTCGTTATGGCAAGCCAAAGCTCAGACATAGCTCCCATGGGAATGGAAGAGACAATCCTAGCAATGCGCTACCGGGACAGGATAACTAACGTCCTTGGATTGGCCAGGCTGAGAGATCTAAACATGACCTGGTTCCTTTCATTCAGACCTATATGGCAGAACTGTATCTTACCGGTACTTCGATGTATGCTATGCGGAGATGAGTGCGTGTTGGACATCTGTCTTTCACTTCCATTAGCAGTACCAATGGACGCCGATACTTTGCTCAGTCCGATAACGGCTCACGCATTGTGTTGTCCCCAGCGGCTACCAATCCTGATGACGGCATTCGTTGAGACTCCTGTGCTACGACTAGGTGGTAACAGTGGAGCGAGTGACAAAAGCAACATCACCCAGGTACGACCTTCTGTGAGCATTGCTGATCGCGACTATGATGACAGCAATCATTCTTACACCTGCCAAGTTACAGCACTATCGAATTTGGTTGAACTGTCACCTGATTTTGTAGACCAATTCTTTGAGAGCCTGTCTGATATGATGTTCTCACCCGAACAGAAATAATAACATTGGAGAAGCTTTCCGACACACAGCGTTCCCATGAAGTCTGAATTCGGCCTTCAGTTTTGAACAACAAAAACTGCTAAAAGCGTTGGAACTCTATTTCCCCGTTCAAGCATTAATTCTTTTGAATTGAACACTTTTTAATATTCACCCTTTTTTGGCACGAACAATTCTTTGCTTAAAGTAAAAACTATACTTAGAGAACAGAAGCTTCAACTTCTATTTCTAAACACATCTAGAAACATAACAACCTTACACCAGCCTCTAGCACATTTATTGCAATGCATTTATATGTGATGATTTATCTCGCCCTTCTTCTGTTTCAGAGATATTTCATGTGTAATTCTTTTTGCATAATCGTTCATTGATTTCATATGCAATAATTTTTGAATGATATCTATGCTTCAAAAACGTACAGTACCTATAATTTTCACGTATTACAATATACGCCTATTTCAAATGCATTTATGTATTTTGGGGTGGGCAATGTTACACATGCATCTTATTGCTCTAGTTTTAGTAATTTGATGGACATGAACCCGTGGAGTGGGTGTTGCGTGCTTATCTAGGATCCTGATCGATACTGCGACCTTATGCCCCTATTCGGCTATAAATCCATTTATTCCCTATATTGGCATAACCGTTCAAGTGCGATATTCAGAAACTCATCTCTGGCCTCACACGAACAGAGCCACATTTCAGAATAGTTTTCTCTGCCACTTCCTTTGCAACCAATTAGTGCAATGACATAGCAGAAGTCACTATCTGAGATTCCTAGATTAACACTCCGAGTTCTTCAACAAGATAAAAACTAAGCAAACCTGGAAATCCCCCTTGCTGTGTTTTGATTAGTAATAGAACTCTAATGAGCAACTGATAGCGATCACTTCCTAGTGACATCTTTAATTGACGTCTTATGACCAGCAAACTTACGTCAAACAAGGCACCTTTCAGGTATAAATACTACCAACGTTGCCTTAAGCAATAGCCTGTTGCCCGTCGCTTGATGAAGCTGCTGTATGCAAGCTGCTGATACCATTATCGCTGCTAAAGCGCGAACGATGGTGTGGTGAAACTAGGAGCTGAACAGCCGTCCCCTGCGAAGAGCCCAGCAGATGCCAGCTGCCCGCGGACGCTGTCCCCCCTACTCCTCCTCGACGCGCTGAAGAGAGACGCTGCTTTTCTCCTGCCGAGAAATCCAGCTCCAGCGTTTCTGGTCTACCCTTGCGGGTGACTGGGATACCGAGTTCCCCCTGAAGGAGATACCAGACCTCCATCATTCTATTCAGAGGTATGGTGTTGACTAAACCCTTAGTGAGAATTCTTGAAGCAAACCTTGGCAAAACCAACTTAACTTAAAGCTACTTACTTACTCCCCTCCCAAGTATTAGGCTTAGGTCAGGTACACTGGGGTAGGCGTAGTTAGAAGCACCAGTTGAGTATTTTAGCCTAATGTATATATGACTGTATATATGTTTTATTACTTTTAAACCATTGTATGGCTAAGAAACTATATAAATGCTTTTACAGTATTATTTCGCAATACTTATCTTACTGTACGTACTTTTTATCATAACAAGTCTTGCAATTGTGGCAATACATTTCTCTTGTACGAGAAGAAAGACTGTTCAATAAACGTTAACCCTTTATTGACAAACGCCCGTCTCTCTATTCTCTACATATTGTGAAAGTAAACTGCACCAACCTGACTGAGTAAAATAACTGTCTATTGTTTCACACGACCCTGGAGATTGACTCTTGATCTGAGGAGCAAAGTTGTCATGTTGCACGGTTGTTGGAAAACTGAATCCCTTCTTGTCTGTGCCAGGGAAGCTGATCACTTCCTATTCAGTCAAGAAAGTTTCCAGTGACCTCTGAGCTAGTTGGTAACAAACCCAATTAAGTTTAGCATAGTCAGTAGAGGACTGGAAGATCCGCACTTCTACGTCGATACTACTGTTTATGTTATTCCAATGCGCAGGGCCTAGTGGGAAACTAGGAACTACACTACAGAGCCAGCCCTGGGCCTAGCCCTACTTTCAAACAGAAATTACAGGTAAGATAAGCGTTTGGTTGGAGGTAGTATAATGGAGTATTAGGAGAGACAAGAGATTGACGGTAGTACTACTAAAGTCCTAGGACTATTCAGGAAAACAAACTTACTGTTAAACCCCAACCCACCAGACTCAAAAGCAGTAAAAAACAGGTATGGTCAGATAAAGTTTCAAAAAGTATATTTTTATAGCCCTAACAAAATAATCTCCTGCAAGACCCTCCCTAACCCCAACGATTGTCCTTCAAAAGTCCCCAAAAACCCAACTCCCAATTCCCACCCCCCAAAAGTCTCTAAAAAAGGGGCAAGGGACACTACGGCAGGGTGCTCTTGACTTTAGCAGCCAGGGCATCATGCTCCTTGCGGAGGGTGGCATGTTCGAAGTGGAGGCTCTCCACCAAGTTCTTATAGTTCAGGACCTCCTGCTCCTGGTAGGACAGTCTGAGGGATAAGCGGCGCCGGTGTGCCTTGCAAATCCTGTGGAGGGCAGCTGCTGTCTTTGCTGCTCGGCGGTGGCGTTTGGCTTTGGTAGCCCGGCTCCGTACCGCTGGAGCACTGCGCTGGCTGGCAGCCCGCACGAAGGAGGATGCAGCTGTCCCAGTGGACGTTGTTGTAGTACCAGACTGCGTCTCCTCCTCCAGGGCCACCAGCCGCCGATATCAGCGACAGTGGCATCCAGCCCTCGTTGCCGGGCCATTCGAGCCAGCTCCCTCCTCCTTGATGGTCTCTTGGATTTGGAAGGAGCAACTATATGAAGAAAGAAAGACATAGTCTGTAACCAATGCTCCTTAAGATTAACACAAAATGATTGAGCAGAAAGTTGTCACAGTACAAGTATCAAATTGAAAGCACAGTACATAACTATTGAGGACAGTATCTATGTAACCTCCGACTTCTTCATCCTTGCTCTAACATTAGTGGGAGTTTAAAGAATCAATTCTACGAGCACTATGGACTCACTCCATTACAGTCGACTATGACAGTACACCAGTCTTATTCTTATTCTTCTCTCTTGTTTAGGAAAATTGGTACGTTCTCTTATGCAAGCCGGCATAATGCCAGCGCAGTGAACTTGCACCCGAGAAAAACAGACGCACACCATGGTGAGTGAGACAGACTTGCGTTACTGTACCGGTCCAGTACATGCAGATGGTGAAGCTCTTACTTTTCTATTACGGGTGGCACTGAGAATACTCTGTTAAAAGGGCTACTGCTTAATTAATTTAGCTTTGACCCTATAGTGCAAATGAGTATTAGAAAACGAAAATGAAGAAGCTAAATAATCTGATTATCTATCACTTCCCATGGGATGTATTTGATGACATATGGGATGACTTTAGGTGCTTTGCTTATTATTGAGTGAACAGTGATACACCCACACATGATTGACGTACTACTACTAAACTAAAGTTATTAAGAGAGGTAGGGAGTGTCCACCGTAATAACCGGATATATGCTGTGCTTGCAGTTGCAATACAAACTACTGCTACTATTCATGGTAGTATTTGGACAAAATTACAACTTCTTTTCCTTGCCTTTCCTACACTGGAACGGACGTGCGGGTGCGGTGTTACATGCTCTTCAAAGTAACACTTAGTTCATCCAGTGACCGTCTACTCTCTAGATACACATATGCTATCTAAGAGTCAGATAGTACCATGAATGATCTAGGCATCCATCCATTCAAAGTATATGCACACATACAGTTTCTGTTTCACCCACCCAGGCTGTTCTCCTTCCACCCATCCTTGCTTCATCATTCACCCAGCCATGCACCATACCATATTCTTTCCTTCCCAGCCACCTCGGGGACCAAGCAAACACATATCATTCTTCTTTGCCAGTCATCATTACATTTCTCGTCCTTCCACACTTACTTACACCCTTCTTTCGCTTTTCGTTCATCCCATCCATCAAGTTCATCTCAGATCTGATTGGGATTCTTCTCGTCAAAAACTTCACAGCTAAGTCGAAGTACATTTAGAGGAGGCTACTACCTGGTTTATTTATAATACACCCGTGCAGAAAGCACACTCTGCAGTCTTCAATCTCAATAAGTAAGGAATATATAGCTTACCTCTGCCCGCCACCACCGTGTCATCCCCCACAGAATTGTCCGGCACTTCCACCGCCTCCTCCCGAGAGTTGTCCTCGTCCAATGCCACCACCACCTCCATGCTGGCCCCGCCTCCAGATGTTCCACCTACAAATTACATTTAATAATGTTAGAATACACCACTCACTACTATATAATATTTGGTCTAGGAGGAAGAAAGAAATGTGAAAAAAACAGTATACAATTTAATAATTTGTGACTGTCTACTCTAAAGTAAAAATGCCCCTTTTTCCATCGAAGGCTGTTGTCTTGCTGCACTTTTTGGCACAACTGATGAATGCTTGCTTTTTATTTTTAACACGCACCACTTTTTCTCCTAACAGACAGAAGCTTGACTTCTAAGAACACGAGCAGGATCAAGTTCAAACCAGGTGAGAGCTCGGCTCGACCACAAGAAATGTTTCCAATTAATCGTCAGCACTAAGCACCTTTTCATTTCCAGTTAAACGTTTACTTTTATGACAAACTTTATTTTAATAAATGTGTTTACTTTTAATAAAGCTTTTAAACTTAAATAGACTCTGTGGTTTTTGGTCCTCCAGACTAGAGTGGATGAGCTAAAGGTTTTGGAATTTTTGCAAGCATGAGTCCGTGCCTCTGCCATCGGTGACTTTGGGAGCTAAATGACTCTGCCACACTATCTAGTCAGTAAGGAGATTGGGGGTTCAACTACAAAGTCTGTTATCACTGAGGTATGTGGAAAGTCTAACAGCACCTATTATAATTGATAAGCTAAGCAAGGCATTATTTAGTGTCCATAGTTCTGTTTGTGCAGATTTGTCCCTGCAACAGTAGTAGAATGGATTATCCTCCTATCCAAACCAAAAGTAAAGTAGTATCTTATTCTTTCTTGGTGGTCATTCACCTTTTTATTGTTGGCAATTGTCAAAGCATAAACATTTAGAATACTTGAAAAGACATTATGGACAATCCCAGAGGACTGCACTCAGTGCATAGAGCTATTGCTGACTAGAATGGGAGTCCAAATGAATTGCCAAATGTGCAATCTTAGTTAGCTACGCAGACAGACTAATAAGAATAATCTAGTAATACCACACGGAGTCATAGTCGAGGCAGGATAAGAATTTAGATCCAGTCTACAAGAAGATCAAAGACGATTTAGAAAAAATCGAATGAGGAACGCTAGGAAAAAATAAGTACTCTATATTAAAATTAAAACTTACTGGGGCCAGCAAAGGAGCCCTCACCTGCCCGGTCCTGGCCTGCATCCTGAACAGCACCCTCCTCCTCCTCCTCCTCCTCCTGTGTCCTCCTCTTGCCCCTGGGGGAAGCTGATGTACAACATGAAAGAAAGAAAAACAGAAAACATGGATGATATTTGTCAACCAAATCAAACATTTCAAAAGAACGAACAAAATATTTTGGCGAAATAGCAAATAGACAACTATTCCACGGGATATATTATTGACCAATCTCATGTGGTCGACTACGTTATTAGTATTGCTTGATTTGCGGACCGTCGAATTGGAAACTACCTTATGTAACTGACTAAACAAAGTACTAAAAAGGTTTGCCTAGGATTGGCAGGCAGCAGTCCGTAGCACACGAAGTGACAGCCAAATTCCATTGTGATTGAAGATCAGCGACAACACTAAAATTTCCTACTACATTAACCAGTCATTAAAATACTCAAACTATCAATCAGCCACCACTATTTCTTCTTATCGCCATGTGTACAAAGGAAGCACTGGACTTGAGTCTGTAGGGGCTGATTTAGAAGCCCCTTGCGGCTCTTTTGCTCCATTGTTGCGTGACTTTTGTGACGCAGCACAAAAGAGGCGCAATGGTGCGGCGTATATTTACAACGTGATGCATATGGGAGATGCATCACGTTGTAAAGCCCTGCGCCATCAGGGGGCGTTCCGGCGCAAGGGAGGGCGTTCCTGCGCAGGAACGCATCCTAAAAGTGGCTGAGGGAAATCTACAAGATTTCAATCACTCACTTTAACGACAATGATGCGTGACTCAAACCCTGCGCCTGCTTGAAGCAGACGTACGGCTTGACGCAGCATTGGGGAGATAGGGCACCCCAGAGCATTGCTGGAGCTGCGCCATCGTTGCGACGCAACTCCAGCAATGTGCCGCCTTTACGGCACAGATGCGTAACGCTTTGGTGACGTTTTGGGCCCATGGTGCGCCGCATTGCAAATACGGTGCACCATGGGTGGCGTGGCGCACAATTACTGGCGCATCCCTGCTACTTTGCAGGGATGCGCCGGTAATTAAAAATCTGAACCTTAGTGTGTAGCATTACGCAGTTCTTTAAACTACACTCATACATAATTTCACAGGCCAATGAAATGAACACAAAATCTAAAACAAATAAGCATAGTAGCAACACTACTGAGAAGAAGGAGAGCAGTGCACAGAAGATTTTGAAATATAATTTACCTACAATGTAATGAGCAGCATTATTGCTCTTGGTAAAAAACAAACATTTGCAATATAATAACACAGCAGGAGAAAACAGAGTAGTAAAGAAATAGCTACTACTACTCACCAAGCCCGGGGATCTCAAGGCCAAGCAGGTCGAGCAGATCTCGTTCACGGGTCAGGACATCCGTCCAGCGATGGGTGGCCTGGTTGTAGGTGCCGCAGTTAATCAATAGGGAGGGATGAGGAAATTGTGTGTCCGTTTCTTTCCCCAAGGTAATATATGCTTTAATCAACAAGAAAATGGACACTTGTAACACTGCTTGACCTTTGGTTCAGTGTAAATAAGGAAACCCTCAAAGAAATCAATGTTCGATGGAGTTGCGGTATATATGTTTCATCCGCCCCACATTGAAATTCCGGCAGTTATCATAGGGTTATTCCTATTTGTGTGAACTGCTTGCCTCATCCAGAGGCACCTCCAGTCTCGAGTGCAGTGTCCAGAGACAAAAGGATTTCCCACAGAGAGGGGTGAAAGAAAATAAAGAGTTCTTTAAAAATGGAAAAAATACCCTATAGTTTTATTTCGAGGCAGATCTCCATTGATTAAAATGATTGGTATACTATGCGAGGGCCAAGTTACTGGGCCAGATAGTATTGCAAAAAGGTTGTCGACATGTTTCAGCTCCTTGGGCCAGACGGTCTATGGAGCTTTCGTCAGGACTTACAAACAGAAGAGAGACATACAATTTACACATAAAGTTCTACTCACACTACTTGTGCGGTAATCCATTTCTCATAAAGTTTTTATGGAAAAAATGCTCTTCACAATCTAGAAGAAATAAAGAATTAGGCATATTGGCCAATTTTCACAGACATTGAGATTTCTGTGGGAAAGGTAGTGAGGGTAGGTTCAAGGTCATAGGTAATTTGTTATAATTACACTAGACTGAATGGGAGGAAAGTTAGGGGGGGGGGTGGCTATAGATGCACCTTGACATTGTGATGGGGCTAGCAAGTGCTAGTCTTATTTTGTGATATTCCATAAGTATGCAGTGTGTTTTTAACAGAGTAATGGTGTTATAAATGCACCTCAATATGGTAGTGTGTGCATGCGGTGGAGACAATTATAGCGGTATGCATACAGTTCTAAGTGGTTAGAAAATGTTCAATATACATGACCACGTTGTGATTACGTAAAGATGAGCATTTAAAAAAATAAACCTTAGACATATACATTAACGCACATTAGGCTCTTACCTGCTGTGTAAGAGTACTCTGCTTTCAGCGGGGGACCGCAGAGCTGGATTTAGAGAGGAAAAGTCTATAAGTATCGAAAAACGGCAATACTGCATCTTACCAGTAACGCTGTAAGAAGGTTTTATACCGCCATTACCCGCGTGGAGGATACGTTGCGCCTTGTGCTGACTCTGCCCCCGGTGTGCGGTAGTCGCTATTGTTGTTTCCTTTTTCAGCGTTTTGGATCTTGTTGGTTTAAAGGGGCAGTGAGATGTTTAACAAAGGCGTCAGGAGGAGGTGCTCTGTTTTCAAAAATGCGAATTTTGGCAGGTAAAACAGCGGATCTTTAGGATGTAATTACGGAACCCAGTTTTCATTTTTGCATTACACAAACCACTAAGATGTTAATGTGTTCTGTCAGATCATTTTGCAAAGTGGTGCCATGAAATGTTATCATTGAGGCCGTACTCAGAAGTACGTAGACGGTCCACCCATCTCTGCTCTTTTTCATAGAGTATTCTCTCCACATTACCAGATTTGTTCGTCAGCATCTCGATGACTGTCCACTGCATATCTTCATGGGAGTGATTCCTTTCCAGGAAATGGGAGCACAGTTTGGTAGTGTTCTTTTTTAGCCTAATGTTGCTTTTGTGCTCACCTATCCTGAGTTTAATTTTGCGGCAGGTCATCCCAATATATTTCATTTGACATGGGCATTGGATCATGTAAATAACATGGGACGAGTTGCAATTATTAAATTGCTTTTGTGTCCAGACAAAATTGTCCATCAGTTGGAGAGTTTTTGTGGCGGTCGTTGTTTTACAAGCTACACAGGTACCACATGGAAAATGTCCCGACAATGGGGTCATAGTTGCGCTGTTGGTTACAGGCATCTAGGTATGTTGCCGAGGGCGGGTATGAACAAGAGTGTCCTTGAGGTTTTTTGTCCTTCTGTTGGCGAACCTGGGTTTAGGCCAATTGAATTGTCCCGTGTTTACTATATGCCAGTTCTTGTTGATCAGTTTTTGGATGGCATAGGTAGCTGGATTGAAGGTTGTCACACAGGTAGTCAAATCTTTCACAGGTTCTTTTTGGTATGTTTGGAGGAGGCATTCCCTCGGTTGATTGTCAGCTCTTTTTTTACACTTCTTGATGACTTTTTCAGTGTAATCTCTTCTCCTCAGTTTTTCACTCAGGCCTTTAGCTTGTTTTTGGTAGTCAAAGTCAAGTCAAATAAACTTTATTCGGTTGTTCGATTTGACAACCATAAAAGTATTTACATTACAATTAATAAAACACATGATCATCTAAGAAAGAGAATTCAATTACAGTTAAAAATCACAGAGTTAAGAGTACTGGACTATATCAAACATTGAAGACCGTTTAAAAAATGGAATTCCTTTAACAACAAATATAAATAACAATTTATATATCAGTATTACTATCCTTCCATACTATTTCTGAATTTAACTGCCAGCTTTAAAAAACTACATATAAACAAAGTATATTCACAGTTTAGCAGCTGTAAAAAATGTTGTGCCGGGCGAAATTGTACAAAGTTTAATTTTTTCAAACAGGGTTTCAAGTATAGCTTCCTTGGTATAGCATAAAAAGGACAAAAAAACAAAAAGTGTGCCAGGTCTTGCGGAGACTTATCGTCGCAGCCGCAAGCCGGCAACACTTGACCTCGATGAGAACCCCTAGGAACCGCCAACAAAAAATGAAACAGGTTGAACCTGAACCTTGTCAGCAGGAAACGGTCGTAACTCGACATTTGCCATGTCAGGTAGGGTTCCGTAAACAAAGTGCTTTTAATTAATATATGGTTACGTACACTTTCTTTTTTTAGTTCACAAGATTCCCTTTCCTGTTGTCTAGAGTCAATAAAAGCATTTTTGACCGTAATAAGATCCGTTTTAGTGATGGATTCCGGAGATAGAAAGAGTTCAGAGCGGCCTAGATCAGTAAAGCACTTAGATAAGTACTTAAGCCAAGGAACCTCCTTCCTGTTATCCCATGTAAGTGCTTCTCTTAAAATAAGCTTGGTCAGTGGGATATTGTCATTTAGCCAACAATTCATCCAGCATAACAGGGGATTCACTGCAATTTTGTCGCATACATACGAAACCCCCAGTTCTTCATGCACGGAAAAATTTGCTGTACCCCTGGGGACCCTTAAAATCTGTTTTAAAAAATTATTTTCGACTATCTGTAGTGCATCCAGGGGAACGAATCCCCATATTTCACTGCCATAACAAGCTGTGGTTATACTTTTGGCCTTATAAAGTTGGAGTAGAGCGGCAACTGGGCTATTTCCCATCTTTTTTGAGAAATCCAATATAGCCGCATTTACCCTAGTAACATCTCCCTTCTTTTTTTGAATCACGGGTCCCCAATTTAGTTGACTGTCAAAGAGGACCCCGAGGTAGGAGAATGTGTGAGTTACAGGGATATCTACTCCAGCTACATTTAGGCGATTTGGTTTTTTAAAGCCTTGACCAACCTTCATTATGTAGGATTTGGTGTTGTTAATACTTAAATCTCTTGTCTTCATAAATGTGTAAAAGGAATCTAGTAGAATTTGGAGTCCATTGGCCGTTCTAGATAAAAGGACTGCGTCGTCCGCATATAATAGAACCGGCAGTCCTTTTCGACCAATGTACGGATAATCTGTGTTGGTGCTTAAAAGGTGCTCTTCCAAATCATTAATGTATAGATTAAAGAGGAACGGGGCCAGAATGCACCCTTGCCGGACGCCCCGAAACACTCCAAAGTCTTTGGTCACTTTTAGGTCCTGGGTGTATCTGACATTCGCTTTAGTATCTGAGTGCATATCTTCTAGAAAATTTACTAGGTTTTTATCCACGCCCATTTTTTCCATGGCGCCCCAGAGCTTCTCACTGTTCACGCAATCGAAAGCCGAGGAAAGGTCCATGAACGCCATGTAAATCGTTCCTCTTCGAGCCTTGGTATACTTCCCAATGATAAGATACAAATTTAGACATTGGGAGATGGTAGAATGTCCAGGCCTGAAACCATACTGGATTGGAGATATTATATTATTTTCCTCTGACCAACTGATCAATCTATTTAAAATGACTCCTCCTACCACTTTTGCCACGGAGTTTATTAGTGATATTGGTCTGTAGCAGGCCGGGCTGCTACGGTCTCCTTTCTTAAAAATAGGCACAATTGTAGATACCCCCCATGATTTTGGGCATCCACATAACACGGCAGCATTAAGTACTGCTGTAAGTACCGGCACCCATAGTGCTTCACATGATTTAAAGAGGCCAGGCGGAAGTCCGTCAGGACCTGGGGCCTTAATATTTGATAGACCTTTAATTCCTTTCGTTATTTCTTCATTTGAGAAACATAGTGAGATTTCGCTACCTTTAATTAAGTTATGTTCTGCCTGTGACTCATTGTTTTTGAAAATAGAGCTGAAGTGGTTTATCCATTCTTCCTCTGAGATGTTTGTGCCCACAAATGAGATGCTGGGACAATCAAATATTGGTTTATTTATTATCTCCCAGAACTTCGAGCTGTTTTTTAGTGTCTCGGGTTCTAATAGTGACTCCCAGACACTTTTTTTAACTGCTCGCTTGCGGGCGGCCAGTGACTTCTTATAATCAGCCCGCAAGCCCCTGATAATCAATGGATCTCTTGGTTTTGTTTTTAGGGCTTTCTTAAGCTCACGACTAGCCTTCGAACAGTCACTGTCAAACCATTTCGGGTTGCTGTTTGAATTAATTTTCCCCTTGATAGGTATCGTTAAAAATGACTCCACCTTCTTGGCTATCTCCTTGAAGGATGTCAAGATTTGCAACGGTGCTGATGCAGGAGATGTGCATATCGTCAATTCTTGGTTACATACTACATTAATAGAAGTATAAAATTGATCGCAATCCACCATTAACCATTTTAGGCGACGCTTACCATTAATGCATTTTAAAAGGCCACGGTCCTCACGGGAGTTGCGTTTTTCAAGTAAACCCATGCCCATAGTAATGCATAAAGGGTTGTGGTCGCTGTAAATACTCATAAGGATCAAGAATTCCTCGATGATACTAACAAAGTCAACTGAAAGAAGAATATGGTCTATATATGATCCTGCAGCATGACCTTTAAAGGTAGGGGTTAGGAATACAGTTTGATCAGGTACTGTCGACATTGCCGTGAATAGATTGTTTTCATTCATTAAATTGTTTAGACCTGTACCCCTCCGCGAGTGTTCAAAGTGTATTCCTTCCATACTATTACAACCCAATTGTCCAGCAGGTCTCACGCTGGGGTTCCCACAAAAATGTGTGTTGAAGTCACCCACTAGGATTTTAGGACGTGGCAGAGAGCTGTCATTTGCCCCTAGCAAATCACGTAAGGATTCTATATTGCAATCTCCAAACTGGTTCACAGAATTATAAAAATTAATCAGTACAAAGTTAGTTTTACCCCTTTTAAATTCCAGGATCTGGATGTTATTATTACCAGAGTGGTGTTCAGTTTTGTGACATATCAGCGACAAGTTAACAAAGATAGCTAAGCCCCCTTTAGCTCTTCCACTAGCAGATTTGGATTTGGATTTGGATTGGTTTTTGTAAAGCGCGAGCGGTCGCTCCGGAAGGAGCATCATGGCGCTATAGGTCCTGATTCCAGTCAGAGGGAGGAGTAAGGGAAGCTAGATGGCGGCTTTTGACCAATCGTCAGGAAGCGTGAAGATCCATGTTTTGAGCAGCTTCCGGAATGGTTTCTCAGATGTTTGAAGCCTGAGATGCCTTGGCATACTATTCCAGGCTTTTATGGCTAAGTTGCATAAGGTTTTGCCGCCTTTGGATTTAAGGTTGATTTTAGACAAGGTCATGAGGTTGTCTTGTGAAGATCTTAAAGATCGACACGGGGTATAATGGGGGAAACGTTTAGTTAAGTAGGAAGGGCCAGTTTTGTTGAAGGCTCGAAAAGCTACAATGAGAATTTTAAAGAGAATTCTCTTGTGTAGTGGGAGCCAGTGCAGTGCCCTAAGGGCTGCAGAGATGGAGGATTTTCGTGGGAGTTTCAGGACAAGCCGGGCGGCAGTGTGCAGGACACTTTGCATTTTGGCAAGGGTTGATTTTTTTTAGTCCCTGCCATGAGTCCATTGCAGTAGTCAACTCGGGATAAAATGAGGGCTACTGCTACCGTTTTCCTCGCTTCGAGCGGGAGGAAGTCAAAGAATTTCCTTAATGATTTTATTATGCCGAAGCATTTACCTGCCGTGTTTGAGGCGTGGAGGTCAAAGGATAGCTCGGAGTCGAAAAGGACACCGAGGTTCCTAGCTGATGAGACAGTTTGGGGGGGGGCGGCAGAGTTTTCCGGCCACCACAGGGTGGGGCAGAAGGATGCATTTTTTCCGATGGGGAGAATCTCGGTTTTGTTCGAGTTGCAGCGCAAGTGATTGGTGTCCATCCACTGGAAGACTGCTGAGAGGCATTGCCTCTCAGCAGATGGAATTGCCGGGATTATAAAGCTCTGGTATCCTTCAATGTATAAGTTTTTCCCTACTACCCAAGTTTCTTGAAGACATATTATGGGATATTTTTTAACAAAGTGCAACCAATCTTTGTCTTTCAGTTTATCAGAGAGTCCAGCTATATTCCATGATAACAAAGATAATCCCTCCTTACATTTCTGACGTCCACCTTGTGTTATATTCATTTTTTTGCATACAGGTGGGCTAGTAGGGATAACAATACTGTAACATTCTTGAGCTGGCCCAGAATTCTCCACAGTGTGATCTGGAAACAGCTAAATTTGAATCAATATGTGGACCAGGAATATCTTTATGAGTGATGTCTACACCCAATACCGCAACATTACCATCCTCTGGTTTTAAAACGTGGTTAGCATTCACTAAACCTATGTCTTCTGGTAGTCATTCTACCCCATCCAGCCCACCCTCAGCAGCGAAAACATCATACCTATTAGATGTGGGGATATTAAAGTATTGGTGATCTGTATGGTATGGTCGTGATGGTTGATCATATCTGTCCCTACTATAGCCCCAGTTGTTAGTTGGTACATCAAAGCCCCAGCCGTTTGTTTTTTCTGGCCATATTGGCCTAGTGTAGGTATGAATAGGTTTAGGATATGTCATACTCCGTTGTTTTTTACCAAAGAATTCCAGAATAAGAGGGATGATGGTACCTCTCCTTCGTTGTGGCGGTAGAATGTTAGGAAGGATATTTGGTAAGACTGCAGAGTTTTGGTAGTCAATGTTCTTGCTACAGTTTCTTTTTAGGCGTATAAATTGACTGAAAGGCAGGTTGTCTCTGAGTGGTTTTGGGTGGTAACTTTTGTATGATAGAAGGCTATTTTTAGCTGTAGGTTTTGTGTATGTTTTGGTTTGGAGGGTCCTCTCATCATTGAAGATTGTCAGGTCCAGAAAGTCAAGGTGGTTATTGCTGGATGTATATGTAAATTTTAACCAGGGGTCCAAAGTGTTCAGCCATGACATGAATTCTGTGAGATCTTGTTCAATGTTCCATATTAGTAAAATGTCGTCAATATATCTCTTCCAGTATATAATACTGGAAGAGAAAGTGTTAGTTTCATTGAAGACAAATTGTGTCTCGAATTGGCTCACGTAGAGTCCTGCCACCAAAGGCGCAAAAGCACTACCCATGGAGGTACCATGGGTTTGGAGATACAGTTTGTTATCGTATTCAAAAAAAAATTCTTTGAGCGCCAACTTACAACATTCCAAAATGAAATGCCTCGGTGTATTTTACTTCCAATCCTCCGCGTATAGGACGTCCTCCAACATCTGTAGCGTTTCATCTTGGGGAAGACTTGTGAATAGGGACTCCACATCTAAGCCCACTAGGAGCATTGTCTCTGGGTCGAAAGGCATGTCTGAGATCTGTATCAGGAGGTCTCTTGTATCTTTCCGATACGTTTGTGTTTTTTGAACCAGTGGTTTTAAAAATTCATCTGCGAATTTCGAAAGTGGCTCGAGTACTGACCCAATTCCGGACACTATTGGGCGTCCTGGTGGCGGTGTCCTGTTCTTGTGAGTTTTCGGGAGCGAATAAAAGTACGGAGTAATTGGCTCTCTTGTCATCAAAAATTCAGCTTGTTTTTTTGTTATCCACCTTTTCGTTTCTGCCTCGTATATCATGATGGATATGGTGTTTCGGAGTCTCTCGGTGGGATCTACTGTAATTCTCTGGTAGAATCTGGTGTCAGAGAGGAGTGTCAAACACTGTTGGTTGTAGCCCAATTTATTCAAGATTACTGTGCCTCCGCCTTTGTCCGCCGGTTTTATCACCAGTTCATCATTTTTACTCAGGTCCTCAAGTGCTAGGCGTTCTTTTTTTGTCAAATTTTGGAAAGCCTTAGCCCCATTCTTGTCCATGGTATCTATTCCTTTCAGGAGAGCTTGTTCGAAAGTGTGGAGCTCTGGGGGAACACTGCATGATGGTGGGTTGAAAGTAGATTTCCTGCGAAGGGTGGTATCACCCTCTTGTTGTTGGGTAGGGGTATTGCTGAAGTATGCCTTGAGTTTCAGAGTTCTGCAGAATTCAGCTAGTTCACTCTTGATTTTGAATGCATCCATTTTAGGGGTCGGAACATATCCCAATCCTTTATTGAGGACAGATATTTGGTCATCATCAAGCTCCACGCCTGAAAGATTGACGATCAGTGATTGTTCTTGCTGGTGGAGGGTTGTGCTGCTGCCATGCTCCGTGTTAGGACGTTCCTTTGTTGGTCTTTCCAGGTTAGTGACTTTCTTTTTCCACGGGGCTGTGGGCGGCCTCGGGATAAAAAGAGGTTGCTCTTGTTGATGTATGTTGTGGTGTCCCGGCATTGGTTGCTCCATCATTTGGGGCATCTGTCGCATCCCTTGCTGGAAAGGGTCTGCCCAGCCTCCATAATGTGGGACAAATGGTTGGTAGAATGGCATGTTGAAGCCAGAGTGGTATGGGCGTTGCCATCTGTTTCCCCTTCTTGGGCGTTGGAATCGAAAGTTGCTGCGACCTCTAGTAGGGGTATAATCATCTGAACTATTAAAGGAATTGTTAGAGGAATTTTTGCCAGTAGATTCATTGTCTGAGTCTACATCTGGAAGGACATAATCATCTTTTATGTATGGATGCATTTTTTCTTGGCTAAATTTCTTAAGGTCTTTTCCAAGCTTTTGTACTTTACTCTGCATAAGGAACTCTTGTGTTTCTTCCATTTCCTTATTTATTTCATCCAATCTCTTTTTGTATATTTGTGGATTCATACCCTTTTTCAGTTCATTTTCACAGGCTTGTATTTCCAAAAGCAGGGCTTCTGAAAGGCGTCTTGCCGTCTTGACTATTAAGACCAAGTAGTCTAGAGTACATTTCCACGAGATGGAGGACCAGTCCTTGCGGAATGCCAGGTCGTGAAGAAAAATTCTAGGTGCATTTCCTACCCAGAGACCTCTGGGGGCTATTTTGGACCTTAAGTATTCTGTCATTATGATTCCATGAATCGCAGTTCTTATTTGGTTTCTCTTTTTCTCTGTTAGAGTTTCCCAATCGTCTGTTTGGGATAGGGCTTCTGTTAGGTCTGTGTTTTTAAGAAGAGGCTGAGCCGCCAACAGTTCATCAATATCACTGGCATCGAAGCTTAAACCCACAATTCCTTCCATTATTGTAGATATTGAAGTTTCTCGGAACTTCTTAAGTACTTCTAATATCCCCCAGCTGTGCACTGCTTATGTAACAGTTAATCAACAGGGAGGGATGAGGAAATTGTGTGTCCGTTTCTTTCCCCAAGGTAATATATGCTTTAATCAACAAGAAAATGGGCACTTGTAACACTGCTTGACCTTTGGTTCAGTGTAAATAAGGAAACCCTCAAAGAAATCAATGTTCGATGGAGTTGCGGTATATATGTTTCATCCACCCCACATTGAAATTCCGGCAGTTATCATAGGGTTATTCCTATTTGTGTGAACTGCTTGCCTCATCCAGAGGCACCTCCAGTCTCGAGTGCAGTGTCCAGAGACAAAAGGATTTCCCACAGAGAGGGGTGAAAGAAAATAAAGAGTTCTTTAAAAATGGAAAAAATACCCTATAGTTTTATTTCGAGGCAGATCTCCATTGATTAAAATGATTGGTATACTATGCGAGGGCCAAGTTACTGGGCCAGATAGTATTGCAAAAAGGTTGTCGACATGTTTCAGCTCCTTGGGCCAGACGGTCTATGGAGCTTTCGTCAGGACTTACAAACAGAAGAGAGACATACAATTTACACATAAAGTTCTACTCACACTACTTGTGCGGTAATCCATTTCTCATAAAGTTTTTATGGAAAAAATGCTCTTCACAATCTAGAAGAAATAAAGAATTAGGCATATTGGTGCGCCAGACCCGAGAGTGGTGGTAAATGGCCTGGCACACCTTCTCCCACCGCTTCCGGCACTCCCGGATCCCGTACCCGCTACCGATCTTGCCGCCTGCTATGATGGTCCTGGGGAAGCGGCGCTGAACATAAAAAATGAGTTGGCCCACCTCCTCCGGGCTAAAGATCTCCCTGGGTACGACCTGCTCCCCCCTCAAACACCCGCACAGGAGCCGGACACAGGGTGCGGGACCCTTCCCCTTCTCGGGATGCTTCCCGGCTCCCTTCACCATGGTCTGGGCGGAAAGGAATAAAGAAAATAGAATGGGGAAGAGAAGAAAAGAAAAGAGTTTAAAATTAACCAAAAGTAGCAGTAAACATAAAAATATAGGGCTAGAAAAATAGAGGGATAGATAATAAGTAAAATAGATTAAAAAAAACTTCAAACAAGCAAAGGATGGCAGAGATTTAGAGAGGATACAAAGACCATGCCCAGAACCATAGCAATGAATGAGAAACAAGATGGCCGCGCCAGTTCACGACCGCGTGGGTAAGTTCGCGCGAGATTTTCCTCGCGAACACTCGCGAAATTGTACTGGCGAGCCGCACACTTTGCGAGATTACACTTCGCGCCCGGAAACGGAAATACATCATGCAAACAAGATGGCCGCACCCTTGAACGACCGCGAGGGTAACTTCGCACCTTGCGCTACAAGCGGCTCGCGAAAACGCACAAAACCTTGCGAACTAACAGGCCTGAAAAAACAAATCGCATATTCGCACGAATTCGCGGCTTCCGAATCCGATCTTGCGCATGTTCGCGCCCCGCGAATCCCGCGAAATTGCAGAAAAACGAGTTTTGCAAAACTGAAAGCACTCGGCAGGTGCAAGAGTTCAAACTCATTATTAGTAACCATTCCCTGTAGTGCTTCCTGACTGGGGCCCCTCCAGAGTTCAGTTGCTAGTTGCAACAATTGTATGACCCTGCTCTGACCCTCACAGCAGGCTCATAGAATAGCTACAAGTAGGCCACAAAGGTCCTGGAAAAAAATTGCACTGCAACAGAAAGCAAATGACTGATAAGGAAGCAGGTGCCAGACCTGGAATTTTAAAAGTGACACATTAATAAACTAACCCCATATTAATTCATGTCAGTTGAACCAGGGCAGGTGTGCTTGCTTCCCCCCCCCCCCCATAATCTACAGTGATGATGAACCAGAGGGTGGCATTGATATAACAGAGGGTGGCATGGGTGAAACAGAGGGTGGCAGTGGTGAAACAGAGGGTGCTGGGAACCTGTGATGATGAACCAGACGTAGAAACAACATAGTCGCGACCGTTGCGAGCCGACAAGTAAGTTCGCAATTGCGAACTGGTAGCAAACCCTCGCAAACTGGCAGAAACCCTTGCGAACACAAAAAAAAATTCCGCAAATTCATGAGAATTCGCGGATTTTGCGGATTGCGAGTTCGCAAATTCGCAAAATTCGCGAACGCCAGATTCGCAAAATTCGCCCATGCTTAATAAGGATATTCAAGCTGATACGAAACTAAGACTGGATGGCATAATATAGCCTATAGATGAAAATGAACAATTGTTACTTACCTGTAAACAGGTGGTTCTCCAGTATTGGTGTCTTTCATAGATTCACATGCTTGAATATTCCCCGTCGTCGAAGTGGGAGTCCCACGGTAAATAAAATAGCAATAATGCTAAATATATATATATATATATATATATATATATATATATATATATATATATATATATATATATATATATATATATATATATAAAAACATAATACATGATAAAGAAGAGGAAATACAACTGAAATCCTCTAAAAACGATTCCTACATAGGAATGCATGGTAAAGAGAAAAAACTACTTGTAACACATTCAGTGTCATTATGTTAGTCCAAATTACAGCCAATCAGGCGCCAGCACCCTCTAGGACTTTCTCCTCAGAAGCTCAAGCCCTCAGATTTTCGTAGCACAAAGTAACCAAGAGTGTATGAGGAGAAGAGAGCCTCTGAGGGGAGGCGGGTGGGTCGCATGTGAATCTATGAAAGACACCAATACTGGAGAACCACCTGTTTACAGGTAAGTAACAATTGTTCTTCTCCAGTATTAGGGTTGTCTTTCATAGATTCACATGCTTGAATAGAATAGAAAGCAGTACCCTCCGAGAACTGAGATTGCTAGGCACATATATGGAAAAAGCCAAATCTTTAATAATAATAATACAGTCATGTAAAACATCATAGCAATCACAGCAAAACACTAAGGAGGGCGGAACAGAGGCTCACCTTACTGAAAAAGATGGCGAAGCACTGCCTGTCCCACTGCTGTATCCGCTTCATTGATGGCATCCAAACAGTAATGCTTGGTGAAAATGTGCCTGCTGGACCATGTCGCTGCACGGCAAATCTGATGAAGAGGCACACCAGCAAACAAGGCGGTGGATGAAGACATCGCCCTCGTAGAATGAGCCCTCACTAAAGACTGCAATGGTTTACCAGCTTGATGGTGGCAGAAGGCAATGGCTGAAGAAAGCCTCCGGGCAATTGTTGGTTTGGAAATTGGATGTCCCTTACGCAGCCGTCCGTAAGCAATGAACAGTTGGTCGGACTTGCGTAAGGAAGTAGTTCTGGCAATGTAACATTTAAGGCATCGTTTGATGTCTAAAGAATGTAAGCGCTGCTCCGCCGGAGACCTTGGGTCCGGAAAGAAAGTTTTTAGCAACACATGTTCATTCAAATGAAAATCCGTAGGTACTTTAGGTAGGAAAGAGGGGTTGGTGCGGAGCGCCACTCCGTTAGATTTGAACTGAAGATAAGGCGGCTTGATAGTGAAAGTGTGAAGGTCGCTCACGCGACGAGATGAGGTCAAAGCCAAAAGTAGCGCAACCTTCCAGGTGAGGAATTTGATATCCGCTTTATGGATAGGTTCAAATGGTGACTTCATAAGTTGAGATAGTACAACATTGAGGTTTCAAGATGGAGGAGGGTGCCGAACAGGTGGGAACTTGCGGAAAAGCCCTTTGAAGAATTGACAAATGATTCTGGACGAACAGAGGGAAGAAGAGCCATCATGTCGGAAACAAGATATTGCAGCTAAGAAAACTCTCAGGGTAGCATGAGAGAGTCCTGACTGAGCGAGGCTTAAGAATGAAAGAAGCTGCTCTGGAGTGGAATGGATGGGATGGACATTGGCTGCCGTGCACCAATGACAGAATCTCTTCCACTTGAGTTTGTAAGTCTTGATGGTAGACGGAGCCCTAGCATGAGCCAGGATGTCTCTGCATTCCTGAGATATGGTCAAATCTGCGAATTCAAGGTGCTCAGGTTCCATGCCCACAATTGTAGCGTGGAGGGGTCCGGAAGGCACACTAGGCCCCTGTCCATTGATAGGAGGTCTGGACGAGGACGTAGAGGAATGGGCTCGCACTGGGACAGCAGAAGCAGTTCCGAAAACCATGCCTGTCTGGGCCAACGAGGTGCGATCAACA
This sequence comes from Lissotriton vulgaris, assembly GCF_964263255.1. Classification (NCBI taxonomy): domain Eukaryota; kingdom Metazoa; phylum Chordata; class Amphibia; order Caudata; family Salamandridae; genus Lissotriton; species Lissotriton vulgaris. The sequence goes on from NC_141697.1 coordinate 592,133,795, forward strand.
GGATGTGGCAGGGCTGTCTCCGCATCTTCCACAGCACCCGCGGTACTAATGGAATCGGCGGAAAAGCGTAAGCGAATAGATCGCACCAGTCGATCAAAAGGGCATTCCCGCAGGACCCAGGGTGGGGATGCCAACTTGCATAAGACGGGCATTTCCGATTCTCCGGTGTTGCAAAGAGGTCTAGATCTGGGTGACCCCACTGGCGAAACACAAGATCTAGAGTCGGTTGGTGCAGTTCCCATTCGTGTGTTGAGGAAGTGGACCTGCTCAGAGAGTCCGCCAGGAGGTTGGACACGCCCGGCAGGTGGACGGCTGACTAGGTGATGTGATGGCGGAGAGCCCAATCCCAGATCGACTGGGCCAAGTGAGACAGATGTGGAGACTTGCTTCCTCCCTGTTTGTTCACGTAGTGCAAACTGGTGGTATTGTCTGCTTGGATAAGCACTGACTCCCCGTAAACTACAGGGAGGAATGAATTGAGCGCTAGGAAGATCGCCATCAACTCTAGCCTGTTGATATGCCACAAGCGTTGGGGCGGAGTCCACTTGCCTTTTATGGATAGGCGCTGGAGATGAGCACACCACCCCTCCAGGGAGGCGTCCGTCGTCAGCGTAAGATCTGGTGCGTGAACGAGGAAGGACGTTCCCGTTTCTAGATTTGTTGGCTGCGCCCACCAAAGCAAGCTCTTTCTCATGCGGGCTGTGACTGCACTGTTGATTGACCCGGAGACCTGACGCCACTGTAATTCCAGTTCTTCCAGAATGGGACGGGTGCGCAACCTGCAGTTTGGGATCAGTGCGATACAAGATGAAGCCATTCCCAAGAATGACTTTAACGTTCGAACAGAAACTGACTGTTTTCTTCGAATGAGGGAGACCAGACGAAGGATCTTATGACGTCGCTCGTTCGAGACGAACGCTTTTGAGAGCTTCGTGTCTAGGATCGCTCCCAAGAAGGTTCTGGTTTGCAGAGGCGCAAACTGTGACTTTTCGACGTTGATGGTCAACCCCAGGGACTGAAACACCTGCTGGCAAAGGCGAGTGTCCTGACACAGCTGATGGTGGGATTGAGACTTGAGAAGGCAATCGTCCAAATATGCAAAGATTTGAACGCCTTGTAGACACAGGTGAGCCACCACAGGGGCCAGTACCTTCGTGAACACACGAGGAGCTGATCGCAGCCCAAAGGGCAGAACTTTGAACTGAAAATGCATTGGTCCCACCTTGAAACGCAGGTACTGGCGATGTTGTTGAATAATTGGGACATGAAAGTATGCGTCTTGAAGATCTATGGTGGTCATGAAATCCTCGCTGGATAGAAGGCGCAGGATTTCCAGTAACGTCAGCATGCGGAACGATTGGGACTTTAGGAACTGGTTGAGAGCCCTCAAATCCAGAATGGGTCGCCAATCTCCGGTCTTCTTGAGTATGAGGAAGAATCAAGAGTAAAACCCCTCTCCTCTTTGATGTTTCGGGACCACTTTGACTGCACCTTTTAAAACAAGAAGACGGACCTGATGGTAAAGCTCCTCGAGATGTGGAGGAGGCGGGCCAAGAGGTGGAGTACAAGGAGGAATCTCTACAAACTCTAGGGTATGACCCCGTCATACAATGTCCAAAACCCAGCGGTCCGAGTTGATCGAGGTCCACTGAGAATAAAACAGAGAGATTCGACCTCCAACACTTTGAGGGTGACAAAAGTCATTGGCGCTTAGGATTGGATCCACGATAAGAGGACTTTCCTCTGTAGGGTCTGGAGGGCTGCTGACGAGATTGCTGAGTGGGTGTGTAACGTTGGCCGCTCTGATTGTAGGAGCGGAATTGTTGCCCACCTCGAACATTGGAAGAAGTGCTGCGTCCGCGCGCACCTCGAAAGGACTGCTTCCGAAATTGCAACGTGCCCAAAGACTTTGCTGTATCAGTGTCTTTCTTAATGTACTCCAGGGCGTCATCGATATGGGATCCGAATAGCGATTCCCCATCATACGGCATATCCAGTATTTTGGATTGGACTTCCTGCCGGAAGGAGGTGGATGTTAACCAACCCTGTCGTCGGAGTGCAGCCGCACTTGCAAGCAGACGGAAACCTGTGTTAGCAATATCGACTGCGCAGTCGATCATTTCTTCCGACTCTCTCTGACCATCGCGAAGAATCTGCTGAGCGTCCGCCTTGGAAGCATCAGGTATGAGTTCCATCAAAGCTGAAATGTCTGACCACATCTGCCGGTCATAACGTCCCAAGATGGCTAAGGCATTGGCTGCCCGGACAGACGAGGAAGCCATCGTTGAAAACTTGCGGCCAATAGCATCTAGCCATCGACCCTCCCTATCTGGAGGGGCTGTGTTTGGAGACACTGGGTTCCGGGCTCGACGCTGTGCGGCCTGAGTCACTACAGAGTCCGGCTTAGGGTGAGAAATCAGGCAAGCCGGAGAACCAGTTGGGGCCTTGTATTTTTTCTCAAGGCGCGGTATCTGAGCAGGTAAGGAGTTTGGAGCATTCATGAGTTTAATTCCCGCCTTCCAAACAAAATCGATGATTGGAATGTGCGGACCTGCTTATAAGGTTTATCTTTAAAATCATAAAGGAAACAGTCCTCCTCACGTTGTGATCTTGGTAATTTGAAACGCTGAGCTGCTTTATCCATTAAAAGATGGAAACTGGCGATATCTACAGGAGGTGATTCACCAGAGTTCCCTGGCTGAGGCGAGGGCGTCTGTGCCCGATAATTGTCCCATTCAGCCATATCCTGGTCACCTGCGCCATCGTCCGAATTGTCAGGGACCTCTCCGTCCTCACGCTCTGGGACCGCCTCATCATCCGCATCCTGCGGATAAACCGTTGTATGGATTCTAATTGACGTCCGAACCTGAGACGAAGTTGTAGGTGGTAACATAGGGGGCAGAGAAGGTGGAGGCAGTGCCACGGGAGCCGGAGATGGTGCAGGTGTACTCTGTGGCGTTGCTGGGAAACGGCGGTTGTAATCATCCAGCATATGTTGGAGATTTGAGATTAAAGTTAAAGGAATGGTAGCCATAGGAACTTGGACCAGCTGTTCCTCAGGTTGAGACTGCTGGTCTCCGTCATCTTCGTCAGAATCAGAGTCCTGACATTTAATTTTTAAATCAGAGGGACTATGCGCCGCCCCAAACGTGTCCCCTTCATGTTCTGAGTCAGTGTCATGCTCAGAGGTAGTGGCAAAAATTGGAGAAGGTGGTTGCGGCTCTGGATCAGAGATCTGCTGGCACAGAGCCTTATTGCGACGATGAGAAGATTCTGAAGTCTTCAAAGGCACTAACGGCAAAGCGGCAAAGGAAAGTGGTGCCACCGTCGACGGTGCTGTCGTCGTTAACGTCGACGATACTGACTTGGTCGTCGACGAAGATAATTTTGGAGAAGTCATCGTCGACGGTTTGGCCGTTGACGGAGTTGTCGTCAGGGTCACTGTCGATGGGCGATCCGCTGTAGACGAAGTCGTCGACGATGCAGTCGCCGACGGAACATTCGTCGACGCCGGTAGAACCTCCGTAGACAGAGTCTTCGAAGACGAGGCTTTGGTCGACGATGTCTTCGTCGACGAGCCCTTGGTCGATGGTGTCTTCGTCGACGAGACCTTGGTCGACGGAGTCCTCGTAGACGACGACGAAGATTTCTTCGATACTTTCGTCGATGAGGATTCTTTCTTCTTCGTCGACGAGAAGATGGGAATCGTCGACGGAACAGGCTTAGAAGGCAATGAAACCCTCGTCGACGTGTATGCTGTCGACGAGACCGTCGTCGACGAAGTAAAAGCTGATGTTGTTGTTAGCGTTGTCGTCGAAGATGCAGATAATGCCGTTCTCGTCTTCGGAACGCTCATATTTATTTATTTATTTTATATTCTTCTATAGCGCCTGAATAGACCCCCGAAGGGGTATCTCCGCGCTTTGCCAGTAAGAATATCCTCAGATGGTTTATAGTTAGATAAAATGGTACATATTAACAGAGGGGGATCAGTTACTGGGGAATAGGTGTGTTTTTAAGACCTTTCGGAAGGTCAGATGACTGGTGAGTGATCTCATCTCGAGAGGTAAGGAATTCCAAAGCTTTGGTCCTAGATGGGCTAGTGCTCGCCCTCCTTGTCTGGACTTTTTTATTCTAGGCACCTGCAGAAGCTGCTGGTTGACTGAGCGCAGGGTTCGTCCAGGGGCATATGGCTGGAAGATTTTGGCTAGATATTTTGGACCTTCGCCTATCACACTTTTGTGAATAGTGCACAGGGTCTTAAACTGCACTCGCTTCCTCACTGGTAACCAGTGGAGCCTAGTCAGCAGCGGGAGGGAGGGAGTCCTGGGGGGAGCATTAAGGACTACCCTTGCTGCCGTGTTTTGGATCACCTGTAACTTTTTAAACTGCCCTTCATTTGCTCCTAATAGAAGGCCGTTACAGTAATCCACTCTGCTGATGACTAATGCCTGCACAAGTGTTTTCCTGTGGCAGTCTGGCAGATAGGGAAACACTCTCCTTAGCATTCCAATGGCTCGAAAACAGGTACTAGCCACCTGATTTACGTGGTCCTTGAAAGTGAGTGTCTAATAGCACTCCAAGATTTTTCACCGTGCCTTTAGGGCTAGGAACAGGACCCAATTCCAAGGGCCACCATTCAGGTGTCCAGTGTGCTGCTGCTTGTCCAAACAACATGACCTCCGTTTTCCCTATGTTGCATTGGAGACAGTTTGATGACATCCATGCAGATATTGCTCTCATTCCCTCTGCAAAAGATCTTTTTATTGCAGGTGTAAGGTCTTTAAAGGGAAAGAGGAGTTGGGTGTCGTCGGCGTACGACACCGGAGTAAACCCAAATGATCTTGCTAGGTTGGCCAAGGGAGCCACATACACGTTGAAAAGTGTCGGGCTTAAGCAAGAACCCTGTGGCACTCCCTTATTGAGCTCCCTATAGATAGATTTGTGGGAGCCCAGCCTAATCTCTTGAGAGCGGCCTGACAGAAAGCTTTCCATCCATGACAGAGCCACACCTTCCAGTCCTACGTCCTTTAATCGCTCAAGAAGCACTTTGTGAGACACCGTATCAAAAGCGGCGGAGAGGTCCAACAGCACCAGAATCATAGAGCTGCCTTCATCCAGTGCCATTCTGATGTTATTGGTCACTGTTTGAAGGGCTGATTCGGTGCTGTGGTTCGGCCTGAAACCAGATTGTGAATAGTCCAGGCCCTCCGTCGCTTCGAGATGTTGTGACAGATAGGTGTTCACATGCTTCTCAGCTATCTTGCTGATGTATGGCAGGAGTGAAATGGGACGCAGGTTGGAAAGGTTGGTCCATGGGGATGCCGCTTTCTTACGTATTGGGTTTACCACCGCCCTTTTCCAATCTGCTGGGACTCGTCCTTTAATGAGGGAGATGTTAATGACATTCTGTATGAGAGGCCCCAGGAGAGAGATCAAAGGGGGAACCATCTTGGCAGGGAGGAGGTCATTTGGAGATCCTGATTTGATATGAGTAATGAGATGAGGGAGCTCTGTACTTTCAATTAGAGGAAAGGATGATAGTGGATGTACGTTATCCTTAAGCAGGGTTGGGGATGTGAACTTGTTGGTGTCACTCGTGCTGTTATTGGCAGCCACTATTTTTTCATATATAGTGTTTATTTTACTCTCGAAGAAAGACGATATCTCGTCGCATAAGGTCTGTGAGAACTCATCAGAGCTCTCACATGCGGCGGGTTTAACAAAGTTTTGAAGGATTTTAAAAAGCTCCTTGGGACAGTTGGCAGCTTCTTCTAGCTGTTGCATAAGGCGATTTTTCCTAGCCTGCTTGATGTTTTTATAATATTTTAATTGAGCATGAAGAAAAACCGCTCGAGTCTCCTTGGTCTTATGTTTCCTCCATTTTTTCTCTGCTCGCCTACATTTCTGTTTTTCCTCCCTTAACTCCTGAGTATACCAGCTTTCTTGTTTAGAGGAGGGATACTCTTTGTATAGTTTTAGAGGGGCCAGGATATCAATGGCTCGCTTGATTGAGCCAGTGAATTTTGCCAATGCTGTATCTACTGTGTCTTCTGCTAGTATGGTGGGTTGTACCCAAATTTCCTGTAAATTACTTAAGGAAATTTTATGCCATTGGCGGCGCCAAGTGGGAGGGGAAGGTGCTTTATTAGTAGGTCTTTTGAGAGTTGAGAGTTGGATTTCTAAAAGGAAGTTGTCTGTCCATAGAATCTCTCTTGCTGGGAAGCAGGTGAGCTTGGAACAGTTGGAAAGGACTAGGTCCAGCGTGTGGCCACCCCTGTGCGTGGGTCCATTGTTTTTTAACTCTAGACCTAGGTTTGAAAGGTCCGTGATAAGGGAGTGGGATTCAGGTAATGTTGGTTGGTCTACGTGGATGTTAAAATCCCCTAGAAGAATAAAGTCTTCATTGGATTTAAGTTGGGGGGCTAGCAGTTCTTGGAGAATGAGCGGGAAATCTGGGTTTGGTCCTGGGGGACGGTAAACCAGAGCTCCTTTCCAGAATGTGTGGCTAGTTAGGTCAATTTTAAAAAACATAATTTCTAGTTGTAAACTTTGATGTTGTGCAAGTATGGTGACCTTTAAATCGTCCTTATGTATGATTGCTAGGCCACCGCCTGTCTTCCCTTCTCTGTCTAGATGTTTAAGCTTATATCCGATTGGGATCCCCATTGTTACAGCTGTAATAGTGTGGGGCTTCATCCATGTTTCAGTGACAAAACATATGTCCGGCTGGATAGAATTTACCAGATCCCATACCTCATGCTGATGTTTAGGCAGGGATCGCACGTTTAGAAGGAAAGACTTCAGCCCTACTACAGGAGCTTCTGCTTCAGACGGAATGTTGTTGCTGAGCGTTCAGCGGTGACATTCTAAACATGAGAAGGCTCCCTCAACAGTATGCCACGGTATTCTTGTGCAGCATACGGAAGGCGGTTTTAAGTCTAATAGGGAATAAGCGGTATAGGTGGTAAGATGTGGCCTCGTACCTATTCGAGATGAAAGTGAGGGAGCATTGTCCATGGCCCCTGTGCCCCGTCCTGCCGCAGACGGGCAGCTCTTTGGCCGGTTTTCGGCGGGGCTGCGCGCGATCGCTGCGCGCTCGAAAAGGCGCGAGGGCTATATAGCACTGTGTGGGTCCACTAGAGCGCTAACCGCTCCCAGTGGAATTGGAAGTGAGTCAAATGCCTACCACCCCCTTGCTACCGTGGGAGGCGGCAACCAGCGCTGTGACCAACCGTGGAACACACGAGTATGGCTGGAGGCAGTGCTGCTTCAAAGTGAGTGCGTGTAGTGCGAGTAATGCGCTCCAATTTTAAAAATTACACTCTTTAAAATGCAATGCTGATTCCGATTAAAATGATGCCACAATTCAAATTAAGATGATACCATTACTTTCACGATCTCTTTTATCGAGGCAACCGGCAAGCGGGTTGGAGACACTGTCACCGTCTCCTTCCCGCAGCGAGCTCCCCCAGCGCTCTGCCTATATAGCACTGTGTGGGTCCACTAGAGCGCTAACCGCTCCCAGTGGAACCGGAAGTGAGTCAAATGCCTACCACCCCCTTGCTACCGTGGGAGGCGGCAACCAGCGCTGTGACCAACCGTGGAACACACGAGTATGGCGGAACTTTAAGATGCGTGGAAACACCTCGAGAGGCAGCAGAAGACGCCTGAGAGCCAGGTCTCGTTGGCGTAGTGGTGGTAGGAGTGGCTGAAGACGCCACAGGAGCCAGAGGCATGGCCAATTTCATCTTTTTGAGGAAAGGAGATGGAAAATCCTGTACACTACCACGCTTGGAGGCTGCTGAAGAAAGTCCAGAATGAAAACTTTCTGCGTCTGACAGCGCAGAATCCTTGTCCTTTAGACGTTGAAGCCAAAGGAGAAGACGGCCTTCTCTGTCCTTTAAAGTCTTTGTAGAAAAAGTTCTACAGAACTTGCAACTGCCAGCCTCATGATCAGGGTATAAACAGTAGATACACTTCTGGTGGGGGTTCTATTCAAAAAGGCGCAGCTTCCCACAAGAAGAGCAAGGTCTGAATAAAGACTTCTTACTTGACATGTTGAGATAAACACTGGAACTAGAAGAGTAGAGCTGAAAAAATTGAGCAGAGCTCAGGGAGACTCCCTTCACACGACGTGCGGTAGAAAATCTGAGGGCTTGAGCTTCTGAGAAGGTTCTAGAGCATGGGTACTCACAAACTTTCTCTCAGGGGCCAAATTTACAGTGTGGTTTATGGCCAAGGGCCGCACTGGTGGGGGCGGGGCCAGTGGGGGGGGGGGCGAGGTCAGTGGGGGCGGGGCTAGAGGGGGGAAAATCACTACAGTTTCAAAACATTACTAGACAATGCTGGGGTTAGGTGTTGGGTTGTATTGGCAAGACATGGTATGCGGAAGAGTGGTTTGTGGCATGGAAGCAGGGGGAAGGAGCGTGGTTTCCCTTGAATTCTGACCCCTAGGGGTAGCAGTGATTCTCTGAGGGCAGGAGCGGGCACAAAAGAAGGTTTTGTTTCAGAGTGGAAATATGGCAGTAGTACATGTGGCCAATAGACAGTCTGCTAGGGATCAGCAGATGCCCAACCAAGCTGCTGCGCATCTTCCTGATTGGTTGTTTGACAAGAGGTAGCTTTCAAGGTGAGACATGTGCCAAGGGTAAAAGGTGGCATTACACATGATCTGTTCCATTCACAGTGGGTAAAGACTCCATGGGCTGCCAGAGGGCCGGACAAGGACAAGACAACTGTGCCGGCGGACATGGGGACCATAGGAGAAAAGGGATGCTTCCGCTGGTGGTGCAGGCTTGGCAGGATTGTTTATAGTGAGGGGGGGGAAAAACTGAAGTCAGAGGTTTGGAGTAGGGAGGAAAACAGTACGGTTGATCATGCAGTTCACCATGCTCTGTCCAGCACTGTACCTTTCGCACTTAGTAAATTTGCCCCCAGGTTTGAATCCCAGCCTTCCCTCAGCATCCTTCAATTATGAATAAATCACTTAATCTCTCTATGCATAAAAACAAAACAAAAATTGTAACGTAATCTACCTCTGTTGTAAAGAGCTCTAATGTCCAAACTCCAGCTTTGCACACTAATAAGGTGCAAAACAATAGTGCGTTTTTTTGGTTATTGTACTTTTTTTAAAGGATAATAATTTTTGGGTGTCATTTCCCCTATATATCGCTAGCTCCTTGTTTTCCTTCACCCTTGCAAACCATTTTGTAAGCATGCTGACAAACGCCAACCCCGAGCTAGAAAATACCCATTTTCTTAGGTGCAGAGGGCGCTTGGCCTGCAGCTCCTGCCTCACTATGCAGCTGGAGCATGTAGCAGCACTTGCTGACACACGCACACAGCAGCATCACCAGTCAGATAACAACCCGCATGACAAAAGAGGTAGGGCATATCTCCTGCAGTGGTGTATTCCCCAGACAAGGCTGTATATAGAGGCAGGGTACCTCCTGGACCACACAAATACACGGATGCTAAAGTCTTATCAAAAATGTGCTAAAGGTAAATAAAAAGTGTGCATTGCCTGTACAGGTACCAAGGATAGAAACTGCAGCACAAACAGAAATCTATCGGAAGAATTACCAGTTCTGTTCTTTGAACGAAAGATGAAAATGGCAGGCTTTTGTGTAGCAGCATGGGCTCACATAATCATGAAGTGAAGAGGCTCCGGTGGAGAGGAGAGGTCATCCTGAGGCAGTGAAGAGGCTCTGGGGCAAGAAAAGGCTGCAGGCGGAAGAGAAGAGGCTGCGGGCGGGGAGAGAACGTCGCCAAAAGGCCCTTTAAAAGTCAGCTGCCTGTGAAAGCGCTTACAGCTGACTTTTAAAGGGCCTGTGCTTCCCGCAGGTGCTGTGCATGACATCAGAGGCGGGAAAAATCAGAGGCCAGGCCCAGCAGTAAACAGAGAAGATGGCTGCAGGAGCATACTTAGTGAATATGCATTGAAAACGTAATCACTACGTATGCTCCTGCGGCCATCTTCTCTCTTTACTCGTAGGAAATGCAAGGCAAGGTCTGCGGGCCACCAGTGAAGGCTTGCCGGGCCGCTGGCGGCCCGCGGGCCGTACTATGAGTACCCCTGTTCTAGAGGGTCCTGGCGCCTGATTGGCTGTAATTTGGACTAACATAATGACACTAATGTGTTACAAGTAGTTTTTTCTCTTTACCATGCATTCCTATGTAGGAATCGTTTTTAGAGGATTTCAGTTGTATTTCCTCTTCTTTATCATGTATTATGTTTTTATATATATATTTATATATATTTAGCATTATTGCTATTTTATTTACAGTGGGACTCCCACTTCGACGACGGGGAATATTCAAGCATGTGAATCTATGAAAGACACCGCTAATACTGGAGAACATGTGATAGGGCCTGATATTAGCGGTCCTACAATGAACAAGACCAAACTAGATGCATGCCCTGGTTAGATCGTATAAATTCTGGTAATACTTGAGAATTCTCTAATTAATGAATAGAGCTCATTGTGGTAAAAAAGGCAGTATATTATCGTTAAGATAGAGAGTCAAGCAGTCCATTTGAGTAGTCATTACATATAGGAAAACCTAAATATTACCTGTAATATCAGGAAGAAGGATATAGGTCGAAACTGTAAGATATAGTGCTTAGATGTCCAATAGTACGACTTTTTATAAACTGTAAATAATAAAGAAAAGGAATAATGTAGAATTAGTAATCTTGTGCAAAAGATCACGAATATACACTGTTCTGATTTAAAAAGAAAAAAGATAGTAGCATATTATTAATATAGTGTACCAAACTACGAATGTGCACTGTCCTGGCTCATAGCAGATAAGGTTAATGAAAAGGCTGGAAGGAGATTGAATATAATGCCAGCAGATTGCAAAAAAGGGGGGTCTAACTAATGTATGGCAAAACAGCATTGTAAAATATGCGAATTACCTGAATAGACGAAAAACTATGCCATAATCTTGCACGGAATGGAAGTTTTCAACATGAAGCGAAATCTACTTTAAAGAGTCACAGGTGTGAGGATCCTAGATGTAAACAATATAATAAAAAGTATATGAATGACTTACCTTGTTTAAATATGCAATCACTGCCCTGCTCGGACACTCATCTACGTCCCACGCTTGGTTGCCCGGCTTACAGCTGTGGTTCCAGTGGTTGAAAGTAGGGAGATGACTGGGCAGGTCGAGTGCCCCTAGCGGTCCTATCCCACTACAGGGCAAACCCCTGACCCCCCCCCATTTCTTTGGTTAGGAAATTTCTGTACTAAGATGTGGGTTGTTTCGAGGGGTGGGAACCTAATGCCCGGCAAGTTGGGGACGCCGGTGTGGGAGGCGGGACGATATGTTGTGCAATTACATTAATGTGTGCCAAAGGGATGATAGTACCTAAGCACACACGAAGTCTAGTATATCAAACGTATTGTTATGTGCTAATGGGGGGTCACTACTCACTCATCAAGTGATATGTAGCATGCACTGGTATGGGTTCCACGAGTGAGACGCGGGCACTGTGAACCATCAAGATAACCTCATGGAATATACGGGGCCTCAACGACCCCAGGAAGCGCAGGCAGATATTAGGGTACCTGGACAGACACAGGATTGCCATTGCCCTCCTACAGGAGACGCATCTGGCACCCAGCAACACCACACACTTTGCATCCAGATTGGTTACGTGCCAAACTTTTTCCTCCTACTCTAGCTACTCTAGAGGAGTTACCATTTTGATTAAACGTGGGGTAGCTTTCACGCCTAGGGGAATGGACACTGACGCAGAGGGCAGATTCTGCTTGCTATGGGGCCGTCTGCACTCTTATGAAGTGTCGTTTGCCAACTATTATGGTCCTAATGTCGATATTCCTAATGCTCTTCTTCTATTGTGGGGGAAAATCCAGACGCTGGGCATCACATATGCCATCCTAGGGGGAGACTTCAATACTGCTCTGCGACCCCAAATGGACAGGTCCCGACCTCTCTCAGCACATTACACAGTCATGCAGAAGACATTGTGCGATATAGTGGATGGCAACAGCCTGATAGACGTCTGGAGATATGCACACCCCACTCTCGGGGAAGGCACGCACTACTCGACTATACATTCTACCTGGGCTCGCCTAGATTACGTCTTTATGTCGGCGGGTATGGCACATTGGCTGACTCAGGCGACCCACTTAGCCCGCACGTTCTCAGACCACTCCCCTGTCATCATAGAACTCCAAATTCCTCTAGATTGCGCCCCATATTTGAGCTGGTGGCTTAACCCCGCTCATCTTCGTGATGCGGTGTTCAAGGCAGAACTGGAGCAGGACATTCAGGATTTCTTTGACCGTAACCTGTCGTCTGTATCTAGCATCACGACAGTGTGGGAGGCTTTTAAAGTTACGGTGAGGGGCTGGTGTATTGCCAAAGGTGGTGGCATTCTTAAGTCCCTGCTAAACGACCTTCACACACTAGAAAACGAACTGCGCGAGCTGGAAGGCTCCCTTAATCAGAGTCCAGATGATGGTGTAGCCAAGACCCGCATGCGCGACAAGCTGACTGAATACGAAACGGTGGCGGATATGGAATGCAAATTTCGAGGGAAACCGCACACAGCACGTATTTATGGGAAGGGGGATCGTCCGGGGATGGCACTGGCAAACTCAATCAAACCCCCCAGGTTTGCCAACTACGTCACTGAAATACAAGATGCTCAGGGAACACATACAAGAATTTCCCATACCAGCTTCGTATTTTCCAAGAACACTATAGTGCACTATACTCCTCGCACAAAGGGGAGCCACTCGACCTGCCCACCTATTTTGAGGATGTGGCACTGGCTTGGGTAGGAGACACCCTGCAGAAATTCCTCAACTTGGAGTTGGAACTAGATGAGATCACAGAGGCTCTCATGTCGATGAAGTCTGGTAAGGCCCTGGGTTCCGACGGCCTTCCGATAGACTTTTATAAAACCTTTGCTCCCCTCTTGGCCCCTATTTAAAAAAAGGTTTTTTATGCAGCACTGGAGGAGGGCCGCCTCCCCAGCACTATGCGGGAGGCGCTTATAACTTCCCTGCTTAAACCCGGCAAACCCCCCACGCAATGCAACTCCTACCGCCCCCTGTCTTTACTAAACTGCGACACCAAACTATTGGTCATGGTTTTGGCTACGCGCCTCAATCTCCTGATGGAGCGACTGGTCCTGCCGGATTAGGCTGGATTTGTCCCGAACCGAGCAACCTCGCACAATTTGCGTACCCTACATGCGTGTGAAGGGGCCACGACCCCTACTTCAGCGAAGCCGCGCCTTCCCTCACGGTCCCGGCGCCCGCGGATCCGTCCATAGCAACCAGGACTCCACCCCTCTCTCCTTCGTTACAGGAACCAATCACGACGAGCGGGATCCCGGAAGGACTCCCCCGTGACCCCGGAAGTCCCTCCCACAGTCCAGAGGTGGAGCACGGAAAAGCCGGAACCGAATACAACAGGGCGTTCAAGCAGGAAGACTCGTGGACGGAGACAGCGTGCGGACAACCCCGGGAGCTGAGCAGTGAAGCGGAAGAAGAAGACGAAGTCTGGACGGAGGACTGGTGGAGTCCGGTGGAGGAAACCCCACGATCACAATGCGGTACTGCAGGACATCAATCCAAACTGCGAGGCAGTGGAGGTCTTCCTGGACGCCACCAAGGCCTTCGAATCGTTGGAGTGGGACTATCTGCTGGGTACACTGGAGTACATGGGGATGCCCTTCAGTTTCCTAGTTTGGGTGCGGCTACTGTATTATCAGCCAACAGCCACGGTACTGCTGAATGGAGCTAGGTCCACCCCATTTAACATTCATAGGGGTACACGCCAGGGATACCCACTATCCCCCATTTTTTTTGCGATAGCTATCGAACCTCTGGCTGTGAAACTCCGACAAAGCCACAACCATCGTGCTCTCATTTACCCTGCCTGACAGCTGCTCATCTCACTATACGCAGATGACATGACGCTATACATTAAGAAACCCCAGGAAAACCTGAATCCAGTGCTGCGTGAAATCATAAAATTTGGGGGCATCGCTGGTGTGCAAATTAACTGGGCTAATCCGCAATATTCCCGCTAACGGACAAAACGCAACGACACCAGCTTGACTACCCCCTTGTATGGGAACTTGAGGAATTGAAATATCTGGGCATACGAACCACTAGGCAGGGAGACACCATGATGCGAGCTAACTACGGAACGGCAATAGATAAAATCACTGATAGTATTACCAAATGGATACGTCTAACACTCTCAATGGCTGGTCGGATCGCCCTTACAAAGATGGTGCTACTGCCGAAATTATTGTACCTTTTTGTCAATATCCCGTACAACCCAGGGAGATTCTTCTTCCGCACACTAAGGACCCAACTAACAAGACTCATCTGGGGTGGGAAGTAAGCGCGCCTTAGCCTTGACACACTCATGCTGCCATACGCAAGGCAGGTTTGAGGTTTCCAACTTCGAGTGTTATTATGATTGTGCTCAGGCCCACTTCGCCATGTATTGGTTCCACCCGCCACCATATATGGCACATCTGGCGGTGGAAGATGTCCACATGACCCCAGTGGTAAAGACCGGCTATATATATATATATATATATATATATATATATATATATATATATATATATACATACACAGGTAGGAGCTAGGGAACGAGACCCGTCCACTGTAGATTGCACTGCAGCGGCTTGGTATCGCATAGCTCATGCCATGGACAGTCCGTTCTTATATTCACCCAGAATGCCACTGGCAAATGATCCCCGATTGCAGGTCACCTGTGAAGCGATTTGTCGTAAAATGCTGATAGAGCTGAAGTACAATTAGTGGGGAGATCTATATGTACAGGGGCGATTTCGCCCCATAGAACAGTTTTTTGGGGAACGAATACCCTCAATAATGGATACCTTCTTATATACTCGCCTCCGGCAGGTTGTTCAAGCAATTGCGCCCTCATTTCCAGAAGAGCCTGAACCCCTCGGGCCTCTACATGCCATGCTGCAAGTAGAGGCCCCACGTTATGTCATATCACTAGTTTATAAACACGTACAGAACACGACACGTACAACCTAGAATGGGATAAAGATCTTGACATACCACTGACAGATGAGCAATGGGAGACTAGTTGTACACAAACTAACACAATTACAGGCAACAATAGGCTAGGTCTCATACACAACAAATTTATACACCGCCTATACCATACCCCTATTAAATTACATAAGTTTCACTTACGTGAGACAGACCGCTGCCTACGCTGTGGTGAGGCTGGGGCTCATTTCATTCACCTGTCTTGGACTTGCCCTAAGGTTGCTGAATACTGGACGCTAGTTTTTGCTGGAATTTCTGACATGTTGGGAGTAGCCATACCTCTCTGCCCACTGAAAGCGCTGCTGAGATTGACACAAACCATTGTAACTGTGCATAAAAAGTTTTTGGCGATGAGTTTGCTATTGGCTAGAAGGTTGGTGGCTTGCAGGTGGGGGAGGGGACGAGCCCCAAAGTTTAAATGCTGGTTACTGACCATGGCCACGTGGGAAGATCAATCACACTCATATGCGGAGATGCTACCGCTGAGGTCACAGCCGAAAGACATCTGGGGGCCTTTAGCGTCCTACCTCCTTCGGCAGCAGGCAAATGAGGAAGAAGTGTCGGAAGAGGTGGAGGGTGAAGGTAATGGAAACTCTCAGCCCGCTACCTAGCGCTGCATCTTGGGAACGACAAATGCGCTACCATTCATCGCAAGATGCTCTACTGTACAAACTGCCTCGGGGGGTGCATCCACGATGCTGGGAAGCATGGGGTTCGTAATGAAACTGTGGCTCGAGAGTGAAGCGGTGTAAGACCTAATGGACAAAGCCAGATGGTGCCCGTGGCATGCCAGACTTGTCATACACGCTGTAAAGACCCTTTCACAGTAATTGCTATTGTTGCTGACTTCGGACTTAACACTTACCTTGTTACAATGTGCGCACTGTTTGGAGGGAGGGTGGGGAGGGTAATGTTTCTGTTCTTTATCTGAGTTCCTATTGACAAATGTAAGCTGCCATGCACGAGAAGATGCTACTATTTTGTATGAATATTTGATAGGACGTTGCCCGAATTCATTGCATTGATGTTTTGTGCTTTATACACAATAAAGGTTTTTGAAACTTTACAAAAAAAAGAAAACTATGTACGGAAGGCACAGCGATCAGGAACAGCATCGAAGGTAGCAGAGTAGGTTTCAATCATATTCATAGACTTCTGATATAAGGGCTCATGGAGATTCTCCACTGGGAAAATTTTGAATGATATGGGGTCAAATTTCACACTGATTGGCTCAATAGCCATTGGTGTGCCAAGCCAGTGCAGCCTGACGCTCCCCAGGCTTGGACCCCATTTATTCAAAATGTGCAGTGGATACACTGTGTGTGTCAATTGGTGCACCTAATATGAATTGGGTGTATTCCCTTATGTTAACAATTACATTTAGTATGCCAGTGCCAGAATTTGGTAAAGAATTACTTTACATATGCCATTGCCAGAAATGTGTCATTTGCACTCACAAACACACGTGCTCACATGTTCACACAGACACACATGGATAAGTTACTTACCTGTAATCCTAGTTCTCTTCCAGGAGTATCCTCATCCAAGTCATAAGCACTGAAAATTCCCGCCCACGTGCGGGGACCCCGGAAATATTATAAATATATATATGTAAATTACATATAAATAGCTCCACAAATATATATGCACATATATCATTTTTTCTCACACCAATGCAGCCCCAAAAATGAGGCTCAACAATGTAAATAATCATACATATACTGAATTAGCAATGAAACAAAAAACAAATTAGGCCAAATAGCCCTTGAACTCTGTGTTTTAATGAGCAAAAGACTCATAAATCTTGTAAATTGCCAATAAATATACATTGTTAGCCACAGGCTGCATTGAACAGCAATAGCATAGAAAATGAAACCATTTTCAACAAAAACTGTCACCGTGCCTTTAAGGCAGCCATGACCCCTGGCTTCCCATCATGCCTCAGGGGTGACAGTTAGGTCAGGTGTTCTTTGCATAACCCTGAAGTCAGGGCTCAACCACAAGTCATAGAACAGATCACTCTCATTTACCTGGGGAGGCGGGTGGGTGTGCTTATGACTTTGATCAGGATACCCCTGGAAGAGAACTGGGATTACAGGTAAGTAACTTATCCTTCTCCTCGAGGGGATCCTCATCAATAGTCATAAGCAGTGAATAGAATAGCAAGCCCAAACACCACCTGCAGGTAAATGAGAAATACATGACCCAACCAAAAAAACATGTATAACAGCCGAGCACTCAGCTGCTAAACAGATTCCGCAAGGAGGCCTGGCCTACCTGGGTATCTGCTCTAGTGTCAGAATCTAGACAGTAATGTCTGGTAAATGTATGGACCGACCTCCAGGTCGCCGCCTTACAGATCTCAGACATGGACACATTATGGAGAAAAGCCGCAGTCGCAGCTCTACCCATGGTAGAATGCGCTTTGGGAGAAAACCCGAGAATTTACTGCGCCAACTGGTAAGCAAGCTTGATACATGAAACGATCCATCTCGAAAAAGACCGTTTCGAGGCTGCATGACCTGTTCTGATCGATCCATAGTTAACAAACAGTTGATCAGAATGACGTATAGCCTTGGACCTATCCAGATAGAATTTTAAAACCCTTTTCAGGTCCAAAGAGTGCAAAGCCCTCCCAGCTGGAGAAGAGGGATTGGGAAAGAAAGTGGGCAGAGAAATGGTCTGATTGACATGGAAATCTGACACCACTTTAGGAAGAAAGGACGGATGTGTCCTTAGTACCACTCTATTCAAATGAAACACAGTATAGGGTTCCTTGGAACAGAGAGCTTGGATCTCGCTCACCCTACGAGCTGATGTGATTGCTACCAAAAAGCCGCCTTCTAGGAAAGGTGCTGCAAAGTAGCTTTATGAATGGGTTCAAAGGGTGGACCCATTAACTTTGATAGAACCAGGTTCAGCTCCCAGGGAGGAGAAGGCGGACGCACTGGAGGGTACACCTTTTTCAACCCCTGCAGGAAGTCCTTTACAGCCGGTAACTGGAAAAAAATAGGTTGAAATGGTGACCGCCTATACGCTGTTATAGCGGCTAGATGCACCATAATAGAATTAAACTTTAGACCTGCTTTTGCCAGATATAACAAATAAGGAAGAACAACGTCTTCCTGACCCTTAATAGGATGATGACCATTTTGCATGCACCACAGATAAAAGCGCTTCCATTTATAGGCATAAGAATGTCTTGTGGAAGGTCGTCTCGCTTCCTTCAGGATGGACATGCAGTCGCAGTCCTGTGGCAATCCTAGATGGCCGTATTGTATGACCTCAGGAGCCATGCTGTCAAGTTCAGTGACGGAAGGTTGGGATGATGAATCCTCCTGTTCATTTTGGATAACAGGTCCGGCCTGCATGGCAGTCTCCTGTGAGGAGCCACTGACAGATGAAGCAGGTCCGTGTACCACCATTGTCTTGGCCAGTTGGGGGCAATGAGGATCATTGTTGGGCACGAGTGTGTCAGCTAGCTCACCACCTTCGGGATCAGCGGAAGTGGTGGAAAGGCGTACACAAATTCCCCTGACCAGTCTATCAAAAGGGCATTCCCTCTTGTTCCTGGACGGTAAAACCGCGAGGCGAAGTCTTGGCATTTGGTGTTTTCGTCGTCCGCGAACAGATCTAAGCAGGGACGACCCCAAGACTGGAAGATTCCTTTGAGCACTTTGTCGTTTAGAACCCAGTCCTCTCTGTCTTCGAAATGCCGACTCAGCCCGTCCGCCCTCACATTCTGTTCTCCTGGGAGGTGGACCGCCGTGACCGACAATTTGAGAGCCAGAAGCCAATGCCAGATGCGCTGGGCCTCCAGTGACAGAGTCTGTGAGCGCGTTCCCCCCTGCTTGGTTAAGTAGTACATTGTGGTGGTGTTATCCGTTTGTACTAATATTGATGTTTCCTGAAGCGAGGGGAGGAACGCTTTGAGAGCCAGGTGGACTGCTCTCAACTCCAGCATGTTGATGTGATACGTACATTCCTTGGGAGACCACAAACTTTGCACTTGGAGGTGACCCATGTGCGCCCCCCAGCCTTGAAGAGAAGCATCGGTGATCAAGGTCTGTGCCGGAGGAGGTTGATGGAACAGAGTTCCCACCTGCATGTTCTGCTTCTTTCTCCACCATGGAATGGAAGCTCGAGCTGCCTCTGACAGAGTAATCCGATCGTCACAGCGAGCTGACTGTTGGTCCCAATTGTCCTCCAGATCCTGCTGAAGAGGACGCATCCGAAGCCTGGCATTCGGGACTAGAAAGATGCATGGCGCCATCAAACCTAGCAGGGAGGCAATCTTTTGCACTTTCTGAACCTTGTGGCGAAGTACCAGCTGACACTTTTGGGTAATAGAACACTGTCTCTCCTCCGAAGGAAACACTTCTCCTACCTTGGAGTCTAGAAGAGCTCCTAGGAAGTGAATCTTCTGGGTGGGCTAAGAGACTGATTTGCTGAAGTTTACATGTAACCCCAACCGATGACAGAGTTGGATGCAGGTTTGGAACTGATTCTTGCCCGCGTCTGGGGAAGGACCTTTCAGTAGCCAATTGTCCAGATACAGGTACACAAAGACTCCTTTGCGGCGTAGAGCAGCCGCTACTACTGCCACACACTTTGTGAATACCCGGGGAGCTGACTTCAACTCGAAGGGAAGGACCTTCAATTGGTAGTGAGAGGTCCCCTCCTGGAACCGCAGGAATCTTCTGTGTTTGTGGTGCGCCGGGACATGGAAGTAGGCATCTTGGAGGTCCATCGAACACATCCAATCTTCCTTCCTGAGATTCGGATATATTTGGTGAAGTGCCAGCAAGCAGAACTTTTCTTTTTTGATGTGCAGGTTGAGCGTTCTTAAGTCCAGAATGGGCCTACATTCTGCCTTTTGTCCCTTTTTTCTGACCAAGAAATATCGGGAGT
Source organism: Lissotriton vulgaris (assembly GCF_964263255.1). Lineage (NCBI taxonomy): Eukaryota > Metazoa > Chordata > Amphibia > Caudata > Salamandridae > Lissotriton > Lissotriton vulgaris. The sequence continues at coordinate 592,153,798 of NC_141697.1, forward strand.
AGACTCCCTTCCCCCTCTGAGCGATTGGAACCCTCTCGATGGAAGATTTTGGGAGAAGTATCGCTACTTCCTTTTTCAAAAGGATGAGTTGATGACTTAAGGTTGGCCTTGGAGGGACGGGTGGAGGAAGGTGTTTGAAACGAAGACAGTACCCATTCTGAAGTGTAGTCGACACCCATCTGTACTGAGTAATGCTTTCCCACTCTGACATATGATGCGCAATGCTTCGCCCCCTGGAGTGGTCAACGGCGCAGGAGGAAGGAAGGACTCATTGCTTCGGCTGGGACTTGTTGGAATTATTGCCCTGGCGTTGATTTCCACCTCCTCTGGAATTCCGCTTGCCTCTGAATTGGGACTTCTGTTGCCCCTGTTGGTCCTGACCCTTCTACTATTGAGGGGTTTGAACCCTCTGTTTGGAATGGCCCTTGTTGTAGGAGTGGTACTTCCTCCGAAATTCCTTCTTCTTTTCAAGCCCTACGGCCTTAAGAGTGTCCAACTCTGACTTCATGTGTTGCATTTCCTCATCCGTGCTTGCCCCAAACAGTGATGTACCCGAAAAGGGCAAGTTCAAGATCCTAGCCTGAGCCTCAGGTTTTAAGGCTGTCAGGCGCAACCAAGAAGATCTCCTCGCCGTCACTCCATGCGCATAGCCATGCGCTGCAAGGGTAGCTCCATCCGCCGCGGCGCCTATGATCTGATTGGAGACCTGGCTGCCCTCCAAAAGAATCTCCTCAAAATCTTTACGGTCCTCTAGAGGAAGCTTCTCAATGAACCTTTGGAGAGAATCCCATAGGGATCTGTCATACCTCCCCAAAAGGGCTTCCGCATTAGAGACTTTGAGAAAAGAGGCTGAGGTGTTGCAGACTCTTCTCCCCCACGAATCTTGTATTTTGCTATCCTTATCCGGAGGTACTGTGGATGAGGAAGCTACAGCACTGGATTTCTTTGCTGCCGCAATGATCACCGAGTCTGGTGGTGGGTCAGATCCGAGAAAGAGTGGATCCTCTTCTGGCGAGCGATACTTCTTAAGAATCCTTCCTGGGGCAGTCTTTATAGTCCCTGGAGTAAGGAAGACCTCATTCACTGGATCTATGATTCCAGGTACCAAAGGCAGCAGAGGCTTGGTGTAGGAGAGCAGGGTCTGCAATCCTATGGGCACCCCAGATTTTTGCTTTTTGCTTCACTGGTTTGCGACTTTCCCTGGCTGTGGGCGTGCTAATCAGACCCACAGCCTAGCTGTTCTCTCTCTAAATTGGCATCCATGTACTTTTGGTGCACTTACCAATTGGGACTGGGTCACCTTATCAGCCCCTGTACAATGTATCTTAGGTACTCAGGGCATAGGTGTACTCAGGGCCTACCAGGGGCTGCAGCATGTATTATGCCACCCCTGGCTGGCCATCCAAAGTGACACAACTGGCTGATCAATCAGCTGGGGCAAGGTGGTGTAATCACCCTTTGCTTTAGATATAGTATACCTATATCTAACCCTAAAATGGACACATGTATTCCTATCAGTCACTCCTATGGCAGGCCTTATCAATCCTGAAGGCAGAGTGCTTGGAATTATGTGAGATGGTGCTCTAGCATGAGCTGAGCCTGTCGGCAGCTTGCGGAACCAAGTCCTAATAGCTGTTCCATGATAACGCGTACCATATACTCTTAAGTGCATTATAATCCTCGCGGTTATTGCTACCTTTGGTATAGCATTATAAAAACATGTCTAGTAAGGTGTCATACAAATAGGAATACTACCCCCTCGCCAGTTCTGGCGACGGGGGTAGCATTCCACCCTTCTAGAGGGACACGATATGTATGTAACTGTGAACCCCGGTTAAAGTTAACTCGAGCCTCAGCATCACAAAATGGATGCTGCCACCAGACACAAGTCTGACCTCCTGCTGCTGGGAGTCCTTCCAGCGAGGGAGGCTTGGACAAAGGGTTTCCTGCCTTGGGAGGTGCTAGCACCACCCCAGACAGGATTTTGTGTATTAGGTAGGACAGGCATGAAAGGAATGAGACATGCCTGGGGCACACACGGTGCCCTGTGCATACACCGGTTCAAACCAGATGCTGGGGCACTCCAGCCCCAGCTTTAGCGTGAAACCGGACAAAGGATAGGGGGTGTAACCACCCCCCTTCCTGGTCCCACCCATAGGAGGGACCTAGTCTTAGTACAGCCCCCTTTAGGAGAATAAAGGTAGGAGCTGGTCCCATTCCAAATTAGATTATCCTGAATTGAAACTCTACAAGAAGAAACTCTGGACTTCGACGTTCTGCTCCCCAGAAGACTGAAGAAATCTCCCTTGTGGGCAAGGAGTGTCCACCCTGCACAAGCAGGCACCATCAAGCGTTCCAGCGGTTCACTTTGTCGTCTTCCCTGGTGGAGCCAGACTTCAGAGCCCGACGAGACCCGGACTTCCAGACATCTCCGACCTCTACCTACATCTGCAGCACAGCTGAGATCCGTGGGTGCGACAAGACACGTGGGACCGGCCATCCTGAAGAAACTGCACTTCGCTTCCAGCACGACTTCAGAGGCATCCTCGATGAAGTGCTTTGGGGATTGAGAAGCCCCAGCCCCGAGCAGCTCCTGCACAGAAGATCAGCCTTCCAGCATCCACGAGATCTGCGTGGGGTTCTTTTGCTTGATTGCTGCTCGACGCGTTGTCTGGTCACTTGCCGGCTGGCTAGTGGCCTCCTAGACAACGATCCACGAAATCTACACCGCTGGTCTGGTTGCTCCAGACTGGCCCCTGCTCCCTTCCAAAAGAGGAGCACCCCGGACCCTCCTGGTCCGCACCAGACGCCGTTTCCACTCACCTCGTGGGTTGCCTTTGCCAAGGCCTGTTGACTCCAAATCCGGATACGACACCGCCGACAGCGAGAGCCTGCGTGGGACAGCTCGTGCCTCCATCCTGGTCGTCAAAGACACCTCCTGGTCCACGTGGCTGCAGAGACAAGCGTCCACTCTTCACCTGATCGCGAAGACAGCACCTGGTTCCTTCCTGGTTCCACTCCGGTCACTGGCTAGTGACTTTGAACACTGTCCCCTCTGCTTTCAGGTCCTCTTCTTCCGTGATCCACCCTTGGATCGCACCGGACATCTTCCACCTGGTCGCCTGTAGCATCTTTCTTCAAGGCTCCATAGACTTCAACGAGGGAACCCGACACACCTATGCACCCGCAGTCCGTGGGTGAGGTAACAAGAGCATTTCGGTGCTCAAGGGTAGATTAACTCTCCTAGTGTCCAGATTTCCAGTCCGTTTAGTCCTAGATAGTAAAGACTGTCCGTACTCACCTTTTTCGTAAACTGTACTGTCCATTGACTTTGTTCCGCATCTCGCGTGTGAGTTCACGCTGTGCACACGCGTCCCGTGGGCCTCCTGCTACTTACCTAAGGTTAGGGTAGTGTAATCCCAGCGATCCTACAGCCTCTGGACAGTTCCATTCCTTCTATCGATTTCCTTATACCACTTGTTTAGTATATGGTTTGACGTGCCCCTAGGGCACCATTGTAAATTGTGCAGCTTATCGTATTTTGCCTAAGAGTATTATTATGTGATTAGCCCTCTGATCACATAAAGAGTTCAGAGGTGTTTGTTATTAATAAATATACTGTTTATTTTCATAACAACCTGTATGGTGTCTTTTCATCTGGTATTCAAGGGGTTATATGTGGTAAAACAGCTGGCTTCACATGCCAAAAGAGTTTAGCCTAAGACTACTTTGTCCATGCTACCATTAGGATAGCTGGTCTATAAGGTTGACTTACAACCAATCACCATAAGGGTTGTTTGGACTGATATAAGGTGATCACTAGAACTAGTGAGCATCATATATCAGGCCAACTTCTCACACTTGGGTGCCGTTCTGTGATGCAAGGTCTCAAAGATCACAGAAGTCTTGACCTGTGGAGTAGTCATGGGCACTCCTAGTTTCAAAGCACCCCTGCCCAAAATGTCTTGAAAAGTGAAAATGTCATCTATAGGGGATATTCTTGATGGAGGACTGTCCGTCAGAGTCGGAGAATAATCCCTATGAGAACGGGTCGTAGATGAAGAGTAGTCGGAGATCTGCGAGTCCGTCTCCTGTTCCTAGACCTCGATCTTCGCCTACTGAAGTGCACTCGGGAGCGCGATCTCTCCCTGGGTCGGGAGACTTGTTGGTCCCGATGAACTTGCAACCTGGCTGCTGTCTCTTTGTCTGGAGCCCAGTGATGCAGAGGCCTACACCATCTTGGAGATAGCCTGATGGAAGGAGACTTCTGGGTGCGCTCTCTCACTGGCGAATGTGCCGGAGGAGGCAAATCCGTTTGCCCATGCTGCGAACGAGAAGGAGAATGTCTGGACCTCTCACTACCCGAGGAGTATAGGATCACATCTGAAGATCGTCCAAAGGGAGACCGGGAGCCCGAAGAGGATGATGACAAACTCACCGGAGACCCATCTCTGGACCTTGTGCGACTTCTTGAAACACGTCTTTTCCTCTTAGTCGGAGGACTCTGATGCACTGAGGAATGTTCCACCTCCGCAGCTGAAGCCGATCTTGGAGACCTCTGCTGTGGTGTTAAGGCATGAACCTGATCCAAAGGGTTGACTAGCTGTCTCCTGAGCAGTCTTCCCCAAAGCAGTCTGCCCCAAAGGTGATCTCCCCTGAGATCTAGGAGGAGAGACTTGCCTCGAAGATATATCTTTTGACGTTGACCCACGCTGCTGCGACGACGGGGACACTCTCGATGTCGAAGGCCGTTGACCAGGCGTCAACAGAGGATGCTTTGACGTCGAACGTCGACGCTGAGACGTCAACGGGGATCTTCTCGACGTCGACCGTTGATGGTGTGACGGCGACGGAGGATGCCTCGACGTCGAGCGTCGCTGGCCAGATGCCAACGGAGGGTGCCTCGACGTCGAACGCCGATGGCCGGGGGTCGACGGAGGATGCCTCGACATCGAACGTCGATGACTAGGCGTCGACGGAGGGTGCCTCGACATTGAACGCCGATGACTGGGCGTCGACGGAGGGTGCCTCGACGTCGAACGCCGATGACCTGGCATCAACGGAGGAAGCTGCAACGTCAAAGACTGGTGATGATGCTTCGATGCCAGCTGTCTCGACATCGAGCTCCTATGCTCCAACGGAGACCTTTCTCTCGACGCTGCACGCCCCGTAGACTGCAGCGGAGGTACCTTGCTTCTGGACGCTGAAGTCTTCATCGTCTTCGCCGCGGTCGACAGCCTCTTCGACGCCGATTCCGACGCCGAAGGAGAACAAGTCGGGACTTCTCTCGACTTCGATCGCGTCCTGCGCTTCTTCTGCCTCTTACGAGACCTACCTCTCTCAGAGAGACCATGAATACGAATTCCCTCCCTATCTTTGAGAGTTCTCCTTGATAAAGTCTTGCAGTGTTCACAAGAACTCGCAGAATGAGAATCAGGGAGGCAGAGGATACACACAGGATGTGTGTCAGTCTTAACCTTCTTCTTCCCACAGGAAGGGCAGTTGTCAAAGAGAGAAGGCATTTTTGACAAATTCCTTTTTTCAGATTCAAAAAAGGTAGCACTAACACTCTATGCCCAAAAGACGTCGAGTGAAAGTAAAAATTGTAGAAATTCTCTAGTACTTTTTGACAGAAAGTCAAAAAGAAAGGGAGCTGTTAAACCAGGGTCCTGACTGAAGAAGCCGGAAAGAACAACTGACCTAACTGTCACCCCTGAGGCATGATGGGAAGCCAGGGGTCATGGCTGCCTTAAAGGCACGGTGCCAGTTTTTGTTGAAAATGGTTTCATTTTCTATGCTATTGCTGTTCAATGCAGCCTGTGGCTAACAATGTATATTTATTGGCAATTTACAAGATTTATGAGTCTTTTGCTCATTAAAACACAGAGTTCAAGGGCTATTTGGCCTAATGTGTTTTTTGTTTCATTGCTAATTCAGTATATGTATGATTATTTACATTGTTTAGCCTCATTTTTGGGGCTGCATTGGTGTGAGAAAAAATGATATATATGTGCATACATATTTGTGGAGCTATTTATACGTAATTTACACATATTTTTTATAATATTTCCGGGGTCCCCGCACGTGGGCGGGAATATTCAGAGCTTATGACTAATGATGAGGATCCCCTGGAAAAAAATCTCTCGCTCTCTGTCTCACACATACACACAATCACACACACACACACAAATGCACACACTGTCTCTCTCACACATAGACAGATTTTTCCTAACTTTCCTGGCTTCAGCTGCCAGCATCAGTCCACTGCTGCTCCTCAGGTGCTTTTGCATGGGTCATAGAGGCACTGACCAGCCTTCACTGGCTGCCAGTACGTAAAAGAGTCACCTTCAAAGCAATGTGTATCGCCCATCAGGCCTTTTGGGACTCGGGCCCAAAAATCATGCGCAGCCTAGTTAGCCAATACCACCCAGGCAGAGAACTACGCTCTAGTCAGGCTTTTATGGCAACAGTCCCCAGAATTAAAAGGTCTAGAGCAGGCGGAAGAATGTTCACCTTCAACGCCTCAAAAATCTGGAACTCCCTTCCCCTTCACCTGAGATCTAACCCCAACCTTGTCTCCTTCCGCAAGCAACTTAAAACCCATCTGTTCAAATCCCCGTAATCATTTCAGCCCCCTTCCCCTGTCAGCCTCACTACACCCCCCTCTGGTTCCCTAGCTCTTGGACGCCCCAGGGCAGCAATCGCGCTGTATAAATGCATTTTCATTCATTTTCATTCATTCATTCATTCAGAGAGGCTCCTGAGCTCACCCTTTGATGAAATGGAAGATGATGAGATGACAGCCTGGTACAGGGATGGGCCAGTCACCAAGGCCAGTCAAGTTGCCACTGTAACTGGCAGTTGAAGTTCTCAAAGAGTGCTAAACAATTTTCTTGGAAGAGAAAGAATGAAAGTGTATAGAGAGTGAGAAACTGCAGAGGCCTGGATGACAGGGGGAGAGAGTGGTGGTTGTAAAAGGGAGGGGGCAGCAGTTTTCAAGTCTCGCCTAGGGAGGCAAAACACCTAGAAAGGGCCCTGCCGGTGAGTGGTCTGAAAGCGTTTGTGGCAGTGTCTCCAACCCACCGAGCCAACCAGCCACTCCTGGCGAGACCAACCAGTAGTCTATTCTGGTCCGGGTATTGTGGAACCCAGAATAATGTGTATAGACTGCATGGTGTGGGTGATGCACACGTTCAATGTACACCAGTGAAAAGTGTCGACAGATGTCCTGTAACGCCCTGCGTGAACAGCGCTTGGAGTCTGGTGTGGAGGAGGTACTATCTCTGACAGGTTCCATCAACAAATTAAAATCACCCCCCCAATATCAATAAACAAGGATCCAGAGCTAAAAGGCCCACCTGTAGCACATAATAGAATTCAGGCGAGTCAACATTCGGGCGTATATGCCCACCAGAGCCACATTATGTCCCATCAAAGAGCCAACTACTATCAGCAAGCGGCCTTCTCCATCGGTCACTACCTTGTGCAGAGAGAAAGGAACCCTCTTGTGGATGAATATTGCCACCCCTCTCGCATAACTACTGTAGTTGGAGAAGTATCTGTGGGATCCCCAGCTGGCAACCATGGGTGGAGCGTCTGAGTTGGACAAGTGAGTTTCCTGTATGCAGAGTATATCTATGTTATGTCTAGCAACATAATTAAGGACCTGTCTTCTTTTGCGTTTGTTATTCAACCCCCTGATATTCCAAGACATCAGTGAGAGCCCGGAAGGACAGGGCTGCCAGCCTAAGTGTGCCATATGGTTGGTATTACAACAAACACAACCTCAGCAAAGCCAACCCAATGCCATGTACCAGTACCTTGTGTAAAAAGGTATAACAAACTGTGAAAAAACTGCAAATGTCCCCCCACCTCCCACCAGCCAGAGCGCCCTGTCCCTGGCGAGGTGGATCCCTTCCCCACATACCAACTGACGGTGCAAGTCCAACATGCATAGTAATACAGTTATCTCAAAAATACACCGTAAACTTGACATTTTGAACAAACAAACCTCGGTGTTCCCCATGAGGCTTAGGAACCTCACGCCGGCCGGGCAAAACTGAATACTGTAATAACGAATGGGAGAAGTTTTCTCTATGGTAATTACATCACAGCTCCCTCAAATAAACTAAAGAACAAGTTACTTACCTTCGGTAACGCTTTTTCTGGTAGATACTATATCTGCCTGTGGATTCCTCACCTTGTGAATATCCCCCTTGCACCAGCAACATTCGGAAATTCTTTTTCGTAGCCTCGCGCCGACGTGGATAGGACGTCACAGAGACACGGGTCCGCTCGCGACTCCGCTGACGTCACCGACGCCTATAATAGGCCCACGCCGGCGTGATGACATCAGTTCCGCCTTTTTTCCGTGCCAGCGAGGCACACGGACGGACCAATGACAGTAGATATATACAAAGTATACACAGTATACAATAGTCAAGGCAAAACACAGTGCAAAGCAAATGCAGGAAAACAAATGAAACACTTCCTTGACATCAAAATAAATATACATTACAGCACAATAACTCTGGCATAGAAGAGTGGACAACAGGGAGGCGGGTGGGTCAGTGAGGAATCCACAGGCAGATATAGTATCTACCAGAAAAAGCGTTACCGAAGGTAAGTAACTTGTTCTTCTGATAGATACATCTGCCGTGTGGATTCCTCACCTTGTGAATAGAGTCCCACAGCAGTCCCCACTCCCGGAGGAGGGTGTCCACTCTTCTAAACCAGGAAATCCTGAAGGACAGAGCGCGCAAAGTGACCGTCCCTCCTCACTTCGGTATCCAAGCAGTAATGCTTCGCGAAAGTGTGGAGGGAAGACCAAGTTGCCGCCCTACAAATGTCCTCCACAGGAACACCTCTAGCCAAAGCAGAGGTTGACGACTTAGCTCTAGTTGAATGAGCCCTAATACCCTCTGGAGGTTCCTTACCGGCCAAAGAGTAGCAGATCTTAATACACAGAACGATCCATCTTGATAAAGTTCTTTTATGGACCGCTCTTCCCTTCTTCCAGCCAGCAAAGCCAATGAAGAGTTGATCATCCAAGCGACAGTCTTTAGTTCTGTCCAAATAAAAAGACACCGCCCTCTTAGGGTCCAGACGGTGTAACCTCTCCTCCTCCTTGGAAGGGTGCGGGGGAGGATAAAAGGTAGGGAGGGTAATGGATTGACCAAGGTGGAAAGGAGTCACCACCTTAGGAAGAAAAGCAGCCCTGGTCCTTAGAACCATCCGATCAGCATGTATGGTCAGGAACGGGGGCTTGGAACTAAGAGCTTGAAGCTCACTTACCCTCCTTGCCGAGGTAATTGCAACAAGGAAAACTGCCTTAAAAGTTAAAAGCCTCATAGGACAATTATGAAGAGGCTCAAAGGGAGAGCCCATCAGAAAAGTCAATACAAGATTCAAGTCCCTCTGAGGTACGATAAAAGGAGTAGGAGGGAACTTGTTTACAAGACCCTTCAAAAACCTCAAAACTACAGGAGACTTAAAAAGAGAGGGCTGATCAGGCAAACAAATAAAAGCAGACAGCGCCGAAAGATAGCCCTTAACCGTGGCAACTGCAAGCCCCTGTTGCGCCAAAGAAAGAGCAAACCGGAGCACATCTGATAAATGGGCTCTCAACGGGTCAATATCATTCTCACCACACCAAATAACAAACCTAGACCATCTATAAGAATAGACAGTCTTAGTGGAGTCACGTCTGGCAGACAAAATGACATCCACCACATCAGGTGTGAGAGAATAGGAAATCAGGTTGCCCCGTTCAATCTCCAGGCATGAAGGTGCAATGTCTGGAGGTGGGGGTGTAGAACCTGCCCCTCCATCTGAGAGAGGAGGTCTGCCCTGAGAGGGAGACGGAGCGGCGGGTGAGAGGAGAGGTGGAGTAGATCTGTATACCACACCCTTCTTGGCCAATCCGGGGCGACCAATATAACTTGGGCCCGGTCTTGGCGAATTTTCCTCAGAACCCGAGGAATCAAGGGTATGGGAGGAAACGCGTAAAGGAGTTGATTTCCCCAACTCAACTGAAACGCGTCCCCCAAGGCTCCTTGCATCGGATACTGGAGACTGCAGAATGACGGGCAGTGAGCATTCTCGCGAGTGGCAAACAGGTCTACCCGAGGAGTCCCCACGTCCGAAAGACGTGACGAACCACCTCCGGGTGAAGCCTCCACTCGTGGTCGGCAGAGAACTGCCGGCTGAGACTGTCTGCACGCACGTTCAGAACTCCGGCCAGATGATTTGCCATCAGACAAATCTGGTGGTCCTGAATCCAGGACCAGAGACGCAGAGCCTCTCTGCAGAGACACTGCGACCCCACTCCTCCCTGCTTGTTGATGTACCACATCGCGGTCGTGTTGTCCGTCAGGACTTGGATCGACTGACCGCGAAGGGAAGGGAGGAAGGCCTTGAGCGCCAAACGTATCGCCCGCAACTCTAGAAGGTTGATGTGAAGCAACCTTTCCTCTGGAGACCAAAGACCCTTGACCTCCAGATCCCCCAGATGAGCACCCCACCCTAGAGTGGATGCATCCGTTATCACCGTGGCCACCGATGGAGGTAGATGGAAAGGCTTCCCTTGCGACAGGTTGCCTTCCACGCTCCACCAAGACAGATCCGCTGCAGTTTCTCTGGAGATCTTCACCGACTCCCCGAGATCTCCGTTGTGCTGATACCACTGCCTGCGGAGACACCACTGGAGTGCCCTCATGTGCCAGCGTGCATGGTTGACCAGGAGAATGCAAGAAGCCATCAGACCGAGCAGGCGAAGGACCTTCAGGACTGGAACGACCGCTCCATTGAAAAACAAAGGAATCATTTCCTGAATGTCGCAAATCCTTTGAGGAGGAGGGAATGCACGACAAACAGTAGTGTCCAGTACGGCACCTATGAACAGGTTGCGCTGGGAGGGCACCAGGTGAGACTTGGGTACATTTATCGAAAAACCCAACCTGAACAACAACTGAGTTGTCTCTTGGAGATGATGGAGCACCTTCTCTGACGACTCCGCTTTGATCAGCCAGTCGTCCAAATAAGGGAACACAGGTATCCCCGACCTCCTGAGATGAGCTGCCACCACCGCCATCACCTTGGTGAAGACTCGAGGCGCAGTAGTAAGACCAAACGGAAGGACCGCAAACTGGTAGTGCTGCGACCCAACCGTGAAACGGAGATACTTCCTTTGCGACTTCAGGATGGGTATATGGAAATACGCGTCCTGCAAGTCGAGCGACACCATCCAGTCTCCTTCCATCAACGCTTGAAGAACCTGAACAAGGATGAGCATCTTGAATTTCTCCTGCTTCAGATAGAGATTCAAGATCCTGAGATCCAGGATTGGACGAAGCCTGCCATCCTTCTTGGGGATCAGGAAATACCGGGAGTAGCATCCCTGACCCCTTTCCTGCTCTGGGACCACCTCTATCGCACCCTTTCGTAACAGAGTTAGAACCTCCTCCTGCAGAAGAGACAGATGTTCCTCGGTGCAAAAACCTTGACAAGGAGGGTGAACAGGGGGGAATTCCCGAAAGGGAAGGGCATACCCATGTTCTACAAGATTGAGAACCCAAAGATCTGTCGTAACCGATTCCCAATCCTGTAGAAAATGGGTAAGCCGACCCCCAACCGGACCCACATGATCCTGAATAGCGGATCTAGGGCTGCTTTTCTGCGGCAGGGGGGTTGGAAGAGGTGGAGGAAGAGGAGGGCTGACGTCCACGAGGACGCGCTCTTTGCTTTCCCCTGTACGATCTGTACACTGAATTTTGCTGCTGCTGCTGTTGCTGCTGCTGCTGTTGACCTTGCCGGAAATTCCGAAAGGAGCGACCAAAGCCCCTGAACCTTCTGTTGGAAGAAGTGCCCCTGATCTGGAGACCCAAAGACTTCGCTGTTGCTCTGCAATCCTTGAATCTCTCAAGAGCTGCATCCGCCTTCTTCCCAAAGAGACCAGATCCATCAAAAGGAAGATCAAGCAGAGTCGCCTGAACATCAGCCAAAATTTCCGATGACTTCAACCAGGCTGACCTCCTAGTGGCGACAGCGGTGCCCATAATACAAGCCACAGAGTCGGCAGTGTCCAGACCACTTTGAATAACCTGGCGGGCTGCTGCCTGAGTGTCAGAAATCACCTCCTCAAAATCCTTCCGGTTGGCGTCAGGAATTTTTGGAGCCAGGATACGCAAGGAGTCCATCAGGGCATGCACATACCTTCCCATTAGACATGTGGCATTAGTTGACGTCAACGCCATACTAGCCGATGAAAAGGTCTTTTTTGCCACCTGGTCCTGTTTCTTTGCCTCCTTCTCACAAGGAACCTGAGGAAAGGCACTAAGACTCTTCTTTGAACAGGCAGCCTGAATGACCAGGCTCTCTGGCGAAGGATGTGAAGACAGAAAATCCGGGTCCTCAGGAGCAGCCCTGTACCTCCTCGCAACACTCTTAGAAACCGCAGGAGCCGACAAAGGTTTCTTCCACACTTCCATAATAGGATCAGTCAAGGCATCATTGAATGGAAGTAAAGGCTCAAACACAGAATTCGGTGAATGCAAGACTTCAGTGAGGATATTAGACTTGAACTCCACTGTAGGCAGAGTCAATAGAAGAAGCTCAGCAGCCTTTCTCATAACCAGATGGTAAGGCTGGATATCCTTAGTGGGAGCACCCGAGCCTGAGGGCAACTCCCACTCTGGAGAGAAATCAAGAGTCCCTGAATCCGCCAATTCCTCAAAACAGCTCTCTTCTAATTCACCTTCTTCAACATCAGACTGTGAATCCATGTATCTCTGCTCCTCCAAAAGGCGTTGAGCTTCCCTTCTGGACCTCTCCTTTACACGCCTCGCAGCCGGATCCACCTGCGGCTTCGACGGATTCGGGGCCGTCGCCGGTATCGAATCCGACGGCACAGAAGAATGCCCTCGAGGATGATCAGGAGCAGGCGACGCTGGAATCGGCGTCGACGACTTCGGCGGAGCCGGGAACTGCCAATGCGGCGTCAGAGCCGGCATGTAAGGCATAAACGGAGCCGGAGGATAGGAGTGAGGAACTCCCAGGCTGAATGCCAAAGGACCCATGGGACCCAAAGGTGCACCAGAGGGGTACCACGCCCTTGAGAAGACGCCATACATAGCGTTAAGAAACGCTGAAGGGACCTGGCCTGGAGCAGGAAAGGGCGGCTGAAAACCATCAGGCCGGTCCTGTAGAGGGATCGAATTCGGCTCATCAACAGGCGCAGAATCCACCACCTCCCGAGCCTCTTCCTCTTCACGGGCCGGGGACGGCGCCGGAGACGGATTCGGAACCGGAGAAGCATTCGGAGCCGGAGAGGGAGACCGCCCATGCGACTCAGAAGGTGAGGCCTCACCTTCATGCTCAGAGACTTCGAGAGTAACCACCTTCGAACGTACCTTCTTCGGTGACCTCGACCTCGAGCCCGACTCCTTACCAGACCGACGTCGGGACTCATGTCTCCTCTTCTTGTGCTTCTTCTTCGACTTCGAAACATGATCCGACGCCGACTTCGAAGACGACCTCTCTCGAGAAGCAGATCTCGACCTCGCCCTGGACTTCGACCTCGCCCTTCGAGAACGAGACCTCAACGACTTCTCCTTTCCAGCTTTCACCTTAGCAACCAGAAGTTTGGCTTCTCTCTCCCTCAGGGCCTTCGGATTCATCTTCCGACATGAAGAACAATCCTCCACATCATGGTCGGAACTTAAACACCAGATGCAGTCTTCATGGGGGTCGGTAATGGACATCATTTTACCGCACTCCCTGCAGGGCTTGAAGCCAGTCTTCTTGGATGACATCTTCGAAGAGACATGATACAGAGAAGCAGAAATATGCAACAAAACGGCAACAATGTACCAGTAGGCTACAGAGATTCCCGATAACCGTTAGCGTCGACGACGCGAAAAAAAGGGAACTGATGTCATCACGCCGGCGTGGGCCTATTATAGGCGTCGGTGACGTCAGCGGAGTCGCGAGCGGAGCCGTGTCTCTGTGACGTCCTATCCACGTCGGCGCGAGGCTACGAACAAGAATTTCCGAATGTTGCTGGCGCAAGGGGGATATTCACAAGGTGAGGAATCCACACGGCAGATGTATCTATCAGAATGAATCAACCAGTCCCAGGATTGGAGAAGAGATCCATTCTGGCCGCAGATCCGCTGTGCGGGGGAATGTAACACGTGGAGCCGCCGCCGCTCCATTTTTATTCTTCTTGTATTCTTGGCAGAACTCCTGTGCCTCGGTCGGGGTATCATAGATGCGTGATCTGCCGTCCACGTCTACCTTTAGTCTGGCCAGCTAGAGCATACCATATCTCAGGCCCAAGTTCCTAAACGTAGCTTTCACTCCGTTAAATTTGCGACGTGCATCTTGAACCATAACAGTGAAATCTGGGAAAAAAGAGAGTTTGCTCCCCTGCCGGTGGACCACACCCCTCTCACGGGCCAATCGAAGTGTGGCGTCTCTGTCCCTGAAGTTCATAAGCCTGGCGATGATGAGCCTCGGAGGCTGCCCAGGCCTGGGGCGAGGACCCAACGACCTGTGTGCCCGCTCCACTAAGAACCCCTGCGTGAAGGTCTCTCTGCCAAAGAGAACCAATAATAGTTGCTCCTTAAATATATCCATTCGACCAGTGGCCGTAGTTTCCAGGCATGCCAATAATGCGTACGTTGTTCCGTCGGCTGCAGGATTCTAAATCTTCATTCTTTATCGCAACTTCTTTCAGAATTCGTTCCACTCTTTCTAGTCGTTTCTGAGATTGTGTTGCTCCATCTTCTATGTCTGAGACTCTAGCCTCCACCACATATAGTCGACGGTCATGAAGGATTAGTTACTTACCTGTAATCCTAGTTCTCTTCCAAGGGTATCCTCATCAAAGTCATAAGCATTAGAATATTCCCGCCCATGCGCGGGACCCTGGAAACACTATATTATATGTGCCCCACATATACCATAGGTTTCACACCAGTTATAGTTAGGAATTAGCATTTAAAAAACCTATTAAATTCACTGAAAAAACCATAGGTTTCACACCAGTTATAGTTACCTGGAAATTTTACTGACATAAAACCATTGAAATTCCCACGTTATAGTTAGTTGGACTCACTATAACTTGCGCGCCTGCAATGCACTGCTGATGATGTCACATATTACATCACTCATGACATGGTCAGTGACATCACTCATGACATCACTGATGACACCATCCAGTGAATGTGTGTCTTTCTGAAAAATAGATATGTTTTATATATGTATTTGTAAAGGTGGATGGAAGAATAAATATTTAAATAAGTGTCTAAGTGGATGATTTAAAAAACAAATTGATTGATTAACTGGCTTATTAAGTGTATCTTAGTGAATATATATATTAGCGAGTAATGTTTAAATATTTAAATATTTGTATCAGTGTTTCACTTTGTGTATAAGTGGCTGCATGGGTTGGTGAGTAGCTACATGTGCGTGTATATGGGTTATTAGATGTTTTTTTTAGTATCAGTATGGTTTGATGGGGGTATTACTTAGCACACAGATGCATCAATGACTGACTCACTGTTTGTATGTGTTTTGAAGACAGCTTATGTGCAGGACTGTATGGGTGGATGAGTGTGTATATGTGTGTGTTAGTGAGTGAATGACTGTCTCACTAGTGTCTTTATCAGTAACTACATATGTTTTAATCTAGTATATGAAGTATTGATGTATATAAGTGAGTAAATGTGAGAGTGAGAGATTGTAAGAGTTCCTGTTTAAATAAGTATGTTTTTCTATAAGTGATTGTAGGAAGGTACCTCCTGACTATGGTTGCCCCCAACTTTTTGCCCTGTGTTTTAGCTGGTTTCTGACATAGTCGACCTGGGACCCTGCCAATCAGGACCCCAGGCCTACTGCTCTCTCTGTAAAATGGATTCCATGTACCTTAGGTACATTTCCAATTGGTACTGGGCCACCTTATCAGACCCTGTAACTCAGGGCATAGGTGTACCCAGGGCCTACCAGGGGCTGAAGCATGTATTATGCCACCCCTGGCTGGCCTCCTAAATTTGACACAACTGGCTGCATGACAGCTGGGGCAAAGTCGTGTAATCACCCTTTGCTGTAGATATAGTATACCTATATCTAACCCTAAAAATGGACACACAGATTCCTATCAGTCACTCCTATGGCAGGCCTTGACAATCCTGAAGGCAGAGTGCTTGGAATCGTGTGAGATGGTGCTCTGGCATGAGCTTAGCCTGTCTGCAGCTTGCGGAACCAAGTCCTAATAGCTGTTCCATGATATCGCATACCATATACTCTTAAGTGCATTATAATCCTCGCAGTTATATGCTAACTCTGGTATTGCTTTATCAAAACATGTCGAGTAAGGTGTCATACGAATTGGAATACTAACCCCTCGCCAAGTCTGGCGACGGGGTTAGCATTCCACCCTTCTAGAGGGACACGACATGTATGTAACTGTGAACCCCGGTTAAAGTTAAACGAAGCCTCAGCTCCACAAAATGGATGCTGCCACCACAGACACGAGTCTGACCCCCTGCAGCTGGGAGTCCTTCCAGCGAGGGGAGCCTGGACAAAGGGTTTCCTGTCAGGGGCGGTGCTAGCACCGTCCCAGACAGGGTTTTGTGTATCCTGGGTAGGCAGGGCTTTACAGGAAGGTGACTGCTGAGTGGCACCCAGGTGCTCACTACGCATAGGCCGGTCAGAACCAGTTCCAGGGGCACACCAGCCCCTGGCCTGGGGAAAGTCCGGCATGGGAGAGGGGTGTAACCACCCCCCTCCTAGTCCCACCCATAGGCAGGACCTAGTCACCGGGTCAGCCCCTTTTCTTAGTATAAAGATAGGAGCGGGCCCCCTGTTCAAATTAGATCATCTTTGGAATCAAGACACGACTTTCTACAAAAGGACTTCAAGATTTCTTCTTCAAGATTCTCCCTTGTGACTAAGGAGTAGTCACCCTGCATCCGCAGGCACCATCTTAAGAACACTGCGGTCCGCTGCAAGTCCTTCCTCAGGAATCCGACGACACAGCTCGACGAGACCCGGCTTCCCTGGCACCTCTGACCTCTACTCACCTCTACAGCCAAGCTGAGAACCGTGAGTGCGACGAGACCTCGAGGGCCGACGATCGCCAAGACTGCACGACTTCTTTAAAGCAAGCCCGCCGAGTAACCCTCTGGTGAGTGCTTTGGGGTCCGAGAAGCCCCGACCCTGTGCAGCTCCAGCACCGAAGATCAGCCCTCCAGCATCTCCACGATCTGCGTGGGGCACTTCTGCTTTTTGCTGCTCACCGCGTTGTTTGGCTACTAGCCCGCTGGCTTGTGGCCTTCTGAACGACGCCCGACGACATCACTGCTGCTGGTCTGGTTGCTCCAGACTGGCCCTCGCTCCCTTCCAAGAGAGGAGCACCCCGGACCCTCCTGGTCCACTCCAGACGCCATTTTGAGTCCACCGCGTGGGATTGAATTAGCCAAGGCTTTGTTGCCCAATCCTGGTTCCAGCGATGCCGACAGCTTCATCCATCGTGGGACAGCTCGCTCCTCCATCCTGGTCGCCGACAACGCCTCCTGGTCTGTGAGATCTGCAGAGCACAGCGTCACCCACTCACCTAGTCGAGGTGACTACCATCCGGTGCCCTCCTGGTGCCACCTGACTACTGGCTAGTAGTCACGAACTTGGTCCCCTCTGCTTTCAGGTATCGTCCATCTTCAAGATCCAGGCTTGGATCACTTCGAACTCTCTTCACTGGTCGCCTGCCAGCATCTTCCTTCCAGGCTCCTGGTCCGTCTACGAGGATTCCCGACGTCTTTTGAGACCTATGCAGCTGCAGCCCCTGGGCTAGGTAACTTCGGCATTTCGGTGCCCCAGCATAGCCTCACTATCCAAGGGTCAGAATCCACTTTCGTTTTCCTCCTACCAGGTCGGGTTCGCCCGAGAACACTAACTTTGCAATTACTAGCTACCATAGACTTTGTCCCGCATCACGCGTGAGAGTGCACACTCTGCACCCGAGTCCCCTGGGTCTCCTAGAAGTAATCTAACGATTCTATAGTCAAGTCCTAGCGATTCCAAAGCCTATTAGTACTGTACTTACCTGCTAGTAATTTCGCATTCCACTTTCAGAGTATATGGTTTTCCGTGCCCCTCGGGCATTTGTATATACTGTGCTAACTTAAGTATTTTCGTAAGAGTTTTGTTTTGTGCTTAGTACCCTGTCCTCATAAAGAGTACAGGGCTGTTGTGATTCTAATAAATACACTGTTTATTTTCATAACACTTGTGTGGTGTCCTTTCACTTGGTGTTCAAGGGGTATATGTGTGGTATAACAGCTGGCTTAACACGCCCTCTCGAGTCTTTAGCCTTAGACTGCTCGTATCCATGCTACTAGGATAGCTGGTCTATAAGGTTGACTTACAACCAATCATCAATAAGGGTCGTTGGACTGATACATAGTGATCACTAGAATAGTGAGCACTGCATATCAGGCCACCTTCTCACAGTGATTGTTTAAGAGAGTAAGTATGTGTAAGTTTCCTTAGAAGTAAGGTGGTAGTGTGTGTCTAGCTGTATATGCAAATAAATGGATGTTCAATAGTTTATTTGCATGTGTGAGTATGTGTGTGAGTAACTTTTGGATGACTTTCGGTGTGTAACAGGATGTATAGGTGTATCACTACATATGATGAGTGAGTATATGTATGAGTGACTATATAGGACTGTTGGTGAATGAGTGGATGTGTATATAGATGGCGGAATTACTGAATTGGTTATTGTAACTGGTATGGGTATCTCCATGTTTGAAAATGTTAGTTTCTATTTTTGAATATGTGTTTCAAGGGTTACATTACACTGAAAGGAGGTCTGTCACTCTGTCACAAGGATGGTGTCATCAGTGATGTCACTGACCATGTCATGAGTGATGTAATATGTGACATCATCAGCAGTGCATTGCAGGCGCGCAAGGTATAGTGAGTCCAACTAACTATTACGTGGGAATTTCAATGGTTTTATGTCAGTAAAATTTCCAGGTAACTATAACTGGTGTGAAACCTATGTTTTTTTCAGTGAATTTAATAGGTTTTTTAAATGCTAATTCCTAACTATAACTGGTGTGAAACCTTTGGTTTTTTCAGTGAATTTCATAGGTTTTTTTAAATGCTAATTCCTTTCTATATCGAGTTTGTAACCTACGATTTTTTTTTATTTGCTGTTTTGTGTGAGTATTAATTAGTATTATTTTTTTTATAATAATATTTTTTTACATTTTATTTTTTTTGCATTTTTTCTTGGGGCGCTCTGGGTCCGCGCACCGGTAAGCTCTCCGGAAAGCGCACCCAGAGCGCTACTTGCGTTAGTGTAAAAAACATATGAATGAAAAGTAAAGAATAACGCAAGACATTTAGTACCATACATATAAAAGCAGTTTTTTGAATAAGGAAATGAAAATAATTTTGCATTTCCGTGAAACTATCAAAACGTCACTTCGGTGCGCCGCGTAAGCGCCCCCGGAAGCGCCTACGTTCGCGCCGCGTATGCGCCCCCGGAAGCGCCTACGTTCGCGCCGCGTATGCGCCCCCGGAAGCGCTCCGGTGCGCGCAGCGTCAGCGCGTCAAGTCATGTGACCTTAAAATAACACTTTTCATTGGTTGCTAACAGTTTTTTTTTTACAAAGAATGAAATCCCCACCCATTTCCTTCACTTCTTCTTTCACTTTTGTGACTGAAAGACCTTCCTTTTTTCTCTTCGATCTTTCTTGGATAATCATGGCTGCCAGACCATCCAGCAGTGAAGATGAGCCTGAATTCATTGATGAAGAGCCTCCTCAGCCGAAGGTCAAGGAGCATTTCATCTGGAATTTTTTTTCCATACCAGATGACCAGAAGAAGGTCAATGCTCCAAAAGTGGAGTGCAGGATCTGCCACACAGTCCTGTCACGGGGTGACCCCACTAAGAAATATTCTTTTGGGAACTCCACAATGCTTCGCCATGTGGAGAGGAAGCACCCCCAGAATTTTGCCCGGGAAAGTGTCAGGGCTCTGGCACAAGAGGTTCCCAGTGATGGGGCCTCTACATCCACCGGAGGAGCAACTACTTCAGTGAGGGGGCGATCGCAAGAGCTGGTTCCAGACATTCAGCCTGCATTCAACAAAGGCGTCCTGAAATGCAGATACTGCGATCAGCTACTTTTGTCATAAGTGAGACTGTTAGCGCTCTAGTGTTCTTTAGAACACCCTGGTACATTATGTCATTGGGCTATAGTTGGGCTACATCTGGCTACATTTGTTTTTTTTGTCTCTGGTGGCCATCTTTGGGCTACATTGGGCTACATTTGGGCTCTAACATATATATAGCCCAATGTAGCCCAATATATATTTTTTCAAAGTTAATTTTCGTAAAAACCACTGGAGCATATATCTTGAGACATAGCAAAGGCACATCGGGCTACCAGTCCCTACAATTTTGCCAAGTTTGGTGGAAATCCATTCAGCCGTTCGGGCTAAAAGTGAGTTCGACCGCCCTTTGGAAATTAACATGGAGAAAACACGTTTTGGGACCCCCCTTTTATCCCGGCCCCCGCTTCACGAATCCCCCCCCCAAACTTTCAGGGAAGGACCGGAGCGCCGCGAGGCAAATTTGAGGAAATTTTCAGGCAGATTCCTCAACCGACGCCAAAGTTATTCACAATAGAATGTTGAGATTTTGCATTGAAAATAATCCTAACTATAACTACCTACTGGCGACTGCCAGTAGGTGAAATATATATATATATATATATATATATATATATATATATATATATATATATATATATATATATATATTTCTGCCTGGCTTTGGCGTCAGCCTTAGCCTACCAGAAATAGCCAGTTCTAACATATATATATATATATATATATATATATATATATATATATATATATATATATATATATGTTAGAACTGGCTATTTCTGGTAGGCTAAGGCTGACGCCAAAGCCAGGCAGAAACCACCATTCTAGTCAGGGCAAGGAAGTCACACGCCAAGATAACCTCTGCTCATCCCCTTGGTAGCTTGGCACAAGCAGTAAGGCTAAACTCGGAGGCAATGTGTAAAGCATTTGCGCCAGCGCACAACAGCAACAACATACTAGGCACACCACAGAAGAGACTCCACACAAGGTTATTATAAAAATAACTTTTGTATTGTAAAAACACATCAGATAAAATCACACATATACATGGTGCCAACTGACACGGGCAATATTCACAGGGATTATGTACACAAGACAGGGCCACAAGGGCCACTGTCATATTCAGATATAGCACTTCTAGATAAAATGTAGAATATCAAATCACTTCTAGAATAAAGAATAAATGTAACATAAAATAATAATCAAAGATAACCACCAGTAACCACTGGTAACAGGAACCAGGACCTTACTAGGACCACCTGTACTAAGAAAGAAGAACCACCTAAGTATCACACAGCATTAGGGGTCTAAGAAAGGATACATTACTCATGATGTAATAAACCTACATTCAGAGGAGTAGAAAAGACAACCACCTAAGAATAACCACATTTAGGGGCATAAACCAGAACACCTTACCCATGATGCATGAACACATTCAGAGGAGTAATAAGGAGAAACACATGATGCCATAAACATTCAGAGGTGTTAAGAATAGAGCACATGATGCAATAAAATACATTCAGGGGTGCAGCGCAAGAAGACACATGATGACTAACCATTCAGAGGTGCAGTGCATGGAAAGGAAGACACATAATGCATAAACATTCAGAGGTGCCATAACATAAGTCAATAGCGCAAAAACACACAGTAGGCAATTACTATTTAAAAGCATAGAAATCACATTGCGCCTACACTACATAAGCCACTACCTGTGGCAGTCCCTAGGCCAACTGGCCTTGTGGGGCAAAGATGCCCTGAGTCCAAAGTCAGGGTGCGCTGCCATGCAGCGCCAGTCTCAAAGTACAAAAAGCCTAAACGTGGCAGTTGCCCACAAAGTGCTGGGCAACTGTGTACATCACAGAAAGGCCTAAACGGTGCAGCTGCCCACTAATTGCTGGACAGCTGGGAAAATCATCAACACTGCGGCTGGGGGCTCTCACTAGCCCCTAGACAAACTGCGCCAGGGTTGGAGCCACACAGGCTCTTAAAAACACATATGGCCCCTCTGAGCCACACAGGCTCTCTAAACAATGATGCCCCCATGTTGGAGCTCTCAGGCTCTGGCACAAAACATGCCTTCAGGGAGCCTCTCTGGGCTCTGGACTGCGTTGGGGCGACCCGCTGCCAACTGGGGCCGCCCTAATTGCACCACCAACACTGGACCCCACGGGGCCCTCAAAACACGTTGGGGCGACCCACTGCCAACTGGGGCCGCCCTTGAAGCCCTCATGGCTTCAGACAACAAGCAGCGCGAACTCGCGCTACTGCGGGGGGGGCGGCGGACACCGACAATGTGTCCCGGCGCCCCTCCCCTGCTCCATTCTGCCCAGCCCAGACTCACCGGGCTCTCCTCTGCGGGGCTCATCCGGCTCCTTCTTCTGGCCAGCGCGGGGCTCCTCTTCCACCACGGAGCCCCGCCGGCCCGCTCAGACGCTCTCGGCCGCTCCTCTCGCTGCAGGGCTCCCTCCGCTCACGGGAGCCCTGCAGACCAGCCGCCATCACTCGTCCTTCTCCGGGGCTCCCTCAGGTCACGGGAGCCCCGTAACGGCCGCCATGCTTCTCTTCTCCCCGGGCCCGGCGGTGATCATTTCTCGGCACCCGGGCTGCGGGGGCGGGACTTCCGGCCGGCCGCGCTGAGATTGGCCGGCCGGCCAGGTACTTCCGGGTCGCCGCGGGCAGCGCGGCCGCCCGATTCAGGCAGGCAGGCGGGCAGGCATTAAAGATATCGGCGTGGGCAGCCGAAATTTAAATAAAGTCGCAAATAAGCGAGGTGGGCACTCGCCAAGGCGGGCAAAGCACTCTTCAGCGCCATAATCCAAATAAAGCGCTCTACAGCGCTAGAGAACAGGCAGAGCGCTCCCAGGCGCTCAAGGGGAAGCACAGCGCTTCTTGCAGACAAATGCAGCTCCTCCATGCTGCAACAAGGTCCCAGTGATTCCAAGGGGGGCAAGCAAAGTCCCCCCCTCAGCCCAGCAAGGCAGAGGGGTTCCCCAGGAGTCCAGGAATGTCCATCAGAGGTCCAGGAGCTGGGCAGGGCCCAGGGTTTCCCCTGAGCCCCAGCAGCAGCATGCCCCTGGCAGATTCAAGTTAGAAACAAGAACATTTTGGAAGGGGATACAACCCCTTCTTATACAGTGCAAAACCTTTTAAGTCCTTTGAAGTCCTTCCAAGCAGGCAGTGTGAGAACCAGCTGGACTGGTTTAGAGGGAAGTCCCCTTCAGTATCAGGGACAGAGGTGTCAGTCGCCCAGCGGGAGGTGGAGCCAGCTTTGTAGTTACACAGGAACAGCCCTTCACTATCAGGTGCCATCTCCTCCCACTTCCCTGGCAGCAGATGCTGCCTTTCATCCATGGGCTGACTCAGACAACCTCCTGGGCTCTCCAGCCCCTGTCATCCTCAAACCAGACAGTCAATCCACAAGCAGGCCCATGCACTCTGGGCCAGGCTCACCAGCCAATCACACGCTAGCAACAACCTACACAAATATGCCAACTTCCAAAAGTAGTACTTCTAGACTAGACACAGTCATGTCGCATACATCATTTTGCAGCATTCACTCTCACGAGTTGATACATACCAAACTCGCCCCTGCACTCCCCACACATCAGGAACTACCATGGGCATACATACTCCCCATTCATTCCTATGGGAGGGCAGGTCACTCACCACACATACAGAGAGCTCATGCACTTTACACTGTACCACAGTGAAAAAGTGCGCAGAGGCCTAAAATCACCAACACCAGGTTCCACAAATAGGCTAGGAAAACGCAAAAAGTCTAGGGGTGAACCTGCCTAATGGGCCGGGTCCAAATATATATATATATATATATATATATATATATATATATATATATATATATATATATATATATATATATATATATATATATATATATATATATATATATATATATATATAAACAAGCAATAGCAGCCAAATACACAATAGAGCTGGATTATGCTGTAAAGAATTTCCACCATACATGAAATATATGCATTAGAAACATGAAAAACAATACCAAAGATTGTTTTGAAACTGTTTTAATTCTGAAAAATCAGTAGAAATTCTCATTAGATCCTGAAAGCATAGAAAGCTCCTAGGCTGCATTGCAAACACACAGTCTAAAAAGACTGAAAAGCTAACCTGTAGCTGCATGCTACAAAAAACTGACACCGTGCCTTTAAGGCACTCATGACCCCCAGTATCCCATCATGCCTCAGGGGTGACAGTTGGGTCAGTTGTTTTTTCGGAGACTGAAAACCCATTAAAACAAATAGGTTAACAATATCTCCAAGTTAATAAAGTTCCTTTGCCCAGGGAGGCGGGAGGGTTGCTTATGACTTTGATGAGGATACCCCTGGAAGAGTACTAGGATTACAGGTAAGTAACTAATCCTTCTCTTCCAGGGGATCCTCATCAATAGTCATAAGCATTAGAATAGAATAGCGAGCCTCACCTCATCTCCCTGCGGGCAAAGGAGTAACAAGACAGTAATCACAATACTAAGCCTAGAAACAACTAAGCCTGTACAGGCCGCATGCTACCCAAATAGATTCCTCAAAGAGGCTTGTCCTACTTGAGTATCAGTCCTGGAATCAGATTCTAGACAGTAATGCCTCGTAAAGGTATGAACTGATCTCCAGGTTGCAGCCTTGCAAATCTCTGGCATAGGGACATCATGTAGGAAAGCTACTGTGGGCGCTTTCCCCCTAGTAGAGTGTGCTTTAGGTGACAAAAGTAAGGGCGTGCCTGCAAGCTGATACGCCAATTTAATGCAGGAGACAATCCATCTGGAGATGGATTTCTTGGCAGCTGGAAAGCCCGTTCTCATTGGACCATAGTTGATAAACAATTGGTCCGTCTTCCTACTCTCTTTGGTCTTTTCCAAATAAAATTTAAGGACTCTTTTGAGATCTAAAGAGTGCAGTGACCGCTCAGCCGGGGTCGTAGGGCTTGGAAAAAAGGAAGGAAGAGAAATAGACGGATTTATATGAAAATCAGTGACAACCTTAGGTAAAAATGATGGATGTGCCCTTAAGACTACTCTGTTGTGATGGAAAACAGTGTAGGGTTCTTTTGTACACAGCGCTTGTATCTCACTTACTCTGCGCGCTGATGTAATTGCAACGAGAAAAGCGGCCTTCCACGATAGGTGTTGCAAGGAAGCTCTGTGGATGGGTTCAAAGGGGGGGCCCATCAACTTAGACAACACTAGGTTTAATTCCCACGGACGAGAAGGGTTTCTAACAGGGGGGGTCACTTTCTTCAACCCCTGTAAGAAGTCCTTGACCACCTCCATCTGGAAGAAAGAGGGCTGAGTAGGAGACTTCCTATAAGCCGTAGTGGCCGAGATGTGCACCCTGATCGAAGCATATTTAAGACCAGATCTTGCTAGGTACAGCAGGTAAGGCAGAATTACATCCTCCTGTGCTGATGAGGGGTCAAAGTGACGTTCTCTGCACCAAAGAAAAAACCTCTTCCACTTAAACGCATAAGATGTTCTTGTGGAGGGTCGTTTAGTTTCCTTTAAAATGTGCATACAATCAGGTGGCAAATTTAAATGTCCGTATTGTAGGACCTCAGGAGCCATGCTGTTAAGTGCAGTGAGGGAAGTTTGGGATGAAGAATCCTCCCCCCATCTTGGTCAGCAGGTCCGGCTTGCAGGGCAGTCTCCTGGGTGGAAGCACCGACAGCTGTAGAAGGTCCGGGTACCACCACTGCCGAGGCCAGTCTGGGGCTACCAGGATCATGGTCATGCTGGATCTGATGAGTTTGGACACCACCTTCGGAATCAGGGGCAGAGGAGGAAATGCGTAAGCAAATGTCCCTGACAAGTCCATGAAAAGGGCATCCACCCTTATCCCTGGACGGTGGAATCTGGACGCGAAGACGTGGCATTTCGAGTTTTCGTCGTCTGCGAACAGATCTATTTCTGGACGACCCCAGCGATGGAAGAGGTCTGCCACCACCTCGTCGTGTAGCACCCAGTCTGGCTGATCTTCGAAGTGTCTGCTGAGTGCGTCGACCTTGATGTTTAGCTCTACAGGGAGATGCACCGCTACTACTATGAGGTTCCGGGCGAGCAGCCAGTGCCATATGGCTTGTGCCTCCAGAGAGAGAGGACACGACCGAGTTCCGCCCTGCTTGTTCAGGTAGAACATGGTTGTCGTGTTGTCCGTTTGGATCAGAACCGCGTGTGATTCGTGTGCAGGAAGGAAGGACTTCAAAGCCAGATGGACTGCTCGAAGCTCCAGCATGTTGATACGGTAGGTCTGTTCTTTTGCTGACCACCTTCCTTGAATCTGCAGACACCCCATGTGTGCTCCCCAGCCTTGGAGAGACGCGTCTGTGACTATAGACTGTGTCGGGAGAGGTTGGTGAAAAGGCACTCCCACCAGAAGGTTGCGAGGGTGAGTCCACCATTTGATGGAGGTCTTCGTCACCTGGGAAAGATAGATCCGGTCTTCCCAGAGCCCAGTCGACTGATCCCATTGATCCTCCAAAGCCTGCTGCAAAGGCCGCATCCTCAGCCTGGCGTGAGGAATCAAGAAGATGCAGGACGGCATGGAACCCAGCAGAGACACCACTTGACACGCTGTTGGATTCTGGGACTATAGTAGAACTCTGCACTTCTGCTGCATAGAAAATAGTCTCTCCTCCGAAGGATACGCTTTTCCCAATTTTGTATCCAGAACGGAGCCCAGGTAGTGTATGATTTGGGTTGGTAGTTGTACTGACTTCTCCATGTTGACATGGAGGCCGAGCTTGTGCAATTGTAGCAGGCAAAGGTGGAAGTTGTTCTCTACCTGCTGAGGAGACAGGCCTTTTAGGAGCCAGTCGTCTAGGTAGGGATAGACGAAAAGTCCTTTTTTGTGCAGGAAGGCTGCCACCACTGCCATGCATTTGGTGAAGACTCTCGGCGCTGACTTTAGCCCGAAAGGCAGGACTCTGTATGTAGGAGAGTAGGGTCTGCAATCCTATGATCACCCAGAAATGTTGCTTTTGTTTCACTGGTTTACGACTTTCTCTGGCTGTGGGCCTGCTAATCAGACCCACAGCCTGGCTGTTCTCTCTCTAAATTACAACATGTACCCTAGGTGCATTTACCAATTGGTACTGGGCCACCTTATCAGACCCTGTAACTCAGGGCATAGGTGTACCCAGGGCTGCCAGGGGCTGCAGCATGTATTATGCCACCCCTGGCTGGCCTCCTAAATTTGACACAACTGGCTGCATGACAGCTGGGGCAAAGTCGTGTAATCACCCTTTGCTGTAGGTGTAGTATACCTATACCTAACCCTAAAATGGACACACAGATTCCTATCAGTCACTCCTATGGCAGGCCTTGACAATCCTGAAGGCAGAGTGCGTGGAATCGTGTGAGATGGTGCTCTGGCATGAGCTGAGCCGTCTGCAGCTTGCGGAACCAAGTCCTAATAGCTGTTCCATGATATCGCATACCATATACTTGTTGTATAGCTTTATTTCGAAATATTTCATTTCATAAAAGCATTACAGTAAAATCATTATAAAGGTAAAAGCACAGTTATACATCGAGATAAAAAAAACATTTCATCAGAAAATCTAAAAAGTATGGAATCTGATAAGAGGCATCATTTCTGTGGATGTTTGTACAAATATACAATTAATCATTTCTGAATGGACAAGGGCGCTTACAGGAAGTAACCGAGGCGCTATAATATAATTTGACATCCTTACTGGAGGAGCTTCCTCCTCGTGGTTCTTATCCTCCAAGCACACCCCTTTTTTTTTTTTTTTTTTAATTTGTTGTTGTATAGCTTTATTTCGAAATATTTCATTTCATAAAAGCATTACAGTAAAATCATTATAAAGGTAAAAGCACAGTTATACATCCTAATAGCTGTTCCATGATATCGCATACCATATACTCTTAAGTGCATTATAATCCTCGCGGTTAAATGCTAACTTTGGTATTGCTTTATCAAAACATGTCGAGTAAGGTGTCATACGAATTGGAATACTAACCCCTCG
This sequence comes from Lissotriton vulgaris, assembly GCF_964263255.1. Taxonomy (NCBI): domain Eukaryota; kingdom Metazoa; phylum Chordata; class Amphibia; order Caudata; family Salamandridae; genus Lissotriton; species Lissotriton vulgaris. Next base: position 592,181,995 of record NC_141697.1, read on the forward strand.
CCAATTCTGGCGACGGGGTTAGCATTCCACCCTTCTAGAGGGACACGACATGTATGTAACTGTGAACCCCGGTTAAAGTTAACTAAAGCCTCAGCTCCACAAAATGGATGCTGCCACCACAGACACGAGTCTGACCTCCTGCTGCTGGGAGTCCTTCCAGCGAGGGAGGCCTGGACAAAGGGTTTCCTGTCCGGGGCGGTGCTAGCACCATCCCAGACATGGTTTTGTGTATCCTGGGTAGGCAGGGCTTTACAGGAAGGTGACTGCTGAGTGGCACCCCGGTGCTCACTACGCATAGGCCGGTCCGAACCAGTTCCAGGGGCACACCAGCCCCTGGCCTGGGGAAGTCCTGCATGGCAGAGGGGTGTAACCACCCCCCTCCTAGTCCCACCCATAGGCAGGACCTAGTCACCGGGTCAGCCCCCTTTTTTAGTATAAAGATGGGAGCGGGCCCCCTGTTCAAATTAGATCATCTTTGGAATCAAGACACGACTTTCTGCGAAAGGACTTCACGATTTCTTCATCAAGATTCTCCCTTGTGGCTAAGGAGTAGTCACCCTGCATCCGCAGGCACCATCCTAAAGAACACTGCGGTCTGCTGCAAGTCCTTCATCACGAATCCGACGACCCAGCTCGACGAGACCCGGCTTCTCTGGCACCTCTGACCTCTACTCACCTCTACAGCAAAGCTAAGAACCGTGAGTGCGACGAGACCTCGAGGGACCGACGATCGCCAAGACTGCACGACATCTTTACAACAAGCCCACCGTGTCCTCCACTGGTGAGTGCTTTGGGGTCCGAGAAGCCCCGACCCTGCGCAGCTCCAGCACCCAAGGTCAGCCTCCCTGCATCTCCACGATCTGCGTGGGGCCCTTCTGCTGTTTGCTGTGCACCGCGTTGTTTGGCTACTAGCCGGCTGGCTTGTGGCCTTCTGAACGACGCCCGACGACATCACTGCTGCTGGTCTGGTTGCTCCAGACTGGCCCTTGCTTCCTCCTTGAAGAGAGGCACCCCGGACCCTCCTGGTCCACTCCAGACGCCATTTTAGGTCCACCGCGTGGGCTTGAATTTGCCAAGGCTTTGTTGCCCAATCCTGGGTCCAGCGACGCCGACAGCTTCTATCTTCGTGGGACAGCTCGATCCTCCTTCCTGGTCGCCGACAACGCCTCCTGGTCCGTGAGATCTTCGAACTCGGCGTCACCCACTCACCTAGTCGAGGTGGCTACCATCCGGTGCCCTCCTGGTGCCCACTGACTACTGGCTAGTAGTCTCGAACTTGGTCCCCTCTGCTTTCAGGTGTCATCTTCCATCGATCCAGGCTTGGATCCACCGAACTTTCTTCACTGGTCGCCTGCCAGCAACTTCTTTCTTCCAGGCTCCTGGTCCGTCAACGAGGATTCCCGACGTCTTTTGAGTCCTATGCAGCTGCAGCCCCTGGGCTAGGTAACTTCGGCATTTCGGTGCCCCAGCATAGCCTCACTATCCAAGGGTCAGAATCTACTTTCGTTTTCCTCCCACCAGGTCGGGTTCGCCCGAGAACACTAACTTTGCAATTTCTAGCTACCATAGACTTTGTCCCGCATCTCGCGTGAGAGTGCACACACTGCACCCGAGTCCCCTGGGTCTCCTAGAAGTAATCTAACGATTCTATAGTCAAGTCCTAGCGATTCCAAAGCCTATTAGTACTGTACTTACCTGATAGTAATTTCGCATTCCACTTTTCAAGTATATGGTTTTCCGTGCCCCTTGGGCATTTGTATATACTGTGCTAACTTAAGTATTTTTGTAAGAGTTTTGGTTTGTGCTTAGTACCCTGTCCTCATAAAGAGTACAGGGCTGTTGTGATTCTTAATAAATAACTGTTTATTTTCATAACACTTGTGTGGTGTCCTTTCACTTGGTGTTCAAGGGATATATGTGTGGTAAACAGCTGGCTTAACACGCCCTCTCGAGTCTTTAGCCTTAGACTGCTCGTATCCACGCTACTAGGATAGCTGGTCTATAAGGTTGACTTACAACCAATCATCAATAAGGGTTGCTGGACTGATACATAGTGTTCACTAGAATAGTGAGCACTGCATATCAGGCCACCTTCTCACATTGGTGAGCATCGGTTGGGATTTGAGCTTGCTGTTGTTTTACCACACGTATCCTAAGAATATCTTGTTGAAAGATCACATAAGTACTGTTAGTACATATAACTAAGATTAGAATACTCTGAGTTCTACTGAACCAGCTGTTGCAGCTCCTCAAGGCTTAGCACACCTTGGCTGCAACTCTTAGCAAGGGATCAGTAGGTAAACACATAGTGTAGGTAGGTGCATCACTTACACCACACTAGAAACAGTATGTCGGACAAAGGAGGAAACTCTGAGTCTTCCCTTGTGTCAGTTGACCCTCCACAGGTCATCCCTTCAAGATATACTGTGCTTAGCTTCCATGAGTTACGACAAGTATGTACCTCTAGGAAGATTAAGCAAGGGGCTAACCCCACCACCTCCTTTCTGATTGGTCTCCTAGAGACTTATGATGCCAGAAAGGCTGAGAAACTTCTTAGCCCTTCTAATCCAGATGGAGGCATGCCTCCCCTTGAGGGAACCAGAGGAGACCCTGACCTAATCCTCCTCTCAACTGAGAATGAAGATGTAGAGGAGGATGAGGATGAGGAGCCCTCTGGGGATGAGGCAGATAAGGGACAGGTAGAAGTCAGTAGACTAACCAGGTCCAACTTAAGCAAACATGACAGTGGTACTGGGGGACCCCTGGGGCCACTATCAGGTCAGCTTAACATTGGGAATGGACAAGCCAGATCTCTGTCAAGAGGCTCTGGCAGATCCCTTCAAACCAATGGCTCTCACAACTCTTCTCAAAGAGGGATGACATCCCCTCAGAGGAGAGTGTATGAAGCTAAAGAAAGGGCAGCCAATGTAAGGATTGAAAGGGAAGAACTTGCCCTGGCCAAAGAAAGGCTTGCCTTTGCTAGAGAGCAACAGTTAAGTGGGGTAGTCCCCACTGGTGGCAGCATTGTACCTAGCAATAGGGAAAGGAGTTTTGACACAAAACACCTTGGTAAGATAGTGCCCCCCTTTAAACAAGGGGATGACATCCACAAATGGATTACTGCTTTGGAGAGGGCCTGCACTGTGCAAGGTGTTCCCCAGAGTCAGTGGGCAGCTATCTTGTGGCTCTCCTTTGAAGGTAAAGGTAGAGACAAGCTCCTCACCACAAGGGTAGAGGATGCTAACAATTACAAAATCTTGAAAAATACACTGGTTGAAGGGTTTGGCCTAACCACTGAGCAGTACAGGGTGCTGTTCAGGGATACCCAGAAAACTCAGTCTCAAGATTGGTCTGACTTTGTAGATTGTGCCACTAAGGCTTTTGAGGGCTGGTTGCTGGGCAGTAAGGTTACTGATTATAAAGGATTGTATAATTTGATGATGAGAGAACAAATTTTAAACAATTGTCAGAACCAGTTGTTGCATCAGCATCTTGTTGACTCAGATCTGACCTCTCCCCAAGAATTGGGAAAGAAGGCAGACAGATGGGTTAGAACAAGAGTTAAACAGAACCAGGGCCAGAATCAAGGTGGTCAGAAGAAAGCAGACCAGAAGGGTAAAGATTCTAAGGGGGAACAAAATGACCAGAAGTCTTCGACAGGTCCCCAACAACCCAAAGAGGGTGGGGGTCAGGCTCCCCAAAAGAAGAAAGAAGGCCAATCTAAAAGGTGGTGCCAATACTGCAAAAGTAAAACTCACTGGTTTAGTGAGTGCACCAAGAAAGGAGGAGGGCAGACTCCTGCCGCTGCAGCCCCTAAGGCACCTGTGCCCCCTAGTACAGCCAGCAGTGGTAGTGCACCTCCCAAGGGTTTAGTAGGGTTAACCCTGGGTTCTGAGGGGTGTGACAACTTAGTTGGTACACTCACTCAGGCTGTCCTTGTCAGTACAGGGGATATGGATATGTCCCCTGACATAAGTCCCAATACTTTGGGCAAATACAGACAGACACCTTTCATAAATGGAAAAATGGCTCAGGCCTATAGGGACACTTGTGCCAGTGTCACAATGGTGACACCTAACTTTGTGGACCCTGGACAGATCATGCCAGGTACAGAATTCCTGGTGACCAATGCAAGCAATGTCACTACCAATCACAGTATGGCAATTGTAGCTTTCTCCTGGGGAGGGGTAACTAGCCAAAAGAAGGTTGTAGTTAGTTCAGACCTCCCAGTGGATTGTTTGTTGGGCAATGATTTGGAGTCATCATAATGGTCAGAAGTGGAGCAGAGGACTCACATGGAAATGTTAGGCTTGCCAGCACATGTGTTTGCTGTGACCAGGTCACAGGTCAGGAAATGCCCCACTGAACAGGTGCTGGATCCTGGAACAATGGACCAGACACCTTCCAAGAAAAAGAGCAGTAGGGTTAAGGCTGTGCCTTCCCCCTTGCCCCAGGTTGTGGATCAAGTCTCAGAGGAGGCTGACCTACAGGAATTGAGGGAAACTGAGCCTAGAGAGTTTGAACTTGATCAAGTTGAATTCTTGGGTTCAGGGGGACCCTCAAGGGAAGACCTGGGGAAGGACCAGTTAGACTGCCCTTCTCTTGAACCCCTCAGACAGCAGGCTGCTGCTGAGGCTGCTGGGAACGCCACAGGTACCCACAAGGTATACTGGGAAGATGGACTCCTGTACACTGAGTCAAGAGACCCCAAGCCTGGCATGACCAGGAGGCTGGTTGTACCCTTGTCTCAGAGAGGTTTCCTACTTACCTTGGCCCATGAGATTCCCTTAGCAGGTCACTTAGGCCAGACAAAGACTTGGGACAGGCTTGTCTCATACTTTCACTGGCCTCACATGAATGAGGATACCAAGGAGTTTTGTCGCTCCTGTGTCACTTGCCAAGCCAGTGGTAAGTCAGGTGGCACAACAAAGGCCCCCCTTATACCAATGCCTGTGGTGGGGGTGCCCTTTGAAAGAGTGGGGATTGACATTGTTGGTCCAATGGAACCCCAGACAGCATCAGGGCACAAGTTTATACTGGTGGTAGTGGATCATGCCACCAGGTATCCTGAAGCTATTCCACTTAGGACCACCACAGCACCTGTGGTGGCAAGGGCCCTAGTTGGAGTGTTCTCCAGAGTGGGCTTCCCTAAGGAGGTTGTCTCTGACAGAGGTGCAAACTTCATGTCAAGCTACTTAACTGCTATGTGGAAGGAATGTGGTGTCAACTACAAGTTCACTACACCCTATCATCCACAATGCAATGGGCTTGTTGAAAGGTTCAACAGGACCCTAAAAGGGATGATTCATGGACTACCTGAAAAGCTCAGGCGTAGATGGGATGTCCTGATTCCCTGCCTTCTGTTTGCTTACAGAGAGGTCCCACAAAAGGGGGTTGGCTACAGCCCTTTTGAACTTTTGTATGGGCATCCTGTGAGAGGCCCCCTGTGTTTGGTGAAGGAAGGATGGGAGAGACCTCTCAAAAAGCCTGCAACCAACATAGTGGACTATGTACTTGGTCTCCGCTCCAGGATGGCTGAGTATATGGAGAAGGCATCTGAAAACCTTAAGGCCAGTCAAGAACTTCAAAAAGCTTGGCATGACCAAAAGGCTGTCCTGACTGTTTACCAGCCTGGACAGAAGGTGTGGGTGTTGGAGCCAGTGGCCCCATTTGTCTGGGCCCCAGTGGGGCCCAGACAAATGGTCTGGGCCCCACACAATTCTTGAGCAAAAGGGAGAGGTCACCTACCTGGTGGACCTTGGAACTCCCAGGAGCCCCCACAGGGTACTCCATGTCAACAGGCTCAAAGCATATGTCGACAGGAAGGACATGAGCTTGCTCATGGCCATAGATGAGGGACAGGAGGAAGAGAGTGACCCTCTCCCAGACCTGCTCACTCAGAATCCTGATGATGGGTCAGTAGATGGTGTTGTCTTTTGTGGCAGCCTCTCTGAGCATCAACAGAAAGACTGTAAACAGGTTCTTCAGTCTTTCAGACATATGTTCTCTCTGACACCCAGTCAGACCACTTGGTGCACCCATGAGGTTGACACTGGGGACAGCCTGCCAGTCAAGAGTAAAATCTACAGGCAGCCTGATCATGTTAGAGACTGCATAAAAACTGAAGTGCAGAAAATGTTGGAGTTGGGAGTCATTGAACCCTCAGATAGCCCTTGGGCTAGTCCAGTAGTTCTAGTGCCTAAACCTCACACCCAGGGTGGTAAGAGAGAGATGAGGTTCTGCGTAGACTACAGGGGTCTCAATGCAGTCACTAAGACTGATGCCCACCCAATACCAAGGGCAGATGAACTTATAGATAGATTGTCTTCTGCCAACTACTTAAGTACATTTGACTTAACAGCTGGGTATTGGCAAATCAGGTTAGCTGAGGATGCCAAGCCCAAGACAGCATTTTCAACCCCTGGTGGGCATTATCAATTTGTGGTAATGCCCTTTGGTCTGAAAAATGCACCTGCCACCTTCCAAAGGTTGGTGAATCAAGTCCTTACTGGGCTGGATGACTTCTGTGCAGCTTATCTAGATGATATTGCTGTCTTTAGCTCCACCTGGGAGGATCCGCTGGTCCACCTGAGGAAAGTGTTAGAGGCTCTGCAAGCAGCAGGCCTCACTATCAAGGCCACCAAGTGCCAGATAGGGCAGACACAGGTTGTATACCTGGGCCACCTTGTAGGTGGAGGCCAGGTTCAGCCACTGGAGAGCAAAATACAGTCAATCAGGGACTGGGCTCCTCCAACCACCCAGACTCAGGTTCGAGCTTTCTTGGGCCTGACTGGATACTACAGAAAGTTTGTCAGGAACTATGGTTCCATTGTGACACCATTAAATGAACTGACAAGTAAGAAAATGCCAAAAAAGGTTCAGTGGACAGCAGGCTGTCAAAAAGCATTCGATGACCTAAAGCAGGCCATGTGCACAGCACCTATCCTTAAGAGTCCAGACTACTCCAAACCATTCATTGTCCAAACAGATGCTTCTGAGTTGGGTGTGGGAGCTGTTCTTTCTCAACTGAATTTTGATGGTCAAGACCAGCCCATTGCTTTTATAAGCAGAAGGCTGACCCCCAGAGAGAAGAATTGGTCAGCTATTGAGAGGGAGGCCTTTGCTGTGGTTTGGGCCCTGAAGAAGCTGAGGCCATACTTGTTTGGCACTCACTTCAAGATTCAGACCGACCATAAGCCCCTCTTGTGGGTAAATCAGATGAAGGGTGAAAACCCCAAACTGCTTAGGTGGTCCATTTCACTACAGGGGATGGACTTTACAGTGGAACATAGACCTGGTACTGATCATGGCAATGCCGATGGGCTCTCCAGATATTTCCACTTAGAACAAGAAGACTCACCTGGTCAAGGTTAGCTTATTGTCCCAAAGTTTGGGGGGGGGGGGGTCATGTAGGAGAGTAGGGTCTGCAATCCTATGATCACCCAGATTTTTTGCTTTTGTTTCACTGGTTTACGACTTTCTCTGGCTGTGGGCCTGCTAATCAGACCCACAGCCTGGCTGTTCTCTCTCTAAATTACAACATGTACCCTAGGTGCATTTACCAATTGGTACTGGGCCACCTTATCAGACCCTGTAACTCAGGGCATAGGTGTACCCAGGGCTGCCAGGGGCTGCAGCATGTATTATGCCACCCCTGGCTGGCCTCCTAAATTTGACACAACTGGCTGCATGACAGCTGGGGCAAAGTCGTGTAATCACCCTTTGCTGTAGGTGTAGTATACCTATACCTAACCCTAAAATGGACACACGGATTCCTATCAGTCACTCCTATGGCAGGCCTTGACAATCCTGAAGGCAGAGTGCTTGGAATCGTGTGAGATGGTGCTCTGGCATGAGCTGAGCCGTCTGCAGCTTGCGGAACCAAGTCCTAATAGCTGTTCCATGATATTGCATACCATATACTCTTAAGTGCATTATAATCCTCGCGGTTAAATGCTAACTTTGGTATTGCTTTATCAAAACATGTCGAGTAAGGTGTCATACGAATTGGAATACTAACCCCTCGCCAATTCTGGCGACGGGGTTAGCATTCCACCCTTCTAGAGGGACACAACATGTATCTAACTGTGAACCCCGGTTAAAGTTAACTAAATCCTCAGCTCCACAAAATGGATGCTGCCACCACAGACACGAGTCTGACCTCCTGCTGCTGGGAGTCCTTCCAGCGAGGGAGGCCTGGACAAAGGGTTTCCTGTCCGGGGCGGTGCTAGCACCGTCCCAGACAGGGTTTTGTGTATCCTGGGTAGGCAGGGCTTTACAGGAAGGTGACTGCTGAGTGGCACCCCGGTGCTCACTACGCATAGGCCGGTCTGAACCAGTTCCAGGGGCACACCGGCCCCTGGCCTGGGGAAGTCCGGCATGGCAGAGGGGTGTAACCACCCCCCTCCTAGTCCCACCCATAGGCAGGACCTAGTCACCGGGTCAGCCCCCTTTTTTAGTATAAAGATGGGAGCGGGCCCCTTGTTCAAATTAGATCATCTTTGGAATCAAGACACGACTTTCTGCGAAAGGACTTCACGATTTCTTCATCAAGATTCTCCCTTGTGGCTAAGGAGTAGTCACCCTGCATCCGCAGGCACCATCCTAAAGAACACTGCGGTCTGCTGCAAGTCCTTCATCACGAATCCGACGACCCAGCTCGACGAGACCCGGCTTCCCTGGCACCTCTGACCTCTACTCACCTCTACAGCAAAGCTGAGAACCGTGAGTGCGACGAGACCTCGAGGGACCGACGATCGCCAAGACTGCACGACATCTTTACAACAAGCCCACCGTGTCCTCCACTGGTGAGTGCTTTGGGGTCCGAGAAGCCCCGACCCTGCGCAGCTCCAGCACCCAAGGTCAGCCTCCCTGCATCTCCACGATCTGCGTGGGGCCCTTCTGCTGTTTGCTGTGCACCGCGTTGTTTGGCTACTAGCCGGCTGGCTTGTGGCCTTCTGAACGACGCCCGACGACATCACTGCTGCTGGTCTGGTTGCTCCAGACTGGCCCTTGCTTCCTCCTTGAAGAGAGGCACCCCGGACCCTCCTGGTCCACTCCAGACGCCATTTTAGGTCCACCGCGTGGGCTTGAATTTGCCAAGGCTTTGTTGCCCAATCCTGGGTCCAGCGACGCCGACAGCTTCTATCTTCGTGGGACAGCTCGATCCTCCTTCCTGGTCGCCGACAACGCCTCCTGGTCCGTGAGATCTTCGAACTCAGCGTCACCCACTCACCTAGTCGAGGTGGCTACCATCCGGTGCCCTCCTGGTGCCCACTGACTACTGGCTAGTAGTCTCGAACTTGGTCCCCTCTGCTTTCAGGTGTCATCTTCCATCGATCCAGGCTTGGATCCACCGAACTTTCTTCACTGGTCGCCTGCCAGCAACTTCTTTCTTCCAGGCTCCTGGTCCGTCAACGAGGATTCCCGACGTCTTTTGAGTCCTATGCAGCTGCAGCCCCTGGGCTAGGTAACTTCGGCATTTCGGTGCCCCAGCATAGCCTCACTATCCAAGGGTCAGAATCTACTTTCGTTTTCCTCCCACCAGGTCGGGTTCGCCCGAGAACACTAACTTTGCAATTTCTAGCTACCATAGACTTTGTCCCGCATCTCGCGTGAGAGTGCACACACTGCACCCGAGTCCCCTGGGTCTCCTAGAAGTAATCTAACGATTCTATAGTCAAGTCCTAGCGATTCCAAAGCCTATTAGTACTGTACTTACCTGCTAGTAATTTCGCATTCCACTTTTCAAGTATATGGTTTTCCGTGCCCCTTGGGCATTTGTATATACTGTGCTAACTTAAGTATTTTTGTAAGAGTTTTGGTTTGTGCTTAGTACCCTGTCCTCATAAAGAGTACAGGGCTGTTGTGATTCTTAATAAATAACTGTTTATTTTCATAACACTTGTGTGGTGTCCTTTCACTTGGTGTTCAAGGGATATATGTGTGGTAAACAGCTGGCTTAACACGCCCTCTCGAGTCTTTAGCCTTAGACTGCTCGTATCCACGCTACTAGGATAGCTGGTCTATAAGGTTGACTTACAACCAATCATCAATAAGGGTTGCTGGACTGATACATAGTGTTCACTAGAATAGTGAGCACTGCATATCAGGCCACCTTCTCACACTGTACTGGTAGTGTTTGTTGCCTATCAGAAACCTTAAGAACTTCCGATGTTGCATGGCAATTGGAATGTGGAAGTAGGCATCTTGCAAGTCCATCGAACACATCCAATCTCCTACTTGCAGATGTGGACATATTTGGTGAAGAGCAAGCATTCGGAACTTCTCCTTCACTATGTTCTTGTTCAGAACACGAAGATCCAGGATGGGCCGGAACTTGTTTTCCTGATCCTTTTTGGGGACAAGAAAGTATCTGGAGGAGACTCCTTTTACCCTTTGAGAGGGAGGCACCTCTTCTATAGCTCGTTTTTGGAGAAGAGGCTTTACCTCTTTTCGGAGCAGATCGAGTTGGTGCGGACGAGATTTCTTTTGGGGGAATGTCCTGTTGAGGCGCACGGAAACGAAGAACATATCCATTGTGCAGTGTATTCAGCACCCACCGATCGTTCGTGATGCTGTCCCACTCTGCCAGATGTTTTGAAACACTTCCTCCCACTGGAGTGGACAACGGCGCTAGAGGAAGCCAGTGCTCATTGTTTTCCTCCTCTAGTCGAAGTAGAGGACTGCTAGTGACCTCCTCTACCTCGGTTGGCTTTACCACCCCGAAACCGGGTGTTGCCCTGGGATTTGTTCTGGGACCACTGAGGGGTTTGAACCCTCTGTTGAGCCCCTCTGCCTTTGAGTTGGTCTTGAAACGGCGTTTAAACTCTTTCTTTTTTTCTAGGCCGACTGCCTTGACGGTGTCGAGCTCGGCTTTCATCCAACTCATTTCGTCATCCGTATGCTGGCCAAAGAGAGATGTGCCGGTAAACGGGCGGTTCAGAATGCGTGTTGCGCATCGGGCCTGAGGCCTATCAGGCGCAGCCACGAAGAACGTCTGGCACATACCCCATGGGCATAGGTATGTCCCGCCAGTATTGCTCCATCTGCAGCAGTGCTAATTATCTGATTAGCCACCAGACTTCCTTCCGTCAGGGTCTCCTCGAAGTCTTGCTGGTCCTCCTTAGGCAATTTTGATTTAAAAAGCTCCATTGAGTCCCATAAGGCTCAATCGTACCTGGCTAAAAGCGCAGCTGCGCTAGAAACCTTCAGAGTCGAAGCGGGAGAACTGCAGACCTTGCGGCCCCACGAGTCTTGCAACTTGCTGTCCTTATCCGGAGGAGTTGAGGAGGAGGGAGAGACTGAGTGGATTTTTCGTGCCGCCTCCACAACTACTGAGTCGGCGGGAGGGTTCGTTTTCACAAAGGTCGGATCAGAGGGTGCGGCCTTATACTTCTTCTGGATGCGAGCCAGCACCGCTCTCACTGATGCTGGAGCCAAGAACACATCATAGACAGGATCAATGATCCCTGGGACCAACGGTTGAACTGGACGAGACCCCGACTTTTGGTGAAGGGTCTCAAAGATCACTGTTGTGGAGACCTGTGGCACAGACATCTCAATGTTTAATTTCAGTGCACCCCTCTGTAGGACATCATGGTAGGTGTTGATATCGTCCACCGGGGAAACCCTAGAGACAGGGCTATCGACCAAGGTGGGAGAGTAATCCCGCATGGAAGAGAGGGTAGAAGAGGTAGAAGAAGTAGCAGGTGTTCGAGCTCTTCTTTCTCAGGATCTTCTGACTGGTACCTCCTGTCTAGGGGAACGATTGCGTCTCCTCTCGTGAGACCTCCCTGAACGCTCTTCTCGTACAGGGGAACGAGATGCAGCTTGTCTCACAGGCGATCTTTCTCTGCGCCTGGGAGGGCTGCGTCTATCCACTTCCTCGACCAGTCTTTGCAGTGGAGATCTGTGCACTGGGCTGACATATTCCTGCAGCCGTCTTGTGGCCCCTGAGTCTCGCCAATTGTGCTGAGGCCTATTCCATCTGGTAGACAACTGCACACCCTCAGTGGGAGGTCTGCGGGCAGGACTTCTAGATCTGCGGGCAGGACTTCTGGATCTTGACTGGGATCTGGAAGAGCCCGAAGAGTGACGGGAGGCTGATTCAGTCACAAGGATCACTGAACCATCCCTGGATCTCGTAGACGAGCGTTCAGCTCGTTCACGGTGTCTCGACATCGATCTGAACCGTTCATGGTGCCTCGAGGTCGAATGCTCCGAAGGCGCCTGCCTCGACTCCGAGCGATGATGATCTTTCGACCTCGACCGGCGCTGCTCCGCCGTCGCCGAGGTCCTTTCCTTCGACGTCGACTCTATCTGTGGCGCCGGTGGATCAGACAATCTCGACGTCGTATGCCTCGGCGGCGAACGGCGTGAGGGAAGATGGTCTCTCGACGTCGAGCGGCTTTGTGTGGCCGACGACGGAGCTTCCTCTCTAAACCTCGAATGTCTACGTGACGACGGCGGAGGGGTGTTGGTCACTCTAGACGCCGAACGTCGACGCAACGAAGATCTCCTCGACGCCGATCGACGCCTAGCTGTCGACGGCGGAGGACTTGGGGCTCTGTAAGTGGTGTTTTCGACTCGCACGAATATGGTCGAGTCTGGTATCTATGAACCGCAAATGACGAGTTTAGTGGGTGTACGCGTTTTCGCTGTGCTAGCCTAAACCGTTCGTTTGTTTCGTGGGTTTCTTCATCTGAACCCACGGGTTCCATCTTAGATACGGCATCCATTTTGTTTCTTGCCCTCAAGTAGCCAGCGAACGGACGCTGTCCGCTTCGCGATCCTGGGATTCCCAAACTCTTGCGGAAGACACGTGTTCCTTTGAAGGTGTCTTTATGATGAGGGGGATGACACTGTAAGGCAGATGGCCCCGCTCGAGGCTCATCTTGCCGTGCCGGTCTATTGTTTCAGTTGTGCATTCATTAGGCACGTCTCCTTTGATGCCTGCAGCTCGTGTTTCCTGATACCACCCCTTTTACACCCTCTTCGATCTGTTCACTGTCCTCGTCTTCCTCTGCACCTGTTTCTGTCTCTTCCTCGATTCGTTTACAGCCGAACGGAATTTACTAATGGTGGGAAGATGTACTTTTACAGTTGGGAAGTGCCAAATGCTACTGTAATTATGTTCCGGGCCCTGAATACATGAAAGCGACCCCCTATGACCTTTACAATGGGAACCAGGTTGTAATCCTTTGTGCACCATGTTATCCTATGCCCAAAAACTGTATAAGAAGAGCGATCCACAGATACAATTTGAAGCAGACTCCTCGAACTTGCACATGTTGTACTTCCTGTGACTTCTGTGTTCCCTGCAGTAATAAACCTCGAATCTTTGACGCCGAAGGAAGTGTCCCGTGTCTCTGTTATTTGTACGCCGGAACAGGTTACCCACGAAGGTTTTAGGTGTTATCCCTGGCACCGCTGGGTCTTAGAAAAACCCAGTCCTTCAGTTGGCGCCCAACGTAGGGCTGCATCAGCGGTACCGGTCCAAAGCCCGACGATCGTGAGGAACTTCGTGTGAAATCTCCGAGGGAAGGTGCACCCCGCTTCATCGATCCTGTTGTCGAAACAAGTGGCCCGACGACTTTTCCCGCGAAGATTCCCGCCTCCTGACAGCTGCGACGGACTGCTGCCCTGACTGTAGACCTGTTTTGGCGCCTGGCGTAGACCTTGGTACAGTGAGACGATTGACGGGCCTTCCTGGTGACGCCACTGATCTTTGAGTTAAGTATTTGTGGGTCGCTCCCAGAGTCCTTTGTTGTGGGTGCTTAGTTGTTGCATGGTTCCATTGCATTTGTGGTTCTTGGTATTTTGTTCTTTGTTGTGATATTTGACGTCTGCAGTCGCCAAAAACCGAGGGTTTTTGCTCTTTGCAGGGACATTGTAATCCTATAACCCTTGACGTTTGTGAAACTCGGTTAGTGTGCACGATGCCTGGCCGTAGTACTTTGTTCAGTTGCTTCAGAGGTTGTGGTGCGGATTCCCGACTGGAGGACTCGTGTCCGATACCTCCGGTTGGAACTCCTACTTACGAGTTATACAGTCGACATGGTTTGGGTCCAATTGCATTCAATGAGTGTTGGGTTCGTTACACTAAAAAAGACGGTGTCCTTAGTTGGCCACCTCATGGTAGTTTTGAGGCCCCGATTTTAGATAATCTTGAAGCTAAATTGTTCCAAAGAAAAGCAAGGCCGGCCATGTTTGATTCCTTTCGGTTGTGGCGTAAAGAAGCCAAGCAGAAAGAAATCAAGCAGCTTAAACGTAATAAGAGAGAAGGGATCGTTACAACGGTAAGAAATGCAGAGCAGTTTCAGCGAGATAAGGAGGAGAAGGAAAAGGAAGTTTTCGATAGATTGCAGCGCATGACAGTTGATAAGTGTTACCCCGCTTTACCAACGGGTACGGATAAGCAGGGAGAGGAGGTAGTATAGGACCCCTTGTTGTCCTATCTATTGAAATCACCACCTCCGTATGCACAGGATACCGCAGTTCCTGTGGTTCCTCCTGTTCCTCAACCTGCTCCTGTTCCTGTTCCTCAACCTGTTCTTGTTCCCCAACCTGTTCCTGCTCCTCTACCTGCTCCTGTCCCTACTGCTCCCCCGCTTGTGCTTCCTCATACTCCTATTCCCGCTACTTCTACTGTTTTGATTACTCCTGCTGTCCCTTCTGTTCCTGACACTTCTCTTGTTACCCCGTTGCTTTACTCCTCTACCCCGTCTGCTCGACGTCGTGTCCCTTCTGTTGCTGCTAACTTCTTCACTTCTCTCGGACCGATTCTTGGGTCCGCTGGTTCTGGTGCTCCCCAAAGACGAAGTCAGCTTCCTGGTGGTAGGGAACGTGACACGCTATATAATATGGCGACAAATTGGATTAGATACCCCCTTAGGAATCCTCCACGTGTGGTGATTGATACGTTTTCTCAATTCAATGAACCGACACAGAGGTTCGTGTTTGAGGAAATGTGCAAGCTCTTACGTGATCAGATATCAGCTGATGCGGCTGACGATGTACTGGCTGCTCTAACTAATCTTCAGCTTCAGTTTGCGAGCGGAATAATGGTGGGTAGCAATGTTCGACGTGCTGTCGAGCAGTTGCTATCTTTTCGTCCTGCTATAATGCCTCGAACATTGTTCACAGATGAAACTGACGAACCGACAGCAGCGCCTGGTCAGTATCCCATGCGCGAAGTTCCACCAGTGTGGATGCCAGGCGATGCTAATGCTAATCCTATTATTCCGCCACATTTCCAGAGAGTGTGGATACATCTTCCGTGGAAACGATCGGAAGTTTTGCAGGTCAAACAGACTCTGCCCGACCATCGCAAAAATCCTGCAGGGGATTATAAAGAATTGTCTCAGCTAGTGGATGCTACGATAATGAATCTTACCGACATCGATATGCTGTTCGGCAATGTCGTTCCGCAACCGGTATGGGCGAAAATTCGTCAGGAAAACCATGTAGCCGAGCTAGGCGGTGACTGGCCTGCTCTTGTGGCGGCTGATACCCGACAAATTGGTGGGGCTAAGCCCGAACAGCTCATTACCGATCTCCCCCAGAGAATAATCACTCTTATGAAAACGCTTATGCCAGCTATGAAAGTCAATTGGGACAAATTGTCCGCTTGCAAACAAAAGAAGGATTAGAGTGTCTCTGATTTCTTTACAAGATTTGAGGAGGCATTCATTGATCATAGTGGTCAAGATATGGGTACCGAGGGAGGTCAGAGATTGTTCGTGGACAAATTTGTGTCGAATTTGTTGCCGGACCTAAGCAACAAATTAAGGAATTCAGAGAGTGCGTGGGCTGTTTCCACTTCTGCTCAGATATTGGCTACGGCCCAATATTATGAGAATAGAGAGAAAGAGGAAAATGATCGTGCCGACAAAAAGACAAAAGAGCTCAAAACGAAAGTGTTGTTGCAACAAGCGTATCCTCCACGTTCGAATCAGAATGATTCGCAACAGCGGAATCGATCGCAGTCTCAGTCGAATAGGTCGCAATCACGAAATGACTCCTCTTCGCAGAGATCTACGCTGGGGTACAATCAGTGTGCCTATTGTAGGGGAGAGGGTAATTTGAAATTCGATTGTCCAGTTTTGCGTGATCGAAATAGTGGTAATTCATCTAGAGGAGGTCGTAGTGGTCCTCAACAGGCCTCGCGTGGTAGAGGTCGCGGTGCTCAAAATGATCGTTCTAATAATTCTTCTGATTCTAATAATTGTTTCGATCAACGTGGATCATCGCAAGGCAGATCTGCACAGTACAACGTGGACGATTATTACGTCGATCAGGGCACTGACGACGGTAATTACTAGGACAGCCATAGACAAGGAGAGGGAGTAGTATCAGTTCCGGTTGATCAGAGAGGGCCTTACGTCGCAGTTGCCACCTCAGGCGTAGTTGAGCCTTTTCTGTTGGACACTGGTGCAGCAAAAAGTTCCATCATGCATTTGAAACTCCCTGGCGCACCTTTGTCTGGCTTAACAAATGTTTCCGTTGGATTCTCTGGCGCCCCTGTTAGCAATCCGGTTTCGCGCCCTTTGCCCCTTGCAATTGGGCCTCGTGAGCTGAAAGCTCCTTTGATTTTGACTACAGGTTGTGGTGAAAATCTTTTGGGCCTGGACTTGCTGAAACGTCTGTATGCGACTTTGTATTGTTCTCCTGCGGGAGTGAATCTTACATTGGGTGAGAGAGTTATCTCTCCTATGTACTTGTCCATCGACAAGCTTCCACCGGAATTGAGTTCTCTTCCTGCATCTTTGTGGGCTACAGGTCCCAATGATGTGGGCCTGCTTGACATCTCCCCTTATGTTGTTCACTTGAAATCTAATGTGCGTTTGCCACGTATTCCCCAGTATCGTATCTCCCTTGATGGTGAGCGAGCGCTGTTAGCGATCATCTACGATTTGATTGAGAAAGATGTTATCGAGGAGACTCGGGGAAACGTGTGCAATAGCCCTGTGCTGCCCATTCTGAAACGCACTGATCCATCAAAGCCTCCTGTTTATCGTTTTGTCATCGATTTACGGGAGGTGAATAAAATTGTGATTCCTCAGTTCCCTGTGGTGCCCGACATAACGGCTTTACTGACTCTGATTCCAGCCTCTGCATCCTGGTTCTCAGTGATCGATCTGAAGAATGCTTTCTTCAGCATTCCGATTGCTGAGGAGAGTAGGTTCCTTTTCGGTTTCTCTCTAGGTGGCCGCAGCTTTAGGTTTAAACGCGCTCCTCAGGGCTACTGTGAGAGTCCATCGATATACAGCCAAGCCTTGAAGAGCCAACTTGATGCGTTTGTGTTGCCGGCCGGTGCAGCCTTGATCCAATATGTTGACGACTTATTGGTGGCTGTGGACACTCAGGACATTTGCAAAATTGCTACGGTGTCGTTGTTGCAGCATCTCTGTGACTTACATCACAAGGTGTCACCTTCTAAACTGCAATATTGTTGCCAAGAAGTAACCTATCTAGGTCACTTATTGTCAAAGGAGGGAAGAAGGTTGACCCCAGAGAGAATTGCGGCGATTGCTCGAATGACTGTGCCAACAACTCAGAGAGATGTGCGTGCCTTTTTAGGTATCACGTCATACTGCAGGCAATGGATTCCAAATTTTTCATTGCTAGCGAAACCATTGGTGGCTCTTACGTGCAAGGATGTTCCAACTCCTTTACCATGGACGGAAGAATGTCAGAAAAGTTTTTCTGAATTGCGTGATGCGTTGTGTTCGGCCCCTGTGTTAGGTACCCCTAACTACAGTAAGCCGTTTACACTATACGTTCACGAGAGGGAAGGTTGTGCGTTGAGTGTCTTGACGCAACAATTCGGTGGTAAGCAGCGTCCATGTGCATATTTTTCCTCGACCTTGGACCCAGTAGCTAGAGCATTGCCGAGTTGTTTGAGAGCAACAGCGGCAGCTGCGGTGTCCATCCGACAATCTGCAGGATTGGTCATGGATAATATGCTTACGGTGATGGTTCCGCATGCAGTTGACACTCTCTTGAATCGTACGAAAACCCAACACCTGACGAGTGCAAGGTTGTCTGGGTATGAGCTGACGCTTTTGGCAAGTCACATTCAAATAAAACGCTGTAATGTCCTGAACCCGGCAACTTTGTTGCCAATCAATATGGAATCAGATGAGGTAGCACCCGATGACTGCTACTTACGAACTGAGGAGGAAACAAAAGGTTGTGTTGACTTGAAAAATACTCCATTGGAAGACCCCGATGGTACCTTGTATGTGGATGGGTCGTGTTTTAAGTTGCCGAATGGTGATGTGACGACCGCGTATGCTGTGGTGACGTTGAGTACGGTTGTGGAGACTGCGAGATTGAATCAGAATTCTGCACAGGCGGCAGAGCTGATTGCCTTGACTAGAGCATGTGTGTTGTCGAAAGGGAAACGGGTGAATGTGTTTACGGACAGCCAGTATGCGTTTGGTGTTGCGCACAGTTTTGGACGATTGTGGAGAGAGAGAGGTTTCATGACGTCGCATGGTACAAAGATTCAGCATGGACAGCTTGTGAATGATCTTTTAGATGCACTTACATTGCCCGAGCAGGTGGCGATTATTAAATGTAGTGCACACCGTAAGGTGACGGATGATGTTGGTCGTGGCAATGCGTTCGCTGATGAAGTTGCTAAGGAGACTGCCAGGAACCTTACAACTAGAATGTATGTGACGAGTTCGGTAAGGTGGCCTGCAGAAACTGGTATGTGTGAGGACACTATCGAGAGTGTGAAAGCGATTCAGAATGAGGCCACCGAGACTGAAAAGACGAAGTGGAAAGAGAGTACGGGAAAGCTGGATGCGAATGGCTGCTGGATTGATTTGTCGGAGAATAAGAGGTGGATGTTGCCGGATGCGCATGTGCTAGCTGTTGTGACGATGGCACACGGCTTGTCACATATTAGTGCGAAAGGTATCTGCAAGCTGCTGTCCCCTGTATGGAAGAATGATGGTATCGCTAAGTGTGCTGAGAGATTGGTCAAGAATTGTATGATATGTATGATGTACAATCCTGGTAAAGGAACTCCTACACCCCCTGGCCATTTTGCTCCTCCTTCATGTCCCTTTGAGGTGATTCAGCTAGACTTCATCCATATGGAGCGATGCAATAACCTAAAGTACGTTTTAGTTGTGGTTTGCGCATTCTCCCGATGGATTGAAGCCTACCCTCTTAAAGACAACACTGCTCTGTCCACTGCAAAAATCCTACTGAAGGAATACTTCCCTCGGTATGGAATGCCACGGATTGTATGGTCTGATAACGGAAGTGAGTTTGTAGGGAGTGTGATGAAGAATGTGTGTAAGGGCCTTGGAATTACACAGAAATTCCACAGCGCCAATCATCCCCAGTCAGCAGGTTTGGTTGAAGGGTACAATGGCACCCTTAAATTGAAATTAGCGAAGATTCAGGCTACGACTGGTCTCTCGTGGCCTGACGCTTTGCCCTTAGCTCTTCTGTCAACCAGGGCGACTGTACACTCCCGAGTAGGGCTCAGTCCCTATGAGATTGTGTTCGGCCGCCCTGCCAATGTTTGGGGGGTCCCTAGACCCAGTGTGTTCTCTGATCTTGAGTATCCAATGTTGATCGATTATCTTCATGATCTGACTGCTAAACTGAGGTTAATTCACCAACAGGTCTTTGAAGCACTGCCGACGCAGACGGAGGGTCCAGGCCACCAGCTCCAGCCCGGAGACTGGGTGGTGACGAGGAATTTTGGCCAAAAGCGCAATCTTGAGCCTCGATTCACCGGACCCTACCAGGTGCTCCTTGCCACGAGGACTGCTGTTCGTTTGGAGGGGCGCAAGCATTGGGTGCATGCCACCCACACCAAAAAGGTACCTATACCTTTACCAGCAGACTCGTGGGTAAGGAAGGGCATCGCCTCGTCTGAAGTTGAGACCGTACCGAACTTTGTCCCATTCAGCGACGCTCAGCCTGTCGGAGATACCTCAGTGCAGCAGAACGATATTGTTGAACATTTGTCATCACAGAACTCAAGATCTGAACAATTGACTGGTCAACAGAACTCTGTTTCATCATCGGACCAACTGTTTGACGATCAGACTCGTCCTGGGAGAAGCCGATATTTTCTTCGCTCCAATACCAGAGACTAATAAAGAAATATTTTTGCTTTCTCCCCTGACATCCACGTTACCCCATTATCACTCTCCAGTCTGAACACACTTGCATAATTGTGATTTTGTAAATTTTGAGTCTTTTTCCACGTATGTGTTTTTGTTTCCACAGCTAGGAGATTTTGTATATATATTGTTGCTTAAAATACCTTATATCCGGGTAGACCGTAGGGTACTTCCTTCTGGTTAGTAGGTCTTGACACTAGGTCGGAGACCGTCGATTCCTAGGAACCCCTGGGGATTGACTACTGCTACACAGAACGAAGTGCGTCAAGAACGTTGCGGACGGTTTTAGAGGATGGCTTTCTCGAAGCTGTCGGAATTGGAAAAGGCTCAGGCCCAAAGATTCGAATTGCGTAGAATTGCACGTACAAAATGCTTCATGTTTCAGGTGTTCCTTCTATTCCTAACTGTTTCTTCGTTATTGGTGGGTGGGGTGTATTACATGATACAGTCATTGTTGCCTACTGCCTCACCTACCCCTTCTTCTGAACCTAAACTTACCTCCACTGTCTCTCCTCATTCCTTCCACATCTTACCCCAACACGAGCAGGTTAGACGTGCGGAATTCATGAACAATTCCTTCGTTCAGCTCCTTCATCAGCATCAGTTGGTGGTGAACACTACCAATTGTTGGGTGTGTGGGTTAATGCCACATACCACCAATAAGGGAATTCCGTACTTGGTCCTTCCTTAAAGTTCCCAGGGTTCAGCTCGAGCATTCCAAACAATGTATCGAAGCGCACTAGATTCTTACCCCAATCGAGAGCCACGTTCTCCACACTTTGGTCCCGGTCAGTACCATAAGCCTTTGGCAATAGCGATTGCTGATTTAGATAGGGATATCTATGAACCATCGCTCATCCCAGAGGAAGAGGTGCGAGCCTATAGGGATCTGAGTGAGGTTGAGTATAGTGCGCTCGTGGGCGAAAGACAGCTTAAAAGTTCATCTCCAATATGGATCGTACCCCACCTTGGTAATTTCTGTCTGAAAGGCCGTGGCCGAAGCCCGAGAGCTCACCTTGGGGAGAGTGCTTGCTCTGAGACGTATGTTTTGCCAATGCTCTCTTCCCCTGTTCTCCTGACTGCCAAGGGTACGTACTTTGTCTGTTACGACCGTGCATATACATGGTTGCCCCTTGACTTCGCGGGCACCTGTTATATTGCAAACTTGTTGCCACCGACTTTTACGGTTGCCTCAGATTATCACAAGACTAGAGTTGTGAGAGGCGTGATTAGCAAAGAGGACACTGCCGGTCAAGAGGCAGGAGACTTTTTCAAGGGTTTCTTGCCGTTTTGGGGACCTATGATCAATAGTAGGAATCTGAGACAGTTGACTCGAGTGGTGGAATCGACAGCTAATATCACTGCTAGTGCCCTTGGCAATATCACAGCTGAGCTTCAAGCGGATAGGCTTATGACGTTACAAAATCGTATGGTTTTAGACGTTGTCTTAGCAGATCGAGGTGGAGTATGTAAGGTGATCCATTCGAGTTGTTGTATATTCATTCCAGACAACGCTCCGACTGTCTATCAAGCCATCTCGAAGTTGCATAAGATCTCTGAGTCCATACACGTGGACGTAGGGGATTGGACGCTACTCGGGTGGTTTTGGGGCCTAATGTCGACTTGGGGTTGGAAGATCCTGATGATCATTGGGGTTGTTGTAGCATTCCTGTTCACGTGTTGTCTTTGTGTGCAGTGTGGTCCTGCCTTATGTGGCCTCTGTGCTACGACGTGTATAAGGCAGCCGCCTGTTACCAAAGGAACTCTGATGGATAGAATTATGTTGCAACAGCATCTAGATGGTCTGATGAATATCGAGATCGATTCTGATTCCGACTAGTGCTTGCCTACATGAGGGCAAAAGGAGCGTCTGAGGTTCCGTGACAATTGTAAGTGGTGTTTTCGACTCGCACGAATATGGTCGAGTCTGGTATCTATGAACCGCAAATGACGAGTTTAGTGGGTGTACGCGTTTTCGCTGTGCTAGCCTAAACCGTTCGTTTGTTTCGTGGGTTTCTTCATCTGAACCCACGGGTTCCATCTTAGATACGGCATCCATTTTGTTTCTTGCCCTCAAGTAGCCAGCGAACGGACGCTGTCCGCTTCGCGACCCTGGGATTCCCAAACTCTTGCGGAAGACACGTGTTCCTTTGAAGGTGTCTTTATGATGAGGGGGATGACACTGTAAGGCAGATGGCCCCGCTCGAGGCTCATCTTGCCGTGCCGGTCTATTGTTTCAGTTGTGCATTCATTAGGCACGTCTCCTTTAATGCCTGCAGCTTGTGTTTCCTGATACCACCCCTTTTACACCCTCTTCGATCTGTTCACTGTCCTCGTCTTCCTCTACACCTGTTTCTGTCTCTTCCTCGATTCGTTTACAGCCGAACGGAATGTACTAATGGTGGGAAGATGTGCTTTTACAGTTGGGAAGTGCCAAATGCTACTGTAATTATGTTCCGGGCCCTGAATACATGAAAGCGACCCCCTATGACCTTTACGATGGGAACCAGGTTGTAATCCTTTGTGCACCATGTTATCCTATGCCCAAAAACTGTATAAGAAGAGCGATCCACAGATACAATTTGAAGCAGACTCCTCGAACTTGCACATGTTGTACTTCCTGTGACTTCTGTGTTCCCTGCAGTAATAAACCTCGAATCTTTGACGCCGAAGGAAGTGTCCCGTGTCTCTGTTATTTGTACGCCGGAACAGGTTACCCACGAAGGTTTTAGGTGTTATCCCTGGCACCGCTGGGTCTTAGAAAAACCCAGTCCTTCACTACGGGGGTGAGCCAGCTCTCAACGCCGGCCGTCGCCTGGTTGACGACGGCGGAGGTGTCACGCCCCTCGACGCCGATCGTTGCTTGGTTGACGACGGCGGAGGGGTCTTATTTCTCGACGCCGATCGTCGCCGAGTTGACGATGGCGGAGGGTCTGGACATCTCGACGACGACATACCTGATCTTCTTGATGGCGAGCCCGCCGTCGACAGTGAAATTCGTCGTTTTCTTCGAAGAATCACCCACCGGTTGCTCCTTTCTCAGCGCCGAGCCCGACGTTGAAGATGCAGGACGAGAGGACTCGCCCTTTGAAGGTTCTCTGGACCTCTTGGAGCTCTTCTTGGCTGGGGACCTCCCTCTAGAAGACCTATGGGCTAGGCCATAGTCACAAATCCTCTCTCTGTCTTTTAAAGTTCTTGATGACAGAGACTCACAGTGAGGGCAGGTTCTTGGGTCATGGTCTTCAGGTAAGCACAGGATGCATACCTCATGGCTGTCCGTCTTTGCCTTCTTCTTGCCACAAGAAGGGCATTTGTCAAAAAGGGAAGGCATTTTCAGAAGAAAAAGCCTACCAACAAGAGAAAACCTACTTGACTAGATGAAAAACGTCGAAGTAAGGTAAAAAAGTAGAAATCTGAGAGAATTTTCTGTCAGAAAACAGAAAAAGAGTGGAGCTGTGTAAACCAGGATCCTTCCTGAAGAAGCCGGAAAGAACAACTGACCCAACTATCCCCCCTGAGGCATGATGGGATACTGGGGGTCATGAGTGCCTTAAAGGCACGTTGTCAGTTTTTTGTAGCATGCAGCTACAGGTTAGCTTTTCAATCTTTTTAGACTGTGTGTTTGCAATGCAGCCTGGGAGCTTTCTATGCTTTCAGGATGTAATGAGAATTTCTACTGCTTTTTCAGCATTAAAACAGTTTCAAAACAATCTTTGGTATTGTTTTTCATGTTTCTAATGCATATGTTTCATGTATGGTGGACATTCTTTACAGCATAATCCAGCTCTATTGTGTATTTGGCTGCTATTGCTTGTTTTTATATATATATATATATATATATATATATATATATATATATATATATATATATATATATATATATATATATGAGTATATATATATATATATATGAGTATATATATGTGGGACACATTTAATATAGTGTTTCAGGGGTCCCGCGCATGGGCGGGAATATTCTAATGCTTATGACTATTGATGAGGATCCCCTGGAAGAGAACTTGAACCTTCGTACCCATGTCCGCCAGACGCTGATCCAACGCATCAAATCTGCCATCAAGGGCCTTGAAGCCAGCCCGCATCTCCCGGAGAATCGCAGCAGTGAGTGAGGCAGAATCCTCAACATCATCCTCACCCTGCGCTCCCTCAGCCGACTCTGCATGGTTGCTAGAAGTGGCCTCAGGGACCTTGTCGAACTGAAGAGTCCGCTGTTTAGGATCCTTCCTTCCCATGGTTTCGCGAGACTGGCAGCGTCAACAGTGGAGCAGTGGATGGTCGTGCCCCCAGACAGCAAGCGGGCAAACCGAACCCCACACGGGCCTATGACTGTGTGGCCTTTAGCAGCAGGGGCTATGCCAGCATTGCTGCCCAGAGTGCCGGGGGTTTTTATCCCTAAACAGTCAGTTGTTCCCCACAGGCAGGTGACTAGGGGGTCAGCCAAAAAGAAGTGGCACCAGGAAGCCCCACGTCGGACAGCGGATTGAGAAGATGCCAGGCAAGGGCAGTGTCTCACAGGAGCGCAGCATGTTTTGTGGAAGTACTGTACAGCATGGCACCGGGTCCAATATGCAAGCACCAGTACAGCCGCTCCATACACCCCTCAGTCCATCCAGCCCAGTCTCCGCCGGAGAGAGCGCGACCAGCACCAAGAGAACCCCAGCAGCGTGGTGTCACAGCAGCGACCTAGTAGCAAAGAGCGAGATCCCTCTGTCACAAGAGGAAGTCCATGGCCCGAGCTTGTGGGCACCATTGTAGATAAAGACCATAGGCAGGGGCCGTGCTGAAAACTGCCACAGACTTGGGGTTTCTGCTTGTGTTCACTCTGGGGCCAGATGTCAAAGGAGGAGGGAGCAGGCACACACACCCGAGTCAGCCCAGCGCCTTGCGGCCCTCAAGACAGTAGCTTGCGGCTTCCCCTCACTAAACCGCCATACCACAGGGCCCACCACTCACCTCACAATACGGCCGCAGCGTTCCCTGCCACTGCTCGGCTCCCGGTCAGGCCTCCAGCTCCAAGGGTGTATCCCATTTGCACAGTGTCTCAAATAGGGCTGCCCCGCTCATCGGCCACGCACGCCCCTGGTGCCGCTTAACTCCACACAATCTCCCAAGTGTAGGAGGAGGATGTCCGCGATGCAACGGGCCGTCTACATCGGAGAAAACAGATAAAAGCAGTGCCGGCAGAGCTTTAGGCGCAGGCGGCCATCGTAGTCGCCTGCATGGCCACGCCCCGTGTCCTGCGCAAAGTGGAGGGCATAAATGTTCACTAGAGTGAGAATGGTGTTACCCTTTTTCACTACCAGCTTAAGGAATCTACCCTCTGAATCTCCAACAGTGGCGTTAGGTGGGCCTCCTATGTAATTCTTGCATAGCATTGTGACCCCTGCAGCTTTAGCAGATTTGGAGGCCGAGAATTGGGTGGGGTAGCATCTGTGTCAAATGCAAAAGTTGTTGGCTTTCAGTGGGTGCGTCTCCTCGAGGACTTTGTCAATGGGGTCTTGCTGACTACGTTAACTAAGATATCTCCATATTTGCCCATGCTTGTTTGGGGAGTTTAGCCCCCTAACATTAAGTGAGAGTAGTTTAAATGTGTGCAGGATAGCCTTTGCGTTCAGTGGATTACAATTGAGAACTACCTACTGCATACGTGTCTGGGGCGCAGGGTAAGAGCTGTGTGTCTGTCATAGTGCTCTCAATCCCTTCGAGATTTCCTACCCTGGGGAGCATGGTGAAGGGGTTCAGACAAGGTTGACACTGACAATGAACAAAGGGCAACAAAAGGCCAACTGTGTTACGTCTCGTTAGTCTTTCCATAAAGAGGGTTGGAGTGTCTTTCATGAAACTACATGTGTGGGTAGTTCCTCAAAGGTCTTGAGTGTGGCTAAGGGCCTCTTGGATTGGAGACAACACTCAATTACAGACATAGGTGCTCGCCTTCTCCTGAATCTAGAAGGACCGCAAGGCTCCCCAGTGGGAGGACATTACAGGGTCAGATGGGGCTGTTAGTTTTCCTCCAGGAGTGACTGCTTCTTAGAGGTCTTCTGAGGTGTGGAGTTCTGATTAAATTTCAGCAGATGGGAAATCACACCTGCCTTCGCCTCCTCAGAGGAGCCCGTCTCGATCTTTCATGTACAATTTCGTCGGGTTGGGAGTGCCATGGAGGGCGGAGCCCAGTTTTGTCTCGCCGGTGATCCTGTGCTTACTCCTTGGGGAGATACTTAACAGAGTAATCACCTATTGCAGGGAGCAGACTACTCCCTGTTTGCTGTTCCATTTAAATATCAAGCCTAAGGGGTGGCCCTACTGGTATTTGATATTACACTCCTACAGGGTTGCTGTTATGTAAGTCCCTATGGCTCTTGAAGGTCGAGAGTGACAAGTCTTGAAAAACCTGGATTGTGGCTCCCCAGAAGAGATTAACTTCACTTGGCCCTGGCCCACTTTCAGGATTGCTACTTTTTCGTCAAAATAGTGAATGCGTTGTAGAATGTTTGGGGTACTGATGGGCCCTCTGAAAACCCTGTGTGCTCTGTCAAGTTTTAGGGGTAGGGGGCAGTGCTATCTTACCCCTGATGGAGTGGAGAAGATGGGCCATAAAACCCATGATGTTGTCTCCCTCCGCTCCCTTCAGAATGCCTCTGATCCGTATGTTGTTCTGACGGCTCCTGTTTTCAAGGTCTTTCTACTTGAGTTGCAATTCAATATTTAGTTCTTCAAGCAATGTAAACCCCTGCCAGATCATATCCTGGTCTTCCGTTCAGGAGTCAGAGGTAAGCTCTAGGGTGTACAGCCGCTCCCCAGGTCAACAACCTTTTTGCGATGCTCTCGCAGGTATGCTTTAAACTTAGTCTTAAGAGAGCCAATCTCACCCCAGAATTCAGTTAGGGATTTGTCCAAATATTCCTGCGAGAGAGGATTACCTGGTGATCCATTCTTCCCATGGGGACTCCATTCATAAGCAGAACCACTTAACCGTTGTGTTGTGTACCCATAAAGTAACAATGCCATCCTTTTGGGGGCCTGTCCTTAACCATGCTACCACTTTAGACCTAGTGGGGGTTCGGTGGAGCTGCAGATAGGACACTGTCCCGATCAAGTTAGCATACTCTCACACCAGGGCACCCACAGCTGGCAGTGAGCTGTATTTGTTGGGACCAGGTCACAGCAGGCTGTGCATGTACAGCAGCTGAGGACCTATGGTTGTGATGTGACCAGACATGCTGCATTGACAATTGGGACACCCATTTGGCTTGTAGAGGCTGTGATCAACAGCTGATGTGAGAGGGAGGCAGGGCTGTCAAAACTGTGCCTACCTGCTGTTGCTAACTTGAAGGTAGGGGGGCCCCAAGGCACAGCAGATGGGTTAAGAGGTTTTCTCCCAGATGGATCTAAGGGCATTACTGGTTCCCCAGGGCTTCTGACTGCCATATGGGCCTCATGCATGCGTCCTCTCCCTACTCCTCACCTCTCCAAACCCCCGCTTACAGGGATAATGGGAGCGGGAATTCTCTATATGGCCATGGGAGAGGGGGGGGGATTACCAAGTGAGGTAGTTCCTGTGTGCCTACTAGGGCATCACAGGTCGAGTCTGGATGGAGCTCTGTCCCATCGAGGTGATCTAGGAGATTGACTCAGAGCTGGCTGTCCTCACTTGCAGGATTGTTTCTCGCCTCTCAAGGGGCACACTCCTACAGCTGTGCACCACCGCATACCATTGCTCACTTTGGGAGTTCCCATCGCAGCTCTCTCTGCAGCGCCGACTGTCTTCAGGCACTCAGGTGATTCATCTGCCCTCGTTTGTGGCCTCACCGCTTTCAAAATAGCGGCCACAGTTACAAGGGTTTTGCCAAGCTGCTGTATGGGCCCCCTGCAACATTTTCTCCATGTTGCGTTCACCAGGAGCAATCCCCCAGGCTTCTTTGTGGATGGCAACTCACCTCTGGCACCCGGGTAGGGCACCTACACGTGGCCTCGCCTCCTACATGATGGTGGCTGCACTCAGACGCAGATTTCAGTGGGATGCAGTGTTGCTTGGGTTCTACCCCGTGATCCATAGAGTTCTCCTGCATTTCGGCAGACCCCCGAGCTTGCCAAGCTTCTTCCCTGTGGTAGAGGGGTCAGCTCTAACTGGAGTTGATGGGGAAAGTGTGCTGGGCCAGAGCAGAGTAGGGTGAAGAACCTTCTTACTCCATGATCAGCAAGCCACGCCCGTCCAGTTTTAAACTTTTAATTCAACTAACAAGTTTGAAACAATTATCCTTTTCATTTTAAACTCATCAAGTTGACATGGTGCACTAGAATTCTGATTAAGAAATGTTTTTCTGTGCTCAAAAATAGCCTTCTGCGTGAGCACTGCACGAAAAAAGTGATAAATAAATGTAATCAAACATAAACATATGAAAATCATCCTGTTTTAACGTTTACATTATAATGGAATGTATGTTTAACTGGGCGCTCAAAAAGTATTTGTGTTTCTTCTGCATTTCACTGTTTAGTATATGCAAGCAGTCTTTGTTGTGGGTTAAGGTGAAGCCATCAGTTCACAACAAGAAGACACGTCCTTTCAATGATCGATCTAGTGGGAACTGTGTCCGCTTAAACCTGGGTAGGAACACTTTTCAAGTGCATCAAACTTTAACCTGTGGCTTTTTCAAAGCAGAGAGTAAGGAGAGAAGGCTTTTTGACAGTGCTTTGCTTTTTCTCTGTTGATTATGAGAGTCATGCTCTGGTGGAATGCATAGAAAAGCAATGGCAGTTTGCAATCGGTATGGACCTGATGTACAGTCTTGTGCGTGCTAATCCTGCTCCAACAATATGCAAACTGTTTTTGATTTTGAGATGTGACCTGTGTTCTAAATAGGAAGGGTCACAAAGGGGGAAATTTACTAAGATTTTGCGCCGTGTTTGCATCACAAAAGTGACACAAAATGGCGCAAAATCTTTTTTCTAATTAATTTTCCAGCGCTAAACTTGTTTAGTGCTGAAAATAACATAAAAGTAATGCAAATAAGCGCATTGTGCTGCTTTGCACCGTGGGGGCGTGCCAAGTGTGGTGCATGGGCGTTCCCATGATGCAACCACCCAAGGTTTCTCATGCTAAACCCAATTTACTAAGAACAGTAGAATTAGTTTAAAATGGGGAAACTGCTTTTTAACTAGGCACAAGGAAGGAGAAATATTTGCATTTCTCCTTTCTTTTCCGACTTTGGGTGTGTGCTGCACTGTGCAGCACGTATGCAATGTAGGAAAAGCTTTGCATCGTGCCTAGAATAGTATTTTGTGTAGGAAGGGCACTCTTCCTGTACAAAATCTGCGCTACATTCATGCACACATCCTAGCGCTAAGATGTGTTAATGACACACAGCAGATGAAATCAGCGCCGACGCATGGGAAAGAGATGGCGAGAGCCACATCTTTAAAAAGATGGCGCTCTTCTGCTCCCTCCCTGTAACGCAACGCAGCGCAGCCTCGTGAGGGCTGTGCTGCGTGGAGATTTTGTAAATCTCCCCCAAATTGTTCAGTTGCAGGCGGTTACAGAATGAGTTGCCTAATGAATAATTATTAGGGAGGTCACTATTTGTAGCCCTCTGCTATTAGCTACAAAACTAGGATGTGGCCTGCAAGGAACAGTTGACCACTATCCCTATATTGGCTGACCCAAACTGGATTATTTTTTTTTATCAACCCATGCCCCCTAAAGGAACTAGTGCAGCCTCAATTTCTTTTTCCTCTTTGAGATATTATCGGGGAAGACAAATAGGATTAGTTACTTACCTGTAATCCTAGTTCTCTTCCAGGGGTATACTCATTAAAGTCATAAGCACTGAATTATCTCCGCCCATGAGCGGGGACCCGGAACACATAAACAATATACATATATATGTGTAAATATAACCAAAAGTACAAAGTACTAAGTAATTATACACATATACATGTATAATAACATAATATGCAGCCTAACCTTAACACATAGGCTAATCAAACCAAAACCTTACACGTTCTGAAGCATGAAAATATGCTGTACATAAATGCAATAAACAGGCATGAGCCTAAAATGCATTTCATAGCCATGAAAAAACCTTTTATTTTCATCAAAGAACCTGTAGTAAACAGTTATTAGCCTAAAAGGGCTGCATATGAAAAAATGTCTGTGTACAGAAAATCAGACTGGCACCCTGCCTTTAAGGCCCCAGAGAATCTGCACACTTCGCCTTTAAGGCCTCCAGGAGAACTCTGTTCCCATCATGCCCCACAGGTGACAGTTAGGTCAGTTCTTTTGTACGGTACAGTAAACTTTAGCAGGAATCTGCACTTAAACATATTGAAACTTTAAACCTTAATGCTACTGCTAGCCCGGGGAGGCGGGAGGGTGCTTATGACTTTAATGAGTATACCCCTGGAAGAGAACTAGGATTACAGGTAAGTAACTAATCCTTCTCTTCCAGGGGATACTCATTAATAGTCATAAGCACTGAATAGAGTAGCAAGCTCATACCCACAGAAGCGGGCGAACAGATTAAAGCATAGTCATACTTAAAAATCACAGTGTTTAACTAGTATTAGCAAACAAATTTCTGAGTGATGCTTGTCCCACTTGTGCATCAGCCTGAGCATCAGAATCCAAACAGTAATGGCGTGTAAACGTATGAACTGAACGCCAAGTAGCTGCTTTACATATCTCTGACATAGCCACATTCCTAAGGAGAGCTGTGGTAGAAGCTTTTCCCCTCGTAGAATGAGCCCTAGGTCTACCTGGTAAAGACTTGTGGGCTAGCTGATAAGCCAGTAAGATACATGACACTATCCACCTAGAAATGGATCTCTTGGATGCTGCCAAACCAGTATTTGTAGGACCATAGTTCACAAACAGACGGTCCGTCTGTCTCAAAGACTTAGTTTTATCTAAGTAAAATTTCAAAACCCTTTTAAGATCTAATGAATGTAAAGTCCGTTCTGCCGGACTTGAAGGGTTCGGAAAGAAAGTAGGCAATGTTATGGATTGGTTAATATGGAAATCCGACACCACCTTAGGTAGGAAAGCAGGATGAGTCCTGAGTACCACTCTGTTTCCATGAAAAACTGTGTATGGTTCATTGCAACACAAAGCCTGGATTTCGCTCACCCTACGAGCAGAAGTGATGGCCACCAGGAACGCTACTTTCCACGTCAGGTGTTGCAAAGACGCCTTATGTATCGGCTCAAATGGGGGACCCATTAATTTAGTCAATACCACATTAAGCTCCCAAGGTGGAGACGGAGACCTGATTGGAGGATAAACCTTTCTTAACCCTTCCAGAAAATCCTTCACCACAGGCATTCGAAAGAAAGATATCTGTGTTGGCGATTTTCTATAAGCAGTTATTGCAGCAAGATGGACCTTGATGGAATTGAACTGCAAACCAGATTCAGCAAGGTAAAGAAGATAAGGCAAGACCACCTTTTCTTGACCATGAATAGGGTCCAGACCCTTACTCTGACACCAAAGGTAAAAGCGTTTCCACTTAAATCCGTAGGATTGTCTCGTAGAAGGCCGCTTTGCTTCCTTAAGGATGTTCATACACTCTGGATTCAGCTGTAAGTGTCCGTACTGGATGACTTCAGGAGCCATGCTGCCAAGCGCAGGGAGGGCAGATTGGGATGAAACACTTGCCCCTTCTGCTTGGACAGAAGATCCGGGCGACACGGCAATCTCCTGTGCGGTGTTATTGACAACTGGAGGAGATCTGGGAACCACCACTGGCGTGGCCACTCTGGGCAAATCAGTATCATTCTGGAGTGAGTCTTGTACAGCCGATTGATCACTGCTGGTATCAACGGTGTCGGTGGGAAGGCGTACAGCAAATTTTGACACCAATCTATCAAAAGGGCATTCCCTTGAGACCCTTTCTGGTAGAACCTGGACGCGAAGACGGGGCATTTTGCGTTTGCCGCGTCTGCGAACAGATCTATGTCTGGTGTTCCCCAATCCTGGAAAATGCTGTGCGCGACGTCTTCGTTGAGAACCCAGTCGTGCGCTTCGACGAAGTCTCTGCTGAGGTCGGCCGCCTGTGTGTTGAGACTCCCCGGCAGGTGAATTGCTGTTATGGACAGGTCTCGCGCCAGTAACCAATGCCAGATGGTCTGGGCTTCTATGGAAAGAGTCCTGGATCTGGTACCCCCCTGCTTGTTTAAGTAATACATTGTAGTTGTATTGTCTGTTTGTACCAGGAGGGACCGAGTCTGTAGCGATGGCGCCAGGGACTTGAGAGCAAGATGGACCGCTCTGAGCTCGA
Organism: Lissotriton vulgaris; assembly: GCF_964263255.1. Lineage (NCBI taxonomy): Eukaryota > Metazoa > Chordata > Amphibia > Caudata > Salamandridae > Lissotriton > Lissotriton vulgaris. The sequence goes on from NC_141697.1 coordinate 592,214,444, forward strand.
GAAGATTGATGTGATATCCTTTCTCGAAGTCTGACCATTGCCCTTGTACCTGCAGAGGGCCCATATGCGCCCCCCAGCCTTGGAGAGAAGCATCTGTTATCAGAGCCTGCGTTGGTGGGTCCTGATGAAAAGGGACTCCCTTCATCACATGCACCTTCTTCATCCACCACCGGATGGAATCTTTTGCAGACTGTTGGAGATAAATCCGGTCCTCCCAGCATCCCGTCCTCTGTTGCCATTGATCTTCCAGACACTGTTGTAGAGGACGCATCTGCAAACGTGCGTTTGGCACGATGAAAATGCACGACGCCATTGAGCCCAGGAGAGAGGACACTTGCCGAACTGTCGGACGTGCAGTTTGAAGGAGAAGCAGACACTTCGCTCTGATGGATGACCACCTCTCCTCCGAAGGACACGTTTTCTACTTCTGTATCCAGCTGAGCACCCAGGTAGTGGATCTTCTGTGTGGGATTCATTATCGACTTCTTGTAGTTGACTTGCAGACCCAACTTGTACATGAGCTGAAGACAAATCGACAGATGTTCCTCTAGAAGTGATGGGGATGAACTCTTCAGAAGCCAGTCGTCTAAGTACGGATATATGAAAATCCGACTCTTTCGAAGACAAGCCGCCACTACAGCCCTACATTTTGAAAATGTCCTGGGAGCTGATCTCAGGCCAAAAGGAAGCACTGCGTACTGATAATGACGAGCCACCACTTGAAACCTGAGAAATTTGCGATGTTTTCTGGATACCGGAATATGAAAATAAGCGTCCTTTAGATCGATGGAGCACATCCAATCCCCTTGGTGTAATTGAGGGAAGATCTGGTGAAGAGCCAGCATTCGGAATCTCTCCTTCCGAATGAATTTGTTCAGTCGCCTCAAATCCAGAATGGGTCTGAACTCTGTGACTGGACCTTTTTTCTGCACAAGAAAGAATCGAGAGTACAGGCCTTGACCTCTCTGCTGGAAAGGGACTGGTTCTATGGCCTTCTTCTTCAGGAGGACGTTCGCCTCCTGTTGCAAGCGCTTTATATTCCACTGTACCATCTTTAGAGGGCGCATGACAGGGGGTGCCTTCTTGAATCTCAAAAGGTACCCATTCTGAATGACATCCAGCACCCATCTGTCCTTCGTGATCTGTTTCCACTCGTCCAGATAACGCACAATACTTCCTCCAACCGGAGTGGGACACGGTTGTAGAGGAAGCATCCATTCATTGTTTCTGAGGCTGTTTGGCAGCTGATGACTGCTGCCTATTTCCATTGCCTCTGCCCCGTCCAGGCCGCCTCTGCTGGAATTGCGATCTTTGCTGATTCTGGCCTTGATTTTGCGAAGACCAATTTGTTTGTTGACTCCTTTGTTGAAAAGATCTCTTGTCATAGGGACGAAAAGTACCCCGACGTTTAAATTCTTTTTTCTTCTCAAGGCCTACGGCCTTAAGAGTGTCCAACTCCACTTTCATCTTAGACATCTCGTCGTCTGCATGAGATCCAAACAGAGTTGATCCATTAAAAGGTAAATTGACCATTTTCCTCTGTGCCTCCGGCTTTAGCCCCGTAAGGCGAAGCCAGGCTGTACGTCTTGCGCAAACACCGTGTGCATAGCCATGAGCCGACAAGTCCGCAGCATCAGCCGCCGCGCTAATGCTCTGGTTAGCCACCAAACCTCCTTCCTCCACTATTTCCAGGAAGTCTTTCTGATCCTCTTTAGGGAGTTTATCTGCAAAACGAGCCACTGAGTCCCAGAGTAGACGGTCATAACGGCCCAATAGTGCAGACGCACTGGCCACTCGCATGACCGATCCTGAGGTATTGCACATCCTTCGCACCAAGGAATCCATACTCTTACTGTCCTTTTCAGGTGGAGCAGAAGAGGTAGATGCTGCCGAATGCGCCTTTCTGACTGCTGCTACAATCAGGGAGTCTGGTGGTGGGTCAGATCGCAAAAACATTGGGTCTTCATCTGGAGCCTTGTATTTTTTCGCAATCCTTGAAGGACCTGAACCCACCGTGGCCGGAGTTAGGAATGTTCTCATTGCTGGTTCAATCAATCCGGGCACTAACGGTAGGAGAGGCCTGCCAGTCGTCTTGTGATGTAAGGTTTCGAAGATGACTGAGGTTGCTACCTGGGGAACTGCCATTTTGATGCTGAATTTACTCGCTCCGCGACATAACACATCATTAAATGTGCTTAAATCGTCTACTGGAGACACCCTGGAAGGAGGAGTAGAAGATATAGTCGGAGAATAGTCCCTATATGAAGATCTTGAAGAGGACGAAGACGATGTAGAAGATGGAGTAGGAGTTCTACGTCTTCTTTGAGGAGTTGCCGATCGTTGCCTCCTACGCTCCCTTGAACGAGATTTCTCTCTCACTAAGGATCTTGAGCGTGATCTTCTATGCAGTTCCTTCCGAGGGACTGGAGTTCTCTCCCCCATTATCGGACGCATCTTCCAGTGCCTTAAACTTTCCAACCACCTCGGTGACAAGTTAATAGGCCGCTCTGTATGCTCAGGTGAAGCTTCAGGTGACACCTGCACAATATTCAGCTCTGCGGAAGACCTAGAAGCTCTCGACGCTGCACTGTGTTCAGAGACCAATGAACCAGACGGGGTCCGCTGTCTGGGCACCAACTGTCTGTCATCTGGCACCTGACCTGAGGACGAGCCCGAATGAGCCACCACAGAAGAGTCCTGGTGCACTATCCCTTGCCCCACTGCAGATCTGTTGTCTTGCTGATCATGCGGGGAACCTTCCACTCTAGGTTCGGGACTTATTTCTGACCTCGACAAAGACCTAATTGTGGTCCGAGAGGCTGGTCTTGATAGTCTCGACTCCGACCTATGATCAGGTAGGGGAGACCTATACACTCCATGCTTCGAGCCCGAAGCATGCTTCGACGTCGACTTACGTCGCGATGGAGACCTTGACCTTCTCTTTTTAGGTCTCGACGTCGAATCCTTCGACGTCATCCTTTCTCTCGACGTCGATCTTTTCCTCGACGACGTATGTCTCCCCCTCGACGTCGACCGATGACTCTTCCTCGACGTCGACCCTTTATCCTTCGACGTCGACCCTTTATCCTTCGACGGCGAACCTTTATCCTTCGACGTCGAACCTTTTTCCTTCGACGTCGACACACGATCCTTCGACGTCGGACATCTCTTGTCCCTCGACGTCGACCTCATACGATCCTTCGACGTCGAGCGTTGCACTCCCGACGTCGTCCTCACTGCAATCGACACCAATTGCCTCGACGTCGACAAGGATTTCGACGGCGACTGCCTCACCGGCGATGTCCTCGACGTCGATGGAGCTCTCTTCGACGTCGACGGTGATCTTCTCGACGTCGAGCGCACCTTTTTTGACGGTGACGCTCCCTGGAGTCGATGCTTCTTAGATCTACCTTCTGGAGACGCTGATCTTCGACGTTTGGGCTGAGAAGATGGCCTGGCAGATGATAATAGGCCTTTAGAACTCTTCTCACCACGGTTTTCTCTCTCCAGAAGGCCCAGCAACCTCATTTTCTCTCTTTCTTTTAAAGTTCTATTTGAAAGGTTGAGGCAGTGATAACATTCTTCCACCTTATGAGAAGCTGGAAGACACACCACACAAACAGAGTGTGGGTCAGTTTTCGACATCTTCTTCCCACAGGAAGGACATTTGTAAAATAAAGGTGGCATTCTGACTAAAAAACACCAACAGCTTAGTCAGGAAAGGGTAACAACCCACCACCAAAGATATATTTTGTCAAGAAAAGGCAAGAAAAACCAATTTCTGACAGAAAATACTTCAAAAGAGCAGAGCTCAAGTTCCAGGTTCCTCACAGAACAAGCCGGAAAAAAGAACTGACCTAACTGTCACCTGTGGGGCATGATGGGAACAGAGTTCTCCTGGAGGCCTTAAAGGCGAAGTGTGCAGATTCTCTGGGGCCTTAAAGGCAGGGTGCCAGTCTGATTTTCTGTACACAGACATTTTTTCATATGCAGCCCTTTTAGGCTAATAACTGTTTACTACAGGTTCTTTGATGAAAATAAAAGGTTTTTTCATGGCTATGAAATGCATTTTAGGCTCATGCCTGTTTATTGCATTTATGTACAGCATATTTTCATGCTTCAGAACGTGTAAGGTTTTGGTTTGATTAGCCTATGTGTTAAGGTTAGGCTGCATATTATGTTATTATACATGTATATGTGTATAATTACTTAGTACTTTGTACTTTTGGTTATATTTACACATATATATGTATATTGTTTATGTGTTCCGGGTCCCCGCTCATGGGCGGAGATAATTCAGTGCTTATGACTATTAATGAGTATCCCCTGGAAGAGAACTTACTCCTACAGGTGCCCTCAGACACTATTTTATAGGGGAAGTTATCCAACAGTGACACTTTCTCATTTACAAATGAGCTGCCACCTTCTTTGCAGTGTTGGTGACTTTTCAAAAGTTCATAATTGCAGACACAAACTGTGATACATCTCATGAATCCAGTCACGGCTGGCATCTATGTGGCGTGGTAGGACAGGCAAATTAGTGGTGGGTAAAATTTTTTAAAAATGACTTACCTTAAACACGGCCTCTTCCACGAAGTACGTCGTCCTACTCCTGCTGCTGCAGCCCGACGCGGCCCTAGTCAACTGCCTTAACCAAACCAATGCCTCTCACCAGCATGAAAACACCACCAGGATTAGAGGGAGCAGCCTCTAAGAGCTTTCAAAATGCGCATATCTGGCTTGCTGTCGCAAGACGGCCAGCCAAAGAGACATGCACACGTTGAAAAGGGCACAGGCAGTCCACCCTCCTCCCTGCTGCCGTCACTGTGCAAACCCTGCCCCATCCTGACCCTCCATTCAGGACGGGGAGATGAAAAATAAAATGGTAATAAATTAACTTGATCACCATTTTATTTTAAATCTCTAGCTCATGTGGGGGCAATTTAGGTGGGGGGCAACGCTCCCCCGCTCTCAAGGAGCAGCCGCCCCTGCATAAATAACAGTTATGAGGGAATACCCTTTTCATGCCTCCTCCTGTGATTTAGATTAAGTAAAATAACTTGTTTTGCAATGTGAGAGGGCTTTTACAAATAACATAGCAGGTTTTTACATTTGAAAATACAGTTTTGTTGTTCCAATCATGTTATCTTGTGAATTATGTAGTTTGCAATCACAAAATACTTTCGTACATCTGGCCCTAGATTCCTTAGAATTGGACTTTCCAGTGGAACAAAACCATCACTTTTGGACAAGTGGAGAAGAACTATTTAGTAATGATGCACATAAGTGATGCGCCTGTCTTGAAAAGTAAGAATACATCACACATTTGGACAGAAAACTAGATACATTAAGTAGGTGTATGTATACAGAGCACCTTATAATGAGCAATACTCAAAAAGAATTTTAGTACTCAAAACATACTTTAGAAAGTCTGGCAGAGAGAGGTATTTTGCCTTACCTTTCTTGTATCATCTCATTATCTAAAACAAAACACCAATATCATTAGCTATGAGTTTTAAACACAGGTCTGTAATTATTCTGAAAACAATACATCCAAGAGAAATGCTACGAGTTTGTATCAAGGTGCAAACATTAGTTCTGAACTTTTACCATGTAATGATTCAAGTTTTTTCTCTGTATATCTGACATGTGTTTTCTTGGTCACAGACAAAAATATTCACTAGATTTGTTGAACCCAAATAACTGCCACGGGGAAGCATTTCCATTTACGTTGGGGAAAGCATCCTTTAACTTTTCCTTGATTTATGATCAAAACACATAAATGCCTCAATGCCATGTGTTTGTCCCGAGAATTCTTAAAAAAGGGTTTAGGAATATTTCTACTTAAAAATCCCCCCATGGACACAGCAGTTTTAGAAAACCACAGCCCCACTAGAAAATGAAACCATATTCTTTGGAACAGCCGATAGAATCGTGTGTAGCCAAAAGGACGAGGGCTGTCTCTAACAGGGCCTGGTGGGATTCTAACCAATCTGGCCTTTGCCCCAGCTGCAGCACCGGGTTTGATGACACTGTTTTGTTGATGACCAAAATGTATATATTGTTCCTATAAGATCAAGCTGCTTTATTGACATGGTTGATCATTCAAATGTCATTCTCATCTCGACAGACTTTTCTGCAGTGTTTCAAATAGTTTCACTGTTCCTGTCTGTGAAACCATTTTTGAAACATCACTGCTGCCAATCCCGAGTGGGCTTTGATCAGCAGCGGCCCGTGCAGGTAAGCGAGGTGTGGAATGTCGAAAGGCGACAGATTAGGATTTATTTATTTATTTTATTTCACCTGTTCTGTCATCTGTTGTCCGTCTGCCACACCACGCCTACCCGCACCAGCCTCTGCTGCCTTGATGCCATCTGGGTACCCCAAGGTATCATCTGGTCTCCCATACTGTTATATCTGTATATGGATCTGCTGGCAACTCTGACACACCAGCAAGGAATGTCTATGCATCAATATGTAAATGCCTAAGTTTAAGCCGCCCCCTTGCAACTGAAAAGAGTCTCCACTAAGAATTCTGACCCATTGTACGATGGTAGACTCAACAAAGACAGTCGGGCCATGCGAATGGCAGAGCGCACCTGGAGATCAGCCCCTTCGACACTGCACCTTAAAACTCTGAAGAAAAAGAGAAACGCCTACTTTAGGAAAATCAAGCGCTCAAAATCAGACTTCTTCAGCCTCCAGCTCGACCAAGAAAAAAAACGGCCAAGAAAACTATTTGAACTAATCAAAGCACAATCCAACAATCACATAGCACAATGGGCGATATACCATCCTGTGAAGACTTCTCTGCTTTCTTTAATCTAAAGACTGATAACATAAGGCGTGATCTCCTCAATGACGTAAGCCTTTACTCCAGCCTCCACAGCATAACACCCACTCAACCAAAAAACATGCTGCGTGGTCGTCCTTTGACACCTACTCAGAAAAAACAATTGACAAACTGCTCGGCACCTTGAAACCCTCTAATCACCTCAGAGTCCCCTTCCTGCTAACGCTGTAAAATCCCATTGCTCCTCCCACTCTGGACCAAAATTATTAACAGTTCACTTCAACAAGGACTCATCCCCGACTCCCTCAAAGTGGGACAAGTCACGCCTATACTCAAGAAACCAACAGCCGACTCTACTGACCTAAACAATTACCGTCCTATTACTAATATTCCCACCCTTGCCAAACTGTTGGAAAAATGCGTACAACTCCAATTGACAAAACAAATTGATCAGTTTGACCTCCTCAACCCTCATCAATCAGGCTTCCGAGCAGGGCACAGTACTGAAACTGCCATGACACACATAATAGACGACAACCTCCAAATCCTAGATCAAAACGACACCTGCCTCCTCATCCTACTTGATCTCTGCTCAGCATTTGACACCGTCAAACACGAGAACTTAATCGAGCTGTTAAACACCAGAATGGGTCTATCTGGGACTGTTCTCAAGTGGTTCACTTCCTTCCTGCATAACCGGTCTCAGAAATTCAAGAGCAACAACTTGATGTCCCCACCGGTGCCTGTAACATTAGGCGTCCCACAAGGATGTTCCCTATCCCCAACATTGTTCAACCTAGTCATGGAACCTCTCACCACCTTGTTACAAGCATCTAATGTTCACTTTCACATGTACGCCGACGACACCCAACTATATCTCAAATTACAATCCCCCGAAGACATCAAACTTCTGAACTCAACGCTCAGAAACACCCAATCATGGCTTGCCGATAATCACCTCAAACTCAATGCTCTGAAAACCGAGTTCCTTCTGATCTCACCTCCCGCGAAAATCTCCACCACTCAAACCTGGCTTAAGCACCTAACTGCACTCAATGTCCAACCTACCATTGTGAACTCAGCGAAAACTTTAGGCATAACACTGGACGCCAATCTCAATATGCAGCAGCATATCAGCAAGGCAACTAAGGGAGCTAATTTCCAAATCAATACCTTGAGGAAACTTAAACCCTTCATCCCAGCCAAGGACTTCCAAACTGGAGTACAATCCCTAGTCATTCCTCGCATAGATTACAGAAGCGTCGCCCTCTGCGGACTCCCCCTATCTACAACTGCACCCCTAAGAGCCTCTCTGAACGCTGCAGCGAGACTCATCACTGGATCAAAAAAACACTTGCATATTTCCCCTGACTTAAAATCCCTGAACTGGCTGCCTTTTGAAGCCAGAATACATCTGAAAATTGCCTGCATGACACACAGGGCTGTACACCACAACTCACCCGGCTACCTCACTCAGAAGCTGACAATATCTGGTGGCTCAAGAACCACTAGAAGCACAAAAAATCTTCTTCTGAAACCTCGAAGATTCTGGGAGGAAAAAACATATAAACGCTCCTTTTCAGGAATGGCACCCAGGATCTTGGCTAAATTCACCTGAATTTTTACTTTGGATCTATTTGAGACTCTGCACCTATTTGTACTATTTGTTTATCTGATTGTCTATTTGTTCTATCGGTTTATCTGATTGACTATGCTCCTTCATGTACCTATCCTATTTTGCTACTCATTTATTACCTGCAACTATTCTGTGCTCAAAAGTCTGTTAATCACTCTCTTGTTTTCCTACCCCTTGTTTTTTTCTGTAAAGCGCTCTGATATCTGCCAAGATCTTGTTTGCGCTATATAAAACTTTCAAAATAAATAAAATACAAATAAACTTATGCTCGGGAAACATCCTTTACAACGCAACTTTTACCACGCAGTGCTTTTACATCGCAACTTTTACAACGCAAACCATTACAACGCATTGCGCTGGGGGGCGCTCTAGGATAGGGAATAGATTTAATTTACTATCCAACACCTTCCCTACTATCCACAGGGACTGGAGTTGGAATAGTAAATTAAACTATTCACTATCCAGCACCCCTCAACACTATGCGTTGTAAAGGCATGCGTTGTAAAAGTTGCGGTGTAAAAGCATGCGCAGTAAAAGCATGCGTTGTAATGTCATACATCCCTTATGCTCACCCTACTGCCTGCCACATCACGTTCTCCCATCAAAGGCCATTTGTCCCCTGCCCCAATCTGTTCTATGGTGCCTCCCTCTTTCCCAACAACTCCCTATTACCCTCCCTCCTGTCAAGCCATAAAAACTTAGTTCAGGGCACTCACATTGCGATTCCCAAAAGGTGAGAGGCTCCTGAAGAACAAGTTACTTACCTTCGGTAATGATATATCTGTAAGAAACAGTAGTTAGAATTAGATTCCTTATCTTAGAATATCCCCAGGCGTCAGACTGGATCCGGAAATTTTTGCGTATCAGTACCCTTGCGCGTCGGTAGGCGTCGTCTGCGGCTCCGCGTCCGTCGTCGGCGCCGTCGGAGTACTTAGACGCCGCCTCCGCGTGCTGACGTCAGTTCTTAGACACAGCTTTTCCGCGCCAAAAAAGCAGAGCCATGCTAAAAATCAACACTGGTGCCATTAAAACTAGGGCCCTGAAAGGGGATGACGTTAACCCTAGATATTGGTTCGCAGAACGGGGAGGATGGGTGGGGCGGTAAGGAATCTAATTCTAACTACTGATTCTTACAGATATATCGTTACCGAAGGTAAGTAACTTGTTCATCTGAAAGAAACAGGTTAGTATTAGATTCCTTACCTTAGAATAGATACCCCAGCAATACCAACCCCGGTGGTGGGTCTGCGAACCAATAATCACACCAGAAAGTCCTGGAGGACGAACGGCCAAAGAAGCCATCATTCCGGACTTGGCTGTCCAGGCAGTAGTGTCTTGCAAACGTGTGCAGCGAGGCCCACGTAGCTGCCTGACAAATGTCCTGCAAGGGGACTCCCCGGCCCAGGGCCGTGGTAGCCGCTGTGGCCCGAGTGGCATGGGCCCTCAGTCCAACAGGGGGCTCCTTCCTTGCCGTAGAGTAACAAGCCTTGATACACAAGATGACCCACCGAGAGATGGTCCTCTTGTGCCCAGCCCGGCCTTTCTTTCCACCCACGTAACCAACAAAGAGTTGGTCATCCACCCGAAAATGGCGTGTGCAATCCAAATAGAACGAAATTGCACGTTTTGGGTCCAGATGGTGGAGCCAATCTTCCTCTTTTGAGGGATGCGGAAAGAAGGTGGATAAGGTGATGGACTGCCCGATGTGCCGTGACAACCTTGGGCAGGAAAGAAGGTTTAGTCCGCAACACAACCTTGTCCTGTTGGACAGAAAGGAAAGGGGGTGTGGACGAAAGAGCTGGGAGCTCACTCACTCTCCTGGCAGAGGTGATGGCAACCAGGAAAGCAGTCTTCAAAGTAAGAAGTCGGAGAGGACAGTTGTGAAGTGGCTCAAAGGGAGCGCACATCAGAAATGTTAGGACAAGGTTCAAGTCCCACTGAGGCATCACAAACGGAACAGGAGGAAACGTGTGAGTGATGCCCTTCAGAAAACGAGTTACAATAGGGGACTTGAACAAAGTAGGTTGATCAGACAGCCTCAGAAAGGCTGAAAGGGCAGAAAGGTAGCCCTTGATAGTGCCCAGAGCAAAGCCCTGCTGGGCAAGAGAAAGAAGGAAGAGAAGAACCTCAGAAAGAGGGGCAGAGAGAGGATCCACAGCCTTTGCTGTGCACCATGCCACAAATTTGTTCCACCTGCAGGTGTATACTGACTTTGTGGAGGGACGCCTGGCTGCCAGAATAATATTACAGACTTCAGGAGGCAAGTCAAATGGCCTCAACTGTCGCCGCTCAATCTCCAAGCATGGAGGTGGAGACTGGACAGGTTCGGGTGGAGGACCGTCTCCTGCTGCTGCGACAGAAGGTACTCCTGAAGAGGCAGAAGAACCAGGGGATCGACTGACAGACTGAGTAGCTCGGGATACCAGTATCTTCGTGCCCAGGGCAGAAGTGGTATAGGCGGAAAGGCGTACAACAGACCACAACTCCACTCTCGACGAAAAGCGTCTCCGAGCGAGTGCCGCCTTGGAAATTCCAACATGCAGAACTGCTGACATTGCACGTTCTCTTCTGTGGCGAATAGATCTAACCAAGGCTCTCCCCACTGCAGAAAGAGACCTTGCGCCACGTCCGAGTTCAGACGCCATTCGTGATCCATCATGCACCGGCGGCTGAGTTCGTCCGCCCTGGCGTTCAGAGAACCTGCCAGGTGTTGAACCACCAGGGTCACGCCCTGATGTTCCAGCCACTGCCAAAGGCGCAGAGCCTCTTGGCAGAGGGTCCATGACCCCACCCCGCCCTGTTTGTTGCAGTACCCCATGGTGGTGGTGTTGTCCGTGAACACCTGCACTACACTCCCCCGGACAGAGGGGAGGAATGCCTTCAGTGCTGGACGAATCGCCCGCAGCTCCAAAAGGTTGATATGGAGCCGAGACTCCGCCGAAGACCAGAGGCCTCTGATCTCCGCCTCTCCCATGTGGCCTCCCCAGCCCTGGAGGGACGCGTTCATCACAACCACGTGCTCCGGGTGGGGAAGGGAGAGGGATCTGCCGCTGACCCAATCGCGGTCCGTGAGCCATCACTGCAGCTGTCTCGCAGTGCCCTCCGAGATCAGGACATGGTCGGACAGGTTGGCCTGATGCTGGGCCCACTGAAATGTCAGGTCCCACTGCAGAGCCCGCATCTGCCACCGGGCGTGATGCACCAGAAGGATGCAGGAGGACATCAGCCCCAGAAGCCGCAGCGTCAACCTGACCGAGACCCGGGATAAAGGCTGAAAGATCGGAATCAGAGCCTGAATATCCCGGACCTGCTGTTCGGGTGAATAAACCCGAAACTGCGCCGAGTCGAGAACCGCTCCGATGAAGAGGAGCTTCTGAGAGGGGCACAGGTGTGACTTCTGCACATTGATGGAAAACCCCAGCTGGTGCAGGAGGTCCGCCGTAGTCTGGAGGTGGCTGACGACTGTATGGGGTGAGCCCGCCTTCAACAACCAGTCGTCGAGGTAGGGGAAGACTGAAACCCCTAACCTGCGCAGATAAGCTGCGACCACCGCCATCACCTTCGTGAACACCTGTGGGGCGCTGGTAAGGCCGAAGGGGATCACGGTAAACAGAAAGTGCTTGTGGCCTACCCTGACACGCAGGTAGAGCCGGTGGGCCGGCAGGACGGGGATGTGGAAATAAGCGTCCTGCAAGTCCAACGCTACCATCCAGTCTCCTGGGTCCAGGGCAGCTAAGACCTGAGGTTTAATCAATAGAAAGGGGGGAGGAATGACTGTCCATCCAGTTCCCTGTTGCAAGGTACCAAAAAATCAAAAAAGTGGGATGTATGTATGTATGTATGTATAAACTATTTTGTAGCGTGCTCCGTTACTTGAGAGTATCCTGGCGCGAAGGGAAAGGCGGGAAACAGAACCACAGAGAAAACAACTTATATTAAACTCTTGAATAAGTGTGTTTTTAAATTTTTCTTAAATAACGCCACAGTTTGGGAGGAACGCAGATAAAGAGGTAGAGCGTTCCAAGCCCTGGCCACAATCACAGAGATTGACTGGCCACCAAGTCTGGCACGTTTGAAACGGGGAAGGTACAGTTTCAGCTGCGTGGATGATCTAAGAGAGCGAGTTGGCACATAACAAATAAATCTCTTTCTCAGATAGACGGGGCCTTGATCGTGAATGGCTCTGAACGCCAGCACCAGAGATTTAAACAAGATGCGCTGCGCAACCGGGAGCCAATGAATGGTGCTCATCTCAGCACGTACGCTCTTCCATCTGGGGATGTTAAAAATCAGACGGACGGCCGCGTACTGGATGATTTGCAGGCGCTTCACCAGGTAGGCCGGAATACCGCTGAACAAAGCATTCGCGTAGTCCAGCCTTGCCAGTATCAGAGCTCGGGCAACCGTCTCCTTAGCCTCTTTAGGGAGCAGAGGAAAAAACTTGCGGAGCATTTTCAGTGTGGCAAAGCAGGTGCCTGCCAGCTTTTTTATATGCTCCTCAAATCTGAGGTCCTCTGCAAACCAGATGCCCAGGTTTTTAGCCGGTCTTCCCATCTCTTTCGGGCTAGGGATGTTAGGGGGCCACAGTGTGTTCTTAAACAGAGGGGGGAAGGAACCGTAAAAAAGCACCTCCGACTTGTCCTCATTGCTCTTCAGCTGGGCCTGAGTCAGCCAGCGAAATACAGAGGACAGACACCGATGAACTACTGATGGGTCCAATTTATCGTCAGGCCAGGTGAACAGCAGTTGGGTATCATCCGCATACCCAATTATCTTAGCCCCATACTGTTCCGCTAGATAAACCAGGGGGGTGATGTAAACATTGAACAGTAAGGGGCTAAGAGTGGAGCCCTGGGGGACCCCCGTGAGAAGTGGTTTAGGATTCGAAGCGTGGGGGGGCATCCAGACCTGCTGGGACCTGTCGGAGAGAAACGAGGACAGCCAGGACAGCACCGTTCCCCCAATGCCAATAGAGGACAGCCTAGCGAGAAGGAGTTCGTAGGGGACGGTATCGAACGCGGCAGAGAGGTCCAATAAAATTAGGACCGCTCTACCGCCACCGTCCAAACAGTCCCGAATCGCCTCAGTCATCTCCACTAGCGCTGTCTCAGTGCTATAAGTAGCTCTGAAACCCGATTGGGCAGGATGGAGGGCATTGGAAGATTCAACAAAATTCTCCAATTGTTGAAGCACCACCTTCTCACAAACTTTCGTAAGTGCTGGCAAAAGAGATATTGGACGATAGTTCCCAGGAACCGTCGCGTCCAGTCCTGGCTTCTTCAAAAGCGGCAGAAGTTTGGCTTGTTTCCACCCAAGCGGCACCTCCCCTGAAGCCAAGGAGAGGTTCACTATCTGAGTGATCTCAGAACAAACCAAATCCGCCACCTCCGAAAGCACCCGAGCCGGGCACGGATCAGCGGGAGAACCCGATTTCAGAGATTGCAAGAGGGGCAAGATATCACCCTCAGTAACTTGGCCAAAGTTCAGAAGCTGTTGTCCAGAATAGGGACAAAGTATGGGACACATGTCAGTCACTACACAGTCAGCAGACATAGCCGCCATAAGGTCCTGCTGGATCCTCGCTATTTTACTGATAAAAAAGGTGGACAAATCCTCGCACCATTGCGCAGTGGACGGAAGAGCAACTGCATCAGCTACAGGCGCAACAAAGCTCTTAACAATAGCGAAGATCTCTCTGCTATTGTTATCTGCTTTTGCAATACGCCCTGCGTAGTAGTTCCCCTTTGCTCCCTTGATGGCTGCATAATAACTTTTCTGTGCTAGACGTAGAGCAGCTTTGGCCTCTGGGCTATAGCTGCATCTCCACGCACGTTCTAATTTTTTACAGCCAAGTTTCATCACCCTCAGTTCAGGAGAGAACCATGGTTGGGAGGGAGAGTGTCGTACCCTAGACACAGTTGTACGTTTGATGGAAGCAGAGGCCGCCTGCCGCACCCACTCGTTAAATTCGCCGACCGCCTTGTCCAGAAGCATCGTAGTTTTCGGGCGAGCTCTGGACAGGGCCTGTCTAAACACAGGCAAATTGATCTTTTGGGCGTGACAGATGGTGGGCGTGGGACCAGGTTCCTCAGATAACCATTCAAACCTGACCAGGTCATGGTCAGACCAAGTTGTTTTTTCCACTGTCACAGATTGAATCGGGAAATTGGAGGAATGGACACTGGTAACCGCGTTACCTTGGTTTCTTACTTAAAAAACCCTCCTTAACACGGTGAGTTCGATCTTATGGGAGGTATATATTTTTCTCCGCCCTACACTCGTGTTACGGCATAGTCATAAGTTGTAATGTATGCCCACCTCAAACCTGAGGTAACCTCTGGTCCAGCGCGGTAGCGTCCAGAGATAAATTCGGTGACCACAAAAAAACTAAAATTAAAAAACAAGCTTCCATCTGTAAAAAACTTTAATAAATCAGATGGTGCCTGTCACTAAAAAGAATCGGGTATAACACACGAACCGTGCTACTAGATCCTGTTATATCTCTTTAGTAAATGTAAACATATTTCTGCTCTCCTTCGCCCAGCCAGGTCTGTAGAGCATTCATCAGGACGTTTAAAATAAAGCAATACTTACACCATTTGTGTAGTATATTTCTGTGGGTATTTTGTTCACCACAGATTAATTTGTTGAGGTTACGCTTGTACCTGTAACACAAAAACATATGCATGTAGGCAATATGGACATACACTCATTCATTATAATATAAACAAAAAAATATTATTCCCTCATTTTAGGGAGCTATCTTCTTAAAAAATTGCATCACTGCGCCATAACTAGACTGGTTAGGTGGGGGCATGGTGGACTAATTAGGTCTATGCTAGGTGGAAAAAAGATTTCTAATATTGTAATATCTTATCTGTTATGTGGTGAGGCAACGAGGGTAATTGCACTCCGAACACAGTTCATTTCCAATTTCAAGTACATGGCGCCTCCACTAAGGCAGGGGTAAGTCTCTCAATGCTGACTATTCATTTGTCCAAAAGTCAGCCTGTTACGGGAAGACCGGGTTTAGCTGCATGTATCACATTGACGTGTTTAAGAAAACGAATGGAGTTTATACCCATTACAGTGCGGTACACATTTTTTAAACACTCCTTCCCGGCGTAACTGCTCTTATCTTGTTGATGTAACAAAGGGTACAATTACCTCTTTTTACTTTGATGAGGTATCAACGGGTCAAAGGCTGTAAAGATAAAGTATGTGCAGCGTTGAGAATAAAGCCAAGGAACACTAAACTCTAGACGTGTGTTACGAAGTTTAAAGTACACTCACCCGCGTTCAGACTTTATCCGGCGGTAGTGCTGGCTCTGCCCCCGGAAACGGAAACTCCGTTCCGGAGGGCCTTTTAACTATTCTTGCCAGCAAAGATAGAGAGAGGAGACTCTCTGCGCTCTATCGTAACAACAACTAACTTTATTGGTCTCGCATCTTTGTAACACTGCTATCAGAGACACTGCACTTCATTTCACATGATACTATCCTATCGGCTGTCTCAAAAAATAAAGTGTAGTAAGCTGCAAATGTTTACTGTCGTGTTATTCATATTTTTATGTGTGAGTAATTTTTCAATGAATTGCACCTTCGTGCCTCCCGCAGTCTTAAGTAGTATGTTAATGGAGATAAAAGTACTTTACCACCAACTCACTTCTCTAGGGCCAGATATTATGCCAACAAAGTCTAATTTTCACAGTCATATGGTATTAGCTTGCTATATTTGGGTATGTGGTTATGTACATTATAGTCCAAGAATACATGTCTCCATTACTGGAAACCCTCATCAGTAGTTCCTTGGTTGAGAGAAGTACGTTAAGTTCTTATATTTACATGCACAATTATTATCATTGTTCACATTATTGTATGTCCACACAAGTGTTCACACTGCATCATTGTTCAGTTTCCTCATACTTCATCATTATGCTAACTAAACTGGTGCCAAGGTACTTTATCATTCAGTCCATTTATACACGTACCCAGAAGGTCAACCCATCTTTCTTCTCTCTCAAAGAGGATGGCATCAGAGTTGTGCCCTTTATTCGTGAGCATCTCAATCACTGTCCATCGGAGATCCTCAGGGTCATGATTCTGTTCCAGGAAATGAGAGCATAATTTAGTTGTATTTTTCTTTGTTCTTATGTTGCTCTTATGTTCCCCAATCCGAATCTTAACTTTTCTCGTCGTCAAACCGATATATTGTTTTTCACACGGACATGTCACTAAATATATCACGTGTGTCGAATTGCAGTTAGTGTGTTGTCTTTGTGTCCACTTACACTTCTCACTCAGTTGTAACGTTTTGCTAGCTTTTGTTAGTTTGCAAACCAGACACATACCGCACGGATAGTGGCCAGATACTGGCATCATATCCAAGTTCCTAGTTGTAGTTGCCGTCCGGCGTTGTTGAGGTCGAGTATGTACCAGCATATCTCTTATGTTGGATGTACCATGTTACAACGCATACTATTACAACTACCTACCGTTACAACGCGACCATTACAACGCATACCATTACAACGCATAGCGCTTTGAGGTGCTGGATAGTGGTAAGTATAATTTACTATTCTAACTCCAGTCCCCGTGGACCCTAGGGAAGGTGTTGGATAGTAAATTAAACTTATTCCCTATCCTAGAGCGCCCCCCAGCGCAATGCGTTGTAATGGTATGCGTTGTAAAAGTCGCGTTGTAATGGTAGTGCGGAGTAAAAGATGCGTTGTAACGGGTGTATACCCTTATGTTACTAGTTCTTCTGTTAGCAAACCGAGGTCTTGGCCAATCAAATTTTCCAGTCGTCAAGATGGGCCAGTTCTTTTTTACGATTTTTTGGACTGTGTATGTAACTGGACTGAACGTTGTAACACACGTCATTAAATCTGGATTGATGTCTTTTCTTGTGGTTTCCAATAAACAGTCCCTAGGTTGATTTTTTGCCCTTTTACTGCATTCTGAAATTGTCTTTCTAGGGTAGTTTCTCTTCAACAGCTTCATACTTAGTTCTTTTGCTTGGGTGATGTAGGTGTTATTTTGACTACAATTACGTCTTAGTCTCAGGAACTGACTGTATGGCAAATTGTAACGCAGTGGTTTAGGACGAAAGCTTTGATATGATAAAAGACTATTCTTAGATGTTGGTTTGGAATAGGTTTTCGTTTCGAGCTTCCCTTTATCCACAAAGATGGTGATGTCTAGAAAATCTAGAGATTTGTCACTTGCAGTGAAAGTGAACTTGAGACATTGATCTTGTCGATTGAGCCAATGAATAAATAAATTCAGGTCCTGATCGTTCCTCCACAACATTATATCATCTATGTAACGCCTCCAGAACAATATGTTCGAGGCGAAAGGGTTAGTGTTGTTCAAGACGTATTTAGACTCAAATTCACTAACATAAAGCCCTGCCACTGACGGGGCGAAGGCACTCCCCATGGAAGTTCCATGGCACTGAATAAATAGTGTTCCATTGTATTCGAAATAATTTTCTGTGAGTGCAAGCCGACAACATTCGAGTACAAAATGTCTTGGTGTATGGTAATTCCAGTCAGTCATAAATAGGATATTCTCTAATGTTTGGAGAGTTTCTTTTTGTGGCAAGCTGGTATAAAGGGATTCCACATCAAGTCCCACCAGTAATATGGTACCTTCTTCAAAGTCCAATCCTTTTAAGCAGTTAAGTAAATCACGAGTATCCTTTAAGTACGTTGGAGTCTTTTGAACTATTGGCTTCAGGAATTGATCAGCGAATCTCGACAAGGGTTCTAATACAGAACCTATGCCCGAAACAATTGGGCGTCCAGGTGGTGGGAATCTGTTCTTATGGGTTTTGGGTAATGAATAGAAGAAGGGGGTTCGTGGTTCCTTAGCCATGAGGAAATCTGCTTCCTTTTGTGATATCCAAGAATTGGTTTCTGTTTCATGGATCATCATCTTGATTGTATTTTGTAATCGAGATGTTGGATCAGTTAATATCTTCCTGTAGAATTTTTTGTCATTTAGAAGGGAGAGACATTGTTGATCGTAACCATCTTTCTCGAGGATAACGATCCCTCCCCCCTTGTCCGCAGGTTTGATTGTTATTTGATCATTAGATCGTAATTCCTCAAGGGCCTTCTTCTCTTTCTTAGGTAAGTTTTGGAACGTAGTCATTGTCTGGTGTTTCAAATCATCCACCCCTTTCAGGAGTGCCTGTTCAAAAGTTTGTATTTCCACAGGTATCATACTGTTCGGTGGATTGAATGTTGATTTATTCCTTAGATTGGTATCACCATCATTCTCTTTTGGTTCTTTCCCCATGAAAAAAGCTTTAGACATTACTCTACGCTTTTCCACCGATTCCACTCATTCCCTTGGTGATCAAGAAGCTGTACAAGTACAAGACAGAAATGATTTTGGTGGCTCCGGATTGGCCTCGCCAATGGTGGAACCCGGATCTCCTGTATCTATCCAAAGTACCGCACAAGAGGCTTCCTTGCTGTCTGGATCTGCTGACGAGAGAGAACGGCAGGGTGTTCCATCCCAACCTGCCGTCCCTGAAGCTAGCAGTATGGTACCTGAGTTCTTCCAGTATGGTCACCTAGGTCTCTCTCAGGACTGTATGCACATTTTAGGAGAAGCAAGGAGAGCTTCTACAAGAAAGACATATGCTTTCAAGTGGAAGCGATTTTTCACGTGGTGTGCTGCTGAGGGTCATGACCCGATTCAAGGTCAGGAACAGGTACTGTTACTATACTTACTTTCTTTGGCCAAAGCAGGTTTGCAGTATTCATCCATTAAGGTCCATCTGGCAGCAATAACAGCATATCGAAAGTCACCTACTCAGGTTTATTTCTTTCAAATGCGCCTTCATGCTGTGAGTGGAACTGGTCCTGAGAGATGAGGCAGCACGCCCTGCAACCTATGAACTTTGCTTTTTTCCCTACTGACGATTGAGGAATCATGAAACACGTGTCTAGGGATATGAATTGAAACTAATAATACAGCAATGGCTATGAACACTTTGAATTGAACTGAGCGAGAAGTAATGAACTACATGAACCATCATGCTAAAGGTAATTTCGTTGGGGCGTGTCTGGTGCGCTCCCACCTCCCTGAAAGTATCAAATTCCTGTGAGCTGACGAGCTCGGGAGCCTACACCTTCATGCTGTGAGTGGAACTGGTCCTGAGAGATAAGGCAGCATGCCCTGCAACCTATGAACTTTGCTTTTTTTCCCTACTGACGATTGAGGAATCATGAAACACGTGTCTAGGGATATGAATTGAAACTAATAATACAGCAATGGCTATGAACACTTTGAATTGAACTGAGCGAGAAGTAATGAACTACATGAACCATCATGCTAAAGGTAATTTCGTTGGGGCGTGTCTGGTGCGCTCCCACCTCCCTGAAAGTATCAAATTCCTGTGAGCTGACGAGCTCGGGAGCCTACACCTTCATGCTGTGAGTGGAACTGGTTCTGAGAGATAAGGCAGCATGCCCTGCAACTTATGAACTTTGCTTTTTTTCCCTACTGACGATGAGGAATCATGAAACACGTGTCTAGGGAAACAAATTGAAACTAATAATACAGCACTGGCTATGAACACTTTGAATTGAACTGAGCGAGAAGTAATGAACTACATGAACCATCATGCTAAAGGTAATTTCGTTGGGGCGTGTCTGGTGCGCTCCCACCTCCCTGAAAGCATTAAAACAGTTTCTAAACAATCTTTGGTGTTGTTTCTCATGTTTCTAATGCATATTATTCATGTTTGGTGGAAATTCTTCACAGCATATTTCAGCTCTGATGTGATTTGGCTGCTATTGTATGTTTTTATATATATATGTATTTATATATATATATATATATATATATATATATATATATATATATATATATATATATATATATATATATATATATATATATGTATATATATGTGGGGCACATATAATATAGCGTTTCCGGGGTCCCGCGCATGGGCGGGAATATTCTAATGCTTATGACTTTGATGAGGATCCCCTGGAAGGGAATTTATCTTTACAGCCTGTGACCCGTTGATACCTCAGCAAAGTAAAAAGAGGTAATTGTACCCTTTGTTACATCAACAAGATAAGAGCAGTTACGCCGGGAAGGGGTGTTTAAAAAATGTGTACCGCACTGTAATGGGTATAAACTCCATTCGTTTTCTTAAACACGTCAATGTGATACATGCAGCTAAACCCGGTCTTCCCGTAACAGTCTGACTTTTGGACAAATGAATAGTCAGCATTGAGAGACTTACCCCTGCCTTAGTGGAGGCGCCATGTACTTGAAATTGGAAATGTACTGTGTTCGGAGGGCAATTACCCTCATTGCCTTCCCACACAACAGATAAGATATTACAATATTATGAATCGTTTTTCCACCTAGCATAGACCTAATTAGTCCACCATGCCCCCCACCTAACCAGTCTAGTTATGGCGCAGTGACGCAATTTTTTAAGATAGCTCCCTAAAATGAGGGAATAATAATTTTTTGTTTATATTATAATGAATGAGTGTATGTCCATATTGCCTACATGCATATGTTTTTGTGTTACAGGTACAAGTGTAACCTCAACAAATTAATCTGTGGTGAACAAAATACCCACAGAAATATACACCAAAAATGGTGTAAGTATTACTTTATTTTAAACGTCCTGATGAATGCTCTACAGACCCGGCTGGGCGAAGGAGAGCAGAAACATGTTGACATTTACTAAAGAGATATAACAGGATCTAGTAGCACAGTCCGTGTGTTATACCCGATTATTTTTTGTGACAGGCACCATCTGATTTATTAAAGTTTTTTACAGATGTAAGCTTGTTTATTAATTTTTAATTTTTGTTTTTTGTGGGCACCGAATTTATCTCTGGACGCTACCGCGCTGGACCAGAGGTTACCTCAGGTTTGAGGTGGGCATACATTACAACTTATCAAACCCTATGACTATGCCGTAACACGAGTGTAGGGCGGAGAAAAAGATATACCCCCCATAAGATCAAACTCACCGTGTTTAGGAGGGTTTTTTAAGTAAGAAACCAAGGTAACGCGGTTACCAGTGTCCATCCCACTATTTTGATTTTTTGGTACCTTGCAACGGGGAACTGGATGGACAGTCATCCCCCCCCCCCCCCCCCCCCCCCTCTATTGATTAAACCTACTATTAAGCAGCATGCAGCTGCGGGGGATAACCTTTTAGGTTCAACCCAATGTGGTTTTGAACCTATCTATACAACTAACGACTGGTGGGCAATTGTGGACTGAGCTTCACGGAGAATGATATTAATGAAATTATTCTACAGGCACAACCATTGATACAAAATTCGGAATTAATGCAAGTTCTTGCACATACAGATAATTGGGAGGCTCTAACGGAGAAAAAAAGAGAACAAATTCGGACAGCGATCCATGGGATCATAATGACGGAGTACTTACGCTCAAAATCGGCTCCGAGGGGTCTATGGGTGAACAACTCTCCTCGAATCTTCCTACATGATCTTGTATTTAGACGAGATTGGTCTTCCATCTCGTGGAAATGCACTTTAGATTACTTAGTCCTGATAGTAAAAACGGCAAAACGACTCTCAGATGAATTACTAGTACAGATACAAGTTTGTGAAAATGATTTTAAGAAATCTGTACATATTTCAGTCTTCAAAAAGAAACTGGAGGAAATTAACAAAGAGATTAACGAGTCACAGGACTACATAATGCAGAACAAATTGCAAAAATTAGGTAAAGATCTGAAACGTTTTAGCCAGGAACGTATGCATCCTTACACTAAGGAAGACTATTCAGCACCGGAACAAAACTCAGACAATGAATCAAATGGATGGAACTCATCGGAAAGCTCAGACAGGGGTCAGGATGATCAACCCTCAAGAAGAGCTAGGGGATTCTATAGATACCAACGGCCTCGCCGAGGCAATAGATGGCCGTTGACGTTCCGCAGATCCAAGATAGGGCGTAGGCCCCCTTTGCCCTTCTTGGGTACCAGAAAGTAGTGGGAGTAGCAACCACACCCTACTTCTGGCCCAGGAACGCGCTCGATGGCCCCCTTGGCCAAGAGGGCCGTAACTTCCTCCTGCAGAAGCCGCAAATGATCCCCCGATACGCGGTGGTATTGCGGTGGCATGGCTGGAGGGGTCGCCTCGAAGGGGAGGGAGTAGCCCCTTCGGACGATTTGCAGCACCCACCTGTCCGATGTGATGGTGCGCCAGTGGAGGAGGTGATGGCAAACCCTGCCCCTTACTGGCGTCACATGGGCCTGAAAGCACGGACTAGGTGGGTTTTGAGGCGGATGCTGCGGGAGAAGGTGTGGACTGGCCTCGCCGTTGTCCCCGACCGCCTCCACGGTGGTTTCCACGACCGCCACCGCGTTGGATGTTCGTCTGCGGTGCGTGGCTGGCAGCACGTGTGGTGCGCCCCTTCCTTGGCCACGAAAGGAGCGAAAGGCACCCGTTTGCTGGATCTGGCCGTGGCCCTGGAGTCCTTAAAGTGCTCAAGCGTGTGGTCTGCCTTGTCGGCAAAAAGGCGACGGCCATCAAACGGCATGTCCATGAGTGTATTCTTGACATCGGCCGAAAAGTTGGCGGACCTCAACCAGGTGTGGCGACTTATTGCCACGGTCGTTGCCATCGCTCTGCCCAGTGAGTCGGTGGTATCCAGCCCTCACCGGATAGAGTACTTTGCTGCATCCCGGCCTTCCACAAGGGCTTGGCCGAGTTTGGCCCGTACCTCCAATGGACACTCTGGCAGCAATTCCGCGACCGTGTCCCACAATGAGTGGGTGTAGCGGCCCAAGAGGCATGCGGTGTTGGAAGACCGCATGTAGGAAGGTACATCCTGACTATAGTTGCCCCCAACTTTTTGCCCTGTGTTTTAGCTGGTTTTGGACATAGTCGACCTGGGACCCTGCCAATCAGGACCCCAGGCCTACTGCTCTCTCTTTAAAATGGATTCCATGTACCCTAGGTGCATTTCCAATTGGTACTGGGCCACCTTATCAGACCCTGTAACTCAGGGCATAGGTGTACCCAGGGCTGCCAGGGGCTGCAGCATGTATTATGCCACCCCTGGCTGGCCTCCTAAATTTGACACAACTGGCTGCATGACAGCTGGGGCAAAGTCGTGTAATCACCCTTTGCTGTAGGTGTAGTATACCTATACCTAACCCTAAAATGGACACACGGATTCCTATCAGTCACTCCTATGGCAGGCCTTGACAATCCTGAAGGCAGAGTGCTTGGAATCGTGTGAGATGGTGCTCTGGCATGAGCTGAGCCCGTCTGCAGCTTGCGGAACCAAGTCCTAATAGCTGTTCCATGATATCGCATACCATATACTCTTAAGTGCATTATAATCCTCGCGGTTAAATGCTAACTTTGGTATTGCTTTATCAAAACATGTCGAGTAAGGTGTCATACGAATTGGAATACTAACCCCTCGCCAATTCTGGCGACGGGGTTAGCGTTCCACCCTTCTAGAGGGACACGACATGTATGTAACTGTGAACCCCGGTTAAAGTTAACTAAAGCCTCAGCTCC
Source organism: Lissotriton vulgaris (assembly GCF_964263255.1). NCBI lineage: Eukaryota > Metazoa > Chordata > Amphibia > Caudata > Salamandridae > Lissotriton > Lissotriton vulgaris. The sequence goes on from NC_141697.1 coordinate 592,238,433, forward strand.
ACAAAATGGATGCTGCCACCACAGACACGAGTCTGACCTCCTGCTGCTGGGAGTCCTTCCAGCGAGGGAGGCTTGGACAAAGGGTTTCCTGTCCGGGGCGGTGCTAGCACCATCCCAGACATGGTTTTGTGTATCCTGGGTAGGCAGGGCTTTTCAGGAAGGTGACTGCTGAGTGGCACCCCGGTGCTCACTACGCATAGGCCAGTCAGAACCAGTTCCAGGGGCACACCAGCCCCTGGCCTGGGGAAGTCCGGCAGGGGAGAGGGGTGTAACCACCCCCCTCCTGGTCCCACCCATAGGCAGGACCTAGTCACCGGGTCAGCCCCCTTTTTCAGTATAGATAGGAGCGGGCCCCCTGTTCAAATTAGATCATCTTTGGAATCAAGACACGACTTTCTGCGAAAGGACTTCACGATTTCTTCATCAAGATTCTCCCTTGTGGCTAAGGAGTAGTCACCCTGCATCCGCAGGCACCATCCTAAAGAACACTGCGGTCTGCTGCAAGTCCTTCATCACGAATCCGACGACCCAGCTCGACGAGACCCGGCTTCCCTGGCACCTCTGACCTCTACTCACCTCTACAGCAAAGCTGAGAACCGTGAGTGCGACGAGACCTCGAGGGACCGACGATCGCCAAGACTGCACGACATCTTTACAACAAGCCCACCGTGTCCTCCACTGGTGAGTGCTTTGGGGTCCGAGAAGCCCCGACCCTGCGCAGCTCCAGCACCCAAGGTCAGCCTCCCTGCATCTCCACGATCTGCGTGGGGCCCTTCTGCTGTTTGCTGTGCACCGCGTTGTTTGGCTACTAGCCGGCTGGCTTGTGGCCTTCTGAACGACGCCCGACGACATCACTGCTGCTGGTCTGGTTGCTCCAGACTGGCCCTTGCTTCCTTCTTGAAGAGAGGCACCCCGGACCCTCCTGGTCCACTCCAGACGCCATTTTAGGTCCACCGCGTGGGCTTGAATTTGCCAAGGCTTTGTTGCCCAATCCTGGGTCCAGCGACGCCGACAGCTTCTATCTTCGTGGGACAGCTCGATCCTCCTTCCTGGTCGCCGACAACGCCTCCTGGTCCGTGAGATCTTCGAACTCAGCGTCACCCACTCACCTAGTCGAGGTGGCTACCATCCGGTGCCCTCCTGGTGCCCACTGACTACTGGCTAGTAGTCTCGAACTTGGTCCCCTCTGCTTTCAGGTGTCATCTTCCATCGATCCAGGCTTGGATCCACCGAACTTTCTTCACTGGTCGCCTGCCAGCAACTTCTTTCTTCCAGGCTCCTGGTCCGTCAACGAGGATTCCCGACGTCTTTTGAGTCCTATGCAGCTGCAGCCCCTGGGCTAGGTAACTTCGGCATTTCGGTGCCCCAGCATAGCCTCACTATCCAAGGGTCAGAATCTACTTTCGTTTTCCTCCCACCAGGTCGGGTTCGCCCGAGAACACTAACTTTGCAATTTCTAGCTACCATAGACTTTGTCCCGCATCTCGCGTGAGAGTGCACACACTGCACCCGAGTCCCCTGGGTCTCCTAGAAGTAATCTAACGATTCTATAGTCAAGTCCTAGCGATTCCAAAGCCTATTAGTACTGTACTTACCTGCTAGTAATTTCGCATTCCACTTTTCAAGTATATGGTTTTCCGTGCCCCTCGGGCATTTGTATATACTGTGCTAACTTAAGTATTTTTGTAAGAGTTTTGGTTTGTGCTTAGTACCCTGTCCTCATAAAGAGTACAGGGCTGTTGTGATTCTTAATAAATAACTGTTTATTTTCATAACACTTGTGTGGTGTCCTTTCACTTGGTGTTCAAGGGGTATATGTGTGGTAAACAGCTGGCTTAACACGCCCTCTCGAGTCTTTAGCCTTAGACTGCTCGTATCCACGCTACTAGGATAGCTGGACTATAAGGTTGACTTACAACCAATCATCAATAAGGGTTGCTGGACTGATACATAGTGTTCACTAGAATAGTGAGCACTGCATATCAGGCCACCTTCTCACATTGGTGAGCAGCGGTTGGGATTTGAGCTTGCTGTTGTTTTACCACACGTATCCTAAGAATATCTTGTTGAAAGATCACATAAGTACTGTTAGGTACATATAACTAAGCTTAGAATACTCTGAGTTCTACTGAACCAGCTGTTGCAGCTCCTCAAGGCTTAGCACACCTTGGCTGCAACTCTTAGCAAGGGATCAGTGGGTAAACACATAGTGTAGGTAGGTGCATCACTTACACCACACTAGAATCAGCATGTCAGACAAAGGAGGAAACTCTGAGTATCCCCTTGTGTCAGTGGACCCTCCACAGGTCCTTACTTCAAAATATGCTGCTCTTAGCTTCCATGAGATGAGACAAGTGTGTACTCTCAGGAAACTAAAACAGGGGTCTAACCCCACCACTTCCTTTCTGATTGGTCTCTTAGAGGCTTATGATGCCAGTAGGGCTGGTAACCCAGACCCTTCTAATCCAGAAGGAAGTTTGCCCTCCTTACAGGGACCCTTTGATAGCCAGGAACATCCCCTCCAGGAAGCAGATGATGCTGAGGATGAGGATGAGGACCAGTTGTCAGGGGATGAGGCAGATAAGGGACAGGTAGAAGTCAGTAGACTAACCAGGTCCAACTTAAGCAGACATGAGCTTGGTACTAGGGGACCCCTGGGCCCACTCTCAGGTCAGCTTAACATTGGGAATGGACGAGTTAGGTCTCTATCAAGAGGCTCTAACAGATCCTTTCGAACCAATGGCTCTCTCAACTCTTCTCACAGGGGGATGTCTTCCCCTAAGAGGAGAGTGTATGAAGCTGAAGAAAGGGCAATCAAACTGAGGATTGAAAGGGAAGAACTTGCCCTGGCCAAAGAGAGACTTGCCCTTGCTAGAGAGCAAGAATTATGTGGGCTACAGCCCACTGGTGGCAGCAATAAACCTAGCAATAGGGAAATGAGTTTTGATACAAAGCACCTGAATAAGATAGTGCCCCCCTTTAAAGAAGGGGATGACATCCACAAATGGATTACTGCTTTGGAGAGAGCCTGCACTGTGCAGGGTGTTCCCCAAAGTCAGTGGGCAGCTATCTTGTGGCTCTCCTTTGATGGTAAAGGTAGAGATAAGCTCCTCACCACAAGGGTGGAGGATGCTAACAATTACAAAATCTTGAAGAATACACTGGTTGATGGGTTTGGTTTAACCACTGAACAATACAGGATGCTGTTCAGAGACACCCAGAAAACTCAGTCTCAAGATTGGACTGACTTTGTTGATTGTGCCACTAAGGCTTTTGAAGGCTGGCTACTGGGTAGTAAGGTTACTGATTTTAAAGGATTGTATAATCTAATTATGAGGGAGCAAATCCTAAATAATTGTCAGAACCAGTTATTACATCAGCACCTGGTAGACTCTGATCTGACCTCTCCACAGGAATTGGGTAAGAGGGCAGACAAATGGGTCAGAACCAGGGTCAGGCCGAAAAACCAGGGTGGTGACCAGAAAAAGGAATCAACTAAGCCTCAAGAGAAGGGTGGGGATAAATCCACAGAGAAGACTTCCCAAGGGCCCCAAAACTCCACCAAGGGTGGTGGGTCCCAGAACACTCCTTCAGAACAGAAGAAACCTTATTGCCATACCTGTAAACAGGTGGGTCATTACAAAAGTGATGCCAGTTGCCCTAAAAATGGTAATAAGGGAAATATACCCCCAGGTAATACTCCTAAACCTCCTGTTACCACTAGTGGTAATCCCCCAGGTGGTGGGAGTGCCCCCAAGAATGTGGTGGGCATTACTTTGGGCAATCAGGAGGACTATGGCCTAGCCAGGTTCCCTGACCACACTCTTGTCTGTGAGACTGGCATGGGGTTTGCCAACTTCACTACTGGACCCCACATTTTGGGAAAGTATAGACAAGAAGTTTTAGTGAATGGTCAGAAAGTTGAGGCATTCAGAGACACAGGGGCCAGCCTCACCATGGTGAGTGACCATCTGGTCCCCTCTGCTCAACTGACCCCTGGTTTTACTTATCAGGTGACAGACATTCATGGAATGAAGAGAAGGCATCCCATGGCAGTAGTCAAGCTCAGCTGGGGTAATGTCACAGGGCCCATGAGAGTGGCAGTGACAGATAACCTACCTGTAGATTGCTTACTGGGGAATGACCTGGAACTCTCAGCATGGGCTGAGGTGGAACAAGAAACTCATTCCAGAATGATAGGCCTATCCAGACAGGTTAGTGGGGCAGTAATAGCTACAGCCCCAGTCCAAGCACCACTCCTCCCTGAAAAGGTTGGAAGGGCAGTGGTAGCCACTGCCCAGGCTCAGACAGACTTTCCAGAGCAGGATAGGAGGGCTGTGACAGTCACAGCCCAGACACAAACTGAGTGCCCTCCTGAAAAGGTTGGCAAGGTTGAAATGGTCTCAGCCTCTACTCAAACAGATAGTGAGGTTGTGAAGCCTGAAACAATGGATCACTCCACTCAAACAGAGAGCATTGAGGAGGAGGACGAGTCTTCCCCCTCCCAGACATTAGGTGAGAGCCAGCCTCCTCAGGGAACTGACTCTACCCCTGTTGAAGGAACTGCCCCAGAGGTAGTCAGGCCTAGCCTGGCAGAGCCCCTGATGGCAGTGGACCCTTCCCAGGTGGGACCCAGTCTGGAGCAGGAAACCTGCACCTCTCTACCCTGCCTCAGTCAGCCCAGGGCTGAAGAGATCAGGGAGGCCAGTGGTGGACCCAAAAGGGCCCCCTGTCCAAAAGAACCCCTTAATCAGCAGATTAGGATCACTGAAGCTGGTAAACCTAGCCAAGAGAAAATAGAACAGACTCCTGAGGGATCCCCCTTAAAAGTAGTTAGGGAACTCCCCCAGCTGGACACTGTTGGGCACAGCCAAACATGGGGCCTAAAAACCCCAGACCTGACCTGTCCCTCCAGTAAGCCAAACAAAGGGACTCAGCCTCCAGCTTTAGGTAGCCAGAGGCTGACCCTGAGAGCTCAGTGCATCTCAGCTAAAGAAAGAAAGGCACACATGATGGATGGTGATTGGAGGAAGTTAAGCCCAAAGGTAGAGGAGCCTCACTTCAGTACTCCATCCCAGCATCAGCCTTCTTCTTTCCCAAGACACACCAGAGACAGAGATTCCCTATGGTGGAGACCCTCAGATACCCTTAGGGTGAGGGGTTGCCTAGTGGACCATGACACAGGGGGAAACCAAGCCAGAGCTGGTCCTTCCTTATATGGCCACTTAGGTAATAGAGGCTTACCTGGACAAGGATAGCCTTATCTCCTTTCGTTTGGGGGGGGGGGGGGGGGGGGGGTTGTGTAGGAAGGTACATCCTGACTATGGTTGCCCCCAACTTTTTGCCCTGTGTTTTAGCTGGTTTTGGACATAGTCGACCTGGGACCCTGCCAATCAGGACCCCAGGCCTACTGCTCTCTCTTTAAAATGGATTCCATGTACCCTAGGTGCATTTCCAATTGGTACTGGGCCACCTTATCAGACCCTGTAACTCAGGGCATAGGTGTACCCAGGGCTGCCAGGGGCTGCAGCATGTATTATGCCACCCCTGGCTGGCCTCCTAAATTTGACACAACTGGCTGCATGACAGCTGGGGCAAAGTCGTGTAATCACCCTTTGCTGTAGGTGTAGTATACCTATACCTAACCCTAAAATGGACACACGGATTCCTATCAGTCACTCCTATGGCAGGCCTTGACAATCCTGAAGGCAGAGTGCTTGGAATCGTGTGAGATGGTGCTCTGGCATGAGTTGAGCCCGTCTGCAGCTTGCGGAACCAAGTCCTAATAGCTGTTCCATGATATCGCATACCATATACTCTTAAGTGCATTATAATCCTCGCGGTTAAATGCTAACTTTGGTATTGCTTTATCAAAACATGTCGAGTAAGGTGTCATACGAATTGGAATACTAACCCCTCGCCAATTCTGGCGACGGGGTTAGCATTCCACCCTTCTAGAGGGACACGACATGTATGTAACTGTGAACCCCGGTTAAAGTTAACTAAAGCCTCAGCTCCACAAAATGGATGCTGCCACCACAGACACGAGTCTGACCTCCTGCTGCTGGGAGTCCTTCCAGCGAGGGAGGCTTGGACAAAGGGTTTCCTGTCCGGGGCGGTGCTAGCACCATCCCAGACATGGTTTTGTGTATCCTGGGTAGGCAGGGCTTTTCAGGAAGGTGACTGCTGAGTGGCACCCCGGTGCTCACTACGCATAGGCCAGTCAGAACCAGTTCCAGGGGCACACCAGCCCCTGGCCTGGGGAAGTCCGGCAGGGGAGAGGGGTGTAACCACCCCCCTCCTGGTCCCACCCATAGGCAGGACCTAGTCACCGGGTCAGCCCCCTTTTTCAGTATAAAGATAGGAGCGGGCCCCCTGTTCAAATTAGATCATCTTTGGAATCAAGACACGACTTTCTGCGAAAGGACTTCACGATTTCTTCATCAAGATTCTCCCTTGTGGCTAAGGAGTAGTCACCCTGCATCCGCAGGCACCATCCTAAAGAACACTGCGGTCTGCTGCAAGTCCTTCATCACGAATCCGACGACCCAGCTCGACGAGACCCGGCTTCCCTGGCACCTCTGACCTCTACTCACCTCTACAGCAAAGCTGAGAACCGTGAGTGCGACGAGACCTCGAGGGACCGACGATCGCCAAGACTGCACGACATCTTTACAACAAGCCCACCGTGTCCTCCACTGGTGAGTGCTTTGGGGTCCGAGAAGCCCCGACCCTGCGCAGCTCCAGCACCCAAGGTCAGCCTCCCTGCATCTCCACGATCTGCGTGGGGCCCTTCTGCTGTTTGCTGTGCACCGCGTTGTTTGGCTACTAGCCGGCTGGCTTGTGGCCTTCTGAACGACGCCCGACGACATCACTGCTGCTGGTCTGGTTGCTCCAGACTGGCCCTTGCTTCCTTCTTGAAAAGAGGCACCCCGGACCCTCCTGGACCACTCCAGACGCCATTTTAGGTCCACCGCGTGGGCTTGAATTTGCTAAGGCTTTGTTGCCCAATCCTGGGTCCAGCGACGCCGACAGCTTCTATCTTCGTGGGACAGCTCGATCCTCCTTCCTGGTCGCCGACAACGCCTCCTGGTCCGTGAGATCTTCGAACTCAGCGTCACCCACTCACCTAGTCGAGGTGGCTACCATCCGGTGCCCTCCTGGTGCCCACTGACTACTGGCTAGTAGTCTCGAACTTGGTCCCCTCTGCTTTCAGGTGTCATCTTCCATCGATCCAGGCTTGGATCCACCGAACTTTCTTCACTGGTCGCCTGCCAGCAACTTCTTTCTTCCAGGCTCCTGGTCCGTCAACGAGGATTCCCGACGTCTTTTGAGTCCTATGCAGCTGCAGCCCCTGGGCTAGGTAACTTCGGCATTTCGGTGCCCCAGCATAGCCTCACTATCCAAGGGTCAGAATCTACTTTCGTTTTCCTCCCACCAGGTCGGGTTCGCCCGAGAACACTAACTTTGCAATTTCTAGCTACCATAGACTTTGTCCCGCATCTCGCGTGAGAGTGCACACACTGCACCCGAGTCCCCTGGGTCTCCTAGAAGTAATCTAACGATTCTATAGTCAAGTCCTAGCGATTCCAAAGCCTATTAGTACTGTACTTACCTGCTAGTAATTTCGCATTCCACTTTTCAAGTATATGGTTTTCCGTGCCCCTCGGGCCTTTGTATATACTGTGCTAACTTAAGTATTTTTGTAAGAGTTTTGGTTTGTGCTTAGTACCCTGTCCTCATAAAGAGTACAGGGCTGTTGTGATTCTTAATAAATAACTGTTTATTTTCATAACACTTGTGTGGTGTCCTTTCACTTGGTGTTCAAGGGGTATATGTGTGGTAAACAGCTGGCTTAACACGCCCTCTCGAGTCTTTAGCCTTAGACTGCTCGTATCCACGCTACTAGGATAGCTGGTCTATAAGGTTGACTTACAACCAATCATCAATAAGGGTTGCTGGACTGATACATAGTGTTCACTAGAATAGTGAGCACTGCATATCAGGCCACCTTCTCACACCGCAGTCCCAGACCCAGACCCAGGGAAGAGAATACCTTCTTGCCGTACTGCTCATACCTCTTGGATTCCCTGTCCGGCGGAGCCGACGGGAACGCGGTCTGGGAATTTGAGGCCTGGATGACCAGACTCTCGGGGGTTGGGTGGGTGGACAGGAAGCATGGGTCGCACAGGGCCCAGCGGTGGCGTCTGGCCACGTTCCTATTTACAGGCGAACCTGTAGCGGGCCTGGACCAAGTGCCCAAAAGAATGTCAGTCAAGGCCTCATTAAACGGCAGCAGAGGCTCGGCCGAGCTTGACTGCGGTTTAAGGACCTCAGTGAGGAGGTTAGTCCTCACGGCCGCGACGGGGAGCTCAAGGCCCAAGGCCTTGGCCGCCCGCGTCAACACCACACTGTAGGTTGCCCCCTCCTCCTTAGCCACGGTAGGAGGTGAGACAAAGCCAGTGTCTGACGAGGTTTCCAGACCACTGGTATCCCCTAGTCCACCTGTCCAGTCCTCCGGGGACTGACACTCATGTGTCAGAGGGTCTTCAGACCCCTTCCAATACTCCTCATCACCCATCTCCTGATAATCAGGGTTGTCAAATGATGGTGCCGGCTCATAGCAGTGAAACTCCCCAAGCGGTGTCGAAAGCGGCACCCAGTGGCGCCGCTCCGACGCCGGAACCGGATCGAGGGTGGCATCGGGGCCGCCAATGCCCGAGGACGGTGCCGGAGGTGACACCTGTGGGGCCGGCGCCGGTGAGGTTGTCAGGTCGACCGGCCACTACCCGGATCCAGAAGCGGATCCAGTAGGGCCCTGCGGCGCGGGTCCGAAGGCGCCGACGGCGTCGGTACCGAAGCTCCCAACCAGCTAGGGCCCCCAGACGGGTCTGCTGGGCCCGAAGGCGCCGCGGGGTCCGTCGGAGGAGTGAGGGACCTCATGGCCAAGAGGAAGCGCTCGATCTCCTCCGGCGTCGCGTGCTGCCCAGGGACCGGAGGATATGGGGCAGGCCGCGAGGCCTGCGACTCTGACGGAGCCGCGTGGGCGGTGTCACCCGAACCCCCGGCAGCGTCGCGCGAGCGTCGGGGGGAGTCGGAAGAGCGATGGCGATTCTCGACTTCATGTGCTTACCTGACGACTTCGACCCGGAGGAGTTATGTCGACTCCCGGAGCTATGATGGCTCCGACCCCGCGACTGGTCCCTCGACCTCCGTCCGGACCGGGACCTCTGTCGGCACGGGGCCGACTGCCGGAGTTTGAGCCGCTTGCGGGACCGCTCCCGCCTAACTTTAGAAGTTAGGGCCCGGCAGTCGTAACAGGTCTTGTCGTCGTGATCGACGCCGAGTCAATGTAGACACCGACGGTGAGGGTCCGTGACCGACATCAGCCGGCCGCAATCCTCACAGGGCTTAAAACCAGGCATCCTACCGGCACAGATCGGAGTAGAAGATTTGAGGAAAAGATCAAAAGGATCACAAAAAAGTTTAGTCAAAAAGTGGCTAAGGTACCACTTTTTACGGATCTGCGCTGCTGGCGCGGAAAAAAGAAGAACTAACGTCAGCATGCGGAAGCGGCGTCTAAGTACTCCGACGACGTCATCACGGCTCCCACGAGGGACGCGGAGCCGCAGACAACGCGTACCGACGCGCAAGGGTACTGCTACGTAAAAATTTCCGGATCCTGTCTGACGGCTGGGGATATTCTAAGGTAAGGAATCTAATACTAACCTGTTTCTTTCAGATATGGAACACAAACAACAGATGTTACGTTCATCTATTTCTGCACTTGTTTTCCAGATTTCAAATTTTAATAGTGGTTCATTTTCGAAATAGTAGCAGCTCTTTACCCAGCCGCCTGGTAAATAGTGAATTTTCTCGGCTATATACTTGCCCGCTGGCTAAATTGTAGAAATTGTTTACTATTTAGCTTGCGGCCTTGAACTTAGCAGACAAACTTCGATATGTACCTGGCCACAAGCTAAATAATAGAGATTCTGCACTTTTTGGTTGGCGGCTGTGCAAATAGCAGATAAACGTCACCCAGCAGATGGCTAAATAGTAGAGATTCTGGACGTTTGGCTGGTGGCCATGCAAATAGCAGAAAAAACATCACTATTTACCCGGATACAGGCTAAATAGTAGAGATTCTGCACTGTTTGGCTGGCAGCTGTGCAAATAGCCAAAACATTTTGTTATTTTCCAGGCCGCTGGCTACATAATACAGATTCAGCACTGTATTGCCGGCAGCCATGCAAATAAAAAGAAAACTTCACAGTTTTCCTGGCCAGCGGTTAAACTGCAAAGGTTTTCTAATATTTGGACAAGCAAACAAAAAAACTCACTCATTACCCAGCTGCAGGCAAAACAGTACACATGTACAATTAGGGCAGCACCATGCAAATAGCAAATAAAAATATTATTTTTTTAGGCTGCTGGTTAAATAGCAGAAAGTATATATTATTTTACCAGTAGCCTGGAAGGAAGAAAACAAGTTACTTACCTGTAACTTTGGTTCCCCAGTATTGGTAACTTTCATGGATTCCCATGCTTTGTATCATTCCCCGTCGTCGGGATGGGAGCCTCGGTAAATAAAAAATATCATAGTTATAGGTACAAAAGAGAAAATTAGGCCTAGGCCTCATCTCATTTTGTAGCTTATCCACCTCTTTTTGTAAAAGAGACCAAACTTTCTGCAACAACCAATCAGAATAGCCTCACCCCATAGAACCCTCCTGAGAGAGCCTCGGATTTTCGTAGCCGTTGTGTAACAGCAATCATCTCAGTAAAAAAGGCAGAGTTTTCCCAGGGGAGGAGGGTGGGCGCATAGGAATCTATGAAAGTTACCAATACTGGGGAACCAAAGTAACAGGTAAGTAACTTGTTTTCTTGCCCCAGTATTGGAACTTTCATAGATTCTCATGCTTTGTATCAGAGTAGCAAGCAGTAAGCCATAAAAGCACATTTTGATACATGAATACTGTTACATGTCAATATATTAACCCCCACAGTAAACAAATCATAAATGTTACCATAGCAGGGGATACAACAAGAGATACAAAATGTGCAAAACACAGGAAGGAGGGACTGCAGGGAAAGCTCACCTCTTATTGAAACAGATTTCTCAGGACTGCCTGTCCAACAGCTGCATCATCCTTCATGGACCAATCCAGGCAGTAGTGCTTCGTGAAGGTGTGGGTACTGCTCCACGTAGCTGCCCGACAAATGTCCTTGATAGGGACTCCTGAAAACAGAGCTACTGATGATGCCACAGATCTCGTGGAATGAGTCCGAACTCGTTGTTCAAGTGGTTTGCCCGCCTGCTGATGGCAAAATTGGATAGCATTGGAAATCCAACGGGAAATACTGTGCTTTGACAATGGAAACCCCTTTCGCGGAGCACCATAAGATACAAACAGTTGAGAAGACGTCCTGAAAGGTTTGGTGCGGTCCAGATAAAATTTTAGACACCTTTGAACGTCTAAAGAATGCAAAGACCTCTCAGCTGGTGTAGAAGGTCGTGGGAAAAAAGACTTTAGAATCACCGGCTCATTCAGATGGAATTCAGAGGGAACTTTTGGGATGAATTTAGGATTTGTCCTCAGTATCAGAACATCTTTTTTGAACTGCAGAAAAGGTTCCACAATTGTAAAAGCTTGGAGGTCACTTATTCTCCTAGCTGATGTTAGAGCCAACAAAAGAGCAAGCTTCCATGACAGAAATTTAAGATCTGCTTTATGTATGGGCTCAAATGGTGCTTTCATTAGATGAGCCAACTCTAAATACAGTTGCCAGACCGGCGGAGGAGGACAGACCGGAGGAAAAACCCTGAACAGGCCTTTTAGAAATTGTTTGATAATCCTTGCAGACCAAAGTAAAGGACCTGAAGATGTCTGCCTGAACCTTGAGATGGCTGCCAGATGTACTTTGACTGAGGAATGAGCCAAACCCGATTCAGCCAGGGAAAGAATATATGGCAAAATCTGATGTGGGTGTGAAGTGTAAGGATGAAGATTCTGTGAATGACACCAGAGGCAAAATCTTTTCCACTTAGCCCGATACGTTTTGTTCGTACTTGGGGCTCTGGCCTGAGACAGGATATCTTTACATTCCTTGGAGAGATCTAGATCTTTAAATTCTCTGTACTCAGGAGCCACGCAGTCAACTGGAGCGATTTGGGATCCGGATGAAGTACCTGACCCCGAGACATCGTTGCAGGAGAGTGCGATCTGCACTCCTATGGTCACCCCCGATTTTTGCTTTTTGCTTCACTGGTTTACGACTTTCCCTGGCTGTGGGCCTGCTAATCAGACCCACAGCCTTGCTGTTCTCTCTCTAAATTGACAAGCATGTACCTTAGGTGCATTTACCAATTGGTACTGGGCCACCTTATCAGTCCCTATACAGCATACCTTAGGTATCCAGGGCATAGGTGTACCCAGGGCCTACCAGGGGCTGCAGCATGTATTATGCCACCCCTGGCTGGCCACCCATATCTGACACAACTGGCTGCTTGACAGCTGGGGCAAGGTGGTGTAATCATCCTTTGCTTTAGATATAGTAGTCCTATATCTAACCCTAAAATGGACACATATATTCCTATCAGTCACTCCTATGGCAGGCCTTATCAATCCTTAAGGCAGAGTGCTTGGAATTATGTGAGATGGTGCTCTGGCATGAGCAATAGCTGTTCCATGATAACGCGTACCATATACTCTTAAGTGCATTATAATCCTCGCGGTTATTTGCTAACTTTGGTATCGCATTATCAAAACATGTTGAGTAAGGTGTCATACGAATTGGAACACTAACCCCTCGCCAATTCTGGCGACGGGGTTAGCATTCCACCCTTCTAGAGGGACACGACATGTATGTAACTGTGAACCCCGGTTAAAGTTAACTCGAGCCTCAGCATCACAAAATGGATGCTGCCACCACAGACAAAAGTCTGACCTCCTGCTGCTGGGAGTCCTTCCAGCGAGGGGGACTCGGACAAAGGGTTTCCTGTCAGGGGCGGTGCTAGCACCATCCCAGACAGGGTTTTGTGTATCCCAGGTAGGCAGGGCTGAGAGGAAGGTGACTGCAAGTGGCACCCCTGTGCTCACTGTGCATAGGCCGGCTCAAACCAGTTCCAGGGGCACCCCAGCCCCTGAGCTGGGGAGAGACCAGACAAAGGAGAGGGGTGTAACCACCCCCCTCCTGGTCCCACCCATGGGCAGGATATAGTCGCGTGCCAGCCCCTTTTCTTAGGATAAAGGTAGGAGCGGGCCCCCTTCCCAAATTAGATCATTCTGAATCTTGAACTACTTTCCACGAAAGGAACTCTTGACTTTTTCTGAAGACTCTCCCTTGTGGCTAAGGAGTAGCCCCCCTGCACCAGCAGGCACCATCTAAGCACTTGCGGGCTGCTGCATGTCCATCCTCCGGATCAAGACTGCCCAGCTCGACGAGACCCGGATTCCCCGCCATCTCTGACCTCTACCTGCCTCATCAGCCCAGCTGAGATTCGTGGGTGCGACGAGACCTGAGGGACCGGCCATCTTCAAGACCTGCACGACGCTTAACCAGCACGACCTCCGAGGGACCCTCGAGTGAGTGCACTTGGGTTTGAGAAGCCCTGACCCTAAGCAGCTCCAGCACCGAAGTCCAGCCCCCCAGCATCCACAAGATCTGCGTGGGGCCCTTCTGCTTCTACGCTGCTTGCCACGTTGTCCGGTCACTTGCCCGTTGGCCAGTGGCCCTCCTGACGACGTACCACGACACTTCCACCGCTGGTCTAGGTCCCCTAGACTGGCCCTTGCTTCTTGCCCGACAAGAAGTACCCTGGACCCTCCTGGTCCACTCCAGACGCCATCTTGACTCCACCGCTTGGGCTTGCCTTTGCCAAGGCTTGTTGCTCCAATCTTGGATCCAGCATCGCTGACAGCAGACATCTTCATGGGACAGCTCGCACCTTCAGCCTGGTCGCCGACAACGCCTCCTGGTCCGTGTGACTGCAGAGTCCAGCGTCGCCCACTCACATGGTCGAGGTGACTTCATCCGGTGCCATCCTGGTGCCCACACAATCACTGGCTAGTGATTAAGAACTGAGTCCCCTCTGCTTTCAGGTCGTCTCCATCACCGATCCAGGCTTGGATCACACCGAACATCTTCACTGGTCGCCTGCCAGCAACTCCTTCTTTCAGGCTCCATAGACTACAACGAGGATTCCCGACGTCATTTGAACCCTATGCAGCCGCAGCCCCTGGGCTAGGTAACCCGAGCATTCCGGTGCTCCAGCACAGGTTCACTATCCAAGTGTCCAGATCCTTTTTCGTTTTCAGTCTACCTAGTCGGATTCGTCCGGAAACAGTAACTTTAGAAATACTAGCCTCCATAGACTTTGTCCCGCATCCCGCGTGAGAGTGCAAACTCTGCACCCGATCTCCCTAGGCCTCCTGCTCCTAACCTTAGAGTTCAGTAGTGTAGTCCTAGCGATCCTGAAGCCTCTGGATTGAGTTACTCACCTGCTAGTATTTCGCATTCCACTTTTAGAGTATATGGTTTTTCATGCCCCTCGGGCATTTGTGTAAATTGTGCAACTTGTAGTATTTTCGTAAGAGTTTTGTATTGTGCTTAGCTCCCTGACTCATAAAGAGTTCAGGGTAGACTTGTTATAAATAAATATACTTTATTTTCATAACAACTTGTGTGGTGTCCTTTCACTTGGTGTTCAAGGGGTATATGTGATGGTAAAACAGCTGGCTTAACACGCCCTCTAGAGTTTAGCCTAAAGACTGCTTTTGTCCACGCTACTAGGATAGCTGGTCTATAAGGTTGACTTACAACCAATCATCAATAAGGGTCGTTTGGAATGATACACAGTGATCACTAGAATAGTGAGCACTATATATCAGGCCAACTTCTCACAATCGTCAACAGAGACGGAACTGGTTGCAGGTAAAGTGGCTGATCCCGAGACAGTAGGAGGAGTTCCGTGTAACAGAACTGTCGGGGCCACGCTGGTGCAATCAAGATCATTGTGCACGGTTCCGCTTTGATCTTCCTGATTACTCTCGGAATTAGGCAAATTGGAGGAAAGGCGTAGAGAAATGCGCCGTACCAAGCAATCGAAAGCGCATTCCCCAAGAATCCCTGATGGTGATCCCTGCTTGCATAAAGTTGGCATTTAGCGTTCTTCGGGGTTGCAAACAGGTCTATGGTCGGGATCCCCCAGACTGTGAAGACTTTGTCGAGGATGGCTTGGTCCAATTCCCATTCGTGAGTGAGTGACCTCTGGCGGCTGAGAGCGTCCTCTTTTATATTGAGCGAACCCGCGAGGTGCTCTGCTGAAAGCGCAATGTCGTGAAGAATAGCCCAGTCCCAAATTCTCTGTGCTTCCTTTGAAAGAGCTTGGGATCTGGTCCCGCCTTGCTTGTTGATATAATGCATGGCCGTCGTGTTGTCTGTGTGGATCAGCACTGTATGATTTTGAATTCTTGGCATAAAGGCTTGTAGGGCCAAGCGAATAGCCATCAGTTCCAAGATTGATGTGGAACTTGCGCTGACTTGGGTTCCAATGACCTCTCACATGCAAATCCTGCAGCACCGCCCTCAACCTTCTAGTGAGGAGTCTGTTGTTAAAACCATGGGAGATGGAGGCAGCGTGAAGGTCAAACATTCTGAGATGTTTTCCTGTACCAGCCACCAACTGCATGCTTCCCTCATTGCTGGAGTTACTGTTATCCAATGGTCGAACGAGCCTTCTGCCTGGTACGTACCATTGCTTGTCCAGCTGCTCTTACAGCGGACGCATGCAAAGTCTGCAGTGCGGAATTAATGGTATGCAGGATGAGATCGATCCTAGCAGTGTCTTCTTTTTCTGCAAAAGACGAGCTGATTGCATGAGCTTGTGTTGACGTTCCTCTGTTGGGATAGCCTTGCAGTGATTAGTGTCCAAAATAGAGCCTAGAAACCTTGCAGACCTGGCTGGATGAAGGACTGATTTCTCTCTGTTGAGCTGAAGACCCAAGCCGTTGAAAAGTTGGATGCAACTTGAAACCGTCTTGGATGCTGCTTGAAAGGATGGCCCTTTATAAGCCAATCGTCTAAGTAGGGAAAAACTTCTAGAGATTGTTTCCTGAGGAATGCAGCCACTGGTGCCAGAACCTTGGTAAATATTCGTGGTGCCGACTTTGGGCCAAAAGGAAGCACCTTGAATAGTGGAGAAGTGTGGCTCAGTGGTTAGAGCGGCAGACCGTGATGCAGAGGTCTGGCCCTGGACCAGAAAAATTCCACGGACCTGATAATTCTCGCCTCGGTGCCTATTCCACATCATGGAGTCCCACTCTGCAACTCTGGGCAATAGCTTGCTTAATCTCCACAACGGCCCCCACAACGCTAAGGATGCCTGGCCTCCACCTTGGGGGTGCCCAGGAGTGGACGCCTCACAGGGAAAACCAGGATGGGTTCCACAGCGGTATTCGTACAAGCGCCTTGAGACCCTTGCGTGTGAGTAGTGCGCTATTGTAATGGCCGGATTTTCCGCTTAGATGAGATCAGCCCCCAG
The DNA here is from genome assembly GCF_964263255.1 of Lissotriton vulgaris. NCBI lineage: Eukaryota > Metazoa > Chordata > Amphibia > Caudata > Salamandridae > Lissotriton > Lissotriton vulgaris. The sequence goes on from NC_141697.1 coordinate 592,254,979, forward strand.
GGGCCCCTATGACCCAGCCAAAACGTACTCACCTTCCCTCCTCAGATCGTATTCACCATGGATAGATATACAGATATATATACAGGTCGCACCTAAGGATGGGGAATGACAATATACATGTACGGATTTTCTACAATATCTTATTCACATCAGTTGGTCTCGCGGCCACCCTGACCCAGACCGTTCTACCCTAGGGCAGATATGACACACAATCCGGTGTGTCTACACATGGGCCTGCAGAACCCGATGCTCCCTTTTCCAAACGGCTCGCAATCCGGCAAACCTACACGCTAGTCCTCCCTCCTAGCGCTCTCACTTATTCAAGCCACAATCCTGTGGGTATCCGCGCTGGTAATCCTCCCCAGCGTTCTCACTAACGCCGTATATCAACGACGACCACATTCCTATGAACAGTCATCAGGATAATATTTCAGTTACCTACTCGGGATAAAACTATAATAATGACATTGGATACGGTTCCCAAATTATATAGTGTACCTCCTGCTCTTGACATCAAAGGTCCACTCACTCCCTCTTTGTTCGATCACCATTTACCTGATCGGGATTTCACATCCGTTCACATAAACAATTTTCAACTAGGAGATGCATTTACCAGGATTGAACAGGAACACGAGGCACACGATAATTCCATAAGAATTAGGATATTTATTAACAGTAGACACAAATCACATTACTATGCAACATAACTTCTGCAAAGAAAAGGTAAAGATTAGAGTGCACGCTCTATGAGAAATGGACGGACATCACCTGGTTAATATGAAGTCTGGGCTCGGCAGTCATCTAGGTTCCCTTCTCGTCTCTGTGTCCTGGCTCGCCTTGCAGTCACACCCCAGCCGTCACAAGTACACGTCTGCACCGCTAGGCTCAACCTCGTCTGCTTCCCTCCAGGGCACCGGAACCTTGCTGGTTATTAGCTACCGTCTCTCTCTCTCTCTGTATCAATGCGCTCCGCGCTAATTCTCGCTCAGTCTTTCTCGGACTTCGAAGATGGCGACTGTCCGCCATGAGATAATTAATGGCAGAGATGCTAACGGCTAGATGCCGCCTACGGACTAACTGACAAACTGACTAACACCTTCGCTAATATCAAAGCCCGTTCCTTCATGGAAATCTACGGCCAGTAACCTGCCGCCCACCAAATTCTTGTACCTCCCCGTACCAAGGACACGTTCCCAGCCGGCCGGCCTGAAGTTGTGTCTTCGGAGTGGAGAAAAATACATTCCTTCGATAAGGGCCAGCCCGAGCCGGTTCTCTCCAAGCGAACAACAGCTTAAAACTAAAACACTACACTTGACCTAGAAAGCCTTCTCGAGCTACCAGGCAGAAAGCAAAATGGAGTCTGTCTCGTTTAAGGCCTACGGAGCCCACACTATGCATAACTCCATGGAAAATATCCTAACATGTTAGCAAATGGGCAAATTATGTCTAATACTCATATATCTATCCCCTAACTTAAATTCATAAGCCCTACATTAAGGAAAGTGATACGAAAATGCCCTAATATATGTAAGACAGGGGCCCTGTCTATAGTCCTAATCCCTATGCTATGGGGGTGATAGGCTGGAGTCACTCTCCATCATTCTCCCTCTCAAAAGAGCCAGAAAAGGGCAGCCATTACATTACACCCCTTGACTCCAGTCTATTAACCAGAAACTAAATGGAACTAACATCAGTAGAAGAATAATAGGAAACAAAATTAACTGATCTATGTCTCTTACTAAGTCTGAAAAATTGGAGCAGGGAAGGGATACACAGAATAAAGCAGCAAATAGCTATCAGGACACAAATAGCAACAATAACTCCCCCTAAAATCTGTCGTAAGAAATGCAAGTCAGGCAACCAATTAAAGAGCCAGTCAAAGAAACCCTGATCTATATGTTGTCTAATTTCTGCAGTCAAGTCGTGGAGTTTGTCAATATGGGATTGGATAGATTTAGAATGGTCAGACAAATTAAAACAGCATAGACCTTCAAAATCAGAACATTTGTGTCCATGTTTTAACAAAAGATAATCAATAGCAGCTCTATTCTGCAAAATAGCTCTACGTTCACCTTGGGCATCTAATAAAAGATCAGACAAAACAGTGGATGTCTGATTGATGGACTTAACCATCCAACAGGCCATTTTGCCGATTGTCTTGGCATTATAAACGGCCAATGCAGGCACTCCAATAATAGAAAAAGCTAAACCAAGGTATTCTGATTTAGAATAGAGGTGAACAGAGGAATCGCAATCTTCATGCAAGGACATTGAATCACGTACAATACGGGAATGTGAAGTAGGATGTGAAGAGAACATTAATAAACTCAATCTAGTGATGGCACATGGGCCACCAGAAATATTCGCAGGAATATAGGGCCAAGACGAATTCCCGCAGGAAAACAGCCATCCAGCTGGCAGCAACATAGAACGATAATGACTAGGGGTGACTAATAAACGTTTACATGTCATGTTATTCTTCACAGAAAGACATGAGTTCGGAAGTCTCTTTAAACACAGTAATCGTTGATGAGCTGAAAAAGAAGTAGCAGCTTGTATCCTCAATTTCAAACATTCCGTAATAGCCTTAGGGTCACATGTCATCATAAAGCTTAGATCTCCAGGGGTAATATTAAAAGTAGTGATTCGAGAATGAATAGGGATATCAAGGTCTGGAAGAGCAGTACATGAGGGACAAAATTCATGGGCCGCAAAGTCGCCCAGAATAACATTTGGTCGGGCATTCGAGATATTAAAAATATGTCGCAAAGTCTCGGTAGATGCAGGGACAGCAACCAAACAGGTCGCTAAAATGTCAGTGACAGATTTCATTGGGGTAAGACAGAAATGCGGAGAGTTCGTCACCCGCTTTGCGAGTGTAATCCAGAAGTTGGACGATGCAGCCCACGCAGACCGCGGGGCTCGGATTCTCCCATCAACCGGCGTCGGTGGATCCTCTCCTCTCCCGGCGTAGCAGGCCAAAAGGAGTCCAGCGCCGACACATCCTGCAGCAGCAGTCCAGAGAATGATCTGAAAGAATACAAACACAGGCCTTAATCATTCTCGTAAGTAACATTTATCAGCTGGGACAGCTTCCCAGCCATCTTTCCCTGGCTTCATCACCAAAACGGTGTTGTCATGACCGGTCGCAATAACATCAGCCTGTTCAGGAGGATTTTTAGGCGATTGCACCCATATCTTAGCTCCAGGAAGATCAGATGATCCGAAGCCTTTTTGTCCTCGCACAGTTAGCAACGTTGGGGCAGAGCCTTTTTTGATCTCACCACTGAAGACAGGCATAATCAGTAACTGAGCAACGCGGTCAGACTTTTTAATGAACAAATCCGTCTCACTGCTATTAAGCAGGAGAACCTTAATCTCTCCCTGGTAATCACTGTCAATTACTCCTCCGAGCACTTGTACACCTTTCAGGGCCAGGCCAGATCTAGGGGCAATTAATCCAAAACTACTGGCAGGTATACAGACACCAACGCCAGTTTCAACAATGATACGATCCTTTCCTGGAAAGTTAGCATCTTTTAAAGCATGCAGGTCGAGGCCTGCAGAACCTGGGGTCGCTCTACATGGAGCCAAAGCACCGGGGGTAATTTCCCAATACATGACAGTGTTCGATAAAGAATTAGGCTTCACATCAACATTTGGAGGAAACAAACGCATTAAAGGAGATTCAGCATGTAAGAAAGGGCGATTATTCAGAATTAATAAAGCTTGAAGCAGGACATCTCTCCACTGGCTGTAACGGTCATCAGTCAACTTGCGCAACTGTTCTTTCAACAAACCATTCATCCTCTCAATCAGACCTGAAGCTTGTGGGTAATATGGAATATGAAACACCCAATCAATATTATTTTCCGCACAGAATTCCTGCACCAATCTTCCACGAAAGTGGGATGCATTATCTGATTGAATTTGGAATGGGACACCATAGTACAGAATAATTAGCTCCAGGGTCTTAATGGTATTCACTTGGGTAGCGTTCTTACAAGGAAAAGCGACCAAAAGGCCACTATAAGTGTCAACCACTGTACAGATATATTGACAATTTCTGCTCATAGGGAGCGGACCAATATAGTCAATCTGCCAAATTTGAGCGGGCAATTTACCTCGATGTAAGTGGCCTCGAACAATCTGAGGCACCTCCTTTTTCCTAGAATGCTGACAAATGGGACAATGTAAAATGACATCTTTTATTAAAGAAAAAGGAATATGAATTCCTCTATCGGCAGCCCACCTGCTAGTGGCTTTTTCTCCAAAATGTCCTGCTTTCTGATGGGCCCACTTCGCCAATCCCGCCAAATCAGAATCCTGCATGTCCACCACTGCCTCAGCAATTTTAGACTTTTCATCTGCAATGTTATGGAAAAATTTGTCAAGGGAGTCAATTGGAGTGTGAGCATCCACGTGAAAGATTGTTACAGTACTCTGCGGGAGCAGTTCCCAAATTTCTTGCCACAATTCTTTTCCCCACAATTCTTTTGAATGCAATTCCCAATTATGAGAATGCCATGTTGGTAACCATACCGCCAGTCCATTCGCAGTGGACCAGGAATCAGTGAAAATATGACATGTGCCAGGTAGTTCCTGCTTCAAAACTTGATAAACTGCATAGAGTTCAGCATATTGACTACTCTTACCATCTCCAGTTGTGCTCAACAATTTCTGCGTGATCGGGTTGAAGGAAACAGCTTTCCAATGTCGTTTGTCACCAATGAACTTCGCTGAACCATCCGTAAACCACACATGTTTTCTATCCTCCACGGACAGATCATCAAATGATTTACCCCACTTCACGGGAGACTCCTGCACCACGGGAACCGAACACTCACTTTCAGTCTCATTGGAGGGCGCCTGCGCCACTCGCTCATGTAAAACCGCCACACCTTTCGGACCCACACGTGCCCTGTCCTGAATGTACCATTTCCATTTAATCACACTAGCCTCCTGAGCATGTCCAATTCGATGGGACTTCGGTGAACTCAAAACCCACTGCATAATGGGAATTTCAGGCCTCAAAATCACAGCATGGCCTAGGGTCAATTGCTCGGTATCCACCAGAGCCCAATAACAAGCAAGCAACTGTTTTTCAAAAGGTGAATAACGCTCACCAGCCTCGGGTAACTTTTTGGTCCAAAAACCTAATGGCACTTTTTGTCTGCCCTGCTTTTGCCACAAACTCCAATTGGCATACAGGCCTTCCACGGACACATTCAAATCCACATCACCTTCACTCACGGGCCACAAATCCAAGGCATACTGGATAGCTTCTTTAGCCAAATTAAAAGCAGTCTGTTGAGGCTCACCCCATTCAAACGCATTCTTTTTACGGGTGACTCGATACAGTGGAGCCAAGATCTGACTCAAATGGGGAATATGCTGACGCCAAAATCCAAACAAACCAATAAAGCATTGAGCCTCTTTCCTGTTTCTGGGAACTGCAAAATCAAGTATTTTTCGCTTTACTTGTGGGATCACTTCTCTGTGACCCTCATGCCAATTAATACCTAAAAATTTCACATTTTGGGATGGAGTTTGTAATTTGTCGGGATTAATTTCCCAGCCTTTCGCTCGCAAACAGTCAATGATCTGATCTAAATGGGACTGTACCTGGTCTTGCGTTTCACCTTGAATCAAAATGTCGTCAATATAATGACAAACCTGAACTCGTGGATTCGTGGGCACTTCAGACAAATGCTCCGCCACCAGCCGGTGACAGATCGTAGGACTATGTACATAGCCTTGAGGAAGACTCCGGAACGTCATTTGACGTCCATTCCATGTAAAACTGAATTGTTCCTGACATTCGGGGGCAATCGGAATTGAAAAGAAGGCATTAGCAATGTCAATAGAAGCATACCATGTACCTGGATGCTTTTGAATTCTCTGAATCAACGTGACAATGTCAGGCACTGCAAAAGTCAATTTAGGTGTGTTTTTATTCAATTCTCGATAATCAACAGTCATGCGCCAAGAATTGTCACTTTTGCGCACGGGCCAAACAGGATTATTCCAAGCAGATGTGACCGGAGTTATGACTCCCGCGTCAACCAAATCCTGAATTGTAGCAGTAATCTCCTCATGACCACCTGGGATACGATATTGCTTTTGAGAAATCACCTTCGTGGCTAAAGGGATTTTAATAGGTGGCATGCGTAAGCGGCCAACCCGTACGGGTCTGGTCGAAATGTATTGTCTAGTTCCAAATTGATAACAAACATCATCCAGATGCAAAGTCATTCCTTTCAAAATGTCAATTCCAATTATGAATTCCAAAAGTGGTACAACCAACCCAGAGTATTCTCTACGAGGAATCCTACCAATTTTAATTTCGAGTACAGTTTGAACTGCGGGTGTCTCTTTACCACCCAAACCAGTAATTGTAAAAGACTGTCCATGAAATTTTTTCGACTTACCATGAATTAAAGTGGCCTCCGCCCCAGTATCAACTAATGCTCGGGCCCTTTGGATATTACGATGTTTCCCAAAAATCTCAATATCTACATAGGGTCTGTTATCTCTGTGAGCCCACTTGTGTACCGGAGCTTGACCTATTTCCTAGTCATTTTTCCTGCGTTCCGTTAACCAAGACAAATCAGGGTAAATGCTCTCAGTTCTCTTTGGTATTAGAATGTCTTGTTCATATCCGTCTCCAGTACGAAACGGATTAGTGTCATGGTCAAGAAGTTGTGAATTACGGTCAGAAAGTCTGTTACGATCCTCTCTCTTTCTCATGTCAGGGGAATAACTCCTTTCATCTTTTCGTCTGTTGGAAACACGATCGTCTCTTCCCCTCTCACGATCATCCTCTCTCCCCCTCCCGTCATTACGATGAGGGGATCCATCACGTTCATAACGCCGATCATCACGGTGATCAGAATTCACACGTCGCCTCTCATCACCACTGTCATCCGAACCACGGTCATACTCATTCTTTCGCACACGACGGGCACCCTCTTTCCGATCCAAACCACGCTTACGAAACATGTCCCATAAGCGATTATTAGGCTCACCGTCAATGTCTTCCCTTTTGACACCATCAGCAATGAGAGCAAGAAACATGTCACGTCTAGAGAACTTATAGTCCCCACCAGTACGGCCCTCAGGTCGAGATTGTCTTTCAGGTTTAAACCATTCACCCAGCTCACCAAGCTGACGAACAGACTCAAGCACAGCAGACAAAGGATTGCCAGTTTGGTTAATCAATAATGTCATCATGACCTGCTTGTAAGCAACAGGAGAAGAACGGATAATGCGATTGCGCACAGAAGATGTTAAAAGACCATCCAATAACCTATCAGCAGTACTAAGAAAGATAGCCGTTTTCATGACTTCCTCCTTTAAACGTTGCGACGCATCGCGCAAAGTGTACCACGGTTTCTCATCAGTGGGCCAATCAGATTCAGTTGGATATTTATGATTACAGCCGTCAGATGCAAGCTGGAGCAAAGTAATTTGACCAGCACCATTATAGTTTCGAAAATGATCCTGAATCGTAGAATCAGAACTTAAAGAGCAAAATCGTAAGCAATCAACAGCATCAAGCATAATACCGGCAGCGCCAAGTTCATAAAGACGCACCATCCAGGTAAGCAAGGCCTCACCAGGCCGTTGTCGAAATCGTTGTAAAATGTCACTAACCTCCTGCTGAGTAAAATCTTCAATACAATCAAGAGCTATACCAGCCGGGTTACCAGGGGCTTGTTGTAATTTTCGTCGAAAAACAGGGTGAGCAGAAACTTCAGGAAGAGCTTCCGAGGAAGCCCGCATCTTAGATTTAGTAGCACAATCAGTGCAAGATACGTCATCCGCACGGGAAGAACGAGCACGGTCACTGACAGGACCTAAATCAGTACATGAAGCAGATTTACAATCACGTCCGGAGCGAGAAGACTCGCGCTTGTCACCCTCCTCTGCCGAGGAGTCAGAAGTATGAGAATCCCAGATATTACCGTCCCACTCATCGGGGTTCCAATCCATTCCAGCTTTCGCTACAACCATACGCACTTTGCGTGTAGATACACGACCACGACGGTGTTTATACTTATATCGTGCAATGCGGACCGCAGCTCTTTCGGCAATGGTCTGATATGTTTCAAGTTTGTCGGCAAGCAATTTATTTTGACAACGCAAAAGAGTATGCGCATTTTGCAACTCAACACACTGTCCTTCCATGTCCTTAAACTGCTTTTGTAACTGAACAAACCTCTCATGCAGTATTCTGTATGCATTAAGAACAATCCAACCTCTGCGTCCTAAAATAGGAAGCTCATCACCCTTCACTACTGGCGCTTTCTGCAAGCACGACACCACATCGGCAGGCTCTGCCTGCTCCAAGCATGAAGACCAATTTTCACTCAAACCAGTAGAATCGGCCCACTCACGGGCCAAGGCCTCGTAAGGGGTACATTCCCAGCCGGGAATCTGAATCGGTAATTTGAAAACCGACGATGATTTTTTCGCAAACATATTAGCACACAAAAAATTATATACACAACTATAAACAAAATTCAATACGTATAAGCCGAGCGCAAACCAACAAGATTAAATCAACACAATGCACACAGGCTTCGTAAACAGTTCGTGACGCCAGATGTAATGGCCGGATTTTCCGCTTAGATGAGATCAGCCCCCAGGGGCCCCTATGACCCAGCCAAAACGTACTCACCTTCCCTCCTCAGATCGTATTCACCATGGATAGATATACAGATATATATACAGGTCGCACCTAAGGATGGGGAATGACAATATACATGTACGGATTTTCTACAATATCTTATTCACATCAGTTGGTCTCGCGGCCACCCTGACCCAGACCGTTCTACCCTAGGGCAGATATGACACACAATCCGGTGTGTCTACACATGGGCCTGCAGAACCCGATGCTCCCTTTTCCAAACGGCTCGCAATCCGGCAAACCTACACGCTAGTCCTCCCTCCTAGCGCTCTCACTTATTCAAGCCACAATCCTGTGGGTATCCGCGCTGGTAATCCTCCCCAGCGTTCTCACTAACGCCGTATATCAACGACGACCACATTCCTATGAACAGTCATCAGGATAATATTTCAGTTACCTACTCGGGATAAAACTATAATAATGACATTGGATACGGTTCCCAAATTATATAGTGTACCTCCTGCTCTTGACATCAAAGGTCCACTCACTCCCTCTTTGTTCGATCACCATTTACCTGATCGGGATTTCACATCCGTTCACATAAACAATTTTCAACTAGGAGATGCATTTACCAGGATTGAACAGGAACACGAGGCACACGATAATTCCATAAGAATTAGGATATTTATTAACAGTAGACACAAATCACATTACTATGCAACATAACTTCTGCAAAGAAAAGGTAAAGATTAGAGTGCACGCTCTATTGTAGTGTAGTTCCTAGTTTCCCACTAGGCCCTGCGCATTGGAATAACATAAACAGTAGTATCGACGTGGAACTGCGGATATTCCAGGCCTCCACTGACTATGCTAAACTTAATTGGGTTGTGTTACCAACTAGCTCAGAGGTCACTGGAAACTTTCTTCTCTGCATAGGAAGTGATCAGCTTCCTTGGCACAGACAAGAAGGGATTCAGTTTTCCAACAACCGTGCAACATGACAACTTTGCTCCTCAGATCAAGAGTCGATCTCTAGGGTCGTGTGAAACAATAGACATAGATTTCACTCAGTCAGTCTAGTGCAGTTTACTTTCACAGTATGTAGAGAATAGAGAGACGGGCGTTTATCAATAAAGGGTTAACATTTATTGAACAGTCTTTCTTCTCGTACAAGAGAAATGTATTGCCACAATTGCAATAACTGTTATTATAAAAAGTACGTACAGTAAGATAAGTATTGCGAAATAGAACTGTAAAAGCATTGATATGGTTTCTTAGCCATACAATGGTTTTAAAAGTAATAAAACATATATACAGTCATATATACATTAGGCTAACATACTCAACTGGTGCTTCTAACTAAGCCTACCCCAGTGTGCCTGACCTAAGCCTAACACGTGAGAAGGGGAGCAAGTAAGTAGCTTAAGTTAAGTTGGTTTTGCCAAGGTTTGTTTCAAGAATTCTCGTCTAAGGGTTTAGTCAACACCATACCTCTGAATAGAATGATGGAGGATTGGTATCTCCTTCAGGGGTCTCTCTCGATATCCCAGTCACCCGCGAGGGTAAACTGGAAGCGCCGGGACTGGATTTCTCTGCACGAGAAAGGCAGCGGCTTCTCTCAGCGCGTCGAGGAAGGAGGGGTGACAGCGTCCGCGGGCAGCTGGGCTGGATGTCTTCGCAGAGGACGGCTGCACGGCTTCTCAAGCGTACTGAACCATAGTTCGCGCTGTAGCGGCGATAATGGTAATCAGTAGCTTCACCACCACAGGATAGCAGGCTGCAGCGACAGAGTGCTAGATTTACCAACACAGGGTCATGCAGGCAGCTGGCATCAGCAACAGGTTCGCGCATTGCTTAAGGCAACGTTGGTAATATTTATACCTGACAGGTGCCGGGTTTGACGCAAGTTTGCTGGACATAAGACGTCAATTAAAGATGTCACTAGGAAGTGACAGTTATCAGTTGCTCATTAGAGTTCCATTACTAATCAAAACATAGCAAGCGGGGATTTCCAGGTTTGCTAAGTTTTTATCTTGTTGAAGAACTCGGAGTGTTATCTAGGAATATCAGATAGTGACTGCTGCTCTGTCATTGCACTAATTGGTCGCAAAGGAAGTAGCAGAGAGTCATGCTGGAATGTGGCTCTGTTCGTGTGAGGCCAGAGATGACTTTTCAGAAAATCGCACTTGAACGGTTATGCCAATATAGGGAATAAAATGGATTTATAGCCGAATAGGGGCATAAGGTCACAGTATCGATCAGGAACCTAGATAAGCACGCAACACCCACTCCACGTTTTCATGTCCATCAAAATTACTAAAACTAAAGCAATTAGATGCATGTGTAACATTGCCCACCCCAAAATACATAAATGCATTCGAAATAGGCGTACTTGTAATACATGGAATTTAGGTACTGTACGTTTTTTAAAGCATAGTAACCATTCAAAAGGTATTGCATATGAAATCAATGAACGATTATGCAAAAAGAATTACACATGAAGTATCTCTGACAGAAGAAAGGCGAGATAAATCATCACATAAAAATGCATTGTAATAACATGTGTGCTAGAGGCTGGTGTTATGTTGTTATGTCTCTAGATGTGTTTAGAAATAGAAGTGTGAAGCTTCTGTTCTCTAAGAATAGTTTTTACGTTAAGCAAAGAATTGTTCGTGCCAAAAAAGGGTCAATATTAAAAAAATTGTCCAATTCAAAGAAAATAGATTTCCAAAGCTCCTGGCAGTTTTTGTTGATCAAAACTGAAGGCCGAATTCAGAGTTCATGGGAACGCTGTGTGTCGGAAAGCTTCTCAAAAGTTATTGTTTCTCTATGGGTGAGAACATCGTATCAGACAGGCTCGCAAAGAATTGGTCTACAAAATCAGGTGATAGTTCAACCAAAGTAGATAGCGCTGTAACTTGGCAGGTGTGAGAATGATTGCTGTCATCGAAGGCAGGACCAGCAATGCTCACAGAACGTTGTACCTGGATGATGTTGCTTTTGTCACTCGCTCCACTGTTACCACATGGCTGTAGTACAGGAGTCTCCACGAATGCCGTCATCAGGATTGGTAGCCGCTGGGGACAACACAATGCGTGAGCCGTTATTGGACTTAGCAAAGTATCGACGTCCATTGGTACTGCTGATGGAAGTGAAAGACAGATGTCCAACACGCATTCCTCGCCGCAAAGCATACACCGTAGCACAGGTAAAATGCAATTCTGCCATATCGGTCTGAATGAAAGGAACCAGGTCATGTTTAGATCTCTTAGCCTGGCCAATCCGAGGACGTTAGTTATCCTGTCCCTGTAGCGCATTGCTAGGATTGTCTCTTCCATTCCCATGGGAGCTATGTCTGAGCCGAGGCTTGCCATAACGTAGCAGGATGGTCAAAAATAGAATCCCTGCGATGAGTCCCAAAAATAGTGGTATGCCGCCAAAGATGGAGTGCACAAAATTAGGAAAGATCCCCAAAATTGCCTGGAAGGGTGTTAGCAGTCCCGTAAAGACTGTCTTAAATATGCCTGGGATGCTTGTTGCACTAGACATGTTAAGGAGTTGGCTGAACATTTCTACGAAATGCACGGGGCAATTTGTTGATAAAAGGTCATGGACTTCAGTAGCCGTCCTTGCGACTAGAAGATCATACGTCTCTTTAGATGACGTTATAGGCACTGTTGTCTGTAAAAGCACAGATTTCATTTTGCTTAATGTATCAATTCGTATAGAATAGAGATTCAGACGAGGCCAGAGGGGAGTCACTATGTCTGGAGGCCCGCTCGGGAACAATGCTTGCATGCAACATTTGACCATGGACGTTACTTGTACTAGATAACTTTTCCCTGGCGCGAGGCCACAGCACCTGTGATCCGTTCTAAGAATGTAACTCCCGTTTGCGAGTTGCATAAAGAAGGGCTCTATCTGAGTTGCAGGTGTGACTAGCTGGTGGCATGAAAGGTTGTTTGAATTTCCATCACATGCTCCGTGTAAATTAATACCCTGACACAAAAGTATACCGCTTAGTGAGTGTTTACAGTTGTCACCACTAGGAAATACATTTTTGTCACTGTCACTATAGCAAGAATGAGTGTATGGTAATTTCCATTCGGATTTAACATATCCCTTACCCAATTGTTCATACTGGCCAGCAGGTATGTACTCAAGGCATTTATGAAATCGGAAAGTTGTTATCGGAATTGTGATAATTCCGTGTATTATCCATTCAATGACAGGGCTCTCTGACATTGTCAATGGTAATCTCTCGAGTTTCTCGATGCTCAAGATTGTATAGTCTGCTCCTTTCTGTGCCAAACTGATCTGTTTATCAGTAAGGTTAAAAATGGAAAATAATGACGTGTAGTTGATTAAACGCCAAGGCACATAGCCTGAACGAAGATTTTGCAGCGTCCAGCCTAGTTCTATAATAGAGCGTAATTGAGATTGGCCATGTTGTAACATTAGCAAATCTCTGTCTATCACATCAAAGGCAGAGGATACAATATTGTCCAAAGAATATATTCTGGAAGACAGAGTCATTAACCCATTGTCTACTACAGAAAGTGATTTCTCCAAGTTAATACGATCAATTTCTCGCATTTTTTCAGCAGTTTCAATTTGCTTTACTTTCCAAGCCTCGTTGTAAGCTGCATAGATACTGGTCGCTATGAAACGCTTTTGACGCTGTTTGTGTGGTCCAAGAATGAAATCGCGCAAATCAGCACCATCTTTTAGCAAAGACAAGTGTTGCTTAATTTCAGCCAGTGTGGATGTAGTTAGCCATTCTAGGCAGAGTTTCCCTACACTGTATGTTGTTATAATCCCTGGATGTTGTCTCTGGGAGTATCTAGGGTCTAATCTGGTCATTTTTAACCCCTGTGTTTTATTCAGGAACCTATCTTGACAGCTATTTGTGTCTGTAGGCCAGATTAACCACTTTTTCCAATCAGGATGTGTTCTGTTGAAATGTAAAATGTGTGACACGTCTAACTCAATATCAGCTGTTGCATTTTCAGGTATTGGCTTTGGTATAGACGGTGTTTTCATTTCTTTGATCTTAGCTAGGCCAAGACAAGATGTTTGGTGTACTGTGTCATTTAAAAATAACATTTGTTCAGGTATCATGCAGGTTCTAAAAAGTGCTTCAATGCCTTGCACCTGCCAATCTTTTGTACCCCAAATCGTTTTCGTTTCAATATTATTTTTCCAATAATCAAAACCAAATGTCATCATTTTGTCATAAAATGCTTCTGAATATATCAATTTAGAATTTGTCAGCATTGTTTTCATTCCTGTTTTATCTAACAGTTTATAATAAAACGTTTCTGCATCACTGGTGTTAAACCCTGAGAAGTATTTGAATTTCTCAAAAAATGCTTTAGAACTGCTTTTAGGTGGTGTAGCACAATGTTCCCATTGATTATACATAAAAACATTTCTAGGCTGTGCAGATTTATGCAAGTAATGATCCCCATAGTGGGTGTAACAGAATAACTGCTCATAACTAGATGAACCTTGTAAATAATCATGATCTGTGAATCTAGCTGACATTACTAAATCAGACATCATGTCATTAATACTGTTAAAGTCCCAATCATCAGAGAATGTACTTGGTGTCACAAAGTCACTTAAGGAAACCTTTAGTTGATGAGGATACTTCAGGATTTCGACCGGACCATAGATCTCATAGTCTGTTTTCTCCCATACTACCCCACCAGGTATTGGAATTGCTGTGACATTTACAGTTGACAGTTCTCTTTTCTTCACGTGGGATGATCTGTGTGGTTTCAGGACTAGGTTGATGTTCTGACTTGCTGTGTCCATTGTAATATATTTTCCTTCAATGAATTTTCCCAAACACAGTACCATGATGAGCCAAAGCAGGAGGAAAAATACACCTAGACCGAACCAGAACTCTAGCCAAGGGGAAATTAGGTAGATTTCCTTCAGTTGATGAAAGAGTTCCGTTGCTTTTTCTTTAAAAGACTTTTTTGTTTCTGGCATCACTTCGGGGTCACTTAAATCTTCAGAGAAGTTGTCGAAGTTGATGAAATAACCAGAGGCAGTTCTGTCAATTGATGGGATTGTTCTTTCAATCTGTCTCTCGGTAGCACTTTCTGATGCCACATTAGTGTAGACTGGTGTTGTTTCATGACGAACTGTTTCAATCTGTGTTTCAAGAGGCACGAGTTCCATGGCATTATTGCATAGTCCTTCATTGTGCACTGCAGGCTGATCGAATGTGATTAGTCTTTCAGTTTGAACCTCTTGGATTGTTGCAAGTTTGGGTATTCTGTTGTTTCTTGGGAGTCCACTGGGCCTACTGTTGATTATAGGCCACATGCTTGTGGTTTTACCAGGTCGATGGACACGACTCTGTTCTCCTTTTTACCAGCAAGGGGCGGTAGCACAACTGATCTTGTTCCGGTGACTGCTAAGACAGGTACTGCTTTTCTGTAAGAAGGCCCAAATTCCTTCTTAACCGCGATCTTTTCTCTGACTAGATCCCCAATCTTTGGAATCCAGACAGGCCTTGCTGGGGCTGTTGCGGGTGGTGCCTCGTCAGTGGTATTTGGCTGTTGCTTTAACTTTATGTTGCTTAATGATTTTCTTGTTTCATTCAGTTCCTGTAAAACAGCCAAACGGTCTTTTACTTCAAACTGCTTTGTTTCTGCTTGTACCACTGACATCTGACTATCGAGGTCCTGAACGTTCATTCTAATTCCGAACAATAGTTTGTATGGGCTGAAACCTTTTAGAGAATTTCTTGGCATGTTGTTAAGACTAGTCTGGACACTTATTAAATGTTTGACCCATCCAGCGCCTGAACCTAATACCTTCGCTGTTATAGATTGCTTTATGTCACGGTTTTTTCTTTCTACCACACTATTCCCTTCGGGATGCGACGGACAAGAATACCGCAACCCAATTCCCATGCTGGCCATGGCCTCCTTATAGGCTCGAGAGCTGAAAGCAGGACCCTGGTCAGAATGGAACGTGGTAATTGCGTATGTGCCGATAAAGACTCGCAAATCTTTTATAACCGTTCTAGCGTCAGCCGAGCGCTGGGGCCACATCCATATGAACCTCGTACAGGAATCCACTGCTACCATGATATATCTATAGTTGCCGTCCCTTTGTAGGGGACCACAGTGGTCCAGGTAAACGCATGCAAATGGTTTATCCGAGATGAGAAGGGGTGTCTGCGCTGGTCGTTTCACTGTTGATACTTTTATCCTTTGGCATATGTCGCATTCTAATACATACTTTTTAGTTTGTATTCTCAAGCGAGGCCACCAATATCTCTGTTTTAATAGTGATATTGTTGCAGAAACGCCAGCGTGTGCAGAAGCAAGCCCTTCGTGTGCCGCTTTGATTAGTCCTAGTCTGTGTTCCCTGTTTGGAATTACTCTATCCCCCACTCCAGGGATTCGAGCAAAAGGAACATTATTTTTATCCGTTAAGTACACGTACTTTTCAGGAAAGCCTTTTGGGAGTGTTTTCTTATCATTTTTTACTGACGTACTGACAGCTTGTAGAATATCGCTGTCTATTTTTGTTTGTGACCGAGTTATCGCAGCTACGGAAGCCGTTTGCACAGCTGCCTTCGCGGCTTCATCAGCCAATGAATTCCCTGCAACGTGAACGCCATCACGTTGATGACTCAGTGTATGTATCACGTGAGTCTTCTGTAGTTCTTTCTGTAAAAGAACTACCTGTTCCCAAAGCATTTTATGCTTTATTGTGCCACCTTTTGCATCTTTGAAACCATTTTCCACCCAATTCTGCAAGTATTCATTATAAGATTGTACGCAATAAAAAGAATCGCACACTATTAGTGTGGGGAATTCGCGATCGGTATTTTCTAGCGCCATCTTAAATGCTACTAATTCAGCTCGTTGAGCCGAGCAATCTCCTAGAGATTGAGTTTTAGTGACCAGTGGTCTGAATTTTCCTTTGTGCCAGCGACCCTTTACAATCGCGCACGCAGCACTGTAAGCTTGCTTACCCCCAACTGCGGGTTGTGCTGATCCGTCAGTATATATAATACTTCCGTATTCTTCGAGAGGCAGGATTTCAATTGGCAGAGGACATTCATATTCATATTGTAAAAATTCCTGTGTTTTTAAGTTAGGATCAAATTCGTAGACTACGTCTGTTGCAGCAAGAGAATTAACCCACTGAATCCATCTCGGATGCAAAGCTTTAGCATTAGGAATGCTTGCTTTAGTTACCGCTTCTAAAGCCGGTATGGGTGTTACGATTATTATTCGTTTACCTTGTGCTAGGGGCCTTTCTTTCGCTACAGCAGTCTGAACCGCAGTTAGAATTTTCTCTGTTGAACTGAATTTTATTTCAGCCTTTGTGTACAAATGTGATTTGTAAGCTATTGGTACCTTTTCTCCCTCATTAGAGGTTAGGTACGTGAATCCGCATCTTCCTGGGATGACTCGGATTACAAGATCACGTGTGTTGTCACGTGTATCTAATTTTGTTTTTGCTAACATGTCTGTTTGCAGCGATCTCAAAATTTCGGTGTGTTTTTGAGTCCAATTGATTTGTTTTAAATCAGGTTTTATTAGTTCGTAGAGAGGTTTAACCCTCTCTGCGTAATTTAGTATGTAAGTTCTTCCGAAATTCAGAAAACCTAGTATTGATTGTAAATTCTTCAGCGTTTTTGGAGCTTGGAGTACAGCGCACTTCTCTAAGAAGTTGTCCGCTAGGCTTTTCCCTTCACTTGATAATTCGTACCCTAAAAACAGTACTGTCAGATGGGCAATTCGGGACTTTTTAAAGTTGAATTTGTAACCCTCTGCTGCGAACCCAAGTATAATGGTGTTCACTCTTTTCAAGTGAGTATCCAAGTCGTCGTCTGTGAGATAAATATCATCTACGTAAGATAATGCTTCATCATCATAGATTTGTAGTAACTCTGTTACCCTAGCTGAGAATAGTCCTGGGCTGTTCTTGAAACCCTGTGGGAGTCGACAGAATTTTTTCTGTGACCCAAATGCGGAGAAAGCGGTCAAGTATCTGCTTTCTGGTGCAATGTTTTGACAAAAGAAACCATTAGAAATGTCTAATGTCGTTTTGTATTTTTTCCTAACTATGTTATTCATTAGGGCTGCACTATGCGAGTTTTGTACTGCAAAGGTTTTGCAACATGTATTAAGATGTCTGTAGTCCAAAACTAGACGATATGAATTGTCTGGCTTGGAGACAGGAAACAAAGGATTGTTCATTTGAGAGGTGCATGTTTCAATCACCCCCTGGTATTCAAGTTGATCTAAGATCTCCCTGACTTGTTTTTTAGCTTCTTGCTTTATGGGATACTGCCGTTGGGCAGTTGGTTCACTTTTTAGTTGGATTTTGTGAGGCGGTGAATCCTCATCCCATCCTACATGATTTTTATACAATGCAGGTGCCTGGGCTACTGCCCATTTCCTTGCATATGTGTATTTTTTATGAATCGGAATGTGATTCGAGAAGGCAGGCATAATCACTTCTTCGCCACGAGGGCACTCCCTGACAAACTCCGGGGGCCAATCTTTTTCAGCTAACAGAATATCATAGCCTTTTGAGAGCTTATCCCAAAATAGACCCCTAATTTTCCTAGTCTTATCACCCTCTATACGCAATGTTATTTCGTATATTTTATGGGGCTCGCTAAGTCTGGCGTCGGCAGTTTCAACCTGAATGAATTCATTCGTGTCCACTGTCTCCAGATGACTCATCAAGATCTTGCGCGCTATACTGATTTCTGCTGCACTGTCCAACATTGTCAATGCCCACTCCCCGTTTTTCAACTGTGTCCTCAGTATTCTCGGCATGGTTGATTACTCTAATACTGGCTACCTTCTTTTTCTGAAATTGAGATTTCTTATTTTGAGCAGGTTCCTTGTCTTTGGACTTGGTGTGCTCTCCTGGGTCTGACCGTCCTCTTCTTTCCGAATTCTGTGGAAAAGATCGAGAGGGACGTGTATCAATACTTTGATATCTATCAGGTTTTTTTAGATTATCCGTATTTCTAAGGTTATATCTTTTCTCAGAGGGCTCCCGCTGGGGAGACTGGCGTTCTCGAGTCGGAGTTCTTTCCCTCCGTCGAGGAGACCTTCCTCTGGACTGGAAAACTTTTTCCTTGGGAGTGGATTGTTTATTTCCATCCCAGCTCTTTTTAGGAGTGTTTGAATTATTTTTAATAAATAATTTTTCAGGATTTTCGAGCAGTTGGGGCTTTACTGGTTTTCCACCCAAGCTGTCTCTACCTAATTCTTCATAGCATTTTTCTATGATTTTTGCAAGCTCAACAGGATCTTTTATATCTGTTTCCCTCAACTTCTGGCGGATCGCCACAGATGCTGCTTCTCCCTTTATGTTGGCTAATAATATAGCCGTGACCTGCTTGAAGTCTTTCAGTAATTTCATACCTAGATTTAAAGCGGGCTCTGGACCGAATTCATTTTGAATCTGTTTTAGTACTTCTGGTATTACCGCCATAGACGGAACACCGTGTGTTTTTGTGTAAATGGAAGCAAAGACTGTACCCCAAGTGTCGCAGTCCTCCACGTGTGGTGCGATTCCCATAGGAAGGCAGATGGTCAAGATTCTGTGTTTCTCAATAGGGGTAGTATCAGGAAATACTGCCTCTATTTGAGTGATTTTCTGGGCTAACCAGAAAGGAATTTGTTCCCGTTTTACGGGTGTTTTACCAAGACATGACTGTATGTTCTGTGGTGTAATTTTATTTGTGTTCCCCTGATGAGGGGTCAGCTGTGGTGTATTAACAGCTGGCTGGACTGTTGCAGTCCGTATTACATATTGGACTAATTGCCTATGTATTTTTATTAATGTGTTTAGCTGTGCTAACAGCTCTTCTCTAGACATTCTTGTAATGTCAGGATGTGGTGTGTAGCTGGCTAGAACCGGCCACGTGGCTCCTGGTCTACCTAGTGGACCGAGCCTAGTTATGTGATCATTGTGTTTTAGGGCGCCATTAAACCAGAGCAGGTGCTCTTGAAATTTAAGTGGAATTTCAACCTCCTCGAAAGGGGCGTACTCATCCGGAGGTTCCTCTATTTTGTAATAGTGAAACTCTTGTGTTATAGCGTTTACCGCTGGAAAGTTTATCCATGAATAGAATACCTCTGTCTGCCGATACTCGTGAGCCTCTATCACGAAAATTACTGTACCACCTTGAGGTGGCAGTCCGTTTTCTATAAGTTTTAAAGTTATAGATCTTCTTAACTGGACCGGGTCTGTGTATTCGGGACCTTGCTGAGTCGCATCTGCTGCGGCCCCAGAGGTTCCGTTTTCTGGCATTGTAAAAAATGCGAGGTTTGCAGAGTAGGTCTCCAAGGAGACAAAGATTAGATGCACAATATTTTGGAACACTGTATCCTTCAACGTTGAATAAACCAGAGCTTTACATAGGAATCTCTTCCTACTAAGGTCGGGCGGATTTTAACCTTTCACCCACTCCAGACGTCTATTGGAGTATTTACGGGCGAAAGGGGTGTGAAATATGCACGACTGAGTTACTCTACAAGTCTTGCGTTAGTTTATCGCCTTACCAAACGTTGGGCGCCATGTAGTGTAGTTCCTAGTTTCCCACTAGGCCCTGCGCATTGGAATAACATAAACAGTAGTATCGACGTGGAACTGCGGATATTCCAGGCCTCCACTGACTATGCTAAACTTAATTGGGTTGTGTTACCAACTAGCTCAGAGGTCACTGGAAACTTTCTTCTCTGCATAGGAAGTGATCAGCTTCCTTGGCACAGACAAGAAGGGATTCAGTTTTCCAACAACCGTGCAACATGACAACTTTGCTCCTCAGATCAAGAGTCGATCTCTAGGGTCGTGTGAAGACATAGATTTCACTCAGTCAGTCTAGTGCAGTTTACTTTCACAGTATGTAGAGAATAGAGAGACGGGCGTTTATCAATAAAGGGTTAACATTTATTGAACAGTCTTTCTTCTCGTACAAGAGAAATGTATTGCCACAATTGCAATAACTGTTATTATAAAAAGTACGTACAGTAAGATAAGTATTGCGAAATAGAACTGTAAAAGCATTGATATGGTTTCTTAGCCATACAATGGTTTTAAAAGTAATAAAACATATATACAGTCATATATACATTAGGCTAACATACTCAACTGGTGCTTCTAACTAAGCCTACCCCAGTGTGCCTGACCTAAGCCTAACACGTGAGAAGGGGAGCAAGTAAGTAGCTTAAGTTAAGTTGGTTTTGCCAAGGTTTGTTTCAAGAATTCTCGTCTAAGGGTTTAGTCAACACCATACCTCTGAATAGAATGATGGAGGATTGGTATCTCCTTCAGGGGTCTCTCTCGATATCCCAGTCACCCGCGAGGGTAAACTGGAAGCGCCGGGACTGGATTTCTCTGCACGAGAAAGGCAGCGGCTTCTCTCAGCGCGTCGAGGAAGGAGGGGTGACAGCGTCCGCGGGCAGCTGGGCTGGATGTCTTCGCAGAGGACGGCTGCACGGCTCCTCAAGCGTACTGAACCATAGTTCGCGCTGTAGCGGCGATAATGGTAATCAGTAGCTTCACCACCACAGGATAGCAGGCTGCAGCGACAGAGTGCTAGATTTACCAACACAGGGTCATGCAGGCAGCTGGCATCAGCAACAGGTTCGCGCATTGCTTAAGGCAACGTTGGTAATATTTATACCTGACAGGTGCCGGGTTTGACGCAAGTTTGCTGGACATAAGACGTCAATTAAAGATGTCACTAGGAAGTGACAGTTATCAGTTGCTCATTAGAGTTCCATTACTAATCAAAACATAGCAAGCGGGGATTTCCAGGTTTTCTAAGTTTTTATCTTGTTGAAGAACTCGGAGTGTTATCTAGGAATATCAGATAGTGACTGCTGCTCTGTCATTGCACTAATTGGTCGCAAAGGAAGTAGCAGAGAGTCATGCTGGAATGTGGCTCTGTTCGTGTGAGGCCAGAGATGACTTTTCAGAAAATCGCACTTGAACGGTTATGCCAATATAGGGAATAAAATGGATTTATAGCCGAATAGGGGCATAAGGTCACAGTATCGATCAGGAACCTAGATAAGCACGCAACACTATGAGAAATGGACGGACATCACCTGGTTAATATGAAGTCTGGGCTCGGCAGTCATCTAGGTTCCCTTCTCGTCTCTGTGTCCTGGCTCGCCTTGCAGTCACACCCCAGCCGTCACAAGTACACGTCTGCACCGCTAGGCTCAACCTCGTCTGCTTCCCTCCAGGGCACCGGAACCTTGCTGGTTATTAGCTACCGTCTCTCTCTCTCTCTCTGTATCAATGCGCTCCGCGCTAATTCTCGCTCAGTCTTTCTCAGAGAGTTTCGGTCTTAAATCTTTCTCGGACTTCGAAGATGGCGACTGTCCGCCATGAGATAATTAATGGCAGAGATGCTAACGGCTAGATGCCGCCTACGGACTAACTGACAAACTGACTAACACCTTCGCTAATATCAAAGCCCGTTACTTCATGGAAATCTACGGCCAGTAACCTGCCGCCCACCAAATTCTTGTACCTCCCCGTACCAAGGACACGTTCCCAGCCGGCCGGCCTGAAGTTGTGTCTTCGGAGTGGAGAAAAATACATTCCTTCGATAAGGGCCAGCCCGAGCCGGTTCTCTCCAAGCGAACAACAGCTTAAAACTAAAACACTACACTTGACCTAGAAAGCCTTCTCGAGCTACCAGGCAGAAAGCAAAATGGAGTCTGTCTCGTTTAAGGCCTACGGAGCCCACACTATGCATAACTCCATGGAAAATATCCTAACATGTTAGCAAATGGGCAAATTATGTCTAATACTCATATATCTATTGTGAGAAGTTGGCCCGATATGCAGCGTTCGCTATTCTAGCGACCGCTATGTATCGTTCCAAACGACCCTTATGATGATTGGTTGTAAGTCAACCTAAAGACCAGCTATCCTAGTAGCGTGGATACGAGCAGTCTAAGGCTAAAGACTCGAGAGGGCGTGTTAAGCCAGCTGTTTACCACACATGTACCCCTTGAACACCAAGTGAAAGGACACCACACAAGTGTTATGAAAATAAACAGGATGTTTATTAAGATTCACAACAGCCCTGTACTCTTTATGAGGACAGGGTACTAAGCACAAACCAAATCTCTTAGGAAAATACTTCAAGTGCACAGTTCAAACAAGTGTCCGAGGACACGGAAAGTTTAGAGGTCTCGGGCGGACCCGATAAGGCAAGTCGGAAGCGAGGGACTCGGGACCCTAGAGTAAAGAGGCTATGCAGGCACCGAAATGCCGAGTTACCTAGCCACGAGGGCTGCGGCCGCACAAGTCTTACAGGCGTCGGGGTCTTCGCTGACGAGCCAGGAGCCGGAAGAAAAGGAGTTGCTGGCCGGCGACCAGTGATGAATAGTTCGTAGAGATCCGAGCCTGGATCAGAGATCGTTGATACCTGAAAGCAGAGGGGACCAAGTTCGTACTACTAGTCAGTAGTCAGAGGGTACCCGGAGGGCACCGGTTGGCCGTCACCTCGACTAGGTGAGTGGGCGACGCTAGGCTCTGCAGTCTCACGGACCAGGAGGCGTTGTCGGCGACCAGGATGGAGGTGCGAGCTGTCCCACGAAGGATGGTGCTGTCGGCGTCGCTGGGCCCAGGATTGGGGCAACAAGCCTTGGCAGATCTCAGGGCCACGTGGTAGGCCTAAGATGGCGTCTTGAATGGACCAGGAGGGTCCGGGGTGCTCCTCTCCGAAAAGGGGGCAAGGGCCGGTCTGGAGCAACCAGACCAGCAGCGTTGATTGTCGGATGTCGTCACAGAAGGGCACAAGCCAGCGGCTAGTGACCAGACAACGTGCTGAGCAGCGAGCAGAAGGGCCCCACGCAGATCGTGAAGATGCTGGGAGACTGCACTTCGGTGCTGGAGCGGCTCAGGGTCGGGGCTTCTCGGACCCCAGAGCACTCACCAGGGAATTGCTTCGATGGTCGTGCTGGTTAAGAGCGTGCAGGTTTTGATGATGGCCGGTCCCTCGAGGTCTCGTCGCACCCACAGATCACAGCTGAGCTGATGACGTGGGTAGAGGTCAGAGGTGCCAGGGAAGCCGGTTCTCGTCGAGCTGGGCCGTCGGATTCCTTGAGGAAGGACTTACAGCAAACCGCAGAGTTCTTAGATGGTGCCCGCTGATGCAGGGTGACTACTCCTTAGTCACAAGGGAGAAATCTTGAGAAGAGTCTCGAATGTCCTTTCGTAGAAAGTAGTTCTTGATTCAAAGATGATCTGATTTGGAAGGGTCCCCGCTCCGGTCTTTATCCTAAAGAAAGGGGTGGGTACATGACTAGGTCCTGCCCTAAGGGTGGGACCAGGAAGGGGGGTAGTTACACCCCTCTCCCCTGCCGGACTTTCCCCAGGCCAGGGCTGGCGCCCCTGGAACTGGTTCTAACCGGCAGATGCGTAGTGAGCACCGGGGTGCCACTCCGCAGTCACCTTCTCGCAAAAGCCCTACCTACCCAGAATACACAAACCCTGTCTGGGACGGTGCGAACACCGCCCTCGACAGGAAACCCTTTGTCCAAGCGCTCCTCGCTGGAAGGACTCCCAGCAGCAGGAGGTCAGACTCATGTCTGTGGTGGCAGCATCCATTTTGTGGAGCTGAGGCTTTAGTTAACTTTAACCGGGGTTCACAGTTACGTACATGTCGTGTCCCTCTAGAAGGGCGGAATGCTAACCTCGTCGCCAGAATTGGTGAGAGGGCAGCATCCCGATTCGTATGACACCTTACTCGACATGCTTTGATAACGCGACACCGAAGTTACCGATGTGGTACGCGTTATCATGGAACAGCCATTGGGTCTTGGCTCCGCAAGCTGCAACCGGGCTCGGCTCGGGCCAGAGCCTAGTTCACACGAGCCCACGCACTCTGCCTTCAGGATTGTCAAGGCCTGCCATAGGAGTGACTGATAGGGACTCGGGTGTCCATGGTATGGTTAGATATAGAGCTACTATACCTAAAGCAAAGGGTGATTACACGACTTTGCCCCAGCTGTCATGCAGCCAGTTGTGTCAAATTTAGGAGGCCAGCCAGGGGTGGCATAATACATGCTGCAGCCCCTGGCGGCCCTGGGTACACCTATGCCCTGCGTTACGGGGTCTGATAAGGTGGCCCAGTACCAATTGGTAAATGCACCTAGGGTACATACCGTAATTTAGAAAGAGAACAGCCAGGCTGTGGGTCTGATTAGCAGGCCCACAGCCAGAGAAAGTCGTAAACCAGTGAAACAAAAGCAAAAAATCTGGGTGATCATGGGATTGCAGACCCTACTCTCCTACATGACCCCCCCCCCCAAACGTCGGAACAATAAGCTAACCTTGACCAGGTGAGTCTTCTTGTTCTAAGTGGAAATATCTGGAGAGCCCATCGGCATTGCCATGATCAGTACCAGGTCTGTGTTCCACTGTAAAGTCCATCCCCTGTAGGGAAATGGACCACCTAAGCAGTTTGGGGTTTTCACCCTTCATCTGATTTAGCCACAAGAGGGGCTTATGGTCGGTCTGAATTTTGAAGTGAGTGCCAAACAAGTATGGCCTCAGCTTCTTCAGGGCCCAAACCACAGCAAAGGCCTCCCTCTCAATAGCTGACCAATTCTTCTCTCTAGGGGTCAGCCTCCTGCTTATAAAAGCAATGGGCTGGTCTTGACCATCAAAATTCAGTTGAGAAAGAACAGCTCCCACACCCAACTCAGAAGCGTCTGTTTGGACAATGAATGGTTTGGAGTAGTCTGGACTCTTAAGGATAGGCGCCGTGCACATGGCCTGCTTTAGGTCATCGAATGCTTTTTGACAGCTCGCTGTCCACTGAACCTTTTTTGGCATTTTCTTACTTGTCAGTTCATTTAATGGTGTCACGATGGAACCATAGTTCCTGACAAACTTGCGATAGTAACCAGTCAGGCCCAAGAAAGCTCGAACCTGAGTCTGGGTGGTTGGAGGAGCCCAGTCCCTGATTGACTGTATTTTGCTCTCCAGTGGCTGAACCTGGCCTCCACCTACAAGGTGGCCCAGGTATACAACCTGTGTCTGCCCTATCTGGCACTTGGTGGCCTTGATAGTGAGGCCTGCTGCTTGCAGAGCCTCTAATGCTTTCCGCAGGTGGACCAGGTGATCCTCCCAGGTGGAGCTAAAGACGGCAATATCGTCAAGATACGCCGCACAGAAGTCATCCAGCCCAGTAAGGACTTGATTCACCAACCTTTGGAAGGTGGCAGGTGCATTTTTCAGACCAAAGGGCATTACCACAAATTGATAATGCCCACCAGGGGTTGAAAATGCTGTCTTGGGCTTGGCATCCTCAGCTAACCTGATTTGCCAATACCCAGCTGTTAAGTCAAATGTGCTTAAGTAGTTGGCAGAAGCCAATCTATCTATCAGCTCATCTGCCCTTGGTATTGGGTGGGCATCAGTCTTAGTGACTGCATTGAGACCCCTGTAGTCTACGCAAAACCTCATCTCTCTCTTACCACCCTGGGTGTGAGGCTTTGGCACTAGAACTACTGGACTAGCCCAAGGGCTATCCGAGGGTTCAATGACTCCCAACTCCAACATTTTCTGCACTTCAGTTTTTATGCAGTCTCTAACATGATCAGGCTGCCGGTAGATTTTACTCTTAACTGGCAGACTGTCACCAGTGTCGACCTCATGGGTACACCAATCGGTCTGACTGGGTGTCAGAGAAAACATATGTCTGAAAGACTGAAGAACCTGTTTACAGTCTTTCTGTTGATGCTCAGAGAGGCTGCCACAAAAGACAACACCATCTACTGACCCATCATCAGGATTCTGAGTGAGCAGGTCTGGGAGAGGGTCACTCTCTTCCTCCTGTCCCTCATCTATGGCCATGAGCAAACTCATGTCCTTCCTGTCGACATATGCTTTGAGCCTGTTGACATGGAGCACCCTGTGGGGGCTCCGGGGAGTTCCAAGGTCCACCAGGTAGGTGACCTCTCCCTTTTGCTCAAGAATTGTGTGGGGCCCAGACCATTTGTCTTTGAGTGCTGCTGGGGCCACTGGCTCCAACACCCACACCTTCTGTCCGGGCTGGTAAACAGTCAAGACAGCCTTTTGGTCATGCCAAGCTTTTTGGAGTTCTTGGCTGGCCTTAAGGTTTTCAGATGCCTTCTCCATGTATTCAGCCATCCGCGAGCGGAGGCCAAGCACATAGTCCACTATGTTGGCTGCAGGCTTTTTGAGAGGTCTCTCCCATCCTTCCTTCACCAAACACAGGGGTCCTCTTACAGGATGCCCGTACAAAAGTTCAAAAGGGCTGTAGCCAACCCCCTTCTGTGGGACCTCTCTGTAAGCGAATAAAAGGCAGGGGATCAGGGCGTCCCATCCACGCCGAAGCTTTTCAGGTAGTCCATGAATCATCCCTTTTAGGGTCCTGTTGAATCTCTCAACAAGCCCATTGCATTGTGGATGATAGGGTGTAGTGAACTTGTAGTTGACACCACATTCCTTCCACATAGCAGTTAAGTAGCTCGACATAAAGTTTGCACCTGTGTCGGAGACGACCTCCTTAGGGAAGCCCACTCTGGAGAATACTCCAACTAGGGCTCTTGCCACAACAGGTGCTGTAGTGGTCCTAAGGGGAATAGCTTCAGGATACCTGGTGGCATGATCCACTACCACCAGTATAAACTTGTGCCCTGATGCTGTTGGTGGTTCCATGGGACCGACAATGTCGATCCCCACCCGTTCAAAGGGCACCCCCACCACAGGCATTGGTATAAGGGGGGCCTTTGTCGTGCCACCTGACTTACCACTGGCTTGGCAAGTGACACAGGAGCGGCAAAACTCCTTGGTATCTTCGTTCATGTGAGGCCAGTGAAAGTGCGAGACAAGCCTGTCCCACGTCTTCGTCTGGCCTAAGTGACCTGCTAAGGGAATCTCGTGGGCCAAGGTAAGTAGGAAACCTCGCTGAGACAAGGGTACAACCAGCCTCCTGGTCATGCCAGGCTTGGGGTCTCTTGACTCAGTGTACAGGAGTCCATCTTCCCAGTATACCTTGTGGGTACCTGTGGCGTTCCCAGCAGCCTCAGCAGCAGCCTGCTGTCTGAGGGGTTCAAGAGAAGGGCAGTCTAACTGGTCCTTCCCCAGGTCTTCCCTTGAGGGTCCCCCTGAACCCAAGAATTCAACTTGATCAAGTTCGAACTCTCTCGGCTCAGTTTCCCTCAATTCCTGTAGGTCAGCCTCCTCTGAGACTTGATCCACGACCTGGGGCAAGGGGGAAGGCGCAGCCTTAACCCTACCGCTCTTTTTCTTGGGAGGTGTCTGGTCCGTTGTTCCAGGATCCAGCACCTGTTCAGTGGGGCATTTCCTGACCTGTGACCTGGTCACAGCGAACACATGTGCTGGCAACCCTAACATCTCCATGTGAGTCCGGTGCTCCACTTCTGACCATTGTGATGACTCCAAATCATTGCCCAACAAACAATCCACTGGGTGGTCTGAACTAACTACAACCTTCTTTTGGCCAGTTACCCCTCCCCAGGAGAAAGCTACAATGGCCATACTGTGATTGGTAGTGACATTGCTTGCATTGGTCACCAGGAATTCTGTACCTGGCATGATCTGTCCAGGGTCCACAAAGTTAGGTGTCACCATGGTGACACTGGCACAAGTGTACCTATAGGCCTGAGCCATTTTTCCATTTATGAAAGGTGTCTGTCGGTATTTGCCCAAAGTATTGGGACTTGCGTCAGGGGATATATCCACATCCCCTGTACTGACAAGGACAGCCTGAGTGAGTGTACCAACTAAGTTGTCACGCCCCTCAGAACCCAGGGTTAACCCTACTAAACCCTTGGGAGGTGCACTACCACTGCTGGCTGTACTAGGGGGCACAGGTGCCTTAGGGGCTGCAGTGGCAGGAGTCTGCCCTCCTCCTTTCTTGGTGCACTCACTAAACCAGTGAGATTTACTTTTGCAGTACTGGCACCATCTTTTGGATTGGCCTTCTTTCTTCTTTTGGGGAGCCTGACCCCCACCCTCTTTGGGTTGTTGGGGACCTGTCGAAGACTTCTGGTCATTTTGTTCCCCCTTAGAATCTTTACCCTTCTGGTCTGCTTTCTTCTGACCACCTTGATTCGGGCCCTGGTTCTGCTTAACTCTTGTACGAACCCATCTGTCTGCCTTCTTTCCCAATTCTTGGGGAGAGGTCAGATCCGAGTCGACAAGATGCTGATGCAACAACTGGTTCTGACAATTGTTTAAAATTTGTTCTCTCATCATCAAATTATACAATCCTTGGTAATCAGTAACCTTACTGCCCAGCAACCAGCCCTCAAAAGCCTTAGTGGCACAATCGACAAAGTCAGACCAATCTTGAGACTGCGTTTTCTGGGTATCCCTGAACAGCACCCTGTACTGTTCAGTGGTTAGGCCAAACCCTTCAACGAGTGTATTCTTCAAGTGGTAATTATTAGCATCCTCTACCCTTGTGGTGAGGAGCTTCTCTCTTCCTTTACCTTCAAAGGAGAGCCACAAGATAGCTGCCCACTGACTCTGGGGAACGCCTTGCACAGTGCAGGCCCTCTCCAAAGCAGTAATCCATTTGTGGATGTCGTCCCCTTGTTTAAAGGGGGGCACTATCTTACCAAGGTGTTTCGTATCAAAACTCCTTTCCCTATTACTAGGTACAATGCTGCCACCAGTGGGGACTACCCCACTTAACTGTTGCTCTCTAGCAAAGGCAAGCCTTTCTTTGGCCAGGGCAAGTTCTTCCCTTTCGATCCTCAGATTAGCTGCCCTTTCCTTAGCTTCGTACACTCTCCGCTGAGGGGACGTCATCCCTCTCTGCGAAGAGTTGTGAGAGCCATTGGTTTGAAGGGATCTGCCAGAGTCTCGTGACAGAGATCTGGCTCGTCCATTCCCAATGTTAAGCTGACCTGATAGTGGCCCCAGGAGTCCCCCAGTACCACTGTCATGTTTGCTTAAGTTGGACCTGCTTAGTCTACCGACTTCTACCTGTCCCTTATCTGCCTCATCCCCAGAGGGATCCTCATTCTCATCGTCCTCTACATCTTCAGTCTCAGTTGAGAGGTGGATGAGGTCAGGATCGCCTCTGGTTCCCTCGAGGGGAGGCATGTCTCCTTCTGGATTAGAAGAGCTGGGAAGGGTCTCAGCTTTTCTGGCATCATAAGTCTCCAAGAGACCAATCAGAAAGGACGTTGTGGGGTTAGACCCCTGCTTGATCTTCCTGGAGTGACACACTTGTCTTAACTCCTTGAAGCTCAGCACAGTATATCTTGAAGGGATGACCTGTGGAGGGTCAACTGACACAAGGGGAGACTCAGAGTTTCCTCCTTTGTCCGACATACTGTTTCTAGTGTGGTGTAAGTGATGCACCTACCTACACTATGTGTTTACCTACTGTTCCCTTGCTAAGAGTTGCAGCCAAGGTGTGCTAAGCCTTGAGGAGCTGCAACAGCTGGTTCAGTAGAAATCAGAGTATTCTAAGCTTTAGTTATATGTACTAACAGTACTTATGCGATCTTTCAACAAGATATTCTTAGGATACGTGTGGTAAAACAACAGCAAGCTCAAATCCCACCGCTGCTCACCAATGTGAGAAGTTGGCCCGATATGCAGCGTTCGCTATTCTAGCGACCGCTATGTATCGTTCCAAACGACCCTTATGATGATTGGTTGTAAGTCAACCTAAAGACCAGCTATCCTAGTAGCGTGGATACGAGCAGTCTAAGGCTAAAGACTCGAGAGGGCGTGTTAAGCCAGCTGTTTACCACACATGTACCCCTTGAACACCAAGTGAAAGGACACCACACAAGTGTTATGAAAATAAACAGGATGTTTATTAAGATTCACAACAGCCCTGTACTCTTTATGAGGACAGGGTACTAAGCACAAACCAAATCTCTTAGGAAAATACTTCAAGTGCACAGTTCAAACAAGTGTCCGAGGACACGGAAAGTTTAGAGGTCTCGGGCGGACCCGATAAGGCAAGTCGGAAGCGAGGGACTCGGGACCCTAGAGTAAAGAGGCTATGCAGGCACCGAAATGCCGAGTTACCTAGCCACGAGGGCTGCGGCCGCACAAGTCTTACAGGCGTCGGGGTCTTCGCTGACGAGCCAGGAGCCGGAAGAAAAGGAGTTGCTGGCTGGTTACCAGTGATGAATAGTTCGTAGAGATCCGAGCCTGGATCAGAGATCGTTGATACCTGAAAGCAGAGGGGACCAAGTTCGTACTACTAGTCAGTAGTCAGAGGGTACCCGGAGGGCACCGGTTGGCCGTCACCTCGACTAGGTGAGTGGGCGACGCTAGGCTCTGCAGTCTCACGGACCAGGAGGCGTTGTCGGCGACCAGGATGGAGGTGCGAGCTGTCCCACGAAGGATGGTGCTGTCGGCGTCGCTGGGCCCAGGATTGGGGCAACAAGCCTTGGCAGATCTCAGGGCCACGTGGTAGGCCTAAGATGGCGTCTTGAATGGACCAGGAGGGTCCGGGGTGCTCCTCTCGGAAAAGGGGGCAAGGGCCG
This sequence comes from Lissotriton vulgaris, assembly GCF_964263255.1. Taxonomy (NCBI): domain Eukaryota; kingdom Metazoa; phylum Chordata; class Amphibia; order Caudata; family Salamandridae; genus Lissotriton; species Lissotriton vulgaris. The sequence continues at coordinate 592,286,155 of NC_141697.1, forward strand.
GTCTGGAGCAACCAGACCAGCAGCGTTGATTGTCGGATGTCGTCACAGAAGGGCACAAGCCAGCGGCTAGTGACCAGACAACGTGCTGAGCAGCGAGCAGAAGGGCCCCACGCAGATCGTGGAGATGCTGGGAGACTGCACTTCGGTGCTGGAGCGGCTCAGGGTCGGGGCTTCTCGGACCCCAGAGCACTCACCAGGGAATTGCTTCGATGGTCGTGCTGGTTAAGAGCGTGCAGGTTTTGATGATGGCCGGTCCCTCGAGGTCTCGTCGCACCCACAGATCACAGCTGAGCTGATGACGTGGGTAGAGGTCAGAGGTGCCAGGGAAGCCGGTTCTCGTCGAGCTGGGCCGTCGGATTCCTTGAGGAAGGACTTACAGCAAACCGCAGAGTTCTTAGATGGTGCCCGCTGATGCAGGGTGACTACTCCTTAGTCACAAGGGAGAAATCTTGAGAAGAGTCTCGAATGTCCTTTCGTAGAAAGTAGTTCTTGATTCAAAGATGATCTGATTTGGAAGGGTCCCCGCTCCGGTCTTTATCCTAAAGAAAGGGGTGGGTACATGACTAGGTCCTGCCCTAAGGGTGGGACCAGGAAGGGGGGTAGTTACACCCCTCTCCCCTGCCGGACTTTCCCCAGGCCAGGGCTGGCGCCCCTGGAACTGGTTCTAACCGGCAGATGCGTAGTGAGCACCGGGGTGCCACTCCGCAGTCACCTTCTCGCAAAAGCCCTACCTACCCAGAATACACAAACCCTGTCTGGGACGGTGCGAACACCGCCCTCGACAGGAAACCCTTTGTCCAAGCGCTCCTCGCTGGAAGGACTCCCAGCAGCAGGAGGTCAGACTCGTGTCTGTGGTGGCAGCATCCATTTTGTGGAGCTGAGGCTTTAGTTAACTTTAACCGGGGTTCACAGTTACGTACATGTCGTGTCCCTCTAGAAGGGCGGAATGCTAACCTCGTCGCCAGAATTGGTGAGAGGGCAGCATCCCGATTCGTATGACACCTTACTCGACATGCTTTGATAACGCGACACCGAAGTTACCGATGTGGTACGCGTTATCATGGAACAGCCATTGGGTCTTGGCTCCGCAAGCTGCAACCGGGCTCGGCTCGGGCCAGAGCCTAGTTCACACGAGCCCACGCACTCTGCCTTCAGGATTGTCAAGGACTGCCATAGGAGTGACTGATAGGGACTCGGGTGTCCATGGTATGGTTAGATATAGAGCTACTATACCTAAAGCAAAGGGTGATTACACGACTTTGCCCCAGCTGTCATGCAGCCAGTTGTGTCAAATTTAGGAGGCCAGCCAGGGGTGGCATAATACATGCTGCAGCCCCTGGCGGCCCTGGGTACACCTATGCCCTGCGTTACGGGGTCTGATAAGGTGGCCCAGTACCAATTGGTAAATGCACCTAGGGTACATATCGTAATTTAGAAAGAGAACAGCCAGGCTGTGGGTCTGATTAGCAGGCCCACAGCCAGAGAAAGTCGTAAACCAGTGAAACAAAAGCAAAAAATCTGGGTGATCATGGGATTGCAGACCCTACTCTCCTACATCTATCCCCTAACTTAAATTCATAAGCCCTACATTAAGGAAAGTGATACGAAAATGCCCTAATATATGTAAGACAGGGGCCCTGTCTATAGTCCTAATCCCTATGCTATGGGGGTGATAGGCTGGAGTCACTCTCCATCATTCTCCCTCTCAAAAGAGCCAGAAAAGGGCAGCCATTACAGCTATACAAGTATCAATTTACAAAGTGGCTCTTGCCCACTGTGAAGCGAAGGTATTGCCTGTGAGCCGGATGGATCGGGACGTGGAAGTATGCGTTCTCTAAGTCCAGTGTCGCCATGTAGTCTCCTGGATTCAGAAGACGTAGAATATCTTGAAGAGTGACCATTCTGAAGGAGAGCTTAACGAGATAGGTGTTGAGCTCCCTTAGATCTAATATTGGACGCCATTTCTTTTTCGTCTTGCGAACCAGGAAGAACCTGGAATAAAAACCTTTCCCCCTCTGGGAGTGAGGGACCGGTTCTGTTGCCCCCTTGATGAAGAGTTGGTGGGCTTCCAGAGGTAGCAGTCGTGGATGTTTTGCGCTGCTGGCGCCCGGAGCTCTGATTGGAGGAAGTTGTTGAAACTCCAAGGTGTGGCCACTCCGAATGAAATTCAAGACCCACTGGTCTGATGCTGTTTTTCCCGTTCTCCAGGCAATAAGAAATCCTGCCGCCCACTGATGATATTGGGGGGGTAGGAACAGTGGACAGAGCCAGGAGGCCGCTATTGCCGTTTTGAATTGTCTCTGCCCTGGTGACCTTGTCGGGATTTCCCTTTCTGGCGAAAGAAAGATGCAGATTGACCTTGCCTCTGTGTATATTGTGGCCTGTAGGATTGTGAGGATTGAGAGTAAGAGGAGTAACGTTGCTGGTATCCTCCTCTGTTGTTGTTGTTATAGCCTCTACCCTTTGCTCCTCGGAATGGTACTTTACGATATTGGAGGGTGCCCAAGGACTTAACTGTTTCAGTGTCCTTTTTTATCTCCTGTAAGGCATCGTCAATGTGCTTTCCGAAAAGCATATCACCATCAAAGGGCATGTCCAATATGGATAAGTTACTTACCTGTAATCCTAGTTCTCTTCCAGGGGTATCCTCATCAAAGTCATAAGCACTGAATATTCCCGCCCATGTGCGGGACCCCGGAAACAATATAAAAATATATATGTATAAAACACATATATCTCGCTCCACATATATGTATGTACATATATCATTTTTCTCACATCAATGCAGCCCCAAAACTGAGGATAAACAATGCAAACACATATACATGAACTGCAATTAGTAAGGAATCAAAAAACACATTAGGTCAAAAAAAACCTTGAACTTTGTGTTTTAATGAGTCAAACCACTCATAAATCCTGAAAATTGCTTATAAATAGACATTGTTAGCCCTCAGGCTGCATTGCAAAACAATATCATAGAAAATGAAACCATTTTTACAATAACTGGCACCGTGCCTTTAAGGCAGCCATGACCCCAGGCTTCCCATCATGCCTCAGGGGTGACAGTTAGGTCAGTTGTTCTTTGCATAACACTGAAGACAGGGCTCAACCACAAGATTGAAAACAAAACAGTACCAAATCTCATTTACCTGGGGAGGCGGGTGGGTTGCTTATGACTTTGATGAGGATACCCCTGGAAGAGAACTAGGATTACAGGTAAGTAACTTATCCTTCTCTTCCAGGGGATCCTCATCAATAGTCATAAGCACTGAATAGAATAGCAAGCCCATCAACCACCTGCAGGTAAATGAGAAGTACATGACCCAACCAATCATAACAGCCAAAAAACACTAGCTGTTAAACAGATTCCTCAGGGAGGCCTGGCCCACCTGGGTATCTGCTCTCGTGTCAGAATCTAGACAGTAATGTCTGGTAAATGTATGGACAGACCTCCAGGTCGCCGCTTTACAAATCTCAGACATGGGCACATCCTGCAGGTAAACCGCCGTGGCTGCTCTACCTCTAGTAGAATGCGCCTTAGGGGAACCCCCTAAAGTCTTCTGTGCCAATTGGTAAGCAAGCTTGATACACGAAACGATCCACCTGGAGATAGACCGTTTCGAGGCTGCATGACCAGTTCTGATCGATCCGTAGTTAACAAACAATTGATCAGAATGTCGGATAGACTTGGACCTGTCCAGATAGAACTTTAAAACCCTTTTCAGGTCCAAAGAGTGTAACGCCCTCTCAGCTGGGGTAGAGGGATTAGGAAAGAAAGTGGGTAAAGAGATAGACTGATTGACATGAAAATCTGATACCACTTTTCTGCAGGAAAGAAGGATGCGTTCTAAGCACCACTCTGTTCAGATGAAAAACTGTATACGGTTCTTTAGTACATAGGGCCTGAATCGAAATTTGCCTAGCTTACGTAACGGTAAGTTTCAATTCTATTAAGGACACGGAGGCGAGGATTATGCTATATCTTCCTTCGCTTTATTAACATAAAGACTCCACAGCAGCTTAGGAAAAGATATAATAAGAACAACAAAAATGCTTTAAACATAAAGCATTGACGTAATGTTCAACAAATCAAACAACAACTCCCAAGAGTCTCTTTGCATAACGATAGTCCATAGTCCTTCCACTCTGTCCATCATCACTATATAACCGGACTTCTCATCATCTTCCTCCTCTTTCTTCGCGCAGATCACGCTTGAGCCTCATTGGTCCTGTTTAGCACCGTTGTTGCCTGTCGAAAAAGGAACAGCATCAGCGAGGTGGTCCAGGAATGCGACAACAAGGCGAGGAGCATTCAGTGATTAATACAGTACTGACAATGTAAAGGAAAACGCTTTACTTACTGCCATACAGGTGGGTAGAGACACCACTGTAGCCTGGGTGGGATAATCCTCGCCTCCGTGTCCTTAATAGAATTGAAACTTACCGTTACGTAAGCTAGGCAAATTTCGATTCTATGTCAGGACCGGAGGCTTCAGATTATGCTAGTTTAAAGCTTACTTACCACCAACTGGGCCAAATCCACCACCGGCTTAAAATAAAACCTCTTGAAGGTGGAATCCGAGGACCAATCCGCCGCTCGCATTAGGTCCTCCAGACGAGCACCCACCGAGAATGCCTTAGAGGCCATGGCCCCCCTGGCGGAGTGTGCTCCAAAGAGAGAAGTATTGATGCCCGCTTCTTGCATGACCCACCGCACCCACCGAGCAATAGTGGGGGAGGAGACAGCTTTGTGTGGCTTCCGCAGGGCAATCAACAACTGACGCTCGCCCGGAGGGCGCAGATCCAAGGTCAGGTCCTCATATGCTTTGAGGCATTGCACGACACACAACTTAGGAGTGTCAAGAAAAGCTGGATATGAAATGGAACCCGACGACGTTTTCGTGCGTCGGCCTACTGTAAAAGTAACCCCATCTGGGGAAAAGATGCGTGCAGAGACATCCAGCGCGCGCACGTCAGAGACGCGCCTACAAGAAACCAAACATAACAACATGGCTAACTTCGCCGACAGCTCTTTAAGAGACAGATAGGAATTGGCCGGCCACGACAGGAACAAATTCAGAACCAAATTGACGTCCCAAAGGACGGAGTACCTGGGTTCCGGAGGCAGCGCGAGGCGGATAGCTCGCAGAAGCCGGCACACAAAAGGATGTTCCCCTACTGGATGGCCATCGATGCTGTCATGGCCAGCCGAAATCGCCGATCGAATAGCATTGATCGTCCTATACGCTAGGCCCTTGTCGGCCAAATGCGCCAGGAAATTCAGCACGGGAACGAGGCCTGCGACCAAGGGATCCAGATCCCTTCGTAAACACCAACGCATCCACTTAAGCCAAGCGGATCTGTAACGCTTCGTCGTACTATCGGCCCATGCTTTGGAGAGCAAGTGCTCAGCCGACCCCGAAAGGCCCGGGAGCGACCAGCGTCTCCCGAGAGCCTCCACGCCACGAGGCGGAGAGAGTTCTGCATGACGAGGGGATGAGGTTCCTGATCCGGATTTGTCAGGAGCAGAGGAAACAGGGGGAGTAGGATTGGAAAATCCCAAGAAAGTTCCAGAAGAACCGGAAACCATACTTGAGACCTCCAGAGCAGCGTAACCAACACCAGCTCTGCACCCTGGCGGCGTATTTGAGCCGCCGTTCGCATGATCATGGAGAACGGGGGAAACGCAAACGGCTGTTCCCGACTCCAATCCTGTAAGAACGCGTCCGTGGCCTCCGCTAGAGGGTCCGGCCTCCAGCTGTAAAACCGCGGCAGCTGGTGGTCGAGACGGGACGCAAAGAGGTCCACCGAGAAGGGGCCCCAGAGGGAGTGTAGCCACCGGAAGACTTCCGGATCCAGTTTCCACTGGCTGGCGTCCCTGAGATGTCGAGAGTGCCAATCCGCTACCTGATTGCACTGGCCTGGCAGATACTCCGCCGTCACCGCAATGTGACGAGACAGGCAATAATCCCAGAAGTCCTTCGCCAAGTCCGCCAAGGCGCGGGAACGAGGACCTCCTAGATGGTTCACATAACGAACCGCCGAAATATTGTCCATCCGTAACAGGACACAAGCTTTGACCGAATCTTTGGTCCAACAACGAACTGCGAAGGAGCCCGCAAGGAGCTCCAAACAATTGATATGCAATTGTTGTTCTTCTGAAGACCAGGCGCCGCCAGTGGAAAAATCCCCGCACCGGGCGCCCCAGCCCGACCTGCTGGCGTCGGACTCTATGATCAGGTCCGGAGCCGAACCGAAGATCGCCCGTCCATTCCATGCCTCCATGTGAGACAGCCACCATAACATTTCCTCCTTCACTTCGTCCGTGAGGGGCACCCACTGATCGTAACTCATCCCACGGCGCAGATGTTGCGCCTTCAGGCGCTGGAGAGCCCTGTAATGCAGTGGGCCTGGGAAAATCGCCTGGATGGAGGACGAGAGAAGACCCACCACCTTGGCGATATGGCGCAGGGACGTACGATCCCTCGCGATCGTCTGCCGAAGCAGGTGTCGTATCTTTGCGACCTTCCGACCCGGCAGGCTCAAGACCGCCTGTACCGAGTCCACCACGAAACCTAAAAAGGTGATCTGCTGAGTGGGAACTAAAACCGACTTGGAGCCGTTGATGACAAACCCCAGTCTCTGGGGCAAGCCGACAGCTTGACGCAGCTGGCCCGCCAGTACCTCTGGGCACTGCCCCATGAGGAGGATGTCGTCCAAGTATAGTAGCATACGGACCCCATGACTTCTGAGAAACTCCACTACCGGGTGGAGGACCTTCGTGAAGCGCCACGGGGCCGAAGAAAGACCGAACGGCAGAGCGGTGAATTCGAACACCTTGTCGTCCCACAGGAATTGTAGGAAACGACGATGAGGGGGGTGGATGGGGACGACCAAGTAGGCGTCCTTGAGGTCCAGTCTCACCATCCAATCCCGAGGGAGGAGCACGTCTCGAAGGAGGTGGATCCCCTCCATCTTGAAGTGACGGTAGACCAACCACCCATTGAACTCCTTGAGATTGATCACAGGTCTTTTGCCCCCATCCGTCTTGTCCACTAAAAAGACGTTGCTGAGGAACCCATGCGGGTGGCGCGTTGATAGACGGATAATTCCCTTGCGCAGCAAGTCCGAGATCTCCCCGTCTATCAATCGCGCGTCTGACTCTGAAAAAACCATTGGGCGCGGGGGCCTCGCTTGAGTGGGCTGGTCGTAAAACTCGATATGGAAACCTCGTACAGTTTGCAAAACCCAAGCGTCTGCAGTGAGCAATTCCCACTCCTCGTAAAAGCTTGCCTGCCGCCCCCCAATTGGAACCTGATCTAAACAAAGTACACTTACCGGGGGCATTTCCTTGTCCGGAGTTCTTCTTGAACCCTCTGCCACCGAAGCGCTGTCCCCTGGTGGGGTAGAAGTTGGTGTAGTCGGCAGAGGTCTGGTATTGACCTCTTCCGGAGCCTTGTCCTTTGTTGTTGGTCTGCTGACCACGGCCGATCGCGCGGCCCCCTACCGCGACCGGCCCCTCCAGAGAAACGCTGGTGGAACACCCTCTTGATGCTAGACTAGGCCTTATCCAGCGACGTGAACGTACTCACAAACTTGCCCAGCTCCCTGATGAAGGGCTAGCCGAAGAGGCCACCCTGGGCCACAGCACCCGCCTCCGACGAGGCCAGGTCCCCCAACTTCGGGTCCAGCTTGATTAGGAGCGAACGCCGCCTCTCAGTGGACAGGGCACAGTTGGCGTTGCCCAAGAACACAATCACCCTCTGGGCCCAATTCGAGAGCACCTCCGGTGAAATGGCGGTGCCATTCGCTCTAGCCTCCTCCGCCATGTCGAGGATCTTCGTGGCGGGCCCGACCGCATCTAACAATTTGTCCTGGCAGGCCCGCCAGGACCGGTCAATCCCTTTCCTGGGGTCCTTCATAAACTTCGCCAGGAAGGTGGCCATCTTGGGGTCCAATTCCGGGGTCATGGCCACTTTCCCTTCCAAAGTTGGCCGAGGGCACTCACCACGTAGGCAACCCCTCGCTTCCTTTTCCAGGGGCTTGCGCAGCCTGCCCGCGACAAATTTCGCCACCGTCTCCCCCGGTGTCCAGGCTGCGGATCGGGGGTGGACTATCTCGTCCGGGTCCAGCATGCCCGACTCATCCCGGGGCATCTCCTTGGCAGAGGGCGCCGGAAGCCAAGATCGGGTCGACTCCCCGTCGTCATCCGTGTCCGGAGAGTCGTAGATTGGGGAGGCGGGGGCCGTAGACACGTCCCCCGAAGCACTAGGATCCACCAAGGGTGCAGGGGGCACCGCCGTCGCCTTAGCCAGGAAGGCGTCACGAAGACGCTCAAAAGCGCCCCTGTCCACACCTTGGGCCTCCGATGACGGCCCCTCCTTACAAGGCCTCTTCGGGGCGGGTGGCAACCCGCCGGACGTCCCCGGGAGCTCGGGGGACGGAGGCACATGCGCCGCTGCCAGCTTCGCGCACTCTTCCACGATGCGGGCGGAAAGGCGGTCTTCCATGGGGCCTACCACCTCCGTCACGCAACGGTAGATGGAATTGTCCACCGCCTGGTAGAACTCGTCATCCTGCAGATAGGGGCAGGGTTCCTCCTCGTATTCCCCTTCCATCTCGGAACCAAGGGCAAATGCGGGGCACCCAAGAGGGCGGCAACCGAGAAAGATCTCGAATGTGGGCAGGCCAAGCGGCTGCGATCACATTTTGGGCCAACTGACATGGCAGGTGGGCTGCACCAACCCTCAAGCGCGCAGACCCTCCTCGCCGGGACCGGGTCCTCGCACCCCTCAAGCGCGCTAGGCCACACTTTGGATAAAGAGGTGCACAAAGGACACCCGAAGGTGATTCACGCGGTCAGAGCCGCTATACAGACCCCAACGGGGCGTCAAGAGTAGGAAAATTACAGACCCGGGGCACCAGGTGTCAGAGGGGTACGCGAGGGCTGGCTCCTGCGCAAGCAGACTCCAGGGCGCGGCTCCTGGCACTGCGGAGGCGCGCCGAAGGGTCGGCGAGACGACAGGCCGCCCCCTGGCGGTCTATGTACACACCGCACACAAGTGGGAAATAAAGTCGCGTAGGAACGAAGAACGTTCCCGCAACCGGGGACTCTGTAAGGGAATAAACCATGCAATGAGTCCCCCAACGATCGTACACAATACAATCAATCACATTGAAAAAGGGAAAATATAGGAAAAGCACTTATCTGGCTGCGGGAGCAGCGAAGAAAGAGGAGGAAGATGATGAGAAGTCCGGTTATATAGTGATGATGGACAGAGTGGAAGGACTATGGACTATCGTTATGCAAAGAGACTCTTGGGAGTTGTTGTTTGATTTGTTGAACATTACGTCAATGCTTTATGTTTAAAGCATTTTTTTGTTCTTATTATATCTTTTCCTAAGCTGCTGTGGAGTCTTTATGTTAATAAAGCGAAGGAAGATATAGCATAATCTGAAGCCTCCGGTCCTGACATAGAATTTCGCTCACCCTACGGGCTGACGTAATCGCTATCAAAAAAGCCGCTTTCCAGGAAATATGCTGTAAAGAAGCTTTATGAATAGGCTCAAAAGGCGAACCCATCAATTTTGATAGGACTAGGTTCAGCTCCCAAGGCGGAGCAGGAGGCCGTACAGGAGGGTACACCTTCTTTAGACCCTGCAGGAAATCTTTTACTGCAGGAAGCTGAAAAAAAGAAGTTTGTGAAGGTGATCGCCTATAAGCTGTAATAGCGGCTAAATGCACCTTAATGGAGTTAAACTTCAAACCTGCTTTAGTCAGGTACAACAAGTATGGGAGAACTGCTTCTTCCTGACTTTTTACCGGATTGTGACCATTCTGCATGCACCACATATAGAATCTCTTCCACTTGCATGCATACGAATGTCTAGTGGAAGGGCGTCGTGCTTCTTTCAGAATGGACATGCAGTCCTGTGGCAGCCCTAGATGGCCGTACTGTATGACCTCAGGAGCCATGCTGCCAAGTTCAGTGACGGAAGGTTGGGATGGTGAATCCTCCCGTTCATCTTCGACAACAGGTCCTGCCTGCATGGAAGCCTCTTGTGAGGAGACACTGATAGGTGAAGTAGGTCTGTGTACCACCATTGTCTCGGCCAGTCGGGGGCAATCAGGATCATCGTTGTGCACGAGTGGTTCAGCTTGCTCACCACCTTCGGGATCAGCGGAAGGGGTGGAAAGGCGTACACAAACTGTCCTGACCAGTCCATTAACAGAGCATTCCCTCTCGTTCCTGGTCGATAGAACCTGGAGGCGAAGCTTGGGCATTTGGTGTTTTCGTCGTCTGCGAAGAGATCTATTGAAGGACGACCCCAAGACTGGAAAATGTCGTCTAGCACTTCGTCGTTGAGAACCCAGTCTTCTCTGTCTTCGAAGTGCCGACTTAGTGCGTCCGCCCTCACGTTCTGCTCTCCTGGGAGGTGGACTGCCTGAACAGACAACTTGCGAGCTAGAAGCCAATGCCAGATGCGCTGAGCTTCCAATGACAGAGTCCTTGAGCGTGTTCCTCCCTGCTTGTTTAAATAGTACATCGTGGTGGTGTTGTCCGTCTGTACTAGAATCATTTTCTCTTGAAGCGAGGGAAGGAACGCTTTGAGAGCCAGGTGAACCGCTCTCAACTCCAGCAAGTTGATATGATAAGTGCTTTCCTTGGGAGACCACAGACCCTGCACTTGTAGGGGTCCCATGTGCGCTCCCCATCCTTGCAATGATGCATCTGTGATGATCGTTTGTGTTGGAGGAGGTTGATGGAAGAGAACTCCCATCTGCATGTTCTGTCTCTTTGTCCACCACTGGAGGGAAGATTGAGCTACCTCTGACAAAGTGATCCGATCGTCCCATCGATCTGAATGTTGGTCCCATTTGTCCTCCAGATCCTGCTGAAGAGGACGCATCCGAAGTCTGGCGTTCGGTACTAGGACGATGCAGGAAGCCATCGACCCCAAGAGTGAGGCTATCTTCCGCACCTTCTGGGATCTGTGGAGAAGAACTTGCTGGCACTTGAGGGCTATCGAAAACTGTCTCTCCTCTGAAGGAAACACTTTTCCTACTTCGGAGTCTAGCAGAGCTCCTAGGAAGTGGATCTTCTGAGTGGGTTGCGAGACAGACTTGTTGTAGTTGACATGTAGACCTAGACGCTGACAAAGTTCTATGCATGTCTGGAATTGATTCCTTACATTGTCTGGAGTTGGACCTTTCAACAGCCAATCGTCTAAGTATGGGTATACGAAGACTCCCCTGCGGCGTAGAGCTGCCGCCACCACTGCGACACACTTGGTGAACACTCTGGGAGCCGACTTCAACCCAAACGGAAGGACTTTGAACTGGTAGTGAGAGGTCCCCACCCGGAATCGAAGGAATCCCCTGTGATCTTGCCGTATTGGTATATGGAAGTACGCATCTTGAAGGTCCATCGAACACATCCAATCCCCCTGCCTGAGATGTGGATATATCTGATGAAGCACCAACATGCGAAACTTTTCTTTTCGGACATGCAGATTGAGTGTTCTCAAGTCCAGAATGGGCCTGTATTCTTCCTTTTGGCCCTTTTTTCTGACCAGAAAATACCTCGAGTACACTCCTTTCCCCCTTTGGGACACCGGAACTCTCTCGATGGCTTCTTTCTCGAGGAGTGTAGCTACTTCTGCCTTTAACCTTTGTAGCTGGTGACTTGATGTGGACATCGGGGAAACGTGTGGAGGTAGACGATGGAAACGAAGACAGTACCCATTCTGCAGCGTAGACAACACCCATTGATCTTTCGTGATGGCCTGCCACTCTGTCCTGTGATGCGCAATGCTTCCTCCCACTGGAGTGGGTAACGGCGCTGGGGGAAGTGAAGACTCATTGCTTCTGCTGAGCTTTATTGAAGTTGTTGCCTTGGCGCTGATTTCCATTTCCCTTGGAATTGCCCTTGCCTTTGTACTGTGCCTTTTGCTGGCCCTGCTGGTTCTGGCCTTTCTGCCATTGAGGGATTTGAACCCTCTGCTTCGAATAACCTTTGTTGTTCGAACGGAATTTCTTCTTGAACTCCTTTTTCTTCTCGAGTCCCACCGCTTTGAGGGTGTCCAACTCGGTTTTCATCCGCTGCATCTCCTCATCCGCACTTGCTCCAAAAAGAGATGTGCCTGAAAAAGGAAGGTTTAGGATTCTTGCTTGAGCCTCTGGTTTTAATGCTGTGAGGCGTAACCAAGATGTTCTCCTTGCTGTAACTCCGTGCACATAGCCATGCGCAGCCAGCGTTGCCCCATCTGCTGCCGATCCTATAATCTGATTGGAGACTTGACTGCCCTCCATCAGAACCTCCTCAAGGTCCTTTCTATCTTCCTCAGGAAGCTTAGCGGTAAATCTCTGAAGTGAGTCCCACAGAGACCTGTCATACCTGCCGAGCAGGGCTTCTGCGTTGGAGACCTTGAGGAAAGAGGCTGAGGTGTTACACACCCTTCTCCCCCATGAGTCCTGCACCTTGCTATCCTTATCCGGAGGTACCGTGGATGAGGAAGCCACCGCATTGGATTTTCTTGCCGCCGTAATGATCACTGAATCTGGCGGGGGATCAGCTTTAAGGAACAGAGGATCCTCTTCCGGAGGACGATACTTTTTGAGAATCCTCGCTGGAACGGACTTCACCGTTGCCGGAGTGAGGAAGACTTCATTCACATGTTCCATTATACCCGGAACCAATGGCAACAACGGTTTGGGTGCTGATCTATGCTGCAGGGTTTCGAATATGACAGTCGTCTTGACTTGTGGAGCTGTCATCGGTACTCCCAGTTTCAGGGCACCCCTGCCCAAGATATCTTGGAATGAGAAAATATCTTCAGTTGGAGACACTCTTGAGCGTGGACTGTTTGTAAGAGTCGGGAAGTACTCCCTGTGAGATCGCGTTCTCGACGAACTTGAAGAACTACGTGTCCTCTTGGACCTAGATCTTCTGCTAGAACGCGTCTTGGAACGAGATCGCTCTCTGTGACGAGAATGTCTCTTACTTGAGTGTTTAGAACGAGACCGTTCTCTGCGGGGAAGAGGCTGGTCTCGATATCGCTTTAGGCGATCTGCCGTCTCCTTGTCCTTTGCCCAGTGGTGAAGGGGTCTATTCCACCTTGGGGAAAGATGAACAGAAGGAGACTTGTGGACGGGATCCTTCGCAGGTGTACTTGACTGTTGAGGTCGAACCGTCCGATCCTGTTGCGATCTTGCAGGGGATTCGGACCTCCCCCTATTAGATGCGCCGCTCCGTCCATCCGAGGATCTGCCACTCCGAGATGATGAGGAAGATGAGGAAAGACTCACCAGAGATCCAGAGGAAGACCTCGAGCGAGATCTTTCTTCTGCGATTCTCCGTCTCTTGGCAGGGGGATCCTGCACTGGAGATTGTTCCACCTCCCCAGCCGATGCTGAACCTGGAGAACCCAACTGTGGCTCTAGGGCATGAGACTGGTCCAACAAGTCACTTTCCTTGTCCCGAACCACCTCCTTTGATTTTGTAGGAGTAATGTTCTTTGTCTGCGAAGAACTTTTCTCCCTGGATTCTTGTTGATCCCTCGACGGTGGTTGTATCGAAGCCGAGCGCCGAGCAGGAAGGCGTTCCCTCGACGTCGACCGTGATCTCTCTAACGTCGACCTCGGGTGGCGATGGCTGTCCTTCGACGTTGAAGGCTGTCTGCTCGACGTCGATGGAGGCTGTTTCGACGCCGATCGCCGTTGATTTGACGGCGACTGGGCGTGCCTCGACTCCGAATGCCGCTCAGACGTCGAACGCCCTCGTCCAGGCGTCGACGTTGGCTGCATCGACGTCGACCGATGATGTGTCGACAGAGGCTCCCTCGACGTCGAACGACCATGGCTAGTCGTCGACGGAGGATGGCTCGACGTCGAACGTCGATGGACCGACGTCGACGGAGAATGCCTCGACATCACAGCATGACGATGCTGTTTCGACGTCATACGGCTCGCCGTCGAGCTCTTCCGCTTCGACTGCGACCTGTCCCTCGACGCTGACTGAAGCGGAGGTACCTTCGATGTAGACGCTGAAGACATCTTCTTCGTCGCCGTCGACTGCTTCTTCAACGCCGATCCCGACGTCGAATGTGAACCAGTCGGGGCTTCTCTCGACGTCGACCGCGTCTTCCGACTTTTCTGCTTCTTGGGAGATCTTCCTCTCTCAGAAAGCCCATAAGCTCTAATCCTCTCACGATCTTTAAGAGTCCTGGAAGATAAAACCTGGCAGTGTTCACAGGTTTTAGAGGAATGAGAGTCTGGTAGACACAGGATACAGACTGAATGAGAGTCAGTCTTTGCCTTTTTCCTTCCACATGAAGGACAGTTGTTAAAGAGAGAAGGCATCTTTGACAGGAAAAATACCTTTTTTAAGCACAAAAATTGTTTAAACAGCACTCTATGTCTAAAAGACGTCGAGTGAAGTCAAAAATTCTAGTAAAAGCTGAATATTTTTTGACAGAAAGTCAAAAAGAAAAGGAGCTGTTTCACCAGGGTCCTGACTGAAGGAGCCGGAAAGAACAACTGACCTGTCACCCCTGAGGCATGATGGGAAGCCTGGGGTCATGGCTGCCTTAAAGGCACGGTGCCAGTTATTGTAAAAATGGTTTCATTTTCTATGATATTGTTTTGCAATGCAGCCTGAGGGCTAACAATGTCTATTTATAAGCAATTTTCAGGATTTATGAGTGGTTTGACTCATTAAAACACAAAGTTCAAGGTTTTGTTTGACCTAATGTGTTTTTTGATTCCTTACTAATTGCAGTTCATGTATATGTGTTTGCATTGTTTAGCCTAAGTTTTGGGGCTGCATTGATGTGAGAAAAATGATATATGTACATACATATATGTGGAGCGAGATATATGTGTTTTATACATATATATTTTTATATTGTTTCCGGGGTCCCGCACATGGGCGGGAATATTCAGTGCTTATGACTATTGATGAGGATCCCCTGGAAGAGAATTTGTTCTGTACTTCTGGGCGGAACCAAGTAGCCCGAAGCCATCCTGACCTCCTGAGGACAGCTGAACCTGCCAGGGCTCTGAACGCAGTCGTAGCTATGTCCATCGAGCAGTCAATCATTTCTGCAGAGGTTTGTTCTCCCTCTTCTAAGACTTTCCGTGCCTCAACTTTAACAGCCTCCGGTAGATGGTCCAAGAACGGAGCTATATCACACTACATTTGGCGATCGTCACGGTCTAAGATTGCTAGTGCGTTGGAGGCACGAACTAGAAGACTGGACATCGATGAGAACCTCTTCCCCACATTATCCAAGCGTCTCCCCTCTTTGTCTGGTGGAAAAGCCAGAGGAGCTGCCGGGTTCTTAGACTTTCTTTGAGCTGCTTGTGAGATCACTGAGTCCGGTTTTGGTTGACCAACCAAACATGCAGGACTTCCATCCGGTGCTCTATACTTTTTCTCAAGTCGCGGCAAGACAGGAATTACTGTAACAAGGTGTGAGAAGTTGGCCTGATATATAGTGCTCACTATTCTAGTGATCACTGTGTATCATACCAAACGACCCTTATTGATGATTGGTTGTAAGTCAACCTTATAGACCAGCTATCCTAGTAGCATGGACAAGAGCAGTCTTTAGGCTAAACTCTAGAGGGCGTGTTAAGCCAGCTGTTATACCATCACATATACCCCTTGAACACCAAGTGAAAGGACACCACACAAGTTGTTATGAAAATAAAAGGATATTTATTTAGAACACAACAACCCTGGACTCTTTATGAGGACAGGGTGCTAAGCACAATACAAAGCTCTTATAGAAATACTGAAAGTAGCACAATTTACACAAATGCCCGAGGGGCACGAAAAACCATATACTACAAAAGTGGAATGCCAATTACTACCAGGTAACTAACTATTCTCAGAGGCTTTAGGATCGCTAGGACTACACAACTGAACCTTCAGATTACGAGCAGGAGTCCTAGGGAGATCAGGTTCAGAGTGTGCACTCTCACGCGGGATGCGGGACAAAGTCTATGGAGGCTAGTAAATGCAAAGTTAGTGTTCTCGGGCGAACCCGACTAGGTAGGGCAAAAACGAAAGTTGATCTAGACACTTAGAGAGTTGTTCTACGCGGGAGCACCGTGGTACTCGGTTTACCTAGCCCAGGGGCTGCGGCTGTATAGGGTTCAAGTGTCGTCGGGAATCCTCGTTGACGAACCAGGAGCCTGAAAGAAGAAGTTGCTGGCAGGCGACCAGTGATGAAGTTCGATGGGATCCAAGCCTGGATCGATGATGGTGAAGACCTGAAAGCAGAGGGGACTCAGTTCTTAATCATTAGCCAGTGATCAGATGGGCACCAGGATGGCACCGGATGAAGTCACCTCGACCAGGTGAGTGGGCGACGCTGGGCTCTGCAGTCTCTCGGACCAGGAGGCGTTGTCGGCGACCAGGATGGAGGTGCGAGCTGTCCCACGAAGGTGTCTGCTGTCGGCGATGCTGGACCCAGGATTGGGCCAACAACTCTTGGCAAATGCAAGCCCACGCGGTGGACTCAAGATGGCGTCTGGGGTGGACCAGGAGGGTCCGGGGTGCTCCTCTGTTGGAGGGGAGCAAGGGCCAGTCTGGCCAGTGAGTCGGTGGTATCCAGCCCACACCGGATAGAGTACTTTGCTGCATCCCGGCCTTCCACAAGGGCTTGGCCTAGTTTGGCCCGTACCTCCAACGGACACTCTGGCAGCAATTCCGCGACCGTGTCCCACAGAGACTGGGTGTAGCGGCCCAAGAGGCATGCGGCGTTGGAAGACCGCAGTCCCAGACCCAGACCCAGGGAAGAGAATACCTTCTTGCCGTACTGCTCATACCTCTTGGATTCCCTGTCCGGCGGAGCCGACGGGAACGCGGTCTGGGAATTTGAGGCCTGGATGACCAGACTCTCGGGGGTTGGGTGGGTGGACAGGAAACATGGGTCGCCCGGGGCCGGGCGGTGGCGTCTGGCCACGTTCCAATCTACAGGCGAACCTGTAGCGGGCCTGGACCAAGTGCCCAAAAGAACGTCAGTCAAGGCCTCATTAAACGGCAGCAGAGGCTCAGCCGAGCTTGACTGCGGTTTAAGTATCTCAGTGAGGAGGTTAGTCCTCACGGCCGCGACGGGGAGCTCAAGGCCCAAGGCCTTGGCCGCCCGCGTCAACACCACACTGTAGGTTGCCCCCTCCTCCGTAGCCACGGTAGGAGGTGAGACAAAGCCAGTGTCTGGCGAGGTTTCCAGACCACTGGTATCCCCAAGTCCACCTGTCCAGTCCTCCGGGGACTGACACTCATGTGCCAGAGGGTCTTCAGACCCCCCCCAATACTCCTCATCACCCATCTCCTGATAATCAGGGTTGTCAAATGATGGTGCCGGCTCATAGCAGTGAAACGCCCAAAGCGGTGTCGAAAGCGGCACCCAGTGGCGCCGCTCCGACGCCGGAACCGGATCGAGGGTGGCATCGGGGCTGCCAACGCCCGAGGACTGTGCCGGAGGTGACACCTGAGGGGCCGGGGCAGGTGAGGTTGTCAGGTCGACCGGCGACGACCCGGATCCAGAAGCGGATCCAGTAGGGCCCTGCGGCGCGGGTCCGAAGGAGCCGGCGGCGTCGGGGCCGAAGCACCCGACGGCATCGGTGCCGAAGCCCCCGACCAGCTAGGGCCCCCAGACGGGTCCGATTGGGCCCGAAGGCGCCGCGGGGCCCGTCGGAGGAGTGGGGGACCTCATGGCCATGAGGAAGCGCTCGATCTCCTCCGGCGTCGCGTGCTGCCCAGGGACCGAAGGATATGGGGCAGGCCGCGAGGCCTGCGACTCCGACGGAGCCGCGTGGGCGGTGTCATGGTACCCCCGGCCGGGTCGCGCAAGCGTCGGGGGGAGTCGGAAGAGCAATGACGTCTCTCGACTTCTTGTGCTTACCCGACGACTTCGACCCGGAGGAGTGATGTCGACTCCCGGAGCTATGATGGCTCCGACCCCGCGGCTGGTCCCTCGACCTCCGTCCGGACCGGGACCTCTGTCGGCGCGGGGCCGACTGCCGGAGTTCGAGCCGCTTACGGGACCGCTCCCGCCTAGCTTTCGAAGTTAGGGCCCGGCAGTCGGAACAGGTCTTGTCGTCGTGATCGACGCCGAGGCAATGTAGACACCGACGGTGAGGGTCCGTGACCGACATCAGCCGGTCGCAATCCTCACAGGGCTTAAAACCAGGCATCCTACCGGCACCGATCGGAGTCGAAGACTCGAGGAAAGATCAAAAAGATCACAAAAAAGTTTAGTCAAAAAGTGACTAAGGTACCACTTTTTCCGGATCTGCGCTGCTGGCGCGGAAAAAAGAAGAACTGACGTCAGCATGCGGAGGCGGCGTCTAAGTACTCCGACGACGTCATCACGGCGCCCACGACGCCGACGACGGACGCGGAGCCGCAGACATCGCGTACTGACGCGCAAGGGTACTGCTACGCAAAAATTTCCGGATCCTGTCTGAGGCCTGGGGATATTCTAAGGTAAGGAATCTAATACTAACCTGTTTCTTTCAGATATGGAACACAAACAACAGATGTTACGTTCATCTATTTCTGCACTTGTTTTCCAGATTTCAAATTTTAATAGTGGTTCATTTTCGAAATAGTAGCAGCTCTTTACCCAGCCGCCTGGTAAATAGTGAATTTTCTCGGCTATATACTTGCCCGCTGGCTAAATTGTAGAAATTGTTTACTATTTAGCTTGCGGCCTTGAACTTAGCAGACAAACTTCGATATGTACCTGGCCACAAGCTAAATAATAGAGATTTTGCACTTTTTGGTTGGCGGCTGTGCAAATAGCAGATAAACGTCACCCAGCAGCTGGCTAAATAGTGGAGATTCTGGACGTTTGGCTGGTGGCCATGCAAATAGCAGAAAAAACTCGCTATTTACCCGGATACAGGCTAAATAGTAGAGATTCTGCACTGTTCGGCTGGCAGCTGTGCAAATAGCCAAAACATTTTGTTATTTTCCAGGCCGCTGGCTACATAGTACAGATTCAGCACTGTATTGCCGGCAGCCATGCAAATAAAAAGAAAACTTCACAGTTTTCCTGGCCAGCGGTTAAACTGCAAAGGTTTTGGACAAGCAAACAAAAAAACTCACTCATTACCCAGCTGCAGGCAAAACAGTACACATGTACAATTAGGGCAGCAGCCATGCAAATAGCAAATAAAAATATTCTTTTTTTTAGGCTGCTGGTTAAATATCAGAAAGTATATATTATTTTACCAGTAGCCTGGAAGGAAGAAAACAAGTTACTTACCTGTAACTTTGGTTCCCCAGTATTGGTAACTTTCATAGATTCCCATGCTTTGTATCATTCCCCGTCGTCGGAATGGGAGCCTCGGTAAATAAAAAATATCATAGTTATAGGTACAAAAGAGAAAATTAGGCCTAGGCCTCATCTCATTTTGTAGCTTATCCACCTCTTTTTGTAAAAGAGATCAAACTTTCTGCAACAACCAATCAGAAGAGCCTCACCCCATAGAACCCTCCTGAGAGAGCCTCAGAGCCTCGGATTTTCGTAGCCGTTGTGTAACAGCAATCATCTCAGTAAAAAAGGCAGAGCTTTCCCAGGGGAGGAGGGTGGGCACATAGGAATCTATGAAAGTTACCAATACTGGGGAACCAAAGTTACAGGTAAGTAACTTGTTTTCTTGCCCCAGTATTGGAACTTTCATAGATTCCCATGCTTTGTATCAGAGTAGCAAGCAGTAAGCCATACAAGCACATTTTGATACATGAATACTGTTACATGCCAATATATTAACTCCCACAGTAAACAAATCATAAATGTTACCATAGCAGGGGATACAACAAGAGATACAAAATGTGCAAAACACAGGAAGGAGGGACTGCAGGGAAAGCTCACCTCTTATTGAAACAGATTTCTCAGGACTGCCTGTCCAACAGCTGCATCATCCTTCATGGACAAATCCAGGCAGTAGTGCTTCGTGAAGGTGTGGGTACTGCTCCACGTAGCTGCCCGACAAATGTCCTTGATAGGGACTCCTGAAAACAGAGCTACTGATGATGCCACAGATCTCGTGGAATGAATCTGAACTCGTTGTTCAAGTGGCTTGCCCGCCTGCTGATGGCAAAATTGGATAGCATTGGAAATCCAACGGGAAATACTGTGCTTTGACAATGGAAACCCCTTCCGCGGAGCACCATAAGATACAAACAGTTGAGAAGACTTTCTGAAAGGTTTGGTGCGGTCCAGATAAAATTTTAGACACCTTTGAACGTCTAAAGAATGCAAAGACCTCTCAGCTGGTGTGGAAGGTCGTGGGAAAAAAGACTTTAGAATCACCGGCTCATTCAGATGGAATTCAGAGGGAACTTTTGGGATGAATTTAGGATTTGTCCTCAGTATCAGAACATCTTTTTTGAACTGCAGAAAAGGTTCCACAATTGTAAAAGCTTGGAGGTCACTTATTCTCCTAGCTGATGTTAGAGCCAACAAAAGAGCAAGCTTCCATGACAGAAATTGAAGACCTGCTTTATGTATGGGCTCAAATGGTGCTTTCATTAGATGAGCCAACTCTAAATTCAGTTGCCAGACCGGCGGAGGAAGACGGACCGGAGGAAAAACCCTGAACAGGCCTTTTAGAAATTGTTTGATAATCCTTGCAGACCAAAGCGAAGGACGAAAACAAGTTACTTACCTGTAACTTTGGTTCCCCAGTATTGGTAACTTTCATAGATTCCCATGCTTTGTATCATTCCCCGTCGTCGGAATGGGAGCCTCGGTAAATAGTAAAAAACTAAAGTAGTAAGCACAAAGTGAAAAAATAGGCCTAGGCCTCATCTCATTTTGTAGCTTATCCACCTCTTTGTGTAAAAGAGACCAAATTCCTGCAGCAGCCAATCAGAGCAGCCTCACCCCATAGAACCTTCCTGAGAGAAGCTCAGAGCCTCAGATTTTCGTAGCCGTTGTATATAGCTATCCATCAAGATCAGAAGAGTGAGCTTTCCCAGGGGAGGCGGGTGGGCGCATGGGAATCTATGAAAGTTACCAATACTGGGGAACCAAAGTTACAGGTAAGTAACTTGTTTTCTTGCCCCAGTATTGGAACTTTCATAGATTCCCATGCTTTGTATCAGAGTAACTAGCAGTAAAGAAAAACATATTTTGTCATACCTAAACCTGAAAATGTGACACATCTCTGTAAAACAGTATAACACATAGGATCATGAAATATGACAATAATGCAGTATACAAAATATGCCAAGGAAGGCGGGATAGAAAGGAAAGCTCACCGACTTATTGGAAAAGGTTCCTCAGGACTGCTTGGCCCACTGCTGCATCCTCCCTCACAGAAGAATCCAGACAATAGTGGCGGGTGAAGGTGTGGACACTGCTCCACGTAGCCGCCCTGCAAATGTCCTTGATAGGGACTCCTGCGAATAACGCCGCAGATGAAGCCATGGATCTGGTAGAGTGAGCACGGACTGCTCGCTGCAGAGGTTTCCCAGCCGCCTGGTGACAAAATTGTATAGCACTGGAAATCCAACGGGAAATACAAGCCTTCGAAACAGCACAACCCTTGCGTGGAGCACTGAAGGAGACAAAGAGCTGTGAAGATTTCCTGAACTGCTTCGTTCGCTCCAGATAGAATTTCAGGCATCTGTGAATGTCCAGAGAGTGCAGAGTTCTTTCCGCAGGTGAAGAAGGTTTTGGAAAAAATGGTTTCAAGACCACGGGTTCATTTAGGTGGAATTCTGAAGGAACTTTCGGGATAAATTTAGGATTTGTCCGTAGAATCAGCACATTATTCTTAAACTGGAGAAAAGGTTCCTCAATCGTGAAAGCCTGTATCTCGCTTACTCTACGAGCCGATGTCAGGGCCAAGAGAAGAGCCACTTTCCAGGAAAGAAACTTAAGGTCAGACTTATGCACAGGTTCAAAAGGGGCTTTCATGAGGGATGACAGAACCAGATTCAAGTGCCAGGTTGGAGGAGGTGGCCGAACTGGAGGAAAAACCCTGAACAAACCTTTCAGGAACTGTTTGACAATCCTAGCCGACCATAGGGAAGGCCCTGAAGATGAACGTCTGAATCTAGAGATGGCTGCCAGATGGACTTTTATCGACGATGGAGCCAATCCCGATTTTGCCAGAGAAAGGAGGTAAGGCAAGAGCTTGTGTGGAGAAGAAGTATACGGGTGTAAACCTTCCTTCTGGCACCAAACACAGAATCTCTTCCATTTGGCCCGATAGGTCTTGTTGGTACTAGGGGCCCGAGCCTGAGCCAGAATGTCTCTACATTCACTTGGGAGATCTAATCCCTGGAACTCTCTGAACTCAGGAGCCACGCTGTCAATCGCAGGGACTTCAAGTCCGGATGTAGAACCTGACCGTGAGACATTGTTAGCAAAGTTGGAATAGGCTGAAGGAGAACTGGCTGGTCCTGGGAGAGGAGAAGTAGCTCCGAGTACCAAACTTGTCTGGGCCATGCTGGAGCGATCAAAATCATCCTGCACGGTTCCACCTTGAGTTTGCTGACCAACTTCGGAATCAGTGGAATGGGAGGAAAAGCGTAAACAAAGGCGCCTGACCAGGCAATCAAAAGCGCATTCCCCAAGGATTCCCGATGGTGAACCCTGCTTGCGAAGGACAGGCATTTGGCGTTCTGGGGAGTCGCAAACAGGTCGATTGATGGTGTCCCCCATCGAGCAAAGAGATCCTCCAGAACGGTCTGATCCAGCTCCCACTCGTGAGAGACTGTCCTCTGACGGCTCAAAGCGTCCGCCCTGACATTGAGCGTCCCCGCTAGATGTTCCGCCGAAAGGGCGACGTTGTTCTGTATCAACCAGTTCCATATCGTTTGGGCTTCCTTGGAGAGGGTGGAGGATCTTGTGCCACCCTGTTTGTTTATGTAGTGCATGGCTGTAGTGTTGTCCGTACGAACCAGCACTGTCCTGTTTTGAATCCTCGGAAGAAAAGCTTGAAGCGCCAAGCGGATCGCAAGAAGTTCCAGGAGGTTGATGTGGAACTTGCGTTGCACTGGACTCCAGTGACCGCTGACCTTCAGCTCCTGGAGGATCGCTCCCCATCCTTCCATGGAAGCATCCGTTGTTACAATCAGGGGAGATGGAGGAATGAGGAACGATAAACCCTTGGAAAGATTGTCTTTTTCCAGCCACCAGCCGCCTGCTTTTCTCATTTCTTTGGTAACGACAACTTTGTCGTCGAAGGATCCTGTGACTTGCCGCCACTGCCTGTCCAGTTGCTCTTGTAGTGGACGCATCCTGAGCCTGCAGTGCGGAACTAAAGGAATGCAAGATGAAATCGATCCGAGAAGCGACTTGTACTTGCGAACTGTCAGTGTCTTTCGAGATTGGAGAAGACGAGCTGAACACATTAGTTTGGTCTGGCGCTCCTCCGATGGAAGGGCTAAGCAACTGTCCGTGTTCAGGATGGCACCCAGGAACCTTGTTGACCTGGCTGGGTATAAAACCGATTTCTCCTTGTTGAGGCGAAGACCTAGCCTCTCGAACAGATCCTTGCACGTCCGGACTGCACTGGACGCTTCTTGAACAGATGGAGCTTTCAGCAGCCAATCGTCCAGGTATGGAAACACCTGAATAGCTTGTTTTCTGAGAAAAGCTGCCACCGGAGCCAGAACCTTTGTGAAGATCCGTGGGGCGGACCGGAGACCAAATGGCAGTACCTTGAATTGAAAGTGACTCTTGCCCACTGTAAAGCGCAGATATTGCCTGTGAGCTGGATGGATAGGAACGTGGAAGTAGGCGTCCTCCAAATCGAGGGTCGCCATGTAATCCCCCGGATTGAGCAGACGAAGGATGTCCTGAAGAGTGACCATCCTGAAGGACAACTTCACGAGATAAGTGTTGAGCTGCCGTAGATCTAAAATTGGACGCCACTTGTTCTTTGTCTTCCGAACCAGGAAGAACCTGGAATAGAACCCCTTTCCCTTTTGCGAAAGAGGTACAGGCTCTACTGCCCCCTTGATGAAAAGTTGGTGGGCTTCGAGATGAAGGAGCCTGAGATGTTTCGGAAGGAAGGCATCCGGCGCTCTTGTTGGAGGAAGGTCTTGAAACTCCAATGTGTGTCCTTCTCTGACAATCTGGAGGACCCACTGATCCGATGTAATAATTATCCAGTTGTGTAGGCAATGGGAAATCCTGCCCCCCACAGATGTGAATGAGGGAACAGGAACAGTGGAAAGAGCCACCTGGCCGCTATTGTTTCCTGGTGTTGTCTCTCCTTTGCTGCCCCTGGCGTCCTCTAGGCTGCTGGCGAGAGAAAGAGCCCCTTTGAGTGTATTGTGGTTTATACGACTGGCTGGACTGAGATCCAGAGGAGTAGCGATTTTGATTACCTCCACGGTAAGACGAAAAGCCTCTTCCTCTAGCTCCTCTGAAGGGCACCTTACGATACTGTAATGTACCCAAGGACTTAGCTGTATCCGTGTCCTTTTTGATTCCCTGCAGGGCCTCATCAACGTGCTTGCCAAATAGCATCTCACCGTCATATGGCAGATCCAAGATCTTATTCTGTACCTCCTGCCTGAACCATGTGGCCTTTAACCACCCCTGGCGTCGCAGAACCGCCGAGCCAGCTAGTGCACGGAATGCGGTGGTTGCAATATCCATTGCCACATCAATGACTTCCGAAGAGGCCCGCTCCCCTTCGAGCAAAATTTTCTTGACATCTTCCTTAGACGAATCCTGCAGTTCGTCAACAAATGGGGCCAGATCGCACCACATTTGTCGATCATAGCGTCCCAGAATCGCTAACGCATTGGCCGCCCGAACCAGGAGACTGGCCATAGCTGAAAACCTCTTGCCCACATTGTCTAGGCGCCTGCCCTCCTTATCCGGCGGCGTAGTCATCGGCGCAGAAGGATTTTTGGACTTGCTCTGGGCAGCCTGCGAAATGACCGAATCCGGTTTCGGTTGGCCAAGTAAACATGCTGGACTGCCATCCGGTGCCTTATACTTCTTTTCTAGTCTCGGAAGTACCGGGAGGACTGTAGCCGGATTATGCATAGCCTTCAAGCCCTCAGACCAGACATGCTCGATGATTGGAATGGACCTCACTGACTTCCTGAATGGTTCTTTAAAGTCATATAAAAAGCAATCCGATTGCACTGTGGTCACTGGGAGACCAAATCTTTTGGATGCCCTGTCCATTAAGTTGTGAAACCCTCCAACATCCGCTGGAGGCGAAGTAATATTATCCGGGTCGGTGTTGTCCGGATCCATAGGGTCAGTAGTATTCCATGGCGTCTGTTGATCCTGATCAGGATACGCTTGCTGGTCTGCATCTGAAGACGCAGCATCATCATCATCATCAGTGTCCTGCACCTGCACTACCTCTTGAGGGCGCCCTTCCAGCGCAGCGGCACGCTCTCTTGAGGGTAAAGAATGGTCTGCCACAGGACGCAATGTCTGAGGCGGAGGTGTCGTGGAGCGCACTTGCTGGCCTTCCGGAGGCGTCGGGAAACGTTGCTTGTAATCCCGCAACATAAGTTGTAAATCCGTCACTAAAGCGGATGGTATTGCCACCATACCCTCGGGTAACTGACGCATCGGTTGTTGTGGAGGCACCTGCCTGGAAGCAGTACATTCCTCCTCATAATAATGTTCTGGAGCATAGTGCTGTCGTTCCATCTGCTCCTCCTCAGAGCTAAACTCCTGCACCTTAACCTGGAGGTCAGAAGGGCTATAGGCCTGCCCAAATTCACTGAAAGTCTCTTCCTCAGAGTCATCCTCCAATAGTAGTGTTGGTGGTAGCTTCTGAACCTGGCGAGGAGACGTCATCTCTGGCGTGATATGCTTCCTTTTCAGCGAAAAAACATGTTTTCCCGCCAATTCCATCGTCGACGAGGTCGTCGTCGACGAGGCCCTCGTCGACGAGGCCGTCGTCGACGGGGAGGTCTTCTGTATCAGTGTCGACAGTGGAAGCGTAGACATAGAAACTGTCTTCGTCGACGAGGATAGTGTCGTCGACGAGGTGAAGCTCATCGTCGACGATGGTGGAATCGTCGACGGGACCGTCGACGAGCTCGTCGTCATCAGCATGGCAACCGGCGTCGTCGATATCGTCGTCGTCGAAGTCGTCCTCGTCGACGACACCGCCGTCGACGGCAGCTTTGCAGACATTGTCGTCGACGTGGAGGTGGTCACCCTCGTCGACGACGAGCAGGATTCCGGAGCCTTGAAAGCAGTCGACGGAGACGGCGTCGACGCAGCCATCGTCGACGAGCCCGTCGACGAGGCAACCTTGGTAGAGTTGTCCTTTTTAACACTCGTAGACGACGTACCTGGGAGTTTAGTCGTCGACGGTTTATGCTTCTTGTCTGAAGCCACCTCCTGAATCGGGGTTGAAGGTTTTTTGACCCCACGATCCTTCTCTGAGGAAGGCGAAGAGACTGTAGAAGCCTTTCTCACCTTTTTTGATGTCAGAAGTTCCTCAGGCTTACCCTGCCTCTCCTTTTCACCTCGGTGAGGAGATTTTTGGGCAGCCGGCCTGTCAGACCTATCAGAGGTCCCTGGTAAGGCCTTGTGACGGGACTCGTCTGAAGCAGAAAGGGGGGACCTACCCCTCTTTTGAGACCTCCTGGATGACACCATAGACGAGGAGCCCTCACTGTCCGAAGAGATAATGTCCTTTCGGTCCTTCACCTTCTGAAGCCATGTGAGGAGACGTCCTTCTCTGTCCCTCTGGGTCTTGGCTGAGAAGGATCTGCAAATCGGACAGTCTAACGGTTTGTGGTCCGGATACAAACAGTAGATACAATCCTCATGTTTGTCCTCGACAAACAACCTCTTCTTAGAGCAGGTGGCACAGGCTCTAAAAAGGGCTTTCCTCTCCGACATGTTGAGAAAAAATCCAAGTTGTTGAAGAAAAAACTGAAGAAAACTGAGCAGAGCTCAATGGAGACTCCCTTGCACAACGTGCGGTAGAAAATCTGAGGCTCTGAGCTTCTCTCAGGAAGGTTCTATGGGGTGAGGCTGCTCTGATTGGCTGCTGCAGGAATTTGGTCTCTTTTACACAAAGAGGTGGATAAGCTACAAAATGAGATGAGGCCTAGGCCTATTTTTTCACTTTGTGCTTACTACTTTAGTTTTTTACTATTTACCGAGGCTCCCATTCCGACGACGGGGAATGATACAAAGCATGGGAATCTATGAAAGTTCCAATACTGGGGCAACTGAAGATGTCCGCCTGAACCTTGAGATGGCTGCCAGATGTACTTTGACTGAGGAATGAGCCAAACCCGATTTAGCCAGGGAAAGAATATATGGCAAAATCTGATGTGGGTGCGAAGTGTAAGGATGAAGATTCTGTGAATGACACCAGAAGCAAAATCTTTTCCACTTAGCCCTATACGTTTTGTTCGTACTTGGGGCTCTGGCCTGAGACAGGATATCTTTACATTCCTTGGAGAGATCTAGATCTTTAAATTTTCTGTACTCAGGAGCCACGCAGTCAACTGGAGCGATTTGGGATCCGGATGAAGTACCTGACCCCGAGACATCGTTGTAGGAGAGTGGGATCTGCACTCCTATGGTCACCCCCGATTTTTGATTTTTGCTTCACTGGTTTACGACTTTCCCTGGCTGTGGGCCTGTTAATCAGACCCATAGCCTCGATTTTCTCTCTCTAAATTGACAAGCATGTACCTTAGGTGCATTTACCAATTGGTACTGGGCCACCTTATCAGTCCCTATACAGCATACCTTAGGTATCCAGGGCATAGGTGTACCCAGGGCCTACCAGGGGCTGCAGAATGTATTATGCCACCCCTGGCTGGCCACCCAAATCTGACACAACTGGCTGCTTGACAGCTGGGGCAAGGTGGTGTAATCACCCTTTGCTTTAGATATAGTAGTCCTATATCTAACCCTAAAATGGACACATATATTCCTATCAGTCACTCCTATGGCAGGCCTTATCAATCCTGAAGGCAGAGTGCTTGGAATTATGTGAGATGGTGCTCTGGCATGAGCAATAGCTGTTCCATGATAACGCGTACCATATACTCTTAAGTGCATTATAATCCTCGCGGTTATTTGCTAACTTTGGTATCGCATTATCAAAACATGTCGAGTAAGGTGTCATACGAATTGGAATACTAACCCCTCGCCAATTCTGGCGACGGGGTTAGCATTCCATCCTTCTAGAGGGACACGACATGTATGTAACTGTGAACCCTGGTTAAAGTTAACTCGAGCCTCAGCATCACAAAATGGATGCTGCCACCACAGACACAAGTCTGACCTCCTGCTGCTGGGAGTCCTTCCAGCGAGGGGGACTCGGACAAAGGGTTTCCTGTCAGGGGCGGTGCTAGCACCATCCCAGACAGGGTTTTGTGTATCCCAGGTAGGCAGGGCTGAGAGGAAGGTGACTGCAAGTGGCACCCCTGTGCTCACTGTGCATAGGCCGGCTCAAACCAGTTCCAGGGGCACCCCAGCCCCTGAGCTGGGGAGAGACCGGACAAAGGAGAGGGGTGTAACCACCCCCCTCCTGGTCCCACCCATGGGCAGGACCTAGTCGCGTGCCAGCCCCTTTTCTTAGGATAAAGGTAGGAGCGGGCCCCCTTCCCAAATTAGATCATTCTGAATCTTGAACTACTTTCCACGAAAGGAGCTCTTGACTTTTTCTGAAGACTCTCCCTTGTGGCTAAGGAGTAGCCACCCTGCACCAGCAGGCACCATCTAAGCGCTTGCGGTCTGCTGCATGTCCATCCTCCGGATCAAGACTGCCCAGCTCGACGAGACCCGGATTCCCCGCCATCTCTGACCTCTACCTGCCTCATCAGCCCAGCAGAGATTCGTGGGTGCGACGAGACCTGAGGGACTGGCCATCTTCAAGACCTGCACGACGCTTAACCAGCACGACCTCCGAGGGACCCTCGAGTGAGTGCACTGGGGTTTGAGAAGCCCTGACCCTAAGCAGCTCCAGCACCGAAGTCCAGCCCCCCAGCATCCACAAGATCTGCGTGGGGCCCTTCTGCTTCTACGCTGCTTGCACGTTGTCCGGTCACTTGCCCGTTGGCCAGTGGCCCTCCTGACGACGTACCACGACACTTCCACCGCTGGTCTAGGTCCCCTAGACTGGCCCTTGCTTCTTGCCCGACAAGAAGTACCCTGGACCCTCCTGGTCCACTCCAGACGCCATCTTGACTCCACCGCGTGGGCTTGCCTTTGCCAAGGCTTGTTGCTCCAATCTTGGATTCAGCATCGCCGACAGCAGACACCTTCGTGGGACAGCTCGCACCTTCAGCCTGGTCGCGGACAACACCTCCTGGTCCGTGTGACTGCAGAGTCCAGCGTCGCCCACTCACCTGGTCGAGGTGACTTCATCCGGTTCCATCCTTGTGCCCACACAATCACTGGCTAGTGATTAAGAACTGAGTCCCCTCTGCTTTCAGGTCGTCTCCATCACCGATCCAGGCTTGGATCACACCGAACATCTTCACTGGTCGCCTGCCAGCAACTCCTTCTTTCAGGCTCCATAGACTACAACGAGGATTCCCGACGTCATTTGAACCCTATGCAGCCGCAGCCCCTGGGCTAGGTAACCCGAGCATTCCGGTGCTCCAGCACAGGTTCACTATCCAAGTGTCCAGATCCTTTTTCGTTTTCAGTCTACCTAGTCGGATTTGTCCGGAAACAGTAACTTTAGAAATACTAGCCTCCATAGACTTTGTCCCGCATCCGGCGTGAGAGTGCACACTCTGCACCCGATCTCCCTAGGCCTCCTGCTCCTAACCTTAGAGTTCAGTAGTGTAGTCCTAGCGATCCTGAAGCCTCTGGATCGAGTTACTCACCTGCTAGTATTTCGCATTCCACTTTTAGAGTATATGGTTTTTCGTGCCCCTCGGGCATTTGTGTAAATTGTGCAACTTGTAGTATTTTCGTAAGAGTTTTGTATTGTGCTTAGCTCCCTGACTCAAGAGTTCAAGGTAGACTTGTTATAAATAAATATACTTTATTTTCATAACAACTTGTGTGGTGTCCTTTCACTTGGTGTTCAAGGGGTATATGTGATGGTAAAACAGCTGGCTTAACACGCCCTCTAGATTTTAGCCTAAGGACTGCTTTTGTCCACGCTACTAGGATAGCTGGTCTATAAGGTTGACTTACAACCATTCATCAATAAGGGTCGTTTGGAATGATACACAGTGATCACTAGAATAGTGAGCACTATATATCAGGCCAACTTCTCACAATCGTCAACAGAGACGGAACCGGTTGCAGGTAAATTGGCTGATCCCGAGACAGTAGGAGGAGTTCCGTGTATCAGAACTGTCGGGGCCACGCTGGTGCAATCAAGTTCATTGTGCACGGTTCCGCTTTGATTTTCCTGATTACCCTCGGAATTTGGCGAATTGGAGGAAAGGCGTAGAGAAATGCGCCGTACCAAGCAATCGAAAGCGCATTCCCCAAGGATCCCTGATGGTGATCCCTGCTGGCATAAAGTTGGCATTTGGCGTTCTTCGGGGTTGCAAGCAGGACTATGGTCGGGATCCCCCAGACTGTGAAGACTTTGTCGAGGATGGCTTGGTCCAATTCCCATTCGTGAGTGAGTGACCTCTGGCGGCTGAGAGCGTCCTGTTTTATATTGAGCGAACCCGCGAGGTGCTCTGCTGAAAGTGCAATGTCGTGAAGAATAGCCCAGTCCCAAATTCTCTGTGCTTCCTTTGAAAGAGCTTGGGATCTGGTCCCGCCTTGCTTGTTGATATAATGCATGGCCGTCGTGTTGTCTGTGCCGACCAGCACTGTATGATTTTGAATTCTTGGCATAAAGGCTTGTAGGGCCAAGCGAATAGCCATCAGTTCCAAAAGATTGATGTGGAACTTGCGCTGACTTGGGTTCCAATGACCACTCACATGCAAATCCTGCAGCACCGCCCTCAACCTTCTAGTGAGGCGTCTGTTGTTAAAACCATGGGAGATGGAGGCAGCGTGAAGGTCAAACCTTCTGAGATGTTTTCCTGTACCAGCCACCAACTGCATGCTTCCCTCATTGCTGGAGTTACTGTTATCCAGTGGTCGAACGAGCCTTCTGCCTGGTACGTACCATTGCTTGTCCAGCTGCTCTTGCAGCGGACGCATGCAAAGTCTGCAGTGCGGAATTAATGGTATGCAGCATGAGATCGATCCTAGCAGGGTCTTCTTTTTCTGCAATAGACGAGCTGATTGCATGAGCTTGTGTTGACGTTCCTCTGTTGGGATAGCCTTGCAGTGATTGGTGTCCAAAATAGAGCCTAGAAACCTTGCAGACCTGGCTGGATGAAGGACTGATTTCTCTCTGTTGAGCTGAAGACCCAAGCCGTTGAAAAATTGGATGCAACTTGAAACCGCCTTGGATGCTGCTTGAAAGGATGGCCCTTTATAAGCCAATCGTCTAGGTAGGGAAAAACTTCTAGAGATTGTTTCCTGAGGAATGCAGCCACCGGTGCCAGAACCTTGGTAAATATTCGTGGTGCCGACTTTGGGCCAAAAGGAAGCACCTTGAATAGTGGAGAAGTGTGGCTCAATGGTTAGAGCGGCAGACCCTGATGCAGAGGTCTGGCCCGGGACCAGGTTTCAATTCCCCGCCTCGGAGGCGGGTCTTGGGCTCAAAAATTCCACAGACCTGATAATTCTCGCCTCGGTGCCTATTCCAATCATGGAGTCCCACTCTGCAACTCTGGGCAATAGCTTGCTTAATCTCCACAACGGCCCCCACAACGCTAAGGATGCCTGGCCTCCGCCTTGGGGGTGCCCAGGAGTGGACGCCTCAAAGGGAAAGCCAGGATGGGTTCCACAGCGGTTTTCGTACAAGCGCCTTGAGACCCTTGCGGGTGAGTAGTGCGCTATACAAGTATCAATTTACAAAGTGGCTCTTGCCCACTGTGAAGCGAAGGTATTGCCTGTGAGCCGGATGGATCGGGACGTGGAAGTATGCGTCCTCTAAGTCCAGTGTCGCCATGTAGTCTCCTGGATTCAGAAGACGTAGAATATCTTGAAGAGTGACCATTCTGAAGGAGAGCTTTACGAGATAGGTGTTGAGCTCCCTTAGATCTAATATTGGACGCCATTTCTCTTTCGTCTTGCGAACCAGGAAGAACCTGGAATAAAAACCTTTCCCCCTCTAGGAGTGAGGGACCGGTTCTATTGCCCCCTTGATGAAGAGTTGGTGGGCTTCGAGACGTAGCAGTTGTGGATGTTTTGCGCTGCTGGCGCCCGGAGCTCTGATTGGAGGAAGTTGTTGAAACTCCAAGGTGTGGCCACTCCGAATGAAATTCATGACCCACTGGTCTGATGTTATGTTTTTCCAGTTCTCCAGGCAATAAGAAATCCTGCCGCCCACTGATGATATTGAGGGGGGGTAGGAACAGTAGACAGAGCCAGGAGGCCGCTATTGCCGTTTTGAATTGTCTCTGCCCTGGCGACCTTGTCGGGATTTCCCTTTCTGGTGAGAGAAAGAGGCAGATTGACCATGCCTCTGTGTATATTGTGGCCTGGAGGATTGAGAGTAAGAGGAGTAACGTTGCTGGTATCTTCCTCTGTTATTGTTATAGCCTCTACCCTTTGCTCCTCGGAATGGTACTTTACGATATTGGAGGGTGCCCAAGTACTTAGCTGTTTCAGTGTCCTTTTTTATCTCCTGTAAGGTATCGTCAATGTGCTTTCCGAAAAGCATATCACCATCAAAGGGCATGTCCAATATTTTGTTCTGTACTTCTGGGCGGAACCAAGTAGCCCGAAGCCATCCTGACCTCCTGAGGACAGCTGAACCTGCCAGGGCTTTGAACGCAGTCGTAGCTATGTCCATCGAGTAGTCAATCGTTTCTGCAGAGGTTTGTTCTCCCTCCTCTAAGACTTTCCGTGCCTCAACTTTAACAGCCTCCGGTAGATGGTCCAAGAACGGAGCCATATCACACCACATTTGGCGATCGTAACGGTCTAAGATTGCTAGTGCGTTGGAGGCACAAACTAGAAGACTGGACATCGATGAGAACCTCTTCCCCACATTATCCAAGCGTCTCCCCTCTTTGTCTGGTGGAGAAGCCAGAGGAGCTGCTGGGTTCTTAGACTTTCTTTGAGCTGCTTGTGAGATCACTGAGTCCGGTTTTGGTTGACCAACCAAACATGCAGGACTTCCATACGGTGCTCTATACTTTTTCTCAAGTCGCGGCAAGACAGGAATTACTGTAACAGGGTGTGAGAAGTTGGCCTGATATATAGTGCTCACTATTCTAGTGATCACTGTGTATCATACCAAACGACCCTTATTGATGATTGGTTGTAAGTCAACCTTATAGACCAGCTATCCTAGTAGCATGGACAAGAGCAATCTTTAGGCTAAACTCTAGAGGGCGTGTTAAGCCAGCTGTTATACCATCACATATACCCCTTGAACACCAAGTGAAAGGACACCGCACAAGTTGTAATGAAAATAAAAGGATATTTATTTAGAACACAACAACCCTGGACTCTTTATGAGGACAGGGTGCTAAGCACAATACAAAGCTCTTATAGAAATACTGAAAGTCGCACAATTTACACAAATGCCCGAGGGGCACGAAAAACCATATACTACAAAAGTGGAATGCGAATTACTAGCAGGTAAGTAACTATTCTCAGAGGCTTTAGGATCGCTAGGACTACACTACTGAACCTTCAGAATACGAGCAGGAGGCCTAGGGAGATCGGGTGCAGAGTGTGCACTCTCACGCGGGATGCGGGACAAAGTCTATGGAGGCTAGTAAATGCAAAGTTAGTGTTCTCGGGCGAACCCTACTAGGTAGGTCAAAAAGGAAAGTGGATCTAGACACTTAGAGAGTTGTTCTACGCTGGAGCACCGTGGTACTCGGTTTACCTAGCCCAGGGGCTGCGGCTGCATAGGGTTCAAGTGTCGTCGGGAATCCTCGTTGACGAACCAGGAGCCTGAAAGAAGAAGTTGCTGGCAGGGGACCAGTGATGAAGTTCGATGGGATCCAAGCCTGGATCGATGATGGTGAAGACCTGAAAGCAGAGGGGACTCAGTTCTTAATCACTAGCCAGTGATCAGATGGGGACCAGGATGGCACCGGATGAAGTCACCTCGACCAGGTGAGTGGGCGATGCTGGGCTCTGCAGTCTCTCGGACCAGGAGGCGTTGTCGGCGACCAGGATGGAGGTGTGAGCTGTCCCACGAAGGTATCTGCTGTCGGCGATGCTGGACCCAGGATTAGGCCAACAACTCTTGGCAAATGCAAGCCCACGCGGTGGACTCAAGATGGCGTCTGGGGTGGACCAGGAGGGTCCGGGGTGCTCCTCTGTTGGAGGGGAGCAAGGGCTAGTTTGGAGCAACCAGACCAGCGGTGTTGTCGTCGTGGTTCGTCGTCAGGAGGGCCACTAGCCAACGGGCAAGTGACCGGACAACGCGGTGAGCAGCAAAGAGCAGAAGGGCCCCACGCAGATCTTGTGGATGCTGGGGGGCTGGACTTCGTTGCTGGAGCTGCTCAGGGTTGGGGCTTCTCAAACCCCGAAGCACTCACTCGAGGATCCCTCGGCGGTCGTGCTGGGCAAGCGTCGTGCAGTCTTGAAGATGGCCGGTCCCTTGAGGTCTCGTCACACCCACAAATCTTAGCTGGGCTGATGATGTAGGTAGAGGTCAGAGGTGCCAGGGAATCCGGGTCTCGTCGAGCTGGGCAGTCTTGATCCGAAGGAGAGACTTACAGCAAACCGCAATGCGCTTAGGTGGTGCCTGCTGGGCAGGGTGGCTACTCCTTAGCCACAAGGGAGAGTCTTCAGAAAGGTTCAAGAGTTCTTTCGTGGAAAGTCATCAAGATTCAGAATGATCTAGTTTGGGAAGGGGACCCGCTCCTACCTTTATCCTAAGTAAAGGGGCTGGCCCGTGACTAGGTCCTGCCTATGGGTGGGACCAGGAGGGGGGTGGTTACACCCCTCTCCTTTGTCCGGTCTCTCCCCAGCTCAGGGGCTGGGGTGCCCCTGGAACTGGTTTGAGCCGGCCTATGCACAGTGAGCACCGGGGTGCCACTTTGCAGTCACCTTCCTTTCAGCCCTGCCTACCTGGGATACACAAAACCCTGTCTGGGATGGTGCTAGCACCGCCCCTGACAGGAAACCCTTTGTCCGAGCTCTCCTCGCTGGAAGGACTCCCAGCAGCAGGAGGTCAGACTTGTGTCTGTGGTGGCAGCATCCATTTTGTGGAGCTGAGGCTGTGTTAAGCTTTAACCGGGGTTAACAGTTACATACCTGTCGTGTCCCTCTAGAAGGGTGGAATGCTAACCCCGTCACCAGAATTCGCGAGGGGTTAGTATTCCAATTCGTATGACACCTTACTCGACATGTTTTGATAAAGCGATACCAAAGTTGGCAAATAACCGCGAGGATTATAATGCACTTAAGAGTATATGGTACGCGTTATCATGGAACAGCTATTAGGACTTGGTTCCGCAAGCTGCAGACAGGCTCAGCTCATGCCAGAGCACCATCTCACATAATTCCACGCACTCTGCCTTCAGGATTTATAAGGCCTGCCATAGGAGTGACTGATAGGAATACATGTGTCCATTTTAGGGTTAGATATAGGAATACTATATCTAAAGCAAAGGGTGATTACACCACCTTGCCCCAGCTGTCGAGCAGCCAGTTGTGTCAGATTTAGATGGCCAGCCAGGGGTGGCATAATACATGCTGCAGCCCCTGGTAAGCCCTGGGTACACCTATGCCCTGGGTACAGGGACTAATAAGGTGGCCCAGTACCAATTGGTAAATGCACCTAAGGTACACGTATGTCAATTTAGTGAGAGAGAACAGCTAGGCTGTGGGTCTGATTAGCAGGCCCACAGCCAGGGAAAGTTGTAAACCAATGAAGCAAAAAGCAAAAATCTGGGGTGATCATAGGATTGCAGACCCTACTCTCCTACACAGGGGACTGCATGGCTTTTAGTCCCTCGGTCCAAACATGGTCGACGATAGGAATAGAACGGACAGATCTTTTATATGGTTCCTTGAAATCATAAAGGAAACAGTCAGTGTGCACCGTAGACACTGTGAGACCAAAGTGGCTAGAAGCTTACTCCATAAGGTTATGGAACCCACCTATATCGAGAGGTGGTGAATCCACTGGATCTGGTGAAGGAGAGGGAGGATCTGGAATTATGTAATCGTCCCATTCTCTGTCAGGATGAGGGACCCCTGGATCGTGTCTTCCTGCATCCGAAGAATCATCTTCGTCATCAGTATCTTGAATGGTATGAACCTTTTCTGACGCCTGATGAATCTCCTCAGGTTCTTGAGATTGTGGCGGAACCACCGCCGTTGAGGATGACGGCAAAGATGGAGGAGGCACTTGAATGGGTTCCGGAGCTTGTGAAGGAAATCTCTTCTTATAGTCCGTTAGCATTATTTGTAGGTCCGATATGAGTGATGAAGGCATTGCAACCATACCTTGCGGGACCTGTTCTGGAATCTGCTGTCTGGGTGGAGATTGACGCAGTTCCTCCTCATAGTACCCATCAGAATCAGAGTCCTGATACTTCACTTGGAGTTGCTACGGGCTGTAAGCCACTCCATAAGGACCTGCATCCTCCTCCTCATCCTCCTCCTCTGAATTATCCTCATCCAACAGTAAAGCCGGAGGGAGGAGAGTCACCCTCTGCGGAGACGTCAAATCCGGTGTTATCTAGTGTTTCTTTATAATAATTCAAACCTTCTCCACCGTCGACGGGGTAACCTTCGACGAGATCGTCGAGGGAAGAGGCGCCGACGGGACCATCGTCGACAATACCATCGTCGATGGAATTATCGTCGACGGAATCATTGTCGACGGCACCGTCGTCGACGAAACCATCGTCGACGGAAGCGTCGTCAACGAGGATGTCATCGATGGAGAATCATCTATCGTCGACGGATGAGCCAGTGTCGACGGCACTTTCGACGAGCTCGTCGTCAGGATTAAAGCTGTCGTCGTCATAGCCATTGTCGTCGCCGACGTGGTCTCCATCATCGTCGACACCACCGTAGGCGTCATCCTCGTGGACATCGAGAATATTAAACTCGTCGACGAAGAAGATAGTCCAATAGTCAACACTGAGGGCCTTGAAGCCGTCGACGAAGCCATCGTCGACGGTCCCGTTGACGAGGCAGAACTGGAAGAATTGTGAGTTTTCACCGTCATCGTCGACGTACCTATGGATGTCACCGTCGACGGGCGGGTTTTCTTCACAGACTTTGGATCCTGAGGAAGAGAGGCAGGTTTTTTTAAACCTTTTGACTTCTCTGAAGGTGGTGAGGGAACAGAAGGCACTTTGGAACCTTTCTGTGAAGAAATCACCTCAGCACTCACTCCCACTTTCTCCTGTACAGTCTCGGTGAGGAGATTTTAGGGGATCCGAACCACCAGACCTGACAGAGATCTTTTGAAGGAGGCTCAGCAGAGGTAGAAGGGGAAGACCTACCCCTTTTCACAGATCTTCTTGAAAAAGCTGCTGAAGAAGACTCCTCACTGTCGCTGAAAACGATCTCCTTTCTGGATTTCATCTTCTGAAGCCAGGTTAAAAGTCTCCCTTCTCTGTCTCTCAATATCTTTGTTGAAAAGGTCCTGCAGATCTTACATTCTGTAGCTTTGTGGTCAAGGTACAAGCAATAAATGCAATCTGTATGCTTGTCATCTACATACAGACGCTTTTTAGAGCAAGGAGCACAAGCCTTGAACAAAGCCTTTTTCTCCTTGTCAGTCATTATCCAAGAAAAAAGGGTTGTTTGAAAGTTGTTTACAGAAAAACTGAGCAAAGCCCAGTGGAGACTCCCTTAGCACAACGTGCAGTATAAAATCTGAGGCTCTGAGGCTCTCTCAGGAGGGTTCTATGGGGTGAGGCTCTTCTGATTGGTTGTTGCAGAAAGTTTGGTCTCTTTTACAAAAAGAGGTGGATAAGCTACAAAATTAGATGAGGCTGTCAAACGCATAAATGCATCCTGAAAGAGCGCCGGTATAATGACTATGCGCGCAAAGACTACAAATCCCAGAATCCTTGGCGTCGTGGGCGGAGAATAAAAGGAGGAAGTTGACAACGCGGGACGTCGGATATTTTGGTTCCGGACCGAGAAAGGTGTGTTTCGTGTCTTGGAGTTCCTGTTTTGTAACTCGGATTTATTCTTGCCGTTTGTTTCCTCTCAGCCTCGAGGTTTGTGTCAGAGGCGGAGTCCTTCTTCGAAAGGCTCGTGCGATTGAGGCTGTGTCCTAGCTGATTGTACAGAGAACGGTTTTCCGTCACACCTTGTGAAGTCAACAAGGTGCATCCTTTGATAGAATCTGATCCGCGCCCCTGTTGGCGGAGCCTTCTTTCATCGGCTCGTGCAGGGTGCGCTCAGTGTCGTCCTTCTTTTGTTTTCCTTGGCGTCCCTGTTGGCAGAGCCTTCTTGCACCGGCTCATGCGGGGAACGCCTCGTTTGTATTCTCTCTATGTGCACCCCTGTTGGCTGAGCCTTCTTGCACCGGCTCGTGCAGGGTGCGCTTCGTTTCTTTATTCAGTCACATACGGTGTCCCTGTTGGCAGAGCCTTCTTGCACCGGCTTATGCAGGGCGCACCACGTTCCTGACTATACAGACTTGAGCCTACTAATCAGGTACTGTAGCCTTTATTTTACTTTGGGTGACGTAACCCGTTCTATTCATCATCGCATTTTTTACTTGGTACAGTTGTAAGTTGGTCAGTACAACTGGGATATAGACCCTAATTTGACTCCATCAGAGTAGCATGGTAGGTACTGTGTAATCCTCCTACATACTGGTCAGGAAAGCCATACCCCCCCAATCTAAGCCCTCATATGTTTGTGTATTACAGGTGGTGTTATATATGATTCAAACCCAATTCTCGGACCATATAGAGGGGAAAGAGAAGAATCTACAGGGCCTACTCTTACTTAATTTACAGGTATAGGGTACAGTGATTCCATGAGCATTGTTGTTTGTATACATCAAGAACTGAGACAATCACTATTTTCTCTTTTCTTGTCATTACAGTTCTCCCTCCCTGCTGTTCCCATCCTTTCCTTCCTGTTTATTATTTTGTTCTTCTGCCCTCACTTGATCCATCCTGGGCCCAGGCTATAATAGCTTTCTGGGTTCGGATAGATCAGGAGGTGGCCTTGTTACATCAGCCGGCTGATCCCGAGGACTTGGAGGATAACAGAGGCCTAGGCCTAATTTTCTCTTTTGTACCTATAACTATGATATTTTTTATTTACCGAGGCTCCCATTCCGACGACGGGGAATGATACAAAGCATGGGAATCTATGAAAGTTCCAATACTGTGGCAAGCACAGAAATGTCAGTATTTACCTGGTAGCTAGCTAAATAGCACAAATGTTGACAGCGGCCTTGCAAATAACTCAAAAAGAAACTTCATTATTCACATGGTGAATGGCTAAATAGAAGACAGTGTGCAAAACGAGGCCCGTAGCTATGCAAATATCAGAGGATCTTCAATATTTACCTTATCCAGATTTCAACAGGTACTTACACCAGGTAGAACTAAAAAAAGGTTGTGAATCCATTTCCTTATGAAAGTTAGGGTTTTGAAATATTATTATTTCATTTGCAAACAGTAGTTGTTCCACCATACTTTATGCGAATGCAATAGTATTTTGCAAAGCGACCTATGTACTGTTCGGTCGGTTCACAAAATACTAAATTGCAGAACAACCTGCCTAATAAATTTTTATTAGGCAACTGCCAACTTGTAACCCTCTGAGATTGGCTGTAGTCACAAGGGTCTTGGTATACAAGGGATAGCACACCACCCTCCCTATGACTGCATTACAATATGGAAAGCATTTTTTTTTCAATGCTTATAACACCTTTTCAGTTTTGGAAAACGACTTACCCCGAAGTTGCCAACATGATATTAGAATTGGAAAGGAGAGGGAGAAAACTCCTTTCCTGAACCCTCCTATTATCTGGGTTAACGCGCCATATGCAATATATCTTATGGATATTGAAAATCACTGAGGAGTTAAGAAACACTAGTGAGGATTGAAAACAAATGCCTATTTGCTTTATGAGTTCAACTTGGAGGCGACTTACAATATCCTTGTAACATGTAGCATAGGGCATTTTATTCCTTATAAAACATGATCATACCATCACCACTCTCACAAAGCACGTAGGAGCAGATTTACAAGCCCCTTACGCCACATTTGCGTCACTGTTGCGTCACTTTTGTGAAGCAGCGGCGGCGCAAAGCCAGTGCCATGCTGAGGGGTATTTACAACGTGACGCAACTAGGGAGATGCGTCACGTTGTAAGGCCCTGCACCACATGTGGGCTTTCCGGCACAGGGGGGTTGGGGGGGGAGTAGTGGGTGTTCCGGCGCAGGAACGCCTCGGAAAAGTGGCTGAGTGACATCTACAAGATTTCACTCAGTCACTTTTACGGCCATGCTGCGTCAAAACCCTGTGCCTACTTGAAGCAGGCGTAAGGATTGACGCTGCATGTTAGGCATAGGGACACCCCAAGCCTTGCTAGAGTTGCCTCGCGACTCCAGCAAAGCGCTGCCTTTCAGCCGGGGGTTGCGACACGCATCTGCCCATCCGTGCGCCACGGTGCACCGCATTGTAAATGTGGCGCATCAGTGGTGGCACACAGGTGGGCAGATGTGTTGCAACTCTTCTGGCGCATCCCTGATTAGCAGAGATGCGCCAGAAGTTGTAAATCTGCCCCTTAATTCCTTGGTGACTTGCTCTTTCATATTAAAGGGATACCATGGTTGCAAACATGAAGAATAAAAGCTTGTCTGTGATAGGGAAATATAAACAGGTTTTCGAACAGGGATTGCAGACTCCTATATAATATATTATTTATATTTAGATATGATCATGACTCTTTGAAATTAGTTCATACTGATGGCCACATGACCACTTAGCATTTGTATAATTAAACAAATAATGAAATGGTATTGACATTTAACACACTTACCGTGTTTCTTAGGCAATCAACCGTTTTCTCCAAAGTTCCTACCTGCAATTGTATAGAAATGATAACGAAATACCCGTTACAAATGGCATACTGAGGCTGTCTCTGCATGCAGTAAAATTGGGAAACCTTACTAGACCATATTTCAAAGTTTCAGAAAGTTGTAAGAATAAATGTAAACGTTTTCCTTCGCCAATCATTCTCAGCCAGAGGCTGGACGATTGAGATTTATGGGTAGGTGCGTTAAAATAAATGGAAGCTATGTATTGATATTGTAATGACAATAATCTACTGACAGTTTATAGGTATCAGTTTATTAGTAAATCTCCGACTGCCTTCGTATACATCGCACTCCTAATCTTATCACTGTTCACAGCCTTCCCTGAACTCTATTCATAGATCCTGTACCTAGGAGCTGCCACTAGGAGCTGATTTCGTTATCGTGGGATGGAGTAATTACCATCATCATTATGGAGAGCTTTACTCTTACCATGGCGAGGGTACTCCATCCACCGTATTTACAGATGTCTGCCACCCTGCGGACAACTCTTCATTTTTAAGAACCGCTATCACAGCGGTTCCCAGATATCAATTGTAGCTTTGATAGATTCGTAAGATTTTGACACATCCCCTGGTTTACAAGTTCTTGTAAATCTGGGTATGCCTTAAAATCCATGGGAGTTGCATGGGAATACCTACTCAACGCCCATGGAACTCCTTCCAATGGTAGAGTAATGCAAGGCACCTATTTGAGCTGCGTTGTGTTACTCCGGGTATTTTAGAGACACTCAGAGCCATGCAAGTAGGCTTTCCATGGCTTTAAAGATATGCCTTATGGTTTACGTTGCTCTTGCACCATTTTGCATGGTGCAAGAGCAATGCAAAAGGCCTCATAAATAGGCCCCTACATTTCATGCAACGCAGAACAGCAATTTGCCTTGCTATGTTGGGTTCCATGAATGTCTAGTAAATCCCGGCCAGGATTTATGTTTTTCTTCTTGGATCAACAAAATAAAACAAACTTAACACTGCTTTTTTGGTAATACGAGGAAAATGTAGGACTCTTGACACTGGTGAGACATTTCAGCGAAGCTCCTATTCATTACAGCCTGAATGGAACAATGTAATCTTGATAATCAGGGGGCATTCTCATCAATCTTTCCTTATCTGTAAACATGTATTGTACCCATAAGGTACAATGCAGTAACTTATTTTCTTATTCATTAATTTGCTTTGTCATTGGTTTTGAGTAAACATGGACTATTGATGCTGGTTGATGTAGCTCTGTGTGACCTTAGGATCAAAACACAGTGACCTTTGGGAAATGTCACATCTA
Source organism: Lissotriton vulgaris (assembly GCF_964263255.1). Classification (NCBI taxonomy): domain Eukaryota; kingdom Metazoa; phylum Chordata; class Amphibia; order Caudata; family Salamandridae; genus Lissotriton; species Lissotriton vulgaris. Next base: position 592,328,463 of record NC_141697.1, read on the forward strand.
CAACTGCATTATCACATTCATTTATCGATTTGGGTGGAAGGATATGTGGGATAACATCTCCTATGTCATATATCTTAGGGATATTAAAAATCAGTGAGGAGTTAATTTACCCTAGCAAGGATTGACACACAATAACCTTGTAATGCATAGCAGAGGGTATTTTATTCCTTATAATACATGATCACACCATCACCATTCCCACAAAGCACTTAATTAATTGGAATAGCATGGATGCCATCATGAAGAATAAAGATTGTCTGTAATAAGGAAATATAAACAGGTTTTCAAACAGGGATTGCAGATTCCTATTTAATATATTATTTATATTTGGATATGATCATGACTCTTTGAAATGAGATCATACTGATTGCCACATGACCACTCAACGTTTGTATAATTATACAATTAATGAAATGGCATTGACATTTAACACACTAACCGTGTTTCTTAGGAATTCAACAGTTTTCTCCAAAATCCCCTCCTGCAATTTTATAGAAATGATAATGAAATAACCATTACAAATGGCATACTGAGGCGGTCTCTGCATGCAGTAAAATTGTGAAACCTTACAAGCCCATATTTCAAAGTTTCAGAAAGTTGTAAGAATAAATGTAAACGTTTTCCTTCGCCAACCATTCTCAGCCAGAGACTGGACGATTGAGAAGTCTGGGTAGGTGCGTTAAAATAAATGGAAGCTATGTATTGATATTGTAATGACAATAATCTACTACTGACAGTTTATAGGTATCAGTTTATTAGTAAATCTCCTACTGTCTTTGTATATAGCTCACTCCTAATCTTATCACTGTTCACAGCCTTCCCTGAACACTACTCACAGATTCTGTACCTAGGAGCTGCCACTAGTAGCTGATTTCGTTATTGTGGGATGGAGTAATTACCATCATCATAATTGAGAGTTTAAGTCCTACCATGGCGAGGGTACTCCACCCACCGTATGGATAAGTTACTTACCTGTAATCCTAGTTCTCTTCCAGGGGTATCCTCATCAAAGTCATAAGCACTGAATATTACCGCCCATGTGCGGGGACCCCGGAAATAATATAAAAATTATATTTGGAAATCACATATATACAGCTCCACATATATGTATGTACATATATCATTTTTTCTCATACCAATGCAGCTCCCAATAGGAGGCTAAACAATGGATTTACCCATATAAAGATTATTTGCAAACATATAAAAACACCTGAGGGCAAGTAGCACTTCGAACTCTGTTTTTTAATGAGCAGAAACACACTCATCTATATATATAAAAACAAATGTATGTCTGTCTGTCTGTTTGTCCTTTATGCATTACTACACCATTCATCCGATCGCCATGAAACTTTGGGAAGTTGGTGAGTACACTCCCGTGAAGGTTTCTGGCATAAAATCTTTTTAAAGATCGGCCCCCCCAGGGTCCTCATAATCTTTCGAATACTGAATATGCAACAACGACTTTGCAACGGTACAAGACTTTCGGTGAAAAAGATGATGAACAATGTCATAGAAGCTACAATTTTGAATGGGAAATTCAAGGGGGAAGATGTACTGTTGCCACGTATTCCAATTATCCCAACAGATATGCCATTTGAATTCAAATGTATATATATATATATATATATATATATATATATATATATATATATATATATATATATATATATATATATATAAAAACAAATGTATGTCTGTCTGTCTGTTTGTCCTTTATGCATTACTACACCATTCATCCGATCACCATGAAACTTTGGGAAGTTGTTGAGTACACTCCTGCGAAGGTTTCTGGCATAAAAGTTTTTTAAAGATTGGCCCCCAGGGCCCTCATAATCTTTCGAATACTGAATTTGCAACCACAACTTTGCAACGGCACAAGACTTTCGGTGAAAAAGATGATGAACAATGTCATTGAAGCTACAATTTTGAATGGAAAATACAAGGGGGAAGATGTACTGTTGCCACGTATTCCAATGATCCCAACAGATATGCCATTTGAATTCAAACGTTTACAGTTTCTGGTGCGACTCGCTTTTGCAATGACCATCAACAAAGCACAAGGACAATCGCTGCAAGTGTGTGGACTAGATTTGGAGAATCCGTGCTTCTCACATGGACAACTGTATGTGGCCAGCTCACGCGTCGGAAAACCTTCTGATTTATTTGTGTGCGCACCAGACGGAAAAACAAAAAATATCATTACTACACCATTCATCCGATCGACATGAAACTTTGGGAAGTTGTTGAGTACACTTCTGCGAAGGTTTCTGGCATAAAAGCTTTTCAAAGATCGGCCCCCCAGGGCACTCATAATCTTTCGAATACTGAATTTGCAACCACGACTTTGCAACGGTACATGACTTTCGGTGAAAAAGATGATGAACAATGTAATCAAAGCTACAATTTTGAATGGGAAATTCAAGGGGGAAGGTGTACTGTTGCCACGTATTCCAATGATCCCAACAGATATGCCATTTGAATTCAAACGTTTACAGTTTCCGGTGCGACTCGCTTTTGCAATGACCTTCAACAAAGCACAAGGACAATCGCTGCAAGTGTGTGGACTAGATTTGGAGAATCTGTGCTTCTCACATGGTCAACTGTATGTGGCCAGCTCACGCGTCGGAAACCCTTCAGATTTATTCGTGTACACACCAGACGTAAAAACAAAAAATATTGTGTATCCACAAGCACTCGAATAAATAAATAGAATTAAAACAACACTTTGAAATGTTTTCCATATTAAAATGAATAAGTTTCAATAAAAATGACACAATGTAAATTGAATGTTATCATAACGAGTTTACTTGAATTTCCTTTCTTCTGAGATCACAGCAACGCGCGACGGGTAAGCTAATATATAATAAAAAGTGCAAATAAAGTAGACATTGTTAGCCTACGGGCTGCATTGTAAACTACAACCATAGAAAATGAAAGCATTTTCAACAAACTGGTACCGTGACTTTAAGGCAGCCATGACCCCCAGCTTCCAATCATGCCTCAGAGGTCAGTTGTTCTTTGCATAACCCCGAAAAGTCAGGGCTCAACAATATCCATAAACCTTTTGACATCGTCTCATTTACCTAGGGAGGTGGGTGGGTTCCTTATGACTTTGATGAGGATGCCCCTGGAAGAGAACTAGGATTACAGTTAAGTAACTTATCCTTCTCTTCCAGGGGATCCTCATCAATAGTCAAAGGAACTAAATAGAATAGCAAACCCATCAACCACCTACAGGCAAATGAGAAAAACATGACCCAACAAAACTGCAATAGCCGAAATTAGGTGTTAAACAGATTCCGCAAGGAGGTCTGATTCTAGACAGTAGTGTCTGGTAAATGTATGAATGGACCTCCAGGTTGCCGCCTTACAAATCTCAGACATGGGCACATTATGAAGAAAAGCTGTACTAGCCGCTTTTCCTCTGGTGGAATGTGCTTTGGGAAGAAACCCCAGGGTCTTCTGCGCCAATTGGTAAGCAAGTTTGATACATGAAACTATCCATCTGGAAATGGAACGTTTCGAAGCTACATAACCAGATCTGATCGACCCATAGTTGACAAACAGTTGATGAGATTTTCTTATAGATTTGGACCGCTCTAGATAGAATTTTAAAACCCTTTTCAGGTCCAAAGAATGCAAGGCCCTCTCAGCTGGCGTGGAGGTATTGGGAAAGAAGTTGGGGAGAGAGATGGTCTGGTTCACATGGAAATCTGACCACCTTAGGAAGAAAAGAGGGATGTGTCCTCAACACCACCCTTTTTAGATGGAAAACTGTATATGGCTCTTTAGAACAGAGAGCTTGAATCTCACTCACTCTGCGAGCTGACGTGATCGCTACTAAAAAAGCAGCCTTCCCAGAAATATGTTGCAAGGTTGCTTTGTGAATGGGTTCGAAAGGCGGACCCATCAATTTCGATGTTTTGACACGACAAGGGAAACCCAAAAGGAATCACACTAGGGTCCTTGGGCAATAGGCTATTTTACAGAACAGGGGACCCTAGACATTGAGGATCAAAGTAAATAATAGACATATACTGAATAGTATATATGACCTCTGCCCAGCCGGGCAGGTTTCTTTAATTATCCAAATTTTTCTTATGTTACTCAATGTAAATGACAATTGTACAAAAGTGGGCACAGCCTGTGACCCACAAGAAACAAGAACAAAACAAGTGACACAAACAATTATGTAGAAATGCTCAAAGGCGGTCTGTACTCATTCCATGGTAATACAGACTAGTATACAATCACAGCAACCCATTGTTGTTCAGAATTTATGTAGTCAAATCAACATATGGTGCATTTAGGTCGACGACGTTTCGATGCAATTACACAATACTTGCATCATCATCAGGACAAAAAAATATATGTCATGTTTGTCTTGGAAATTGATTACATTCACGAAGCCTCGTAATTTATCAGAGTGGCTCCACAGTAGGCATTCCTCAGAGCGTTAGAAAGATAGTTTCATTTCCGTGAGGAGAATTGGGAGGTTAATCCAGCCGTTAGTCGCGGAGATCTCCGCCAGAACCCCCTCCTTCAGCCATCATGCTGCACCTAATTATCCCTCAGAAGTACTAACCAGGACGGCACTATTTTGCTCAGGTGTCTAGTATCAAAGCTCCTGTCTTTATCTCTAGGGATAATGCTGCCACCAGTGGGGTCTGCCCCACTCAATTTCTGCTCTCTGGCAAAGGCAAGTCTTTCTTTGGCAAGGGCAAGTTCTTCCCTCTCAATCCTCAGATTGACTTCCCTCATCTTAGCTTCATGCTCTCTTCTCTGAGGGGATGTCATTCCTCCCTGAGAAGATGCCTGAGAGACATGGGTACGAACAGATCTGTTAGAGCCTCTGGAGAGAGACCTAACTCGTCCATTCCCAATGTTAAGCCTGCCTGAGAGTGGGCCTGGGGCTCCCCCAGTTCCATTCTCATGCCTGATTAAGTTGGTCCTTGTGAGCCTACTGACTACTACTGGACCTTTGTCTGCCTCGTCCCCTGATAACTCCTCTTCCTCTTCCTCCTCTTCCTGGAGGTTAAGGTCAGGGTCACCAAGGGTTCCCTCTAAGGGAGGCATGTTCCCATCTGGATTAGAGGGGCCTGTGTTAGAAGCCCTTCTAGCATCATAAGTCTCTAAGAGACCTATCAGATATGGGATGGTAGGGTTAGAACCCTGTTTTAGCTTCCTGGAGGTACACACTTGTCTCATCTCCTGGAAGCTAAGAGCTGCATATCTTGACATGACCTGTGGAGGGTCAATGACCACTAGGGGAGTCTCTGAAGACTCTCCGCGATCAGACATGCTTTATAGTGAGGTGTAAGTGATGCACCTACCTACACTATGGGTTTACCTACTGATCCCTTGCTAAGAGTTGTAGTCAGGGTGTGCTAAGCCCTGTTACACTACAACAGCTGGTTCAGTAGAACTCAGAGCATTCTGAGTTAAGTTATATGTACCTGGGTACGTATGTGATCTTTAAAAATGATATTCTTAGGATACGTGGGTGGTAAAACAACAGCAAGCTCAAATCCCAACCGCTGCTCTCCAATGTGAGAAGTTGGCCTGATATATAGTGCTCACTATTCTAGTGATCACTGTGTATCATACCAAACGACCCTTATTGATGATTGGTTGTAAGTCAACCTTATAGACCAGCTATCCTAGTAGCGTGGACAAAAGCAGTCTTTAGGCTAAACTCTAGAGGGCGTGTTAAGCCAGCTGTTTTACCATCACATATACCCCTTGAACACCAAGTGAAAGGACACCACACAAGTTGTTATGAAAATAAAGGATATTTATTTATAACCAGACTACCCTGGCTCTTTATGAATCAGGGAGCTAAGCACAATACAAAACTCTTACGAAAATACTACAAGTTGCACAATTTACACAAATGCCCGAGGGGCACGAAAAACCATATACTCTAAAAGTGGAAGGCGAAATACTAGCAGGTGAGTAACTCGATCCAGAGGCTTTAGGATCGCTAGGACTACACTACCAAACTCTAAGGTTAGGAGCAGGAGGCCTAGGGAGATCGGGTGCAGAGTGTGCACTCTCATGCAGAATGCGGGACCAAGTCTATGGAGGCTAGTATTTTTAAAGTTACTGTTTCCGGACGAATTCGACTAGGTAGACTTAAAACGAAAAAGGATCTGGATACTTAGATAGTGAACCTGTGCTGGAGCACAGAAATGCTCGGGTTACCTAGCCCAGGGGCTGCGGCTGCATAGGGTTCAAAAGACGTCGGGAATCCTCGTTGTAGTCTATGGAGCCTGAAAGGATTTGCTGGCAGGCGACCAGTGAAGATGTTCGGTGTGATCCAAGCCTGGATCGATGATGGAGACGACCTGAAAGCAGAGGGGACTCAGTTCTTAATCTCTAGCCAGTGATTGTGTGGGCACCAGGATGACACCGGATGAAGTCACCTCGACCAGGTGAGTGGGCGACGCTGGACTCTGCAGTCACACGGACCAGGAGGTGTTGTTGGCGACCAGGCTGGAGGTGCGAGCTGTCCCACGAAGGCGGCTGCTGTCGGCGATGCTGTACTCAGGATTGGAACAACAAGCCTTGGCAAAGGCAAGCCCACGCGGTGGAGTCAAGATGGCGTCTGGAGTGGACCAGGAGGGTCCGGGGTGCTCCTCTCTTGGAAGTGAGCAAGGGCCAGTCTGGAGCAACCAGACCGGCGGTGAAATCGTCGTGGTACGTCGTCAGGAGGGCCACTAGCCAACGGGCAAGTGACCGGACAACGTGGCAAGCAGCAAAGAGCAGAAGGGCCCCACGCAGATCTCGTGGATGCTGGGGGGCTGGACTTCGGTGCTGGAGCTGCTTAGGGTCAGGGCTTCTCAAACCCCAGAGCACTCACTCGAGGGTCCCTCGGAGGTCCTGCTGGTTAAGCGTCGTGCAGGTCTTGAAGATGGCCGGTCCCTCAGGTCTCGTCGCACCCACGAACCTCAGCTGGGCTGATGAGGTAGGTAGAGGTCAGAGATGGCAGGGAATCCGGGTCTCGTTGAGCTGGGCAGTCTTGATCCGGAGGATGGACTTGCAGCAGACCGCGATGCTTAGGTGGTGGCTGCGGGTGCAAGGTGGCTACTCCTTAGCCACAAGGGAGAGTCTTCAGAAATGTTCAAGAGTTCCTTTCGTGGAAAGTAGTTCAAGATTCAGAATGATCTAATTTGGGAAGGGGACCTGCTCCTACCTTTAGTCTAAGAAAAGGGGCTGGCCTGTGACTAGGTCCTGCCTATGGGTGGGACCAGGAGGGGGGTGGTTACACCCCTCTCCTTTGTCCGGTCTCTCCCCAGCTCAGGGGCTGGGGTGCCCCTGGAACTGGTTTGAGCCGGCATATGCACAGTGAGCACTGGGGTGCCACTTGCAGTCACCTTCCTCTCAGCCCTGCCTACCTGGGATACACAAAACCCTGTCTGGGATGGTGCTAGCACCGCCCCTGACAGGAAACCCTTTGTCCAAGCTCTCCTCGCTGGAAGGACTCCCAGCAGCAGGAGGTCAGACTTGTGTCTGTGGTGGCAGCATCCATTTTGTGATGCTGAGGCTCGAGTTAACTTTAACCGGGGTTCACAGTTACATACATGTTGTGTCCCTCTAGAAGGGTGGAATGCTAACCCCGTCGCCAGAATTGGCGAGGGGTTAGTATTCCAATTCGTATGACACCTTACTCGACATGTTTTGATAATGCGATACCAAAGTTAGCAAATAACCGCGAGGATTATAATGCACTTAAGAGTATATGGTACGCGTTATCATGGAACAGCTATTAGGACTTGGTTTCGCAAGCTGCAGACGGGCTCAGCTCATGCCAGAGCACCATCTCACATCATTCCAAGCATTCTGCCTTCAGAATTGATAAGGCCTGCCACAGGAGTGACTGATAGGAGTATATGTGTCCATTTTAGGGTTAGATATAGGAATACTATATCTAAAGCAAAGGGTGATTACACCACCTTGCCCCAGCTGTCGTGCAGCCAGTTGTGTCAGATTTGAGTGGCCAGCCATGGGTGGCATAATACATGCTGCAGCCCCTGGTAGGCCCTGGGTTCACCTACGCCCTGGATACCTAAGGTATGCTTGTACAGGGACTGATAAGGTGGCCCAGTACCAATTGGTAAATGCACCTAAGGTACATGCTTGTCAATTTAGAGAGAGAACAGCGAGGCTGTGGGTCTGATTAGCAGGCCCACAGATAGGGAAAGTCGTAAACCAGTGAAGCAAAAATCAAAAATCGGGGGCGACCATAGGATTGCAGACCCCACTCTCCTACAGCGTGCGTCTTCCTCGCCGCTGCCACAATTACAGAGTCCGCTGGAGGGTCAGATTTTACAAAAACCGGGTCAGAAGAGGCCGGTTTGTATTTCTTCTGAATGCGGGCTGGCACCGCTCTGATAGTTGCTGGAGTTAGGAAAACCTCTTTGACAGGATCCATAATCCCCAGGACTAAAGGCAGCAGAGGACGGGAGATAGCTTTCTTGTGTAAAGTCTCAAAAATGACTGTTGTTGTAACCTGAGGGACAGACATTTCAATGTTCAGTTTCAGTGCTCCTCTTTGCAGGACATCTAGATATGTGCCAATATCATCCACTGGGGAGGATCTGGACGAAGGACTGTCCGTCAAAGTAGGGGAGTAGTCTCTCTTGTAAGACCTGGTAGAAGAGGTAGATGAAGTAGATGGAGTCCGTCGACGTCTACGGTGAGCACTGTGCCTCCTCTCCCGCGATCTTTTTGAACGCTCCTACCCTCTAGTTGAGCGAGATCTGATCCGATCTTCTGAACGCGGTCTTCTTGTGGGAGATCGGGGCCTTCTGGGAGATCTGGATGGTGTTCTCGCAGGTGATTTGCGCTTGGGAGGACTACGCTTGTCCATCTCCTCTACCAGGTTCTGAAAAGGAGACCTGTGCTGTGGGCTGGCATATTCCTGCATCTGTTTGGTAGCCCCAGAGTCTCTCCAATGGTCCAAAGACCTGTACCATCTTGGCGACAGTCTGACTTGCTCAGCCGAAGGATCTGGCCGGCGCTCAGGAGATTTGCGCACAGGACTTCTGGACTTCGAAGATGCAGTCGAGGAGCCAGAGGTCCGTGATGTGGAATGACAGGAAGCTGACTCCGTTACCATAACCACATCTGAAAACCTCGACGGCGAGCGTTCTTCCCTTGCCGTCGAACGCCTTCGGGGAGTTGGCGGGTCAAACAATCTCGACTTTGACTGTCTATGTGAGGATCTATGGTCTCTCGACGTCGAGCGGCGATGACCAGCCGTCACCGGAGTTCTCTGCCTCGACGTCGAACGGCGATGACCGGCCATCGACGGAGCCCTCTCTCTCGACGTCGAACGGCGATGACCAGCAGTCGACGGAGCCCTCTGTCTCGACGTCGAATGTCTGTGCGACGACGGCGGAGGGGTATTGGACACCATCGACGCCGAGCGTCGACGAAACGCCGACGGAGACTGCTTCCTCGACGCTGATCGACTTTTTCCTGTCGACGGCGGAGGGGTCTTGGTCCTCGACGCCGAACGTCGTTTCTTAGACGACGGCGGAGGGGTCACACTTCTCGACGCCGGTCGTCGCCTGGATGACGACGGCGGAGGAGTGACCTTCCTCGACGCCGGTCGGCGCCTGGTTGACAACGGCGGAGGGGTCTTGGATCTCGACGCCGACCGTCGCCCGGTAGACGGCGGCGGAGTCACCTTCCTCGACGCCGATCGTCGCCCGGTTGATGTCGGCAGAGGGGATTTCGACGACGGAACTGGATCCTTCGACGTCGTCGACGTACCTGGTCTTCTCTTCGACGCGAGCCCGCCGTCGACGGTAGTTTAGAAGAGAGATGATCCACCGGTGGTTCTTTTCTCAGCGCCGAGCCCGACGCTGAAGTTGAAGGGTGTGAAGACTTCTTTTTAGGTTTTGACTAGCGATGCATGCGTACGAAGTACGCATGCGCTAGGAAAAATCTTATGATCTGTGTGTGGAATCGGGTCTACGTCCCCGCCTCCAATTGGCTAGCTCCATAAATGGAGGCTAACCATTGGGAGATGGCTCTGTCCGTCAATTCCGGACCAGATTCGGGGGCGTTCCCGAGAATTTTTGGCTTTTGGCTACGTCAGCCGAAAGCCTGTCCTTGGGAACGCCCCCGAATCTGGTCCGGCATTGAAGGCACCGGCTCCCGTTCCCGCCCCCCTACCGCTGCCTCTGTAGTTCGCCCCTAGCGCTTTGGGGCGCTTCATTGTCCTCGTAGCGCTTGGGAGCGCTTTTTGATGCCAATCCACGAGAGCCCACCTCGCTTTATTATTTACGTTGATCGAGAGCCCACCTCGATTTCATCCCCGCGATCGCCGCCCGCCTGCCTGTCTGAATCGGGCCGCCGCGCTGCCCGCGGCGACCCGGAAGTGCTCGGCCGGCCGGCCAATTGCAGCGCGGCCGGCCGGAAGTCCCGCCCCTTAGCTCGGGGGAAGCATGGCGGCCGTTACGGGGCTCCTCTGACCTGAGGGAGCCCCGGAGAAGGAGGAGGAGGCGCGCCTGGAGGAGCGGTAGCGGAGGGGGCGCGAGGCACATTGTCGGTGCCTGCCCCCACCGCCAGCGGATAAGAGCCGCCGCCCGGAGGAGCCGCCCCTGAGGCCCGGTGAGTCTGGGCTGGGGCCGCGTGTATCCCCGGCCCCGTTCCCGTTCCCGCCCCCCTACCGCTGCCTCGCTCTCCGTGTCTCCCCGGCCCCGTTCCCGCCCCCCTACCGCTGCCTCGGCTCCCAGTTCCCACCCCCCTACCGCTGCCTCGCTCTCCACACTACTGCTAACGGTACTATTACACCAGGGCTAATAAAAATTAATAGCATTACAATTGTTACAATTGAGATTACATACTAGTGACACATTACAAGCTGTGAGAAGGTGGCCTGATATGCAGTGGTCACTATTCTAGTGAACACTATGTATCAGTCCAGCAACCCTTATTGATGATTGGTTGTAAGTCAACCTTATAGACCAGCTATCCTAGTAGCGTGGATACGAGCAGTCTAAGGCTAAAGACTCGAGAGGGCGTGTTAATCCAGCTGTTATACCACATATACCCCTTGAACACCAAGTGAAAGGACACCACACAAGTGTTATGAAAATAAACAGTTATTTATTAAAGATCACAACAGCCCTGTACTCTTTATGAGGACAGGGTACTAAGCACAAACCAAAACTCTTACAAAAATACTTAAGTTAGCACAGTATATTCAAATGCCCGAGGGGCACGGAAAACCATATACTTGAAAAGTGGAATGCGAAATTACTAGCAGGTAAGTACAGTACTAATAGGCTTTGGAATCGCTAGGACTTGACTATAGAATCGTTAGATTACTTCTAGGAGACCCAGGGGACTCGGGTGCAGTGTGTGCACTCTCACGCGAGATGCGGGACAAAGTCTATGGTAGCTAGAATTTGCAAAGTTAGTGTTCTCGGGCGAACCCGACCTGGTAGGGAGAAAACGAAAGTAGATTCTGACCCTTGGATAGTGCGGCTATGCTGGGGCACCGAAATGCCGAAGTTACCTAGCCCAGAGGCTGCAGCTGCATAGGACTCAAAAGACGTCGGGAATCCTCGTTGACGGACCAGGAGCCTGGAAGAAAGAAGTTGCTGGCAGGCGACCAGTGAAGAAAGTTCGGTGGATCCAAGCCTGGATCGATGGAAGATGACACCTGAAAGCAGAGGGGACCAAGTTCGAGACTACTAGCCAGTAGTCAGTGGGCACCAGGAGGGCACCGGATGGTAGCCACCTCGACAAGGTGAGTGGGTGACGCGGTGCTCGAAGATCTCACGGACCAGGAGGCGTTGTCGGCGACCAGGAAGGAGGATCGAGCTGTCCCACGAAGATAGAAGCTGTCGGCGTCGCTGGACCCAGGATTGGGCAACCAAGCCTTGGCAAATTCAAGCCCACGCGGTGGACCTAAAATGGCGTCTGGAGTGGACCAGGAGGGTCCGGGGTGCCTCTCTTCAAGAAGGAAGCAAGGGCCAGTCTGGAGCAACCAGACCAGCAGCAGTGATGTCGTCGGGCGTCGTTCAGAAGGCCACAAGCCAGCCGGCTAGTAGCCAAACAACGCGGTGCACAGCAAACAGCAGAAGGGCCCCACGCAGATCGTGGAGATGCAGGGGGGCTGATCTTGGGTGCTGGAGCTGCGCAGGGTCGGGGCTTCTCGGACCCCAAAGCACTCACCCGTGGAGGACACGGTGGGCTTGCAGTAAAGATGTCGTGCAGTCTTGGCGATCGTCGGTCCCTCGAGGTCTCGTCGCACTCACGGTTCTCAGCTTGGCTGTAGAGGTGAGTAGAGGTCAGAGGTGCCAGGGAAGCCGGGTCTCGTCGAGCTGGGTCGTCGGATTCGTGATGAAGGACTTGCAGCAGACCGCAGTGTTCTTTAGGATGGTGCCTGCGGATGCAGGGTGACTACTCCTTAGCCACAAGGGAGAATCTTGATGAAGAAATCGTGAAGTCCTTTCGCAGAAAGTCGTGTCTTGATTCCAAAGATGATCTAATTTTAACAGGGGGCCCGCTCCCATCTTTATACTAAAAAAGGGGGCTGACCCGGTGACTAGGTCCTGCCTATGGGTGGGACTAGGAGGGGGGTGGTTACACCCCTCTGCCATGCCGGACTTCCCCAGGCCAGGGGCTGGGGTGCCCCTGGAACTGGTTCAGACCGGCCTATGCGTAGTGAGCACCGGGGTGCCACTCAGCAGTCACCTTCCTGAAAAGCCCTGCCTACCCAGGATACACAAAACCATGTCTGGGACGGTGCTAGCACTGCCCCTGACAGGAAACCCTTTGTCCAGGCTCCCCTCGCTGGAAGGACTCCCAGCTGCAGGGGGTCAGACTCGTGTCTGTGGTGGCAGCATCCATTTTGTGGAGCTGAGGCTTCAGTTAACTTTAACCGGGGTTCACAGTTACATACATGTCGTGTCCCTCTAGAAGGGTGGAATGCTAACCCCGTCGCCAGAATTTGCCGAGGGGTTAGTATTCCAATTCGTATGACACCTTACTCGACATGTTTTGATAAAGCAATACCAAAGTTAGCATTTAACCGCGAGGATTATAATGCACTTAAGAGTATATGGTATGCGATATCATGGAACAGCTATTAGGACTTGGTTCCGCAAGCCGCAGACAGGCTCAGCTCATGCCAGAGCACCATCTCACACGATTCCAAGCACTCTGCCTTCAGGATTGTCAAGGCCTGCCATAGGAGAGACTGATAGGAATCTGTGTGTCCATTTTAGGGTTAGGTATAGGTATACTACACCTACAGCAAAGGGTGATTACACGACTTTGCCCCAGCTGTCATGCAGCCAGTTGTGTCAAATTTAGGAGGCCAGTCAGGGGTGGCATAATACATGCTGCAGCCCCTGGCAGCCCTGGGTACACCTATGCCCTGAGTTACAGGGTCTGATAAGGTGGCCCAGTACCAATTGGAAATGTACCTAGGGTACATGGAATCCATTTTACAGAGAGAGCAGTAGGCCTGGGGTCCTGATTGGCAGGGCTCCAGGTCGACTATGTCAAAAACCAGCTAAAACACAGGGCAAAAAGTTGGGGGCAACCATAGTCAGGAGGTACCTTCCTACACAACCCCCCCCAAACGAAAGGAGATAAGGCTATCCTTGTCCAGGTAAGCCTCTATTACCTAAGTGGCCATATAAGGAAGTACCAGCTCTGGCTTGGTTTCCCCCTGTGTCATGGTCCACTAGGCAACCCCTCACCCTAAGGGTATCTGAGGGTCTCCACCATAGGGAATCTCTGTCTCTGGTGTGTCTTGGGAAAGAAGAAGGCTGATGCTGGGATGGAGTGCTGAAGTGAGGCTCCTCTACCTTTGGGCTCAACTTCCTCCAATCACCATTCATCATGTGTGCTTTTCTTTCTTTAGCTGAGATGCACTGAGCTCTCAGGGTCAGCCTCTGGCTACCTAAAGCTGGAGGCTGAGTCCCTCTGTTTGGCTTGCTGGAGGGACAGGTCAGGTCTGGGGTTTTTAGGCCCCATGTTTGGCTGTGCCCAACAGTGTCCAGCTGTGGGAGTTCCCTAACTACTTTTAAGGGGGATTCCTCAGGAGTCTGACTTATTTTCACTTGGCTAGGTTTACCAGCTTCAGTGATCCTAATCTGTTGATTAAGGGGTTCTTTTGGACAGGGGGCCCTTTGGGGTCCACCACTGGCCTCCCTGACCTCCACAGCCCTGGGCTGACTGAGGCAGGGTAGAGAGGGGCAGGTTACCTGCTCCAGACTGGGTCCCACCTGGGAAGGGTCCACTGCCATCAGGGGCTCTGCCAGGCTAGGCCTGACTACCTCTGGGGCAGTTCCTTCAACAGGGGTAGAGTCAGTTCCCTGAGGAGGCTGGCTCTCACCTAGTGTCTGGGAGGGGGAAGACTCTTCTTCCTCCTCAATGCTCTCTGTTTGAGTGGAGTGATCCATTGTTTCAGGCTTCACAACCTCACTATCTGTTTGAGTAGAGGCTGAGACCATTTCAACCTTGTCAACCTTTTCAGGAGGGCACTCAGTTTGTGTTTGGGCTGTGACTGTCACAGCCCTCCTATCCTGCTCTGGAAAGTCTGTCTGAGCCTGGGCAGTGGCTACCACTGCCCTTCCAACCTTTTCAGGGAGGAATGGTGCTTGGACTGGGGCTGTAGCTATTACTGCCCCACTAACCTGTCTGGATAGGCCTATCATTCTGGAGTGAGTTTCTTGCTCCACCTCAGCCCATGCTGAGAGTTCCAGGTCATTCCCCAGTAAGCAATCTACAGGTAGGTTATCTGTCACTGCCACTCTCATGGGCCCTGTGACATTACCCCAACTGAGCTTGACTACTGCCATGGGATGCCTTCTCTTCACTCCATGAATGTCTGTCACCTGATAAATCAAATGTATTTATTATGTTTTGGCTCTCAAAGAGGGCCACATAAAAATATACAATACACAACAACGAGTACACAGAAAATCCAAAAGTTTGAGAAACAAGATTCAATCCACAATAGATATACACCGGCAAATTAATCTAGCAAGGCCGGACAGACAAGATATCTCCAGTTACATATTAATAAATAGCTAAAAATCCTTTAAAAAAGTTAAAAATATAGGAACAGAACATTTCGTTCGGAGGGCAATAAAGTGCATGAAGAAAGTCCTTTAAAGTGACAATGCTAAGGCGGAGACAAATTACTTTTAGCCATCGATTGCGCAAATTACGTAGCATAGGACAAATCAATAGTACATGCATACAGTCCTGGGTGTTCAGATTACATAAATTGCACAAAGCAGAAGTGCCATGCCATTTGGATAACAGTAGATTTAGTGGAATTAAATCATAGCGTAGCAAAAACCAAAATCTACGTATACCATGCGGTAGATTCCATAGGGCATAGGGTTGTGGCTGCTTCAACCTATAGGAAGAAATGAGAGGTTCCACGTTCCTTTTGTCACCAACTGACTTTTTATCAGAAAGGAAACAAAACTCCCACGAAGCCTCCTTAAGGACATGTTTTAACTGTGAGGGAGAGTAGGAGAACAGAACACTTTCATCAAGTTTAAGTAGCGTTACAGCCCTTCTAAAGTTACTTACGAGTTTAGAGAACTCTTTAAAGTTGCCCAGTAGTTCATTTTTGAGGAGAACTCGCAGGGTACCTACTCCCGCTCTAGCCAAACTGGCCACCCATCTTATTAGGGCACATAGACCCTGAACCCAGGTACTCCTGAGTCCAAAGTCAAGCCTACAAGCGGCTAGTGGGCAAGCATTGTTTAGAGTAGAGAGGGATCTTAAGAGTTTCCCCTCAATCTTATGGCAAAAGTCCCAGTTTTTCACCTCTATTAATTCAATACCATACAAGATAGTTGCGGGGATTTTTGCTCTAAAAACTTCTAGAAGACTGGAAAAATGCCTTTTCCCCGTTGCCTGGTATAGGGACTTTAAACCATTGCCATGGGCAAGAGCTTTGCGAGAGCAGTGCTCTATATGGAGCTTCTCACTCATATTGGCCGAAAATATTTTTCCCAAGAAAATATAGGAGGTTACGACCTCCAATCTATGCCCCCCAATAGCCCAACCGAAATTTGTAGAGCGGCACTTCTTCTTACCAGCTATACACATCACTTTACTTTTGGTAATATTAATCTTCATGTGATGATCATCAGCAAAAGCATGGAGAGCCTGTAGCCGATTTGCAAGACCGATTGGAGTCAAGTCAAGAATAAGAACATCATCGGCATACATCAGGCAGGATATTGGAGTCCCTCCTACCATCGGGGCAATCCCCTCACTGGCAGACACGGCAGCAGGGAGGTCAACCGTATATAAGGAGAACAAAAGGGGAGCCAATAAGCAGCCTTGTTTAAGGCCATTCCGAGATGGTATTTTGGCCGAAAGCCCCCTTTCGCCCCCCATTAAGACCCTGCACCAGGTCTCAGTATGCAGAGACCGAACCAGTTCCAACAGGGGGGTAGGGACACCAAGCGTCGCCAGTTTTCTCCACAGCGTTCCACGATCTACTTTATCGAACGCTGTGGAGAAATCAATAAAGGCGGCATACACCACTCCTCCTCTCACCTGGACATATTTATCTGTGATCACCTGAAGGGCGGTGAGATTATCTAGCGTACCATGATCCCTACGGAAACCGGTCTGTTCAAACGGCAGAATATTGCCTTCCTCGACCCAATCAGAAAGGGAACTAAGAAGGCATTTCGCAAAGACCTTTCCGATGGAGTCGAGGAGTGCAATCAGGCGGTAATTACTAGGGCTATCCCTTGTACCCTTCTTAAAGATGGGGACCAAAATACTTCCTCTCCAGGAAGCAGGAACAATTTTGGAGAGATGGCACGCCTTAAACAGGGGGTACAAAATTTTACTCCATCTTAAGGGATCTTGTTTGAGGACCGTCATAGGGAGTTCGTCCGGCCCCATGGCCCCAGAGGGCCGCATATTTTTTATAGCCATCTCGATTTCTTTCTCTGAGGGGTGGAATACAAGGTCTTCAGGTGCAGCATATATGGAGTTATCAATACCTGTAGTCCCGTTCCCTGCGTAGAGCTCTAGGATATGAGAGGACCATACCTCTTCTGATATAGGAATGGGGGTGGGACTATGACGCGTACCACACCCCTTCCCAATTATTGCCCAAAAGTCTTTAATATTACCATGTACAGCAGATTCCCTCAGATTAATCCAAACTTCGTCCTCCCTTTCCTTTTTGATTTTTTGCTTGAGTCTGCTTCTCTTTCTTTTTAACCTAGCAATTTCTTTCCCACGTTCCAGGACTCTTTCTAAATACTGTTCGCGAACTAGTTTATTTAATTCCCTATTCAGAGTACGCAATATATTAGGGACCACTTCTCCTTTCCTAGGGGGAACAGTTTTTTTTGCGTACAATAAAATCTTTCGCATGAATTCTTCAAAATAAACTAATTCGCTGCCATTCCACTCATTTATTACCATTAGGGTATCGGCCAAAAGGTCCTGCACCCCATTAATAGCGGCAGAGTTCCAGAAGCACCTTCCAGAAGAGGCATGGAAGGTAGCCTCGTTGCCATTAAGCGACCAAGACACAGTATTCAAAGAATTTAAAGACATTGTTAAAAACAATATACTATGATCGCTGAGTGACGTAGGTATAATCTTAAGGTCCTGAATATGGGGAAACAGACCATAGTCTGCAATAGCATAGTCCAAAATAGACGACCCAAAGGGGGATTTATGAGTATAATTAGCGGGGACGTCAGATGGAAATCTTCCATTTAAAATAATACCATCCCCAGTCGCTAGTTCTTTTAACAAGATCTTCCCTCTTTTGTTTGTCACCAGGTTCTCAGGAAAAAGCGTCTGGGGAATAAAATGTACCTCTTCCTTAACTTTGTTCCTGAAGTGTTTCAGACTAGCGTTAGAAATTTTACAATTCAGATCACCTACAAGCAAGATTACCGGGGAAGATGGGGAGTTTTTTATCTGTTCAATATATCGGAGAACCTGCTGCAGACTAGCATTAAAACACTCCTCAGGGGGTATATACACATTAAAAATTACCATAGGATATTTTTTACCATTATGGAACAAATTTTCTAGGGTTATTGTGTGGAAAAGTCTACTAGGATCAATATAATGGGAGAATCTCCATTGCAGTTTATTTGACAATAAGCAGGCAATCCCCCCCCTGGCATGCCCTTTCTTAGAGGGCGCAGCGGGAACTTCCAGGACATAAAAATCTTTTGATGGCGTTAGCATATCAATGCACCATGTTTCCTGAATGCACAATACATCCGCACCCAGAGAAGATAAAAAGGCAAATTTCTCTGGGCTGCTGTGGAATCCAGCCGCATTCCAGGAAATTATTTTTAATGAGGTGTTAAAGATGATGAAACAATTTGGGGTTATCCTTTGTTTTTGTTGATAATGCACTATGGAGCCAATTCCACCGGTTATTATCATCTATAAGTGAAGAGTTCTCAGTTAGTGGAAGTGGCTTCACGTGCGAAACTGAGCGTTTTCCCCTAGAGACCCAGATTTTTAGGTCTCTAAGGGGGGAGATTACCCCGTTTTGCTCACCACCCCCAAACACCTGGTTACATAAAAGATTTGGCTTGCCTGGGTTGGAGATAGGGAGAATGTCAATACCTAAGCGCTGAAAGTTTTCGGCTTGTTCTAGTATCAAGTTTACTATGATAGGCGAATAAAATTTCACCCGTTTACTCAATACCCTACTTCCACCCAACAGAGACACCAATTCTATGTCTCTAGATTGAATATGGTAGAGACTTTCAATCTCACTAAAACGTTTGAGAAGCCAAGCTCTATTTAACAAAAGGTCAGTATCAAATAAAGGTAAGAAGTCTAACACACGCACATCCACCGGGGCCTTAGTAATATTTAAAGATCGGGCAGGAGGGCAGCGATTTTCAGACTCTAATGCTACAGCAAAGGGGGGGGCCAAAGGGTTAAGAGCCCCAGGTGGATATGAAATTGGCGCTCCTAATGCGCTCCGTGGAGGAGAGCATAGGAGAGAGCCCCCCGTTTGCGGTATAACTTCCTGAGTCATCGGACTACGTTGTTCATTTTCCCCCTTTACAGAGGTTAAAGTAGTTAAGTTCAAATCAATGTCCACCTTTAAGGAAGTAGAAGAGGGCTCCACATCGATTTCATCATTCTCCCTTGACGCTGCAATATTTTGGAAAATAATCCTCCGCTGCTTTTTCTTTCTGTATTTTCGAATTGGTTTCCTCTTGTTCCCTTTATTAATTTTTTGTTTACCATTTTTCCCCTATCTTCTTTTACCTCCGGTTTATCGTCCAGGGGTTCTTTTCCGATCTCAGGCATAAAAATAGGAAATAACTCCTGGACCACTTTAGGGCCAGGCAAAGGTTTATCATCTTCCTCTATCTCCAGAGCTGAGTTTTTAATGCAGTTGGGAGCTGCAGTAAAAGGCATGTCCTTGTGTGATTCCAGAGTAGGAGATTCAACCTTCCTATCAAGTTCCCCTCTGGTGTCTCTGGTTTTCCCCTCAGACAAGTAATGCTCAGACTTGGGGGGAGAAGCATTCCTCATATCAGGCGATTTTTGCAGCAATGTCTTTAAAATTTGAGTGACTGATTCCAAAATACAGTCCGAGCTGCCTACAAATTTCCCCAGAAGAAGTAAGATTGAGGCTAGGAGTTGTTCCAGAGCGATCATGGACTCTGAGATCGGCTTTTCTCGTGCTTCCACAGAGCAACGATTATCCAAGAGATTAAGATCGGGGCTCCTTGAAACATTTAACAAGTCGGATATTTCATGGCCATTTAACGAAGGGGTGCTACTATACAGCAGTAACCCAGAAGGGGTGGCACCCCCTGAAGATTTAAACTGCTCCAAAGTCTCCACTTTAGCTGGGCTTACGTAGCGTCCCCAAAGTTCCAGGTCAATAGATAGTGCAGACAAATCGCCCCCCGGCCTATCGTTCAAAGGGGACTGAGGCATCGGTGGTATATGCACTGGATCACCTACGGCCATCACCTTCCCCTCTGTTGAGTCCCGTAAGGAAGACCCCCCTACCATTGATTGTAGGGCCCCTGGCTGTACCAGAGGCAGTAGGGGGTCTATGGGGGCTGGTGTATGAACATCCAGGGTTTTAGTATCAGAGCTTTCTGGAGTAGCAATTTTAGATTTTTTTACAACAGATAGATCCCAAAGTTCAGATAGTTGGCATTCACCTTTCAACGGTGGGTTATTCACTGATTTGTTTCTTGTGCGGGTAGTAGTTAATTTTCTGCCAGGTTTTTCTCCCACTACCCTTCCTGAGCGTAGAGTTTTAGACATTTTCCGTACTATTTTCCACAGAGATAAACTTAATCCAAATGGACAGACCCCAGAGGAGAATGTACAGTAGTAAAATATTATTATGTAAAAGAATAAAACTTATAAGAACCTGGAGTAACGTCAATCCCTGACCGGCCAAGTTAGTATGAAGAACGGTGTAATAATATCGTTCTCAAACCAACAGAAATAAAAACATGTTCATCGAGGCAAAAACAAAATGTAAATGACCGGGCCCAGCCCAGCCTACCTCAGTCACTGAGGGCCACAGAGGGCCCGCCCTTTGCCCGGACTTCGCTCCGGGCGTCCCGCTCACGTCCCGCGAGACGGGGGTGTCGCCGTATTTCAGCGCCTCCTGGCGCGAAACTGACGCGGCAAATGCTGCTAGGGCCGCTGGGATTTGTAGTTCTTTTGGCCCTGCTCCGCACTCAGCGCTCCGCTCGGTGTTAATCACAGGACAGGTCTGGAGAGCGGGAGGCGGGCGGGCGGGCAAATACGCTGGTTAGAGAGCCCCTGCTGCAGCGTTCTGTGGCAATAGTGGTTCAGGCAAAAGCTTCCTCAAGTGACACCCCCTCGACCGGGGTGTCGCCGTATTTCAGCGCCTCCTGGCGCGAAACTGACGCGGCAAATGCTGCTAGGGCCGCTGGGATTTGTAGTTCTTTTGGCCCTGCTCCGCACTCAGCGCTCCGCTCGGTGTTCATCACAGGACAGGTCTGGAGAGCGGGAGGCGGGCGGGCGGGCAAAAACGCTGGTTAGAGAGCCCCTGCTGCAGCGTTCTGTGGCAATAGCGGTTCAGGCAAAAGCTTCCTCAAGTGTCACCTGATAAGTAAAACCAGGGGTCAGTTGAGCAGAGGGGACCAGATGGTCACTCACCATGGTGAGGCTGGCCCCTGTGTCTCTGAATGCCTCAACTTTCTGACCATTCACTAAAACTTCTTGTCTATACTTGCCCAAAATGTGGGGTCCAGTAGTGAAATTGGCAAACCCCATGCCAGTCTCACAGACAAGAGTGTGGTCAGGGAACCTGGCTAGGCCATAGTCCTCCTGATTGCCCAAAGTAATGCCCACCACATTCTTGGGGGCACTCCCACCACCTGGGGGATTACCACTAGTGGTAACAGGAGGTTTAGGAGTATTACCTGGGGGTATATTTCCCTTATTGCCATTTTTAGGGCAACTGGCATCACTTTTGTAATGGCCCACCTGTTTACAGGTATGACAATAAGGTTTCTTTTGCTCTGAAGGAGTGTTCTGGGACCCACCACCCTTGTTGGAGTTTTGGGGCCCTTGGGAAGTCTTCTCTGTGGATTTATCCCCACCCTTCTCTTGAGGCTTGGTTGATTCCTTTTTCTGGTCACCACCCTGGTTTTTAGGCCTAACCCTGGTTCTGACCCATTTGTCTGCCCTCTTACCCAATTCCTGTGGAGAGGTCAGATCAGAGTCTACCAGGTGCTGGTGTAATAACTGGTTCTGACAATTATTTAAGATTTGCTCCCTCATAATTAGATTATACAATCCTTTAAAATCAGTAACCTTACTACCCAGTAGCCAGCCTTCAAAAGCCTTAGTGGCACAATCAACAAAGTCAGTCCAATCTTGAGACTGAGTTTTCTGGGTGTCTCTGAACAGCATCCTGTATTGTTCAGTGGTTAAACCAAACCCATCAACCAGTGTATTCTTCAAGATTTTGTAATTGTTAGCATCCTCCACCCTTGTGGTGAGGAGCTTATCTCTACCTTTACCATCAAAGGAGAGCCACAAGATAGCTGCCCACTGACTTTGGGGAACACCCTGCACAGTGCAGGCTCTCTCCAAAGCAGTAATCCATTTGTGGATGTCATCCCCTTCTTTAAAGGGGGGCACTATCTTATTCAGGTGCTTTGTATCAAAATTCCTTTCCCTATTGCTAGGTTTATTGCTGCCACCAGTGGGCTGTAGCCCACATAATTCTTGCTCTCTAGCAAGGGCAAGTCTCTCTTTGGCCAGGGCAAGTTCTTCCCTTTGAATCCTCAGTTTGATTGCCCTTTCTTCAGCTTCATACACTCTCCTCTTAGGGGGAAGACATCCCTCTGTGAGAAGAGTTGAGAGAGCCATTGGTTCGAAGGGATCTGTTAGAGCCTCTTGATAGAGACCTAACTCGTCCATTCCCAATGTTAAGCTGACCTGAGAGTGGGCCCAGGAGTCCCCCAGTACCAAGCTCATGTCTGCTTAAGTTGGACCTGGTTAGTCTAATGACTTCTACCTGTCCCTTATCTGCCTCATCCCCTGACAACTGGTCCTCATCCTCATCCTCAGCATCATCTGCTTCCTGGAGGGGATGGTCCTGGCTATCAAAGGGTCCCTGTAAGGAGGGCAAACTTCCTTCTGGATTAGAAGGGTCTGTGTTACCAGCCCTACTGGCATCATAAGCCTCTAAGAGACCAATCAGAAAGGAAGTGGTGGGGTTAGACCCCTGTTTTAGTTTCCTGAGAGTACACACTTGTCTCATCTCATGGAAGCTAAGAGCAGCATATTTAGAGGGGACCTGTGGAGGGTCCACTGACACAAGGGGATACTCAGAGTTTCCTCCTTTGTCTGACATGCTGATTCTAGTGTGGTGTAAGTGATGCACCTACCTACACTATGTGTTTACCTACTGATCCCTTGCTAAGAGTTGCAGCCAAGGTGTGCTAAGCCTTGAGGAGCTACAACAGCTGGTTCAGTAGAACTCAGAGTATTCTAAGCTTGATTATATGTACTAACAGTACTTATGTGATCTTTCAACAAGATATTCTTAGGATACGTGTGGTAAAACAACAGCAAGCTCAAATCCCAACCGCTGCTCACCAATGTGAGAAGGTGGCCTGATATGCAGTGGTCACTATTCTAGTGAAC
This sequence comes from Lissotriton vulgaris, assembly GCF_964263255.1. Taxonomy (NCBI): domain Eukaryota; kingdom Metazoa; phylum Chordata; class Amphibia; order Caudata; family Salamandridae; genus Lissotriton; species Lissotriton vulgaris. The sequence continues at coordinate 592,351,632 of NC_141697.1, forward strand.
ACTATGTATCAGTCCAGCAACCCTTATTGATGATTGGTTGTAAGTCAACCTTATAGACCAGCTATCCTAGTAGCGTGGATACGAGCAGTCTAAGGCTAAAGACTCGAGAGGGCGTGTTAAGCCAGCTGTTATACCACATATACCCCTTGAACACCAAGTGAAAGGACACCACACAAGTGTTATGAAAATAAACAGTTATTTATTAAAGATCACAACAGCCCTGTACTCTTTATGAGGACAGGGTACTAAGCACAAACCAAAACTCTTACAAAAATACTTAAGTTAGCACAGTATATACAAATGCCCGAGGGGCACGGAAAACCATATACTTGAAAAGTGGAATGCGAAATTACTAGCAGGTAAGTACAGTACTAATAGGCTTTGGAATCGCTAGGACTTGACTATAGAATCGTTAGATTACTTCTAGGAGACCCAGGGGACTCGGGTGCAGTGTGTGCACTCTCACGCGAGATGCGGGACAAAGTCTATGGTAGCTAGAATTTGCAAAGTTAGTGTTCTCGGGCGAACCCGACCTGGTAGGGAGAAAACGAAAGTAGATTCTGACCCTTGGATAGTGCGGCTATGCTGGGGCACCGAAATGCCGAAGTTACCTAGCCCAGGGGCTGCAGCTGCATAGGACTCAAAAGACGTCGGGAATCCTCGTTGACGGACCAGGAGCCTGGAAGAAAGAAGTTGCTGGCAGGCGACCAGTGAAGAAAGTTCGGTGGATCCAAGCCTGGATCGATGGAAGATGACACCTGAAAGCAGAGGGGACCAAGTTCGAGACTACTAGCCAGTAGTCAGTGGGCACCAGGAGGGCACCGGATGGTAGCCACCTCGACAAGGTGAGTGGGTGACGCGGTGCTCGAAGATCTCACGGACCAGGAGGCGTTGTCGGCGACCAGGAAGGAGGATCGAGCTGTCCCACGAAGATAGAAGCTGTCGGCGTCGCAGGACCCAGGATTGGGCAACCAAGCCTTGGCAAATTCAAGCCCACGCGGTGGACCTAAAATGGCGTCTGGAGTGGACCAGGAGGGTCCGGGGTGCCTCTCTTCAAGAAGGAAGCAAGGGCCAGTCTGGAGCAACCAGACCAGCAGCAGTGATGTCGTCGGGCGTCGTTCAGAAGGCCACAAGCCAGCCGGCTAGTAGCCAAACAACGCGGTGCACAGCAAACAGCAGAAGGGCCCCACGCAGATCGTGGAGATGCAGGGGGGCTGATCTTGGGTGCTGGAGCTGCGCAGGGTCGGGGCTTCTCGGACCCCAAAGCACTCACCCGTGGAGGACACGGTGGGCTTGCAGTAAAGATGTCGTGCAGTCTTGGCGATCGTCGGTCCCTCGAAGTCTCGTCGCACTCACGGTTCTCAGCTTGGCTGTAGAGGTGAGTAGAGGTCAGAGGTGCCAGGGAAGCCGGGTCTCGTCGAGCTGGGTCGTCGGATTCGTGATGAAGGACTTGCAGCAGACCGCAGTGTTCTTTAGGATGGTGCCTGCGGATGCAGGGTGACTACTCCTTAGCCACAAGGGAGAATCTTGATGAAGAAATCGTGAAGTCCTTTCGCAGAAAGTCGTGTCTTGATTCCAAAGATGATCTAATTTTAACAGGGGGCCCGCTCCCATCTTTATACTAAAAAAGGGGGCTGACCCGGTGACTAGGTCCTGCCTATGGGTGGGACTAGGAGGGGGGTGGTTACACCCCTCTGCCATGCCGGACTTCCCCAGGCCAGGGGCTGGTGTGCCCCTGGAACTGGTTCAGACCGGCCTATGCGTAGTGAGCACCGGGGTGCCACTCAGCAGTCACCTTCCTGAAAAGCCCTGCCTACCCAGGATACACAAAACCATGTCTGGGACGGTGCTAGCACTGCCCCTGACAGGAAACCCTTTGTCCAGGCTCCCCTCGCTGGAAGGACTCCCAGCTGCAGGGGGTCAGACTCGTGTCTGTGGTGGCAGCATCCATTTTGTGGAGCTGAGGCTTCAGTTAACTTTAACCGGGGTTCACAGTTACATACATGTCGTGTCCCTCTAGAAGGGTGGAATGCTAACCCCGTCGCCAGAATTGGCGAGGGGTTAGTATTCCAATTCGTATGACACCTTACTCGACATGTTTTGATAAAGCAATACCAAAGTTAGCATTTAACCGCGAGGATTATAATGCACTTAAGAGTATATGGTATGCGATATCATGGAACAGCTATTAGGACTTGGTTCCGCAAGCCGCAGACAGGCTCAGCTCATGCCAGAGCACCATCTCACACGATTCCAAGCACTCTGCCTTCAGGATTGTCAAGGCCTGCCATAGGAGTAACTGATAGGAATCTGTGTGTCCATTTTAGGGTTAGGTATAGGTATACTACACCTACAGCAAAGGGTGATTACACGACTTTGCCCCAGCTGTCATGCAGCCAGTTGTGTCAAATTTAGGAGGCCAGTCAGGGGTGGCATAATACATGCTGCAGCCCCTGGCAGCCCTGGGTACACCTATGCCCTGAGTTACAGGGTCTGATAAGGTGGCCCAGTACCAATTGGAAATGTACCTAGGGTACATGCAATCCATTTTACAGAGAGAGCAGTAGGCCTGGGGTCCTGATTGGCAGGGCCCCAGGTCGACTATGTCAAAAACCAGCTAAAACACAGGGCAAAAAGTTGGGGGCAACCATAGTCAGGAGGTACCTTCCTACACAAGCTACAGAAATAAAAGTAAGATTCAAAAACGTTACTTTTAATCACTCCTGTCTTTACATCATCTCATGTGCACCCGGAGCTACACCCCAGGCAGCTAGAAATCTATCACTTCAGAATCTAATTGTGTTCCCTTTAAAATACCTCGATGCCTGCGGGGGATGAAGGTGTCACATCTTTGGGACGAACCCAGGAAACGTGTGTTCTGTTATTGGGGTTTGTAAAGCACAAGTAACACAGGAGGCGTCTTGGCGCTAGCTAAGAATGCAGTGAATGGTATAAGGGGAGGAAACTGGGAGGCCAAGGAGAGATAAAAAGCCATTCCGGAAGTCCAGTAGGTTGGGTCCATTTTTGATATGCAAAATGTGCTTTTTAAATTATTATTGCTGTTGTTGTTTTTATTGTTATTGACCTCAGACACGTGGCCCCTTTCTGCTCGGCTCCTGCCTCAGGTAGAAGTCACCATGTCCCCTGCGCCTCTGTCCCGTGCATCCCCTTGCGCCTCCTCCTTCCCTCTTGTCCTGCTCCTCTGCCTCCTTTCCCTCAGCACCTGTCCCGTGCCCCTGTTTCGAGGGTGTCAGTCCCTCGTGCCCTTGCCCAGGTGCCCCCTGCCTCAGTGCCACGTGTCTCTGTTCCCTTTGCCTCCATTGACAGTTCTCCGGTCCCCGACCCGGTGATTCAGCCCTGGTGCTCCTGTCCCTCCCCCTTGCCTGTCTCGTATGCCCATGTCCCGTGTGACTCTCCCGTGTGCCCCTGTCCCATGTGCCACCCCTGACCTGTGCTCCTCTGTTCCGTTTGCCTGTCCCATGTGCCAATGTCCCTTGAGACTCTGTCTGTGTGCCTGCCTCATGTGCCCCAGCCCCGTTTACCTGTCCCGTGTTCCTCTGTTCAGTTTCCCTGTCCCTTGAGCCTGTCTGTGTGCCTGTCCCATGTGCCCCTGTCCCGTGATCCTCTGCCTGTGTGCCTGTCCCATGTGCCCCTGTCCCGTGAGCCTCTGTCTGTGTGCCTGTCCCATGTGCCTTTGTCCCGTTTGTCTCTCCCGTGTGCCCATGTCCCGTGAGACTCTGCCTGTGTTCCTCGTGTGCCCCTCCCCACGTGCGCCGGTTCTCCCACCTCCACCGTGCCTGCAGGGTGCCAGGCTGCCTACCTGGGGTTGCTGCCGGCCGGTCCCGGTGCGCTCCGGCGGGGGCTGCTCCGATGGCCGTGTGTATCCGATGGCCGTGTGTGCTGAGTCCAGACTCCACGCCCCTGACCCCGCAGCTTGAGGTTCTTATCCCCTTTCGTTCCTGTCCCTGCTCTGTTTCCCTTTTCTCATGTGCTTTATCACTGAACCATTTCTGCTTTAACTCTGAACTTTCTATTCGGCCGCCTCTCCCAGACCCCTGTCTTTACTGCCCTCTGTCCATTCTCTCGGCCTAACAGTGTTTGTCCGGGGAGTCACTCTCTGCCCGCTGTCCCTCTCGCTCTCTGTCTCTCTGTATTCTTGTATTCTTGTCACCTGCTCTCTGCTCTGTGTCTCTCTCGATCTCTGCTCCCAGCCCTCATCTACTTCCTTCTCCCTTTGTTTTTGTTGACTCTCACTTTCCTTCTATCTCTGATTTGTCTCTTCCCCTGGCCTCCCCTGTCTCAGCTCTCAGCGCTCATCTGTCCCTGCTGTCCGTCTCTCCTCTCTCTCTCTCTCTCTCTGCTTTCAGCCTCCCTCTCCCCTGGCCCTGCTCTCCTCTCTGTTCTGCCCGGCACTTGCCTTTATAATCTCGCTGTAATTGCTTTTAATCGGATTATTGGCGGTTCTCTCCTCTCTGCTCCTGGATAGGTCTCCAGGCCCCACTCAGGCTCCGCCTGACGAGAAACGTCATTTCTCATCAAAACGCCCGTGTGTTTTACCCTCTCTCGGTTTCCCTCCGGCGTGTTCTGCCCCCCACCTGCTCCCAGATACTGGCCCAGTGGCACGGGCCCTGGTGCCAACCAGGAAAAGTGCCTCTGGTGACCCGGTTGGGAATTAAAATCTGAATGCAGTGGGCCTCTGGGAGCACTGGTGCCGCTGCACCTGCTGCACAGTGATAGCCACGCCGATGCTAGTTCTCATGCACTGGGATGCCCCCTGATCCCTAGGCCGCACGGCTCCCTGCTCCCTGCTCCCGCAGGCCCAGTCTCATGCAGGCCTCTCTCCTACAGACCTGAAATTCCTTCATGGCCTGTGCGGTTCTGTACCCACCCTGGCATGGATGCCTCTTCCTCGTGCAAGCCCGCGCCATCTTATGCAGATCGCCACTCTACCCTGCTTCTCCCGAAGGTTCACTGCCCTCTCACCCTGCATCTCTTGCAGGGCTCTTGTATCTTCCCTGCTTCTCCCTGAAGGGTTACTGCCCTCTCGCCCTGCATCTCTTGCATCTTCCCTGCTTCCCCTGAAGGGTTACTGCCCTCTCGCCCTGCATCTCTACCATCTTCCCTGCTTCGCCCGAAGGTTTACTGCCCTCTTGCCCAGCATCTCTTGCAAGGCTCCTGCATGGCTCTGTGAGGGTGTGTGGAGGGCTCTGTGTGGCTGTGTGTGTGGGGAGCTTTGTGTGGCTGTGTGTGTGGGGGGCTTTGTGTGGCTGTGTGTGTGGGGGGCTCTGTGTGGCTGTGTGTGTGGGGGGCTCTGTGTGGGTGTGTGTGTGGGGGGGCTCTGTGTGTGTTTGTGTGTGTCATTTGCGAGAGATAAAGCTAGTGGCATTGTAAATGACGATGCCATTTATTTATGTTAAAAAAAAACATAAATAAAAATAATGTCAAGAGCAATGCCAATAGCTCTAACTTTAACAAAGGCAAAACCATTGCATTGTAAATGCTTGTTTAAAGATGTATGAGCTTTCTTGGAGCCCTTCTTCACCGGAGATCTTCCTCTGGATGACCTGTGAGCCAGGCCATAAATGTGAATCCTCTCCCTGTCCTTGAGAGTTCTTCCTGACAGGTGCTCACAATGAGGACAGGTGCCTGGATCATGATCTTCAGGCAGACACAGGATACAGACGTCGTGGTTGTCTGATTTTGCCTTCTTGTTGCCACAAGAAGGACATTTGTCAAAGAGTGAAGGCATTCTCAGAAGAAAATGTTCACTAAACTGACTGAAAAAGGCAGTATCTTACTTGACTAGATGTTAAATGTCAAAGTAAGAGTAAAAGTTGTTAAAAGTGAAGTATTTTTCTGTCAAAAAACAGAAAAATTAGTGGAGCTGTGTAACCAGGGTCCTTCTCTGAAGGAGCCGGAAAGAACAACTGACCTAACTGTCACCCCTGAGGCATGATGGGATACTGGGGGTCATGGGTGCCTTAAAGGCACGGTGTCAGTTTATTGCTATGCAGCTACAGGTTAGCTTTTCAGTCTTTTTAGACTGTGTGTTTGCAATGCAGCCTGGGAGCTTTCTATGCTTCCAGTGAGTTATGAGAATTTCTACTGCTTTCTGAGCATTAAAACAGTTTCTAAACAATCTTTGGTGTTGTTTCTCATGTTTCTAATGCTTATTATACATGTATGGTGAAAATTCTTCACAGCATATTTCAGCTCTGATGTTATTTGGCTGCTATTGCATGTTTTTATATATATATGTATTTATATATATATATGAGTATATATATGTGGGGCACATATAATATAGTGTTTCCGGGGTACCGCGCATGGGCGGGAATATTCTAATGCTTATGACTATTGATGAGGATCCCCTGGAAGAGAATTGTTGGTACATATACATAATATGTCTTGCCTTGCGATTAATAGCTTACTTGTGCTTCTTGATGTTCAATTATCCACCACAAATTGTGGATATATATATTTGCAATATGTGTTTCACTGTACAAAGTCACATCATGATTCACCTTTTCCTTTACGACTGTCCGTTCAAGTCTGCCCCGGCAGGTCCTTGTTCCCGCCCCCTTCCGCGCTACGATTGGCTCCCTCCATACACGTCACAGCCCCCGTGATCAGCTATTTCCTGGTTCTGTATCACTGACGGCCCACCCTTCAGAAAGCCATCCAAACCCGATCGGCTGCCGGATTCACTCTGTACCCGAGCCACAATCCGATCAGGTATGTGCTCCGGTCACAGGCCCCTGTACGTCCTTGACTACGGCCCACTGCTCTCCGTCCTCTGCTAATTCGTCCCTTCCTCCCGCAGGTTCTGCCCCCAACCCCCGGACGCCTCAAATGCCACTACAGGAAACGTACTAAGACAGTGCTCGATTCACCGACCACGTCTTGTGCATTCGGCAAGTTAGTATTGTTACCGGTATACCCTTTGCAACCACCCGAGTACCCCGGCACTCTCTTACAACCCTTTCCTTTTTCCTCCAGATTGACTCGAAGACGCCCCTACCCCTACCGCGCATGATTGCTCCTAATAATTCAGAAAACCTTCAATCCTTCAGGTGTGACCAGCCGTGACCTCCTGTAATTGTGCAATTCCTGCCAACCGTAGTGCTTTGAGCAGGGTTCTTCCAACCCCCCCGCCTCCTTTCCCAGCTTGCGCCCCTACAGCTGGCGTTCGCTACAATCCAGCCCTTGACTGTCTTTCCAGCACCTTCAAGTGCACGCGCCCCCCCAGCCCGCCTCAAGCAAATAACACGTGCCCACCCGTATTACACTGTTGTGCCTCTGGGCATGTCACTCGAGCTGGCCGTCCCAGATCATTTCGCACCATTCAAGCGCTCCCCCCCTCCCCTTTTTTCACTCAATTTGTCACACGATCTGAATACCCCCAGATAACTATGGGGGCACTAGACCAAACATTTACACAAGTACCTTTACGTACCATAGTACCCAGGTAGAGCAGGATACGAGCTCCTACATTTATGTACCTCGGTTCCAATCGCCACTACACATCCTTTACCATCCCAACTGCAACCACCCCGGTTGGTCAGTCCTTCCCGTAGACTACCCACCAGCTGCTTACCTTAGATCTCACTTAGGAATCATGAGCCCTTGAGTTCTTAGACCAACTTTCTCTGTTACACCTTGTGCTTCGCACTGCGCTTGCCTCCCTGACCTCTCCTTTCCCTCCCGCAGGACCTTCTAAACCATACAACCCTGTCCTGAAGACTATCCCAATTGACGAGGATCGAAACGTCGTCGACAACACAGCGCAAAACATGGTGCATACCGTACAATGGCTCATTAAGAATGACTAATTATCCGAATCAGTCAATCTTGTTATAAAACTAGCCTTGAGCCACATGTTCCCACTCACTGTATATAATTTACACTATTGTTCACTCTGCGCCGTTCACGCTGTCCACTTTGTCACTTGCGTCGCCATTTATGTCACCTGCACATCACCTAGCACCAAGTGCAATTGGGTTGTTATTGATTTCTCTCGTACAGTACTGCTATAACTGTATATTTTGCCTCCCTGCTTCTCCCATAAAAAGTATATGATGAATAACAACCAAACCTTAACTTGATTCAAAGTCTCCTAATTGCTGTGCCTGTAATGCTTTCAGCATACATGTTTAACCGTCTCTAGAATAATACCTGTTGGGTCATTGTTTGTTTGTTCTATCCGTCTAGGCAAAAGCAGGAACAATTACCACAATCCAACCCAGATGGGACTCGAACCCGTAATGGTGAGCTGAGCAGGCCAGTACTTTAACCATTAGGCTGTTGAGGCTGTATAGTTTAAGCCATGTTTCCTGATTCTCATGTCTCAGCACAACAAATGATACAATAAAGTTTATCCCCCCCCCCCCCGGGGGGGGGGGGGGGGGGGGATAAATAGAAGTACAGTACATTTACTTGTCTCTGTATACACTCGCATGCAGCAACTATCTGGTGTATTCATGGGATAAACATGCGCGTGCTGCCGAACGAAACCCTCCAATTGCCTTGCACATTCTTCCTTGCCAGTTTTACGACAGTTTAATATCAGAACCAATCCAACTAACATCCTACTAAAAAAAGCCCAAATGACGGTCGAAACGTAAAAATTGCTAAAAGCCTCAAAAATATAACCAATGAAGAGGGAGGCATGGCGTATGACGTACCCCAATGCAACTTTGGAATTAGGAGGAGGTGGGAGTAAGGAAAATTATATTTAAATGTAATCAGCTATATTGCTGAAACTGCACACAGGCAAACAGAAACAGAGCAGGAAACCAAGAAAAAAAGTAACCCCCCACCGAACAGACAAAGAACTGTAGTGTGATGAGACAGTACTTAGTCCCTGCTGCATGGGAGGAACGGAAGAGAAAAAGGAAGGACAAAGAGGCAGGACTGACCACTGGCAAGCAAGGATTTTTGAAGGACACTGAAACAAACAAATCAAAAGCAGGGGATGGCATTAACCCAACATAAGAAATTACAACTGGTCTCGAATACTCGACCTAAAAACTGGCGATGTATCTGCCCAATCTGAATACGGTAGGTGGACACATGGCCAAACCTCCGATGGGTCATACTCATTCAGTTTGTTTGAGGATTTCGTAGGTGGTCGAGATGGAGTGGTCTCCACTGTCTATACACTGAAGGGCCCCTCTAAATTAGGTGGGAGGGCCTTCAGGTTGGTGGAAAGGGTATTCCATTGCAGTTACGATATAGTACCTATTTAAGAGAGGATATAATCTTCCATCCTTATATTCTTCCACCTCCACCCATCTATCAGACAAATTTTGTGCTAGATGAGTACTTTTGGGCCTTTCTCTAGATAGAGAAACCCTCCAGTGTGCCTCTCCATTACACTGCTCTATCCCAACCACTTGCGAGATGGATTATGCGAGTGGAATGTAACTGAGTCTTCATATCCGTAAAAAATATCCACTTTTCCATAAAGCCACTCATCACCGAAGGTGAAATTGTACCTTTTTCACAAGTAAACTGCAGAGCCGGACTGGCCATAGTGGGCATTGGGCGCTTCCCTGGGAGGATGAAAGGGTGGGGACCGATTTTGATGTGGTGAGGGTTTATTTTGTTACTGGGGCCGGTTATGCAGTGGTGCTGCAGCAGTTCTTCTAACTTTAAAGCACCCCGGCTCCAACAAAATTGGCAGGGCTGCTTTGGGTTCTCAGTACAGCGCTGTTTACAGGGTGTAGAAAGAGAAACATAAGGATCCTAGAACGGTCTCTTTTTCAGAACTACCTTACTAAAGGGCACTCACGCGATTCTGCCGTAGGTCCTATGCTGATTGAAAATATGCTTTCTGTGTGGGGTAAAAGTAGAAAGTGCAGTGACTCTACAGCACAAAATCAGATGTTATCAAATGCTCAAGGTATCACCTCTTTCCCTTGCCCAAGCCCAATACACTGCTCACTTCCACTTTTACTGAAAGCTGCTGATAGTAGATGTTGCTCCTGCCGGGGTTATTTAGACTGATATCGGGTAATGTGGTAAGAAACATAGCACATCGTAGTAGTGTTATACATTGGTGTTCAACCTAGAGATGTGTGGAATTTGCGTAACTTACTTTTGCGTAATGACACAAAATTCTAAGTAAATTACCCACGAGGGGCATACTAGCAACTACTTGCGATAATTATCGCAAACTGCGCTTAGCGCGATTTTTTTAACCGTCTCCTATCGCTGGAACTTATCGCGAAGATAGTGCGTTATTACCAACATTTTTCTCCAATGCGATAAAAGATCCACCAATAGCAGCGAAATCCACCAAAAACCCAAGTAAAACAGCGATAACAAATGTATCGCTAGCGTAAACCTTGCTAATAGGCAGAGGTGGATTCAGCCTTAGAATCCACCTCCCATTGAGTATAATGGCTAAGTCAGGTTTTTAGAAGCTGTAAAAATTCCTGCGGTAATCCCGGTTAGCGATACTTTTCATATCGCTAACCGGGCCCGGGGCCTCATTGCTAATAGCAGTTAGGTCTGTTAGCGGCTGTTTTCGTGGTCTTTTAGTCCGGTACGCTTACTTTGCATGTCATTAGCGATAAATATCGCTGACATGCAAAGCGGCCTTCAAAGCGGTCACTTTGGCCAGAAAGCTGTCGCTAACAGCTGTTAGCGACAGCTTGCTGATAGGGCGATAAAAATATCACCGATTTAGCGGCAAAAAGTGCTGCTAAAGTGGCAATATGGCCCTTGCCAATATGCCCCAATATGTGTAAAATGTGAAATGCAAATCTGGCAGCGCTATAGTTTAGGGTGAAATGCAACCTCACTTCCACTGCAGGGGCCCTTATTTGCTCTAAAAAATTAACCGAAAACACAAACAAGAGTTGCTACCTTCTTTTTGTTGTATGTCACTCCCTCCAAAGGTTTCGCTTTCGTAGCCTTATTTGCCACTGCCTTCGGCTCCAATGCGATAAAGGAAGGGTAACGGTCGCTGTGAAAACACAAAAATAATATTACAGTCCACAAGAGAAGATACAAGATCAAATTCCTGTCGGAGGATAGTCCTTCTGCAACCGGGGTCCTAATTTTTTTATTTAAATTTCATGTTAGAGCTACAATCATGCACTTTATTAAATAAACATTTTAGTGTCACCATCTGCCCAAAACGCTCACCAGTGATACTGATTTTCCAGTGGCCTGTGCCTCTTTAGTTCTCTGGGAAAAAGGCACCATGTAGTATGGCTTTCCTACAGTTACCCTTACAAAAAATATAATTACTTGTAGTGTTGATACATGAAGGGAAAAACTCCCTTGTAATACTCTGTGATTTGCCAGACTTGGACCCAGCGTTATTTTTTGTTATCTGGTCTGCATCTGTGTGTTGTTCACATCAGACTTCTATTGTGCCCTGTAAATGATGCCCTTCGCTCAGTCTTTTCTTGCCTGGCATAGTGTACAAATAGGAGTCATGCCCAGCCTGTCACCCTCCACTATGGCAACTAAGGCACACACCTCTCTGGACTGTCCAAGGCCAGATCAAGCATAGCACTTTCCTGTAAGCATCAGTCCTTTTCCTATCCAACTTGAGCCCTTCATTTTTGTAATGCCAAACAAGCATTTTTTAGTTTGATACCAGTCTCTGTCAATTCTTTGTCATTTCTTTGCCACAGTTCCATTTATATTAATATGAATCGCATATTGCAGAGTTTCGTGTCTGGTTCATTGATCTTTGTTCTTCCTTGGATCTCGAAGGGCTTATTTACAAGCCCCTTGCACCACCGCTAGGTCACTTTTTGTGACACACCGCTGGTGCAACCTCCTGCCCCATATTTACAAGGACGCGTAATGCCACCCTGCGTGGCTTTTCCTGTCCTTGTAACTATAATATAACTACACCACTGGATTCAAGCTAGCCTGGCTGATGAAGGGTGATGCCCTGAAACCGGTCCCAGGATGCTTTTTTCCGTTCCAGGGAGGGCCTGGCTTGGTAGTTCGGACTGGTGTTCCACAACGAACAGGGTCAAGACTGATTTGCATATGGCTGGGTCCAAACTGGGGTGGTGTGTTGTGCAAAAGAACAATGGATTAAACCCAGATCCTTGTGACTGGGGGTGAATGTTTGCATTGTCCAGCATTCAGTCCATCAATTGTTTCTTTTGCATATGTCGCCTTAAGTGGGAAGGGTATGCCGAGACGTGGGTCCCGTGCTTACTACACCACTGGATTCAAGTTAGCCTGGCTGATAAAGGGTGATGCCCTGAAACCGGTCCCAGGATACTTGTTTCCGTTCCAGGAAGGGCCTGGCTTGGCAGTTTGGGCTGGACTGTTCCCACAAGGAACAGGGTCAAGACTGATTTGCTTATGGCTGGGTCCAAACTGGGATGGTGTGGTGAGCAAAAGAACAATGGATTAAACCCAGATCCTTGTGACTGGGGGTGAATGTTTGCATTGTCCAGCATTCTGTCCATCAATTGTTTCTTTTGCATATGTCGCCCTAAGTGGGAAGGGTTTGCCCAGAATGGGTCCCATGCTCACTACAGCACTGGATTCAAGCTAGCCTGGCTGATGAAGGGTGATGCCCTGAAACCGGTCCCAGGATGCTTGTTTCTATTCCAGGGAAGACCTGTCTTGGCAGTTTGAGCTGGATTGTTCTCACAAGGCACAGGGTCAAGACTGATTTGCATATGGCTGGGTCCAAACTGGGATGGTGTGGTGAGCAAAAGAATGATGGATTAAATCAAGATCCTTGTGACTTGGGGTGAATGTTTGCATTGTCCAGCATTCCGTCCATCAATTGTTTCTTTTGCATATGTTGCCCTAAGTGGGAAGGGTATGTCCAGACGTGGGTCCCGTGCTCACTACACCACTGGATTCAAGCTAGCCTGGCTGATGAAAGGTGATGCCCTGAAACTGGTCCCTGGATGCTTGTTTCTGTTCCAGGGAGGCCTGGCTTGGCAGTTCAGGCTGGACTGTTCCCTCAAGGAACAGGGTCAAGACTTATTTGCATATGGCTGGGTCCAAACTGGGATGGTGTGGTGAGTGTAGGAGAGTAGGGTCTGCAATCCTATGATCACCCAGATTTTTTGCTTTTGTTTCACTGGTTTACGACTTTCTCTGGCTGTGGGCCTGCCAATCAGACCCACAGCCTGGCTGTTCTCTTTCTAAATTACGATATGTACCCTAGGTGCATTTACCAATTGGTACTGGACCACCTTATCAGGCCCTGTAACTCAGGGCATAGGTGTACCCAGGGCCGCCAGGGGCTGCAGCATGTATTATGCCACCCCTGGCTGGCCTCCTAAATTTGACACAACTGGCTGCATGACAGCTGGGGCAAAGTCGTGTAATCACCCTTTGCTTTAGGTATAGTAGCTCTATATCTAACCATACAATGGACACCCGAGTTCCTATCAGTCACTCCTATGGCAGGCCTTGACAATCCTGAAGGCAGAGTGCGTGGGCTCGTGTGAACTGGGTTCTGGCCCGAGCCGAGCCCAGTTGCAGCTTGCGGGCTCAAGACCCAATGGCTGTTCCATGATAACGCGTACCACATCGGTAACTTCGGTGTCGCGTTATCAAGGCATGTCGAGTAAGGTGTCATACGAATCGGGATGCTGCCCCCTCACCAATTCTGGTGACGAGGTTAGCATTCCGCCCTTCTAGAGGGACACGACATGTACGTAACTGTGAACCCCGGTTAAAGTTAACTAAAGCCTCAGCTCCACAAAATGGATGCTGCCACCACAGACACGAGTCTGACCTCCTGCTGCTAGGAGTCCTTCCAGCCAGGAGCGCTTGGACAAAGGGTTTCCTGTCGAGGGCGGTGTTCGCACCGTCCCAGACAGGGTTTGTGTATTCTGGGTAGGTAGGGCTTTTGCGAGAAGGTGACTGCGGAGTGGCACCCCGGTGCTCACTACGCATCTGCCGGTCAGAACCAGTTCCAGGGGCGCCAGCCCTGGCCTGGGGAAAGTCCGGCAGGGGAGAGGGGTGTAACTACCCCCCTTCCTGGTCCCACCCTTAGGGCAGGACCTAGTCATGTACCCACCCCTTTCTTTAGAATAAAGGCCGGAGCGGGGACCCTTCCAAATTAGATCATCTTTGAATCAAGAACTACTTTCTACGAAAGGACACTCAAGACTCTTCTCAAGATTTCTCCCTTGTGACTAAGGAGTAGTCACCCTGCATCAGCGGGCACCATCTAAGAACTCTGCGGTTTGCTGTAAGTCCTTCCTCAAGGAATCCGATGGCCCAGCTCGACGAGAACCGGCTTCCCTGGCACCTCCGACCTCTACCCCCGTCATCAGCTCAGCTGTGATCTGTGGGTGCGACGAGACCTCGAGGGACCGGCCATCATCAGAACCTGCACGCTCTTAACCAGCACGACCATCGAAGTAATTCTCTGGTGAGTGCTCTGGGGTCCGAGAAGCCCCGACCCTGAGCCGCTCCAGCACCGAAGTGCAGTCTCCCAGCATCTCCACGATCTGCGTGGGGCCCTTCTGCTCGCTGCTCAGCACGTTGTCTGGTCACTAGCCGCTGGCTTGTGCCCTTCTGCGACGACATCCGACAATCAACACTGCTGGTCTGGTTGCTCCAGACTGGCCCTTGCTTCCATCTTTGCGAGAAGCACCCCGGGCCCTCCTGGTCCACTCAAGACGCCATCTTAGGCCCACCACGTGGCCCTGAGATCTGCCAAGGCTTGTTGCCCCATCCTGGGCCCAGCGACGCCGACAGCATCATCCTTCGTGGGACAGCTCGCACCTCCACCGTGGTCGCCGACAACGCCTCCTGGTCCGTGAGACTGCAGAGCCTAGCGTCGCCCACTCACCTGGTCGAGGTGACGGCCAACCGGTGCCTTCCTGGTACCCTCTGACTACTGGCTAGTAGTACGAACTTGGTCCCCTCTGCTTTCAGGTATCATCACTCATCACTGGTCGCCGGCCAGCAACTCCTTTTCTTCCGGCTCCTGGCTCGTCAGCGAAGACCCCGACGCCTGTAAGACTTGTGCAGCCGCAGCCCTCGTGGCTAGGTAACTCGGCATTTCGGTGCCTGCATAGCCTCTTTACTCTAGGGTCCCGAGTCCCTCGCTTCCGACTTGCCTTATCGGGTCCGCCCGACACCTTAAACTTTCCGTGTCCTCGGACACTTGTTTAATTGTGCACTTGAAGTATTTTCCTAAAGAGATTTGGTTTGTGCTTAGTACCCTGTCCTCATAAAGAGTCCAGGGCTGTTGTGAATCTTAATAAATATCCTGTTTATTTTCATAACACTTGTGTGGTGTCCTTTCACTGGGTGTTCAAGGGGTACATGTGTGGTAAACAGCTGGCTTAACGCGCCCTCTCGAGTCTTTAGCCTTAGACTGCTCGTATCCACGCTACTAGGATAGCTGGTCTATAGGTTGACTTACAACCAAACACCATAAGGGTCGTTGGAACGATACATAGCGGTCGCTAGAATAGCGAACGTTGCATATCGGGCCAACTTCTCACAGTGAGCAAAAGAATGATGGATTAAACCCAGATCCTTGCGACTGGGGGTGAATGTTTGCATTGTTCAGCATTCTGTCCATCAATTGTTTCTTTTGCATATGTCACCCTAAGTGGGAAGGGTTTGCCCAGACGTGGGTCCCATGCTCACTACACCATTAGATTCAAGCTAGCCTGGCTGATGAAAGGTGATGCCCTGAAACAGGTCCCTGGATGCTTGTTTTCGTTCCAGGGAGGGCCTGTCTTGGCAGATCGGGCTGGACTGCTCCCACAAGGAACTGGGCCAAGACTCATTTGTACATAGCTGGGTCCAAACTGGGGTGGGGTGGTGAGCAAAAGAATGATAGATTAAATCCAGATCCTTGTGACTGGGGGTGAATGTTTGCATTGTCCAGCATTCCGTCCATCAATTGTTTCTTTTGCATATGTCGCCCTTAGTGGGAAGGATATGCCCAGACGTGGGTCCCGTGCTCACTACACCATTAGATTCAAGCTAGCCTGGTTGATGAAAGGTGATGCCCTGAAACAGGTCCCTGGATGCTTGTTTTCGTTTAGGGAGGGCCTGGCTTGGCAGTTCAGGCTGGACTGTTCCCTCAAGGGACAGGGTCAATACTGATTTGCATATGGCTGGGTTCAAACTGGGGTGGTGAGTAAAAGAATGATGGATTAAACCCAGATCCTTGTGACTGGGGGTAAATGTTTGCATTGTTCAGCATTACGTCCATCAATTGTTTCTCTTGTAAATATGTCCACATCTCACGCAACACTTAACGTGAAAGTGGCGTTACATGGGTGTTGCCAAGTATCACCCTTGTATTCTGCAGCATTTCCAGATTTACACAAATTTGTAAACCTGGAAATGTGGCAGAATACTACGCCAGGAGGGGCAATTCTATGGCAGGACCGGAGGCTTCTGATTATGCTTTCTCATTTCTTTACTGCACAAACAGCAGCCAATGAAAGTAAAACTACAATGGTAAAAAACAACATTTCCCATGAGGCTTTGAACCACGCCTCCAATACTACAACCAATCACAGTAGTAACAAGCATATAAAGTATAGAGACACTAATCTGGCCTGCTCTTTCTTTGCTGCTCCGCAGCCCAGATAAGTGCTCCATATTTTATACGCTTGTACTGGTCTAAAGTAGGCCTCATGTTGTTAATATCGCCTATAGCGTGCTTAATTGTTTATGACTACTGATTTGGTGTATATCGGCATTGTTTTCATGCATGCACTGCTTGTGCCGCTAGTGCGGTTCTTCGTTTAACGTTACTGTCGATTCACCTTTTATTCCCTTCAGTTACGGACCGGCGCTTCTCGCCCGCTCCGTGCCCCTTAGGTAACTCTTGGAGCGCGTGTTGCGCCCGTAGGCCCCCGCTCTCCCCCTGCACCGCTGCTTTGATCGCGGCCGCCTGACTCGCAGTCCGCGATTGCGAGGGACTTGGCCCCCCCTCGGGGAAGGAGGCGCACGTCGGAGCCCGGCGAGGCCCTGCGTGCGTCCTCGAGGTCTCGCGCGCGTCAGTGTACGCGTGCAGCACTCCATTAGTGCCTGCTTGACGCTCTGCCCCCGGCTGAAGTGGGGAATCACGCAGTTTTTACCAGGAGCCGAAGGGCTGTTTTCTGACACCGATAAGCAGCGCTTTTCATCGCAACCTGCACCGGAGCTCCCCAGCATTAACCCTTTGCTTCCCAGTGAGTGGAGAAGCAGGACAAATTTTTGAAATCCCTTCTCTGGGCTAGAGAAGGGTTATTCCCTCCATTAGTCCTAGAACTGGACTTTATTCACTCAAATTTTAACTGGTATTTCCGGCTCCTGCGCCTGGCACTTCCCCTGCTCGACGCCCTCGCCTGGGCTGGCAATTGTGCTTCCCTCTGGGGACTAGAGTGGAATTTGAAATTCCTTGTGAATATGGCAGATACAGAGTACTGCGATGAGGAGGGTACTGCGTGTGGCTACCAGGGCAATGATAAATACTATGAAGAGGAGTCCATGGAGGATATAATTGACAAGAAACTAGACGCTAAACTCGATAAAGCCCTCTCCTCGGCCTTGCTTCCTTTAGCCAAAAAATTGGAACAGCTGGTCCCTGGTAAGCCCCTCCCTCTTCCTCGACAGGATCTTTCACGTCCCCCCCCCCCTAAGAAGGTGGCTCTTGACCCAACCTGGCCCCACGCCCAGTCCTACGATAAGATTTACAAGTCCAAGGAGTCTTCTACTGGCGACAAGACCTTACCGTCCCGCCCCCCCATCCCCTCCCGCAAAAGATACCACTACTGACACTGATACTGATACAGACTCCTCAGATGCTGCCCCTCGCAAGCGTACCAAGAAACGCAAACATTCTCCCCTTCTGTCAACCCCTCGCCCTTCTCTTTTGACCAATCGGACATTGTGCACCCCAGGTCCTCTGATTGGCTCCCTCCTCCGGTTGTGGCGGAATACCTGGAAACTCACCTCTGTAAAGGTTTTGATAAAGAGGTGAGAGCTCGCCTTAAGTCCGAGTGCCCCCGTCCTGACCTGGCCCAAAAGGTGGCCGTCACCCCCGACATTGACCCCTCTATGACTACTTTCCTCAAGAATTATAAAAAAGACCCTAAGAAAGGGATTGATCGCGCGCTCAGAGCGTGCCAAGATAAGGTCCTTGACCTTTCAGGGCCGTTGGCCAAGATCCTAGAACTAGCCCTTCAAGCTCAAGAGACGGGTGATGCCATCCATCCGGAAGTCCTAGCGGGCTGGGCACAACGTGTCATCTGCATGCTGGGGAACGGCAATTGCGCTCTAGCCTCTGAAAGGCGGAAGTCGGTCTTGCTCCGGATTGACCCTCAGTTAGTGGAGCTGGCTTCATCAGAACCGGGTCCTTTGGCGGAAGGACAGTTGTTCGGGGACAATTTTGTAAAAGACATTGCCAAATTTGTTAATACCTTTGCGTCCCTTGATAAATCACAGGCCTCTTTGAAGAGGGTGTTGCACCAGGTCTCTAATAGGGCCGGGCGTGGCAGAGGACGCTTGACCGGCCGCTATTCGAATACCAGTCCTCAGAGGCGATACGCCCCTAGACGGGGCAGAGGCTACACACAAGAACCGGACCAGGCCGGTATCTATCCATCAAGATCACACGGCTTCAGAGGCCGATATAATCGAGGTGTCAACAGAGGTTACAAGAACTTCGACAATCAGTCCTCTGGTAAGTCAGGTGTGCCCATTGGTCCCTTTAGGGGGCATATTGCGTCATTTTGTGATGAATTGGACGAGTCTCACGTCGGATGCTTGGGTCCTACAGACCGTCCAGGGTTACCAGATAGAGATGTTTGAATGCCCCCTTCAGCCCTCCCCCCTCAACCTCTCCTTTTTTCCCTTCTAGAACAGAGTTTTATCGACTCAGAGCTGGAGGAATTGTTAGCCAAAAGGGCTATTGCCGTAGGACCTTTCATCCCCGAAGGATTCTGCAGCAACGTCTTCCTGGTACAGAAGAAAGGAGGCGGCCAACGCTTGGTTCTAAATTTGAGAGACTTCAATCCCTATGTCACTTACCACCACTTCAAGATGGAGGGTATTCATCTTTTACGGGACCTTTTGTTGGAAAACGACTGGATGGTCCGATTAGATTTAAAAGACGCCTATCTGACAGTCCCCATCTGCCCCTCTCATCAGAAATTCTTGCAGTTTCAAAGGAAAGGGCAGTGGTACCTGTACAAGGTGCTCCCTTTGGTCTGTCCTCAGCCCCTTGGGTCTTCACCAAGCTTCTCAAACCGGTGATCTCTCGCCTTCGAGAGATGGGGGTGCGTCTCATCGTCTACCTAGACGACATGCTTATTCTAGCCCAAGATCGATCCCTTCTTCTCACCCACTTAGAGTGGACAACGTCCCTGTTGCAGAATCTGGAGTTCGTTATCAATACCAAGAAATCGGTGATGATACCGAACCAGCAGATGGAATTCCTAGGTTTCCTGATAGACTCTGTGTCAGCTCAACTGCTCCTCCCTCTTCACAAGATCAGGTCCATCAAGAGGGAAATAGCATCCACCCTGACCAAGGAGAAGATTTCCTTGCGTGTGCTAGCGAGGATTGTGGGCCTTCTGGCTTCGTCAATTCAAGCCATCTTCCCGGGCCCCTTACATTACAGAGCCCTTCAGAGACTAAAAATCTTTTACTTACAGAGGAAATTTCATTACGATCACCTTATTAGTCTTTCACCAGAGGCCAGAGAGGAGCTTCAATGGTGGCTGGACCACATGTCAGCCTGGAATGGCCGAGCCATCTTCGGCGGAGCCCCGGATGTGGTAGTCGAATTAGACGCCAGTCAATGGGGCTGGGGCGCTCGCTGTGGGGACTTTACCACAGGAGGATGTTGGTCAGCGGACAAACTCTCACTACACATAAACTGTCTAGAGTTGTTGGCAGGGTCATTTGCCATCAGGTCTGTCTCACCACTGAAGAGCAATTGTTGTATTCTCCTTCGAATGGACAATGTCTCAGTGGTGAGATACATCAACCGATTAGGGGGGACGAAGTCCCGAATGCTGGTCCACATTGCGAAGGAATTTTGGCACTTTTGCCTAGATCGCAAGATCTCTGTGGTGGCGGAATACCTTCCGGGGAAATTCAATCAGGTGGCAGATTGGAATTCCCGATTTCTCCGAGACTTCAGCGATTGGAGACTGTACCCATCGCTGTTTGCTCAGATCATGACTATGGGAGGCCCCTGTCAGATGGACTTGTTTGCCTCTCGCCTCAATGCTCATCTTCCCCGGTTTTACAGTTGGAGACCGGATCTGATGGCGGTGGGAACAGATGCGTTCCTTCACCATTGGGAGCAACAGAGGAATTATGCCTTTCCCCCGTTTGCTCTGATCCCGAGAGTGGCGGCGTTGGTACGCCGGCAGAGGGCGACAATAGTGTTGGTGACTCCGTTCTGGTCGACTCAGTCGTGGTTTCCCACACTGTTGGAGTTATCTGTGGATCTTCCCTTTCGGCTCCCAGTCTTCCCGACGCTTCTGCAGGACCCAGTGGGGGCTTGCCACCCCTTAATCCTGCAGAATCAATTGACCTTGATGGTGTGGACGCTCTCCAGAGACATGAATGCCTTGCAGGCCTTTCACAAGAAGCTTCCGGCTTTATGCAACAGGCGTGGGCTCCTTCCACCCGGAAACGATACTCTGCTTCTTGGAAGAAGTGGGTGGGTTGGTGCCTTTCAAAACAGGTGGATCCCGTGGGATCAAATGTGACTGATGTACTGAATTTTCTGTCTGAACGTGCAGCTTCAGGCCTGGCTTACAGGTCGGTTAATAATTTCAGGTCTGCAATTTCTGCTGGTCACGACCACATCGAGGGTAAGCCTGTGGTGATGCATCCCTTGGTTTGTAAGTTACTCAAAGGTGTGCGTGTAGCCAATCCTCCTCGGCTCAGGTATTCCACAAAGTGGGATGTTACAAAAGTGCTTAATCTGTTGGAAACCTGGCCCAATAATGGTGATTTGTCTTTGAAACAGCTCTCTGCCAAGCTCACTATGCTATTGTGTCTCATTTCATGTCGCAGAGTTTCAGATGTTAGAGCATTAGATTTGGCTGGTAGAATGTTTTCTCCGCAGGGTGTTTCCTTTGTTATTACACTAAGACCATGTCACGCTCAGTGGAATATCCCTCCTTTCCTCATAACAACAAATTATGTGTGTCGCAGTGTCTCAAATGCTATGAAGAGCGTACTAGTGCATACAGGAGGATCCTTTGGGTCAGTTGCTAATCTCTGTTCAGAAAACCTTCAAACCAGTCGCTGCGGCTACTTTAGCCAGATGGGTTCGATGGATTATGTCAGAGGCTGGCATTGATATCTCTGTTTATGGTACTCATTCAACTAGAGGTGCGATGGCTTCTAAAGCCTATGTATTAGGTTCTCACTTAGAGGACATCCTTAAAGCGGCTGATCGGTCTTCTGATTCGATGTTTAAAGTGTTTTATTATAAACCTATTCCTCATGTTTCTGATGCTGTGATTGATGAGATTTGAACCAGCATAATCAGAAGCCTCAGGTCCTGCCATAGAATACAAAATTTTCTAGCTATCGCGACAAGAATTTTAGATTCTATTAAGGACACGGAGGCAAGGATTTTCCCACCGGTTGGGACAGTTATGTAACTGTAAGTTGTTTTGAAATGATGTTGTTTAACAACTTGTACCCACCCTATGAGAAATGTAGTTTGGTGGACGCTTTTTCTCAGACTTCTTTTTCTGTTTCAGGAAATGATTCCAACAAGAGTTGATTGCCTTCTTTGGATTGTGATGCTGATCCTTCCTGGCAGAAGATGATTCCTTTGTGGTTATGGATTGTTCTCCGTTGAGAATTCTTACGGAACTGTTTTTTTCTCTCCGTTGAGAGTTCAAGACTTGCTTTTATACGACAGACTGTTCGCGCAAAGAAGAGGAGGCCAGATTAGTGTCTCTATACTTTAGATGCTTGTTACTACTGTGATTGGTTGTAGTATTGGAGGCGTGGTTCAAAGCCTCATGGTGAATGTTGTTTTTTACCATTGTAGTTTTACTTTCATTGGCTGCTGTTTGTGCAGTAAAGAAATGAGAAAGCATAATCCCCGCCTCCGTGTCCTTAATAGAATCTAAAATTCTTGTCGCGATAGCTAGAAATTTTTTTATTCTCCTCGATTTTTCCTCTTTCTAGGGTTATTGTATTCTGCAACACACATAGGAAGGAAGAGTAAATCACCTCTTTTTATTGTTTTTGCTATTGTATTTGTGCATGAAGGAACCCCTTCATGCACAGAATCAATCTACCCGCAACACAGGCACCTTTCGCCATGGTGCAAGGGTGGCTGCATGGCGCATGGCAGCCGATTGTGCACCAGTGCAGGGTAATACACAGGGATGCATCATATTGTTGTAAATATGACGTATCCCTGTGTTTTGAAAGTGCTGCAGCATGGCGCAGCCAAAGGGCTTGCGGCGCTGTGCTGCTGCACCTTCTTGTAAATAAGGCCCTGAGAACTTTGGCACTGGCTTCTAGGTACTGACCAACATCTTGTCTTACAGCACGGTATTGTCCTCTGCACCAGGCCTTGGTAGCTTGCATTGCCCATTGTGTACTAGTAAAGGTCTTGTCCAGCATGTCACAGCCTTGTGTGTAGTTTTTGGTACTGCGGTATGTGCACTCCTAAGCATTTCCCATAACTTGGCTCCCTTAGCTCTGCTCTACGTCTTGGGAATGGCTTTAGTGCCCTGCTCCTGATAGCCATACCTGCCAGTGCCATTTCTGTGTATTGCCCAGGTTGTACTGTCATCTGCGTATCTATACTGGCTTTGTCCACGTGACTGTCATCTCATACCAGGTACTTCTGTGTCTTTTACTCCTGCTCACCTCTGACCTTTGTTCTTTTGGGGCTGCCTGAGGCTCCAGGCAGAAAGGAAATGCCCACTACAAGCTGCAAGTATCACCTGCCTTCAGACATCTACGTGAATGTTGGCAGCCTACATTTCCATCCACCTCTTACCACTATCTCTACCCCTCCGTGGATCACTTTACCTAGTAGAATGCTTAGTTATTTATGTATGGATTGGTTTAATACCCTTCTGCTGCCAACAGTCACATCTCTGCTTTCCATACTCAACCAATCAATCAGAGTGTACGCGAGTTAGATAGCCCATATTCCTCTCTGCAGCAGGGTGGATGCCCATATCTATTTTCTGGTAGGTCAGGTGTCATTTTGCTGCACACCCTAGCAAGAAAACCTTTCCTTCTTGTAGCTGTAATAGGTTCTCCTGCTGAGGTTTTCCTAGGTATGAACCTAGCTTTGCCTTTAGTGAAAACCATCCTCCTTCACAAGCTCTTAGCTGATAATATTTCCTTTTCTTTCCTCAGAGTCCTCTTACTTCACTACCCTGGTAGATGTCCATTTTCAGTCTGACTAAACCCTTGCCTCCAAATCAGCCTCACTTTAACACTGATGTTTTGCTTATTATGCTGTTCAACACTTCCTCTTAAGATTTCCTACTTCTTCATTCGCCTACTCCATTTTGCCTTTCATATTTACCAACAGGCTTCTAGAAGTGTCCATAAAGATCTCACAGTTTCCCAAAGTACCCTGCGTTGTTGACCTTACCATAGGCAGTTTTCGCAAGATTCTTCTTTCTAATAGCATGTTGTCTCCCACCCCATCAGCCTGATGATTGCTATTTTTATTTGATTTTTTTTTATTTCCGACCCTACAAGAACGAGCTAAAATATTTGAACAGTCAAGAAATTTCAAGTAAAGTGCAGAAAGGTTACTTATCCCTTCTCTAAACAGGACAATACGAAAATTCATTTAATTTACCCATGATTAAATACAGAATCTTAATTTAGCACATTATTTCAAAGTAGGATTAGGAAATCATAACGTATACGGCCCAAACAATAAATTATCGAAAGCAAGCAGCATACCATTTTAAATACACTTGGCAACAACCAATACACCTTCATTAATTCATTGGGCCATTAGCAATCGTTTCTTCCCTGGAGATGTTAGATTAAAAAATGATTTTTTTTTATAAACCTGTTGATTGCTACTTAGTCTGTCACTTCCAGACATGGTCCCTATTTAAATCTTTCTTGAGACCGACATTTGATACTGGCGTTTATATTTTCATCTTTCTCTTACCTGATTATCACTTTCAAATTCCCATTGAAGTATTACTTTATGTTATGTCATTTACCCACTGTGTTTATCCCATGATTCCTCTATCATTTGATTTTTCTGCAGCTTGCCCTTCCCATGAATAGGTGTGTCTTGTTCTGTTACTTACCCCTTGGCCATCTCCATGAGAACGAAAAAACCTTGAAAAGAGGAAGACAACAGATATAAGATTACCATGTATTTTAATATACACAATGTTTATTTTTTATGAATGTAGATTTTTCTTGCCGTTGCCTTGACATTGTTTCCGTAGTTGACTTCACACGAAATGAATTCAGCCAGATATTTTAGCCAAACTGCAAACCTTAACGCAATCAGTGCAACAACTTATTTGTACAACCTTATCCAAATTGTCAAAGCAATACTTACCGTTGCCTTTGCTCCTTCTGTTTTGCAACAGATTCACTTCCGAAGCTGCTTTGGGTTTTGAACAAGTTAAGCCATCAACCAATACATCACTAACCAGGCAGGAAGTGCATTCAGTCAAGTTTCCCCCTGAAGTATTCAAACAATTGTCTAGAAGCCCATTACAAATTATCTTGTGTTTTTCTTTTGCACCAATCCCTCCAGCTTCTCCCATACAGTTATTTAATTCTGTGCTGTGCCATAGAGGGTGGAACCGAGCCAAAGATAGTGGCGGAGGACTGAGATTTGAGCTCTTGCACCACCTACACTTACTGCCAATGATCTTTTACATGACACCTTAAATTGGGATGCCATTCTAGCACATGCAAGTTCGGCAGAGCAGTTGGGGCCATGGAATCCCATGGATGAGTGTTGCAAATAGGTTCCTCCTATTTAGTGTGCCTGGATTCTTTGCTTATCACCCGGTTTTGTACTTATTACTGTGGAGAGTCTCACTACTTGCGTCGTACCCACGGTAATAACATGGTAAACAGACTGAGTTTTTTTATCACCAGTGTCCACCTTTTAGCATAAGGCTGCTGCGATGCAGCTAGGGTAAGGCGGCACTTGGCTGGTTACACATGAACATGTTAACATGTGTGTACACGCATGTGCACAGATGTGCATGTTGTGTGTGTGGACTACTGTTGTGTGCAGCCTGTAACTGTGCACAGCTAGCCTGGTGCAGAGGGGACTCCCAGGCTAACTGAACAAAGGAGGAAGCCCAGACAACTGGCGATAACACAGGAGGAGGCTTGTCTTTGACGTTTAGGTGGGAAAGCCCCTGGTAGTGATGTCAGTAAGAGGTGGAGCTGAGGCTCCCAGGGGAGATATAGCCAGTGACTTCTAGATGGCGTCATTTTGAACTGTCGCAGCATGCTTTGCAGGTGGGTTAGAACGGGGTGGAGAGGTGATGCGGCATGCTCGGATTGGCCAGGGGTGCCTGGCCTCTAAAACCTTCCACCTTCCATTACAGTTCTTGCACAAGGGAGAGAAAGTGCATTTTCCTGTTGGACTCTGGACACTGGGACTGCGACAGTGGCAGCAGCCACAGACAACTGGAAGGACAAACCCCCTGATGCCCTAAGAGACAACGAGCCTGAATTAGATCTCAGAAGATGGGTTAGTCTGTCACAACGGTGACAAAGAACCCGACCACTGAAATATAAATCCCATAGGAAATAATGGAATTTATATTTCAGCAGAGGGGATATCCATCATTGTTGTGACCGAGTAATCCATCCGCCGAGATCTAAGTTAGGCCCTATTTATTATTTATTTATTTATATAGCACCAAAATCGACCCCCGAAGGGGTATCTCTGTGCTACGGACAGGCAACAGAAATACTGAGGGGCTGGCACATGATCAGAGACAGAAAAAGAAGGTCTTAAGGTGCTTCCGAAATTTGAGGTGGTCAGGGCATTGTCTCAAGTACAAGGGGTGCTGGGTACAGTAAAGAGGACCACGGTGGGAGAAAGCCTTTCCACCCGATCTGGCCTTCCTAACTCGGGCGACCACGAGGAGGGATTTGGTGCCAGAGCGGAGTGATCTAGATGGTGTATACGGCGTGCATTTCTCTGCCAGATAGGCGGGCCGAGATTGTTTAAAGCTTTGTGGACCTTGCAGCAAACTTTAAACGTAATCCGCACACGTACTTGGAGCCAGTGTAGCTGATGGAGGAGAGGGTGAGAGGCAGTCCAGGGAGGGGCATTTAAGACCAGTCGTGCCACAGTGTTCTGGACTACCTTCAATCTGCAGAGCGAGGACTCATTGGCAGAGGCCAAGAGGCCATTGCAGTAGTCCGGACCGCTCAGTGGTCAAGGCCACCAATCAGGGGTCCATAGTAAGGGGGCGTCTCTGACGAGCAGGATTTCTTTCTTCCCCACGTTGGATTGGAGGAAGTTACATCTCATCCAATTGGAGATGGCTTTCATTCCGGAAGAGAAGGCCAACTGCACAAAGGAAGTGAATTTATTGAAGGGAATTAGCAGCTGTGTATCTTCGGGTTAAGAGATGGGAATGAAACCGCAGGTTCTAAGGAGATTGGCCAAGGGAGCCACATAGATATTAAACAAAGTAGGGCTCAGACACGAGCCCTGGGGAACTCCCTTGGTCACTTTCATAGACACCGAGCGATAAGGGCCAAGATTAATGGTCTGAGTCCTGGAGGAGAGAAAGCTCATCATCTACCGGAAGGCAGAATCTCTTAGTCCAATCTCTTCCGGTCTCCTGAGCAATATCTCATGTTAGACCGTGTCAAACGCAGCAGAAAGGTTCAACGGCTCCAGAATCGACGATTGGCCCCTGTCTAGGTTCATCCTGATGTTGTCTGTAACCACTAGCAGGGCTGATTCAGTGCTGTATTTGGACCTGAAGCCTGACTGGGAAGGGTCAAGACTGCCAGTGAGTTCGGCATGGTTGGACAGAGGTATGTTGATGTGTTTCTCTAATAATTTGCTCAGGAGAGGGAGAAGCGAGATAGGGTGGAGATTGGAGAGATCAGTCATGGGGGCCTTGGAGTTCTTGCGGATAGATGTAACCTGTGCTGCTTTCCATTCTTGAGGGACGTGACCCTCTCTCAGCGAAAGATTGAGGAGAAACTCTATGTATGGAGATATTTGATGGGACAAGGAGGCTGCAACTTTGGCCGTAATGATATCTAGGGGTGAGCCAGATTTTACAAAACGTAACTTTGTTTCAACATCTCCTGAGGTCACAGGAGGGAAACTCTCTAATAGCTGAATGTTTATCTGTTCTGGCAAGTCATGAGTCATGGTGACCGGAGGCTGGCTCCCTGATGAAATGATTTTATTGTTTATAAGCTCTACTTTCTGAGAGAAATAGTGTGTGGTGTCATTGCAAAGGGATTGTGAGAGGGCTTCTAAAAGATCACATGCCGAGGGGTTGATAAAAGACTGGTGAGGTTACGTAGTTTCCGACTCCCCTTCGTATTCAGCCACCATTTTGTGCTTGGCCGACATTTTGTGTTGCCTCACTCAGGCAGCACGGCTAACGCGGTAAACGTGGCGTTTTTGCCTTTTCAGCTGCTACGTGTCTTTCCTGTTAAAGAGTAACTTGTAACTCCTGCCTATGTTTACGAAACCGATGTCAGGGTCTGGCCAAGTCTGCAAATCCATGTCTAGACTGATTAATCCATGTCTTACTCCACTGTTTGGGTCCCACCATTCTTCCTGACTTTATCTTGTTGAACTGGCCTTTACTATTCTCTTTGTGTGTTCTCTTGTTACATAGCCTGTCTTTTGAAGTATTGTAACATGTTCTACCACCTGCAAATTGAATTACGCGCACTAGTGTTGATTAACTTGTGGGGAGGAGAGCACACGGGGTCTGAAAGGAGGGTGTGTTTTAGACATACGATAGCTTGTTTTCGAACTATTCCTATTTGTCAGTTTTGTGTGTTTTGGGAGTTGTCATTGTGAACTTGTGTTGTAATGTAATGTAATGATGTAATGATGATACTTGTAAAGCGCACTGTTACCCCATCTCGGGGTGTCCTGGCGCTGAAGACCGCTGGGGAACCCGTCCTGGCTTTCCCTGTGAGATGGTCCCTTCTGGGTATCTCCAAGGTGAAACCAGGCATCCCCGGCGTCTGTGGGGGGCCGTTGTAGAGATGAGGCAAGCTTAATGCCCAGAGTTGCCGAGTGTGATCCCTGGTTAGAGTAGGCACCGAGGCGAGAATTATCGAGTCCGTTGACCCTGGTCCACAACCCTGCCGCGTCGGGAATTGAACCCTGGTCCCGGGCCC
The DNA here is from genome assembly GCF_964263255.1 of Lissotriton vulgaris. Taxonomy (NCBI): domain Eukaryota; kingdom Metazoa; phylum Chordata; class Amphibia; order Caudata; family Salamandridae; genus Lissotriton; species Lissotriton vulgaris. The sequence goes on from NC_141697.1 coordinate 592,379,949, forward strand.
TTCTCTGCTTCCGGGTCCGCCGCCTCTAACCAGTGAGCCACACCACTCCACAATAGTATAGTATAATAGACTGTGCGCCACGGAATGAAGTGGCAGTCTCCGTCTCGTGTCTCGTGTCTCTGTCTGTAAAGGCAGGTGAACACGGAGATCTTAGGCGTGCCCTGCGCCGCCTGGCCCATATGGTCAGGTTCTCCAATTGGCGGCCCAACGTGTGGGCGACTTCAGTGGTAGTAGTTTTTGCCCGAGAGTCGTGAGGAGCTTCGCAAGAAAATTCCGGAGGATTTCACGAGCCACGTGAGCGACCCCTGTATGTCGAAGTGGACCGAAGGTCTTTTGAAGCGCGGGTACTCCTTCCCGACGGCTGCTGACGACTGCTGCCCTGACTGTCGCCCTGCCTTGGCCCTCTGGTGGTGATTGGTATCGCGAGACATTAGACGGACACCTGTTGGCGTGAGAAAGCATTTAGTTAAGTATTCGTGGGTAGCGCCCACTCTTTGTTTTTGTTATTCGATTAGCGCGCTAACTGAAGCCAAGGGGTAAGTACGTTTGTGCTGTGACTATTGTCTAAAAATCCCTTGACGTTTGTAAGAAAGTCCAGTTCGTTACGAAATGCCTGGATTCAGTAAGTTTAGGAAATTTTGTTGTCTTGGTTGTTCTAGGGATTCCCGGCTAGAGGATTCTTGTCAGATTCCTCCGGTTGGAACTCCCACTTATGAGCTCTATTCGAAACATGGTCTTGGTCCTATTATTTTTAATGAAACCTGGATTCGATATACCAGGAAAGATGGTGTTCTACAGTGGCCACAAAATGGTACTTTCGAGCCTGATATACTAGATAATTTGGGAGCAATTTTATTTAAGACAAAAGCCCGGCCGGCAATGTTTGACTCTTTCCGCCTCTGGCGTAAGGAAGCCAAACAGAAAGAAATTAAACAAATGAAGAAAGATAAGAAAGAGCAGAATATGACGATCTTACAGGCTGTCCAACAGTTTAAAAACGATGAGGCAGATCAGTTGCTTGAGGTATCGGAAAGACAGCATCGTATGGCAATAGACAGATGTTATCCTGTGTTACCTACTGCGTCAAAGAGTAAGAATCCTGATGAAGATTCTTTCATGTCCCACCTATTGACGTTACCTCCACCTTATGTGTTAGGTGCTAATGTACCTCCGTTACAACCTGTCGTTCAACAGCCTGCTGGTAATCCAGCTGTTTTGGTTACTGCACAATTGCCTCTTCCTGTGATTCCACCTCCGCCCCCTTTACCAGCGACCCCTTTACCAGCGACTCCTGCACCCCAATCTTCTGTGCTTCAGTCTCATTTACCTTTTGTTTCTTTTACTCCAGATTCTTCTCCTGTCTTGCAAAATACGTTGTCTCCTGTCTTAGTGTCAGATTCCCCTACAGCTCGACAACGATTAGTTAATTCTGTTTCCAGTCTCTTATCACCTTTTCTTGGGCCTCTTTACTTTTCTCCTGCTTCGTCTCGAAGACAGTCTCGTAGTCAAATTCCAGATTTGGAAGAACAGACTACGTTAAATTCTCTCGCTCGTAACTGGATTAAGAGTAGTGTACAGTATAGTGTGTGATATTTTAGATACTTTCCTTCAATGGAATGCGCCTACACAGAGGTATGTCTTCAATGTCATGTGTAGAGATCTTATTAAAGAATGGAGAGATGCGAATCTAGATTCACCTCCTAAAGATCTCTTTGAAGTACAGGATCAATTTGATAAGGGACTTATTGTGGGTCCTGATGTAGAGCATGCTATTCAAAAGCTTGTTACTTTCCGATCTTTCTTTTTCTCTCAAACTTCTCTTGAGCCTAACCCTGCGGTTCGTCGTAAAACGACAATATCCTATGCGAGAAGTTCCTCCAATATGGAGAGAAGGAGATGTGAACGCTATTCCGCCTGTTCCGGCTCATTTTCAGCGTATATGGGTACACGATCCTTGGAAAAGATCAGAGGTATTGGCATTTAAACAGTCTTTACCGGATCCTCGTAAGAATCCTGCTGGGTATTATTAAGAGTTGTCCCAAACTGTTGATGCATGTATCATGAATTTGGCAGATATTGATTTACTTATGGGAAATGTAGTCCCACAAGCGATATGGAACAAGATTTGTAAACAAGACCACGATCAAGCTTTAGGTGGTTATTGGGCTGCTATTACGGCAGCGGATGCAGGACAAATAGGTGGTGCCTAACCTGATGATTTGATTACGGACTTACCCGGTAGAATAATAGATCTCATGAAAACGATGATGCCTGCTGTACGCGTTAACTGGGATAAGTTAGCGGCGTGCAAATAAAAGACTGATGAAAGTGTCTCCGATTTCTTTACTCGTTTCGAAGAGACTTCCATCGACCATAGTGGTCAAGATATGAGTACCGAGGGTGGACAGCGATTATTTGTAGATAAATTTGTCTTTAATCTACTTCCAGAATTATCGCATAAATTGAAACAATCAGACAGTTCATGGGCCGTTTCTTCAACTGCCCAGATATTAGCTACTGCTCAGTATTATGAGAATAGGGATAAGGAAGATAAGGAGAAAGCGGAGAAAAAGACTAAGGAATTAAAAACGAAGGTTCTTTTACAACAGGCTTATCCCCCTCGTTCTGTTCAGCCCCAATTTCAACAGCCTCCACAGTTTCAAACGTTGTTGCAGAAACCGGTATCTTCAGCTCCGCGATCTCTATTGGGTCCTAATCAGTGCGCCTATTGTAAGGAAGAAGGTCATTTTAAGAATAGTTGTCCGATTTTATTGCAACGTTATGGTGGATCATTAGCACCACGGAAATCAAAACAAGGAACCCTGAATGAACACCTGTGGAAGGAGTTAGAACAGCACCCTTCCTCAGCAGCAGCTAAGTACCTCACGGGCAGCCTGACAAATACAGGTCTAGAACAGCTTTGGAACACTCCAATAAATCACACAAATTTAAAAAAACTGGTAAAAAAATCAATCAAATTACAATCATGGTTGCAAGACAAGGAAGCCCTCTCGAAGAGAACACATGGCTGGTTGGCCCTGAATTCGTACACAACTAAAGCACAACAGCGCTACCTGGCCGAGGGTTACTCCAAAAGTATCAAGATGTGTTTTCTAAGGTCAGGCTGGGCCTGCTACCTTTACTCAAAATCTCCCACGCTGGCTCAAAATCAAAGCTGACCCCCTTTGTCGGCTATGCGGCTTGGCACAAGAGGACATGCACTTAATATGCTCTTGTGAAAAACTACGAGACGAACGGAAACGCTGGCTAAAACACCACTTCAATCGGCAAGGGATCCGTACTAGAAGGGCGGCGGTCCTTGCATGCTTTTATCCTAATGACCCTGGCTTGATTTGCAGCTTTATAAAATTTCTGAAGGCAGTTGAAAAAAAGATGCCAAAAAATCTAATCCATAACTGCCCCAGTTCAACCGATTTGACATCACTTGGCTGACTGTTTTACCGACTTCATTAGCTCATGAGGACACTGAGCAATAACTTTCAAACATTAGGTCTAAATACAAGCACATCGGTCATAAGGAAATGTGAACATTTTAAATTTTGAGTCTTTTAAAACTGTAGTTTTATCTTTTCTGTTCTTAATTCATTTTTATATTGCAATGGTTTTAAGTAACTATGCTAAATAAAGATTACTTACTTACTTACTTGGGGTCGTGGTGATTCTCGGTCAGTGTCCAGAGGACGTGGTACGTCGTCTCAGGAACGACGTCCCTCTCCCCCTCAGGACTCTACAAATTATTTTGATCAGCGGAATTCCCAGTCTGCACAATATTGTAATGACGATTATTGCTCAGATAGTGAGAACGCTGATTTCCACACCAGCTAGGACAGCCATAGACAGAGTAAGGGAGTCGTATCAGTTCCAGTGGATCAAGATGGACCTTATGTTAATGTTGTAGCATTGGGTGTTACAGAACCATTTCTTTTGGATACTGGTGCAATGAGAAGTTCTATTATGCATTCCAAACTCCCTGGGGCACCTTTGTCTGGCTTAACAAATGTTTCTGTAGGATTTTTTGGCGCACCAGTCACTAACCCTGTTTCTTGTCCTTTGCCCATTTCTATTGGTCCGTACGATTTAGGAGCCCCACTTCTTTTGACGACGGGTTGCGGGGAGAATTTATTGGGTTTGGACTTATTAAAACGCTTGCATGCTACTTTGTATTGCTCACCCTCTGGTGTACATCTTACTTTGGGCGATAAATTGGCTTCTCCGATGTATGTGTCTAAAGAACAGCTGCCACTTGAACTGAGTTCACTTCCAGCTACGCTTTGGGCTACGGGTCCGAATGATGTTGGTTTGCTTGAAATTCCACCTTATGTGATTACTGTTAAGCCTGACGTTAAGTTACCACGTATTCCTCAGTACAAGATATCTAATGATGGTGAGAGAGCTTTGTTGGCTATTGTTTATGACTTGGTTCAGAAAGGTGTGGTCGAAGAGACTAGAGGAAATGTTTGCAATAGTCCTGTTCGGCCTGTTCTTAAACGTATGGATCCTTCACAGCCACCTGTGTACCGTTTCGAGATTGATCTTCGAGAGGTCAACAAAATTGTTGTCCCTCAAGTTTCCTGTTGTTCCGGATATCACTGCTTTGCTCACTATGATTCCTGCTTCGGCAGCTTGGTTTTTGGTTATTGACCTCAAAAATGCTTTCTTTAGCATTCCTATTGCTGAGGAGAGTAGGGATCTCTTTGGCTTCTCTCTCGGAGGCCGAAGTTTCCGATTCAAACGTACACCTCAAGGCTATTGTGAAAGTCCCTCCATCTATAGTCAGGCTTTGAAATCCCAGCTCGACACCTTCTCTTTGTTATCGGGTGCTACTCTCATCCAATACGTCGATGATTTGTTGGTAGCTGCTGATTCAGAAGATGTTTGTAAAGATGCAACTTTGTCGCTTTTGCAACATTTATCTGATCTACATCATAAGGTGTCACCTTCTAAGTTGCTGGATATGAGTTGACGCTTTTAGCCAGCCATATACATATCAGGAGATGTAATGTTTTGAATCCAGCAACATTGTTGCCTGTCTTAGATGAGAGAAATGTACAAGATCAGATTGTTTTCTACGTACGGAAGAGGAAACCTAAGGCCGAATTGATTTGAAAGATACACCACTTGTGTATCCGGATGGGATCTTGTGGGTAGATGGGTCTTGTTTCAAGCTTCCTAATGGCGAGACGACAGCTGCTTATGCTGTTACAACTTTGCACACAGTAGTGGAAACTGCACGCATTTCACAGAACTCAGCGCAAGCTGCAGAATTGATTGCATTAACGAGAGTATGTGTGTTGGCGAAAGGGAAAAGAGTGACTGTTTATACAGACAGCCTTTGGCGTTGTCCATAGTTTTGGCCATTTGTGGAGGGACAAAGGATTCTTTACCTCCCACGACACTAAAATACAGCATGGTCAGTTGGTGACTGACCTTCTTGAATCACTTGCTTTGCCTACCCAAATAGAGATTGTGAAGTGTAGTGCACATAAAAAGATCACTGATGACGTAGGTCGAGGAAATGCATTTGCTGATGAAATAGCGAGGGAAACGGCGAAAAATGTTGAAAGTCGCATGTATGTTGCAGGACCTGCAAGATGGGTTGCAGAAGGTGGTATGTGTGAAGACACTATAGAAAGCGTGAAAACGATTCAGAAGGAGGCCACTGAGAAAGAATTGAGTAAGTGGAGAGAGAGTACGGGAATGTTGGACACGATGGGATGTTGGACGGAATTGTCAGAGCATCAGTGATGGTTCTTACAAGATGCTTATGTACTACCTGTAGTCACCTTGGCTCATGGACCAGCCCATATTAATGCAAGGGGCATATGTAAACTCCTAGCTCCAGTATGGCAGAATTAAGGTATTCCTAAATGTGCAGAAAATGTAGTGAAACACTGCATTGTTTGTTTGATGCACAATCCAGGAAAGGGAATTCCAACTCCAGCAGTTCACTTTGCTCCTCCTACGTATCCTTTTGAGGTACTGCAGATAGACTACATTTATATGGAACGTTTTAACAATCTCAAGTACGTCCTAGTGGTGGTTTGTGCCTTTTCCATATGGATAGAGGCCTACCCCCTAAAGGATAATACTGCTTTGTCCACTGCTAAGGTCCTCCTGAAAGAATTTTTCCAAAGGTTTGGTTTGCCGCGCATTGTCTGGAGTGACAATGGAAGTGAATTTGTAGGCCAAATAATGCAGAAAGTGTGTGTGGGTCTTGGTATTAGACAGAAATTCCATGCGGCAAACTATCCTCAGTCAGCGGGTCTGGTAGAGTGCTATAATGGCACTCTCAAACTTAAGTTAGCAAAGATTCAGGCTAGCACAGGTCTTTCTTGGCCTGATGCCTTGCCTTTGGCACTTCTATCAACTAGAATGACTGTACATTCTCGTCTGGGACTTAGCCCTTACGAGATTGTTTTTGGACGCCCAGCTAACATCTGGGGAGTCCAGAGACCCAAAAGATACTCAGACATTCCATATCCATTGTTGGTTGACTATTTGCATGACCTCACCACTAAATTGCGTGTTATTCGTCAACAGGTCCAAAACGCTTTGCCGGAGGCCTCCTCAGATCTAGGACACTCCATTCAACCTGGTGACTGGGTGTGTCTAAAGAATTTTCAGAGGAAGAAGAACTTGGAACCTCGTTGGGGGCCGCCGAGACAAGTGCTGCTGACTACTCGTACAACCGTGAAGGTCGTGGGGAAGAAAAACTGGATCCACGGCGTGCACTGCAAAAGGGTACCATTGCCTTTACCTTATGACCAGTGGGTCCGAGAAGGTGTTGGTGATAACGAGGGGGGTACCCAGATTCGTACCATTCAGTAGTGCACGCCTGGATTGGACCAGTTCAGAGAAGGAAGACGACGACGTTTTGCAGGAAGCTGTACCTTTACCTTTGAGACTAAACACATCAGATCCAGAGACTTTGTTTAAGGATCAAACAGTACTTGGCAAAACACGGTACACCCTAAGAAAAAGGTTGCCGAAGGACAATTAAAACTTTGTGTTTTATAAATCTGTCTTGTATCTAAAGAAACATTCCTTTTCCTCTATCCATCAAGTTGCAGGATTACGGTAGGAGTCTGAGGCTGTGACCTGAATAGTGACTAGGTCAACAGGACTTGCAGTGTCATAGGACGGCTAACAATCACAGCCAAGTGATTAAGGAAGATTATTGTGAGCAACGCCTTTAGAGTAATGAATAGTGCAGGGAAAGGGGATGATATTAAAATGATGAAAAAAGGACATTATAAGAAATTACTGTTTAGTCGTTGTGGCGTAGCATTGTGTATTTTAGTATGTTTGTGCAGTTTATTAGCATGCATAGGATGGATTGTACATATTATACAACCGACACCTGTACCTACCTCTGTTTCTTTGATTTCCTCTACTACTATTTCTCCGCATAAATTTTACTCACTCTCAGACTATGAGCAAATAAGAAGAATGGAATATTTCAATAATTTGTTTATTCAATTGTTACACCAGCATCAATTGATAATAAATACTACTGATTGTTGGGTTTGTGGGCTTATGCCACATAATACGGAAAGAGGGATGCCGTACTTAGTCCTTCCATTTTCATATGAAGGTTCTGCTTGGGCTTATCTGGCTATGTTCTCTAATGCATACCAGAACCAACTACGATATCCTCCTGGTGGGTCCTATAATGGTGGAGTGGATTTCAGTCACAGTCCTTTGATAAAGGGAATAGTAACTATGGCAAAGATTGCTGATATTAGCAAAATCCCTAAGGACGAGAAGAGAGCAAACGATGGATGGAATATGACTCGTTATGTGACTACCCTTACAGACAAGGTTAAACAAATGGAATTTACGCCGATTTGGGTTATACACCAAAGAGGTAATTTGTGTTTACAAATAAATGGTCAGAATACCAAAATTAAGCAAGAGAAGAGTAATTGCTCCCATACGTATGGTTATACCCCCTTAATTTCCTCACCGTTAGTGCCATCTCAGGGTACATATTTTATCTGTCATGACAGAGCATATACATGGCTTCCCACATATTTTTCGGGAACATGTTACATAGCTTTCCTTCTCCCTCCTACATATACTGCTCCTGCAAATCACAATAGAAAGAGATTTGGTAGAGGGATTGTTGGTACTGAAGACACGGCTGGACAAGAGGTTGGAGATTTTCTGAAAGAGTTTCTTCCCTTTTAGGGTCCAATGGCCAACAGCAGAAACATCAGACACTTAATTTGTGTGGTCGATGCTACCATAAATGTAACTTCTGGAGCATTGAGCAACTTGACGGCTGCACTTCAGGCGGATCGCCTTATGACTTTACAGTACCGAATGGTTCTAGACATTGTCCTTGCAGATAGAGGAGGAGTCTGTAAATTGATTGGGTCTAGTTGCTGCGTTTATATTCCTGATAATGTCCCTACAGTATACCAAGCCATCTCTAAGTTACATGTCATCTCTGAGTCCATTCATCAGGACACTGGAGATTGGTCTGTGATGGGATGGTTTTGGGGACTACTGTCCACCTGGGGATGGAAAGTGTTAACTTTCCTCTGAGTAATCCTAGTGATTATATTTTCTTGCTGTCTCTGTTTACAGTGTGGACCAGCTCTTTGTGGACTTTGTGCCACTGTATGTGTTTCCAAGCCAGTAGCACAGAAAACTGAGAATATTAGGATGATGGTGCAGCAACAACTCAATGACCTCATGACCATTGATATCGACTCAGACTAACATGAGTCCTTTGTGCTTTGCCTTAGTATGGCAAAAGGAGGGTCTGAGGTTGCGTAGTTTCCGCATCCCCTTCGTATTCAGCCGCCATTTTGTGCTTAGCCGACATTTTGTGTTGCCTCACTCAGGCAGCACGGCTAACGCGGTAAACGTGGTGTTTTTGCCTTTTCAGCTGCTACGTGTCTTTCCTGTTAAAGAGTAACTCCTGCCTATGTTTACGAAACCGATGTCAGGGTCTGGCCGAGTCTGCAAATCCATGTCTAGACTGATTAATCCATGTCTTACTCCACTGTTTGGGTCCCACCATTCTTCCTGACTTTATCTTGCTTAACTGGCCTTCACTATTCTCTTTGTGTCTTCTCTTGTTACATAGCCTGTCTTTTGAAGTATTGTAACATGTTTTACCTCCTGCAAATTGAATTAAGGGCAATAGTGTTGATTAACTTGTGGGGAGGAGAGCACACGGGGCCTGAAAGGAGGGTGTGTTTTAGACATACGATAGCTTGTTTTCGAACTATTCCTATTTGTCAGTTTTGTGTGTTTTGGGAGTTGTCATTGTGAACTTGTGTTGTATAATAGACTGTGCGCCACGGAATGAAGTGGCAGTCTCCTCAGAATCCACCTTGTGTGTAACTTCTAGGATAACTGTGCTTAGCTGCAGCTAATAAACTTGCTTTCTACGCCTAACGGAGTGTCTCGTTTCTCTGTCTGTCAAGGCAGGTGAACCCGGAGATCTTAGGCGTGCCCTGCGCCGCCTGGCCCATAAGGTCAGGTTCTCCACTGGAGAATATGGTAAAGGGTTTTGGGAACGTTTCCACCCTGTGCTAATTGAGATGTGACATTGAGGTTTTTATGGTAGTATGAGAGAGTGGCCTTAAAGCTATATTTATCTCTCTGATCAAGGGTGCGGCGCCAGAATCTTTCGAGTTTTCTGCATAACTGTTTTTGAGTGCGAAGCTGAGGCGAAAACCAAGCAGTCTGAGGGTGTTTTGAGGAGTTGGAAAAAGATTTCAGTGGCGCGTACTGGTCTATGGTGCTGGTGATTGCAGGTTTGTATTTGGCAAGAGCATCCTCTATATTGACAGGTGCGGTGCCCCAGGGCGCCAGGAAGGCGGCCTGGAATCGCTCCTGGGGGACTTTCTCCCATTGTCTATGGGCAGAGTAGGCGAGAGGGGTGGGACCGTTAATCTCTCTAGAGCCATGGATAAAAAATGCAATTAATGCATGATCTGACCATGTCAGCGGCAGAGGAGGTTCACACAAAATACAGGATGAGTTAGAAAAAATTATGTTCAGTGTGTGACCTCTATCTGGGTGGGCCTTCATTGCGCTTGTGTAAGCTCAGAAGAGCAAGGTCTGCCATAAGTGTCATTGCGTCTGTATTAGAGCTATATTCACTGTGAACGTTAAAGTCTCTCAACAGTAAGAGATTGTGGGTCGAAATCACATGGGGGGGCTAAAAGTTTGGTAAATTGGACTGAGAATTCAGCAAAGGTACCAGTGGGTCGGTAGACTAAGGCCCCCTTCCAGCTGAATTGTGACAAGAGGTTCAACCGAAAGACCATGATTTCAATATTTGAGTTGCAGCGCTGCACTAATGAAGTGACTTTGATGCAGTCCTTTTGTATTATTGCTAGTCCGCCTCCTACCTTTGACTGTCTATCCATTCTTATAATCTTGTACCCCTCAGGCAGAGCTAGTGTGATGGCAGGAGAAGAATGGGTCTTAAGCCATGTTTCAGTCAAGAAACCGATGTCAGGCTGGACGGAGGAGATGAGGACCCATATTTTGATGGTATGCTTGGGCAAGGATCTAACATTGCAGAGCATACTTTTCCAACCTGACTTGGTAATAGGGGAATCGATTTCCTGTGTCACTGGTATAGTAGGTAGTAATTTGAGGGAGTGGGGGATATAAGTTGGGGTAAGACCAGCATGGTTCACCATAGGTGGGGGCTGCCTCCATGAAAGTACCTCGATATCCGAATGCTCGGCAGGAGAAAGAGCCCTCTAAAGCTGGCCAAGTCCCAGGCCGGCATAGCGGCCAGGGGTCAGTTCTTAGATCTAGCAGCTCTTTGCTGGAATAGGATCGGAGGCTAATCCATCCCGGATCGGGGGTAGCTTGACCAGGGTCCCTGGCTCCTGGCGACGTCAGGGCACGGACGGGCGCGGACGGGCTTGCCTTTGGCATGCCGCCAGCGCACCCACTGCGTGCGTCCGGTGAAGCATCCTTTTTTGTAGAGGTGAGTTGGGCCACTAGAACGCCACCTCCCACTCTACCGGAAGTGAGTCAGGTCAATCCTCCCTCACCCCAAACGAGATACTCTCGCTGTGGACCGCAAATGTTGCCCTTAAGTATGAATACAGGCAAACCTTAATGGAGGACAGAGAGGTAGGAAACTCTTTTGTTATTAAAAACTAGTTATTCAGTTTTAAAATAAACAGAGCTTTGCAAAATAAATGTGGTTGTTAAAACCAGTCGGGATCCGTTTTTAAAACTCATTGGTCAGATTTAAAAACATACATACAAAACTGTGCAAAAGCGCAAAGCAATCAATATCTATACTTAATGCTAGAAGCATTCTGCCCACAGTTGAACCCTGGACGGTAGGTCTCATCAATGGCCAGTGAGGCTGGCCTCCTTATGCCTCTGAGGACCAGCTTTGGAAAGATCTAGCACAAAAGTAAGGGAGGAAAACTAAAACAGGAAGCCAGTAAAAGCAGCTCTCTGCAAAATGTACCACCTTGGGGTGAGGAGGTCTGCAGAAACTATTCATGGAGGCTAGAGCTCACCACCAGGAGAAACAAGCATTTACAATGCAACGGTCTCGCCTTTGCAAAAGTTAGAGCTATTGGCCTTGTCATTTACAATGCCAATAGCTTAATCTCTCGCAAATGCGAGACCTATTGCATTTGCAATGCAATAGGTCGCATACTTACGTAAGTTTGAGCTATTGACATTGCAAATAACAATGCGTTTTATTTATGTTTCAAAAACCAAAACATAAGTAAAAGGTCTCTCACACTGCGGTCTCACTCACACTGCGGTCTCTCCCTAGAACATGCATATGCTGTCTCTCACACTGCTGTGTCTCTCGCACACACTGCAGGCCCACTCAACATCCGACATTGCAGGAGGACCCTAGCAACACATATTTATTCTTACTTTTGCTTGTACACTCTGTTCATGCTATTTTTGTTTGTTCTATTCCTGCAACAGTTCTCTCATGTAACGTAACTGGTTCTATTGTACAGTGCTCTGACACCTTAGGGTAAAGTCCGCGCTTTATAAAAATGCATTCAATACATTTTTTTTTTAATTCTCAGCAGTCACATTCCAAGGAGGTGTGCTGGGAGGGTAAGGGTGAGATTTATTGCTCACCCCTATCTGTTAATGTAATGGTGTGCTCGGAGGACCGCAGCACCGGCTGACAAGAAAGGACCCCTCAGTGCGCACATGGCTGCCTCCTTTCGCTTTCACCTCCTGATGATTGCAGATCATATAAGGTGCTGAAGGGGGTCAGATGAAAGATCAGAGGAAACATCTGATTCCAATTAGTACACAGTTCCATCACGACGGAAGGATGCGTGCGCTCGAAAGTTGAAGCGCAAGTGAAAAGCCACGTGGCTTCGAAGCCCTTGTAGGTTATTTAGGACGCCAGTTAAAGCCATTAAATACCATGAACAGCCTGGTGTTCGGTGGCTAATATAAATGGGCAGTTTCCCTCTTTTGCAGGTGTCATCAATCTGCATGGTGCTATAGGCCGGTTGTTGCTAAGAGCTGTAAACTCTTCTGAGAGGTGAGAATGACGAGCAATTTCAAGAAGTGTTTGACTCACTGAGCTATCTCATTGGATACCTGAGGAAGAGTCATGCTAACGGGTTATGTTATATGTGAAGTGGGCACAGTTAACCGGCCCCATTTCATGAGGGTGAATTTCAATCAGTTCTGGATTTCCAACTAAGTCACTTCACTTTTACCATTCTATGTACTGGTGCATTTGCTTCTGATATTTGAGGCAGCTCCTCTGGAGGCAGCTGAACAGAATCTTTAATGTACTCAGATCTGTGCTGCTGCTGCCCGAACCCTCTCCGCTGCCTTCTGGGATCATTCTGCAGAAGCAGGGCATAGGCTTGGGCAGCACTCTCTGACCCCGTCTGCCGTTCTACTTACCGGTCTTCTCTGTCGTGGGTGGCAGACTGAATCCGTACCAGTCTCTCCGTATCACAATACCCACGACAGTGGGGCTGCGGAACGAGGAGGGTTTGAAATCACATTCACAAAACGACCTCCTCTTCTTTTCTTTGCAGTTTTAAATAGAGCGAACTCGAACCAAAGGCATCAAAACGTTTTATATGTGCACCAGTTGCATTACAGACGGACACATTCATTTTTAGGCCCAGGAATATTAAAAGGTTTGCCCAGGATCACAGGATGAGTGAGACTCTTGCCAGACTCAACCTGGTTCCCAGCTCCAAAGTCGCCCGCTCTAGCCTGCATGTGTGAGGTTCACGGACGCATCATTCTCATCAATCCATTTCAGATTGGCATGTTTAAACCAGCGGGCCCAAAAAACGAGCCCCTGAGGAGAGGCCCAATGCAGCCGCGCCACACAGTGTGAGCAGCAGAGAGCCAGGGGCATACCAGGCGCGTCTGTGGCGAGACGGGTCAGGGGGTTTTATGCCCGAGAAGTGTGGGGCGCGGGCAATAACTGCTGCACCCAGGGGAACAATGGAGCCAAGCCCTTAGCTTCCCTTGGAGCAAGGGTGAGGCGAACTCTCACACACCATGCAGCAAGCACACAACCCGCTGCGCAGCCTGTGCGGGGCAACATACGGACTCCGTGGTGACGGGCACCCTGAGTCCTTAAGCGAGGGCCCCACACGGGCCCCTTCAGTCCCCCAGAATCAGACCCGGTTGTGCTGCAACCCCTGATCCTCCCTCTCAGGTAATAATCCCTACTCAGGGCCACTGGGGCCCTCAGGGTCTCTCGGGAAGGGGAAATCCCCGTGCCACGGGGCCCCTCGCCCTTCCTGAGGCAGTGTGAGCTTTCTTTGCTATTTTAGCAGCAGCCATTCGAGCTCAGAAGTGTTCTACCACCGAACTTATGTGCTCCTAGAGAGGAAAGCTTACCCACTCCCCGTAAAATAAGGACAGGCCGGTTTAGCTGTGCATGAGGCGAAAGAACAGGATGAACAATGAACTGCTGACCCAGTGAAATGCGCCACTGAAATCCTTCGGCCTTGGCCCCCCCCGGAGTGGTGTGGGGTGTCCAAGTTGTCCCGGAGCAGGCACTGATCTCAGGCCGAAAAAGATGAGCAGCGAAGGAAATACAGATGCATGAAATGCATTGCCCATCATTTTAGACTCGTTGGACGAAATAAACTCGCATAATTTTTGAAAAGTCAACCTCCTCCACAGCATATTCGGATAGCAATTGCTGGCAAGCCTGGTCCTTCTTAGAGAATATCCCTGGGCACGTTTTCAGCAGCAGTTCAGTAAACTCGCGGAGACCCATCGCTGTGTTTGTCTCTCTGCTGTGTTTAGGATGGGCCTCCTCTTTAAATCTGCGCTGATGATTACCCTTTCATACAAAGCGGCTACATTACTAGCGCCTAATCAGCCCAGTTCCCAAGCGATGCGCCCCCTGGAGCTGAAAATCCTCGAGTCTTCGGCAATTAAGGCCTTTAAAGCTCGACCTATTCTCGCCTCTGGCAGTAACGCCAGCTCTTAAAGTGCCCGGGCTGTTTTTAGATAATTAAAGAGTCTTTCATAACAGGAGCGGGCGGCAGGAGCCTTCCGCGCAGGACACTGTGAGCGAGCGGCGGGCGCCTTCCGGGCTTTACAAGGTTGAGAGGGAGAAGTGGCAACGGGGTAGTGAGTGTGGGCTGCGGGGGCCTTGCGGGCATCGCAAGCACCCGGTAAATAAAAGAAACAATATCAAAACGAAACATGCAACTTTTATAATAAATAAAATATATACACTTTTTTGTAGTCCTCCCGCTCTGTGCTCCGGATATAAAGTCCACTTTAAACAAGTCGGCCTGGAGCGCGCCTTGGAAGAGACGCAGGAGGGCAGGAGCGTGACGCAGTGAGGGTGCACGTTGGCGTTCCCTGCGGCTGGCGCGTTCACAGACCGGTGTCTGCTCGTGCACCGGTCTGTACCACTTGGGGAGGCAACACAGTGACAATAAGGCTCGCTAGCGAAGCGCTGCAACGCCAGGCGAGCCCTAAAAAGAAAGTGAGGACATGAAAAGTACTGAAGAAAGAAAGAAAGAATAAATTAATAATTGAGAACATAAACGTATATATTGATGTTTTAAACACACACACGTACGTGTACATGGAGGACGTGGACTTAAACTAAGTGAAAGCGATGTGGGAGCAGCTGCCGAGATTCCCACCTGCCGGGGATGTGAGTTATGTCTCCCCTGGAGATGGATTGCCCTTCTGTGCCTGCGGCGGATGTCAGCGGGGTTTGTTGTGGCTTTTAAACGCATAAGCAGAGCTGCCAACTAGTTTGTAAGTAGGCTCTCGCCAGTTCCCCACACCTGAGGTGTAATGTTTGTCTTACCCGGACTTATATCACTTGCTCAGAAGTGAAATGTAAATCCCCACATTGTTAGCAGAGGTCAAGCTTTGGGAACCCCCCTGAGCGGCAGGTGTGGGGGTGGTTGGCAGTATGCGGGGATCGTGAGAGTGTGTAGTAGGGTGCGAGTGGAGGCAGGGAGTCTACGGTACAGCAGGCTTCGTGGCACAGTCTATCTCAATGGTGGAGCAGGTTGTGAAAAGACTTTGTGGGAAGGAGGGGGGCAGTGCATACAAGGAGGATGGCGCAGGGCCCTGTGTGACTTTACAACTTGTTGCACAAAAAAGTCCTGTTTGTATCTTTTATGTAACTCATGTAATCCTAAATCCTTATGTATCACAACTGGTTCTTTTGTAAAGCGCTCTGACACCTTCGGGCAATCTTCGCGCTATAGAAAATCGCATTAAATAAATAAATACCCTCCGGGGAAGTTGTGGTCCCGTTTTACCTCCCGGGGAAGGTCGTGCATTCTGGCGGGTCTAAGCTTGGGAGAGGATCCATGCAGTGCCGGCCGGACCCGGCTTCACTCCCACGGGCTCTCTCTTCCACCTTTTGCCCCGCAGCAGGACCCCACGGGACACATCACACGGGTCGCGGGGAGGAAGGAGAGTTCAGCCAAGAACGTCAAAAGTGTTCAGCAGTCGCGCTCCGAGTGACACGGCTCAGCCTCGGTGTTTCCTCACTTCAGAAGTGTAACTCAGTCTCCTACGAGTGAAGCCTGCAGTCTTTCCTCGCCCCGTGGTGCTGCAGTGTGGCCCGTCAAAGCAGCCTCTGATTCTCCAACAGTTCCCCTACTTCCACTGTTGTCTCCTCTAATAGATTTGGGGATCACAAAAGCGGGCTCAAAAGCCAAATATTTCTCTACATGTCTATTTAATTTCCTTGTATTCTTTTTATCTTACGTTGTTTACGTGAACTTTGTTTCTGCTTGCCCAGCAACTGCCTAACCTTAGCTAATTTATGATCAATGCTAACAGGAAAAAGACGAAAGCAGATCTGATCCTAGGAAATTCGATAATAAATTTAAAAGCATTCAGCGAATTTCAAAGGGGATGGAATTATTTTTCCTCTGAAGCAACTCCTGGCATATGTGGAAGGCGTACCTTTCGACAGCTTAGGCATAACCTAAACGGTAAGAGGAAAATCTCACCAGCTATATCTAAGGCAGTTTACCATTCACAGTACCCCAGGGGTACTGCACAAATTTTACTTACGTGTCTTGTACTGTCAGAACGGAAGTGACGTTTCTTTGTCAGATGATGATGCCGGTGGTCAGGCAGTATGGCTAAGTTCGGCCACTCAGGGCTGGTTGCTGCGGTGCTTCTGTTCAGCGCCTTGACCCTACGCGATATGTATATGGGCAAAGAAGATGTGGTCACACCAGAAAGAGAGGAACCGTGCGAGCTACGGAGGCAGCCTGCCGTGCCTCTCTACGCCGGGCCTGTGCTGCGTTTTCAACACTGGTGAGAGCTGATGGTGTCAGCCCGAAAGTAGGTTGGGGGGGGAGGGGGGGGCGTGTGTGTGTGCGTGCGTGCGAGCTAGCGACATGGCTGACTTTCTGGAGATGTGCACGGCTTCGGGGGGCGGGGCATGCGCGTCCACGATGTGAAATCGACGCGCGTGCCCAGGTCTGTCTCCCTTGAGAGCCGACTCCACAGCAATAGGTATCGAGCAAGACCTAAAAAATGAGTCCAGGATTGTCTAAATCAGCCCAGTGGGGCTGGTGATATTCACTTTTAAAGATCTTGACCTCTGACCCCACAGTGAGGAACGAAGCAAGTGGCACTGTGCGGCAAGTTCTAACCTTACCCCAAGGATGGGCCGGGACCTGGGGGCCAGTGCACCTTTAATTACATTGAGGGAGGGGCGTGCATGGGGTTTGGGACCCCTCCCTTCCAATTTTTTGAGTTATGTGGATGTAATTGCAGAGAGCAATTAACATCCATAGTTAATTTGGAATATTGCCGGTGCTGCCTGATTGTCCCAGTCTCTGACATTAACATGTCAGGTAGGCAGGCAGTTATCAGGAGACACATGAACTAGTGCACATATGCCAGTATTATGTTTTCTCTTTTTGGGAGATTTGATTTTGTGGCTCAACTTAAGCAGTCTAAGGACTGAATTGGACTAACTGGGACCACTGCCAGTGGCTAAGGGAGAACAGACTCCCCTTGCCAGGCCCAGGCTCCTTATCCTGACACATCATTTAATTACTTCCAAATAGGTGAAGAAAGCCGTCCTGCCTGACGCAGCCAGCCTGCGTTTTAAGCTTCATGACCAGACTGGCCTTGAATTACAGGGCTCAGGGTGTACACTGTGCACAATCCTTTCTGCATGGTGCCCATCCTAAACTAATGTATTTCAATGTTTCAAACTCTCATATCTGCTAAGGCAAAGGATTCCATTTTGCACACAGCTGCAACGCACACCCCAAGCTGATGTATTTCAGGCCACAACATCAGTCAGCATATATGGAAACACCTTAAAATTCATGAGGATAGGCGCCATACCAAGAAAGGAATTCTATCCATACAGTGCCCACACTGAGCACATTTATTTTATGGTGCTCTTGTATGTGCTAATGAAGTAATTTCCACATATGAGAGCACCTTGGAATTTGTGAGCACAGAGTGGCTTATTTACAAGCCCCTTACGCTGCTGGTGCGTCTTTTAATATTAGGAAATGTGACGTAATGGCGGAGCAACAGGCATGTAAATAAGCCCCAGAATGCGCCCAGTACTATAAGTATTCCTGTTTATACAGCGCACATTCTGAGCTCGTGTTTCAAGGCACTCTCATTTTTGCTAAGGAAGTCATTAGCAATAGATGTGGGTGAGCCAAAAAAGTAGCAGGGAGAGCCGAGCCAAGGGTCGGGTCTGGCTCTAACAGACACAGGCATCAACCATTTTTGCAAGCGCAAATGTTGCAATTCGAAAAAATCGACCTCTAGCGCCTGCAAAAAGTTCATTTGCGATGCATCAAGTTTCAAGGCACTCCAAATTTGAGGATTCGCAATTATTTGCGATTTCTCAAATTGCGATTGCATTTAACGAATCACAATTTGTGAATTCTTAAATGCAATGCAAGAACCACTTTAGAATATCACTTTCGCTAATAGGGGGAGCAAATTACCATGAAGTTGAACTTGATGGTAATTTGCAAAAACTTTGAAAAATGCACTTTCGTGCATTTTTCAAACTTTCATGTTGCGCACACACATGCCCTTGGGGCATGTGTGTGCGCAACATGGGTCCACATCACTATTTCAGGAGTGCAACAGGGTGTCATTTTGACACCCTTGCACCTTTGAAATTGTGTGCACAATTTGCGAGTACCTATTGGTACTCGCAAACTGGGCCTGCAATCTTCCATTCATTCCTATGTAGGCCCATAGGAATTAAAGGGGAGCAATTCCTTAATTGCGACTCGCAATTTGTGAGTCGCAATTAAGGAATTTGTAGGAATCACTATTTTCTCAGCGATTCCTACATGCATAGGCATTTGCGCTTCCTTATTAGAGAATAATTATTTTTCGCTAATAAGGAATCGCAAATGGCATGTTTGATGCCTGTGCCTGTAAGAGCCCATGCACAAACTGAGCCTCAAAAATACTAGGTGTAATAATCATGCAACAAAGATTATGTTGAATATGATAAGCTGTCCTCATATTTCAAACAAGATAATTCTTTAAAATGGGGAAGTCTTACACCTTAGCCCATCAGATTATATCACTGCATTGAGAAGTATTTCTTAAAAGTGAAAGTTCTTAAACATGAACTGAGCAATATTCCTGCCCCACTCTGATAACAATGCTATTAGTGACCTAAGGGGCAATTCAAGGAGTGTGTGTACTCTGTATGTGGGCTAGATTCTTACCATACATGAATCACAATTACATCATTTTACACCTATTTAAAAAAATTCTCTATGGGGAGAACCCTCGGTCGTACGTTGCACCACTTTCAAATTCCACTAGCTGCCTCTGATGAAGTGTGTACCATTTTAGGTGGTTTGGGGGTTGACTGAGATTTGCCACCATTGGCAGACCCCAAAAGCAAAAGTCCTCCTTTCAGAGAACGTTATGTTTTGTGTATTTATACAGCGTGTATTGTGTTACTAAAGACGTTCCATGACTGAGATGGTGGCTCAGATGTGCATGCGAAGGTTGTTCCAGACTCTGATCTTAATCTCCTTATCCTAACCAAAACCTGGCTAAATGACTCCTCTTCCACTA
Source organism: Lissotriton vulgaris (assembly GCF_964263255.1). NCBI lineage: Eukaryota > Metazoa > Chordata > Amphibia > Caudata > Salamandridae > Lissotriton > Lissotriton vulgaris. The sequence continues at coordinate 592,399,518 of NC_141697.1, forward strand.
TTCTTGACATCCAAGTCCCACCCAGCTACGATACCATCCATCAAGATAATGCTAACCGTCTTGGGTTTGGTCTTGTTGTATTTATCAGTGTAACTTATCTGTTAAACAGTCACATTCTTCACCAATATAGGCCTACAAATATATGAAGTAAGCCTGGGCTGAGCTAGCGTAGTGCCACTACGCTGCGTTCCACTGAGTTAGAAAACAAGCATTTACAATGCAATGGTCTCGGCATCATTAAAGGAAGAGCTATTGGCATTGCTCATGACATTTCTTTTTTTTTCTTTAAATCATAAACAAATGACATTGTCATTTACATTGCCAATACACAGCACTCTGCACTCAACAGCACACAGCACTCTGCACTCAACAGCACACACCGCTCTGCACCTGCACTTACTGCTCTGCACACTCACTCTGCATTCTGCACTCACTACTCTGCACTCACAACTCTGCATTCTGCACTCACTACTCTGCACTCACAACTCTGCATTCTGCACTCACTACCCTGCACTCACTACCCTGCACTCACTACCCTGCACTCTGCACTCACTACTCTGCACTCTGCACTCACTTCTCTGCACTCTGCACTCACTACTCTGCACTCTGCACTCACTACTCTGCACTCTGCACTCACTACTCTGCACTCTGCACTCACTACTCTGCACTCACTACTCTGCACTCTGCACTCACTACTCTGCACTCACTACTCTGCACTCTGCACTCACTACTCTGCACTCTGCACTCACTACTCTGCACTCTGCACTCACTACCCTGCACTCACTACCCTGCACTCTGCACTCTGCACTCACTTCTCTGCACTCTGCACTCACTTCTCTGCACTCTGCACTCACTACTCTGCACTCACTACTCTGCACTCACTTCTCTGCACTCTGCACTCACTTCTCTGCACTCTGCACTCACTACTCTGCACTCTGCACTCACTACTCTGCACTCTGCACTCACTACTCTGCACTCTGCACTCACTACTCTGCACTCTGCACTCACTACTCTGCACTCTGCACTCACTACTCTGCACTCACTACTCTGCACTCACTACTCTGCACTCACTACTCTGCACTCACTACTCTGCACTCTGCACTCTCTGCACTCACTACTCTGCACTCTCTGCACTCACTACTCTGCACTCACTACTCTGCACTCACTACTCTGCACTCACTACTCTGCACTCACTACTCACTACTCTGCACTCACTACTCACTACTCTGCACTCACTACTCTTCACTCACTACTCTGCACTCACTACTCTGCACTCACTACTCTGCACTCACTACTCTGCACTCACTACTCTGCACTCACTACTCTGCACTCTGCACTCACTACTCTGCACTCTCTGCACTCACTACTCTGCACTCACTACTCTGCACTCTGCACTCACTACTCTGCACTCTGCACTCACTACTTTGCACTCACTACTAGGCACTCACTACTAGGCACTCACTACTCTGCACTCACTACTCTGCACTCACTACTCTGCACTCACTACTCTGCACTCACTACTCTGCACTCTGCACTCACTACTTTGCACTCTCTGCACTCACTACTCTGCACTCACTACTCACTACTCTGCACTCACTACTCACTACTCTGCACTCACTACTCTTCACTCACTACTCTTCACTCACTACTAGGCACTCACTACTAGGCACTCACTACTAGGCACTCACTACTAGGCACTCACTACTCTGCACTCACTACTCTGCACTCACTACTCTGCACTCACTACTCTGCACTCTGCACTCACTACTCTGCACTCTCTGCACTCACTACCCTGCACTCTGCACTCACTACTCTGCACTCACTTCTCTGCACTCTGCACTCACTTCTCTGCACTCTGCACTCACTACTCTGCACTCACTACTCTGCACTCTGCACTCACTACTCTGCACTCTGCACTCACTACTCTGCACTCTGCACTCACTACCCTGCACTCACTACCCTGCACTCACTACCCTGCACTCTGCACTCACTACTCTGCACTCACTTCTCTGCACTCACTTCTCTGCACTCTGCACTCACTACTCTGCACTCTGCACTCACTACTCTGCACTCTGCACTCACTACTCTGCACTCTGCACTCACTACTCTGCACTCTGCACTCACTAATCTGCACTCACTACTCTGCACTCACTACTCTGCACTCACTACTCTGCACTCACTACTCTGCACTCACTACTCAGCACTCACTACTCAGCACTCACTACTCTGCACTCTGCACTCACTACTCTGCACTCACTACTCTGCACTCACTACTCTGCACTCACTACTCTGCACTCACTACTCTGCACTCTGCACTCACTACTCTGCACTCTGCACTCACTACTCTCTGCACTCACTACTCTCTGCACTCACTATTCTCTGCACTCACTACTCTCTGCACTCACTACTCTCTGCACTCACTACTCTCTGCACTCACTACTCTGCACTCACTACTCTGCACTCACTACCCTGCACTCACTACCCTGCACTCACTACTCTACACACTCACTACTCTACACACTCACTACTCTGCACTCACTACTCTGCACTCACTACTCTGCACTCACTATTCTGCACTCTGCACTCACTACTCTGCATTCACTACTCTGCACTCTCTGCACTCACTACTCTGCACTCACTACTCTGAACTCACTACTCTGCACTCACTATTCTGCACTCTGCACTCACTACTCTGCACTCTCTGCACTCACTACTCTGCACTCACAACTCTGCACTCTGCACTCACTACTCTGCACTCTGCACTCACTACTCCACTCTGCACTCACTACTCTGCACTCACTACGCTGCACTCTGCACTCACTACGCTGCACTCTGCACTCACTACTCTGCACTCTCTGCACTCACTACTCTGCACTCACTACCCTGCACTCACTACTCTGCACTCACTACCCTGCACTCACTACTCTGCACTCTGCACTCACTACTCTGCACTCTGCACTCACTACTCTGCACTCACTACTCTGCACTCACTACTCTGCACTCACTACTCTGCACTCTCTGCACTCACTACTCTGCACACTCACTACTCTCTGCACTCACTACTCTCTGCACTCACTACTCTGCACTCACTACCCTGCACTCACTACTCTGCACTCTGCACTCACTACTCTGCACTCTGCACTCACTACTCTGCACTCACTACTCTGCACTCACTACTCTGCACTCACTACTCTGCACTTACTACTCTGCACTCACTACTCTGCACTCTGCACTCACTACTCTGCACTCTCTGCACTCACTACTCTGCACACTCACTACTCTCTGCACTCACTACTCTGCACTCACTACTCTGCACTCACTACTCTGCACTCACTACTCTGCACTCACTAATCTGCACTCACTACTCTGCACTCACTAATCTGCACTCACTACTCTGCACTCACTACTCTGCACTCACTACCCTGCACTCACTACCCTGCATTCACTACCCTGCACTCACTACCCTGCACTCACTACTCTACACACTCACTACTCTACACACTCACTACTCTGCACTCACTACTCTGCACTCACTACTCTCTTCACTCACTACTCTCTGCACTCACTACTCTCTGCACTCACTACTCTCTGCACTCACTACTCTCTGCACTCACTACTCTCTGCACTCACTACTCTGCACTCACTACTCTGCACTCACTACCCTGCACTCACTACCCTGCACTCACTACTCTACACACTCACTACTCTACACACTCACTACTCTGCACTCACTACTCTGCACTCACTACTCTGCACTCACTACTCTGCACTCACTACTCTGCACTCACTATTCTGCACTCACTATTCTGCACTCTGCACTCACTACTCTGCATTCACTACTCTGCACTCTCTGCACTCACTACTCTGCACTCACTACTCTGAACTCACTACTCTGCACTCACTATTCTGCACTCACTATTCTGCACTCACTACTCTGCACTCTCTGCACTCACTACTCTGCACTCACAACTCTGCACTCTGCACTCACTACTCTGCACTCACTACTCTGCACTCTGCACTCACTACTCTGCACTCTGCACTCACTACTCTGCACTCTGCACTCACTACGCTGCACTCTGCACTCACTACGCTGCACTCTGCACTCACTACTCTGCACTCTCTGCACTCACTACTCTGCACTCACTACCCTGCACTCACTACTCTGCACTCACTACCCTGCACTCACTACTCTGCACTCTGCACTCACTACTCTGCACTCTGCACTCACTACTCTGCACTCACTACTCTGCACTCACTACTCTGCACTTACTACTCTGCACTCTCTACTCTGCACTCTCTACTCTGCCCTCTGCACTCACTACTCTGCACTCTCTGCACTAACTACTCTGCACTCACTACTCTCTGCACTCCCTACTCTCTGCACTCACTACTCTCTGCACTCACTACTCTGCACTCACTACTCTGCACTCACTACTCTGCACTCACTACTCTGCACTCACTACTCTACACACTCACTACTCTACACACTCACTACTCTGCACTCACTACTCTGCACTCTGCACTCACTACTCTGCACTCTGCACTCACTATTCTGCACTCTGCACTCACTACTCTGCACTCACTACTCTGCACTCACTACTCTGCACTCACTATTCTGCACTCTGCACTCACTATTCTGCACTCTGCACTCACTATTCTGCACTCTGCACTCACTACTCTGCACTCTGCACTCACTACTCTGCATTCACTACTCTGCACTCTCTGCACTCACTACTCTGCACTCACTACTCTGCACTCACTACTCACTACTCTGCACTCACTACTCACTACTCTGCACTCAATACTCTGCACTCACTACTCACTACTCTGCACTCACTACTCTGCACGCACTACTCTGCAGGCACTACTCTGCACGCACTACTCTGCACTCACTACTCTGCACTCACTACTCTGCACTCACTACTCTGCACTCACTACTCTGCACTCACTACTCTGCACTCACTATTCTGCACTCTGCAATCACTACTCTGCACTCACTACTCTGCACTCACTACTCTGCATTCACTACTCTGCATTCACTACTCTGCACTCACTACTCTGCACTCACTACTCTGCACTCACTACTCTGCACTCACTAATCACTACTCTGCACTCACTACTCACTACTCTGCACTCACTACTCTGCACTCACTACTCTGCACTCACTACTCTGCACTCACTACTCTGCACTCACTACTCTGCACTCACTACTCACTACTCTGCACTCACTACTCTGCACTCACTACTCTGCACTCACTACTCTGCACTCACTACTCTGCACTCACTACTCTGCACTCACTACTCACTACTCTGCACTCACTACTCTGCACTCACTACTCACTACTCTGCACTCACTACTCTGCACTCACTACTCTGCACTCACTACTCTGCACTCACTACTCTGCACTCACTGCTCTCTGCACTCACTGCTCTCTGCACTCACTGCTCTCTGCACTCACTTCTCTGCACTCACTACTCTGCACTCACTACTCTGCACTCACTACTCTGCACTCTGCACTCACTACTCTCTGCACTCACTACTCTCTGCACTCACTACTCTATGCACTCACTACTCTCTGCACTCACTACTCTGCACTCACTACTCTGCACTCACTACTCTGCACTCACTACTCTGCACTCACTACTCACTACTCTGCACTCACTACTCACTACTCTGCACTCACTACTCTGCACTCACTACTCACTACTCTGCACTCACTACTCTGCACTCACTACTCTGCACTCACTACTCTGCACTCACTACTCTCTGCACTCACTACTCTCTGCACTCACTACTCTGCACTCACTACTCTGCACTCACTACTCTCTGCACTCACTACTCACTACTCTGCACTCACTACTCTGCACTCACTACTCTGCACTCACTACTCTGCACTCACTACTCTGCACTCTGCACTCACTACTCTGCACTCTCTGCACTCACTACTCTGCACTCACTACTCTGCACTCACTTCTCTCTGCACTCACTACTCTCTGCACTCACTACTCTGCACTCACTACTCTGCACTCACTACTCTGCACTCACTACTCTGCACTCACTACCCTGCACTCACTACCCTGCACTCACTACCCTGCACTCACTACTCTACACACTCACTACTCTACACACTCACTACTCTGCACTCACTACTCTGCACTCACTACTCTGCACTCACTATTCTGCACTCTGCACCCACTACTCTGCACTCTGCACTCACTACTCTGCATTCACTACTCTGCACTCTCTGCACTCACTACTCTGCACTCACTACTCTGAACTCACTACTCTGCACTCACTATTCTGCACTCTGCACTCACTACTCTGCACTCTCTGCACTCAATACTCTGCACTCACAACTCTGCACTCTGCACTCACTACTCTGCACTCTGCACTCACTACTCTGCACTCACTACTCTGCACTCTGCACTCACTACGCTGCACTCTGCACTCACTACGCTGCACTCTGCACTCACTACGCTGCACTCTCTGCACTCACTACTCTGCACTCACTACCCTGCACTCACTACTCTGCACTCACTACCCTGCACTCACTACTCTGCACTCTGCACTCACTACTCTGCACTCACTACTCTGCACTCACTACTCTGCACTTACTACTCTGCACTCACTACTCTGCACTCACTACCCTGCACTCACTACTCTACACACTCACTACTCTACACACTCACTACTCTCTGCACTCACTACTCTCTGCACTCACTACTCTCTGCACTCACTACTCTCTGCACTCACTACTCTCTGCACTCACTACTCTGCACTCACTACTCTGCACTCACTACTCTGCACTCACTACCCTGCACTCACTACCCTGCACTCACTACCCTGCACTCACTACTCTACACACTCCTACTATACACACTCACTACTCTGCACTCACTACTCTGCACTCACTATTCTGCACTCTGCACTCACTATTCTGCACTCTGCACTCACTATTCTGCACTCTGCACTCACTACTCTGCACTCTGCACTCACTACTCTGCATTCACTACTCTGCACTCTCTGCACTCACTACTCTGCACTCACTACTCTGCACTCACTACTCTGCACTCACTACCCTGCACTCACTACTCTACACACTCACTACTCTACACACTCACTACTCTGCACTCACTACTCTGCACTCACTACTCTGCACTCACTATTCTGCACTCTGCACTCACTATTCTGCACTCTGCACTCACTACTCTGCACTCTGCACTCACTACTCTGCATTCACTACTCTGCACTCTCTGCACTCACTACTCTGCACTCACTACTCTGCACTCACTACTCTGCACTCACTATTCTGCACTCTGCACTCACTATTCTGCACTCTGCACTCACTATTCTGCACTCTGCACTCACTACTCTGCACTCTGCACTCACTACTCTGCACTCTGCACTCACTACTCTGCATTCACTACTCTGCACTCTCTGCACTCACTACTCTGCACTCACTACTCTGCACTCACTCCTCACTACTCTGCACTCACTACTCACTACTCTGCACTCACTACTCTGCACTCACTACTCTGCACTCACTACTCTGCACTCACTACTCTCTGCACTCACTACTCTCTGCACTCACTACTCTCTGCACTCACTACTCTCTGCACTCACTACTCTGCACTCACTACTCTGCACTCACTACTCTGCACTCACTACTCTGCACTCTGCACTCACTACTCTCTGCACTCACTACTCTCTGCACTCACTACTCTCTGCACTCACTACTCTGCACTCACTACTCTGCACTCACTACTCTGCACTCACTACTCTGCACTCACTACTCTGCACTCACTACTCACTACTCTGCACTCACTACTCTGCACTCACTACTCACTACTCTGCACTCACTACTCTGCACTCACTACTCTGCACTCACTACTCTGCACTCACTACTCTGCACTCACTACTCTTTGCACTCACTACTCTCTGCACTCACTACTCTCTGCACTCACTACTCTGCACTCACTACTCTGCACTCACTACTCTGCACTCACTACTCTGCACTCACTACTCTGCACTCTCTGCACTCACTACTCTGCACTCACTACTCTGCACTCACTCTCTGCACTCACTACTCTCTGCACTCACTACTCTCTGCACTCACTACTCTCTGCACTCACTACTCTCTGCACTCACTACTCTCTGCACTCACTACTCTCTGCACTCACTACTCTGCACTCACTACTCTGCACTCACTACTCTGCACTCACTACCCTGCACTCACTACCCTGCACTCACTACCCTGCACTCACTACTCTACACACTCACTACTCTGCACTCACTACTCTGCACTCACTACTCTGCACTCACTATTCTGCACTCTGCACCCACTACTCTGCACTCTGCACTCACTACTCTGCATTCACTACTCTGCACTCTCTGCACTCACTACTCTGAACTCACTACTCTGAACTCACTATTCTGCACTCTGCACTCACTACTCTGCACTCTCTGCACTCACTACTCTGCACTCACAACTCTGCACTCTGCACTCACTACTCTGCACTCTGCACTAACTACTCTGCACTCTGCACTCACTACTCTGCACTCACTACGCTGCACTCTGCACTCACTACGCTGCACTCTGCACTCACTACGCTGCACTCTCTGCACTCACTACTCTGCACTCACTACCCTGCACTCACTACCCTGCACTCACTACTCTGCACTCACTACTCTGCACTCTGCACTCACTACTCTGCACTCACTACTCTGCACTCACTACTCTGCACTCACTACTCTGCACTCACTACTCTGCACTCACTACTCTGCACTCACTACCCTGCACTCACTACTCTACACACTCACTACTCTACACACTCACTACTCTGCACTCACTACTCTCTGCACTCACTACTCTCTGCACTCACTACTCTCTGCACTCACTACTCTCTGCACTCACTACTCTGCACTCACTACTCTGCACTCACTACTCTGCACTCACTACTCTGCACTCACTACCCTGCACTCACTACCCTGCACTCACTACCCTGCACTCACTACCCTGCACTCACTACTCTACACACTCACTACTCTACACACTCACTACTCTACACACTCACTACTCTGCACTCACTACTCTGCACTCACTATTCTGCACTCTGCACTCACTATTCTGCACTCTGCACTCACTACTCTGCACTCTGCACTCACTACTCTGCATTCACTACTCTGCACTCTCTGCACTCACTACTCTGCACTCACTACTCTGCACTCACTACTCTGCACTCACTACCCTGCACTCACTACTCTACACACTAACTACTCTACACACTCACTACTCTACACTCACTACTCTGCACTCACTACTCTGCACTCACTATTCTGCACTCTGCACTCACTATTCTGCACTCTGCACTCACTACTCTGCACTCTGCACTCACTACTCTGCATTCACTACTCTGCACTCTCTGCACTCACTACTCTGCACTCACTACTCTGCACTCACTACTCTGCACTCACTACTCTGCACTCACTATTCTGCACTCACTATTCTGCACTCTGCACTCACTATTCTGCACTCTGCACTCACTATTCTGCACTCTGCACTCACTATTCTGCACTCTGCACTCACTATTCTGCACTCTGCACTCACTACTCTGCACTCTGCACTCACTACTCTGCACTCACTACTCTGCATTCACTACTCTGCACTCTCTGCACTCACTACTCTGCACTCACTACTCTGCACTCACTACTCACTACTCTGCACTCACTACTCTGCACGCACTACTCTGCACGCACTACTCTGCACTCACTACTCTGCACTCACTACTCTGCACTCACTACTCTGCACTCACTACTCTGCACTCACTACTCTGCACTCACTATTCTGCACTCTGCACTCACTACTCTGCACTCACTACTCTGCATTCACTACTCTGCACTCTCTGCACTCACTACTCTGCACTCACTACTCTGCACTCACTACTCTGCACTCACTACTCACTACTCTGCACTCACTACTCTGCACTCTGCACTCACTACTCTGCACTCACTACTCTGCACTCACTACTCACTACTCTGCACTCTGCACTCACTACTCTGCACTCTGCACTCACTACTCTGCACTCTGCACTCACTACGCTGCACTCTGCACTCACTACGCTGCACTCTCTGCACTCACTACTCTGCACTCACTACCCTGCACTCACTACTCTGCACTCACTACCCTGCACTCACTACTCTGCACTCACTACTCTGCACTCTGCACTCACTACTCTGCACTCACTACTCTGCACTCACTACTCTGCACTCACTACTCTGCACTCACTACCCTGCACTCACTACTCTGCACTCACTACTCTCTGCACTCACTACTCTGCACTCACTACTCTCTGCACTCACTACTCTGCACTCACTACCCTGCACTCACTACTCTCTGCACTCACTACTCTCTGCACTCACTACTCTCTGCACTCACTACTCTGCACTCACTACTCTGCACTCACTACTCTCTGCACTCACTACTCTCTGCACTCACTACTCTCTGCACTCACTACTCTGCACTCACTACTCTGCACTCACTACTCTGCACTCACTACTCTGCACTCACTACTCACTACTCTGCACTCACTACTCACTACTCTGCACTCACTACTCTGCACTCACTACTCTGCACTCACTACTCTCTGCACTCACTACTCTCTGCACTCACTACTCTGCACTCACTACTCTGCACTCACTACTCACTACTCTGCACTCACTACTCTGCACTCTGCACTCACTACTCTGCACTCACTACTCTGCACTCACTACTCACTACTCTGCACTCACTACTCTGCACTCTGCACTCACTACTCTGCACTCTGCACTCACTACTCTGCACTCTGCACTCACTACGCTGCACTCTGCACTCACTACGCTGCACTCTGCACTCACTACGCTGCACTCTCTGCACTCACTACTCTGCACTCACTACCCTGCACTCACTACCCTGCACTCACTACTCTGCACTCACTACCCTGCACTCACTACTCTGCACTCACTACTCTGCACTCTGCACTCACTACTCTGCACTCACTACTCTGCACTCACTACTCTGCACTCACTACCCTGCACTCACTACTCTGCACTCACTACTCTCTGCACTCACTACTCTGCACTCACTACTCTCTGCACTCACTACTCTGCACTCACTACCCTGCACTCACTACTCTCTGCACTCACTACTCTCTGCACTCACTACTCTCTGCACTCACTACTCTGCACTCACTACTCTGCACTCACTACTCTCTGCACTCACTACTCTCTGCACTCACTACTCTCTGCACTCACTACTCTCTGCACTCACTACTCTGCACTCACTACTCTGCACTCACTACTCTGCACTCACTACTCACTACTCTGCACTCACTACTCACTACTCTGCACTCACTACTCTGCACTCACTACTCTGCACTCACTACTCTCTGCACTCACTACTCTCTGCACTCACTACTCTGCACTCACTACTCTGCACTCACTACTCTCTGCACTCACTACTCACTACTCTGCACTCACTACTCTGCACTCACTACTCTGCACTCACTACTCTGCACTCTGCACTCACTACTCTGCACTCACTACTCTCTGCACTCACTACTCTCTGCACTCACTACTCTCTGACTCACTACTCTCTGCACTCACTACTCTGCACTCTGCACTCACTACTCTGCACTCACTACTCTGCACTCACTACTCTGCACTCACTACTCAGCACTCACTACTCTGCACTCTGCACTCACTACTCTGCACTCACTACTCTGCACTCACTACTCTGCACTCACTACTCTGCACTCACTACTCTGCACTCACTACTCTGCACTCTGCACTCACTACTCTGCACTCTCTGCACTCACTACTCTCTGCACTCACTACTCTCTGCACTCACTATTCTCTGCACTCACTACTCTCTGCACTCACTACTCTCTGCACTCACTACTCTCTGCACTCACTACTCTGCACTCACTACTCTGCACTCACTACCCTGCACTCACTACCCTGCACTCACTACCCTGCACTCACTACTCTACACACTCACTACTCTACACACTCACTACTCTGCACTCACTACTCTGCACTCACTATTCTGCACTCTGCACTCACTACTCTGCATTCACTACTCTGCACTCTCTGCACTCACTACTCTGAACTCACTACTCTGCACTCACTATTCTGCACTCTGCACTCACTACTCTGCACTCTCTGCACTCACTACTCTGCACTCACAACTCTGCACTCTGCACTCACTACTGTTAGAACCGGGACCCTGGCCGGCCAAGACTCGCGTCGAGGTCAGTCAGGGATCGCCAGTTCTAGGTGTCAGGGCAAGGGAGTCACACACCAAGGCAACCCTTACTCGCCCTCTAGGTAACGTGGCGCGAGCAGTCAAGGCTAAACTTGGAGGCGATGTAAGTTAAGTATTTGCGCACGCACCCCAGCAACAACAATCAAGGCCCACCACAAAGAAACACTCCACACAAGGTTATGTAAAAATAGCCTTTGTATTATAAAAATATACATCAGATAAAACACACATCTTATTACACGGTGCCAACAGGCACGGGCGGAATTTACAAGGGATATTTGTACAGGACAGGGCCACTTGGACCACTGTCAAGGGTATCAGCACTTTTAGAAATAATTACTGTAGCACAAAAATATAACAGTAGAGCATACAACCAGTAATCACTGGTAACAGGACCTCTCTAGCACCACCTGTACTAGGGAGAAAACAACCACCTACATGTCACAATACCTATAGGGGTGCAAGGATAAAACACATGATGTATCAACATTCAGAGGTGTAAAGGCACATGACGCATAAGCAATACATTCAGCGGTGCAGAATCAATAACCATTACCCCATACTCACAAGTCACCACCTGTGACTGTCCCGGTGTCCCAATGTCAGGGCCTAAACGTGGCAGTTGTCCACTAAGTGCTGGACAACTGGAGCAGGGAAAGTTAACACAAGGTTGGAGCCTCTCTGGGCTCGAAGAACCACCACTGTGGCACTGGTGAGCCTCTCTTAGGCTCTCTCACCAGTAAGGGGGGGCCGCTGAGCCTCTCAGGGCCTCAGCACTGAACAGGTGCAGCCTCGCTGGGCTGTGGGGTCCCCCTCTCTGGGGACCCAAGGCAATAATGCTGGCAAAGAGCCACGCCGGGCTCTAAATCAACTGGTGCCCCCGGGGCACGGACAAACTGCTCCTCGAGAGCCTCTCTTAGGCTCGGGACGCGGGGCTGGCAACCGAGCCTCGCAAGGCTCGACAATGGAAAATGCCCCCAGAGCCTCTCTGGCTCTTCACTGCTACCGGCGCGAGGTCGCGCTACAGAGAGGGGGCGGGGCGGACACCGGCAATGTGTCCCGACGCTCCCCCCCCCTCCCCTGCAGGCAGGCACTCACCGATCTCGCGCTGGTCTCTCCAGCGGCGGCGGGTCTCTCCCGCTGGTCTCGGGGCTCTCCTCTCCACTCGGGGAGCCTCGGGGATCCGGCCGGCCGCTTCTCTCTTCCCGGCTCGGTGAAGAAGGCGGGACTTCCGGGTCGATTCTCCCGGGCCGCGCGGTGATTGGCCGGTAATTCCTTTGCTTCCGGGTCGCCGCGGGCAGCGCGGCGGCTCGCTTTAGTCAGGCAGGCGGCTTCCCAGGATCCGAGGAGTGGGCTCCCTCGCAGATCCCTCGAAAACCGGGCAAATAACGCGGCAATGAGCGGGGTGGCACCCGCGCCGCCAAATCCTCCCACGAAGCGGGCAAGATACAGCGCTCACCGCGCTCGAACAAAAGTACAGCGTTTTCCAGCGCTTAGGCAGGCGATCTCAGCGCTCCTAGCGCTGAAGGGCAGAGAGCAGCGCTCTCAGGTTGTAACCAACGAAGTCCTCAGTGCTCCCCAGCACTGGAGGACAGGGCAGAGCTCCAGCAGGGCTGGAGGCAGGCAGGGGGGCAAGGCTGGGCCAGAGCCAGCACACTGGGTCTCCAGGCAGGGAGACTCCCCAAGTGGCGGTCCTTCTGGCCCCAGCAGCGGCACAAGCCCCCTCTGGCAGGATTCCAAAAGAAGAACATTTTCAGTGGGGACACAGCCCCTTCTTATACTGACAAATCCTTTGTTTCAGGGTGCAGGGTGGGGGGAAAACCAGTCGCAGCTGGTTCTGGAGCACTCTTGATGGCCCAACCACCCATTTCATTCACTGGGGAGGCTAGGGTCGTTAGACACACCACAGGGGGGCGGAGCCAGCATTGTGTGGGGAAAACCCAGCCCATCCAGGACACAGGTACACTCCTCCCACACATCACTCATGCTAATCTCCCACTCACCACCGGGCAGACCCATCCAGACTTCCTGGAGCCTGGCATGCCAGCCAGCTCCAGCCAATCACGCTCCAGCACCCTCACTGCACACATATCTCAATGTCCAGAAGTAGCACTTCCCAACTAGACACAAACATGCCGCAGACACCATCTTGCAGCATTCACTCTCACGAGTTTATACATACTAAACTCGAGCCTGTACTCCCCACGCATCAGGAACTACCAGGGACACACACATTCCCCATGCATTCCTATGGGAGGGCAGGCCAGCCATACTACATGCGCGCACTTTCACTCTGGGGCCCAGGGAAAAGTGCGCAGAGACCCAAAAATCACTGACACAGGGTCACAAATAAGGCAAAAAGTCTAGGGGTGAACCTGCCCTGCGGGCCAAGTCCAACACAACCCCCTTCCAGCCAAAACGCAGGGGAGAACAATCACCACCGTGATGGACTTCCCTGCTTGGGGCGATAGAACACGGACGCAGGCCCGCCACTGCCGGGACACCCTCCTGTTCTATGCCACGGTGAACCCCTAGGGTTCCTTCTAAAGCTACTGTAAGGACCAACTGGGCTACCCCACTGGTACTCCTCAGCTGTCCGCGGCCAGGACCAGGCCCTGGGCCACCCAGGTGCCACCGGTCCTTGCCAATTCGCAGAGCGGGGGGTAGTAACCCCTGGCACATAGTACCCATTCTCCACTCTCCCTGTCTGCAAGACAGGACTAGACTGCCACTGGTTCACCAGCCTTTGGTCTACAACCTCAGGCGGACCAGGAGTCTCAGGGAAGGCTCTCCTCCCCTTACCTCGTCTTCCAGGGTTCCTCCTCCTCCTGCGAGGGGTACCCTTACAACGCCACTCCAACCCAGGGTTTAACCCCTCAGGTTGCACCGGGGTCAGAGGTGGGCTTTCCCACCCTCTGCACCCCCTTCCAGAGGTCTGCCCTCTCCCAACTGGAGAAGTTCCCCTGGAAGAATCGGTCAGGACACTGCTTACAGTCGTCCTACCCTTCAGGTCAGGCCGAACCTGCACCTGGCCTCCCAACCTCCGGTCTAAAACCTTTGGTGGAATAATTGCCTGGCACTCCAGGACTTCTGGGGACTCACACGCAATCCCCCTGAGGCTGACACATGACCCATGTGTCGTGTGACTGTCTGCCTGGCGCAGATCTCCCGCCTCCTGTCCACCTGACAGTGCGCAAAGATCCCCCAGCACAGAAGTGGCGCCACCCGGGTCCCCCCAAGAAGATCTAGCCCAACTGGCTAGTCTCTGGTCCACTGGTGCATCCACTGGGAAACTCATCCCCCAATCACTCCTCACTTCGGACTTCTGTGCACTCCCTCCTGGAGTAGCACTGCCGGACACTGGAACCACTGGAGCTCTAGTTACAGATGCTCCAGGTTCCCTAGACACTAGGAGATCCTCCTCAAGTGTACTACCAGGACAGCCTAGGTCCCTAACCTGGTGTTCCCTCAAGAAACCACCCAAGTTCTGAGACAGGGCTTCGGGCCTCTGGGGGCTCTCAGCCACCCACTGACTCCTGCTCCACTGAGCCAGGTAGTCAGCCCCTCCACCTCTCTCACTATACTGGGACCTAGCTGGGCTACACTGAGCCTCTTCCACCACGCTGGGCTGGAAGATACCTATACCACTACAGTTGGACTCACTCTCCAATGACTCTACAGAACCTCTGGCACTCTCCCAGCGCTCTGCTTCTTCTGCAAGGGTGTCCGGATCAGTCAACCCACATTCCAACAGGTGTAGGCGCAACTCTGGCAAACAACTACTAAGCACCTGCTCTCTTAGAACCAGATCAAATAGTTTGTCAAACTCAGATTCCATGTGAACCTCTAACCATTCAGCCAGTGCACCTTGACATTCATCCACAAACTCCCCCCAAGACTGGTGAGACAGTTTCCTACTGCCCCTGAATCTCAACCTATACTCCTCCTCTGGGGAAACAGGTACCAGACTCTGGGAACTGGGAGTGGGATTTCCTGCACTGAGATTCAAATAGCTGCCACCACTGGACTCAACCCTCCCTGGGGGATCCAGAAAATTATGACTGCAGTCAGGGGATAACCTACACTCTAGGGCTATCTTCTCCCTGGCCAAGGCCCTCTCAGCCTCTGCAATCCGCTCATTCACACCCAGCTGCGCCATCTTCCAGGCATGCTCTAACCTGAGCTTCTCTATGGCCAGCTGGTGCTCCCTCTCTTCTCTCCTATCCACCCACTCCTCTGGGGACAGGGAAAGGAATGGGGTGCTACATCTGACACTGGACCCAGCAAGGGACTCCCTATCTAGGGGGTACTCACTCTCTGCTGGCGCCCATCCACTGTCAAACTCACTCTCCACATCAGACTCTTCAGGGCTCCCCTCAGACCCACCACCCTCATGGTGTGCGGTCCGGGCCCTCTCCCTCTCACTGTGCTCACGCTCCCAGTCACTCTTCTGCCACAGGATCATGTTATCCCTAAGCTTGGACTGGGTGTCTGACTCACTCACTGGGATGTCTCTCTCCTTACATAACCGTACCAACTCATGCACACTGTACTTAAACAGGCCACAAAGGTTAAAAGGAGATTCCATCTTGACAGGATGCTCACAGACACGTGCAACACAAGGGAACTAGCAATCTGAAGTAGAAGTACACAATTCCAAAATTTCAACACTCTCCTTAAAAAAAAAGAACTCACTCATGCGTCCAGGAAAACACACCATTCATCCACACACACCCTCCCCTCGGATCGGTAAGGCAGTTTCTACCACCCCTGACTTCTCAACCTGACCACAAGTGACACAGGTACCAAACTCTGGAAGCAGGGCGGGGGACAAATGTACTGAACACAATTATCAAGTGACACTCTTCAGGAGAAGAAACAATGGAACTTCACCAAAACACAATAATCCCCAAAAATGTGGTCATCTAAAATGCAGAGCTTTGTAGTGGCCAGTTGCCACTGTGGTACAACGCAAACACAAATCCTTATCCTCACCGCTTGCCGCCAATGTTAGAACCGGGACCCTGGCCGGCCAAGACTCGCGTCGAGGTCAGTCAGGGATCGCCAGTTCTAGGTGTCAGGGCAAGGGAGTCACACACCAAGGCAACCCTTACTCGCCCTCTAGGTAACGTGGCGCGAGCAGTCAAGGCTAAACTTGGAGGCGATGTAAGTTAAGTATTTGCGCACGCACCCCAGCAACAACAATCAAGGCCCACCACAAAGAAACACTCCACACAAGGTTATGTAAAAATAGCCTTTGTATTATAAAAATATACATCAGATAAAACACACATCTTATTACACGGTGCCAACAGGCACGGGCGGAATTTACAAGGGATATTTGTACAGGACAGGGCCACTTGGACCACTGTCAAGGGTATCAGCACTTTTAGAAATAATTACTGTAGCACAAAAATATAACAGTAGAGCATACAACCAGTAATCACTGGTAACAGGACCTCTCTAGCACCACCTGTACTAGGGAGAAAACAACCACCTACATGTCACAATACCTATAGGGGTGCAAGGATAAAACACATGATGTATCAACATTCAGAGGTGTAAAGGCACATGACGCATAAGCAATACATTCAGCGGTGCAGAATCAATAACCATTACCCCATACTCACAAGTCACCACCTGTGACTGTCCCGGTGTCCCAATGTCAGGGCCTAAACGTGGCAGTTGTCCACTAAGTGCTGGACAACTGGAGCAGGGAAAGTTAACACAAGGTTGGAGCCTCTCTGGGCTCGAAGAACCACCACTGTGGCACTGGTGAGCCTCTCTTAGGCTCTCTCACCAGTAAGGGGGGGCCGCTGAGCCTCTCAGGGCCTCAGCACTGAACAGGTGCAGCCTCGCTGGGCTGTGGGGTCCCCCTCTCTGGGGACCCAAGGCAATAATGCTGGCAAAGAGCCACGCCGGGCTCTAAATCAACTGGTGCCCCCGGGGCACGGACAAACTGCTCCTCGAGAGCCTCTCTTAGGCTCGGGACGCGGGGCTGGCAACCGAGCCTCGCAAGGCTCGACAATGGAAAATGCCCCCAGAGCCTCTCTGGCTCTTCACTGCTACCGGCGCGAGGTCGCGCTACAGAGAGGGGGCGGGGCGGACACCGGCAATGTGTCCCGACGCTCCCCCCCCCTCCCCTGCAGGCAGGCACTCACCGATCTCGCGCTGGTCTCTCCAGCGGCGGCGGGTCTCTCCCGCTGGTCTCGGGGCTCTCCTCTCCACTCGGGGAGCCTCGGGGATCCGGCCGGCCGCTTCTCTCTTCCCGGCTCGGTGAAGAAGGCGGGACTTCCGGGTCGATTCTCCCGGGCCGCGCGGTGATTGGCCGGTAATTCCTTTGCTTCCGGGTCGCCGCGGGCAGCGCGGCGGCTCGCTTTAGTCAGGCAGGCGGCTTCCCAGGATCCGAGGAGTGGGCTCCCTCGCAGATCCCTCGAAAACCGGGCAAATAACGCGGCAATGAGCGGGGTGGCACCCGCGCCGCCAAATCCTCCCACGAAGCGGGCAAGATACAGCGCTCACCGCGCTCGAACAAAAGTACAGCGTTTTCCAGCGCTTAGGCAGGCGATCTCAGCGCTCCTAGCGCTGAAGGGCAGAGAGCAGCGCTCTCAGGTTGTAACCAACGAAGTCCTCAGTGCTCCCCAGCACTGGAGGACAGGGCAGAGCTCCAGCAGGGCTGGAGGCAGGCAGGGGGGCAAGGCTGGGCCAGAGCCAGCACACTGGGTCTCCAGGCAGGGAGACTCCCCAAGTGGCGGTCCTTCTGGCCCCAGCAGCGGCACAAGCCCCCTCTGGCAGGATTCCAAAAGAAGAACATTTTCAGTGGGGACACAGCCCCTTCTTATACTGACAAATCCTTTGTTTCAGGGTGCAGGGTGGGGGGAAAACCAGTCGCAGCTGGTTCTGGAGCACTCTTGATGGCCCAACCACCCATTTCATTCACTGGGGAGGCTAGGGTCGTTAGACACACCACAGGGGGGCGGAGCCAGCATTGTGTGGGGAAAACCCAGCCCATCCAGGACACAGGTACACTCCTCCCACACATCACTCATGCTAATCTCCCACTCACCACCGGGCAGACCCATCCAGACTTCCTGGAGCCTGGCATGCCAGCCAGCTCCAGCCAATCACGCTCCAGCACCCTCACTGCACACATATCTCAATGTCCAGAAGTAGCACTTCCCAACTAGACACAAACATGCCGCAGACACCATCTTGCAGCATTCACTCTCACGAGTTTATACATACTAAACTCGAGCCTGTACTCCCCACGCATCAGGAACTACCAGGGACACACACATTCCCCATGCATTCCTATGGGAGGGCAGGCCAGCCATACTACATGCGCGCACTTTCACTCTGGGGCCCAGGGAAAAGTGCGCAGAGACCCAAAAATCACTGACACAGGGTCACAAATAAGGCAAAAAGTCTAGGGGTGAACCTGCCCTGCGGGCCAAGTCCAACAACTACTCTGCACTCTGCACTCACTACTCCACTCTGCACTCACTACTCTGCACTCACTACGCTGCACTCTGCACTCACTACGCTGCACTCTGCACTCACTACTCTGCACTCTCTGCACTCACTACTCTGCACTCACTACCCTGCACTCACTACTCTGCACTCACTACCCTGCACTCACTACTCTGCACTCTGCACTCACTACTCTGCACTCTGCACTCACTACTCTGCACTCACTACTCTGCACTCACTACTCTGCACTCTCTGCACTCACTACTCTGCACACTCACTACTCTCTGCACTCACTACTCTCTGCACTCACTACTCTGCACTCACTACCCTGCACTCACTACTTGTTAGACGGACCGGGAGGGTCGGCCGAGATTACGGGGAGAGGTCTCCAGGGAGAGCCGTCTCCAACGACTGTACAGATAAGTAACTTCCCCCCCACAGACGGACACCACACAAGATTGAAGGTTAACGAGACTTTATATGCACTTCTTAGGTTACGTTGATATAATACAAGGAGGTCTGGACTCAGGGGTCCCCTCGGTTCTGATCTCTGGTTGAGGAAAAGGGTAGCGGGACAGTCTTAGTTACCAATGAGTTCAATAGCTCTCAATCCTCGAGCTCGGTGTGGTTGCTGGTCGGGCCGTGGAGGAGCCAAGCAGGTCCCGAGATGGATGAAGGGTGGTCGGCGGGCCGTGGAGAAGCCAAGCAGGTCCCGATATGGATGAAGGATGGTCGACGGGCCGTGGAGAAGCCAAGCAGGTCCCGATGCAGAGGACAGTTACAACGGTCCGCGGCCTCGCCAGCAGATCCGGACGACGGTGAAGGATGAAGGTTACGACGGCTGTGGCAGCGCCAACAGGCAGGATGATGGTGCACAGGACAGAGCTACGGCAGCGCCAGTAGTCCGTCCAGGATGAGTTCTTCTTTCGTCTCTCGACTCCAAGATACAACTGCCTTCCTGTTCTGGAGCTGCCCCAGTTATAGGGCTGGCGTGCTTTGATGTCCGGACCCTCGCACTTGGAGGTCGGGAGGTCCGGGATGAGGGAGTCCAGACACCCAGCAGGGGGGTGGAGCCAGCGCCCGGGGAGGCGATGGGCGAGCGGCACTTGGCGGGGGAGAGCCATCGGCACCTCTTTCTCCCATTGACTTGCCAAGTAGCCCGCTCACCTCCTGGGTGGAGGATGGTGCCGGAATGTCTGAGGCCGGGCTAGGCCCGGGGTTGAGGTCGATCGGGGGCCAGGCGGCCTCGTGGCGAAGTGTCCAAGATGGCGGCCCGGGCTGGGCGCGTGGGTCGGCCGTGGATCGGACCCACGAGGTTATCATGCTCGAGGGCAGGTGTCCCTGAGGGGACGTAGGACGTGCAATGGTGGTGTGTGGTGCTTGTATGACTGGCTCGGGCTTGGTCGAGCCGGGGGAGAGCGGCCCGTCATGTGGCCTGTCCAACATGCGTCCCCCCCAGCTGAAGGCGGGGAGAGTTACCCATCCTCTTGGGGACTCTCTTCGTCGAGGCGGAAAAACCGGGACAGGCCATCCGCGTTGGCGTGGTCAGACCCAGGCCGGTGTTCAACGGTAAAGTCCATACCTTGCAAGGAGATGGACCAGCGTAGCAGTTTTGGGTTTTCCCCCCGCATATGCATCAACCACTGCAGGGGTCGGTGGTCAGTCTGCACCCGGAAGTGGGTGCCAAAAAGGTAGGGTCGGAGCTTCTTGAGGGCCCATACCACAGCGAAGGCTTCCCTCTCTATGGTGCTCCAGCGTTGCTCCCGTGGTAGGAGTCTCCGGCTGATGAAGGCCACCGGTTGATCAAGGCCTTCGGTGTTCACCTGGGACAGGACCGCCCCAATGCCCTGGTCGGAGGCATCCGTCTGGACGACGAACTCCCGGCTGTAGTCTGGGGCCTGGAGTACAGGAGCGGAACACATGGCGGCCTTTAGCTGCTCGAAGGCCGCTTGACACTCTGGGGTCCAGTTCACCTCCTTGGGCTGATTTTTCGACGTGAGTTCGGTGAGAGGCCCCACGATGGTACCATAGTCTTTCACGAACCTTCGGTAGTAGCCCGTGAGGCCCAGGAAGGCTCGCACCTCAGTTTGAGTGTTAGGGGGTTGCCAGTTCTGGATGGCAGCAATTTTCAGTTGAAGAGGGGCCACTAGACCGCTTCCCACTTGGTGTCCGAGGTAGGTTACTGACCCTTGTCCAATTTGACATTTGCTGGCCTTGATCGTGAGGCCAGCTCGCTGAAGGGCTTGCAACACTGCTTGGAGGTGGTGGAGGTGCTCGGTCCAGTGGTGGCTGTACACAGCGATGTCGTCCAGGTAGGCGGCGCTGAACTCTTCGAGCCCCGCCAGGACCTGATTGACGAGCCGTTGGAACGTCGCTGGGGCATTTTTCATGCCGAAGGGCATGACCGTGAAGTGATAGTGGCCATCGGGGGTGGAGAAGGCAGAACGTTCTTGTGCTCGGGGTGTGAGGCCGATCTGCCAATATCCTGCCGTTAGATCGAAGATGCTGAGGTAGCGGGCAGCGCCCATTCGGTCGACCAGTTCATCTGCCCGGGGGATGGGGTGTGCGTCCGTTCTGGTGACTTCATTCAGGCCCCGGTAGTCGACACAGAACCGGAGTTCGGGTGTGGTTCCGGGGGCGGCTGCTTTGGGGACCAGTACGACCGGGCTGGCCCATGGACTGTCGGAGGGCTCGATGACCCCGAGCGTGAGCATCTTAGTTACTTCCGCCTGGATGCAGGCCCGTACCCGATCAGGTACGCGGTAGGCCCGGTGGCGGATAGGAGGGCTGTCTCCGGTGTCCACATCGTGCACACACCAGGAAGTGACACCTGGGGTGAGGGAGAACAGGCTGGCAAACCGTGATAGGAGGGCTTGGCACTCTTGGCGTTGTTCCTGGGAGAGGGTCTCCGAGAGTCGGACCCCATCCACGGAGCCGTCTTGCTCCTGGGTCCGCAAGAGGTCAGGGAGAGGCTCGGAGTCGTCCTCAACCCCGTTGTCTGTGGCCATCAAGAGGCTGAGTTCTGTTCGTGCAAAGTGGGGTTTCAGTCTGTTGGTGTGGAGGACTCGGAGCGGATTCCGGGCGGACTCCATATCGATCAGATAGGTGGCGGGTCCCTTGCGCTCGATTACTTGGAAGGGTCCCGTCCATTTGTCTTGGAGAGCGCACGGTTCTGTGGGGGACATTACCCAGACCTGTTGCCCCGGCTCGAATTCAATAGATGAGGCGTTCTGGTCATACCATCTCTTCATGTCCTCTTGACTGGCCTCTAGGTTGGCTTTCGCTAGGTCTCTGAACCGCTGGGACTGGTTGCGGAGGGTGAGGAGGTATCGGAAGACATCTGGAGGACTCTTGGCCGGAGGCAACTCCCAGCCTTCTTTGATCAGGCTGAGTGGCCCCCGTACGGGGTGCCCATAGAGCAGCTCGAATGGGCTGAAGCCTAGGGACTTCTGTGGGACCTCCCGGTAGGCGAAGAGGAGGCACGGCAGCAGCACGTCCCACTGGCGACGGAGGGGTTCTTCCAATCCCCCGATCATCCCTTTTAGAGTGCGATTGAACCGCTCAACAAGTCCGTTTCCTTGGGGGTGATAGGGGGTCGTGAAGCGGTAGGTGACCCCACACTGTTGCCAGAGGGACTTCATGTATTTGGAAATAAAGTTCGTGCCTCTGTCACTGACGACTTCTCGGGGGAACCCCACACGGGAGAAGATCCCCATCAGGGCCCTGCCGACCACTGGGGCTGTGACGGTCCGGAGAGGAATAGCCTCAGGGTAGCGGGTGGCGTGGTCCACTAGTACTAGGATGAAGCGATGGCCTTGTCTTGTACGTGGGTCTAGGGGTCCCACAATGTCTATTCCGACCCTCTCAAATGGGGTCGTGACTACGGGAAAGGGTTGCAGGGGGGCCTTTAATTTGCGGCCGCTCTTCCCACTGGCTTGGCACGTGGGGCAAGATCGGCAATGCTGGTGCACATCGTTTCTCATTTTTGGCCAGAAGAAGTGGGTCACTAGGCGGCTGTAGGTTTTATCTTGTCCCAGGTGCCCTGCCAGGGGGACATCGTGGGCCAGATTTAGCAGGAAGTCTCTAAAGCGGAGTGGCACCACTAGTACTCGGTTGGCCCCCAGCTCGGCGATTCGTTGCTCGCTGTACAGTAGGTCATTGTCCCAGTAGACCCAATGAGTTCCGGAGGTATCCCCTGCGCTTTGGGCGAGCGCTTGTTGTCGGAGTCCCTCAAGGGAGGGACAGGTCTTCTGCTCCTGACGAAATTGTTCTTGTGTGGGCCCCCCTTCTTGAGCCCACTGGTCGAGATTAGCAAGGTCGGAAGGTTGAGCAGGTTCGAGGGGGATGCCCTGGTCGGGGGTCTCGGCGGGGGCGACCGGAGGCGGAGGCGCCGGCCATTCTGGTTCTTCCGGGTGATGGTTGGCACGGGCGGCCATAGACCGGGTGGTGACGCACGCCCAGTCTGGGACGCCCAACATCCCCAAGTGTTCTTTTCGCTCCACGGCTGCCCACGGGGAGCTTTCCAGGTCATTTCCGAGGAGGCAGTCCACGGGGGCGTCGTCTCGGACCGTTACTTTCAACATGCCGGAGACCCCTCCCCACTCAAAGAGGACGCAGGCCATCCGACACAGACTCTCCGAGTTGTCGGCTGATCGTACAGGGCAGAGAATGTTCGGTAGATATTGTTCTGGGGTCACCAGATGACAGCGGACGGCTGTCACACTGGCCCCGGTGTCTCGAAGGGCTTCGGCCCGTTGTCCATTGATGCTCACCCATTGGCTGTACTTCTGGGTGTTAGCGGGTAGGGGGACCCGCGGGACCATGTCTCTTCCCCCTAAGCACGCGAGAGTCATGGCGGCTGGCTCCCACCCTTGATACTCTTGCTCGTCTGTTTCTGGTTCCTCGGAGATCTGTTCTTCCCCTAGTGCCGCGGCGGCCACCTGGCGGGGTCTTGGGCTCGGATACTGCGGGCAGCTTGGGTCATTTGCATAGTGGCCTACTCGTTGGCATCGGTGACATGTAACATTGGCTCTGTATCCTGGTCGCGCCGGGGTGCTGCCCCGGTTGGCCGGGGGGGTGGTGCTGGTAGTGGGGGCGGCCGGAGTGTTGTCTCTTCCTCGTCCTTGGCCCCCTCCTCCTCCTCTGGATCGGTGGTGACCATTGTTGTTCCTGTTCTGCTCGTAGGACCCAATCCGGCCCACTCGGGTGATCTCCCACCGGTCAGCTTCGGCTGCGAGCTGCCGGGGATCGGTTAACTTGCTGTCGAGGAGGTGTTGGCGTAGTTCAATGAAGCAGTTGTTGGACAGATGCTCCCATACCATCAGATTGAACAACTGCTCGTAGGTCGTGACGTTGTTCCCTCTGATCCAGCCTTCGAAGGCTCGGCTGAAGTACGTTACATAGTCCACCCAAGTTGTACCTGGAATGCGTGTGCAGTCTCGGAACCTCTGACGGTACATCTCGGGCGTGAGGCCATAGCGAGTGAGGAGGGCCGCTTTCATATGGTCGTAGGAGGTCATCTGGTGGTCTGGGAGCTGTAACAGAGTATCGCGGCCCTCATTGAGGAATTTGCCCCATAGGCCGGCTCCCCAGTCGGCTCTATCGATCCGGTGCGCAGTCATCGCGATTTCATATGCCTTAAACCATTGCTGGATGTCGTCTTCTCGAAAATATTCTCGGACCACATCCTTGGGGATGTGCACTTTTTTGTCCGTGGTCCCGGGGGTGGACGGTCTGTCGGGCACCCCTAATTCTTTATTCTGTTTGCGCATGTTGATCTCGGCTAGGTTCCGCTCGTGCTCGTACGTTAGCCTTTTTTCCTCGAGCTCCCTTTGCCTCTGTTTCTCCTCTCTTTCTTCTCGGAGGCGAAGGTGCTCTAAGTTTATTTTTTGCTCGGCCAATTTGAGTTCTATGTCCATCTTGAGTCGGGCCATTTCAAGTTCGTGTAGTCGGGCTTTTTCTCTTTCTTGGATCTCGTCTTGCGAGAGACCCGTTCTTTGCTCTTCAGGGGCCGTGTTGGTCTTTTTCGCGGTGCTTTGCTCCGGGGCTTCGACATCCCCGGTCTCTGCCCAAGATTCTAGGGCATGCTTAAAATCGTCCTTGGTACTTAGTCCGGTGGTAGCGATACCTAGTTCGATGCAGAACTGCTTTAGTTCACGATGGCTGTATTCCTCTAGCTTTTCCATTTGGAACTTCTCAGTTGATCCGCTCTCTTTAGTCGACATTGTTGTTCGTTGTGGGGTGAGCTACTCTCTGTACGTTATGCGGTGATTCGGATCGCGCCGCTGGCCACCAATGTTAGACGGACCGGGAGGGTCGGCCGAGATTACGGGGAGAGGTCTCCAGGGAGAGCCGTCTCCAACGACTGTACAGATAAGTAACTTCCCCCCCACAGACGGACACCACACAAGATTGAAGGTTAACGAGACTTTATATGCACTTCTTAGGTTACGTTGATATAATACAAGGAGGTCTGGACTCAGGGGTCCCCTCGGTTCTGATCTCTGGTTGAGGAAAAGGGTAGCGGGACAGTCTTAGTTACCAATGAGTTCAATAGCTCTCAATCCTCGAGCTCGGTGTGGTTGCTGGTCGGGCCGTGGAGGAGCCAAGCAGGTCCCGAGATGGATGAAGGGTGGTCGGCGGGCCGTGGAGAAGCCAAGCAGGTCCCGATATGGATGAAGGATGGTCGACGGGCCGTGGAGAAGCCAAGCAGGTCCCGATGCAGATGACAGTTACAACGGTCCGCGGCCTCGCCAGCAGATCCGGACGACGGTGAAGGATGAAGGTTACGACGGCTGTGGCAGCGCCAACAGGCAGGATGATGGTGCACAGGACAGAGCTACGGCAGCGCCAGTAGTCCGTCCAGGATGAGTTCTTCTTTCGTCTCTCGACTCCAAGATACAACTGCCTTCCTGTTCTGGAGCTGCCCCAGTTATAGGGCTGGCGTGCTTTGATGTCCGGACCCTCGCACTTGGAGGTCGGGAGGTCCGGGATGAGAGAGTCCAGACACCCAGCAGGGGGGTGGAGCCAGCGCCCGGGGAGGCGATGGGCGAGCGGCACTTGGCGGGGGAGAGCCATCGGCACCTCTTTCTCCCATTGACTTGCCAAGTAGCCCGCTCACCTCCTGGGTGGAGGATGGTGCCGGAATGTCTGAGGCCGGGCTAGGCCCGGGGTTGAGGTCGATCGGGGGCCAGGCGGCCTCGTGGCGAAGTGTCCAAGATGGCGGCCCGGGCTGGGCGCGTGGGTCGGCCGTGGATCGGACCCACGAGGTTATCATGCTCGAGGGCAGGTGTCCCTGAGGGGACGTAGGACGTGCAATGGTGGTGTGTGGTGCTTGTATGACTGGCTCGGGCTTGGTCGAGCCGGGGGAGAGCGGCCCGTCATGTGGCCTGTCCAACAGTGTCCTTGAGTGGTGTGGTGGTGTCCCTGAGCAGTCTGGAGGTGTCCCTGATTCATGTGGTGGTGTCCTTGAGTGGTGTGTTGGTGTCCCTCAGGGAAGTGGTGGTGTCCCTGAGTGAGGTGGTGGTGTCCCCGAGTGATGTGGTGGTGTCCTTGGGTGGAGTGGTGGTGTCCCTGAACAGTGTGGAGGAGTCCCTGAGTGGTGTGGTGGTGTCCCTGAGACATGTATGGGGATGTTCCTGAGTCATGTTTGGAGGTGTCCAAGAGTGGTTTGGTGGTGTCCCTGAGTGATGTGTTTGTGTCCCTGAGTGTTGTGGTGGTGTCCCTGAGTGATGTGGTGGTGTCCCTGAGGGATGTGTTGGTGTCCTTGAGTGATGTGGTGGTGTCCATGAGGGATGTGGTGGTGTCCCTGAGGGATGTGGTGGTGTCCCTAAGTGATGTGGTGGTGTCCCTGAGGGATGTGGTGGCTTCCCCGAGTGATGTGGTGGTGTCCCTGAGGGATGTGGTGGTGTCCCTGAGTGATGTGGTGGTGTCCTCGAGTGATGTTGTGGTGTCCTTTAGTGGTGTGGTAGTGTCCCTGAGTGATGTGTATTGGTGTCCCTGAGGGATGTGGTGGTGTCCTTGAGTGATATGGTGGTGTCCCTGAGTGATGTGGTGGTGTCCCTGAGAGGTGTGGTGGTGTCCCTGAGAGGTGTGTTGGTGTCCCTGAGGGATGTGGTGGTGTTCCTGAGTGAGATGGCGGTGTCCCAGAGTGATGTGGTGGTGTCCTTGGCTGGAGTGGTGTTGTCCCTGAACAGTGTGGAGGTGTCCCTGAGTGGTGTGGTGGTGTCCGTGAGTCATGTATGGGGATGTTCCTGAGTCATATGTGGAGGTGTCCAAGAGTTGTTTGGTGGTTTCCCCGAGTGATGTGTTTGTGTCCCTGAGTGTTGTGGTGGTGTCCCTGAGGGATGTGGTGGTGTCCCAGAGTGATGTGGCGGTGTCCCTGAGGGATGTGGTGGTGTCCTAGAGTGATGTGGTGGTGTCCCTGAGGGATGTGGTGGTGTCCTTGAGTGATGTGGTGGTGTCCCTGAGGGATGTGGTGGTGTCCCTGAGTGATGTGGGACACACACCTTATGCGCAGGCGGGCA